>NC_133563.1:7801071-9155714 GCF_048773025.1 Camelus bactrianus | reverse complement strand
ATATACCCTCAAGTGTCCACCACAGGGGTTAGTTGCTTGGCCTGGTATGTTGCCTTCAGGGTCAGCCACGCCCACTCACATTTGCAAGCTTGCCGCAGGTCCCCAAAAAGGGGATCCAGAACAGGGTGAAGTTTTGTGTGCACCACCCTCGGATTTTCCCCTCCCGTGCTCCCTCTAGCCCTCTGTTCTCTCTTGTGACCTTTATTCATCTTTCCTTCCTCCCAACATGTTGTACTGAGGGCTGATAATGGGCCACATACTGTGCTGGGTACTGGAGATGCAGCCGTTGAGAAGACAGATGCACAGATGGAGAAGGACTATGAAATCAGTCGTCAATGAATCACTTCAATTAGGAGCGCGACGCAGGAGCGCTGCAGGGAGATAGGACAGGGTCTAAGACTGGTCTAGGGGCTGCCTTGAGAAAACAGTGTCTGAGCTGTTGCCCAAAGGTTAATTAGTGATGAGCCAGGCAAAGAAAGAGGACCTCCTTGTCCCCTGGAGGCCACCAGCGAACAGAGTGCCCCTACTCCTACTTGGCACCTCTGACTATTGACTCCACACTGACCTTGCCCAGTGCCCTCTGTGCTAACAGCTCTGCAGCCCATGCTAGGACACTTGTTTCCATTCTTGTCTGTTTCTGACCTTGGCCTGGACCATTTTCTGCCCCACTTCTCCCATATTGGTGCTGACAGCTCACAGGATCCCTCCCCAGCTGGGGAGCGAGATAACGAAGGCATCACTTTCCTCTTGGTTTATTAGAAAACACTTTTTTCCTAACAGAGTTCTTTTTTGCTCACAGGAAAATAACCTAGGCTCATTGCAGGGTTTGTGTGTGTGATCTGGTCAGCGGTCGTGCAGGAGATCATTTCTAACACAGCTGCATCTTCTCAGTGCCAAGTTCTCCCGCTAGGTCTCCGTGGCATGTATGGTGTGCTGGAGACCCCGTGCGTGCAGGGTCAGGTCAGGTTGCAACTTGCTGATGCCCTCACTCCGGCTGATGGAGCGGGGAGTGAGTGACGTTTCCCACGTGCTTCTCTCCAGGTTGTACAAGCAGCGGCTGGGCTCCTCTCCCACTTTGGATAAATTCAGTTGTTTTGCTAACTGGACTTCAGCTTCTTTTTTCAGAACATCGTAGGCATATTTTGAGGTTTCTGTGAACAGGTGCTACAGGAAACACGATTCATTTGTTTATTAGGACGTTACCCTGTGTTTTGAAAAACAATTTGAAAAGGAAAATGGCCTCTCCGATGCCCTTTGCTTTTTCTCATCAGGCCCTAAGCTGTGAACAACTGCTGTTACCTTTGGTTTACAGAATCCCCATCTGGTTAGGTACTTTGATTTACGTTGGCTGGAATCCAGAATGGCTGATTTGGTTTATTTTTAAGGAGTTTTATTTTAAGAAACTTTTGACATTTAAGAATTTAATTGGAACAATCTGTACCCAGAAAAAAAAATTTTAATGCAGTCTAGGATTAAAAGATGTTTTTTAGCATGTGTAGGGTTTTAAAAGAAAGCAGAGCTTTCCATACCTGGCTAGTCTTTTTGACTTTAGGAGTTTACTCAAGATGTGGTGGGAGAATCTTCAAGTTGGGACTTTTATCAGTAATGAGATGAGACAGAATGGCTACTTCTAAAAAAAAGACTGTTCTGACTCTCAAGCCCACCCATAATTTCCATTGTCAAACTCTGCTGGAGGGACCGTCTGCCATGAGCCGGTTACAGGGAGATGAAGGGTGTGCTGTCTCACCATCTAGCCCACTCTCATGAGATGGTCAGGCCTACACTGGGTTGGATTTAGGAAATTTGCTTCTTTCCCTTGACCAAAGGTCAGGTTTTCCTGGTTCTGAGAGGCAGACTGAGACCAGATTGGATTAGAGGGGCTCTACCTGAAAACGGAAGTCACAGCTAAAGTTCAAGAACTTGGCAGGGTTTGCTACTCCCAGGAAGTGCCCCAGCTTCCAGAGGTTGGCCTGAATCTCCAAGGACATTATGCACAATCCCTGGATTTCTCAGTACTTTTGGTGAGCCTTAGCTGATCTAAGATTCCCAGAATTGCTGCTTATTGAAACAAAGGGCTTCCAGCCTCTAGGAGGGGACTGAGAGAGAAAACCCATGGTTCATCAAGCCCAGTGGAGCCTAAGAAATGGAAGACAGACTGGTGTTCACTAGGCCCTGTGTAGCGACTTGCAAACCATACCTCTAGCCCCCGCTTCTCTCTGCAACTCCACCTTTGCCGCCGGTATTGCCCCACGTGTGCACGACCAGCACTCAGACTCAGAGGGTTTCCCCTAATTCTTCTACTTCCCTGTTTCTCCACACAGCACCTCCCTTCTCCCAATGGACAATTTCTTAATCTCTCTGAAACTCAGTTTCATCTATTTCAAAAATACCTACCTCACAGGAGCTTGGGGGGATGAAAGGTGTTCACTCTTTTTGAGCACCTCCTATATGTCAGGCTCTATCAGACATTTTGCACTGAAGCCTTAGACTTACTTAACACATCCCGCCCTCCACTTTTCAGTTGTAACTCCTATTTTTCTCAGGCAAACTAGATTACTCATTCTTTCTCACTTGAGCAAGTTTGAATTCTCTCCCAATTCTTTGTCTTCGATCATACTCTTCTACTTGGCATACCCCACCTCTCCAGAGTGAAATCCTACACATCTTTTAAGGTCCATCAGCGATGTGCTGGTAAATATTTAAAAACCAGCTCTGCAGACAGAAAAAGCCCTGGTTTATAGTGTTTGCCAATTTTTATAGTGTAAAAACTCCCACCATGGCCAATTGCAAGCTACCAACCTGACATTAACTGGCTCACAAACTTTCTTTTTTTTTTTTTTTAAGTTTTTTATTGAAGTGTAGTTGGTTTACAATGTTAGTTTCAGGTGTACAGCCAAGTGATTCAGTTATACATATATATTTTTTCTTTTCCGCTTCTTTTCCATTATATGTTATTACAAGAAATTGAATACAGTTCCTTGTGCTATAACAGTAGGTAGAAAATTTCTGAAAACCTAGCCATCAGTTCTCAGAGACCGGGACAAGCTGGCTGGAGTGCCGCGCTGAACCTACAGGGTCATCTTTCTTGATAGCCACAAGGTGCAGTATTCTTTCCCTCCTCTGAACTTCGTTAGCACTTTGTTCTCTCTCACGAAAAGTATTCTTCGTTATATTATGGTTATAACGAATCCCTGTTATCATTCTTGGCTTTTCAAGGACATGAACTGTGTCTTACTCATCTATGTAGTCACAGTGCTGCCTGAAACAATGATGGTGTTCAAGAAATATTTGCTGCATCAGGATTGATGATGAAGGATTATAGCTAGGGCTTGACACACTGTTGTGGGGAGGATACAGTGACATCATGTTGTGCTCAGTTAGTGACAGCTACTTTTGCTGTCATCTGAGGCTTCTGGAATTAAGGGAGCACAAATTTTCAGTTCTAACGGTGGTTCTCAACAACTCCCCCCACCCCCAAATACACACACATTATAATCACCTGGAACACTTTCACAACTCCCAATGCCCAGGCCAATGAATCACACATCAATATTTTCAAAATTCCCCAAGTGAGTCTGCTGGGCACCAAGGTTGAGAATCTCTCTTCTATATGTGTCCAACCCTCTTCCTGGCTGATATAAGTCAAGAATGTCAAAAAGGAAATAGAACCAGCTATTCCTTTAAAAATCCTCCTGTTCACTAAACAATTCCAGTAAATAGGAGGCAAACTCACTGGTGGGATTTCCTTATTTGGTGATCAAGTTGGGTGGAGTCATCTGGGAGGGGCAAAGCTGAGCATGAGTAATACAGCCTTCTGCAGGGGCAGGAGAGAAATACCTCTTTGTCAGCAAACTCCTGTAAGGGAAGTTTTTCAAGCTGGAGAATTTTAGAGGCATCTCATTTAAACTAGATTTGGTCATCGTGATGATTTAATGCAGATTAAACAAAAGCAAGTTTTATTTCAGTGAGTGTGATGAGTGTGTTTGTCCCGATTCTTCCAAGTCATTAGAATTCTGTCATATTAAAATAACTGAGCTATTCAAGCTCAAAATGATTCTTATTCTCATGTTTGTGGTAATGAGGATGGACTTCCCTGAAGTCAAGACAAAACTGCATTTCTGTCTTCAAGGAGCAGGCACTGCTTTCCCCTTTAGAGTTGGTGAAAGTGAAATGGTGTGAAATCTGATTGGTCCAAAGTGACGCGGGGGGTGCCAAATAGGGAAGGAAAGATTCCTGTCCTGCCACTTGACACACTTCACCCTTTATGGATATTTAGTTATCATGATTTTACCATCTATTTCTCCTGTTAAAAATATTTAACAAACAAACAAAAAAAATCCTTTGAAAGGATTTGATCAAAAAGTAAATTAAGCAATTTTGCTTTGGTAGGTTAATCTCCTTGCTTTTCTTCTAAAAAATGATAGCCTGGGAGTTCACTTCAAAGAAGGGGGAATTGGGAAGAGGAGAAGACAGTCTATGTGTGCGTGTGATACAAAATCACATTTCAGAGGTCTAATGTGCTAAGTTACTTTGATGTGTCACTATGGATGAATCTCTTTTAAAAAGATTTTATTTTTTGAGACACTAATGAAAATGTGTATGGAAGTGTTAGGTGGCTAATGTTAATGCTTCAGAAAGCACTGTTGGCTGCAGTGGACCCCACCAGACCACCAGATACTTTTGCAAAAACCATGTTTATTCCACACTTAGTCCAATTTGGAACTTTCTTATAGAGACTTTGGATTGTGTTTGAAATAAACATTTTTAGCACGCTATTCAGTGGATTATAATTTTTTTCTCCTATGGTATATGCATAGCATATCATTAAAATATATAGAATTTTTAAACTCTAAAATAAAATGAACTTTTAAAAGAAATCTTGGCAGAACCTCAGATTTTAGATCAAGGCTCTGTGATACCATAAACCCTTCAGATTCATGACATCATCAGAACTCTGACTGCTGTGTGAATCACAGCCTCAAAACCATGACTTGCCTTTCTATCACTTTTTCTCTGTTCTAAGATTATAAACCTATAAGGACATGTGTCATGATACCAACTTCTGTTATATCAAATTTATCCCAAAGTACCACTGACAGGGTCCACTGAACACCCTTCTGGATAGAGCTCTGAACCAAGAATCAAGTCTACTATTATCCTCAAATATCAGTGATTTTGATTCACCAGATAAAGTTACAGATCAAGCTATAGAATCAGACTGACCAAAAGACCTAGCAGATTCCACTTGTTGCCGTAAATCTAAAAAGAGACAGTAGCAATTGAAATGGAAATGTTCTCCCTACAGGTCTTAAACATCATTCTTTGTTCTTTGCAGAGGGACTCTGCAATAATCTTTCAGCCAGAATGTTGTATGACCACTTAGGGAGCACCTCAGACTTCCCTTTTCTTGAGAAAATGGGAAGGATTGTACAAGCTCCCTGAGGTCTTTTGGGGGGGTAATTAGGTTTATTTATTTGTTTATATAGTTATTTTTAATGGAGGTACTGGGGATTGAACCTAGGACCTCATGCATGTTAAGCAGGCACTCTACCACTGATCTATACCCTCCTGCTCCCTGAGTTTTTTGAAATAAGGGGCATGTCCAGAATCACAGTAACCTAAAGCCCCTTTGTGTTGCAATCAGTGGTAAACAGGATGATAAACCAAGGTCCAGTTTGGTTGCAAAGATGAACTGGGACTAGGAAAAGAGGAAGGGGCTATTATTATTGCAAAAATTGTCTGAAGGGGAGAAGGCGATGGATGAGTTCCACTCTCTCAGGGCCTTAAGTCAGGACCTTTTGGAAGCCTCCCTGATTGCAGCTCCTTAGGAGGGAAGCTCTGAATATACTAAAAGAGCAATTCGCCTGCAAATATGCCCCCATTTAAACCCTGGGAATGGCTAGACAGAAGCTGGCCCAAGATTTTTGGATGTTTACCTATTAAGAAAGGTGTTAAGATGCAGAAATCCTGATTTCAGAAGGTCTGGCATTGTGTCAAGGTCATGACAAATAAGGACAGGACACCAAATGTCCCCAGGTGAGAGAAAGACCCTGCTTATCAGTTAAGATTGGCTTTAGCGGCACATAACAGACAGCTAACACTGGCTTGAGTAAGACAGCAGCCTCCCTTCTCATCCTGTAAGAGGCACTCTAGGCCTGGTATGGTAATTGCATGGTTTCAGGGACCCGGCTCTGCCATCCTTGGCACATGGATTCCACTTCTTGGTTCAAGATGGCTGCTTGGGATCCACCCAACCGGAAGGAGGAAGGGGAGAAGGAGGAAAGGGAGAAGGAGGAGGCAGAGAAGCCAAGGGTACACATCAGCTGTCTTTTTGGCAAGCCTGCCAGAAACTGCCTTCCATTCATATTACCTAGATTGACCATCTATAGCTGCAAAGGATCTTGGGAAATATGGTGTCTATAGCACATAGTCATGGCACAGGTGAAAACTAGCAGTTCTGTTATAGGCAAGAAGAAAACAGATATTGGAGGAAGAACCCATCAGAGTCTGCCACAACCTGAACAACGTCAGGGCTGATACTCAGATTTGAGAAGCTGCCACAGTCAAGTGGAAAGCCTGGAATTCAGGAAGCCTGGATCCTGTTCTCACTTCTACCCAAGCATCCAAGTGACTAGGTAGTATCCTCTGTAAAACAGATATTTCATGGATGAAAAACAAATGCTGTGACACATGATATTACAAGCATATAAGATAAACACTTGTTTAAAGTATCTGCTGAATTAATTACCTGATCCAAAGCACATAGCTTGTGAAATTCAAACACATCCATGGGAGAAAGGGGACGGTCAAAACTTTGAGTTGAAAGGGATATTCTAGGATGTCTAATTCACCCTCTTTCCCAATATAGGAAACTCTGTTCCTATACTGTGTTCTCTACCACAGTAACCCTGACAGATGGCCCCCTGTCTTGTGTGTAAGCACCCCAAGAGTGTGTTATTTTGCAGTTGCTTTGACGGACAGCTCTGATTGTCAGGTATTTATCTGGATGGTGCTCTAAAACCTGCCTCCCTTGAACCCCCCTCTCCTGAAACAACACAGAACAAAGCCACTCTCTCCTCTTCAAGGCAATGCTTCAGCTATTGGAAGACAGCTCTTATGTTAGCTTTTAGTTTTCGACCCTTCAAGCTAAACAATCCTGATTGTTGCGATTGTTTTTTAAGTAACCGGGTGCCTATCCCTCTCACCATCTGGGTACCTTTCTCTACATTAGTGTTTTTTGAACTCTGTTGACTCTGACCCACAGAAAGAAGTCTATTTTGTATATCGTCAGATACGTGCATGTAACTGAAACTGAAACGATTCGTAGCCTTATTGGCTGACGGAGTCATCTGTCTTCCAGTTCACTTCTTTCCTATTCGGTCTATTGTGTTCTATTTTATTTTTTTAAAAGCTGGTTGCTATCCACTAAATGGACTTCATACTTACTCATGGGTGGCAACCCATAGTGCAAAACTCACTACTCGCAAGGTACTCTGTCCTGTAAATATTCTTAGAAGGTGGCGCCTTGATACTGCAGGCTGATCAGAGTGAGCAAAAGGGGCTTCTACTTCCTGAGTCCAGAACCGAGTGTCTTTATTTTAAGGAAATCTAAATGCATTAAATTTTAAAGGAACACCATCACACCATTGGCTGAACATTTGAGTCAGTTATAACTGACTTTCTCCATATGAACAGCTTCCAAAGCTGCTTCCCCCCACTCTCTCCTTGTGCGATTGATTTTTAAAAACCTAGATACAGAGTTTTAATTTAATCCTGTTAAACTTCATCTTTTTTTAGTTTCAACTTTTTTCAATGTTTCAAAAAACTTTTTGGATCATTTTTGTCATCAATCTTTCCAACTTTATAGCATATGCATGTTTTATAAGTATATTTTCCATAGAAAAATAAGGTTGTGGTTTAGCACTTAAAAGACAACTGTTTACCTAAAGTCTCTGTCTCTGTGAGAGCCCTTATAAACAAACAGTTGGAAAAGAAGCAGGAAAGACAGAGCTGTAGGGCATGAGGCAAGAAAATCCAAGTCCCGGGAGGCTGGATTTCAGAAGATTATTTTTCATATAGGCTTTCTACTTAAACTCAATTTAGATAATGTTTACCCATCATGTGGCAAGAGAATGCCAGCACGCTTCAACCTCTCAGGCACTCAATTTGTGAAGATCAAACATATGTGGATTATACTGCTAAGACCTGGGAGTCCCTCCAGAAACGCTGGAGAGGGAGGTCTCCAGATGCGGTACCCTCTCTTCGGGCTAGGAAGTAAAGTAAGGCAAGTGCACACGACTTTCACTCATTTATTTATTCATCTATTGATTCTAGAGTTATCTGTTGGGCCAGACACTGAGAAGCAAAACTAGGGAGTCCTAAATTAGGCTGTGGAGATGTGGGGGCCAGAGGAAATGCAAAGCAGGAAGCCAAAGGCATTGCCTCCTACTTAGGGAGGAGTAGCCCGTACCATCAGCCACTAAGCCTCATTGAGCTCAAGAAATAAGGCCTTAAGGGTCTGTAAGAGTCCCCTAGACTAAGAGACAGCCCCGTGCTGGGAAGTTCAGAGGTGAGAACATGGAGACTTAATGAACAGCAGAGGACAAGGGCATTGCTAAAGTTCTTCAAGAAGGGCATGGTTTTGAACACGCTGATTGCCACAGGTTCAGGCTAAGGCTGTGATGAGGGACCCAGAGGAGGTGGCCTCCATCTGTGTCCTGCGAAAGACACCCACCTATCTACTTGGGATCCTGCAGGGTCCAGGGGCAGCTTGAGGATGCTTAATGCATCTGCTACCTGTGGGTTCTAAGTTCTTATCAGATCAACAGGAGCCGAAAGCTGTCGGCCAGGGTGAAAGACAGAAATGGAAGAAGAGATGCAGTTAGCAAGAAAGGGAATCATCTTCATTTGATCTTTACTCCAAATTCCAGTCTCAGATGAACAAAGTATTTTTCCCCTTTAGTATTTCTTCCTTTTGTTTTTTTAAACTGTCAGGTTTGTTTATTTTTTGCTTTTTGTATTTTTTTTTTGAATGAGTAGTTACATTCTTCATGGTCCAAAAACTCAAAAGGTTCCAAACAGATGGGTGGTCAAGTTTCTTTCCCTCCTCACCCCCTGCCACCCAACTTCTCTACCCAGAGACAAACAAGGTCTTTTCTGTATTTCCAGAAATAGCCTATGCACATATAAGCAGTAGGTATGCATATATCCTCACGTGTTTTTTCTTTTTTTTAGCCAAATGGCAGCATAATGTACACACAGACAACAGATAGCATTTTCCTTTTTGTTTTACAGACTTGACCAAACCAAAAGGGGAAAAACGTTTTCAAGTGAAAAAGAGGAGACCAGTCTTCAAGGCATAAGAAAACTAGTGAATATCAAGAAGACAGCAAAAACAAATTTTTTGATATATGTATCTATTTTTTCCCCAGTTGCACCATTTATATATTTCAGTTTCTCAGGAAGAAATTTGTTGAGAACAAAATATAAAGGGAAATATTGTTGGTTCTTCTTCAAGATATTTACTAAAATCCTTGAATTGTAAAAAAAAAAAAAAAGCTTGCAATTGTTTGCTGTCAAATATAAGAAACATGATAAAAAGAACACTGAATAGAGTTATACTTTGTACTTCAAATATTATGCAAGCCTGAGAATTCAGAAAGCTACACACGACTCTGCATGCAACCTTCAGAAATATTAACAATCTGTACCAACAAACAGGGCCATCTCATTTTCTCTTTTGTACTACCAGATTGATGCAGAAACTAGGGAAAGACTGTTCAGGCTGAAATGAATAGAAAGAACATTATAAATGAGTAAAAGGGTAATTAAAGCCTGAAGCCTTCCGCATCTCAAGATAATGGTAATGGCAAGAGTAGTTTTAGCTAATTAATTGGTTAAGAACAACCCGCCTCAGTGACTCTCTTAGTTTTGAATATGGAATACTTTTTGTTCTGCTAGAAACTGAGAATAGAATTATCTTAGAGCTGGTAAAACAAACAGCTTTTGGCCACCAAAAGTATAATTACAAGTCAGAAAACCCAATCTGAATTAGTCCCACAGAGATAGTTTTCCCCTTCACACTGTGTGGTTCGTAGAGACTCAGAGAGAGACGGTAAGTCTCCCTTCCACTAAAACATTTCCTCTTCAAAACCCTGTTACCACATAAGAAAATAAGGTCATTGCATTTTGAACTCAACGTGTTCTTAACTGGAAACAATATTGCTCAGCTTGAGGGATCATGCACCTTATTCATCAGACCTGATAACTTTTGGAAGTTTCCAAATATCAAATCCATTCTCAAAGTGGGGGAATCTGTCAATCTGATAACAGTCAAAAGAAAATGACATAGATTCAGAAAGTAATTCCATAGGAGGAATTCCAGATACATTGTAAGCTAAGTTAACAGAATTGAAACAAATGTGTCGTGATATTATGTCACTGTCTTCCAAGTTACCTTGAGGAGGACTTGCTCATTTAGATGGTTAAGTTCTGAGAGATGCTATAAATCAGCATTCTTACCTTGGAGTCAAACCTTAGAGACCTACTGCAGAGGAAATCCAATCTTCCAGGCTTAGAGAATGATGAAAAGAAGCAAATTCAAGAACTATCTTGCAATTTGAAACTGATTTTCAAATTAGTTACTTTTCTAATCGAATCATAATTATGTACAAAAATCATGCATAGTAAACAAAATGGAAAGAAATTTACCAGAACTTTAAAATGAATGAGATTAAAGGGGAGTTTATTCGCCATTCCTTTAGAATTTACTTCCTGCATTTTCCACAATGATTATGTAATACTTTGGTAATCAAGATCAAAGGAAAAGTTTAAAACCAAAAAAATTTATTTTTTTTCTCTCTACACATGTATTCCTTTTGCCCTGTGCAGTAGGATGCTCTCCTAAACATTTTTGAGCTTGTCCAAGTTCCAATTTATTGTTCTCAACAGTAGTTTCCTTGGTAGACTAGAAAAGAAATTGAGAAATAAAAAAATACAAACCACTTTTTGTAATACAGATTTCCTTCACCTCTACTGCAAAGCAATCTAAATACTACATCTTTACTCTTAATCTTCTTAAGAGCAGAGACCCAAGGTGTTCTCTTCTGTTTTCCCTAAAGGGGAAAGTGGTAGATCACTTCCCTCCCCCCTTCCCTGCTCCCCCCAAAAATTTGGCCTCTTTCTATCTCATGCTGGATATTTAGAGCTCTAAATGGTCCCCTGCCTTTTACCCAGGGAAATAATTTCTGCATTTTACAACCAGTCCTGCCAGCCAGTCAGGGTAAACAGTCTTTTTAGAAGTTGGCCTCAGATTCTTCCCTCTGTCTCCCTCGGGAAATCTTCAAGGCATTGGCGGGAGGTGGGGGCACGACAGCTTTGGGGAGCTGCGGCTCTCTGACCTCCCAGCCCTCTGGCATCCAGACCCTTGAAGAGGAGGAAGAAGACTTCTTGGCCAGGTAAAAGGGCGTATGTTTACCTTCGGGCATCTCGACCTTCTCTAGAAGTCTGCTGTGGAAGAGAAATTGCCCAGATTCCTCCCTCCTCCAAATCCAGTAGACCCAGGGCTGGGGTGCGACCTTGAGAAGTCATTGTTCCAGTTCTTGGAGAGGGAGTTGTACTGGATGATCCCCAACACTTCAAAAAGCCTGTGACTCCAATTCCGGTTTATCCTAATAGACTTCAGGGTATATGAGGACACATGGGAGAACCTTGTCTCTGGCCTCGTTAGTAAAGCAAGTTGTGCTTTTCCAGGGCTGCTTTGTTTTTTTATCTGGGAATTGGGAATCTTGTAACAGTTCCTGCTTCTTGCTAGGAGGCTTAGCGGCCGATTTGCAGCCTCCCTGGAAGAAATATCTAGGGCTTTAAGGCATGTATTTCGTACACTAATCTCATTCTAGTTTTCACCTTACTTTCCTGTCTTTATTTTCCTTTTTGTCATTTTTCTTACTTGTTTTTATAGTACTGTCCTTACTTGTTTTATCTTGTTATATTGCATGCCCCTTTTAAAGCCTCAGAACATTTTTTCTTGAAGCAAAGTAGAATATAAATAAACTTAAATCAATTTTGAAAATATGGATATTGGGGGTGATCAGTTTTCTTCTTCTTCTGATTATGCAAATATTTTAAACCACAAAATTTTGGTATAATTAATTATAAATCTCTAGTGGGCAGGGGTGGGGTCTGAGGAGGGGTAATGCAGCCGCAGCAGGAAGAGGGAGCTTGGGCTGGCATTGTGTATCCAGCTCTGTCACATACCAGGTGTCTGACCTTGGGCAGGGCCCTTCTCTCTGGATCTCAGTTTCCTTGTTTATAAAACAAATAGGTTAGACCGGGTCACCTTTAAAATCCCTCCCAGCTCTGAATTTCATTGACTCTCTGACCCATGCGGGCACTTAATAAGCAACAAGCACACTTTCAGAGAACCTCAAGAATGACTTGCCTTTGGACACATCAGTCAACAAATATTTACTTGGCATTCACCCAGAATGTGGCTGCCTTGAGGGACGAATCAGAGATGGCCCCCTGGGGGTCCTGTGGATGCCCAAACCTAAAGGGCAGACCTAGACACTGCCTGAGGGCTCCAAGTTTTTACAAGATCACTAAAAGCTGAAACTCCTTGCCAGCACAAAGAACCAAGGGCACAGGGCATTCATTTGAAGAGGAGTTCATCTACTTTTAGAGAGATAAAATTTTGTAGTCCTTGAGAGTAAAGGGGGATAGAGAATTTTTTTTAATTAAATAAGGTCAATGTTTAATGTTAAAAGTAGCCTATTTAAGAATACGGAAGCTATTACGTGTAATGTAGTTTTGCCACAAAACTATTGTGCTTGATATATTTCCCCTTCAAAATGAATCATTGTTCATTATAAACGTGCTGATTGATTTTTGTTCTGAATTGTTTGCGCTTTGTAACACACATGGAGTCCTAGGCTGCTGATAGCATCTTTTAGGGTTTGCCAGTTTATGAGGACTGGAGCCAAGTTAAGCCTAAACCATCAACACTGCAAAAAAGCTTGTGTGTCTGTTAAGTGTCCCATAAACAAGAAGTACCCGCTCATTTTTAGAAAAAGGCAGAGAGAGAAGGAAAGGAGGAAAAAGCCTTGCCAAACGCAATCTTTGGCCCATACAAGTTTATGTCCCTCATTTTTCTAAACTATTCCAGGAAGACTCCTAATACCCAGTGCTTCATTTAATCACCTCAGAGGATTTCTCTGGGGACATGTGTCTTTGCTTTTCTAATGACCAAGTTGTGGTGTGCATGTTTCTTCCTAAATATCCAGCGAGGCAGATTCCTGTTTGTATTTTACAGGGTAGAAGTGAGCAGTGCCAGTGGTGAAGCTGCACAGAGGACCTGCCTCCCAAGGAAACAGGGATGCAGCTCGCAGAATCCCAGACCAAACATCTGGACCGAACATCTGAAAACCGTCTCCTGTCCTGCACAGGTGAAAACTGTATCTACCCACATCAGTGGCCAAGTGTGCTTTGTGATTCCAACAAGCTCAGGAACATCATAATTGATGCTCATGCCTTCTGACTACTTCCTGCTTCATACTGAATATTTCAATTTGCTTCCTTCCATCCTTCTGTTACTGAGTCCAAACTCGTTCCACTCGCTGCACCATAGGCCAGTAAATTGGAAGACAAGGTTTTAGGGAAAGGATTAACGACTTTAATCAGAAGGCCTGCATACCCAGAAGATGGCAGACTAATGTCCTGGAGAACCATCTTCCTCAAGTCAGAATTCAGGCTCCTTTTATACGAAAAAGGGGAAGAGGTGTGATTGGTTGTTTGCAAACTTCTTGGTATCAGAATCCTTTGTGATGTTCCTGCAAACCTCCGACCAGACAGATGTTATTCTCTGTTCTGCAACTTTTTATCTCTATATGAATGGAAAAGTGTTATACCCTTGGAGGTCAGAGTCTTGAGAATGGGCTATTCTGTATATTTCAGGCTGTATGTAACATTCTTTTACAAAAGGTGCAGAACCAGCATGACTGAGCCCAGGAAACAGAGCACAGGGTTAGAGCTAAAGGAACAGATCTAATATGGAGTCAGATTGGTTCTTCCCTGTTACACTTCCAAGTGGAAATGACCTTGAAGTCTGTTTTAAAAATTGTATTAACAAGGTGGTTGCCTGAGGGGCAGCTGGCAAAGGGGCATTTAGCTTGAGACAAGGCCTCTGGAAGATTAAAAAAGGCTGGAGGCACTTCCATTCTTTGAAATCCCAGGTCGAATTCCCTTTTAATGGAGACAATTGAAAATAGAGTAAAAATTGTGGGGGTTTTTTTAAATGCTTAGTTTTAACAAGTTGAAACTCATCACTCACACGCACACAAATACAATGCAATAAGTAATAGTAATATAATCAATAATAATAAGTAATAATAAAAACAATGGAATGAAATAAGGCTAGCTAATTGTGGAATTTATTAGACATTAACTCATTGGTGTGGCATGTTGTAGGACTCAAGTCAAAGTTGTGTGAAGATCATTTTGTTTTAATTCCATCAGGCATTTCTGTGACTGTGTGTTTAACTTCATCTGAAGATAAAGGGGAAGCTCTTAAACATAAACTGGAGACCCCAGCCACATGCTCCCCTCCTCCCCGCTTTGGGTTGTGGCATGAAACTGGTTTTAAAGTCTTCAAGGCCTCCTGCAGACAACACCGTCATCAGGTACAATGATCCTTAAAGCTAAGGAACTCAAAAGTGGTTGTTAATCTGTGTTTTCTTAAATAGCCTCTTTATTTTTCAGAAAATCCTAAGAATAGAACCACACCTTTTCTATCAATTTTCTAGGGTTTTCAATGACATTGTTTTATCATTTATGAATTCTTTTCTTTTGAAGACAGCAACTTTCCTATGAATAGCTTTTTATATTCCTTATCCCATTCTTGGATCTCCTGGAGCTCTGGAGAGCACCCAACTCGATGATGTCACGAGGAAGCAAGTTCGGGCCATGAAAAGAGCATCCTATTGTAAGCTGCAGCTCTCGCTCCCTTCTGCTCTCCCCTACCATGTCCCCATTTCCTGCAGAGTCAGCAAACCAGAGTCACCTCTCCCCACCATTTGTGGGGCCTCCCACATTGATAACCCATATCTGGCATCTCTCTGGCATCTTCTACTCTAGGTGAAACAGGCTAAGCCAAACCTCACTGGGGTGCTGGATTCATATAAGCCATGACCCCTCTATCCGTTCATCTATAAAATATTTTGAAAGATTGCTACTTAAGCAGATTCCCTGCCCCAATCATACTCTGACTCCAAGAGAGACTTTTCTCAGAGCCTGTCTGCAGGACAAACCATTATGCTGATCTTAATAATTAAAGCACTTCCTGCCAGGATGCATTTTCACTTGTAGACTGGGTAAGTGTTCCAGAAAATATAGATCGGGCTCGTCATTACCCATCCCCCGCTCCCTGGATCAGCAAGGAAGCCAGGAACGTTTTTTATTTCACAGCTTCAAATATTTGATTTCTTGAGGCTAATGACGAGGTGCCCCTTGTAGCAATGCTTTAAAAACAAAAACAAAGATGCAGCAGCAGAAGTTTTAGATCAAGGACACATGGAAGAGATAAACCAACAGATATAGGACATTATTCACTGTAAGGCTCTTTCAATCACATTTAAATTTTTTATTTTGTTAAAGATACAGATGAAAAGCTTTATGAATGTCTTATTGTAAATTATATTTATTATTTTTAAAATATGCCAGGACAAAACATTTCCTCTTTTTATTTAATTTGGAGAGGAGGTCTTCAGAAAAAAAAAAATGAAGCCAACAATCACAGATGCCTCCCTGTTACATCCTCGGGTCTCCACCCTCTCGATGCTCTGCGGTTGCCCTCCTGCGAACATCACTAAGCAGCCAGGTGTAGTCAGAAACACACACACAGAAAGGCAGAGCTAGGTTCACATGCTGACCCCAGCATTATTAGCAGTGAGACCCAGAGTAAGTTGCTAACCCCTTTGTGCCTCCATTTACTTCTAGAGCTTTTGTGAAAAGGCAAAGAAAGAAAATACCTGGATTTGCTGGAATAAATTCGTTGTAGATGGTGCTAATCCCCACCCCTCTGAGATGGTGAAGGTTCTGAAGAATATGAGAAGCTTGTTCAAGGGTCTTGGGTTGATGGAACATCAAAGGGGAGGACGCCAGTACTACCACGAGGAGGAGCCTTTGACATTTTGCGGTGGGCAATGTGGACCACTTACCAGTGGTCCCCATCGCCAACTTCAGGTCCCTCAACCTGGCTGCCAACTGCCACTCACCTGCAGCTGCCTGAGTTACAGTCCCTTGACATCATCTCTTCTCCTCTGCTCCCCAGGATGATGAGGCATCCAAGAGCAGGAGTGGTTGGTACCACCATGCAGAGATAGACAAGAAGCCTCAACCCTGTAAGACAGACAGTAAATACATTCAAATTACCGTGAAATGGTCTTTAAAAAGCGACCTCATGCTAGCTTTTGACTATTTTTGAAAAGAACTTTTAAGTAGAATAAGCAAAGCTCTCTTTATTGACCTAATACAATTTCACATTTGCCTATGTCGGTTTCCCACTGCTGACTTTCATGATCAAGGACTTGTTATGACCCTACTCAGAACACGCTGCACAAGCCCACATTCACCGGGCTTCCTGATCCCTCTGTCACGTAAAAGGTTTGTCCCCAAGCTGCCCTTTTCCAAAGTCCATCCTTCTGATGTTAAGTACAGTGAAGATGAATTAGGATACTTGTTATATTAGTTGTACTTGTGGGTAGAGATATAAGCTCTTGCCAGACCTTCAGGGAGAGCTATAATTGATCAAAACTAGAAATAAATTGGGATTCTCTGCCTTGGGTTTGCTACTGGATGCTCACCCGACCCCCACCGCTGCCCCACTCCCTGCTTCGCAGTCTTCCTTCCAATACTCTGAGCCTCATCAGAGGGAGAGTTTGTGGGTTTCTCCCAACACAGCCTTGAATTTTTCTTACCAATTCATTCTCCTTTACATTTTCTTCTTGTTGTCTCTTCCTTGTTTCCTGCCATTGCTTTTTCTCGTCTCCTTCTCTGACACTGGCATTATTTCTTGCCTTCTAATCTCTCATGTCTCATTTCTTCCGTAAAAGGAAGAACCTTCATCATTGCTGACCAAGTCTGTCTATTTTTTGATCTCTGTGGGTTTATGCTGAAGCTCTCTCCAAAACTGCCAGTGCGCACTGGGCCCTGATAAAACCATAAAGTGGAGAACCCACCCCAAAAATAAACAGTCACTTCCTTCTTGGAAGGGCCATTCGTAGTACAACCAATACCTCTTTCATCCAAAGCTGAGAAAGGCAAACTATTTCCATATCAAATGAGCTCCATGAAACTGGCCTCCTGTGTTCAATCAACAAATATTTCTTGAGCCTCACAGGGCCAGGCGGTATGAGAAGTGTGGAGACAAGACTAGCTTGGTGTCTGCCTCTGAGGAGACCCACGAGTCAACAAATAATAAAAAGGCCATCAATGACACTCCTTCTCCCTTCACCCCGTCCTCTTCCCTGCATTGTTTTTCTCCATATCACTTACCACCATCTGACATGCCCTATATTTTACCATTTTAGTATCAGTTTTCCCCCATCTGGAATGCAAGCTCTGTAAGGGAGAGATTTTGTGTCACGATGCGCGGCTGAATCTCTGGTCTCTGAACATTGCCCAGTATGTGAAGGGCTTAAAAATATACACTGAATGAATAAAACACAGCATGAAATGTGCAATATCAGAAATGTGGACAAAGAGCTATGGAATTACAGGAATCCCCACAGAACTAAGGGTCATTTTGTGTCTGTGCATAAAGATCAGATTCAAAGACAAATTTGATGCTGTGGGAGTGATGTAGGCAAAACATCAAAGGGTTCAGAAGAGGGGTGGTCATCTGGTGCTGAGTTGGAAATCTACAAAAGAAGTGAAAACGTGACATGTTCCAGCCTGAAAACTTATGAAAGTGCTTGTTCCTTCATTGAGTTGTATTAGAAATGCTTACATTTCATTGGGAAGGAGAGGGAATGGGAAGCAAGCTCAGGGCTTCCTTAGAACACAAAAGGAAACCTAGGTCACAGCGGTCAGACCGGCAGGAGGGGCTTAAGAACTCAGCTGCGGGGAATCCAGGTTTCTTTCCTATCTCTGCTGTGTGACCTTGAGCATGTTGCCTTACCTCTCTGAGCCCCACTTCCTCAGAATGTATAATAATGCCTTGTACATAATACCTTGGATTAAATGAGAAAATGAATATAAAGTGTTTCACACTGGTGCCTGCCTTTTAAGCCCACAATTTTAAAAGGTAGCTATTCTTATAGTAAGGTTACAACAGGAAATAAACAGCATTCATCCTCTTTTGCACCCATACTGCTGAGGAGTGGGGACAGCACTTTGCTAAGAGTATATATATAGTTTCAGGTAACGTGTAACCAATTTTCCCCCAGCTCTTTACATAAAGTGGCACTGAACAATACAAATTAGGTGCCAATAAATATTAAGATTCCCCTCCCATCCCCAACCTTTCCCAAACCCAGAAGAAAAGAGAAAGAGATCACGTTCCCCTCCCTTCTCTCCTGCTCTGGAGGAGCCGGGATGGTGTTCTTTCATTCAGACTACGGTTACCTGGGTGACTAAGTCATTATCCTGTTCCTCCCTCCTCACCACACTCGCCCCTTTCTCACCCCCATGACTTCTGCTGAAAAAAGCTTTTAGAGGAAAAACTTAATCTACAATTTTACAAGCTGCTATAGCCGTCTATTTAAAACATTGTTTTCTTCCCTGAATGTATGCAAATATATTTTCTAATATACTGAAGAAACCCCCTCTTCTCTTGGATAGAGGAAGGGAGTAACAAAGCAACAATGAAAGAGAAAACAGGAAGACCTAGGAAACCCAGTGGGGTCCCCTGGGCCTGGCTGGACTTTCTGGGGGGTGAGTTTCTGGGGACTGAGTAGCTTTGTCTGTGTGGGGATTGACCTCTGGAAAAAATTGGGGTCTGCTTGGCCAACTTGGACACTACATGAACTTTCGGACCCATAACGTAAACCTGAGGACTCTAGGTTCTCTCTCTGTGCCCGTTTCATCTGAATCCTTGATGTTATTACATATAAAACTGAACCTGGTTGTTGCCGGTTCTAATAAGAATTCTGTATGTGCCTTGCTACTTGAGTTGGACACAACATAATCAACCCATCAAGGTATAGAACATTTTCTATTCTCTAGAAAGTATTTTCTTTCCCCTCACAGGTCAAAACATCCCCACTGTTCACCAGGAAACTATTATTCTGACTTCCATCAGAATCTAGTTTTTGCCTGTCCTTGAACTTCATATAAATGGAATCACATAGTAGGTATTCCTTTGTGTTTGTCTCCTCCACTCAACATTATGTCTGTGGGATTCATTTAAGCTGGTGCATATAGCATTGATTTGTTCTTTTTCATTACTGTGTAGTACTCCATTGAGTAAATACATCATGATTTATCTAATCTCATTTGTTGGCATTTGAGTTGTTTCCAGTTCGGGACTATTATGGATAAAGCAGTTGTGAACATTGGTCTACGTGCCTTGGGTGGACTTAGGCACTCATTTCTTGGGTATTCGGAGTGGGATTTCTGGGTGATAAAGGAGACACATTCAGCTATCAGTAAATCCTGCTGAAAAGTTTTCAGTGTTTGTCTTCTTTTATACTCACATCATGATTCTATATTACTTCCTGCCTAAATGAAGGAGTAACTCTTAGTTATGAAACCAGATATTCTTTTGGTTGCCCTGCAGTCTCAGCCTCATGTACAAATCCAGGTTCCACCAGTTACTATCAATAATAGTCTGTGTCTGTTACTCCCTCTGCCTGGAAGACTCTGCCACTGGGTATTCCCTGGTCAGTTCTTCCTATCATTCAGGTCCCAGCCCAAGGGATGCCTCCCCAGGATGGCTTTCCCCACTTGCCCCAGCTAAGTGAGTGCCGTCTCTGCCTCCCTTGCTGGTCTCTTGCCATTTCACGCCTTGCTTCATGACCTTTCTGGCACTTACTCTGTTCGTCCATCAGTTTGTTATTGTCTTTCTTCTTTCACTGGGAACAAAAGCTCTGTGAGGGCTGGGTATGGCCTGTCACAGAGTTCACTACAACCAATACAACCTATACAACCAATAAACTATTGCAGAAGTGACCATGTGTGGGATATCCGAGATTAGGGAGTAAGTCATACAGCATCTGCTTTGCTCTGTCTTAGATCATCTGCTGTGAGGGAAACCATGTTGTAAAGACATTCAAGCAGCCTGGAAAGCTGTGTGCAGCCAGGAACTGAGGTCTTCTGCCAACAGCCTGCACCATGTGAGAGAGGAACCCTGGAATCAGTGCCTCCAGTCACGGTCAAGCCTTCAGATGACTACATCTTGGCTGACATGTGGACTGCAACCCTATGAGACACCTTGAGCCAGATCCCTCCCCTGCCAGCCACTTCCACATTCCTGACCCACAGAAATTGTGAACACATTCATATCACTGTGGTTTTCAGCTACTAAGTTTTAAAATATTTTGTACACAGTAATACTTGACAAATACCAACAATCAGCAAGTATTCGTTAAACAAATAAATGAATAAATGAGTGAGTGAATTAGATTAAGAGCAACATAAAACATGGCCTCATACTGTCTCTCTCCTTAAGTTTTAGTTTAAGCTAATGATCTTGGAGCAAGGTTTCTCAACCTCGGCACTATTGTTATTTGGAGCCAGAAAAAAATTTTTTTGAAGGGCAATCCTGTTTATCGCTGACACTAGATGACAGTAGCAACCCCTCCCATCAATAGGATCATCACAGCTAAAAATGCCTCCAGACATTGCCAAATGTGCCCTGGGGTGTATAATCACCTTTACTTAAGAAACGTAGCTGGGGAAACTATATTATTTTGTCATGGCCTATAATGAAAAAGAATATATATATATATGTGTGTGTGTATAACTGAATCACCATGCCATATACCAGAAACTAACACATTATAAATCAAATATACTTCAATTTAAAAAAAAAAACAAAACACTGCTCTAATGTTATCATTGAAGAGAGGTTAGAAAAACTCACAATACTGGCTGGGTTCAGGCTGGTACAAAATTTTATAATGGTTTTAAGATATTTGATTTGCAAAAATCCAATCAACATGTAACTTATCTTTTCCAAATAAAGAAGTACTTAGTTAAGCAAAGTGTACCTATACATAATACAATTCTTTCTTCTAAATAAAAGGCAAAATTAATACATATTGTTGCTAGGTGTGAAAAAATGGCACCACCATGACCAACTCAAGTTCAGCCTCTGAAATAAAATATTGAGAAAGTGATTTGTTCCATGAATCTCCCTTTGGAAGAGGAAGAAAAGTTACTCTTAGAGTAGAGCAGTGCAAGAAACAAAGCTTCCTCAGATATACCTGTTTATTTTCTGTTCCCTCTAGCCTGGAAACCTTCTCAGGAGAGCTTGCCTGCTTACTTCCTTCAGGGATCTGCTTAAAAACCTCCTTATCAGAAAGGCCTTCCAAGACCAACCTTTAACAATAGCACTCCATCCCCCACCTCCCACCCGCCCCCAGTCTGGCGGTCTGGCAACTTCACCATCAGATATGCTGTGTATTCTGTTTGTCTTTGTTGTCTGCCTCTGCACATCTAAAAGGTCAGTTCCAGGAGGTCAGTGATGTTGTTTATTCTCTGCTGGATCCTTGCACCTGCAAGAGGTGCCTCACACCAGGCAGGTGCTCAATAAATATTTGCCGAATGAGTGAATGAATGGAAGGTGTGGGTCAAAGGCCACGGAGGGCTCAAAGTGCTCCCACTGGAATGAGACTGGGTGGGAGGGGGACTGCTCACCCATATGGTATTGTACCTTTTGCAATTTGAGTCGTGTGGAAATGATAACTACTTAGAACAATTTTAAAAGTAAAAGAAATAGGCAGTCAGTTCCCATCTTTCACCAAATGGAGCAAATCAAGCCTGCTCCACCATCTCCACATTACTCCACGTGCGTGTCGTAGCCAAAAAGTTCGTCCACCATGTCTCATTCACCCTTAGTGCAAACCTGGCTGTGTTGTTATTATTGTTGGAAAAACATAAAATGATGAATTATTTCGGATCCTCATTCCTCATTTGAGAGCCTCTTTTAATTCATGATTTATGATTTAGTGTTTCTGCAGTTCTTTCAAGTATTTTCAGCCATATAAAAGCAAAAAAAAAAGAAAAAAAAGCAAAGCTATCATTGTGTGCCATCTACAATTTTGAAGAACAGTTAATTCAAGCATATTATATCTATTTAACTTGATAGTGACTTTCTGAGAAAAGAGAAGTTTACATTCAAATTTTATAAATCAGAATTTAAATGAACCATGGAGACATTCTGAGATGATCCTGTGGTGAATAATTTAACTCACCTGAAAAAGAATCCTGCAAAAAATGAATGAAAGAGACAACAAAAGGAAGAAAAAAATTCCAGTGTTGAACCCAAACCTGGTGATTTGTACCCATTTTTCTTTTTTTCCCCCCCCACATGATGGTTATTCAAGCGTTGGGCACATATTTATGTTTTCCTTCCCACCTCTCCTCTCTAGGTAAGAAGCCCACAGCACTTCCCACTGTCCCCAGGGGGGACTATCAGCATCACTGGGATGCGTGCAGCATCTTGGAAGACTTTTTCAAACTCCACAGCAGGTCTCACAGTGGAATCCGACATGCCTCAGGGTTAGGTGAAGGGAGCCAGCATTGCAGGTTAGGTTCTCTGGGATGTTGATGCTGAGAAAGAACTGGGAGTACAAAAGATTTCTTGGGAGGTAAGATCTATAACAGGAAAAGAGGAGGAAGCAGAATTGAGCAGGTGGACCAGTCCAAAGGCCATGGGACTTGACCAAGTCTGCCAGCCCCATAAGGAGCTCAGTCACAGAGATTGCCTGTTGAAGGGTCTCACACTGAGGGGAAGTGGCTAGTCAAGGCGAAGTGCCGCCATCTTGTTCAGCTCTTGGCTGAGGATCTCCCCAAGGAGAGTGTGACCTTGACTTGAATCACTGAGGCAGATCCCAAAGGAGCTGACAGCTGTTGGACAATCACAGTTCCCTCAGTGCGCAGTGAGTTATCTCTTGAAGAGGGCTCTGAGCAACACACGTCTGTCTACCCCAACAGGGGAAGAATGGGAGAATCTGACATACATTTTAGAGGAGTCCTAGCGACTCTTGGTGATTGGTCAGCTCTACAGAAAAGAGGTTGAAGGGAACCCTGACAACCAGGATAGCACTGCTGTCAACAGACAGCGTTTGGTTGGGATATAACCCCTTCCCACCCTACCCACAGCCACCTTTTACCGCAAGTGGCCTACTTATTTTCTGCAGAGGTTGCCATGACTTGTGCCCTCTACGTTGAGTGACCAGCCATGCTCTTTAGCTGCTCCCCTGCTCTGCTCACCGGGGGATTGATCCACGACCCAAGGCAGCCATATGCAGGCTGGGGGTGGCTTGATGAGAAATGGTCCCATTTTAAATGGGGACAAATGAACTCAATACTCCCGTTTTGGAAGATGCAGGTATTTAGTGTAAAAGGAGGGGTGGGAGCAGGTGCTCAGGCTGCATCCTAAAGGACACTGAGTATTGTTCCCTTCCTCTCCTGCCACACTGAGCTGACCAGAGAGCAGTGGATGTACACTCTGTTGTCACGTGAAGAGGCAACATGTCCTTTGCTACCCAAGATTCTTGCAGGAGGCTCCAGTCATCCCAGGTAATCTGGGGATGCCACTTCCTTAAAGAGTCTGTCCTTTGAACTTCACAATGACAATGCTGATGGTTATTTCTCCTTTGTAAAAGTGGGTGAAAAGATGAAGTTTGACTCTGAACCTCTAAGAGCCATCCTTTAGTTCTTGGTTTGGGCAGCTTGCCTTCTCACCACCTCTGGTGAGAGGGAGCTATCATGTCTCTAAATTTTGAATCTCAGGTTGATCTGCCTGGCATTCTTTACTTGCAGCAGGTGATACAAAGAACACTGTCTTTGACTCTCTGTTCACAATCTAATTAGCAAGACTCTACCTCAAGCTGACCTTATTTATTCTGTATAGATAAAACTGTTTATAGTACTATCTATTCAGTATTAAACCTCTGTAACATCCTCCCAGTATCTGAAGTCTTAAAAGCATGATTTAAAACTTGAACTGAGCTACACACACACACACACACACACACACACACATCACTTAGAAGCAGGGAGGCTCTGTTGCTCTAATTCCCTGCCCCTACTACAGGTTAGGAATTCTTTGACCTTCAGATCATGAAATAAGAATCATCTATTTCTTTGAGCTTTTGCCCAGGGAGAAGCCAGATTAAAATGGAACAAGAGAAACCACTAAGAGGTTGTGTTGCAAGGAATTTTAATTTTTAAAACGTATCACTAATTTTCACATTATATCTGATACTATTATCTCTATTTTATAAAGGAAGAACTGAGAATCAGAGGATCAGAGAGGTTGCAAGTGACTCTATAACCTAATCTGTACTCACCGTGCCACACTGCCTCTAAGAATTGTGATGCCACCAAAGTAAACTGTAAATAAAGTTAATTTATTTTAAACTGTGTAACCAATTGCTGACTTCCATATCATTCCTGTCAGATGTCACACAACTTTTGTTGGAATATTTCCAGTGATGGGTAGCATCACCTCTTTGAGGCAGCACATTTCACTGCTGATCAGATTGATGCCTACAGGACGCTCTTTTATTTTGGTGAAATGTGCTTAATGGTTGATGTAGAGGAATTTCCCTGATTCAGTAAATATTTTAACACCTTTCACAGTGTGATTAACTGCTACTCCTGGGTTGGCATCATAGGTCTTAGGGTGCTTGGTGGACCTTGGCCTCGAATCTATTACTGGTCTTCAATCTACTGGAATGAAACGAAAAGCAGGATGGAAGATTCCACTACCCTCCATCCATCTCTAGTGCCACTACTCTCCTGGACTGTGGTACTTCCTATGATTCCTCGAAGAGGCATGCCATGGGACACATCTTCTGCAACGCAGAGAGGCTTCTCAAACTTAGAAAAGGAATGATTACCTTTGCAAGGGGTCAAAAAAATTACTAAGAAGAATTATTCACTAAAATGCTAACAGGCTGGCTTGAAGAAGTTAAGTTCTTCACATTTGGTTAGCAATATGATCACCAAAGTATCATGTTCACTCCTAATTTACCAAAGGATGAGCAGTAAGCACTACATTTTTTAAAGTTATTCTCTTGTATACCCTTCTTTAAACAACGTAGTACTATAATGGAAATCCAAATATGTACACTAAATAAATCAGGAAAATTGTTCTCTCTCTCTCTCTCTTTTTAATGAGGAGTGACTTTTGTTTTCTTGAACACTTAATATCCTTTGAAGCTGGGAAGAATCATTTCAGAATTCCTTTAAAGGTAAGCTCCCTCAAAATACTTATTTGGGATTTTTTTAAACCTATAACTAATAAGACAAAAAAAATTAAAAATGAAAAAAAGATAAGACAATATATAAATGGCAAGTAAGCACATGAAAAAATGCTCAGCAACATTAGTCATTAGGGAAATGTATTCTGAAATGACAACGAGATAGCACTACACACCACCCAGAGTGGCTATAAACAACGAGACTAACAATACTAAGTGCTTCCAAGGATGTAGAATAACGGACTCCCATACATTGCTGGCGGGAATACAAATTCGTACAGCCACTTTAGAAAGCAGTTTGGCAGTTTCTTATAAAATAAAACATACACCTCCCATACGATCCTTCAGTCTCATTCCTAAATATTTACCAAAGAGAAAGGAAAGCAGATGTCCACACATAACTGGTATGTCAGTGCTCACAGCAGCTTTCTTCATAATAGTCAAAAGCAAAAAGCAACCAAATGTCCAACAATGGGTGAGGGGTTAAAGATACTGTGGTATATCCATACAATGGAATACTATTCAGGAATAAAAAGGAATTAACTACATAGACTCACACAAATTTGCCCAGCTGATTTTTGGCAAAGGTGCAAAAGCAATTCAATGAAGGAAGGATACCTTTCCCCCAAAAATGATGTTAGGGCAATTGGACAGCTATAGGCAAAATCACAAAATGAACCTCAAACTACAGTCATAGAATCCATGACAAGTACATAAAATAGATAACAATTTTGGGACTATTTATGCCAATATTGGTTAGAATTAGGTTTGACTACAAATGACAGACACTTCATATTAGCAGCAGCTTAATTTCATGAACAAGAACAACAATAACAAAAATGAACATAAGGGCTAGTACGGCAGTTCCCAGGGGTTGTAATAGCCCAAGGCTCCTTCTGCTTGGCTGCTCCACTTTCCTTGGGATTCCACCTGGTCCAGGTTGGCTATCCCAGCCCTCACCATGTCCATGTCCTGGCCAGCAGGAAGGGGACAGGACAAAGTAGTGAGCATCCTTCCCTTTCTGGACACTTCCCAGAGGTCTCCCATCAAACATCTCTTTACATCTCTTGACTGTCACTTATTTACAAGGCCCACCTAGCTGGGTGGGCAGTAAGAAATGTGGTCTTTTTTCCAGGGAGTGTTGTGCCCAGCTGAAAATCAGACATTCTATTAATGTTTCTAAGAAGAAAGGAAGAAGGTATATTGGAGAAACTTGGAGACTCTTTCACAGGCCACATTTACATTTGTTTCTTCAACTGTTCTCAAGTCTTTACCTTCTTGAAAAGTCTAAACAAAAAATATGACTTCTATAAAAATACAAAACACCCAACACTCATTAGATGATTTATCATTCATTTAATAGGTATACTCTCTTTTTTCAAGAAATTGTGCTAGGTGCTAAATCATTAAGAAAAGATACACTCTCAAGGAAAAAAAATTCATTATTAGTAGCAATTAAAAAAACTTACTATTGATCTGTACTTTTTTAACTTTACCTGGGTTATTGTTTTTTTTTTTTTTTTTAAGTTTTATAAAAGTGATCTAATCAGCAGGGATTACATTTTGGCTTTTAAAAAAATTAGATTTTGTCATTATATATAATCCTTGGTTTATTTGGATATTTTTTCAGAACTAGAGTTGAAGGTGATATTTTAATTCTAATAGCCATTTTTAAGTTTGTATCTAGAGTCTGTCCCCCAAATAAAGTAAATATTTCAAAAATGACAATGTCCATTTTATTGTCAGTATTTATACATAACTGGATCATCCCGGTCTTGTTTCTCTTCTCCTTTCACTCCCTTATCTCCTTTCATCACTGACCAGATCTACATCGAGGTCCTTGCAGAGAAATGAACATAAAGAAAATTTACTCCGTTTTTCTTAATAAAGAAATAGTTCCTAGTATTTCTGGGTTTAAATAAATACTGAGAATGCGTTTATCAGTGAATTTCATTTATCCATGTTATTTATTCATATGCAGCAATATTAGCAATGTCGAAAATGCTATTCTCTTCTTTTTAAAAAAATCCATTTATTTATTTATTTATTTTTCTTCCATTCAACCAGTCTTTACCAATTACCTACAAAGAAGTGGCTCATATATTTTTCTTTCCCATCAAAATATGGCTTTACTGTGGTCCAGAAGTGTTTTCTTTGTTTCCATCTTTCCAGTCTCAGCACCTGTTACATCTGGTATTTAAGTAATTGTTCAACAGACATCTGTTTAAGAATGAAAGAAAGAATAAATGTGGTCTTTCCAGATCCCAGATCCATTGATGGTGTGCTGTTTTCTTAAAAACGATGAAAACAATCTATGATGATGTTGAGTGTTTCACTGACACTCCAGAATCTCCTGGTCCTGGTATTATTTATGTGCCACTCTATAAAGGCCCTTGCGATGTTTCGGTGAAGGAGAGGAGTCAGATACCATACCGAAGACCGTGTCTTAGAACGTGGTCTCCATGCTGTCTCTGTACAGAAGACATCGGTGCTTTCCCTGAGTTTAGAATTCCCCTCTACTCCCTACCAAGTACAACATGCACTTCTCCCTGACCTCTCACCCTCAACTTAACTCTAATAAAACAATCAAGCCTTTCTTTGTCAGCAGCTCAGGGTTAATTGTTCTTTCTAAAGCTTGACCTTCGTGCTGTTTCTAATCCCTACCCTCTTGTATCCGCAGACACTGCCTACCAGATATATTTTGACTTACTTATGCCGCTTGCACGCGTAAGCTATTGCTAGCTGCTCTGCTGTGATAGGAAAGTCACAAAAGGAAGGTGACCTCATCTTATAAATTGCTTAGATAGATCTTTTGGCCAATGGTGGTTTAGAGAACCAATTCAACCCCTGTGCCCTTTCCTTCTACTGGTCACTTACCAATTAAAATGTTCCTGCAGTTGTTACTTATTCATTTTTTAATTGACCAAGCTTGAAGCTTGCTGATTCTATTAGCCTGACTGAAAAATCAATGTTTAACAGGTAAGTGAGGCATTCACTGTATGAAAGTTGGTCATGTCAAAAACACACATCTGACTTTCTCAAAATAAGCATCTCATGTCCTATAGAGTGGGTTTGGCTTAAATTTCCTATTAAGTGGCTGAAATATTGAAATATTTCAGAGACTCCTGAGGATTTCATGCCTAAGAAATTGTGTGAACTCCTCCTAAAAATAATTTTAAGTTGAGAGCAATTGCCCCAGAGGAAGGACCAGGGAAACTAGAATACAGAAATTCTGCTCTTAGGTCCAGGAAAAATTTTATATCAGGGCTTGGGAAAACTGCCAGAAATTCACACTGCCCTTGATTCCTTTTCCAGATGCTTGTTTTGCTCAAGGGGTGGGAGGGTTTAAAGTATTCTGATATATATGCATTCTTATTGTATTTTCAACTCTTAATGAATTCCAAATGTTTCCTTTGCTCCTTCCTGGGCACTAAGGACTGAAATACAGGCCAGAAAGGGACAAATTCTTCTCCTGACTTTTCCACTTCATGATTACTTTTGAATCGTAAATGATGCACTTTTGAAACTGGGAGATCCCAGCCGCTTTTACCTGTCTTAAACTATTGTCAAAAGATTTCAGGCTCCAAAGGATGATCAGACATGGTAGTACCTGTAGCTTCTCTCATTTTGCCTTGCCCATATGAGTCCCTCTCATATGAAATGATTACTGAATTCAGATAACATTTCTGATAAGTATTATAAACCAGCACCTTCATTTCCATGCTACTAATCTCAGTGATGACTTTCAAAATTATTTTAATGTTTAACACCAAATTAAAGTCTTTACTTTTGCTTACAAATATGAAAATGTAATACAGGAAAAATATAATTGATCAAGATGATGAGAAAGCAAGCCATAAACTAGGAGAAAATATTTGCAAAGTCTGATAAAGGACTGCTACCCCAAATTATGCAAAGAACTCTTAAAACTCAACAGTGAGAAAACAACTGGATTAAAAAGTGGGCCAAAGACCTTAGTAGACACCTCACCAAAGAAGATAGACAGATGGCAAAGAAGCATATGAAAAGATGCTCCACGTCAAATGTTATGGGGGAAATGCAAATTAAAACAACACCTATTAGAATGGTCAAAATCTAGAACACTGACAACATCAAATGATGACAAGGATGGAGAGCAACAGGAACTATCATTCACTGCTGATGGGAATGCACAATGGTACAGTCAATATGGAAGACAGTTTGGTGGTTTCTTATAAAACTAAACATATTCTTACCATACAATCTGGCAATGGTACTCCTTGGGGTTTACTCAAAGGAGTTCGAAACTTATGTCCACATAAAAACCTGCACGTGGATGTTTATAGCAGCTTTACTCATAATTGCCCAAACCTGGAAGCAACCAAAGTGTCCTTTGATAGGTGAATGGATATAACACAGTTTTGTGGTACATCCAGACAACAGAATATTATTCGATCCTAAAAAAAAAAATCCGAGGAAAGTCATGAAAGGGCGTGGAGGAATCTTAAGTGCATATCACTAAATGAAAGAGACCAATGTGAAAAGGCTACACACGGTATGATTCCAACTATATAACATTCTGGAAAAGGAAAAACTATGGAGACAATAAAAAGATCAGTGGTTGCCATGGGTGAAGGGGAGAGATTGAACAGGTAGCGCAGAGAATTTTTAGAGCAGTAAAACTACTCTCTACGATACTATAATTATGGATATATATAATCATACATTTGTTCAAACCCATGGAACGTATAATACCCAGAGTGAACCGTAAAGTAAACTTTGAACTTTGGGTGATAACGATTTGTGTGTGTATTTTAACAAAATACACCACTGATTTTAAACAAATCAGTTTCATCCATTTTAACAAATATTTCACTCTGGTGGGAGATGTTGAAAATAGGCGAAGTTATGCGTAAGTGGGGGCTGGACTATATGGAAATCTCTGTACTTTCCTCTCAGCTTTGTTGTGAACTGAAAACTGCTCTAAAAATAAATTTTACTATATATATATTATATGTGTATGTTTGTGTGTGTGTGTATGTGTGTGTATAAATGACTGTGAATGGAGACTTAAATGTTAAGATGCTAAAATGGTGCTAGGCTATGATTCTTGCTACAATTTCCCTCACTTTTCCATTAAGATATCATGAAAAGGTTTTTGAAAAATAAGTCAACCATTTGCAAGAGGAATTTCCCCTGATTGAGGTGCAGAGGAAGCCAAACCAAGACGTTTATCGTGAATAGTTTATCCTCCAAAAGAGAAGAGCAAAATTGGTAGGAAGCAGTTAAGCCTTCACACTATTATTCAATCAGAATCTCCAAATTCCAGGAGAAGGCACAATGGAAGCACAGAGGGCCAGGAAACCTGGGTGGCTGGTTACAGAATGTGATGGATAGACCCCTAGTGTTAGGAGCTGCAGATAAGCAGTGCAGGGAAGCGTGCTGACAGCCCACAGTGTTCAAGTTTGTAGTTTTTCCATTTATCACAGCTGATTAAAGAAAACCCCAGATAGCCTCTGATTCTTGACAACATAAATTCTCCTTGCAGACAACTAGACAATGGGTCAGGGGAAGATTCTGTCATGGTGGCTGCTCAAGAGGTGATAAATGGAAACGTCTGCTGGATTCCAGCCTTTGGGCAAGGGAGCATGTTCCCAGTCCCTCCCACAACTTTAGACCTATCTGTTTTCAAGAAGATGGGAAAGAGAAGCAGAGGAAGTTTCATTGACCAGTTGGCCAGCTCTGAGACTGGAAGGAACTTCCCTTATTGACATGTGATAGGAAAACAATCACCACCACAACCTAAGATCCATCAAATATTCTATAGTATAAGGAAACAGAATGCTATCTGAAGATGCCAAAGAATCACACGTAACTGGAGATTACTATAGGAAAAGAAAACTTGAGAATATGTCTGTTTGTGTACTTAGTGGGATGCGAGGCAATATGGTGTCTATCAGTGACTAGTAAGTTAAAAATGTAAGGAAACTAAAAATTTCACTGTGGAATTAGAAATGCCATTGGAGGCAAAAAAGCAAAACTGACTCTGCTGATAATCAAAACAGTCATTCATAGGATGAATAAGAGTTTTCTGTTTTTTGTTTTTCCAGGAACCTTCCTCATTTCTCCAGAGACAGTGCTCGCAGCTCAGATTTCTTGAAACACAATGTGCTCACCTTTATGAGCCCTGACTTCACTGTGCTTTGCTGTAATTGCATTTGATGTTTGTCTCTGTCCCTAGACTATGAGCTCCTTTAGGGAGGGACCATGAGCTATGCATTTTTGTCCCAATAAGCAGCATAAACTCCAACCAGTGGGTATGAAGGTATGAAATGAGAGCTCACACTTGGCTTTCTTATTAGTTTACATTTTTGTTTTTTTAATCAGCATGAAAAAAACCCAGTCTGTGACTACAGTATCACAGAACACAGGGCTCGAGTTTGGGATGTGGGGATACGGTTGAAAGGTATGGACTGAAAAACAAATTTTTTAAGAAAAACAAAGCTAAAGTAATAAACAAAGTAATGGGGATGGCAAACAGGAATGAGGAACCAAGCAAATAGTAAATTAAAAAGTAAAGTAGTGAAACTGTAAGATTGACTTAGAATTAAATAAGGAAATGTTACTTTCCTAAGGTCATTCCAGGGGTCAACAGATTAGTTGAGAATACATAAAATAGCTTTTATCACAAGATCAGTTTCCTTTTTCTTACTCTCTCATTTCATTTCTTTCTCCTCCCCACCCCCAACCCCACTTTTTCCTTTCCCAGTTTTTTCTTTAAAAAAAAGAAAATCTTTATCATGCTTTGAACTTGCCAAAGACGGCTACAGACAATAGAGTGATTGCTGTTATAACAGATAAAACCTAAATCTCAGTGGCTTAAAAAAGAGAAGTTAACCCTCAATAAAGTCCAAAATGACAGGGCTGTCTTTGATAGCCTTTCAGGGACTCAGGTTCCCTTCATTTTATGGTCCCACCCTCCTCTAAAACCTTGGAATCCTCTCCATCTGTTACCAAAGGCAAGTTCGTGTGCCCACTGCACCACGAAGCAAAACAAACTGAAACGTCGAAGTTTGGAGCAGAGAAAAGTTTATTGCAGAGCCAAGCAAGGAGGACGGGGTGGCTCATGCCTAAGAAAACCCTGAACTCCCCAAAGGATTTTGGCCAAAAATATTTAAAAGCCAGGTAAGGGAGTGGGTGTCGCAGGGTATGTGATCAGCTTGTGCACAACCCTCTGACTGGTTGATGTGGAGGTAACAGGGTGATCATTATCAACCCCAAGGCACCAGAAGGTCTGGGGGCAATGCACCCTCGATCATCAAGTAGTTAATTTCTTCCCTTTGGTGGTGGTTTTAAGCATCTGAAGAACTCAGGAAATATACATGAGATACTATGATCTGGGTGCTTCAAAGAGGAGCTGTCCCAAAGGATATAGGGGAGACGTCTAACCCTGGCAGGCCCCCCAGGGTCCTGCTCCGTTACACATCCTGGTGGCAAATAGAGGTCCATTAAGGGACCGAATAGAGATTCAAACAGGGACGTTTTTATGGACCAAGGGCACAAGTGGAGCACATCACTTTGGTCATATCCTATTAATTAGTGATCGGTCACATGGCCACACCTAAATGCAACGGAGACTGGGAGTGGAGTCCAGCTGTGGCTCTGATAGAGCAAAATGGGTTTGGTGAATAACTTGTCTGCCTCTGCCACAAACAGGTTATTACAACAATGGATAATTGTGATATAGTGCACTGTATGCAGCTCTCTCCTTACTCTCTCTTATCCTTGCAATACTCTGATGAAACTGGATATTAGTATGTCCAATTTAGCAGCCTACAGGTCTGAATGACAAACCAAGATTAGTATCCCATTCTGACAACAAAGTCCACTGCACTATGCTGCATTTCTCCAAGTAAAGCATAATGTGGAAGTGAGCTTATAACCTGACTGAATTGTAATGAAGCTTAAAAGATCATGAAATTGACACATCATCAATAGATTCCATCCTTTGAGATGTCTTTCTAATTCAGATAATGGACTTACGCTAATTCACGTGAACGCTTTCCCATTTTAACGGATAACACAGAACTGAAGAGATCATTGCAGTCTCTTGCAGAGGAATGGAGCAATTGTCATTTTCCCATCACTTACGTCTCATTTGTGCTAACAGAGTAACAAATTTCCATTTCTAGGTGACCATCTTTAGACCTCACACTTTTCAAAGATGTTTTAAATATGTAGTTTCATTTTATCTTCACAACCCTTTGAACAGTAGAGACATTAGATATATCCATTTACAAAGAGATAGCAAGGAATGCTGCTAAACACTATGTATATAAAATACATAATATTGTATATAGTACTATAATTAATATATATAACACATATAAAGTACTATAATTCATATAGATAACACATATAAGGTATAGATCACTTACACATTGTATTACATATATATTATACATTCTATGTATCTTGCATATTTTAAGATTATATTTATATAATTGCTTATATATAATTATAATCACTGATAGAAGATTCTTATATCTTTAACATTTTTACTGAGTGATAGCCATTTTACAATGTTGTCAAATTCCAGTGTAGAGCACAATTTTTCAATTATACATGAACATACATGTATTCATTGTCACTTTTTTCACTGTGAGCTACAAGATCTTGTATATATTTCTCCATGCTATGCAGTATAATCTTGTTTATCTATTCTTATATCTTTTATTACATGTATTTATACATTCATTTAATCCTCAAACCATTTAATGAGTGTTTTTATTACCAATATTTTATTGACTTGGATATCAAGACAGAAGGTTAAGCAACTTGACTGAGGCAATAGAGTTGAGCAGTGAAGAAAATAAAACAGGTCCGGCTACTAGTGAAAGTCTCTAGTAACTCTAGTCCCAGAGTTCAGCTTCATAGATTCTATTTATTCTTTGTTTTCAATTATCCTTGACATCTATTATTCCCATTCCTCAAAACACTTACCACTTGGGGCTTTCATGACATTCCCTATTCTTGCTTCCCTGTAACCTCATTACAGTTTATTCCATGAACATGTTGATTTGAGTATGTAAAACCTAGCTGTTTCTTAAAATAAATCCACAGCTTATTTATGCAGAGAAATCCTTAAACTTCTAAAATAAAGGGTGTATATTTTATCTAGACATATATTTGAGATACTAAAGAAACACCAATTTCCTTTTAAGAAATATTTTTAAAACATTATTTTCTGTCAAATTTCTGGTGCCTAGCACTGAAGACAAAAAAATGTTTTAAAAGAAAGCTTTTGAAATATTAGTCATTTTTAAGTGAGTCACGCCCTAAAAGAATTTGCTTGGGAGTCAAAGAAAGGTGACTTTAATATGCCATAAATAAAACCCTGATCAATTTGTTCATGCATTCAGCCTACTATGAATCTGCTCTGAAACAGAAAATAAAAGACTAAACACCAGTAGAAACTTCAGGGAAAACGTAATTTGTAGAATAGTTGTGGCCCAGACATTGTACCCAACATACAGGATAAGATGAGTGCTCAGAAGCACCAGGTCCTGTAAGAGTGAGGAAACACTTTGTGTATCTGCTACAGACAAATTCAATCCTCTGGGGACCTTGAGGCCGAACTCTTGTGAGGCTCCCTGGTCAGCTGAGGCTAACAGCAGGGCCCTAGTAGGTGCTCAATAAAAAGATGCTGTAAAAGTCAATGCGGCCAAGGTGGAGTTTACACAAGAGTAGTAGGAAGAGTTCTGAGTTCGTTCTCTAACTAGAAACTCTAGATGACCTTAGCAACTGGTTTTGCAGGTAATCCAGGCGCTAATCTTTTCTAAACTCTAACACATTTAAAGGAAGACGGGACTAGAGACATTTTACACTGAGTGCATCTCTTTGAACTTCCTTAAGTAGACTGGGTGGAGGCCCTACCGTTTTTTATGTTGGCGCGTTAATGGGGCACCTGCAATTTCCGCCCTTCTCTTTCCCCTCTTCCTGACGGTCCCCGCTCCTCGCCCAGCTTGCAGGCCCACTCCCACCGCCAGCTGGGTTAATCGGGGCCCTGGGAACCACCGTGTCCCTCAAATCTTGCTTCAGGAGAAAACAGGTAATGATCACTATGTTTTAAGCCATTTAAGCCACTGCAGCATGAAAATCTTCAAGTGAAAGCTTTATTTAGACAGAGAAATCTAACCTACGAGAAAAGAGTCAGTACGGTCAAACCTTTTCCTTTGCCTAACTTCATGTTAAGGCCCCCGTGGTCACTTCCATCTAAGGACGCTGTCTCTTCCCCTGGGGGTTTGTAGGCTTTCAGAGAGCCGCGGCGCCTCCTCCCAGGCTCACCTCCCGCCAGCTCCTCCCGCCGGGCCCACCTCACCCCCACTTCGCGCCCACCCATTGTCCCCTCGCAGCTGTCACTGCGCGCAGATTCCCCAGCTCGCGATTGGAAAACCATCCCGTCGCTCAGCCCACACTCTGGGGCCGGATGCCTCACTCTCTTCAGAACCTTAAAAGGCTCCGGACGCCTTCCCGAGCCAGCAGGTAAAGCCACCGCGGCGGAAGGGAGAAAGGGAGGGGCCGCGCGCCCCCGTCGCCTCGCCCTGGAGGGGAGAACGGCAGACTACGGGTGGGGGTGAAATCGCGCCATAACGGCCCTCCCCAAGCCTCTGACCGCATGCCCCCACCCCCAAGTCCAGATCATAATGCCCGCGCCGCTAAGAGGCTCTCGTAATCCAGCCCCCGGGTGGCCCCGGGGACAGTTACCACCGCGAAGCACGGAGGGCGGGGCGGGCCAGGCGGCTTGGAGGGGGTGGGGGGGGGAATGTGAGAAGTCCCGGATGTTGCTGAACCGGAGCCCCTTCTAGAGGGAGTAACAAGCGCAGGCGCAGAAGGGCCGCACGAAAAGCTAAGGTGGGGGCAGGGAGAAATTTCTTCTCGGCTGGTTTAGAGGCGTGAGCCGGCGGTGGCGAGGGATCTGAGGGGAAGGCGAGGTAGGTGGGGGTAGTAGTGGCCAGGAGGGGGACAAAAAGAGGGGCTTCCTGCCCAGGCATACTCGGGACAAGAGTAGAGAAGTTGGAAGCCGAGCGGGCTGGGGAGGAGTGTTGGTAGCGGAGAGGACGCTCGCTCCTCCGCTCGCCCTCTAGCGCGGGCGGGCAGGGCGCGCGCGCTGGGGAGCGGCGGTTGCTCTGGGCCCCCAGAGCTGTGGGCACCAATCAACGGTTGCCATAGCAGCGTTTGACGTCATCGTGCGTGTGGTGCCCCTGCTGCCGGGGCTGGTGATTGGAGGAAACCCCGTGTCTGCGGAGCGGCTGTAGCCTGTGAGCAGCGAGATCCAGGGACAGAGTCTCAGCCTCGCCGCTGCCGCCCAGAGACTGCTGAGCCCCCGTCCGTCCGCCGCCACCCACTCCGGACACAGGTAAGGGACCGGCCGCCGCCTCGTCGCCCCGCTCCTTCCTGTCCCGGGCCAGCCTTCCGAAAGAGCGGGGCCGTTCCCGCTCCACATCCCCTCAGTCTCTTTCGCCCCGCGGTAGCGGCGCTGGGCTGAGGCGGAGTCTCCTCAGGCGGAGACGGGCGGCGGCTTCTCTTCCGCTGGATTCGGGCGGGCGGGCGGCTCGCGGCTGCCTCGGGCTACTTGCTTCCGGATCGACGCCGCGGCCCAGATGAGCGTCCGTTCCCGGTCGGGTCCCCGGGGGTGGGAAGGGCGCCCACAAGCTAGGTCCCCGGGGACCCGCCCGCTCCCGGGGGTGGGCCAGCCGCGATCCGACCCGCGGCCCCGAAAGCCCCCTCTTCCGCGCCGCCCCGCTGCCCGCTTCCGCCTGAGATAATGACTCGGCGGCGGCGGGCATTGCAGTGGCGCAGGTGAGGCCGCCCCCTCCCCGCCGTCCTCTTCTCCTCTCCCCTCCCCCTGCCTCTCCCGCCCGCTCCTCGGCGCAGCCTCCGCGCCCTGCGCTGCGGCGGCTGCCGCGGCACCCAGCCCTCCCCCACCCGGGCGGCGGCGCGGGCTCCGGGATGCGAGCCGAGGGGCCGGGAAGCGCCGGCCAGGTAGACCAGGGCGAGGCCGCGCTTCTGGCGAGCCGGCTCTGGGGTGGGGCTCGCCCGAGACAGAGAGCTGAATTTCCTGGGTCCCGGGGGGGGGAGGACTTGAATTTTCCCGGCGGGGTGGGGGATGGGGCTGGCTGTCTCTCTCTGGGTGGAGGGGGGCTCGGAGCCCAGGTGGGGGTAGAGACGAGGAAGACGGCGGGCGCTAGAGCGGGAGGGTTCCTCTCTGGGTGTGTAGACGCCGACTCCGCTCTGCGGGGCGGGTGAGCCCTAGCGTAACAGCCGGTGGTGGCCGGGCTAGCCTGGGTGTGGCTCGCCCCCTCCCCCACCTGCCGCAGCTGTCGGGTCCCCGTAGACTAAAGGAGCCCCCTCGGTGTCCGGTGGCGGACGGACGCCGGTGGGAGAGTGGGGTGTGTCCGTGGCCCGGCGGATCGTGGTTCCGCTTCTGCGGGTGGCGCTGGTGTCTGTTCTCCAGGCACAGGCGGGCGGCTCCCCCTCCTTGGCTCGGGCGGGGGCGCTCGGCTCCTCCCTCCGGCCCTGGTGGGGGAATTAACTCTCGGCAGTAGGTTGGGCTCCTTGACACAGATCCGCCATGACAAAGAGGGAGACTCGGGGACTCGAGCGGAGGCACACGCTTGGGCGGAGCCAAGGAGGGGCGGTGAAGATGGAGCGGACGGGGCGGACTGAAGGGTTTGCACTTTAAAGTCATGGTCGGCCAGTTTTCATCTCATCCCCCTCGATGTCTGACGTCGGTTAAGGGTTAAATGGGTGCGGCAAGGCCTAGGAGCGCTGGTTATTCTATGAGAAACCTAATCCATTTCCCCTTGTACCCGAAGGGTTGGGGAGAGAAACCTTTGTGCTGGTTTTAGACAATTTTTTATTAGAAGCAGCATTAGCCTAAGAGCATTTTCGAGTTCCTTGAGGAAAAATCAATAATTTCGAGAAAGGGGTTGAAAGGGGATGTTAATGCGATCACAAATTTTAGTTTTCGCATTGAAACAGTGTACTTCCCATTCAGGCTGATGCTTACTAGTTTAAATACTGGGGACCTGTACCAATTTGGTTTTTGGTTTTTGTTTTTAAGTATTGTGGGATTTCCCTGGGAAGGTAAAGGGAGTCATTCAGTTCCCATAGAGACAGTAGCTCTTGTGTTCATCACTCAGGCTGTACATTTTTCCTTAAAATCATTTAGCCTGTGGGATCATTGTATGACTTAGTATCTTTCTGTGCTATTTTAGGACCTTTCAAAAGAATATCTTAAGGAAGAGTATAGCGGGGGTAAATTGAAAAGTTCAGGGAGCTTTAAAATGAGAGAATTAGAAAGTCACGATAAGAGTAGCTTGAGTTTGAGTGATAACGTATTCAATTAATTTTGACTACTAGAAACAAAATGTAATTATGCATTTAAACTGAACAGTGACATCAGAAACACTGGTTCCCCTGGAGCACTTAATGTGTATATTTTAGTGCTCACAGATAGAGTTGGAGTTCCAGGACTCATGGATATATCTTTTAAGCCTATGCATATTACAAGGTACAGATAAATGAAGCTTTAGGGTCAGTTAGATACTGATCCTTGGTGGTGGTTTTATATTCAGAATATCGTAAAACAAGCAATTTGGTTATTTCTCCGAGAAAATTGGCGTGCTATGCTCAGCTGACAAGTGTTGCAAAGATCAGTGGACTTGGGGTGGTGGGGGTGGAGTACCAACTAAAATTTAAACTCTCTTGAAAGGACTAGCTATTAAAAAAGTAAAGACATGTATTAAACTGACATGAATCGTGATTCTCGAAGTATGATAAAAAGTAATGCTCTTCATAGGTGGTGTTTTCACTGAAGAAAGCTGCTTAATTTTGGATTACTTAGTGATACTGCAAACTAGAGTTGAGATTTTGACCAAGTAAGATTAAAGTTGTTTGCAAGGTAGCCTCTTGGTCAAATGTGCTTTGACCTTATGTGAAATTAGGGTCTTCTGAGCAAAGATGAGGTAATGCAATTTTAGTTTTGCTAAACCAGTGTTAGCAGCTTTAAATGTACCTTCTGCATGCTTGAGTGTGCTTTTTTTTTTTTTCTTGTTCTGAGCATCTTTTTGAGAGGCTGCATTAAATTCCTCATGTGAAGAATGTCCCATAGGTAATTAGGTTTGAGAGATTAACATAGTTTATTTACATAGTTTATAATTTTGAGTCTGTTTGTTTTAATGGAAAAAGTATTTAAATGCTACTTTTTTTTTCCTGCAGAACATTCAGTCATGGATAAAAATGAGCTGGTGCAGAAGGCCAAACTGGCCGAGCAGGCTGAGCGATATGATGACATGGCAGCCTGCATGAAGTCTGTAACTGAGCAAGGAGCTGAATTATCCAATGAGGAGAGGAATCTTCTCTCAGTTGCTTATAAAAATGTTGTAGGAGCCCGTAGGTCATCTTGGAGGGTCGTCTCAAGTATTGAGCAAAAGACGGAAGGTGCTGAGAAAAAACAGCAGATGGCTCGAGAATACAGAGAGAAAATTGAGACCGAGCTAAGAGAGATCTGCAATGATGTACTGGTGAGAATCAAACCATTCAGTCTGGCGTCACTGTGATACAGGGCACCTATAATGAATTATCAGTTATGTTACTTATAACTTTTTCTTTCTTTGATTTTTCTTTTCCGTTTAAAGATGGGGTGTTCTAGAAATCGAAGTCTTTTAGGGTGTCATTACTGAGATGTTAAAACACTTGTGGTTAAGTTTGTACAAAATAAGTGCAATGATGATTATCAGTCAGTTCAAAGAGAGACTGGTAGTATAGTTTGTTCTAACTGGAAAGATAAAGTAATAGTATTACCCTTTCAGTTATTAGAATATTTGTTGTAGTTCTAGGGCTGATTTTTTTAAAAGAACATATATAGATGCAGAAATTTTACTTACCTTGTTTTATGTAAGATGTAGTAAGAGACTTGTTGAACACTGTACCCTTCCCTGGGTTAGCCACTATAATGTGCACGTAATGAGTAAGCTACACAGAAAACTGGCGTCGGGGTTGCTTTTGCCTCTTCCTGAATTTAAGTGTTGGAAGTCTACTTTGAGCACTGACAACCACAATGAAAGGTTATGAAAAGCTCAAGCTTGATTTTCCAGGTTCAGTTTTAACTATTCAGTACCTACTGTGTTGAAGCACTGCTTCTCTAAATAGCTTAAGAGAATTGAACATTACAATTTGATTGATTTTAATGTTTTCTTCCAAATGGTGACTTTCTGCTTCAGGAAAGTTTAAATCTGAGGGTAAGTTGATAGAAAATCCAATCATTAAGCATGTAATATCCTATATACAGTAATACTTTTCCCTTTTAATGAACCAGGAGTTTTTGGAATAATATTTAAAGTGGGTTTTACTAAATGATTACCCTTATATTGCAGGACTTCAGTTTATACAAGGTTGGATCTCAGTATGATAGGGCTCTCATATGTGGAGAGATGTAGTATCCCAGTTTATCTGAAAATCCAGCTGCACTACTTACTATTTGAACCTTATTCACAGAAGAACTACTATAATGATGTTGTTGTGGGTTTGGGGTTTTTGTTAAAGTTGTAATAGTATTAGGATTCCTTTACACTAGCCTAACTAATGGAAGAGTGAGTAGCTTCAGTTCCTAAATCATGAGTATTGTTTCTCAAATTTTCTTTAGGCTGCCTTTTTAAAGAACAGTAGTTTTTTATCTTAACGTGGGCTCACAGTCTTCTCACTTGCTGTCTGTCTTGTGTGTGGTTTGTTTGTCTTTGATTGCTTACTTGAAATTTTTATATTGATAGCTATCATTTATTTCTAAGATCAGAAGGGAATTCCATTCTTTTATTGAGGCTAAATGACAAATGCTTATCTTTTGGTTTGCTAGGGTAATAATATTTAAAATTTGAAAATACCATGTTTTTCTTTCTGTAATTAAAAAATATGTTAGGCTTTTTCCATCTTGCTCTGTTTACTGATTAGTACCTGTGTACATGTTACTGAATTTTGTTCACTCTCATGTTTTTCCCTCAATTTTTACACCTAATCAAATTTTATTCTGGTTTCAAAGAGTTTGTTGCAAGTTATAATATCCCTTAAGAAAAGTCAATTTTATAAATAAAAGGGGATGTGGTATGGTAACATTTACCCTCTACTAACAAGCTTATTTGCAATTCCAGGTAGGTATTTGCATGTTTTCCACACAAAAAGAATAAAAACTCCTGTCATTGTGAGGGTTTTCCTAGGATAAGACTGTAGTGGTTTTAATGTTACTCCCCTTTTCTTTCCTTATCAAAAAAAAAAAAAATACTGCATAGGATCAGTGGGTGAGAATTACTGGGTTAATCTCTAAATAGCTTTTCTTCTTGATATGATTATTTAAGGGGGTTTAATATTGGTCACTACCCATGTTGTTCTTCAGACTAGCACCGGCTTCTCACCAAGTCTAAATGAAATTTCCACTTTGAAAGTATAGATAAATAAAAATTTAATTGCTTTAGCATGCAAAAGGCTCAGAGAATTCTAAAGCTTTTGCTTCCAGCCTTAGTCTATTCAAAAGTTAAGTTCTGTTAGTGATCTTTGCACGGCTCATACCTCCTAATATATAGTAGATACTCAAGTATTTGTTAAGTAAATGAGCAGAAAGTCTTTGGGAAAGAGAATAATAGGAATTAGGTTAGCAGCACTGCTAATTTTCCAAGGCCTTTTCTGCTTCAACTTGGGAAAATTTGATATTTACAGATACTGTGATTCTTTACAGGCAGGCTTCTTTTCCCTATCTTTTTTCAGACAGGTCATGTTGCCTCTGGAAACATATTGCATGAAATTCCTTTTCCCCTTTTTAGTAAAATGAGAGAATAAAATACAGCAGAACTGATATTTCTTCTAGGGAAAAAAATTCTTTGAAGTGATGTACTTGGTGATTAGTGAAAGTATGCTTAATTATATCCCAGGATCTTACTTACATGATAAAAATATAACCAATTATAATTTTTATGACTCTACTTCTTCCCCCCCCAAACTTTGATTTTTTGGGGGGAAAATAAGAAGGTAATATCTTTCCAGAATTAATGTTACTGGCTTGGGGTATTAGTGATGGACCAGACCTCATTGTTTTATTGAGTACCTGTATCATACTGGCTTATTCTTTCTTCCATTAGTGGGAGCTAACCTCCACTGTTCAAAGTTTTTCTGAAGAGCTCTTTAGTCCATTATTAGGTTACTGCCATTCTAGTTATGTGCATCTGTCAAGTGTTTAGTTTATATAATTTCCTAAGAAAAAGAGCAGGGACCATGTTACTTTGTACAAGAGTCAGAGAGCATTACTGTGGGAAATGGTCACTGGCGTATTCTTCCCAACATGGACTACTCTTTATGCAAGATAATTTGCTGTTCTTCTCTTCTTTGGGTTGTTAATTTAAAATTGCAGTATGTGAACTAATGCAGTCTGTCTTTTCTACCAGATCTTAGACCAGATCTCTTTGTTAGTGGGGGTGGACCTCAGCACTAATGATGCTTAGCATCTCTTCTGCCTAATTTCACAAGAAGCCAAAAATTGGGTAGTTTTGTCTTGAAGATGATGAAATGGAAAATGAAATGAGGAAATGCATATTAGATTGAACCTAAATCAAGCTCAAAGAAGAATGTAGAGCTCCAGGTTTTGAATCAAACCAACTTTTTACCATTGAATAGCCAAGTGGCCTGAAGAAATCACTCATCTCTCAGAGAAAAACTGAGCTCAATTAAATGGGAATAATATCCACTCCATGGGAATGTGGGGAATGAAAATCATGTAATGCTCTTAGCATGCCACTTATCTCAGCTTTGGGCTTCTGTTTAAAGCAGTGACAAGAGTATAAGCTGGCCTCTAATAGTATAGAGGACTCTTAACTCAGGATTCCAAGAATTAGATTTAAAAGATCCAAGAAGCCTTAAAAATTGGGTGTTTTTTTTAGAGGAGAAGGTCCATACTGGCCAGCAAATTTTTAAAGGTTTCATTTAAAAATTTGGAAACCACTGGTGTATAAGGTAAAAAGAATGGCTTCCTCTCCTATTAGGACATAACAGTTGGGAACAGTAGTTGTGTGATTCAGTTGACTTGACTGAGTTCCATTTTATTATGCTTTTCTACATTTTTAAGGAGTGGTTTTTAAGGTGTGGTTGCTGGGCACTGGTTTTTATCTCCAGCTCATAGAACTGCCGTTGAGCAGAAGCAAGCTAGAAAACCAGGCAGCTTTGGGGTCCTTCCTAGACTGACTGTATTAATATATGTCTTGAGCTTTAAAAACTGCTATATAGAGTTTTAAGTTGAAAATCACTAGGCAGCTCATTTATTGGAATAAGGGCTTCTTAAAAGAATTCTGGTGTTATGTTCATTTTTATCACATATGTTTTGTCAGGCACTGCTTTTGATATGTTTCAGAGTACAAAGACTTCATACGACATCGCAGATAGCAACAGTTCCTCTTAGGAAAGAGTACATTAGACAGTCTTTTTGGTAATAAAATTCAGTAGTCATTTTAAAAGAGTTTTCATGACAACCATTAAGTATTACATCTAGTGAGGTATTGTACAGTTGGAGAGTCTGAGACATATGAAGTGGAAATGAGAGAAAATAAAAGAACATAGACTGGAAAGGCCTAGCATAAAGCCAGTCTATCAGTTAAGTGGGATTTGGTTAATCTAGCAAATTAAGTGATGGTTCTGTAAAAGAGTTGTTGGAGTCTAGATCATTCTATCAGAACATTATTAGGTAGGGATATTGCTTCATTTAAAAATCCTTTTCCAGTAATTTTGTAGTAAATGAGCCTAGGAGAGAGGGGTACTGGTTAGATCATGAAGGGCCTACTATATTGGAAATAAGGATTATTATTAACAGCCACGGGCAAACTTCAGACAAAAGAAATGACACAAGATTTTGCCTCTAACAAGGTAGATTGACATACAAAAACAGTTTTCCTTTTATAAAGGAAATCAGAGCTTTTGATTTGACCCTTTTTTTTTTTTTGAAGATTTGATCTCTGATAATCTGGTTCTGTTCTTTGGACTAATTTTCTCCTTTGTTAATATCAGAATAGATTCTCAGTGCCCTCCATCACAGTTTATCATCTTTTATACATTAACTTTTGGTTTTTTTGGAATTGGGGCTTTAACCTATGAAAAACTTAGGAGTTTTTTTCCCCCCTGTGAATATATCTGTTTTCGTATCTGATGAGTGGTTCTACCACATAAAGGGAGCCCAGTATAGGAAATAGTTCAGTGTTTATAATACTGAATTGTTATTGGACCATTTAGATTAATTTGACCACAAGCTTTTTATTCCAAAATAAATGATCTTTGGCACATTTACATGGAAGAATGTATGTATGAGAAATAAATTTTTTTGAAGTCAAAATTATGGGTGTTCTGGTATCAGCTGACTTAATATAGTCTCTTGAAATTGTAATAATAGGCTTTAGAATTTTTTTTTCTAGAATTCCTGAGATACCCGTATTGAGAGTTCATCCTGGTTTCCATAGCTCTTGCTTTATTACGATTTTAACATAGAGAATAAATGTTGCTCTTTAGGAGATTTAGAATTATTGTCAGTTTCAGTATGCTGCAAGCAAGAGTTCATCTTCCTTTTGAAACTACCTGACCTTTCTAGCCACCTAATTTTTAGCCATTTTCCAGCCTTAATCAAAAATGACATCTTGAACTCAACTTTGACTTCATTTTCTGATTGCAAGTAGTTATTGCTGTGTTGCTTAGATCATTGGTTCTCTCAACCCTTTACTCTCATGTTGATACTCATGTGTATGACACTTCTATGGGTAGTACCCAGGATTATTTGCTATTCCCATTGTACTAGTAGTTCTGCCCCTTACTCTCTCACTCAGAAGCATATTGGCAAGAAAGTGATGTTGTAAGGATAAGCTTGACCTAGTGTTAATGGGCAAAAGCTAAATTGTAAACTTTTTACTGCTGCTGGTGGTCATTCACTTGGACTGGGTATCTTTACTGTTCTTTTCCCAGTTCCATGCTACATACAGCTCTTACTCTTATTTTATAAAACAGTTCTTTCCTTCTGTCCATTTGCTTGATCTTTATCAAAATATTCTACACAAAGCCTTTGACTCTGATTTGGTCTTCTCACTGTTCCTGACACCGACCATTGCTAATTCCCATCTTTATGGCCTGAGGGTTTCCTGCTTTATTACTCTGATTTATAGCTTATTTTAATATTGATGTCCTTTTTTTTTTTTAACTCTAGAAGATTGGCTCTATTCCTTCATTTCCCTTGAAAACAGGACAATTGACGCATGTGGTGTTTAATCTGTGAAGTATGCTGAAGAAATATGATATGCTTAATGTTTAGGTGGCACAAGTTTGAATTTGGCTTGAGAGAAAAGGCATGCTTAGCCACCATGTTCTTATCAGTTCCCATTGTACTGAGTACGTTTTGCAACAGGTCATTCCGTATTTGTTCCCTAGTGAGTAATTCCCTATAATGAAGAAAAACTTGTATCTGAAAATTGCTGTGCAGTAGCAGTCATTTGTCATTTGTCATTGATAAAGTTTTACACTTTCTGGTAAGGTATAATGTGACATAAGTACTAATGTGGTGTAAAATAGTCTTGGTAGATTTCACTAATTTTTTCTGTTGACTTATTCTTTTGCTATATAGTATGGATCTTGGAGACAAGAAAGCATGGATAAATATAGCTGGCTTGTTATGTTACCAGTATGGTCCTGTTGTATTGCAGCATATTGCAAAAGGTTTCAGCATACAGGCTTTTTCTGAGTTTCTTTGACAGAATTTGTTGTGAGCTTTCTTCCCTTCTCCCCCAAGTAAAAATATGGTTACAGTGGTATTAGCCATAGTAGGATGGCAAAGTAAAAACGTAAGGTCAGTCAAATGTTAATCTGTAGAGTTAAGTAGATCAAAATAAGACTGTCCAGTGGGTTGGCCTTATTTATTCTTTTAAATCTAGGAAAGATCCATTTGTATTTAATTTTCAAGGAGTGCCCACTTTTTGTGGTATTGGAATTTCATTTATTTGAATTGTTTAATGAATTGGACATCATTAGAGAAGTTAGAAACACTTTAGTGGAGGTTAACTTCCATCTTGCAAACGAGTTTTGAGACCTAGAAGTTTTTTTTAAATTAGCAGTATTACCAAGGAACCCAGTGGTGAGTTTAATGTTTCTCATCTGAGTAAATACAAATGCGTTTCTGAGGAATACTACTTCTCTTGTTGATCCAAGACTGTTGAATTGTCAGCTTATAATTATTTTTGCTTGTTAAAATAGTATTAAACACTATTGCCCAGTTTCAAAGGATACTTGAACCACGTTCAACCCAGAGACACTTGATGAAAGTTCTGCTCAGAACACATTAGCTTTAAAATGTGGTTCTGAAAAATGTACAGTTGAGGACAATGTTTTATATAGGCATGCTGTAGAATAATTAGAATAAGCAAGTTCTCAATTCAGTAATTTGATGAATATTTTACTGCTGTGTTTAGAAGATGTTTGAAAATAAGACGTATCAAAGGGATCATGCTCTTGTTAATAGTAACGACTTTTCCTTCCAGTTTTCCCTTTGGTAGTTTCCATCTGATAAGAGATGATTACCATCAGACAGTTAACTTAATTGGATCATAGGGATGAGACTCAAGAATAATCTTGTGTAATATTCCTAAAAATAAAGTAAAATGTGTACTGCCTTACTTAAAAGGGGTGATATAACCTAGCACAGGCTATGTACACTTTGGGGGTTTGAATTTTTAATTTATTTTATGACTTTGGGCAAGTTATTAATCTCTGACTCTTATTTCCACGTCTTCAAATGGGAATGGTAATGGTAGCATCTACCTCTAGGATGTCTTGTATATAGAGTTAATATATCCCCATGATGATATTAAATAGCAGATACACTGCTTACTTTCTTTTGTGCTTCTGTGATGTCACATCATTGTGGCTTGATTTATTAATTTTGGATTAAATTTAAGAGAAGTTTTAATAAACAGCTTAAACTTTAATATTTATTGATTACCTGCTATTTTATAAACCCTGTGCTATAAAGAAAAATACAATAGATATAAAGAGCCTGTGCTCTTAAAAAAAATCTCAACAACCTAGAGGGGAAAATACTATGTGTTGGTCGAATTCAGAAAAGCTGGTCTTCAACTTTTTTAAAAGTGGCTGATAAAATCTGGTCCCACTAAGGGGTTTATACGTAATATGCAATGTGCACGTGCACGTTTAAAAAACAGTAGGAAAAAATGAAGTGTTTTAAACAAACAAAAATGCTTTGTGATAGAAATATTGAGAAATGGGGCCTTGGTTGGTGAGAAACTTCAGCCCAGGTCAACATTAATGCCAACTCTGAAAGGGGGTCTGGAGGTAGGGAGAAGGAAAGCCCTCAAAGAGTGTCAGTAAGTTTTAGCAGTTACCGCTCAGGGCTCGGTGGGTTATTTTTGGTATCTTTCACTATTTTACTTTGAATCTTTAGGAGGTACATTTTGAATATGAAATTTAATTCTCCTGGGGATTATTTTGCTAGCATTAAGGATCCAGAGGCAGGCAGTTCTGATTTAATTTAGTAGTTTTTAGTCCCACTTATTGTTAACCTTTTCACCCAATTGATTTTTCCAAAAAAAAAAGTTTGTGTTTTTTTTTAAGAGCACTTGAGGCGTTCTATAAGCATTGAGTTTTTGTGTGGTTATCTTTTGGTTTTTTGGCAAAAAAAAAAAATGGAGCCAACCACTCTTAATTTTTAACAGGAATTTAAATGAAATTTTAGGCTGGTCTTAATATTCCTTAAATACCAGGGATAATCTATTTGGTATTCTTTTTGGTATTTTAAAAGTTCAGTGGTGAAAATGTGCCATCTATTTCTTATTAATGATAAATGCATTCAGTTAAGTGATTGGTCAGAATTCTCTATGATTCCATTCTTGAACTTTATTTTAGCAGCTGTCTCTTTTCTATATGACCGTATCATTTGTAGAACACATAAAATTTTAGTCTTAGGCCAGCATTGCACAGAAAGATGAGTGCGCAGAACGTCAAAATGTCTGCAAATGTCTACCAGATTAGTTCTTAACCACCACCTAATTCATTAGCATTTTGGTGGAATACTTTTCTAATTGGTTGGAAGCAACTGGTGAAGTTGCAAATGAAAGAAAGCCATTCCAGCCACGAGAGGGAGTAAGAGACTAATTTCCAAATTGATGGGCCTCTCTTGCGACAAAAATAGCTGCTTTTTTTTTTTCTTTCTTTCTTTTTTTGAGAATTTTGAGGGTTCTAGGAATGATAAAAGTCTTAGTGGCTCTGTAGAATACAGTGGAAGTCCTGGGGAAATTTCCTCTGTGCACAAGGGAATTGTGCAAGACCAGAAATTTAAACTTCTACATTGTGCTGTGGAATTTAAATTAAGTTTCATACTGATGATATTTAAAATGACATTTGTGGGGCTTTTGAGTCTTTAATAATAAAATAAATTAGGAATTGAATTTTATAGAATCACTGAATTTTAGACTTAAAGGAGCATCCAACCTAGCTTTTTCATTTTCACAGGTCAAGAAGCTGAAGCAGAATAAGACTTTGTCCAGTTACTTGATCTGTATGCATGTTTGTTCTTTTAAAATCTAGGAGAGTCCCTATTGCGTTTAATTTACAAGGAGTGCCCAATTTTGGTTGTATTGAAATTTCATTTATTTGAGTTGCTTAATGGGTTGGACATTCCAGAATTAGAAACGTTTTTTTAGTGGAGGTTAAATCCCATCTTGCAAACTGGAAAATTTACCGTTTTGTTTAATTAAAAGTGATGGCTTTAGTTTTAGACTATATTTTAGGGCTCTGTGCTTAAATGAAAATAACAAGAATCACACTTGAGAGCCTTGTGCCTCAAGTTCTTGGCACTTTTTCTATTTTAGCTGTCGGGATTTTTTTGAGCCTGTCTGGTACGAAAGGATAATACCTATTTTCTGACCTCTTTTCTTAGTTGTGTTCATGGAAGAGGGCGGCGATAGTACAATCTAAAACAGGAATGGGTTATGGAGGCTTGGTCTTCCCCGTGCTCATATCTGGTATGGTCAAGGCAAAGGAGATTGACCCAGCTATGTTTTCAAATTGCAGTCCATAAATGTCTCAGTAGAGGTTGATTCTTTTGCTTTGATGTTCTGGGACTGCTTAATATTTGCTTAGTGACGTTTTATATATATTTTTATCTTAATGGAAATTAAATTTAACACTGACCAATTGGTGGAATACTGTTAAGACAAAGTGGGAACCTCCTCTCCACCCCTCATATTTTTATTTACAAATGGATCATTTGTTTTTGTGCTGTTTTTCTCCTTAATACAAGTTTTACCGGCCCAATAAGGAAATTTAAAAAACACAAATGAGCACAGAAAGGGTATATGGGTGGAGAGCAAAACTCACTGGAAATGCCATCTTCCAGAAATAGTCACTATTAAAAAGAGTTTTCCTTTAAAACTTATTTTTATATAATGGTAATATCAAGTAACCAAAAGGGAAAATAACCCTTTCTACATATGGTAGTTAAACTGCCTTTCTGACGAGTTACTTATTTTCAACTCTTTATTTTGAAATAATTCAAGTTGGGGGGGTAGAATTTCCCATATATCCTTTACCTCATTCCCCAAATGTTAACATGTGTAACTACAGTATAATAAACAAAATCAGTAAATTAATAAAATAATGAATAAAATAAACTGTTATATAATCTGTAGCACTTATTCACAAATTATACCACTCACTGTCATTGTCTAATTCTAATCCAGAATTCAGGATCACAGTTTGCATTTCATTGTCATGTCTCCGTACTCTCCTTTAATTTGAATCAGTTTTTCAGTCTTTGCCTTTCATACTTTTGTCACTTTCTTCAAGAGTACTGGCCAGTTATTTTGTAGAATGTCAAATTTCAATTTGGATTTGTCTGGTGATTCCTCATGAGTAAATTCAGATTTTGCATTTTGGGGGGATATTCCTGGAAATGATACTGTGCCCTCCTTGGTGCATCATAATAGCAGACACATGGCTATTATCCTGTTACCTAACTATTACCTAGATAGGACATTATATTTTTGAGTTTAAACAACAGTGAGGAGTTTTAAAATCGCTCTATGGTATAAAAGTATCAAAAAAAATTTTGTAGATGTCCCATAAGTATGATTACTTCATCAAAGGTTAGAACTAAATATATTTTGCCAACATGTTTTCTAAATGGATTATGTCATTTTATAATAAATGGATTACTTTTTGAAAGGGGGCAATATCGCAGCTCTATAACTTATAATTTTCCTTCGAAATACATTTTCATTAATTGGATTCATGTATTCTAATTGGCAACCCAAATCACAGCACATAGCCCAGTGATTTAATTTGAGTGCATAGTGGTAGGTGATCATTCTTTAGGACTGAAATAAATATATAAACACTTTATAATGGATACTTGTTAATTTTTTAGAGTTTAGTCTAAGGACCCTTAGTCTATTATCTGATTCCCATTTAAGAAAGAAAGGAAAGGAAAAGTGACCTTTTAAGAAAATATAAGGAGTAGTGGTAGGGTGGGAAGTTGAGGGCATTAGAGGAGCTTTCCAGAGATGAAATTTGGGAGGAAGGTTTTGAAATGAGAATGCTATAGTGAAACACAAGAAGATTGAATGAGGGGATGGGTTATCATTTTGTATTTGAAACTCCCATCCATCTTCTTGGTGACAGAGTTTTAGTACCAAAATCTAGGTCTCCTGACTTCTAAACAAGTTTATTTGCCTATCCTACCATGTCTCTAGTGATATTTTAATTTTTTTTTTGTCTTTTTCTTTTTCTTTGTCTCCTTTAGTTGTCTCCTCCAGAGTCATTACATAGAAACTCAGAGCTTATCCAAGGGTCCTGAAGGCATATTAGGATGTACTGAGCCTGCCCTTCAGCTGCTGTTTCTGATTATACTTGCTTATTAGTACAGCACCCAAACACCTGTCATTTTTGAGCAATTTCTCGATATTTAGAGAAGGAAAACATTGTTTTTTCTTTTTGAGCAAAATACTGTCTAACCTACAGTATAAACCTGAATAATTTCTATCCTGCTTTATCTTAACTAATTAAAATTAGTTAAGATGATGAACTTTTGTTTTTTATCTTTGAAAATTTTTTATTTTTATAAGATGATGAATTCTTGGTCTTCAGGATGCTAGGCTAAGACTTCCTTCTAAGATTGTTCTACGTTTCCTCTATTATATTTAAATGTAACTGTTCAAATTAGTATGTATACTAATTGGGCCTGGGGGGTTGTAATCTGTGTGCCTAATGTGTGCAAAATGTGTGTCTTTAAGGAGCCTATAAGTAAGGCAAGAATATATACATGAAAAGTCAAAGGTGCAAAATCATAATTTAATTTTATTTTTAATTATACTTGCTCTGGATAATAGCCATTATAGAGCATAGGATATAAAGTTAAAAAATAAAACTTCTCTGACATCATCCCACTTCCTCAGAGGTAATCTCTAACAGTCTTTTTTTTAACCTCCTGGGAACTTGCTGTACCCATGCAAACAGTTCTGTCCTTGAAGCTCATACACATAAGGCTATAGGATCATATACAGACTATTCTGTAACCCACACACACAACACTTTGATGTATATCTTATGTTTCATTCCATTTTGGCACACAGGCTCGCTCTTTTTAATGTCTCTATAGTATTATGTGGGCATAACATAATTTATTGTTGATATTGATGGAAATTAAGATATTTCCTTTCGTTTCTCTTTCAGTTAAAAGCTCTTCACCAGACGCTAGAGGTATAGAAAATGGAGGCTAAACAGTATTTTTGAGAATTAGCTTTAGGGAGAACATGGCATTAGAACTGGATATTGAAAGATGGACGGCATTTATTAGCTCAGATTCCTTTAAATCAACCAACAGTTCTTAAAAGTGATCTGTGGACCCCCTGGGGGCCCTGTTGGGGGGTCCCATGAGGTTGCATCTATTTTCTTGATACTCAAGTTGTGATTGGCTTTTTCCACTTTGGACATTCGCATTGATGGAAAAGCAGTGGTAGGTAAGACTGCTGATTCCTTAACACTAATAAAGTCAGAAGCACCATACTGTACTAGTAATTGTTATAGTCTTCACCACCATGGACAATGTTCTTTAAAAAAAAAAAAAGAGTGGCTTTACTTTAATGTCTTTGAAGAAGCTGTAAAATTATTTTATTAATAGCTCTTATGTAGACATCTTTCTAAATTCTGTGAGAAACAGTGGGAAATACAATAATTTTTTTTTTTCCCTTTCATGGAACACTCTTCAAAGCATAGCCAACAGGCAAGCTGTGATTATTCATACTTGGTTATTTGGCAAACATCTACTGAAAATGATTGAGGTGAGCCTGTCATTTTAAGAAAAACAAATGGTATTGTGACCATGGTAAAGTTTAAGCTTTGAAGCAAAAAGATAATTTTGGAAAACTTGTGTCCACTACTGTCATCTTGACAGCTTTCAAAAAAAATTTGTATGAGTATAAAGTGGTCTTAAGACCAAAAAATTTTAAGCTATACAGATGGAACATTTGTTATTATTTTTTGTTTTCCTCGAACGTATACATGTTTAGAGAGAAATAAAAGTACTACAGTTTGGAGGAATAAGTTAGCATTTTTTAAACAAAAGGAAATTTATTCACATGAAGGAGAGTCCAGAACTAAGATGAGTTTTGGGGAAGATGGTGGGTTGATTGGTTAAGATGTCATTTTACAGTTACTACAGTGCAAATACTTTCTAAGGTAGTATACTTGATTAGTTTAACCAGTGCTGGAATGAAAGAAATAGTCGGTTAGGGACTGTGATTCGTATTATACTGTTTCACCCTCTAAGAGGATAATACTTCTGCTGTTCTAGGTGCTTTCAATAGATTGACTCGTTTAATCCTCACAATAACCTCGTGCATTCTTTCTAGTTGCTAATAACTCTCTTTTACAGGTGAGAAACCTGAGGCCCTGAGAGGTTTCAGAACTTTGGCAAAGTGAGCACAGCTAGTAAGCAGTGAACTGGGATTTGACCTTAGGCAGTAGGCAGTGTTTTCCAGTTTGTTCCCTTTACAAATCTGCTGGGGGGGGGGAATATATATATATATATTTATAACATTTTCCCTTTACCTTTTGTATTTTGGTATGACTTAATCCTGTTTTCAAATAAAAGGGTTTTTGCTCATTATTTCACCAGTCTTACTAAATACTCAAAATTTTAATTACTGAACCCAAAGTAAAGAACTAAAATTGAGAGTACAAGTACACTAAAGCAGGTTTTTGAATGTCAGGATCCCTGTATCTTATGTTTACATCTAACTGAATAGAGTGCCTACTATGTCAGAAGCTGTGATTGAAATATATTTTTCTATTAAAAAATAAATCATTTTATAAAATTAAATTTTATTTAATCCTTTTATAGGTGAGAAAATTAAGGCTCTGGGAGATTAACTTGCCTGAGATCTCGAAATTAATAATGACAGTGGGATTTAAGTTCTGCTTGATTTTAGTGTGTACTATTTCTGTTACACCAATCTGTTGCTCCAAGAAATGCTTGAATGCCCAGCTATCAGGGCCTTGCCAGCAGCTCAGGCAGCAGTTTTGATGTTTTAGGTAGTTTCTAGGCTTGATTATTCCTACAGATTTGATGTTTTACTCTTCCTCTTAATGTCAAGCTATAGGCATACTAAAGGGCAAGGAGAGAGGTATTTTACTAGAATAGAGATGGGTTTTCAGTTTATAAACCTTTCATTAGAAATATTTGACCACAGGTGGGATTGAATGTTTCTTTCCTATTAGTGGGGACAGGTTGAGCCTACCTCAAGAAGGGCAGTCAGAACTAGATGACCTGTCAGTTTATGTGGTTCCTCAGTTTTAATACATTCCAAAGTCAAAGCATTGATGTTACTTATGTAGACCATCTTTGGATCAAGGCATGTGTTGGAAACTATTGTTAATATATTCTGCCCTGGGTAAACTGACTGGCTCAAGGGAAAAATCATTACTTGATCTCATATGTCTTAAGTGTTTTTACAGCCTGAGAGGTTAATTGTTGTACCATGGTGCTGTAGAGGAAGAAAAATATTTTATCTCTAAAATCTTAAGCTCCACTTATTTTATCCATTGATTGAATTAAAGTTCAACACCCTCCCCAGAACTATCATGTATTTAGCTCTGTATTATGAACCATTTATGGAGACATTTTGCATGTGGGCTTCATGCTTCCAGTCCCACTTAAAGGTTATTAGGATGACTTCTGTATAAAGTCAGAATATGCATTAACTCTAATTCAAATTAATTTTATTTATTTTTTAAATGGCCACGATTATCTTTAAAAAAACAATGGCTGTCATCAAAACCAGATATTTTAATTGCTTGAGGAAATACTGTGAATCTCTAAATCAAATTCATAAGTATAGATTCAAGATTCATAAGTATAAAGACTGTAGCCCCAGTTCAGTGCCTGGATGTAAGATGTTCCTCAGTTTTGTGTTAGACCTGAAAATCCTTTTCTGTTATAAATTACATTTAGAGTGAATGTACTATGTCATACGGAGAATTTTCCAAGTAGAAGGTACATCAGTGGTCAGCCTAACCTTCATTTTATAAGTAGAGGTTGTGACTCATTTGTTCTTCCCTTATGTAATGCTATGTCTCTCCTTTTAAACTCAGATTCTTACAGTGTCCCAGAATTTTCATCACTTTCATTGTGCTACCGTAGTTGAATGAAATCTAGCAGGTTGTGTGTATACTTAGCAAGGTATTCTCTGAAGTTTTTGTACTTTTTGAAAATAGCTATTAGTTCTTACCTCCTGTTTTTATTCTCCATTTTTCTTGTCACTGCTGCTTTCTGGTAAGTGCTGCTACTACCTTCACTCTCGCCCCCTTTGTTTTTATTTCCATCATGGCCCTCTCCCTACATTTGCCTCTTTTCTCTGGCTTCCAAATCTAGAAAATTGAACTTTTATTTCTTTTTGGTCAAATTGATAAGTTAACATATTTAATCACCTCGGTAGTGTTACAATTAACTTAATTCAGTGAACTCTATATCTTCCACATCTTAAGAGTTGAATGAGACTACATCTAATTTATGAATATCCTCTACAAAATACCCAAGTGAGTTTCTCATTTCTCCTTAAAGTCTCTGAAAAGAGTAGAGCTTGCTATCTGACTAGGTGGCCTATTCCAAATTTGGACCACTCATAAGTTTTCTCATACTGAGCAGAAATCTGCCTCTGCCTAAATTTAACTAGTCTTGTCTTCTGGAGCCGTTCATGTCATATTCTTTCAGTTTTCATGAAATTTCCAGTTTGCTCAACATTTTTGCTTCCTTTTCTGGATACTCCAGTTTGTCTGAGCCTGTCTTGATAACATTTTTAAAGAAACTATACTGTAGATATGTAGATAATGTAGAATCATTATCCTGAATTTTGATTTTAATTGATATCTTGGCATCATACTCTCCTTTTCAGTAGGCATATCACCCTAATGAGGCAGAGAAACCACAGCATTATGTTTTAGTACAGGTCAGATTGCTTAGTTGAAGTTGTACCTTCACAACTTAGCTGTGGTTTTGAGCACATTACATTACATTGCTGGGCCCCATTATCTTTTATAAGATGGGGATAATTGTAATTTGTACCTCATAGGTAAGGTTATGGAAGGATCTAATTAATCATATAAAGTGCTTAATTAAAGTGTCATGTTTATTATTGAAATGATGTTTTGATTCTTTTTCTCAGATGTCTGTTGCTGTATAAGAAACCAGTCAAAACTAAAACAGTGATTTATTCTTTTCTGTGACTCTGTGGTTTGCCTAGATTCTTTGGGGCCGTTTTTCTCATAGTGTTGGCTGGGGTCGCTCATTGCTGCATTCAGCTGGTGCTGAAGTACCCAAGTGACTTCACTGAACATGTCCCATGACTGGGGCTTTCTCTCCAGCAGGAGAATTTGATTTCTCAGATGGTGGCTTAGGGCTCCAAGAGAGCAAAACAGGAAGCTGCTGTCCTCTAAAGCATTAGGCTTCTTAAGCAACAGTCACTTGCACCGCATTCTAATGATTAGTTAGCCCAGATTTGGGAAGAGAAATAAATTCCACCTCTTGACAGGAGGAATGAATGCCTACCTGAACACGGGTGGTGAGGAATTGGTGGAGGCCATCTTTGGAGACACAGTCTACCACAGTTTGATAGTTAGCTTCTGAACCACATTTAATCTTTTTTTTTTTAATTACTTCATTTTTTTTAATTGAAGTATAGTCAGTTACAGTGTGGCAATTTATGATATACAGCACAATGTCCCAGTCACGCATATACACATATTTGTTTCATATTCTTTTTCATTAAAGGTTATTACAAGACATTGAATATTGAATATAGCTCCCTGTGCTGTACGGAAGAAATTTGGGGGTTTAAAATCTATTTTTGTATATAGTGGCTGACATTTCCAAATCTCAAACTCACAAATTTATCCCTTCCCCATCCCCTTTCTCCTGGTAACCATAGGATTGTTTATTATGTCTGCGAGTCTATTTCTGTTTTGTAGATGAGTTCAGAACCATATTTAATCTTTAATCCAGTCTTTCTTACTTTTTGTTACTTAAATCTTAATGGTTCTTACCTTTATGTCATCAGAGGATTTTAACAGTATGTCATTTATCCCTTTCTCAACTTTTTATTTTTAATAGCTTTATTGAAGTATAATTGACATACAAAGGACTGTACATATATAATGAGTATAGTGTGATGAGTTTGCTTTTTCAACTTTTTATAGTCATTATTTTACCAGAAACATTCACTACTGTTGATACTTGGTCCTTTTGGTCTATCATTAGGCCAGTAAGCAGACTACCTACTGTTATCTCGCCTTCCTGTTACTTGTAGGTTCTGGTTAATAGCTTTAAAATAGTTTTTGTTGTTGTTTTAATCAGACACTATAGCTAAATTCAGTGTTCACTGTAGGGGAAGAGATGCTTCATTGCTAATTTAAAAATTCTCTGTGTGAGTACCCCAGTGTAATTTTTTTTTTCAGAAATGCAGGAGTTATTACTCAGGTGGATTACAAATTCTCATAGCGTTTATTGACACTTTGCCTAAATAACTTCTACAAGTTTTTAAATGTATAAAGTTTTATATCTTAAGTGATTCACCTTTAACTGCGCATTTGTGGCCTTCATCTTTACATATATATAGTGGGCTAGATAACTAAATTATTGAAAAGTGAAGAATATAATGAGGCAGTATTCTTAGTTTCAGTTGTCTTCCCTGCTAGACAGTTTATTCTCAGACTTGGAGACTGTCTTGCTCACTATCATATTCTCAGTGCGTAGCACAGTGGCATTTAAGTATTGGAGACTAAGTGAATGTAAAAAATACATTGAAGCAGTAAAATATGAAACAGAAATGCCTAGGTAGATAATTAATTTCATGGTTAAGCTTTTAGTTCATGTCACTTCTTTTATTTGAAATTTTTCTTGGTATAATCTTAAATATACATAACTGAGCCAGAGAGCAGTTCACAATTGAATTGTATATGGGATCTTCTTTTAAATTTATATCTTACCCATTATTTAATTTTATTTAATTGAAGTTATTTGTGAATTCTGGTTAATCACAACACACTTTTTCTTTAGTCTTCATAGTCTAATTTTTAGCCTAGCCAATCAGAAGCGGAATTTATTCTTCAAAGTGTGGAGTGCTACATTTTAAACCTTGCCTGACTCCAAAGCCATTATGCTGTACCATCTCCCATAGTTGAGTAAATGATGCGTTTTGTATTAAAATACAAAACCTGAAAAGACCTGGTCATTTGTTTCTTAAGTGAAAAAAAAAAATGCCCTTACTATATGTTAAATGGAATTATCTTCTTGCTATTTGACACAGATCCCCAAAGAGCAGCCATAATATTCACAGTGTTCATGCCTCAAAGAGAATGATGGTGTTTAAAGGACAGAATGGCAGGAAGTTTGGATTTTGACAAGTTTTAGGTTGTAGGCGTTCCCGCTTCAGAGACAGCGGGTGGTCTTCCAGTCCCAGAGGGTCCCTTCACTTCTAGTTTGGTTGAGATTCCAGGTAGAAGCTGCCTCAAAATGTGAATGAATGAATGACAGCATTTTTACAGCTTAGAGATCTTTGAATAGGAGAGTCTGGGTGTGGTATAATAAGAATTTTGTTATCCCAAAGTGCTCTTTTGATTTCAGGCCAGTGGTTTCATCACTTAATAATCACAGGAAACATTATTTCATGTTGACTTCTCTCACCTCTAACCTTTCCTGTAGTGCATTGCAGCCTGTTCCTACTGCCAGCTTGGCACTGCCCACTTCTTCTGGGTTTCTGTAGTTTAAGTTGTAGAAAGAGGAGAAGCTGGCTTAAAGCTTACCCACCCATCCACCATTTGGAACATAATAATGGTGTAAACATACAAAATTCGAGTTATTATTTAAAAACATTCTTCAAACAGTTTGACGTATAAGTAGGTGCTATATAGTCTAAACTACTGGGTGAGTGCCAGGGGAATAGAGACCAAGAATTAGATGCCCCTTTTCCTTGTACAAATTGAGATTTGTTTCGGGCAAGTCCAGTTGAAAAATAACTTCACCTTGATTCCTAAAGTATATTCAGTAAGAAGAAATGGAGTTTTTGTTTTGTTTTGTTTTTATTTTGCCTAATTCTACTGAAATACTATCTTTCTTCCTTTTAAAATAAAATAACTAGTTTATTGTGCCTTATCTTCCTAATACAGTGATACCATGTTTTACTTTATATCAATTATAAAATATATTAGCGTGTTAGGATTTAATTAGATTGTTACAATTTTGAACAGAATTATGTAGGATGAAGTTTTAGCTATTGTCTGAGTTAATCCATAAACATGTATCTTACTAGCTGAAAGTCACTTTAATGAAACTAAGGGTTTACTCTTCAGATCTGTAATTCTCATAATCCTACCAGTGTCTTAATTTAATTAGGAAAAATAAAACTTTTACTTTGAAAAGCTTTTTACCTGTTGTGAGGTATTACTTGTATTCTTATAAGTGAAGTTAATTTTGTTCTGCTTCCTCTGTCATGGCCTCTGGTAATGTCTGTTATATTGTTGGTTTCTGCTTAAATCATATATTCCTCTAGAATCCCAAAAGGTTAATCTCTTATGTATTTTCCATTCTAATGTTTTGACTACCTTGAAAATGAAAAGTTTGCCAACTGGTTAAATAATATAATAACATAATTATGAAATATTATGAGCTATCATGCTTTTATATTTGTTAACGTGCAGTCTTCATTGGCATGTAAATTGATAGCACAGTGAGGGGAGAGGCCAGTAATCAGGTATATCATCCTTAGGTAATAAGCTGAACACGAATTTCAAATTTTAAGTGTTGCTGTCCAAAGCATTCTACTTTTAAACCACAAATTTTTGAGGCTACTACATTCAAAGGTTGTATTATTGGTAGTGACTGGGTATTAAAGTTTTATAACCTAGGCTGTAATACGCTCTTAGGAAATGCAGATTCTTTCAGTTTTGTAAATATTTTAGTCTTCTTATGACTCTCTTTCTTTTCTTCCCAAGTCTCTTTTGGAAAAGTTCTTAATCCCTAATGCTTCACAAGCAGAGAGCAAAGTCTTCTATTTGAAAATGAAAGGAGACTACTACCGCTACTTGGCTGAGGTTGCCGCCGGGGATGACAAGAAAGGTACGCTGCATCCTCCTGTTGGCTGGACGTTTATAAAATAACACAGAAGGAAAGTAGTTTCTTTTTGTGTAGACAGCTGTTTTGTTGTTTTTCTTAATTGCCTAGAGCACTTAATGAAAAGCAGTAATGGACTTTTTTCTACTTTTCTTTCCTTTTTTTTTTTTTTTCAAGTCCTGAGACTTAACAGTTGATCCTTGAGTAACACAGGTTTCAGCTGCGCAGGTCGATTTACACGCAGATTTTTTCCTGTAAATACTATAGTACTGCGTGATCCGAGCTTGGGTGACTGTGGATATAAAGGGCTGACGTTAAAATGATATCCAAATTTTTGCATGTAGAGTCAGCACCCCTAAACCCTGTGTTGTTCGAGAGTCAGATATATATATATCTACTGCATGATAATTGGTATTCTAAAATGAATGCTTGCTGATAAGCCAATTTTATGTTTAGGAATGTTTCCTCACAACTTTAAGAGAGAGTGATTACAGTATAACTGTGAAATAGTACAAACTAATTATTAAAAAAATCACTGAGGTGATTACAGAGTTCTTTTTGTCTTGACATTGATCAATGGCTAGCATAATATTCCAGGAGAAGCTTATTTGTTAAAATTTAAGAGCCTATTCAGTTAAGTTTGCTTAATATTTCAGAGGATATCGTTGGGTAGTAAAGATTTGGTTTGAGAGATGAAGGTGAAATGCAAACTTTTATCAGTACATTTTGGTACATTTTGTTATCTAGGGATTGTGGATCAGTCACAGCAAGCATACCAAGAAGCTTTTGAAATCAGCAAAAAGGAAATGCAACCAACACATCCTATCAGATTGGGTCTGGCCCTTAACTTCTCTGTGTTCTATTATGAGATTCTGAACTCCCCAGAGAAAGCCTGCTCTCTTGCAAAGACGGTATGTTTTTTTTTTCCTATTCTGTGGAAATTAAGTAATCATTATTATTTGAGCACTGAAATGTATTTTTGTATCATAGGCATTTGATGAAGCCATTGCTGAACTTGATACATTAAGTGAAGAGTCATACAAAGACAGCACACTAATAATGCAGTTACTGAGAGACAACTTGACAGTAAGTACATAACAGCATCATGAGTGGTCAATGTGGTTGAAGAGATTACAAGCATACCTCTATTTTATTGCACTTCAAAGATACTGTGATTTTTACAAATTGAAGGTTTGTTGCAACCCTGTGTTGAGCAAGTCTGTGGGTACTGTTTTCTTAAAAGCATTTGCTCACTTCGTGTCTCTGTCGCATTTTGGTAATTCTCACAGTATTTCAAACCCTCCACCAGCAAAAAGATCACAACTTGCTGAAGACTCAAGTTGATGGTCAGCATTTTTTAGTAATAAATTTTTTAGTAAGGTATGTACATTGTTTTTAAAAGACATGCTGCTATTCCATACTTAATAGACTACAGTGTGGTGTAAACATTTGTGTGACTCACTTTCTTTTGATACTTGCTTTATTGTGATGATCTGGAACTGAGCTCTCAACATCTCCGAGGTATGCCTGGATGTTGTTTGATAGATTACTACAGGAGCATTTCTAGGCTTTTTAAATTAAATGTAAGATCCTGTCTGCTGTTAAAACCATGAAGAAAAACACCCTTACAGAAACAAATATTAGACCAAGGACTGAAAATTTGCCCTTTCTACTAATATATGCCCATTGTTAAAATTTTGGTTTTTAAAATAATTTCATAATTTGAACGTTTTGGACTTTCAGTCATATAAGCCACTTAATTTTTCATTTCAATGTAGGTGATTCTGGTTTTTTTAGTCACAGGAGAGTTTAGCTTCTAGTATCAAAGTATACTGAAATTCTCTTCATATTTAAATTCCATTAAAAATGGTGACCATAAAGTTGCCTCTGTATTTATATAGCTATGGTAGGGTATTTAATAACCTTAGTTACAAAATTTCAAGGCACTCTACAGAGTCCAAGTGGACATCTGTTTTGCCTGGTCTCTTAGTGAAAAAAAAAATTACTTACTATGGCAGGTCATGATTGTCCCTGGTATACTTCACACTGAAAAAAAAGAACTACAATGCCGTTACCACACCAAAATAATATACTGTTAATAGGTAATGTTAAATTTCTAGTGTTCATATTCCAGTTGTCTTTTTTGTATTGCTTTTTTTTTCCAAGTTTTTTATTTGCATTGGGATCCAAATCATGTCTATGTATTAGTTGGTTGATGTTTCCTTTGATCCCATAGGTTTTCACATTCCTCTGCTTCAGGTAAATACTAAATCTGAAATTTTGAGGCTTAAGTGAAAAGAGTATCAAATATCAAACATGTGCCAGGTAAAGAGCTAGGAATGAAGATGATAGTCCAGTGCTGCGTGTTTTTGTTAGCTTTAGGGCCGTTTCTCTTGGGGACTGTACAGCATTATTTTATACATTTCACTTTGTCCCACTGTATCCAGTCCACTGCCAATTTTCTGAATCAGTTATAATTCTGGTGTTGAATAGTCCCAGCAGTTTTTTGAACAGTACTGTGTACTCGTTTATTAAACACTGAAAATTATTTTAGAAAGTGTAATTGGAGGCTACCTACAAACTTGTGAGATTTTTATTTTACTCAAGAGGCCAAGGTAACGTATAGTTTCTTAGAATGAATCATTGTATGTATATCAAATGAAAGAAGCAATTTAGTTTGTTAGCTAATTTTAATTTTCAGAAATTTTCATATTTTTCTGGTTTGAAATGATGAGATAATTATTCTAAAAGGTAGAACTTGAAGCCTAGTCACTGCTGAGATATGTCGTCAGCACTTTTTGAGAAGGCACGATCTGAAATACATACTTCCAGCTGAATTTTGGTATCAGTATAGCATGAAGAGCTGAGTGGCTACTACATCTGCTACTACATACACTACTCACTTCAGCAGCTGAGTAAGAACACCACCAAGGTTCAGATTCTGATTCTGTCACTATTTACTGTGTGTCTTCTCGGAACCTTGGTCGTATCACCTGTTACCATTATAGTTTGAGTGTATCATTTATCTGTCAAGTAGAGAGATTTTTGTCTAAACTATCTAGTATTCGAGTCTAGATCCAATTGACCAATATTGTCAGTGCATAACCCTAGGAAGAGAAATAATCTTTCATCAAATTTTTCATGTTCATATAGAAAATTCAAGAATCCTTGAAAGTTAGAACTGGAAAGAGATGATGGAAGATAATTTCATCTTGTCTTGCAAGACCCCCTATTTAAAAGGAACACATAGACTTCTAGAGGTCATTCGGCTAACTGTATGATCTTCAAAGGAGTCTTCCCAGGCTAGAGATATATTTCGTTAATATATAAATAAAACTAATGGGTGATTGTGGGGATAGGAAAATTTTATTAACTGAGTTTCCTCCCCTTCATTTTCCATTGTATAAACAATATAAAAGTTAAGGTCATCTTGAGTCAATCCTTTTATAATTATCTCTAAAAATTATTATAGAATGATAAGATTTAATATTTGAAGCAGCTGTGATAATTTTGATATCATCATTTTAAGCTGTGGAAAAACTATAACATTAATCTAAAAATTAAGACTCCATAGTCTTACCACTTTGGGACAATTCAGTCTTTATATCTTAGAAGATTTCGTTCTTACCAAACTGCTTAGCTACTTATTTTCAATCATACAAATTCACAAAGGAATTTTTTTTAAACTTAAAAATGTTAGAAAAGCTAAATTTGTATCTTAGTTCAAACTTGATCCTGGCTCTTGAATTCCATAGTGTGTGCGATTCCCTTTGGAGTGAGCCTAGGATCTACCAGGAGAAAGTAGTCAGCCTGAGCTTCTTGAGCATGGACTGAATTTGATGATTCTGATTTAGTTGCACTAAACTTACGCATCTGTCTCTCAATGGGGCCATCTGATAATTATAATCACTGTTGATAATTAGTATTTTGCATTTCTATGATTTCTTCTATTTTTTTCTTTACCTTCTATGAATAACCAAGAATTTCTTATATCTGACTTATTTGAAGACAACTCTGCTATGTACTTACTGTGCTTACAGAGTGATTACGGAGAAAATAAATGTATTATATTGAGGTTTATATCTTGAAACTGTCTTCAGTGATGCTTTTTTTTAAAGAAAGCCTTTCAACAGAAACTGTGCTTACATTCTGGTACCTTGGAATATAAAGATTTTTTTCAAACTGAAATATACTAAAATATCTTTTTACTTTTTTTTTTTTCCCACTAGTTGTGGACATCGGATACTCAAGGAGACGAAGCTGAAGCAGGAGAAGGAGGGGAAAATTAACCGGCCTTCCAACTTTTGTCTGCCTCATTCTAAGATTTACACAGTAGACCATTTGTCATCCATGCTGTCCCACAAATAGTTTTTTGTTTACGATTTATGACAGGTTTATGTTACTTCTATTTGAATTTCTATATTTCCCATGTGGTTTTTATGTTTAATATTAGGGGAGTAGAGCCAGTTAACATTTAGGGAGTTATCTGTTTTCATCTTGAGGTGGCCAATATGGGGATGTGGAATTTTTATTCAAGTTATAAATGTTTGGCATAGTACTTTTGGTACATTGTGGCTTCACGAGGGCCAGTGTTAAAACCGCTTCCATGTCTAAGCAAAGAAAACTGCCTACATATTGGTTTGTCCCAGTGGGGAATAAAAGGGATAATTGGTTCCAGTCACAGTGTAGTTGTGGGTACTTTAAGGTTTGGAGCACTTACAAGGCTGTAGTAGAAATGAATATCCCACGGATATTAACATCTGTGGAATACTCGGTCTCCGTGTGCACACCTGACTATAGCTGCATAAGTGTTCCTTTAATTGTGACCCAACTTCCTCTGGATAAGGGCAGAAACGGTTCACATTCCATTATTTGTAAAGTTACCTGCTGTTTGCTTTCATTATTTTTGCTACACTCATTTTATTTGTATTTAAATGTTTTAGGCAACCTAAGAACAAATGTACAAGTAAAGATGCAGTAAAAATGAATTGCTTGATATCCATTACTTCGTGTATATCAAGCACAGCAGTAAAACAAAAACCCCATGTATTTAACTTTTTTTAGGTTTTTTTGCTTTTGTGATTTTTTTTTTTTTGATACTTGCCTAACATGCATGTGCTGTAAAAATAGTTAAACAGGGAAATAACTTGAGATGATGGCTAGCTTTGTTTAATGTCTTATGAAATTTTCATGAACAATCCAAGCATAATTGTTAAGAACACGTGTATTAAGTTCATGTAAGTGGAATAAAAGTTTTATGAATGGACTTTTCAACTACTTTCTCTACAGCTTTTCATGTAAATTAGTCTTTTGGTTCTGAAACTTCTCTAAAGGAAATTGTACATTTTTGGAAATTTATTCCGTATTCCCTCTTGGCAGCTAATGGGCTTTTACCAATTTTAAATAAGTCTATCGTAACAACAAAATACTACTAATATAACTACTACTGTTCCCAACTATGTCCCATACTCCCCTCTTCCCCTGAAAAAAAAATTTTTTTTCCAGAAGTGGGGAGAATTGATTGAAAAAAAGTAATGTATTCCATTTAAAATTTTGGTATATGGCATTTTCTAACTTAGGAAGCCACAATGTTCTTGGCCCATCATGACATTGTAAGTTTCGTGCTTCCAAATCTCTTTTATTTTTAAGAATTTCTTGATACTCTTACAGCCTGCCTTCAATGTGATCCTTTATTCTATTTGTCAGGTGCACAGGATTACCTTTTTTAGCCTTCTGTCTTGTCACCAATCATTCCTACTTGGTGGCCATGTACTTGGAATAAAGGCCGCATGATCTTCCTGGCTCCACTCAGTGTTTAAGGATACCCTGCTTCCTTTGCTTGCATCCCACAAACTATTTCCCTCATCCTACTCACTGCAGCAGATCTCTCCTGAGTTGATGAGATTGTGTTTATCTCCCTGTAAAGCCTACCTTTCCTGAATGGTCTGTCATTGTCTTTGCCTTTAAAATCCTTCCTCTTTCTCTCTTCTTGAAATAATGATGGGGCTAAGTTATACCCAAAGCTCACCCTACAAACTATTTCCTCAGTACCTTGCAGAAAACACCAAACAAAAATACCATTTTAAAAGAGGTGTATTTTTTTTTTCTTTTAGAATGTAAGCTCCTCAAGAGCAGGGACAATGTTTTCTGTATGTTCTATTGTGCCTAGTACACTGTAAATGCTCAATAAATACTGATGATGGGAGGCAGTGAGTCTTGATGATAAGGGTGAGAAACTGAAATCCCAAATACTGTTTCGTTGCTTGTTTTATTATGACTTCAAATTAAATTGGGAAATATCAGCCCTGTGGGACACTTGTCCCAAATATTACATTCAAATAAAAGTGCAATGGAGGTCTTGGGGTCTTTCTTTCAAGGAGAAAAAGATCTCTTACGCATACAGGGCAACATCATAATGCATCTCAACTCACAGCTCTTTTCCTATTGATTTCTCCTGACCCCCAGGCCAGGGACGTGAAATAATCATTTGATAGCTAAGAATTAAGCTAGACTGAGGAGATGGATCTTACTCAAGTAAATTATAAATAAAATCTAAAGGTTGTCACATTACCTGTTCATGTGCCTCAGTCATCTGCTAGTTTCATTCTGATATAAATTGTGATAATACTTCATTAATATTAGCTGTTAACTATATTTTTACATAGTAGTGCCCAACAGATAAAGATTTCAACTAGAGGATTTTTGCCTTGAGATTTGAATAATAAATTTTGTGTAACATTTCTTAAATTGCCCCCAAATTCAGGCTTCATGTCTGTTTCTGTCAGTGTAACAGTTCCAGGAATTTGGAGACTCAACAGTGCAATGTACTGGGTGTGTGTAGTAGTGAGAGCTGTTAAACTGTAGAGGTGTGCCTTGAGAGTGGAGCAGCAGTGTGATCAGTTAAAAGGATGGATTTTGCTGCCACTCTGGCCTATGGTCCTGGTTTTTCCAGTTAGTATTTGTTCTTCATACTATAAAGATCATCAAAATTGGGGTGAGGCTGTACAAGAGGATTAAAAGGATGTAATGTCAGGTGGCTTCATAGCTATAGGAGCTCAGTTCATTTTGTTCTTGTCCCTAAAAATAGTCACCAATCCTGCCATGGCCCAAAGCATATTTTAAAACTAGTTAAGGCCAATTTGTAATCTGCAATCTTAGATTATTTGTTGTCAGACCTCAACTTGATCGAATAATGGGAACTCATCAGTGGTGAGATGTCTAAAAATCTTTAGTTGACTCTGGATACAGATCCAGATACAAATGTGAGACTTTTCCAGCAGTCACAGCGTCATTTAAATGATTTGTGTCTGTTACGAGAATGGCACTTTCTTCGGATGTAAGTACATCATAGTCACTGCATGCGGCCCTGCAGTGTGTGAGGAACTCTAACTGGTGCCTATGTGCTCTGGTATATGTGTTCCTGTAGGGAAACTTCAAGAAGTCATGAATTATTTTGACACATACCACATAGGAGGTAACAGTGGTAGAACTGAAATATTTAGCCTTAAGGTGGTAGCTTAGACTGGGTGCTTGGAAAATGGCTGGGCTTGGATCCTTTCTAAATGAAATTGCATCTATAAAGTACTGTTATCTTCAGTGTGATTGATATTAATCAATCTCGATTAATTCTCTTTTTAAAAGACTAGAGACCTAAAAATAAGATACTGCTGGGTCTTTGTAGGGTTTTTTGTCTGTTTTTGGATAACAAAATCGTATTGAAGAACCCATCACAGTGGTAGATCTGCTTTTAAAGCCTGAAAGCTAACCTTAAAAATGTGACTGTGTGTGTGTACATCCAAGTCTGATTATGCTACTCACCTGAGTCCTTTGAAGTCTATTTTATATATGACTCATGATACCCCCAAGAATTTCAAGACTTGAGTAGCAAATCAACTAACAGCAAACTTGCTGGTAGGCCAGCTGTTAGGAAGACATCTACAGCACCTGACTTGTGTCCCGTAATTACTCAGTTTTTAAGAATATTCAGCCATCATGCTGGTCAAGCAGGCATTCATGCCTTTTGAATGCAGAAACTAAGACTACATTGAATGGATATATTTAGACACATTAAACAAAAGCACCAAGATAGAAGAACTTAAAAGGTAACTTCATGCACTCGCAGGTGAGAGGCCCTGTGACAGAGTGTAGGAAGAAGAAATAGATTCTGCTTCCTAAGTGACAGGCCTCTGGTTTTCACTTTTAATGCTTTTAATCAACTTGGGGAGAACTTGTTTAAAATGCCTACTCCCAGTATCCAGTCTCGGGAATTCTCATTCTCAGGTAAAAGCCCAGGGATAAGTTTGCTTCCATGGGCTGTAATAAGTTAGTGTCCATACTGCTGAAGTCTGTAGGAGGAGAGGGAACACACATTTGGGAAAACAGGAGTGTGGAAAACTATTTCAAGCAGTAACCACCTCTCCCCCCAAAAAAACCTGTTTCTAAAACGGAGAATTTCAGTCTGCAAAACAAGTTTGTGGATCTGCTCAGCAGATCATGTTTCCCAAACAGATTAACGATAAAGTTTACTTGTCATGACAGTTTTTTCACATTAATGACCCTTTTGTTTGGAAGAAGGTACCATTTAGAACTTACACTATGTCAAGGGGAGAAAAGTGTTACATGATTTTGTGGGTTTTTAAAAAATGAATGCCATTTGTACTGTTTTTTCTTAATTCCTGCCATACACGAGAAGCAAGTCCAGAACAATGAAAAGACTTGTAAAAGCAAACTTTGGAATGTTCATAAGATGTAGGTGAGTAACTTGCTGACCTTGAAGTTTGTAAGGAAAGATCTATTAAAATGGACACAGAAAGCGAACTAGAAAAATTATATGTAAACTCAGAATATTAATATATGAACCTTAATATAAAATTCAACTATATAAAAATTTTGACAACTGGATGTGAAAAGCAACCAAGTCAAGACAACATAACAAAAATTTAGTATAAATATATAAATTACAAGAAAACAGAAAAGTAGACAAATGGACAAAGATTTTGAACAGGTATTTTTATAGAAAAGATACCTGACCATTGAAAAGATGCTTAACCAGGGCAATGCCAACCAAGACCACAATCAGATTACCATGATTTTACCTCATTTAATTAGTATAATTTAAAAGTCTAGTCACAGCAAGTGTTAGCAATGACGTGGATGGAGATCTCCTAGACATTGCTGATGGGAGTTTAGATTAGTACATCCCTTTAGAAAACAATTTGGCGTTATCTTGTGAAGTTGAACAGTCACATCCCTACAGCCGAGCAGTTCTCTTCTGAGCATCTCAAAAACTCTTGGCGTGTGTGCCCCAGGAAATCAAAAAGAGTATTCAGAGCTCCACTGTTTGAATTATGAAAAACTGGAGATAATGTAAATGTTCATTGAGAGGAAATGGATGGAATTGACAGTATTCATTCATGAAAGTGAGGCAACCATATTCCAGTCAGTAACATGGTTGAATTTTTTATTATTACAGTGTATCTTTATAAAATTGATAAATGAACAGATCTTTTGCTTAGACATACCTGTATGTGATAAAACTTTCTCTTTCATCTATCAAGGATATGAATGACAAGTACAAAATTCAGAATAGATGTTAACTACAGAGAAGAAGCAGGGGGACAGGCTAGGGCAGCAGGACAAGGTAAATGTAAGTTACTAGTGCTGTTACCAGCTCAGGAGCAGGGCGGCGGGTTCACAAATACTCATTAGAAAGAGATCCACTCAAGAACAGGGATGAACCAAGGATTATGATAAATCCAGTTCTGGGACACAGGAAAGGAACTAAATGAAAACAAAGTACATGGGGCCAATAAATTAATGAGTCAAAATCTTGCTTGAATGTAAAAAGATTGGCATAGCTTTAAAAATATGAAAAATAAATAAGTTTGATGAAACAGCTCCTGAAACTGTCAACAGAGACTTAAAAATTGCTACCCTATACATTAGACCCTAAAACTGTCCTACCATCCTTTCCTTTTAACTCTGCAGGAGCAGGGAGCAAGAACCAGAGATTGGTCAGAAGAATGGCTAAGCAGGGAAGGCTGTGTTCTGAAACAATGAAACAAGTGAAAAGTGCAGGTCTTTCCAATGAAGGCGCAGGAAAGTCTTCAAGAACTTTAGGTGGCACATTCTGAGTCTATCCTTGCAGGGCCTGAAGAATTTTATGTCATACCAGCCAAATGCAATAATGTAATGTAAATGTTCACTGAATTCACTTCTTAACCTTTAGAGGAAACATCCTGCATTCAGTCCTGAATCACTGAGGCATCTTCTATTACACCTTATGTTTTACCAGGTCTTAGGATTTTCAATACTTTTTCCTCACCTCTGGGATTCTTCAATTCTTTATTTAATTTAATTGGTTTCTGTAGGGAAAGTCTGCTGACTTGACAAGAGTTTAAGATACAGAATCTACTTATTTATGATCTGTAAACAGTATTAGGTCAAATAGAAATACAGCTGTTGATCCTTTCTTTTCTTTCCCAGGATTTGCGAGAGAGGTGAGGTGTCCTGAAAGTCATTACTTGGAAGGTCTTATAAAGGATCAAAATTGAAGAGCCAAAAATTATAAATGAGAGTTTCTTTGGACAACACTTTAGAGTGTTGGGAATTTCTTCCATCACCGCCTGCCCACTGGAGGAGAGGAGGGGTGCTCCAGCGGGACCGCTCCACAAACTATTCCGGAATCTAATGTGTGACACAGAGTGAAGCTAGGCTCATTGGAAACTCTCAAGCCCAGGGAGAATGTCTAGCTGGCCACGCTGATGGCAGAGTAGGGAGAAGTAACAGCATTAGAAACAGGCCGCTCTCTCAGGATTTGTGGAGTCTGGCAAAGAGTGTGGACATGTTTCCAGGAGGCCAGGATCAAGACCAGGAAGTTGGCTTAAAAGGCTTCCTGGAAAGGATCCCCAGTCTAGCAGCAGCCAATAGTGAGAGTGCTCAAGATCTAATCCCTCAAAGAACCAGTGAGGGACTAAGAAAGTTGGCTGTAACATCTGTCACAGTCAGCAGAGAGCCATGCCCACTTTCCTTTAGTTCCTGTCATGTGAGATTTTTATGTCCCCACCCAGTGCATCTCTGGTGGAGCCAGTGCAGCTGGTGTTGGGAGGGAGGAGTGGCTAGGTGAGGGCATGGAGAATGAAGCTGCCTGAAGTCCCTCCAGCCATCAGACCACAAATGAAAGAAGTTTAACAGGAAGTGCAGTGCAGTTAGAGCTTCATCTCCACTTATAAAACAATCTCAGCTCAGTGAAAAAGGACAAGGGTGAGTCTGCAAACAATGAACTGAAGGATTAGCTTCAATTCAAGAACTTGAGCGAAAGAGCCATCTGAAAGAAACTATTAAATGTGTTTGATATAATTAAGAAGGTGAAAGAAAGAACAGAAACCAAAATGAAAAAAATAAGACACTAAAAAGCCCAATTAGGTAATTGAATAATCTGGCAGGTGCTCTATGTAGCACTAAAACCCAGCTCAATAAACTATGAAAATATATTCCTATTTCCTACTTGATTTTTTTGTTTTATTCTTTTTTCCTTTCAAGGAAGTTTAAAACACCAACAATGAGGAATTTTTCTTTTCCCAGGAAATAAAATCTTTTCTACCTAATGACACAAAACAGCAACTTTTTTCCTGAGAATAAAGTCTTGTAATGATTCTTTTATTTTAAAAAATTCATATATTAAGGTATTAATATTTCCTGTTATCTTATTTTAAATAGTTTGATTGTATCATTTAGCAAAACTTGAGATTGACCTCTCATCCAAAGAAATATGCTCAACACTGTGGCGTTTTAGGTGATTTGGAGTTAAAGACCTTTTGGGTTGCATATTCTTAACTATAGTAGCAAACATGAAATATTCTTTTTAAAAATTTAAGACTTACAGAAAAGTTGCAAAAATAGTGCAAAGAATTTTTATATAACTTTCACCCAGATTTTCCAAATGTCAACATATTACCATCTTTTTCTCTCTAAATAAATTTTTTTCTGAATCATTTGAGAGAAAATTGCAGATATGATGCTTCTTTACCTCTGTATACTTCAGTATTTATTTCTTAAAAACAAAGTCTCATATAAAACTGTATAATAATGAAAACCAGAAAATTTACATTAATGCAATACTAACATCGAATGTATAGACCTTGTTTAAATCTGCCAGTTGTCCTACTAATGACCTTTGTAGCCGAAGAAAGAAAATTTTTTTTCTGGATCTGAGCTCCAACCCAGGATCTGTAGTTGTACATTATTGTTATGTGTCTTTAGTTTCCTTTAATCGGGAACGATTTCTCAGTCTTGTCTTTCATGGCATTTTTGAGGAGTACCAGCCAATTAATTTGTAGAATGTTTCTATTTTTGTTTGTTTTATTTTTTCCCCGATGTTTCCTCATTAGTTGCAGGTTGTGCACTTTTTTCAGGAGTCCCCCTGAAGTGATGTCGGGTCCTGAGGGCCTCGTAACAGGAGGCACGTGATATCTCTTTGTCCCATTACTGATACTATTAAAGAAAAATAACTTCTCAAGTTAAGAAAGGAGATGTCAAATTACTTATTCAAAATTTTCATTGTTTTAAAATTATACTAGTAAAACAAACTGTCAGACTACCAGACTCCTCTGTCCAGCAGGAGACCATTTCTACCAGCAATAGTTGTCCTGACCTCCAACAGGAGCTCTTGAAGACAAAAAATCATCCTCAGCTAGAACCTGCAACAAGAAGATGCTGGACAAGTGTTCCCTGCCTATCAGGGCAAGCATTCTGGAAATGCCCCAGACAAGTTATATCCAGAAAGGACTGCAACTTGAGTTTCTTGAGGGTGGCAACTATGTCCTATTGATCATTCTGTCCTCAGCACTCAGCATAGAACCTGCACATAATTGATACTTAGCAAACGTGTAAATAAACCTTAAACCCCCTTCTGGCATCTGTGCCAACAAAAAGATTTCCCTTTTTGACTTTGCAAACACCTAACACAGTGACTTATTCAGAAAAGGTGCTCAAAACATGGTGAAACGGAGGAACGAATCTCACTGGTAATTCGCTCCCAAGACCTTGCTTCCAGAGCCAAGGTTATTTTGTATTTAACAGCTGCTTGTGGTTTTGTTTTTTTTTAATATAAAAAGTATTCTCAAGAGATATTGATAACAGGAACATCACTTTGAGTTACTGGTCAATTTGGAAGGGACTTCTAAAGGTGAATGTACCTGTCTCCTAGGGTTCTAGCCCGAGATCCACTTCATTGTAGATGTCTGCCCTGTGGATTGGCGGGGCCTGCCCTTGTTCACACACGTCAGCTCTGGGTCACGGCCTTTTCTGCTCCCCGCCCTCCGGGAGGACCTGTTTGCTTTTGTTAGCCTGCAATCCGAGTGTTAGATTTGCCTTCACTCACCAGAAATAGGCCTGATTCTTGCTCGCGGTCCCAGGATTCTGGGAAGTCTTTTTTGAGAATGTGGAGCTCATCGTTTTGATGTCAGGTATGATCTTCTCAGGCCAGGACTAGAGTCACATCTTCCTGGTGGCATGCAGCATACAAGCGAAACCTCTAGGGCCCAGGTGGGGCGTGTGTGTGAGACAGAGAAGGAGAGATTAGATCCAGTGTTAAGTCTGCTAGCTCTTATTTGGAATGAGAAGCTCTTCAAAAAATCTGACTGTTCCCAGACTAATAACGAGGCTCAAGAAATAAAAACTCTAGAGCAGTGGTTCCTAAACTTGGCTGCTCATTAGAATCACCCGGGGGATATTTAGAACCCCTGATACCCTGTCAGCACTCAGACCTACTACATATCAATATCTAGGTGGGACCCAAGCACCACTCTTTTAAGCTCCCATGATGATTCCAATGTGTAGCCAAGTGTGAGAACCAGAGCCTAAAACAGGTTGCAGATTAGGAGTTAAAGGACTGCACTGTCCAATACAGTGGCTGTGGCGCTCTTGAAATGTGGCCAGTTTGAATTAAGATGTGCGTAAATAACATGCACACTGAATTGTGAAGACTTAACTTTAAAAAATATAAACAAAATCTTATTGGCAATGTCTATATTGATTACATGTTGAAATGATTGTGTTTGGGGCATATTGGGTTAAATAAAATTTATTTTTAATTTTACTTGTTTATTTTTGCCTTTTTTAAGGTTGCTATAAGGATATTTTAAATTACATATGTGGCTTGCATTATATTTCTCTTCAACAGTATTGCTCCTGAAAATAAAATTCTCAGTAAATATATTACTCCTGCTTAAAAAGAACCTCTGCCTGGCAGCGGGACCAAGATGGCGGAGTAGAAGGGTGCTGGTAGCTCACGGTCTCCCACAGATACACCAAGACTCACATCCACGGAACCCCCCCCCCCCCCGCAGCCAACCAGAGCACGTGCTGAACTCAGACAGAACATCGCTCTCTTCGAAAGCCAAAAATCCAGTAGGAGAAAGGGAAAAAAGAAAGAAGAAAAAGCAAAACAGTGCGGGACCGGTCCCGCGGGGAGGGAGCGTCAAAGGAGGACTGGCGCTCGTTCGCTGGGTCTCCCCTCTCCAACGGAGAGGCCAGCGGGACAGAGAGGGAGCCTCCTAGGCTCAGATCTGCCCCGAACACCCCTTGACCGACAGAACTGAGTTAATCGGGCACAAAGGGTCCCCACAACACCCAGCCCGAGACGAGAGCAGGCAGCTGGGGCCGGGACGGGCCGCCCAAGCCAGGCGGAGGACGGGGGCGGCTGCACTGAGGCAGCCCCGGGGACTGCAGGGGGCTGCGCGCTGAGGCTGGGAGGGGATACGGAGCAGAACAACCTGGGCCCCCATAAATTATGAAAAAAAAGCAAAACAACACGGCTGGTGTGCCCTGGGGGGAGGGGCGCCGTAGCCTTCGTCTCCTCAGACCCCCGGCGCCATTAGTGGCGCTTCTCGTGAGAAGAGAGGCGGGGCGCAGCCACAGCCGCCATCTCCTCCTGTGCCGAGCGCCTGGGCCGGGGCAGGGCCGAGACCTGAATCCGCACCCGGGGGCTCCGCAACCTCCTAAGCAGGACTGAGACTTGTTCACAGTCTGAGGCAGATAGGATCTTTCTGCCCTGGCACCTCAGAGATCTCGCGCCGCCAAGACAGGCAAGGAGCTCAGCTTGGGAACCGAGCAGGAGCGGGGCTGTTCCGCGGTCTTCCCGGAGCCCGCCTACAGAGCGCCGACCGGAGGCGGAGCGGGCAGCTGCACAGAGCAGCGGAGCCACTGGCTCCGGGAGAGGGTGGGCGGCCGCCGCCCTTCCTGACAGGAACGCCGCCCCTGACCTCGGTGGTTGGAGGGAGCGCGATCCACCCACCTACCTTCCCCCCACAGCCAGCATCTGACTGCAGCGTGGGGAGGGAGAGTGACCTGCCTGCCCACTGCGAAGGAGACCAGCACCTGACCCAGTGTTGGGAGGGGGCGCGATCTGCTTGCCAACAGGCACTGGGAGCAGCACAGACGAGGGCACCAACAGAGGGCCTCTGGAGACAGCAAGCTGAGTTCGAGAAACAGGGCGAAGACAGAAAGACTTCTTGATAAAATCATTAAGAGTGCACGGTCTCCAGGAGAACACATCCTTTTTTTTTTTTTTTTTTTTTTAAATCTTTTTTATATCTGTTCTATTTTCTATTACCTTTTTAATTTTTACTTTTTAAACAATTGTATATGTCTATAGTTTTAATCCCTTTAAAATTTTTCTTTTAAAATCTTACTGTTTTTTTAAAATCCACCTCATTTCGTTTTTAATTCTTTTGGTTTTGATCTCCAGTTATTGATTATACACAGGTTTCAAATATTGTTTTTTGATTTTTTTCTCCTTTTTTAAAGGTTTTTAAAAGACGTCTCAATTCGATTGCTATTCTGCTTCAACTTGCTCTATTCTTGATTATACAGTTTTCAAACCTTTTTTTCTCCCTTTTAAAATTCTCTCGTTTTATTTTTTTTAAAAGTCTATTCTATTTTCTATTACCTTTTAAAATTTTACTTTTTAAACAATTGTGTATGTCTCCAGTTTTCATCCCTTTAAATTTTTTTTAAAATATTTTAATTTTTATTATTTAAAAAAATCCACCTCATTTTCATTTTCATTTCTCTTGGTTTTAATCTCCTGTTATTGATTATACACAGGTTTCAAATATTGTTTTCTGATTTTTTTCTCCTTTTTTAAAGGTTTTTAAAAGACGTCTCAACTCAATTGCTATTCTGCTTCAACTTGCTCTTCTATTATTGATTATACAGTTTTCAAACCTTTATTTTCTCCATTCTTTTAAAATTCTCTCTTTCTTTTAAGTTTTATTCCTGTATAGGCTTTAGATAGATAAATAAATAAACTCCTTAAGGACCACAATAGATAACTGATACTCCTTAAGCCACAGTGCCAGAGAGATACGAACAAGATGAAGAAGCAGAGGAACCAGTCCGAATTAAAAGAGCAAGAGAAATCCCCTGAAAGAACAATCAGTGAAATAGACATTGATGGCCTACTAGATCAAGATTTCAAAAAAGGAGTGATCAAAGTACTGAAGGAACTAAAAGAAATAAGTGTTTAGAGATATAAAATATGTCAAAAATGAAATAGAAGCTATAAAGAAGAGCCAAGTAGAATTGGCAAACTCATTTGCTGAGGTGAGAGCCAATCTAAAGGCTGTACAAAGCAGGTGTACAAGTGACCTAGAAGACAAGACAACAGAAAGCTCCCAATCAGCTGAGAGAAAAACAAATGAAAAACAATGAAAACAATATAAGGGACCTATGGGATAACATAAAGTGTGCCAATCTACGTATAATAGGGGTTCCAGAAGGGAAAGAAATAACAAAGGGGATTGAAAAGGTATTTGAAGAAATCATGACTGAAAACTTCCCAAACCTAAAGAAGGAATCAGATATCCAAGTACAGGAAGCTCTGAGGGTCCCAAACAGGAAGAACCCAAACAGACTCACACCAAGACATATCATAATCAAGATGGCCAGAGTCAAGGATAAAGAAATGATCCCTAAAGGCAGCAAGAGAAAAACAAAGAGTGAGTTACAAGGGAACCCCCATAACGCTCTCAGCTGATTTCTATACACAGACACTACAGGCCAGAAGGGAGTGGCAAGATAAATTCAAAGTCCTGAATGAAAAAAAGATGCAGCCTAGGATACTCTATCCAGCAAGGCTATCCTTTAGAATAGAAGGAGAGACAAAGAATTTCACAGATAAGCAAAAACTAAAAGAGTTTAGCAACATTAAACCCACGCTAAAAGAAATATTCACAGGTCTACTCTAAATAGAAAAGAAACAGGATGCTACAAAAAAGAGAAACTCATAACTGGAAAGGTGATAACTATCATGAATTACAAATAGAATAAACACAAAATTGTAAAATAAGACATCTAAATCATTAAGAGTGGGAGAGGGAAGCAAGGAAATGTAGAGTGTTTTTTTTCTTTTTTAAATTTTTTGTTCTCTGTAGGATGGGTTTGAGATTATATTACTATCTGTTTAGTACAAACAGTTATAGTAATGGGTTAATGGAGTTACAAAAAAGGGTAACCACAAGCCAAAAACTTACAAGTGAGTCACAAAAACTAAATAAAATCCAAGATAATACAAAGGAAAATTGCCAAACTACAAAAGGAAGAAGAAAGGAACAAAGAGGAAATACCAAATCAACTGCAAGAATAAGTTCAAAGTAGCAATAAACACACATCTATCATTAATTACTGTAAATGTTAATGGACTAAATGCTCCAGTCAAAAGATGTAGAGTGGCAGACTGGATAATAAAGCAAGAACCTTCAAGGTGCTGCATACAAGAGACCCACTTTAGGGAGAAGGAACCCTATGACACCTGCACCCCAGTGTTCATAGCAGCACTATTTACAGTAGCCAAGACATGGAAACAGCCTAAATGTCCATCAAAAGATGACTGGATAAAGAAGATGTGGTATATATATATACAATGGAATACTATTCAGCCATAAAAACCAACAACATAACGCCATTTGCAGCAACATGGATGTTCCTGGAGAATGTCATTCTAAGTGAAGTAAGCCAGAAAGAGAAAGAAAAATACCATATGAGATCACTCATATGTGAAATCTAAAATAAAAAAAAAAAAAAAAAAAACCAACATAAATACAAAACAGAAATAGACTCATAGACATAGAATTCAAACTTGTGGTTGCCAAGGGGATGGGGAGTGGGAAGGGACAGATTTGGATTTCAAAATGCATAATAGATAAACAAGATTATACTGTATAGCACAGGGAAATATATACAAGATCTTATGGTAGCTCACAGAGAAAGGAATGTGACAATGAGTATGTATATGTTCATGTATAACTGAAAAATTGTGCTCTACACTGGAATTTGACACAACATTGTAAAATGAGTATAACTCAATAAAAAAAGTTTAAAAAAAAAAAAGAACTTCTATCTTTGAAAGGTTTATAGTCAACTGCTTGTAACAAAATCTGCATTGGTTTAACCAAATAGTAATTAATTTTTCTCCAAATACAAGATTCAGAGGTAGGGAATTCGGAGCTTGAATGGTGGTTCCTTGGCCTCCAGGGACCCAGTGTCGTCCCATCTATCATCCTTCAGAGGCCTCATTGCTGCAGCGGGGGTCTTCTGCTGTGGGTCAAGTCTTTGCCCCATGTGGACAAGCATTAAGGGCACTGTGGTGGAGCCATTCCTGCACAGAGGAAGGTTAAGACTACAAGCAAGTAGTCTTAGCAAGAGGGATTTGATTAGATAAGGCATAAATCATATCTTAAGTTATAATGGCCATTTGGATAGAATTACAGTGTACCTTATAGGAAGGATTTGCTTTTGCTTTTCCTAAAAGGTTTTTATTTTATTAGTTGCTGGAAGAGTAGCAACTGGTTTTAAGCGAGCTGGGAAGCCATAACTGATGCAAAATGGGAAATGGTGCTAATCAGGCCTAATGTGCAGGTCTGAGAGTAGAGACATTAGCAAGGATCAAAAATTGTGGAAAACCCCGTGCTTGTGAGGAGAAAGGGCTCTCAGGCATTGCTGGTGGCGTGTCACTTAGTAAAACCACGTTGGAGGACAGTTTGGCAATATCTCTTCAATTTCAAAAACACATACCCCTGCGACCCAGAAATCCTGCTTCTAGGAAGGTATCCTGCATACATATGCATATATGTAAGATTATTCAGCGAAGCTTTGTTAAGTAGCACATGATTGGAAATCACCTCTGTCTCCATCATTATGTTGAGTTCTACCTGGCCATAAAAAGAAAAAAGAGGCTCTTTAGAGTCTCATAGGAAAAAACCTACAAAATATATCGTTAGGTAAAATAAGCCAAGTGAGGAACCATGGCTACACCAATTGTGTAAAAAATAAAAGGCAGAAGAAATATATTTGCTTAAATATAACTAAAATAACTCTGAAAGAATATACTAGAAACTGATGTATTTGATTGCCTCTTGGAAGAACTGGGTGGTTGGGGGATAGAAATGTGAGGAGATAGCCTTTGGAAATTTTTGAATTTTGGGGGAGGGTATAGCTCAGTAGTACATCTCATGTTTTGCATACATGAGGTCCTGGGTTCAATCCCCAGTAACTCCATTAAAGTAAATAAATATATAAACCTAATTACCCTTCTCCAAAAAAAAAAAAAAGTTAAAAAAAGTTTTGAATTTGGGCCCAAGTTTATAAACTATAAATACAAGTAAATAAAACAGTCTTTGAAAGGCATCTATTATCTGGTGTCATAGACCGTTGGAGAGATCAGGCCTCAGTCTCCCCTCCCACTGATGGCTTGTGAGTTTCCGCAAATGACAACTTTCTTGTCTCTGACTTCAGTTTCCTCATCTGTTAAAAGGATTCTAATAATGGATTTTGGAATCAGACATCCTCCTAGAAGAGGAGAGATTTATAATGAGCTGGGTTTCCAAAGACAGAGCTAGAGGGCTCAGGCAAGCAGTGGCTTGGGCCATTGCTTTTTTGAGCCTCTGTTGTTCATCAGGTGTATAAGCTGAAGAATAAAAAGAGAAAGAGAGAAAAGTCATTACTTACTCAGTTCATCTCTCTAGGACCTCAGAATCGAACGTCTTTCACTTCAAAGATTCTTAGCCTAGAAGAAAGAGAGAAAAAAAAATCCACTGTGGATTTATTCACTAAGGTCCAGAGGGACTATTACTGGGGTTTTCATGACAAATATGGAACAGGAAAAAACACCAAAGACTATGCCTTCGTGTCTCACATTTAACACACCTGCCTCGTGAGAAAGTGATGTGACACCTGCAGGCCACCCTCTTCCATGGGGTTAGCAATCCCATCAATCAAATTCCTAAAACAGTGCAGAGTGTACCCCACGTGCCCGTGTCTGCTGGTTCTTTCAGATCAGTCTTTTGGCCGTCTCTTACATGTGTGTAGCACTTTGAAATTCTAAACTGTTTTCGTAAGTAGGAGCTCCTCACAGCCACTCTGTGAGGTTTAGGGGGCTGGTATTAGTCTTCCCATTTTGACATTAAAGAAACTATATAGAAGAGGTAACTGGCTTGTCCCTCCAAGCTGTCCCTCCAAGCTGAGCGGGACCCTGGATTGAAGGGGGAGAGCAGGGCAGGCAAAGCATGAGCAGAGGGTCAGGGAGTGGAACGCAGAGGCATGTGTGGGGAAACCCAAGGTTTGTGTACAGAAGCAGAGGGTGATGTCATGGAGGGGCAAGCTGGGACCAGACCCAGAAGACATGGCAGGCACTGGATGTCCCAGCAGAGAGTGACAAATATCCTCAAGCTCCAGGGAGGGCAGGACCCAGTGCTCTGCAGCATCAGGAAAGGAAGACAGCAGGGTTTCTTTCCAGCACCTATTCTGCAGTGGTTTTCTCCTACGGGGCCCTGAGGCATGAGCTGAGAAATGCTAACGAGGCTGTGGATATCCTTTGCACAGATTTATATGTGCTGTAAAATGTAGAACTAAAATTAGACTATCTTTCAAGACACAAAGGAATGATTAACGCACCGCACATGGTGGGATCTCCTCCCTAGCATCTCACGACTCATGCCACTGAGTGATTCTCTATTGTCCTCATGTATGAGCCACCAACTGGTCTGAATGGAAGAGCCCAGATATGACAGGAGATACCTCTGCCCTTGCTTCTCCCCCAACTCCTCTCCCTGTGGGAAGAAGGCTCCGGCAAGTTGCTCGCCAGGAGGAGAGCAAGCCCTGCTGCACGAGCTCCTGGCTGTTCTGCTCTGAGCTCTGAGGAAACGTCATCTTCAGCGCTGGAGACGGGGTGATACTCCTGTCCGTTACTAGTTCATCCAACCGTCCAGCCTTGGGGGTGGAAAAACAACCCAGTCCAACGACCCTCTGATGTGAGTATCACATCTGTATTTATTCATTGATTTATCCATTGATGAACTGTTGGGTTCTTGCATTAGTTCAACATCTAATGAGTAGCTGCTCTGGCCAGATAAGGTGCTGGTCACCGGAGAAGCTGAAATAGAAGGCGCAGGACCCCACAGTCTGATCAGTATTCAAGCACAACTATTACTAAACAATGGAAGGGAAACAGGAGAGCTTGGAGGATGTGCCCTAAGCCTCCGTATTTAACACTTCTTCCAGGTGGTCATTTGGCCCTAGCCTAGACCTTCAAGGTCCTGAGTCTCACTGCCTTTGGAGGCTGTGCGTGGATTTGCAGGAAGTTCCCATTTTCAGACAGTCCCCACACGTCTGGACGGAAGCTGACCTCCGTGCAACTTGTCCCCTCGTTCCTGGTTCTGGGCACCGGCAAGAGTCTCCTCGTTACTTAGTTGTTGGATCCCCGCAGGACATTCATCTTGTTGGGTTGGGGAAGGCATATCCAGCTTGCCTTCCTCGTCGATTTATTTAAAAAGAACATCTACAGACTAATCCCTTGTCTTCATCTAAGGCTCCAGTGACTTTCACCTACAAAAACTGAGACTTAGTTACAGCTCCTTAAGTGAGCAATCAGCGTGCAGTTTCTCTTTCTTCTTTGTGACACGCTGGCTCCTCATTTCCTCCACAGTGTCTTGGGGATCCTCAGAAGGGAATTAACTATTCTTTCTTGTTTACGATTAACTCTAGAACTCCAGGAAGCAAAAGATCCCGCCCCACCTGCCCAAAGGCAGCAGTCTCTTCTGGGTTGAGCAGGCAGGTTTCCCAGCTTCTCAACACCACTTACTGCAGAGATGACAAGAGCAGGAAGAAGATTCTCAGAAGTACCCAGAAGCTTCCAAGAGCGGGGGCTGCCTTCCCCAGAGGACGCTCCCCAAGGTGGTGGTTCCAAGAACCATGGCACGTCAATGACAAAAGGGGCCTCAGAGAACTTCAAGTTCAACCCCTTCATTTTACAAATGAAGAAGAGAGGTGATTTTCTCAAGGTCACGCAGCTGGTGACCTTGCACGAGAACTGGGATTTTTACTTTTTAGACCAGCACTGTCTAATAGAAATAGAATGCAAACCACATACGTAATTTTAAATTTTCAAGTAGCCACATTTAAAAAAAAAAAAACCGATGAAGTTAATTTAAATGATATATTTTATTTAACCCAATATTTCCAAATATTATCACTTCAACATGTAATCAACACAAAATTATTAATAAGTTATGTTACAGTTCTTTTCCATGCTAAGTCTTTGAACTCTGGTATAGATTTTTCCACTTACAGCACATCTCAATTCAGACTGGCCACCACTCAGACGCCCACTAGCCACAATGGCTAGTGGCTATTGTATTGGGCAGGGCAGTTCTAGACAATCTTGGGTGGTCTTTTACCTGCTACGATATGGAAAGTGTGTGCCAGCTACCTTATCTGCCTTATTTCCAAGTGTTGGTTGGGTTTTTGTTTTGTTTTGTTTTGTTTTGTTTATTATTATTTTTTTTTATTTGGGAGGAAAAAGTAATTAGGTTTACTTACTTATTTATTTAGAGGAAGTACTGGGGATTGAACCCAGGACCTGATGCATGCAAAGCATGTGCTGTACCATTTGAGCTATACCCTCCCCAACTGTTAGTTGTTTTTTCTGACCATACCCAGAGCTTTATATGAAATAGGTGGGCTCTAGGGATGTTTGGAATGGAAAAGTTCGTGGAGTGAGCCTGAGTGTGGGCTGTGGAGCCCGAGAGTCTGGTATCGACTCCTCACAAGGTACGGGGATGACTGAATAAGACGATACACGTTGCATCTAGCCCAGGGTCTGGCACACAGGAGATGCTCCGTCAGTACCAGTGGCCCCTCTGGCGAGGGAGAGAGTCACTCAGATGAGTCACTGGTCCACACAGAATGGCAGTGACTCGTGCCAGCCAGAGCTAAAGTACTGCTGGCTGAAAAACCCTTTTCAGAAACGTTTTTAGTGCTCACGCCTCCATTCTCTGCAGCCTCCAGCAAGGCTCAAACGCTGAGCTTCCTCCTCCTCCTGATCCCCAGAAAGGCTGAGAAAGAGAAAGGCAGCTTCTAAACTCCCTCAGGCAGATAAGTCCCGTTAAGACCCAAGCAGCAGCCAGAAGGGACAACAGAGCTGTCCACCCCACAGGAGGCCTGGAGGTGAAACCCAGCCCGTGACCAGCCCCCCCCCCCCCCCCGAGCCAGCTCCTCTCCCCAGTCTGAGAACCATCATTCGGTAAAGGAGGACGTGAGGTCATGGAAAGCTGATGAAAGGGGGCCACACCCTTCCATAAAAATGCAGACGTGGGAAGGCTTCTACAATAGGTAAGGGCAGGGCTGATGTTCAGCCATTTCTGCCCTTCCAGCTGCTCAGAGCCACTGCCTGTTCTGATGGGCTGGTGCCCAGGCCTTACCAGTTAAAATGTTATTCAAATAGTACCTCTAGATGAAAGTGTCTTTTACTGAACCTTTCAAGGTGCCGCCATTATGCCAATATTTGACACCTCTGGTCCTTCACGCATGTTACTCCCTTGTCCTTTCCATTTCTCTTCCTATCTCCTCTCCACCAGATTCCACAGCATCCACAAACAAGCCAGCCACTCCCTGCAGCGAGCCTGGCCCTTGAAAGAGGGAGACCCGGTACTGCGCACTCTGCTGATGGGACCAGCGACGGTCAGCTGATCCTCAAACAGCTGACCATCAGCTGGCTAGGGAGCTGAGTGTCCTTGATTGAAGAATTGAGCTGGATCAGTCAGACTGCTGTTTCTTTCTAGATTTCAAACTAATTCTATAGATTGTGACCAGATAGGGATAAAGCAAATAAACAAAAGCAAAACAGTACTAGGCATTTATCTGTGTTCTAGGCTCAGATCCTGTGGCAGCCATTTGGGGTCATTTATAAGGTGATGCGCCAGCAGAGAGGCAGATCTACAGAGAAAAAGGAAGAGACACAGAGGGCATCAAAAATGAGAGAGGGGGAAGGGATGGGGAGCGGGGGAGAGAAGAAGGGAGGCACCGGGAGCAACTGTGTCTCCTCTGCTCTTTCCAGTGTCTGTTCCAGATGGTGACCCTGGGCTACAGAACTCATGTCCAGGGCGTGGGTTCCAGCTGACCTCTCAATACCTAGTTGGAAGAGATTTCTATTCCTTGAAGCCAAATGAGTCTTGGTGGAATGTTATTCCTTGAGACTCAGATTGAATGCCCCCTCATGTGAGGACGGCACCCCCTCACCCGCAACTGTCACTGCCCTTGGCTGTCCCACCTTGCGGTTCTAGGCTTCCCCAAGCCCGGGCTTGTCCTGAGTTCAGCACAGAGCCCACTGTGTCTCTCACCCCACATGAGACTGCTGATTGAGAGAATGAAATGTACCTAGTACATTTCAATCTCCAGTAAAACTTTCTTACCTTTGCAAAACTTTTCTAGTTTATAAAACATGTTCATCCCCAGGCTTCTCCACCTTAATGAAGTGGGTTGTGATGACCCCCCAAAATGCTAACACCATCCTTGAAGAGGGCTTTTTATGTCCCATCTCTGAGACCCCTCACCTCGCTCCAGGGACTGACTGCTCTGCGAATCTAGGACAAGGTTTTAAAGGACGTCAGCTTTCTATGAACTAGGGCGACACTGCCCTCTCAGAATGGCACTTATCTCCCAGCTTGCTCTCCTGGGCTGTAACCCCACACAAAACCATAAATAAGAGTCAGGCCTCTGAGCTCCCTGGTGTCCCCATTCCTTAGAATCCCTCCTTAATTCACCCACCTCATGGCCAAAGCATTCTCACTGATTCCACGCAACTCGCCGTTTCACAGTAACACTGAGGATGCTAAATGAAACATTCCAGCCCCAGAGACAGACTTCATCCTTCCCTGTTCCTATTAGCCACATCCTCCCACCAAAGTATTAATGTGTGGAATGTCTAGTCCTTAAAATGTTACTCCTTAAGCAATATGCCTCCAGTAAGAGAAAAATTCTGTACAGAATTTTACATGGAATCCCCAAATTCTAAATGCTCATATTAGTGGATTTTTTCCCCCTACATATAAGATATTTAGACTGGGAATATAAGTATTAAACCAATAGTCTGATTACATCCTGATTTATTAACATAATTAAAATCATTTTAGCATTTTGGAAATGCTATCAAGTTTTTCAAAGAAGTGGCTTATTCTTTTATTCTGCACTCAGTTCTCCATGGCAGGCCAGTATGTCATTTTTTTCTTTTTTCTTTTATTGAAATATAATTGATTTACAATATTGTGTTAGTTTCTGGTGTACTGCACAGTAATTCAGTTACACATATATGTTCTTTTTCATATTCTTTTTCATTATAGGTTAACAAGATATTAAATATAGTTCCCTATGCTATATATTAGGACCTTGTTGTTTATTTTATATGTAGTAGTGTGTATCTGCTAATCCCAAACTCCTAATTTATCCCTCCCCCTCTTTTGCCTTTGGTAAACATAAGTTTGTTTTCCATGTCTGTGAGTCTCTCTCTGTTTTGTAAATAAGTTCATTTGTATTGTTGCTTTTTTTGGATTCCACATATAAGTGACAGCATATGATATTTGTCTTTCTCTGTCTGACTTACTCAATATGATAATCTCTAGGTCCATCCATGTTGCTGCAAATGGCATTATTTCATTCTTTTTTATGGCTGAATAATAATCCACCTCCTAATTTCATCCCCCCCAGGGGTTAGAGTTCAACATATGAATTTAGAGGCACAAACATTCAGGCCACAGCAACTCCCTTTCTCCCTGGTCTCATGACCTCTGGTCATGCTTCCTCTAGATGACAGATCTCACTGCGTCCTTTCCTGTGTGCTCCTCCTTCAGCACCGAGTGACAGTTTCAAGCTCTCAGCCTGACCCCACCTTCTGCACCTTCCCAGCCCGAGCTGTGCCATCCAGATCCCGTTACAGCTCTGTGTCTTTGCACACGCTTTTCCCTATGACTGGACTGCCTGCCTTTTTTTTTTTTTTTTTCCTCCTTGGCAAACACCTCTTTATCTTTCAAGTCTTAGTTCTCTGTGAAGCCTTCTTGATGCCCCCACGGATAATTAAGGACTCATGCCTGTGGGTCCTCACAGCGCCTCTGCTGTATAGCCTTTGCCTTCCCATCTTTGCATCTCCAGGACTAGGCGGACGCCCCCTAGCGGCGCGCCGGCCCTTCACCTGCAGTACCTGCTCCCGGATGGAGCTGCGTCCTCTCCCCACGCCCTCGGGCCGGCCTGTGGACCGTACGCCAGATACACAGCAGGTCACGGGCCCAGCGCCAGGCGAGGCCCTTCTGAAAGGCACACGGTGTCTGGGGCAGTTGTGCAAGGGCTCGGCGGGGTGGGGAGGTTGGACTCCTCCAGTCCTCTTCTGCTGGGATGCCAGTAGTATGTAATCTTCTCTTTTTTTTCTGGTGAGGAAAAAGTCTCTCCAGAACTTTGTGCAACGTTCTCTGGTACATTCCTTTCCCTTTGCCCTGGTTTCTCCTATAGTTACTTGCTCTTTTCTTTTTTCTACCCCTGGGGTGGGGGAAGGACATTGAGGAGAAGGGGCAGAGGGAGGAAAAAATCTTACATTTTTTACCTCGACAGGATTTTTTGTTTTCTTGGCTTCCCCACCACAAACAAGTGTGCTGAAACCATCGCCTCTGTTTTATTCAAGGGCCTTCCCCTTTCTTAGTAATTTTCCTGGGGTGGGGCCATGGTTCAATGCCCTAATTTCGGGTGGTTTAGACACTCAGTCAACACCAGAGAGAGTGGTTGTGTCCACACACGAACCCACGAGCAGAAGGTGAGGAAAGAGTATCTGAGATGCTTGCAGACAAAGTTTGTTTCAGAAAAGCCATTCAGCTCCTTACTGGTGTCCCTGCCCCCTCTTAGGGGAATACTCAGCCCCGCTAACGCCAGGGGACCCAACATGACTGTAAGGAATCCTTTTCCTCTAGCTTGTCTCAGATGGGCTGGAAAGATCAGAAATTCTGGAAAGCATTGCATTATTTAATTCACTGATCCTTCTATTTATTCCACAAAATCATTTGAGCACCTTACACACCCCAGGCAGTGTGCTGGACCCTAAGCTTTCACTAACAAACATCAGACTTTATCTGCCCTGTGAGCTTCCAGGAAAAACAGGTATCACCGTATAGCACAGGCACCTCCTGCCTGCTTTCTGCCTGTCCACCTTGAATCGTGGAGCTGAAGAACTTAGAAGCACCAGGTTCAATGCCGTGTGCTCCAGGTGAGGGATGAAAGTTCCAGAGAGTTAAATGATTTGCTCAAAGCCACTCTGATGGTAAGTGGGAGCTGGGACTGGCACTCAGATCCTTTGAGAGCTAGTTCTGTGCTCTGCTGGTGACCCCAGAGGCTGAGAGAATCCAGGTTTTTTTTTTTTTCCTTGCCTTTGTGGTAACATAAACTTTGTAGCAAAGTTGATTATCACCCTAACAGATGCGCTGTGGGTTTAGGGGTTTAGCTGAGCTGGTTCCTGCACACACTGGGTGATCAGAAGCAGTCTGGGCCCTGTAAAAGATGATGTGACTGACAGCAGTGACACAGGGAGCTATATTGTCCAAAGGTCCTGGGCCTGCAGGGTCAGGGGTGCCGACCTGAGTGGTGCTCTGGAGGCAACAGGGTGCAGATGAGACACGGAGCTCTGAGAGGGAGCAGGGATGCCCTGCGGTCTGGCCCAGGAGACAAGCAGAAGCCAGACTCTTCTATGTGAAGGGGGCCAGGAGTCAGTGCAGAAAAGAGAAAGCCAGGTCTGGGGTAAAGCGCTCCGTTACAGTTTGAATTGTGTCCTGCAAAAAGGTTGTGAAGTTCTAAGCCACTGTACCTGTGAATGTCACCTTATGGTAATATAATCTTTTTTTTCCCCTGCTGCTTTTTTTTTCTTCCAGCTTTATTGAGATACAGTTGACATGTAGCATTGTATAAATTTAAGGTGTACAGCATGTTGATTTGATACACTTAAATATTGCAAACTGAGGTAATAGGCTCTTTTGGATGGTTATTTGGACAGTTATTTAGAAATAGGATCATCAAATGGATAATCAAGAGGAGGTCATTAGAGTGGGCCCTGACCCAATATGACTAGTGTCCTTAAGAGAAGAAATTTGGACATGGAGACACCCACACACAGGGAAAATGCCATGTGAAGATGAAGGCAGAGGTAGGATGATGTGTCTTTAAGCCGAAAAATGCCGAAGATGGCCAGCAGACCACCAGCGGCCAGGAGAGGGGCCTGGGCCAGAGCCTTCCTCACAGCCCTCAGAAGGAGCTGTCTTCCTGGCTCCTTGATCTTGGGCTACCAGCCTCCAAAACTGAGATGATAGGTCTCTGCTGTTTAAGCCACCCAGGTTGTGGTACAGGTGACCTGTGAACAACACGGGTTCGAACTGTGTGAGTCCCCTAACATGCAGATTTGTTTCAACAGAAAATGCAGATCCCCAGTTGGCTGAATCTGTGCTTACAGAATGGCAGGCACAGGAGGCTGACTATGGGATTCTGGTATCCAAATCGGGTCCTGGGACCAATCCCCTGTATTTTGTTACACCTGCCCTAGCAAGCTAGTACAGGAGCCAACCGGAAACGGGCAAGAGTGAGCAGATTAGAGTAGGGGCTGGACGCTGCCGAAGAAACGCCCAGAGTCCTGGAGGCACCATCAGGATTCACACATAAATAAAGAATGTCACTAGGTAAGCCGATGATTCTGGCCAAGGTCTCCTACTGTTCCAGACCTGGGCAGGGAGAGTCACAGACCTTTGAAAACCTGCATCTCCTCACCATCTCTACGTACAGGACCCTTGAGCATCTCTGAAAATCAGAGAGTGGCTTCCACGTTACTGGGGGCAGAATCAACTTAAATTGCTGTCAGCTTGTCTTCCAGCTGTAAGCTCAGGCCAGAGCATCATCTATTTTCCATCAATAATTCAACTGTCTCAGGAATAGAGGCCCCAGGGCTCCCCCGGGGAGCTGGCGCATGCCGTTCATTATTAAGCTTCAGCCTGGATGCCTTCCCTGTTGCTCCTCCCTTCCTCTCTCTGCCGTTCATTTGCATCTTCTTTTTCCACTCTTTCTCTGAGGCTGCTCCCATCCTCTGGCATGGAGCACCAGACTCCACAGCGTTTCCCACATCTATATGCTGCCATCCACCACAAGCAGGGATGCAAAAGTCTAGGAGGAAAGATGTAGTTAAGAACTCTAATTTGCCATCGCACTTTAAAAGATTTTGTTTGTGTGTAGGGACACTTATATGTTTTTGTTTGTTCGTTGCTCTTTTATCCCCCAAGATCCTTGTGAATTGTTCAAACAGGGCATCTTAGCCGGGCAGCAGGGGAGAAGGACCAGTGTCCTTCTGATGTTTCCTTTACACCTGCCGATTGGCTGGGAGCTGCTGGTTTTGCAAGTGGTGAAGGAGGAGAGGAGTGGGTGGGGTGCATGCATGGTGTAGGGGCCACTGGAGAGAAGCAGGCCGGGAGAATGGGACCCACCAGGGGCTGGCTGTTTCCCACCTGGCTCCCTGAGCAGGACAGAGCCTTTGTTAGGGGCTGAGGACCAGAGCTGAAGAAACTGTCTTCCCCAGAGACTTTGTGAGACTCTGGGCTCATCTTACACCAGGGATTTGAGACAGCACCTGGGACAGCATCTGTGACACGGCCAGTTGGCAGTGGCAATGGTGAGACAGCTTTCAGTGGCATCTCAGGCAGTAGACAGGAATGAGTAGGATTTGGAGCCCAAGACAGGTAACATGGGACACTCCATGGTCCCTGCCACTGACAGACAGACTGGTTTGAGAGAACATGTGGGCTCCTAGAGGTAACTGGGAGAATTGACTAAAGTGAGGGTGGTTGTTAGGTCAACAGTTTGCAATCAAGTGGCTGGGGGCTCAGGGCCACTGTATTCTGCAGATTAATGTTAATGTGACCTCTTTGGAAACATAGCCCATGGAAGCCAGCCACAAGACATATTCCAAAGACAGGGAGATTAGGGAATAATTGTTGGTCACTTTCAAACATTTATTATTCAGTGTTCTGATGATCTATAACTAGGAAACAAAATGCCCCAACACTTAATGACTTAATTTTGCTCATGATTTTGTAGGTCAGGCATTTGGGGAGGGCTTGCTGAATGGCGCATGTTCTACAAACGTCACCTGGGGCAGCGGGAGGACCCACTTCTGAGAGGGCTTTTCACTCACATGTCTGGCCTGTTCAGCGCTCCTTGGTCTCTCTCTTTCCATGTAGTGTCTCATCTTCCAGGTCCTGTGCACGTGGCTGGAACTTCTTAGAGCATGGTGGTCTCAGGGTAGCAGCATTTCTTATACGGCAACTGACTTCCACGATGCAGGATGTAGAAGATGCCACGCCTCTGAAGGGCCCCAGCGAGAACTGGTGCTGGGTCGTTTCCGCTGTATGATATTGATCCAAGCAGGCATGGAGTCCTTGCAGGCCAAGGAGTGGAGGAATAGACTTGGCTAAGGATGGCAAGTTCTCAGTGCAGAAAAGCACATGGAATTATGTGACCATCTTTGGAAAATTCAGCCTTCCACACTCAGTAACTATGTTATGTGTGAATATGTAGTTTAAACTAATTTGTGGAAAAGTCACGGTTGTCTCTATAATCTTACAAATGCCCAATATGCCTTGTGTCACATGGAACGCTTTACTCCGACTGTCATTCACCCCAGACTGCTTGGAGCACATCCCTGTCAGTGGTGGAAAGGACAGCTGTGATGCATTCCTTCATTTTCTTTTCCTTTTTTGACAGTGGGAGGTAATTAGGTTTATTTATTTATTTACTTTTTTGATGGAAGTACTGGGGATTGAACCCAGGACCTCATGCATGCTGGGCATGTGCTCTGCCACTGAGCTGTACCCTCCCCCATACCTTCATTTTCTTTCTTTTTTTTTTTTTGTTTAACATTTTTTATTAAGTTATAATCATTTTACAATGTTGTGTCAAATTCCAGTGAAGAGCACAATTTTTCAGTTATACATGAATATATATATATTCATTGTCACAGTTTTTTCTCTGTGAGCTACCATAAGATCTTGTATATATTTCCCTGTACTATACAGTATAATCTTGTTTATCTATTCTACATTTTGAAATCCAAATCTGTCCTTTCCCACCCCCACCCCCTTGGCAACCACAAGTTTGTATTCTCTGTCTATGAATCTGTTTCTGATTTGTATGTATGTATTTATTTATTTTAGATTCTACATATGAGCGATCTCATATGGTATTTTTCTTTCTCTTTCTGGCTTACTTCACTTAGAATGACATTCTCCAGGAGCATCCATGTTGCTGCAAATGGCGTTATGTTGTCGGTTTTTATGGCTGAATAGTATTCCATTGTAAAAATATACCACATCTTCTTTATCCAGTCATCTGTTGATGGAATTTTCTTAAGGCTGTGAGGAAGAGTCCCACACTCATGAAGTTCATGATGTGTCACCACTCGAAGAGGTCACTAAATGATAACTTGTGGAAAGTTTGAATTCATACTGAATTTCCTTGTGTACTGATTCTGTTGAGTTGATGAAAAGGTCAAGTTCTATGTAATATGTTTTTTAAGTTCCTAAATGTATGAATTGACTTTAGAGGCAATATAGGGTTTGATTAAGACTTCAGGCTTTGGAGTCAGATGAAACTGGCATCTCATCCTGGCTCTGCCACGTACTATGTGATCTTAGGAGAAGATTGTTAATCCTTCCCAGCCTCAGTAGCACTTCTGTTCTAAGGTTGGTATCATGTGTTACTGTTAATCATTACTGTGTAGCAACGTCCCCCAAACTGACTTAGAACAGCAGTTTCGTTCCTTCTAATTTCATGGGTAAGGAATTCATGAAAGGCTCAGCCGGATGGTTCTTCTGCTTTATGAGGCATCAGCTGAAGTCACTCTCACAGCTGCCTTTAACCTGCCATTTGATTTAGCTGGAAGGTGCTATAAGGCTTCACTTACATGGGGAGTGCCTCAGTGCTCCTCGCACTGGCTTCTCTCTCAACATGTTCTCTCGTTATTCAGTAATCTAGCCCCAGCTTCCTGATAGTGTGGTTCCTGACTTCTTCTGAGTGAAAGTGGAAGCTGCCAGCTCTCTTAAAAGTTAGCCCCAGAACTGGCACAGTGCCATTCAGTGTCTTCTCAATGAAAACTCAAACAGCAAAGGGGCAAGTGAGCTCTCCAGGTCTCTTTTTATAAGGCCACTAATCTCATTTGTGAGAACCCCACTCTCATGAGCTAATCACCTCCCAAGGCTCCACCTCCTCATACTATCACCTTGGGGGTTAGGATTTCTACATATGAATTTTGAGAAGACACAAACATCCAGACTATAGCACATGTTCATTCTTAAGGAGTTGAGACTTTTAAATATTAAATTTGAGAACCCCAAAATTTTGTTTGTGTGAAACGAGTAGACATAATGACTTCAGAAAGCTCACAAAGTCAGATAAATATTTATTTCCACCTCCTTATATTTTCACCCTTTCCAGCTGCAACCCCAAAAGCAAAATAATCACCCCAAACAAAGCACTATTCTCTAGCATGTAACATTCATAGACACTCATAAAAAGCCCTTTCCTTGTGCTTAGGGCTTTTGCACTGGCTGTCACCCAGCTTCAGTTTTCCCTAGGAAGGGTGTCAGTTGGGATGAAGGCACATTCTCACCACATTAAGCTCTCAGGGCACTAGAGAGGTTGTTTCGGCTTAAACTCTGCATTTTCCACCCATGATGCCCTTGCAGAGATTTTCAGCCACTCACTGTTTTCCAGGCCTTGCATGATCTAATGGGGAGATAGCTGTGTACCATCTTAAAATGTCTTCAGTGTTCTTAGGAAAGGCTACTTACTAATTAGCCAACTACTTATTTTCCCTTTAATCGCTGCAATTACCTTTTTTGTAACAGAGGCAGGAGGAGGGTTGGTGGCCAAACAAGCCCAACAGGTGGAAGAAATTTTCAGAAGAGAAAAGAAAACTGGCCCAGTCAGATTGAGGTGGAGAGACGGGGCTGACACGGGGAACTAAATGCTGCCCCAGCACTCAGAGGGAGGGGGCGGACGGAGGGAGTAGGGGAGCAGAGACGTTAAGAAGGAGTTTCACTCTTTTAGCAAAAACTTCTCCAGAAAACGTATACTTTCCTGCCTTAGTACACGGACCAGACCACGCAGAAAATAGTGGAATCACTAACGGCTGACTCACCCTTAGAAAACCTGCACCGGCCTGCCATTATACCCTCATTTGTGAGCTCTCTGGAATAATGGCTTCCACCTCCACTGATCCGGATACTTCACGATACAAGGTCTGGGCGGGTTTTGCTCCCCATGGTAACCCCAGAGGCTAGCACGTTGCTCCACACATAAAGCTCTTAGAGCAGTGCCTGGTAAGTGCCAGTGAGCATAAAGATGCTGGCTATCATTATCATTATTGCTCACTCAAGCTAGAAAATGGTTTTGGATAAATCTCTGATCAGAGTTTGCATTGCTTTTGCTCTTTTTAAAACAATGTTAGCCTAAGCTAACCAATATTCTCTGAAAGCCATGCTGGTTTTCTTTTTTTTTTTTTTTTAAACTGAAGTGTAGTTGATTTACAATGTTAGTGTCAGGTGTACAGCAAAGTGATTCAGTTATACACATACACACATATATATGTTTTCTTTTCAGATTCTTTCCCATTATATGTTATTACAAGAAATTGAATATAGTTCCCTGTGCTATACAGTAAGTCCTTGTTGTTTATCTATTTTATATATAGTAATGTGTGTCTGTTAATCTCCAACCCCTAATTTATCCCTCCCCACCCATTCCCCTTTGGTTACCATAGTTTGTTTTCTACACCCATGAGTCTGTTTTTGGTTTGTAAATAGAATTTATATCTTTTTTTTAAGATTCTACATATAAGTGATGTCATATGGTATTTGTCTTTGTCTGACATACTTTACTTAGTATGATAATCTCTAGGCCCATCCACGTTACTGCAAATGGCATTATTTCATTCTTTAAGGCCATGCTGTTTTAAATGCAGTGAAATTATGATTCAGAGGTGCTGGCAGACTCCAGCTTGTCCTTACTCTTCCCAGCTCTGTGATCAGCTTTTTTTCCTGACCACTGACCCTGCTGCTGACCAATAGCAACTGCAGGTTCAACTCCAGACACAGAGGTAACAGCCTTCCCAGGACTTCTTTACCAGCCTCATGTGGTCCCTCCAGCTGCTGGGCACTCCTGGCTCCCCAGGTTCCCTGCAGCCTCTGACTTGTCCATCCATGACAGAGATCTTCCAGCCCCTCCTTTTGAACCCCTCTTCCTCAGTTTTTCCCACAATCGTGTAAGGTCTTATTCCTATAACAAACCTCTTATTTTGTGCACACGGTGGTTCTGCTTCCCTCATCAAATTCTGTTAGTGTTATGGCAGCTGGTCTCCAGACCTGACTGCCAGGAGCCACCCGAAAGTCACAAGTTTGTGAAGTCCCTCCAACAGTGAACCTGGCTGGCCCCCTGGCTTTCTTGAATCAAGGCAGACCACGGTGGAAGCGACACATTCCTCTTCTGGACCTAAGATTCAAGAAAGCCTGGTGACTTCTGCTTTGGCACTTGCAGGAGCCCCAAGTCACCATGTAAGAAGTCCAGCTACCCTGCTGGACAGACTGCGTGGAAAAGCCCGGATAGGGAAAAGCCCTGAGACTACCTGAGAGAGAGCCCCCACTGTCTCAGTGTCCCTCTGAGCCCAGCCTCCCAGTCACTTCTCACCAAAGAAGGAGATGCGAGTGGCACCGTCTTGGGTATTCCTCCCCCGGCTAACATCTGACTGTTAGGCAAGACCTCTTGAGTAAGACCAGAGAAAAACTGACCCCCTGAGCTCCACGACCCACAGAAGCAGGAGGAATAAGTAAATCATTGTTTTAAAACTCTTTCTATTTTGACATAATTACAGACTTACAGAAAAGATATAAAAATAGTACCAAAAAAAAAAAAAACCAACCCAGATACCTTCACCCAAATTGCCCAAATGTTAACATTCCACCCCCTACTCTCCACCACTCTCAACTGTTTGAAAATAAGAATTAACAACTCTTTACCTCTCTATAATTCAGTGTGTATCTCCCTAAAAATAAGAACATTCTCTTACATAAAAGCAGTATAATTATAAAATAGGAAAATTACATTTTTATAATGTATTGTGTAATCTACAGACCTTGCTCAAATTTTGCCAATTGTCCCCAGAATGTCTTTATAGCAAGAGAAAATCCTGGCTCACACATTGCATCCACTTGCAATGTCTCTGTAATCTCCTTTAACTTGGACCAGTTCCTCTAGACTTCTTCGCCTTTCATGACATTTTTGAAGAGTACTAGCCAGTTAGTTTGTAGAGATCCTTGTCCTGGTGTTTCTTCATAATTAGATTCAGGTTATACATTTTTGGCAGAATTGCTACAGAAGAGATATTGTGGGGGTTTTTTGTTTGTTTGTTTTTTAGTGCATCACATCAGGAGATACACAGTGTTGATTTGTCCCATTACTGGCAATGTTGAATTTGAACTTGGTTATGATGGTGTCTGACAGTTTTCTCCATGTAAACTTACAATTTTTTTTTCTTTGAATTAATAAGTATCTTACAAAGTGATTCTTTGAGACCGTGTAAATATCCTGTTTCTCATGGCACTTTGGTTAACTTTAGTGTCCACTGATCACTTAATTGATGAATCAGTTATTACCGTGATGATTGCCAAATGATGATTTTCTGTTTTCATCATTCTTTCTGCATTTATTTTATTCCAGTGTAAGAAAGAGCTCTTCTTTTCCCCCACTTATTTATTTATATCAGTTTTTACTAACTTATTTATATTTGGTTCAGTGGGTTATAATTGGTTACTATCATGATTTATTCTGATGCTTAAATTGTCCAAGATCTGGTCTTTAGGGGCCTCTTTAACTGACTCTAGATCCTTTCATATGTTCCACCATTCTTTGAACACTTCTATACTTTTTTGGCACAGTATGTTCCAGGCTCATCTGGTACTGTCCCTCTTCCGGCCTTGAAATCAACTATTTTCCTAAGGAACCCTCATCCTTCTTAGTGCGGAAACATAGAAACCAAGACCTGGGTGCTAGGCGTGCTCATTGCTGCTGGAGTGTCATTGCTTTTTTGGCCTTCTTGGTGGAAAGAACTAAGAAATATACGTGTATATATATATATACGTGTATATATATATATACACGCACACACGTATATCTCTTACATATCTCCACACTTTATCTTTTTTATATCTGTCTATCTCTATATATTAAAAGCCATTAGTTCAAACCACAAGTTTATACTGATACCTCCCATTCTAGTCCAACACCACAGGGCTTCATTCTAGCTCTCTTTCTATATTGATCATTTCCTTTTCCAACAGTGAAAAACCTGGGTCCCACTATCTATGACATTGTCTTATCTTCTTAACCCTAGCATATACAGAAAGTCATTTCAAAATTGTTAAATCACACCTCTGCAGAAGAAAAGCAAAACAAAACTAGTTTACAGATAATTTTGATCTCTAGCTTTAGGGCATATGGTCCAAATGCTTTGTTTAAAGTTATTTGAGACAGTTATGGTTGTTTTAAGCCACTAAGTTTTGGAGTGGAGTGGTTGTGCAAGGGATTATAGAATGACTTTGCAGATTAGAATTTATTTCAAGTCCAATATGGAGAAGAAATCAGGCAAGAATCAGGAAGAATGGGGGTGGGAGGAGAAGTTTCACCTGAGCCAGGGAGAGAGAGGCATTCGTTAGCTTAGCCGTCTTTCGGGTGAGGCTGAGAACAGTAGCACTGGCCTTGGGCCTAATTATCAATCAGGTAAGGTCTGTTTGGGACATCCTGTCTCTCCTTTCTCCATCACTCCCATCTGATGGGAATTTCACTCCCTGGATACTCGCTGCTTGCTGGCTACCCAGAACCTCCTCCCATGGCTTCCCAACTTTGCTTAGGTCCTGCTCCCAATCCTTCTTTAATTTGGCCAGGCTCTCAGCTGTGAACGACCCATGAGTTCTGGAGAAAATAGCCGTCTAGTTCTCCAAATTCACAATGGAGAGTGAGATTATTATCCAACTGGTAGACACTTGTTAAACTCAGGCCCTGGGAAAGAATGGGAGATACCTTAGGACCAAGCCTTTCCTGTCCGGCCCCCTGTCCCCTTTCTACTTCGTCTGTGGCCTACAATTGTCTTGCTGGGAAGAAACTCACCAGCACGTACAAAACTTCTGCCAGTTCTCTGGCCCATCTTCTGTGCCTGTTTCCCTCGGTCTCCATACTCCCCCTTTCCCACACCCAAGCTCAGCCCAGGCCTGCCGCAGGGCCTGTGGTCCCCTCCATCGACCGTGCTCTTCCCTCAGATCTTCCCAGGGCTCGCACGTCATCATTCAGGGTTCAGATGAAACTCGCATCTCAGAGAAGCCTTCCCAGGCCCCCTTGCTGGTGCACTTCTCTCCTTTCCCAGTGCCCTTTTGTCCTCTTGGTCTGTTTATTTTCTTCATAGCACTTACCTATCTGAAATTAATCAGTTTATAAATGTACTGCCTCTCTCCCCAGTAGCAGTACAAGCTCCCTGAAGGCAGAGGTTTTTGTTAACAAGACAAAATAACAGCTGTGTTCTTCGTGCTTGACACATAATAGATAATCAGTAAACATTTGGTGAGTGAATGAAGGGGGTCAGGACTTTGTTTTTAGTCCAGCCCCCTGTCATTTACTAACTGTGATTCTGGGTCAGTCCCTTGAGCCTCTCCAAACCTCAATTTTCCCGTCTGTAAGTGGGAAAAAAATGATACCTTCCTAGGCTATCTCCCAGAGCTGCTGTCATGGTCCATTCATATGCTGATGGATTTAAGCTGAAATGTGCTCTTCAGTGTGGGGGGCACCAGCACCACATCTGCATGTCAAAAGCGCCCCCACCCAACGTCATGGCTCAAGCGTCTTAAGAGCAGGGCTAGTGAAGGTGGGGATATTGTGAGGGCACTGGGTACTTCCAGGTCCTCAAATTTTGCCACCTAAGTAACTACCATCTCCGGCTCACTGAGAGCCAGCCAATGGGCTACATTCCAACAGTGTCTGTATCAACCATGACAAGGGTGCTGCAATTTCTTGGGGCCTTTGGGGTGAAATCTGCATCAGCTAGATCAAGCGTGGAGGTGAGGCAGCCAAGAAAGCACTCCCCTCCCATCTCCTTTCAAGAGGATCTGCCGGTAGCAAAGGTAACTGACAACCTCCAGCTGTACATCTTTGTCTCCCTCTTGGCATTCACACCAACACCAAGCTGCTTCCAGCTAATGAAGGAGCACAGCAGAGATTCTAGAGTGGGCCCTCTCATCCAATGTGAGACTATTCCAATGGGCAGCTTTTCCTTGGAGACTCCTCATTGCCCGGCTAAGACTTTCTCAAGCAGCACTGCAGTCTGAGGTTACTCCGACCTGGGGCTCCTTCTTCTAACTCTCCTTTCCCAGGTGTCAGCCCTGCAGTGTGGTCTGAAGTCTCTCCCTGCCTACTCCTGAGTCCTCCCCTTTATCCTTTACAGGTATTTCCCTCAATATCTTTGGCACATCTAATCCCACTTTGGTATCTGCTTCTCAGAAGACTTGAACCGACATTGAAGAGCTGGAGACAACTCTTAATTTCTCCCTGTAGCCATGACCTCCTGGTTTTGATCTAGACCCTGTAACAACTTGCAAGGTATAAAATTTTAATAAAGGCATCATCGATTAGGAAACACCCTGTCTCCTCCTCCTCTAATGGACTCTGGAGCAGGCTTAACTGATGGAGTAGATATCACTTTCTCAGTTCAGGGCTGAGTGAGACAGCCCAAGGGCTCCTGGCAGAGAAGAGCTGTGGAAATCACAGAAATGCATAGTTTGGGAAGTCCACTCTTTTCTAAAATCTCCAGTGGACATATGCTTCATTGTTTTCAAGTCCAGCTCATCCTACAAGGAAAGAAGAGGGAAGAGAGGATTGGAAATTAAGACAAGCATGCGAAGTAGAGCTAATCAATGATACGATGCAAGAGGAGTCAGGGGGAGGAAGCGTCAGTGCACTTAGGAAAATGTGCCTGGTGGACGAGGTCCAGGAACAATTTCCTCTCATCATCTGAAAGTATTCAGTAAGCCCATAGGCAGAAAGCACTGCATGGAGGGGTTGTCCAGGGTAAGTGAGAGACAGGACCACAGGACTCTATAGCAGGGGTCCTGAGAGGGCATCTCCCAGCCCAGGGGACTTCAAACAATTCCCCCTGGAGTTACCACTGACATTTTCTGGAAGGGGACGTGAGGGTCCCTAAGGATATGATCCTCGTCTTCTCACTCTGCATTTGAAACAACTCTACCACAAAGGCTCTGCTTCTCAAAACTAAGTCTAGAAACCACTAAGGTAGTCTCACCCTTTCCTGTTATCTACGGAATGATGGACGCTCTCAGAGGCTGTGTGATTGCGTAGGTTAACAGCAAAGGGGATAGGACTGGAACTCAAGACCCTTGACCTTAGTCCTTCCTGTTCTTTCTGCTTCATAATGACACTCCTTCAAGGAATTTATAATTTCTATGTCAGCTTGGACATAATCCATCAAACTGAATTGACAAAGTAACCACATCAAGCAGATGTTCAGGCTGAGGTTGGGTAGACGTGTCAATTTCCTGTTCAGAGAAGATGGGTCCAAAGAGATTTCCCTGCTTTTCCCTCAGGTTGTCATTTATACATCTATCACTTGGATTTGCTCTTGGATATTTAAATCCATCACTTGACAAATGTTCTACTACAGAGGAAACATAGAGTGGTAGAAACAGACAAGTTTGAGATCCAGACAAGTCTAGGGTTGAGCCCCGACTACTACACAATGATCTTAGACGAGTTTATTACGTGATCTCTTGGAGCCTCAATTCCAAATCTGAAAGGGTGGAGAACATCTACTTTACAAGTTGCTTTGAGGATTAGAAACGATGTAAGTGAAGCACTTCGCTGTGCCCATCACACAGTAGGGGCTCAGTAATTGGTGGAGAGTGCACTAGAAAGATAAGGACACTTGCCCAGAAGACCCTTAAGGAGTCACAATGCAATGGGGAAAACAATGCCTGTGGCAATGAGGGAACAATGAACTGGTAAATTATCTATGCTTATGGTGAGGGGTTCAGAGAAGGGACAAGTTGGGGGATGAATTTCCAAAGATGATTTGGAGGAGAAGGGACTTGCCTTGAGACTTAAGGGTTGAAGAGGTGGAAGATATATGAGACAAGCAAAGAGGCAGAGCAGGAAATAGGGGTCAGGACCATGGGGTTACTGGGACTGGACTCTGGGAACAGTGGGTGCATCACTGGAGTGGCAGGAGAAGCCTTAGAAATCTCCATGACTGGGTAGATTTTTACTGCTCCCACAGGTAGGAAAATTCTCTGATGTTTTAAGACAGTGAATTCTGGAAATGATTGATTATTCCTGATGTGACCTCTTGAGGAAGGTGTTAACCCTTGGTTTTCTTGCTCTCATGTCTCTGAGCCCTTACTTCTTTAGAGGTGAGGAAACTGGGAACCAAATGACCTAAGTGCCTGCCCCAAAGTCACACAGCTGGGAAGTGGCAGAGTTGGAACCAGAGCCCAAAACTTCCTGACTCCCCAAATCCATTGCACCCCTATTTTCACATTTCTTTGGTTTCTCTGTGGTGTCAAATGCAGGACTAGGCAGATAGATAAGAAACACTTGGGGGGAAAGCAATAAGCCTTGACTATGGTTCAAGGAAATTGCAAGCACTCCAACAGTGTTCTTCAACACTAAGGGCACGTGGAAATCACACGGGGAGCTTTAAAAAAAAACCAATGTTGAGCCCCAGGCTGCGAAGCACCACTTAAAGCAAAACCTCGGGGGCAGGGCCTGGCATCCGAATGTTTTAAGACTCCCCAGGTGGTTCCAGGGTGCAGCCAGGACCATGAAATCATCGAGCTGGACTGTTTGAGACACCTGGTCCAGCCCACGCTGGCGTTTCTCAGAAGAGCTCTTGAATGCTACACCATCTGTGTGATCCACAGGCCTTTCTGTGCTCGCCTCATCTGCAGGCAAGTTCCTCCCTCCCTCTCTCTTTCTCTGCCATATTGCTTCTTGATTTGGTCTTCATACTCCTGGTGGTGACTAATTAATCCTCCTGGAACAATCAAAGAAGACCTAACCGTGGGTGAGCCATCTGGAGATCCTTTTCGGTTGACTTGGACTTTGGGGAGGCTGAGGGGAAGAAAGTGGGAGATGACTCATACTTGAGATGAAACACAAAAATTGCACTTATTCGAAGAAGGTTGTGGTACTTGGGGCTGTTACTTCTCCTCCCGCTTCTCAGCGGTTCCAGATGGCCCGCTTTCCCCTTGCACACCCCCGTGTCTGTGCTCTCCGCCACCTCCAGGGAGGGTGGCCTCTCTGAGCCACTCTTATTCCAGTTCACAAAGTGAATTTGGTATTCCTTCAACAAGGTGCATCTACAAAATGCTTTACATGAGGGCCAGAGAGCTAACAGCTCAGATGGTTCTATTCTCTTAGTGTAGAGTTCTCTCTTAGAGGTGGGAACAGTAGGAGTCAACTGATTTCAAATATTTGTTGTACACTTGTTTTGTATAAGACAGGGATGGTGTTTGAGCCCTGCCCAGATCCCCTGGCCTGGGACAGGGCCATCACCCCACAGTTACTATGCGTGCTGGCCCCAGATGGCTCTTGGCTGCCACCCTCTCTGAAGAGGTGACCTGGCCAGTAGGTGTCTCCTCACCCAGGAAGTGGCTCCCCCTCAGGGTGGCCCGTAGCCCATGACTGACTGACAGGGAGTACAAGATGCCAACCCCTTGCCTCAAATCGGGTGTGGTTTCTGCTCCTCAGAATCATGGCTAGCGTTGACCTGAGCCACATCCCTGCTTAGCGTTTTCCCCTTCTCTGTTCCAGGTGTCCCCTCGTCCCTTCCAAGTCTTCCCTTGGCCACTGCCTCCAAAAGTGATAGGCTCTGAGGTCCTTTCTCAGAATCCCTTCTAAGAAACTGATTAGAACCAGAAAGTTTGCTAGGTGACATGAGGGCTGCAAAGATGTTTAAGACCCAATTCTTATTTGTAAAAATGCTTCTGGGTCCATTACAGAAGCAAATCATTAACATGCAAAATGTTAAAAGGGAAAGAAGTAAATAACAATAAAGCTGCCTTGGAACACATCACAAGGTACTAGACAATATTTAGATGAGTTTTAGAGGTAGAACGGCATAGAGAAGGGTGGCAAGGACCCACGAGAAGCATCTGGGAGGAGCAAATAGGATGAACAAAACCACGAAGGCAAGAAAAAACAAGGTGCGGGGTTCCTGAACCTGAGCGTGCATCAGACGGATCATCAGGGACTGGGGGACTGGGAACGTGGGTCACCGGCCTTGCCCAGCTTCTGATCCAGCAGATGTGTGTCAGGATGCAAGAGTTTTCATTTCTAACAAGCTCCCCAGGGATGCAGGTGCTGCTTGCTGGCCCAGGACCGCACCGCAGTGAGATGAGGTTTGGGAAACGAAGAACTTTACTTCCTGGTGTGCATCCTTATCCCAGGGGCCCTCCTGCCACCACTCCCACCACTCAGGTAGCAGATCCCAGGGAAGAGAGGGTAGAACCTTAAAGAACAAGTTGTCAAGTTCTTGGCTTAGGTCCTTGAGGGAGGCTTTCTTAAACCCCAGTCAAAGAAGCAATAACCTTAAAAGCCACAACTTCCAAATGCAACTACCAGGGCTTGAGGGAGAAAAGGGTCCTGTGGATTTTAAAAACCTGGCATCAAAAGCTAAAGTCTCCAAGACTGAGATCATAGGGTTTATACCATGAACCCAGGGTCAGTAAACAGGAGCTGTGCTTGTTTTTGTGAATAAAGCTTTCCTGGAGCCCAGCCACACCCTCTCACATATGTATTGAATAGGCTGCTTTTCCTGCTGCAATGGTAGAGTCAGGTAGTTGTCATAGAGACAGAATGTTCCGCAAAACCAACAATATTTAATATCGAAAAAAGTTTGGCAACCTCTGCCATCAACCATAGAGTAGGGAGAATGGCGGGGAGAGGGGTGTGATGGTGCGAGAGCAGCTTTCCCATCTCTGAGAGAGGAGATGAATGTCTTACCCGCTGGTTGGTAAGTAGAAAATCACTCAGGTTAAGATGAATTTATCTCTGAGCCTCCAAAGGAGGATGCAAGTAAAGTTATGTTCAGTTAGAGGAAAAAAAACCTTCCATTTTGGGATTTCTGAATGATCTATGCAATTCACATCTGCTTAGGGGTAATTTAGCAGGATCAGAACAGGAAGTGGGGAATGACATGAGAGGGAGGTACGTGTGGGTTAAACTGGGGAGCGTTCCCATGCCTGGAGGGCGGGGACCAGGTCTGGGCCTCCTGGTGTCCAGCCTAGTGCAGAGCCAGGTCGCTGGCCATGAAAAGCTGTAGTTGTCGTTCCAAAGCTGTCCCCTGGAGGCCACGCCTCGTGGCTGGCGAGCTGCCCTCCAGCACTCTGTGGGAGCCTCACATCACCTCTGAGGGGCCCTTCCTGTCCCATCTCAGAGTGAAGACACCAGAAGCTCTGAAACGCTCAGGGACTTGTCTTAGGGCTGACCCCCAGGTTTCTAATGCCCTCTTTGGGGCTCTCCCACTTCTGCCCAAGGAAGGGAGAGGCTGGCACCTGCTCCAGGATGGTGACTACCAGAACGCAAGGAAGTGAACAACAAAGGGTAAAAACCATGGAGCAAATGATGGTATCTATAGCTGAGACTCTTGTTTGATGAACCATTTATTAATTACCAATCTCCTCCTATTTAACACTAGTAATAACTCTGTGAGGTAGATATTATAATTGTCACCATTTTACAGATTTAAAAAACTGGCAATGTTCTTCAAAAGGTGAATGGATCAATAAACCGTGACACAGCCTAGACAATGGACAATTTTTCAGCGCTAAAAACAAATGAGCTTTCAAGCCAGAAAAAGACATGGAGGAAACTTAAATGCATATTACTAAGTAAAGAAGTCAAAGGCGAAGGCTACATACTGTATAACGCCAACTATATGACATTCTGGAAAAGGCAAATCTCTGGAGATTATGGCAAGATCGGTGGTTGCCAGGGGTTATGGATGAGGGAAGGATGAATAGGCAGAGCAAGGAGGATGCTTTGGACAACAAAATACTCTGTATGACACTGTAATGGTGAATACAGGTCATCATGTATTTGTGAAAACCCGTAGACTTTACAACACAAAGAGTAAACTCTGCTGTGAACTACGGATTTTGGTTGATTCAAAAAACAACACATTGTACAACACAGGGAATGTAGCCAATATTTTATAATAACTATAAATGGAGGATAATCTTTAAAAATTTTGAATCACTACATTGTACACCTGAAACTTATATAATATTATATATCAACTATACTTCAATAAAAAATAAATTAAAAAAAAAAAAACAGTGGCAGGTATTTGCCCACCATTTGTGTTCCCCCAGCCACACCTCCACCATACTTCATGCCGTGCCGGCCTGTAGATAGACAACGGAGTGAGTCTGCTAATGGACCCAGCTGTACTCAGTTAGCAGGTGGACGTGTCTTTTATCCCTGGGAATGAATCATGATTAGTCCAAATCAGTTGTGGCAATTTGGGCTCCTTGTGCAGTGATTGGTGTAGGAGTGGGTGTATGGCCTGGTCTGGTCAATAAGACACAAGAGCAGGATTGATGTTTCACTGGAACACATTAGAATGGGACAACTAGTTGTTAAAATATTGAAATACCTCTCTACCAGGTGGTAAATACTGCTCCCCTGGTCTCTTCTCCCCTTGCCCCAGGTCTCTTCTCCCCTTGCCCCAGGTTGCCTGCATCTCCCCACAAGCAGCATCTACAAGGTCACTTTTGGCAGAGAAGGGGCCTCCAAGACTTTGCTCCCAAGCTACAACCAGCATTTGACCTGTTCTGATTATCCAAGGGAGGTTTCTAAGAAAAAATTTCTTCCTGAGTAAAAAACCAAAGGCTCATGGCCTTTTGTTCATATCCTTTCTTCCTGCTTTACCACTGTTGTTGGCACCATGGCAGCTATTTTGTGACCATGAGGCAACAAGACAATGAGACTATAGACCTTGAGTCCTTAATGGTACTGGTGAGCCACGCTGCATCAAACCTGGAGCTGCCTCCCTCTAGATGTTTTGTTGCATGAGACAGTATCTTTCACAGAAGGCTTGATTAAGTTGTTCTATTATTTGTAGCTAATCAGATACATCCTAAACAATACAGACTCAGTCTCAAAGGGTTAAATAATTAATAATCATGTTGACACCGAGTGCTAACTATGTGCCAAGCGCTGTGCTAAGCTATTTGTGCCTGTCATCTCCTTGGCTCACTTTTCAGATAAGGAAACTGAGGCTTGGGAGATTTGAACAAGTTCCTCAAGCTCATGAAACCAGTGAGTAGTGAAGTTAAGACTTGCACCAGCTCTGGGACAGACTAGAACATAAACTGTTTCATTCTCAGCCTTGTCTTTGTATTAATCCTGACTGCACATCGTGGGGACAGCACTGGGGGAGGGATGGACTCACACTGGGAAGGCCATTGGTCCTCAGATGGGCCTCCGGCAGGTGGCAGCTCCTTGACCTGGTCCCGCATCCCATGTCTGGCCCCTGTTGTGCAGGTTGAGAAATTCAGTTGTCAGTTTCCCTAGTGCTGAGTGGGTTCCAGTTACCTGCCTCACAAAAACCAGTAAGTGGATGAAAAGCAAAGCTGTCAAGCAGATCAGTTGCAGGCGAGCTTTTACTGGCCAGCACCTACTCTTCCTTGAGGCTTGGAGATGCAAGTACATGGAAAACTAAGTTATAACCAGGAAGCTGCCTGCCAGGCATGGGACCTGAGATGGCAGTGAGCTAGTGATCCTCACTGCAGATGTTCCCAAGCTCCACGGTGCCTGCAAATAGCCGTGGAACTCATTTTGTGGGCCAGGGCTCCCACCCTGCAGAGACTTACATCACTGGGCTTCCTTGGCAGAATGTTCCCTCCTCGGATTTGCACATTTTCTCCTTGGATGTGTGAATGCCTTCAGCTCACCACCAGCTTGCCAGCTGAAATCAAGCCATTCTCTTTAAGGGTGATTTTGCCTATTCTGTGTGCAGCCATTATGATTCTTTCTTCATCATTAAACTTCCTGGAGGCAGTTTTGTCTCCAAATCCTTGTTATTCCAATGCTCCACCTTAGACTTACATTTCGGTCATATGAAGAGTTTCATTTTAAAAAAGCACCCTCTGACCATGATGGCTATTTAAAGAAATTCTGACCTGTACATCGGTGTATCAAGAACATTCAAGGGAATAACCCACAGCAACACGTCTCCAAGACCCTGCTCTGCTCCCTGGCTTTCAGAGTCCCCATGCTTCCTCTGGAGTCCCGGCATCCTAAACAGGTAGTTCTTTTCTTCCTCTCTCTTTGCTTCCTACTTTGCAGCTCCTCTAGAAGTTGACTCGGCCACTCTGCTCAGGCCTTTCCCGTTTCCTTGTAGTGGATGGGAGAAGATGAAAGGAGAGGAAGGGAAAGCAGGAGCAGGTGTTAATAGGTTTGCACCCATCAAAATCTCCCCCAGAGATGCCATGCTGGACCCTGAGGACACAATGGTGCCCAAGGCAGGGTCCTGGCCCCCATGGAGCTGCTGAATTCCCGAGAGACAGGCTGCTACAGCTTGAGGGAGCTCTGGTAGAGATGGGTGTCTGACAGAGACAGAGGTCGAGATGCATACTGAGAATGGCATGGGGAGATCGTACAGACACTTATTGGCTGTATTGCGTCACCACCATCGGGAACCAGAGCTGGGAATGTGGAGTCAGTGGAGAGAAAACCTCAGAGAGGAAGAGGGGCTAATTCTTGCCCTAAGAGGAGAAGTTGAGGTGCTTTGGTGGGAGGAAAGCAGACTTGTTTAGGAGACATGCAAGATTATGAATCCCCCCTTCCTGTCACACCAACAAAGAAAGGGGACCAGGGGCAGGGAGGCCACCACTGCTGGCCATGCAGGCAAATTGGAGGAGTTACCGCCAGCCTCTCTGTCCCATGGGGGCTGGAGGAAGGGAGCTATGTGGGCACAGCCTTGTGGGAGGCGTGGTCCAAGTTCCCAGGGGCCGACATGGGATGTGTACTGGATGTCCCAGGATTTATTCTGCCTCCTCCACTCTCACCCACCACCCCCAAGATTTCTGCTATTACAAATAATGTGGCTACACACATCCTTGGACATTAGCCGTGGTGCTTTAGCTTCTATGGGGTAGCTCCTAGGAGCAGAACTGCTGAGTCAAAACTTTAGGTTTTTTATTGTAATGAATGTTGTCAGATTGCTTTCCTAAATGCCTGTAACCATTTGCCCTTCCATGAACAATGCAGGAGAGTTCCCTTTCCTCTGCATCGCTGCCAACAAAGGTGTTCCAGCTATTTTCATATTTTCTAGTCTGGTAGATATAAAGTTACTTTAATTTGCTTTTCCCTGGTGACTGTGGGCATCTTTTCAGATGTTTGTTGCTGTTGAGACCTGCTTTTCTCTGAGTTTTTTTTTTTTTCCTTTCTTTCCTTTCTTTTTTCTATTTTTTGGTGCTTTCTTATCAATTATATATTATATTAGTTGTATATTATAAATATATGTATATATTTTAAATATAAGTATTCATATATTATAAATATATCTTAAATTATAAGTATTAAATATTTGCATATTATAAATTTGTGTACTATATACATATTTTATATGTACATTACATTACATTATACATATATAAATATTGTACATTACATATAATATATGTATATTTATATATTATAAATATTAATGCTAATATTGTAAATATCTTACTCTGAAGATTTATGTCCTACAGCTTGGGGACATAAATTATTTTCTGTTATTTGTTTGATGATTTTTGCCCTTATTTTCCACGTACTGTTTTTGGAACTTATTAATCAGCTTGAAGTCCAGCGGGTAGGCCGTCAGTAAGGGAAGATGGGGGAGAAGTGGGAAGAGCACGGCCAAGGTGGAACCACAAGTATGAGGACCAGAGTGACACTAGTGCCCGTTCCTATTGCCTCTGCCATTGGTGGTGTGGCGCAAGTGTCTTCCTTTGGTCGTGGGGCCAAACACACACCTGGCCCAGGAGTCAGAGCGGCTGATGGAGGATCCAGAGGAAGGCGGAGCAGGTGCAGCCCCAGTGGCTCCTCACACCAGGAGATAAGCCTGCAGGTAGTTTGGGCTGCAAATTGGTTGCTGCTTCATTGTCGCCCTTCAAATCACTCCAAAGTCTTTCTTGTAGCCACCCGCAACCAAAACATACAGGGAAGGAAATTCTGGGAAATGTAGTTCAGCCTAGCCTAGTGGGCCTATTACAAAGCCACCACGGCCTTCTTTGAGGTCTTATTTAACACTTACAGAGTACACATAAAATATATGCCAACTGCTGTTCTAAGCATTGTATGTATACTAACTCATTTAATTTTTGTAATCCTTCTAAGAGGTAGCTGTTGTTATTAATATCCCCATTTCATAGAGGGAGAAACTGAGAACAGAGAGGTTAAGTATGCTGTGTAAGGTCACACAGCAGATAAGTGGCAGAGCTGGGTTTTAAATCCAGAAAGTCTGACTTTGGGGTTTTTGTGCCCCACCACTCCACTGTGCAAAGGCAGTGTTGCCCGTGGCCAAATGGATATTTAAAGGTGAAAACTGGTGAGCTGTAGAGCTTTATTTTGGGGAGTCATTTATTTGGTTGTTTTTGTTTTGGACTCTCCCAATGGAGGTGGTTTATTGAATTTTTTTGTGCTAAGAAATGTGTGTTCCAGTAAATAGAGGATCAAGATTAAAAAAAAAAATGCTCAAGAGGGTAGGTATAGCTCAGTGGTCCTGTGTTCAATGTCCAGTACCTCCACCAAAAGAAAAAATTAAAAATAAAAATAAACTGCTCAGAAGCATCTGCATTTTGCTCTCTCTTGGTGCCTCTGCTTTAACCTCCCGAGTGCAGGCCCTGCCAGGAGAGGGATGAGGCAGGCTCTCAGGCTCTAGGCTCCTCCTGTCTCTCTGCAGGCTCTGGGCTCCTGGGGACTGAGTCCCCTAGGCTGGCTGTAGCCTCTGCACCCTCTGCCCCACTCTGCACCTCATAAACATGAGCTAACAGTGCCCCCAGTGCTGTTTTCCTGGCGTGTTCAGGCCTAGCCTGGTCTTCAACAATGGACACTAACCCTGCCTCAGCCACCAGGGAGTCACAAAACTGACAAGCCACCTCTCCATCCATTTTGCCTTGGTGTACGTAAGCCATTATTGGAAGAGGTGAGGGTAGCAAGCTCACCACTCAGCATTTTATAACCCTAGCCCTCCAGTTCATAAGCCCTGGTGCCCCTAAGGATGCAGGTGAGTGTGGGGTTTCCTAGTCCCCTCAGGCCCAAGAAGGAGTCAGGGACCAACGCTCCCCCAGGGCACACAGCCTTTCCTGCCACACTCCTGGGTTCCACTTGGGGCTGCTATGGGCAGTGCGAGATTTAACAGAGAAGCTGTCAGCCTGGCTTCCTTGCACTGATCTCCAAGCCTGAATCCTGGGGTAGATGCTGGAATGAATGTGGGAACTGCCCCGCCGGACCCTGGTCTGTTCAGCAGCTTGCCCGCTGCGGGGTCCCCATGGTGTGCAGAGACTGCAGGCTAGCACGTGACTGCGGTCCCGTCCTCAGTGATTCTCAAACTTGCGAGCGCATCAGAATCCCCCCGAGGGCTTAGTCCACCAGGCCCCACCCCCAGGGCATCTGAGGCCTAAGAATGTGCTTTTCTTACAAGTTCCCAGGCGCAGCAGCTACCTCTGTGAAGAGGACCCCACTTTGAGAACCACCGCTGTATGGAACATCGCCTTCTTCTCTGAGGCATGACGCCATTCCAACACTGACCTAAATCGATGCTGCCAGCCCGGCCCGGAGAGCATCCCAGAGGCCGTCGTTTCCTGCCCCCTTCCAGCACTGAGCTGGGCAGCATCAGCAAAAGCCGCCAGGGAGGCCCCCACCCTCGGCTGGGCTGATCGCCTACACAAAGCGTCCTCTGTGCTGCAGACTTGCTGACAAGCACCACCCTGTGTTTGGGGGATGAACCAAATCTTCATAACATTAGACCTGTGGATTCCTGGCTCTGAAAACCGAAGCAGAAACTGCCCCCACCCCCACCCCCTTCTCCAGTCAGCCCACCCCGGCCACCCTCCGCAGGCGGGCGCAGCGGGAGGCCGGAAGTGGAGCCTGGCTGGTGGGCGGGCGAAGAGCTGCTTCCTGCTTCCGGTGCCGGCGGAGGTGCGAATGTTACACCCCCTCGGCCTTCGAGAACCTGTGCCCCGACCTAGTGTCCAGAACCAGAGACACGGGCCGGGCTGGCAGAGGGGCGCAGCTCAGGCCGGGTCAGGGATGTCAGCTTTGCGGACAATCACGGAGGCGCCAGGGCAGCCCCCCTTGACTCGCGCCTCCTTCTCAAAGCTTTCATGGACGCCCCGTGGTTTCTCCCTCCTTGGCTTTCAGGTAGAGTCACAAGTTTCCCATTCCCTCTCCCTTTTCCCATCACTATGAACTTCAGGTGAAGAGCAGCGGTATTCGCACATACAGAGTTACTAACGGCCTCCTTGGTGATTAAACCCATTTTGTCTGGTCCATGTGTCTTAACCTGGATTCTGAACCCCAGTATGGACTACAGAGTGGGCAGGTCAGCAGGTGCCGAGGGATTGTTCATCCGTCAGACGGCATTAGAGGACTGCAAAAAGATGGCACGGCTAATTAAGGTTTCCAGAGGCAGCCCTTGCCTAAGTGGTAACACTTCAGCTGCCCTTGCTCTCAGCCTCTAGCAAAAAAAGAGAACGTTCCTCACTGGAGTTCTGACTGGTGAGTGTTTTTGCACGGTGCCCAGCCAGCAGATAGCTACTTGAGGTTCACAGTCAATGGACTAACTCACAGAGTTGTGCTGCGTAACAGAAGTTCAAAAAACTGCATAGATATGAGTACATGTACTCATACGTATGATTGAATCTAATCTCAAGCACAAAGAGGTGCTGGCTATTTAGTAATATAAAATTTGTTTCTCTGTGCCACTGCTAATAAATATTTGTTAAAAACTGATTTGAAGGGGATGCAAAATTATAGCTTGCCTCAGATCTCAATTTGACTGTATAAACTCTATGAAGATGTTGTGCACCTGTCCGATTTTCTGGGGGAGAATTTTAAAGAGTAAAGACAAAGTGAGGAAGAGTGAGGCTAATAATGGGGAGGCATATGCACTACCTGGGAAGGGGCAGAGCTTTTTCTGAGGGAATGGGGTGCTACCCCCTTTTTATCCTTTTTGGTCCTTAATGTCCAGTTATGGCTGTATGTAGGTGTGTAATGACATTAAATGTAATATGGGAATGTAGTAAAAATCAGCGTACAATGAGACTCAGGGTCTGTTGGAAGTCAGATTTGTGGCCATCTTGGTTCCAGCTGGTTCCATCTGGGGTTTTTTGTTGTTGTTGTTGTTTGTTTATAGCTTCCTTTCTTATCTCTGGACCCTTTAACTTAAAGATTTATGTTAACATTGGCTAAAAGTGGGGGTTGGAGGGTTTGAGCAAGGACACTCCTGCTAAAGGTTAGGGTAGAGGGGTTTTGAGCAAAGACCCGGAGCAGCTCTGGCAACATAGACTCTATGAGAATGTTTTGCGTGTGCCCAGTTTTCTAGTTGAGTATTTGTAGCTTCCGTTGCATTACTGAAAGTGCCATGAACAACCCCACCAACTGGAAAAGGACAGGAACCGCTGGCTCACCAGTCACTCCAGACCTCTCCTCCCTCCCCACCTTCCCTCTGCCCAGCTGTCTCCATTCGTGGCTTTCCCATGGGGATCTGAAGAGTGAGTAGACTGGAACCACCTGTTTCCCAAATCACCACCCACCTCTGGATTAAAGTGAGCTGGAGGGGTTTAATGAACCAAGTGAAATAATAAATGTAAAAATATTTTACAAAAGTATACAAAAGTAAGGAGTTGAAGAAAAGGTAGGGGGTTGCCAGTTTTGTGAACGTTAGTGTGATGACTGATTCCTGATCGCTGGACCCACCTGTCCATAGGCTGTTTACTTAGTGTTTGAACTGAAGGCATTCTCGCTTTGGCCCCGAGCTCTGAATCACTATTGAGCAACTGCTCTGTACCAGGGACTGTGCTAACCATGCTATGAGTATTAACCTACTGAGTCTTTACAACAAATCTACGAAATGAATGCTATTATTATTCCCATTTTACAGAAGCCCAAACTGACCTAGAGACCGCCTATCTCTGGCCACAAGGTCACAGAACTAATGAATACTGGAGCTGAGATTTCCCCCAGACAATCTTGTTTCAGAGTTCACACCCTTAACCCTCTATGGAATGCTAGGCTCGAAGGAGCTGCTTAAGTCAGCCTCCAAATAGCCATGGGGGTGGGGAGGGGCATACATTAAACACGATTCTTGCTATTGGAGGATTTGAGCTATTTTATTAAGATTCAAAAACTCATCAGTGAAGAATAATTTCGTCAGTCGTCTCACGCTTCCATGATCACAGTTTGGTTTCAACAGACGCTCACTGTACACAAACTGTGTAAAAGCACTGGGTGCAGCGCCATAGGGGCTACAAAGTTGAAGGTGATGATCCTCACTAGTCCCTGTCTAGGCTGACAGACACATGCATGTAAACACCACAGAATGCAAACTGATGATTGCCCTGACGTTGTGCTAGGGAGTCTGGGGAGCATTCTAGGGTTTTTGCTGACTGTTGGGTTCCCTGGTCGGGAGGCAGGTGCAGGTGTGACCGGCATCAGGGTTTTAAGTGGAGATGTGCAGGGCTGAGACACTACTCAGCCCGCTAGCTCCTCTGCTGGTTCCAAACTGTAAGTAAAAGGATTTGGTCCGTATCCATCTGGTCACATGCCCCAGGCGGCTCGTTGTTTCCTCTGCCCAATTTCCCTGCCCAACACAGGGACACATCTCAGGACTGTGGGGTCCTTCGTGATCACACAGGAGCAGATCCTTCTCCCAACACTTGCAGCCTTGTGTTGAGGGCATAGAGCCCTTGAAGGCCCCGCCTACCCGTTTCCCAACTGATGATTAACTGTAGCTGACAACCCAGCATTACATAAGAGGATTATGAAACTCTGAAACAGAGAGGTAGGTGATCTGTGTATAAAAATAGGCAAAAACCTCATTATGGTGCTTCTTTAAGACTCAGAGACATCTAGTGGCGGAAAATTTTATCTGCAGGCCTAGCGGACCCTTTCCAAACAAGTGACTTTAAAAAATTCTGATTTGGAAATCTTTTCCACATACGCAAATTGGGGGCCTTGGGTTTAAATTACTTTGACAAAGAAGGAATGTACAGGTTTTTCACTTGTAGGAGTACAGTACTGCCTCTTTTATTGAAGTATAATTGATTTACAATGTTTCAGGCATATAGCAAAGTGATTCAGTTATATATATGTGTATACATATACATATGTATTCTTTCTCAGATTCTTTTCTAAGTTACTGTAAGACATTGAGTATAGTTCCCTGTGCTATACAGTAGGTCCTTGTTGTTTATCTATTTTATACATAGTAGTGTGTATCTGTTAATCCCAAATTCTTAATATATACCTCTTCCCTTTTCCCCTATGGTAACCATAAGTTTGTTTTCTATGTCTGTGAGTCTCTGTTTTGTAAATAAGTTTGTTTGTCTTTTTTTTTTTTAAGATTCCACATATAAGTGATGTCATATGGTATTTTTCTTTCTCTTTCTGGCTTACTTCACTTAGAATGACAGTATCCAGGTCCATCCACATTGCTGCGAATGGCATCATTTTATTCTTTTTAATGGCTGAGTAGTATTCCATTGTATAAATATACCACAACTTCTTTATCCAGTCATCTGTCAGTGGACATTTAGGTTGTTTCTGTGTCTTGGCTATTGTAAATAATGCTGCTATGAACATTAGGGTGCATATATCTTTTTGAATTAAGATTTCCTCTGGATATATACCCAGGAGTGGGATTACTGGATCATATGGTAAGTCTGTTTTGAGTCTTTTGAGGCATGTCCATACTATTTTCCATAGTGGCTGCACCAAACTACATTCCCACCAACAGTGTGGGAGGGGTCCCTTTTCTCCACACCCTCTCCAGCATTTGTCATTTGTGGACTTTTGAATGATGGCCATTCTGACTGGTGTGAGGTGGTACCTCATTGTAGTTTTGATTTGCATTTCTCTGATAATTAGTGATATTGAGCATTTTTTCATGTGCCTATTAGCCATTTGTATTTCTTCACTGGAGAATTGTTTGTTTAGGTCTTCTGCCAATTTTTGGATTGGGTTGTTTAGTTTTTTCTTATTAAGTTGTATGAGCTGTTTATGTATTCTAGAAATTAAGCCCTTGTCAGTCTCATCTTTTGCAAATATTTTCTCCCATTCTGTAGGTTGTCGTTTTGTTTTGCTTATGGTTTCCTTTGCTGTGCAAAAGCTTACGAGTTTAATTAGGTCCTATTTGTTTATTTTTGCTTTTATTTCTATTGCCTGGGTAGACTGCCCTAGGAGAACATTGCTAAGATTTATGTCAGATGTTTTGCCTATATTTTCTTCTATGTCACCCTTTTTAAAAGGTGCATGGTATTGTACACTATTTATACATAAACTGTAAGTCACTTTTTTGAGGGACAGGTAGGTGGTTTCCAATTTTTTGCAGTCATAAACAATGTTATGATAAACATTCTAGTGTGTTGGGGTCTTTGGTTTGCTTGTCTAGTTCTTCCCCCAGGATAGTGATTCTCAAAGTGTGTTCCAGGGAGTCCATGGAAGAGCCTGAGGGGCTCCTGCAGGGGCGAGGTGAAGGCCAGGTGAAGCATCAGGTCTCCCTTTTGGCTTCACTAATATATTTAGCTTAGCAAGGCCTCTCTCACCAGAGATTCACAAACATGCACAGACACTTTCTTCTTAAACTTTTATATATTCGCCTTATTTTACATTCAAATTTTAATCATTCTGGAATATAATTTGGGGTAAGGTCTGCTGTTTCCCCTAAAGTATTTTGTTTATCATTTTATTCTTCAAATACAGCTTCAAAATAGTCTCTAAGGACGTGAGCCTTTAACCAGACAGGAGTCCTGGATTTGCCATCATCTGAATATTGGCCTGTTGAAACTAGTTTTCTTCCTTCCCTTTCTCTGCTAGTTGTAGAAAACTACTTTTTGTCTTTCTGGAAAATCCATTCATTCAGTAAAAGACCAACAACTAAAGCCAACTATTTTTTTTTTAAAGGAAACAATGAGTTTCCTTCATATTTCAGGCTTGAGCAGCATTCCCTGTATAGTAATTTATGATCGACTCATCTGACTGTGTCCCTACAGCTTTCACGTCCCTTTGAATCCTAAAGCAAAGTGACCAAGTATGTTTGTGCCATCAGGGGAAAGAAAGAGGGGTTTATGTTTGTGCCACTTACTAGGAATGAAATCCATTTAAGCTGCTGTTTCTCTGATTGTGAGGTGTAATCCCTAGGGAGATAGTGATGGATGCCTCAAACAGCAGCAAATGGAGCGTGCTTTCTTTTTTTTTTTTCCGTCCAGTTTTATTGCGATATAATTGGCATACAGCGCTGTATACATTTAAGGTGGACAGCATAACGATCTGCCTTACACACAGCAGGATGTGATCGCCACAATAACCTTAGTAAACATCCACCATCCCAGATAGATACAAAACAATACGGATCCATGAATATTGGTGGTTTAGAGAGAAGTCTCCGAAATTCCATTATCTCCTGGGCAGGATGGGGAAGGTTGGAGGGTGTTGCTCTGAACCTTGAATTGTGGCAGAGGTGAGGCCAAGCAGGACGTGCAGTTTGTTTGTGATTTTGGTGCTATAAACAGAGGCAGGTTGTTGCTTATGCGAGAGGAAATGTAGCACTATATCACTTTTAGCTGAGTCTCTAATGGAATAAGAATAAAGACAGATTAATACAAAATATGTAATCAGTACCCAAGAACATGTACAGGAGCCATATTCTAACACAAGAATGAAACAGAGCATGTGTTAAAACTCTCCCTTGTTCCCTGGTTTCTTTCCTTCTGCCTAATATTGGAATATAAACACCATTGTTTTTGTGAGAATTAGAGATAATCTGTGGAGACTGTCACTGCACAATGTCTGGCTTGGAGCAGCACTAAAAACTGGTCATTACTGATGTTTGCAGGACTTTTATCATCGTTTTAATTATTATCATTAGTATTTGAAAGCAGAGTCACAACCTCAGATGGTTTCAGACCCAGCCCAGGAGTGTAAATGTGGCAAGTGGGCCTGGTGGGGAGTGCGGTGCCTGGAGTCAGCACAGTCTTCTCAGGGGAGCAGCCCCCATTCAGTTCTAGCCAGTCCCTGTCAAAGAAGAACCCCAGGCTCCTGGGATCCTGGGAGAATCAGTCTTAGCTTTTCCCCGGTGTCTCCAGTCATACTACACACTGCTTCCTCTGGTAAGCTGGTAACCTGGCTTTGTCAGTGTTCCTGCAGGCTGGGGTAAAGCAGGTTTCCATGTGCAAGGCTCTCACCAGGGGTCCTCCCTGACTGTTGGCCCAGGACAATCAGAAAGACCTTGTGTGAAGCCCTCTCCTCCCTGTTTGGGGCCCTCTTCTTAACCCCCTTCCCAGGACCCTCTAAGAGCATGGCTAAGACAGTTATTCACACTGAAGTGTTAATGAATTAACAGCTCCCCTCTCACAGTAGGTGTCTACCTTTTCAAAGAGAACACTCAGAAAGGAAATAGATCTGGTTACTAACGCAAGGATTTTAGGGCTCTCAGCATTTCAGAGGAGGGTCTTCCTTGGCTTTTCAGATCACACCAGGGGAGCAAAACCAAACTCTGTCTTTGTAGGAAGCTGGCTGAGCTCCAGCTTCTTCTGCGGCCTGGTTTAAAAGTCTTCAGGAACCCAGGAGGAGAAGATGCTATTATATCTTCCCTGCTGTTGAACAGTCAGTTGAGTTTTATTCAATGCCCACTGTCAAATCAAGAACAGTTCAGTATCTACCAGGTATTGATCAAAAAACACATCAAAAAATGTACGCTAATCCAGAGAAGAGAGTGATCACTGTAGGTTGATCTAGAATTATCAAATATTATATACAGGTTAAAAAAATTAGCAGTTTTTAGTTTTTTAAGTTCATTTCATTTGTTTTCTCCATTCAGCCAAAGGATTTCCCCCAGCTTCTAAAAGCAGGCCTTGCAATTTAAGTGTGTGGCCACCAGGTGGTGGAAGTGAGCCATGTCCACGACAGTAAATTGGAGAAGCTGAGCTCACCTTGAATCAAATTGCCTTAAAACTGGGGTGAGCTAGGACTTCCTTTCCTTTCAACCAGTCAACCTGGAGTTCATCAAAAAAATGTTCACCTTCTGGCAATTCCTGGCTTAAAAGGTCTAGGGTGTAACCCAGAGTGCTCTTGCTGAAAAATTTCACCCTTCTGTTCATCTCTGAGAAAGTCGAGTTCCTGTACTTACAAAGTATAAAATCCTCAGAACCCTCTTTTTTCAATCAGCTCATCTCTGTCATCTGACACTTTGAATTTTCGTTTCCCCTCTCTTTACAGTAGAGGAGCCCCTCCCCCCTCCTTACATCCCTGGGAAGGAATGCACGCTCTGCTTGGGGCAGGCCTGGAGGCTTTATTGAAGCCTGGAGGCAGGCGGAAGGCTTAGAGAAACCTGTCCAGGCAGGAAGGGCGAGCATCCCCCAGTGTGATGCTGGAGACAGGATGGGCTGAGCCAACAACAGTTCCTCTGCTTTCACTGCTGTATCTGACAGGTTGGGCGGGACCTTCACTGGGAACTTTTCTCACTGGGAACCACTTTACTGAGGCTCTTCTCCTGCACGGTCTGCCCTTCCCCTCCAAGCACCAGAGATTCTTATTACTCACGGTAATTACGTCCCGTAGGGTTGCCACAATACTGAGCCATCGCACTTAGGAAAGTAAAGTTTAGGTTTCTGTGAGCCTGGAACATTGTCCTCAATTGACCAAAATATAATCTTGTCTTATGTGTGTTTCTGTTTAAAGACAGTTTTTAATTTGGGTGGGGGGCAGGTAGGCTTCTATTTATTTATTTATTTACTTACTTACTTACTTAATGGAGGTACTGGGGCTTGAACCTAGGACCTCGTGCATGCTAAGCACCTGCTCTACCACTGAGCTATACACTCCCCCACTAAAGATGCCTGCTTTAATATATTGATCTATTTTATATACTATGTTATTTTATATACTGATTTATACCATATTTAACATATTGGTCAACACTGAACTCACAGCCAACAGCACATGCCTGAATGAAGCTCATCTAACACAAGTCTTTTCTGCACAAGGCACATCACAGTCTCTCTGCACTTAGGACACCAGACTTCACTTCAGCACAGTGCTTAGAGGCCATTTCAACAGCGAAATCACCAACAAAGAGCACAAAGATGTGAAAATAAAAGTGACAGCAAATAAGGCTGTGAAAGTTTACAGTATGAGAGCTGAAACAAGAAAGCAGAGAGTTGTCTTGTGTGACCTCAGCTGGAAACGCAGGTTTTTCATTGATCTGCACCATGTGTCGATTTGGGAGTTACAAATGGATTTTAGCAAGTAGGCAAATTTGCAAAGACAGAATTTATGAATAATAAGGATCAACTGTACAAATGCACCCAAAGCTCAGATCTCAGCGCTCTACACTTTTTCTTTCTTCTCCCAACAAGAGTTTTTCTAGCCTCACATTGTCAATGATCACTTCCGGCTGGATTACATCAAAACATTCATTTAAAGCTCTGACCTTTCTCCAGACCAGCAGTTCTCAAAGTATGGTTCCGGAATCCCCGGTTGGGAGGGAGGAATCCTAAAGATTCTCTCATTTGCAATGACATATCTGCACAAATCTGGATTTTCTTCATATGCTTCAACTAAAACAATTTGTCATAACAAATTGAATGTAGAAGCAGATCTGAGAATCCAGCTGTCTTCTATTAACCAGACATTAAAGAGATTTGCAAAAATGTAAAACAATAACTGAGATTTTTTCTGTTTTGGAAAATCTGGTAATATTATTTATGTTAACGTGTAACACTTTTGTTGTTGTTCCTTTTAAATAAATTACTAAGTTTATATGTCTTGGTTCTAATTTCTAATACAATAAACATAATAGATAAAACCCACTTAATCAAAAGTTCTTTGGGTCTTCAGTAATTTTTGAGGGTAAAAGTGCTGAGAACAGAAGTCTGAGAGCCACCCATCTAGACCTGTAGTTACTTTTTCAGTGGTGTTCCTGGTATTTGCACTTGGACATCTATCAGCACCTTTTTTTAAAGAATTTTTTTTAATTATCTTTTTTTGGGGGGAGAGGTAATTAGGTTTATTCATTTGTTTATTTGTTATGTATATTTTCTGGAGGTACTAGGGATTGAACCCAGGACCTCATGCATGCTAAACACATACTCTACCTCCAAGCTATATACCCGCACCCCCCCCCCCCCGTCAGCACCTTGATGCAGCTTGACTGACTGTATATTCATCAGCCCCAGTCACCCTTGAGTCATTCCTCCTCCTGGCATCTCAGTCTCTGGCATCATCTTCCTCTCAACCATCTCTGACTTTTCCCCTCTGTGCATCCCCTGCAGTTTTCACTCAGGGAAAAAACTCCAGAACATTTTCAGAATCCACATCTTTCTTTCCATCCCCGCTCCACCTGCCTCTCATGTCCCGTCTCTACCATCCTGCCTCTGCACCCACCGAGCGTGTGCTCTGCCAGCAAGCCAGTCATCAGCCCTGCACCACCGCGCCACGTTCCTGCTCAAACACCAGCAATAGACCCATTACCTTCAGGAGCAAGTCCGGAGTTTTAATCTTCCATATTTGAACGCCAGGAAAGAGTCCCAGCAGTGTACCGCTGGTCCTCTAACCAGACTTTCTTTCTTCCTTTGGGGAGGGGAGGGTGGTGGCAAAGGATGGTAGTGAGGATGGAGGGTGCAGGTGGGAGGTGGGTGGCTCTACTCCATGTGCCAATGTTCTTGACTGCTTTTCCTTTGTTTCTGCATTCCCTGCCTTCCCTAATTAGTAACTGTTTGAACCTGCCCTTTGGAATTCAAGGAAGATCTAGAAGGCTGAAGCCTACTAACAAAAAAATGGAGGACATGGAAATGCTTTTGTATCCAGGACGCCCCCCAACCCCGGGTCCTGCTCAGTTTCACTCCAGGTCTGCCAGGGTGGATGCTGTCCTACTACTGAAAACGGAAACCACCACCATTGTTGCGTAAGGCCACCATGCCTGTCAGTCAGGCCCAGTGAGAAGCAAGGAGAAGGGGCACATTGCCCTGACCGGAGGCCTTTGAGGAGTCCCTGAGGCAGTGCCCTGCAGCGGGAACCTCAGTTAGCCAAAGGTATGCAGAGGCAGAACTAAAGACTGGAAGAAGGCAGGTAGCGAGAGGGAGGGGGAGAGGCAGCAGAGTGCTGGTCGCAGGTGAGGTGCCTGGCGTTCCCGAGGAAAGCTCTGTGACGCTGGTTCACAAAGGCTTGCTCTGTGCTGCAAATGCCATCCAGCTAAAAGTCCTGTCTCTCACCATTTTGTGCCAACTTCCCCTAAAGGTCACCTATTGTCAGAAGGAGCCCAGGTGGAAAGTGAGGTGAGTGGGAGTCCTGGGGGCTGATTTCATTCTGGTTTAGCTGGTTCCTGTTTAAGTCAGTAAAAAGGGTAGGGTTCCAGCTGGACTCCAGATGACAGTGAAATGTACCTTGTCATCCCAAAGTGACAGCCAATTTTAATACAAACAGTATGGTTCCACATTTTCCAAAGGCAATGGTGACCAAGGGAAGCAAAGGTGGGAGACTCAAAGGTGGGAGACTGGAAAGGGTTGGAGAAAGTAGCCTAAAGAGACCAATAGTCTGATGGCCAAGGCCTGAGGACCCGCACTGATCTATGTGGCAGCAGCAAAGAGTCTTAGATAAACCACAGGCAGGAGACAGAGGAAGTTCTCATAAAACTGCAAACACTTGTGTCACTCGGGGCTGGTAGATTGCAAACAACAGAAGTGAACTCTGGATAACTGAAGACAAAAAGAAGAGACTGAGAGACTATGAGCAGCCCAGAGATTCAGGAAGCAGGAAGTAATGGGCAGCCCTGTCCTTGGGGAGGAAACTGTTTTGCCATTTTGGGTCCTTGTGTCACATGGCCCAAGATCTAACCTCCCCCCGACAAAATTCCCATTTGCTTAGTTCAAATCATGTGCTCACCTTGGGTTGGGACTGGGGCATCTGGAGGGGCAGCGCCACCAAGCCTGCGTGTGTGGATAGGGGCAGTGTCTGGCTGGGGAACAGCCGGAGACCCAGAGGCAGCGCAGGGGTATCTGCGTGTGTGGGCGCTCGCCTGGGCTTCCCCTAGAGACGTCCAGGTGGGCTCCCAGCGGAGTGAGTTTTAAAGCAGCGCTGGTTGTTAGAACTGAGATTGGAAATATAAGAAGCAGAACTAGAGAAAGTACTGCAGGAGGAAAGGAACAAACGGGAGGCAATGTCAGCCAGAAAAACCTTCCCGGATGTGTGAGGGGAGAGGAGGGGCACGCACTGCTCTTCTTGTTCACTGTTCACTGCTCTTCAGAGTTGCCATGTTTGGGAAGAATTAGCTCTGCCCAAGGGAGGGCACTAGTGTTAACCCTAGATAAAAGATAAGTATGGAAGAAAGAAAAGGAAAACATTTGCAAAGTCAATTTCTGAGCCAATGCCTAAGGGCTAGCCTATGGTAGGTTGTCTAAAGAAAAAAGAAAGAAATTTCTTCAGGCAACATAGACCCTCTGTATCCTTGAGCGTATTTTTTTAAAGTACCCATCTCCACCTAAGACGAAAATAAAATTAAAGCTTCTAATAAAGTGTTCTTCAGAAAGAGAGATCATACTGGAGATCAAATATTCAGAAAAATCACACACGCACGCACACTCTTGTGATGAATTAACAAGTCAGGAAGAAAATGAGTAACAGATAGTCACAGGGAATGAAAGAGGTGCTTGCCGTGCAGAGGGAGGGAGGGAGGGGAGGGGGGTTACAGGAAAGCCTAGAAGGCTGAAAGGGCTGAGAAAACACCTGAAACCAAGACCAAAAGTCTACAAAGCAGCAGAGGCAGCGATGCCATTGAACAGAGGGCTGAGCCGCCTCTGTCTTGAGTCGTTCGCTCAGAAAGCAGGTACTGAGCTCCAGCCATGTTTGGGATGCTCTGTCGGATCTGGAGATGTCACCACTGACTCAGGGAACCTCCATTTACTACCATCTTTCCCTCTCCTACTGAAATTCTTCCCTAAAAACTTAGTGACAAAAATAGGACAATATAATGGTCTCCAAGTTTTACAATTTTGTTCCTTTGTAGCTGCTTGAATCCATCCCTTGAAAAAAAGAAACACAAAAATTGGAAAATACAGTATGGAACTTCATATCAGTTTTCTAAAATTTTCCAATTAAAAAAAAACCTCTTAAAGCTTACCAACTCGTTTTATTATTCTTTCAAAAGCAAAGATAGACTTTGTATTTAAAGGTCACACCTCTATCATGATAATTAAATGGTTTTATTAAAAAAATTATTTAACATATTACTCTACTCAGCTGGAAAGGTGAAACATGGAGCAGGTTCAGAATTGAGAAAGATCTAGGCTCGTCTTGTGGGTTGTTTTTGGAGAGAAGAAATAAGGTAAGAAATTGTTTGGCTTTTGCCCAGGTCAGACCCAGTTCAGACTTCAAAGAGAGAACAATATTGTTATTTGAGTTCAGTTTCCATCCAAATTAAAATATCAGTTTACTACTTTGGGTTTAGTTCAGCTGCCTGCTGAGAGCTGAGAATGTCATTCAGTGGAAGAAAAGACGCCAGAGTAATTATTTTTTCACTCATTTTGTGACCCCTACTCCACCATCAATTGAGTGTCGCTGACAGCTCTCAGCTCCTCAGAGCACAGGAGCAGGTGGAAGTCCTCCAGCGTGCAGTCCTTGGGCCCTGGGACCCATGGGACAGAGAGCCTTTGCAAGCTCATGTCCTACTCAGAGGAGAGGCAGGAAGGACACCAGGGTCTGATGGGGCCTTGTACGTGGGTTGGCCATGGGTGCGAAGGTTCAGGAAGTGGGAGGTGGCTGTGGGGAAGCTGACACTTAGCACCGAGAAGGAAGGCAGAGGTATGCAGTGGCCTCCACCCTCCACCAGGAGAAAGGTCAAGACGGGCGTGGAGATACCTGTTTTCTACCTTTCTTCATTCTGTCTTAGAGACCCTGACAGAGGAACTCAGTGTCTAGAGGAAAAACTAAATAATAGAGGAAGGTGATGATTCAAAGGAATGACACAGAAAGGACAGTCATGAGAAATACCTGCTCTTTTCTTCTCCTTCCCTTGTCCCCCATGCTCAGGTGCCCATCACAGCCTTGCTGAGAGAGGACTGGCCTGGCACTGCTGCCCCACCCCGACCCTGCTGTTTTTGCCATCTACACCCACACCCGTCCCTGTGCCACCCAGACCTGGTCACCCTGCTTTCCTATGGAGGCAGCCCAAACACTGCTCAGAGTGACAGCCACATGGGCCCTCTCTCCACCCCCAACTCCTCCTTTATAAAAGCAGCTTCAGACACTTCCAGGGAAAGTCTTTAAGTAAACATGATAAAGGGACTGAGGTGGGGGGGAACAGCTCAGTGGTAGAGCATGTGCTTAGCGGGCATGAGTTCCTGGATTCAATCCCCAGTACCTCCATTAAAAATAATAATGATTAAAATAAATAAATAAGTAAATAACCCTAATTACCCACCCCTCCAAAAAAACTGATAAAGGGATTTAGAATATCAGACTGGAGCCCACTGTTAAATTTATGTCCTGCTAAACCTAAGTATTTGCCATCATACCTGTGTGTGGTACTTTGAGGGCTAGCAACAAAAACTGTTGCTTAGGCGTTGAGAGGATTAAATGAGATGACATCCAGAAAAGTGCCTTCAAAAATCAAAAATCGCTGTAGAAATGCAGCCCACTTTAAGCATTCTGGGCTGGTTACTGGTTTTCAATAGCCTAGAATCACAAATATAAATAATATACATGACATGGTTAGGTTTTTCATCTATTCTAGCATGTATTAACAGTTCTCACTACACTGTTAGTATCACTCCTACTAGTAGTCACATTTATTAAGGCAGGCATTTTACCTAACACATCATTTCAGTTAATCCTCCCAAGAATCCTGTGAAGTCACTATCTCCATCTACAGAGCAGGAACTGAGTCTCAATATTTATTTAATAGTCCATTCATTTACCCACAGATTTACAATGGTACCTTTATCATAAAGTGAATGTCAGACATATGTGACTCTGGTTTAAGTTCTTTTTTGATTATTATTATTTTTTAATCCCCTAATGGAGGCACTGGGGATCGAACCCAAGACCTTCTGCGTGCCAAGTACGTGCTCTGCCCCTGAGCTATACCCTTCGATGTGGAAGGACGTTTTTTCCAAGTTTTTGTTTTTCGTGACTCTGTTTTAACTCTCTATTCTGCTCCATTGATGTGCTCAGCTATTTCTGTCTCGATACCAAAGCCTTTCATGATGGTTTTATTTATTGTATATTTTCCTATTTGATATCATTACACGTTTTCCCCCAAAACATCCTTTTTTTTAAAAAATAGATTTTCCCCGAGTGAAGCCTGTATTTTCGTTGTATACAGTTTGTTGTCTAAGAAATACAGACACGGTACTATATACAAAACACACCGGAGGGTAAACAGTAAGTCTCTCTTCTCTATGTCCTGTTTTATTAATTCTCTGTCAAGAAGGAAGTGCTGTTACCAGTTTCTTACCCGCTCTTCTAGAAATAGCCCATACACATGAACTTTAAACTAAGCTTATCAAGTTCTACCACCAAAATTCAATTAACATTTTGATTAGAATTGAATTAAGTTTATAGATTAATTTGAGGGAAAATTGACAGATGTACAATAACAAATCTCATTCAGCAACTGGAGTGTCTACCTATATTTTGGTCTTTTGTTATGTCCTTTGATAAACTTTTATGATTTTATTCGTACCTTGCTTATTTCTGACACTATTTATACCTAAGTATTTTAGTATTTTGTGTGTATGGCACTAATAAATAGAATCCTGGTGTGCTAGTTTTGTAGCCTCCTTCTTTAGTCTGATAGTATCTTGTTTGACTATCTTGCATTTTCTATCTAGACAATGATACTGTTTACAAATAGTGATGGTTGAATCCCTTCTTTCAGTCTTCATACTACTTTTCTTGTACTAATTTTGTTGATTTAGTAAGACTTTAAGTAGATTCCAGTGAATATTAGTTGAGGGAGAAGATAATACCATCTCTTCCCTGGTTTTCCGGGAATACTACTTTCATACCACTAATTGTCATGTTTGCTGTGTGTTCTCAGTAGCTAAGTTTCCATCTATTCCAAGAGTAACAGATATTGAATTTAATGAAAAGTTTTTCGACATCTATGAGATACTCAAATGGTTTTTCTCCTTTAATCTATTAACATAGCAAATTACATTAATGGAGATTCCTGGTGTTGAGATTCACAGTGCATCACTTTAAAAATTGTATTTAGTATTTTTGCATTTATGTTCCACAAGTGAGAATAGGGCCTTAATTTGAAGGCCCTTAAATGCCAGGCTAAGGAGTCTGGATTTCTTTGCTGGGAACAATAAATGTTTGATTAATATTTTTACCTCCTTTGAACATCTTATTGTGACCAGTCCAGCGATAAGAATTTATCTTTGGTCTCTGCTCTCTATTGCCAAATGTTTCTGACTTTGTCTTTTTCCAGACAGCATCGTTTAGTGACTGTTGTGGAGATATGACTGCCGAATCTTTCCTTTTCTTTTTGTATCGGAAAGGATGGATCCTCTATTGACTTGTAAACATCTGAACTGGAAAGCAGTCTATTTTAGGCAACTGTCGTTCCTTCTGTGCTTCCATGCTGTGTGTTTTTGCACGAGCGTGACTTGCCAAGAAGAAGTGTAGGTAACAACTCTGTTGGGGAAGAAAATGATCCTCAAAGGCCCCTCACTGGATGTTACAGGAGTAACGTAGCACGTGGCCGTGAGGGGGGTGACTGTATGTGCTAGTTTTTCCAGGACTGCCTGAAGTTTTAGGTATCCTGCTCAATTAGCAATGTGTCAGAGTTCACGTCCTTTGTTTTTCCTAAAAAATAAGGCCACTGTAAGCAGAGGAAGACCAACTAAAATTCATCAAGGGTGCCAGAAAGCCCAAGATATGCCAAAGAACTTAAATCCTCAGAAAACCTTGGTGGAAAACATGTTCGTTGGCCCTCGTGGGCTCCTGAAAATAACCCCCCAGTAGCCATGGTCTCAGAGGCCACACAGTGTCTTTAAGATGATGCGAGGCAAGATGATGGGGACAGCAGCAGATGTTCAGAGGATGGTCTGACCTCCAGCTCTCACTGAGACTTCCTGACTCCAGGAACTTGAGATTTTAGTTCTGCGTGGGAATGGGTCTCGGTCCTGTGCTGACTGCTAGTTGGCCCTCTATCCACCCTCCCCTTCTTTCCAATATGACAGGGTTTAGTTGAGTACATGGCTGCCCAGGCAAAGACGACGTGCATGTCCTAATCTCCCTTGCAGCCAAGTGGCTACATGAGTAAGTTCTTCCCAAGAGCCTGTGAACAGAAGTTCTGTGTGTCACCGACAGATCTTTCCCTTGAAACAAGTAGTAACACACTCCCGATGGGACATTTTCTACTTCCCCAGAGGTAGAAGCTAGAAATGGAGAAGAAAGCCCAAAGATCACACATCTGTCCCTCACTCTCCTGTCACCAAGGCACTAAGTTATATATCTCTTCAGGGATTGCCTAGCTATAGGGGACAGCCTAGCTTTGGCAGGTGAGGGACCGAGGGCCAAGCATTATAACCCCTTCTGTGTTCAAGGATATGCCCACTTCCCACTGAGGAAGCCCTAAAGGTCTGTCACTCCCACGGGAGAGAGAGACCACAGCTTAGCCCACAGGTGCCCCCGCCAGCTCTGACATGGGAGGCAGGCAGACGCAGGAGCAGTTTCTTTGTACTTTTTTCTTTTTTCTTTTTTTTAAATTGGAGTACAGTCAGTATACAATGTTGCATCAGTTTCTGGTGTAGAGCATCATGTTTCAGTCATACATGTCCGTACATAAATTCAGTTTCATATTCTTTTTCATTATAGGTTTCTACAAGATATTAAATATAGTTCCCTGTGCTGAAGAGTAGAAACTTGTTTATCTATTCTGTATACAGTAGTTAGTATCTGCAAATCTCCAACTCCCAATTTATCCCTTCCCACCCCCTTCCCCCGCTGGTAACCATAAGTTTATTGTCTATGTCTGTGAGTCTGTTTCTGTTTTGTAAATAAGTTCATTTTTATCTTTTTAAAAAATTCCACATATAGGTGATATCATATGGTATTTTTCTTTCTCTTTCTGACTTCACTTAGAATGATAATCTCCAGGTCCATCCATGTTGCTGCAAATGGCATTATTTTATTCTTTTTTATGGTTGAGTAGTATTCAGGAGCAGTTTGATAGCAGTTGGGGGGATGAATAACAATGAAACAGCAGTTAAACATGTATTGTATTTGTTCAAAACACAAAGAAAGACCGAGAAATTAAGTATCATTGCAGAGCAGAGGGAATCAGACATAATGAAATAAAGTTCGGGGGGAAAAATCTAAATTATAAACACAAGGGAAAATTTTAATAGCAAGCTACCTAGATTATTACAAAACATTTTAAGAATTCCAGCAGGGCTCCTGCTTCTCCGCAAGGCAGATTAAACCACACATTTTAAGCTTTAATTATAGCAAGAAAACCTAAATACTGGTTAAGCTCAGAAGGTAGACTCCCTGGGTTGGCACAGTGGCTAAAACCTCCGAGGGGAAATTACATTCAGAGGCACAAGTTGAAAAATATAAATAAGTGAAATAAATTTACAAATCAATGAAACAAATAAAATTTTTTAAAATAAATTTTTTTTTTCAACAAATGGTGCTGGAACAGCCAGACATCCACATGCAAAAAAGTGAATCTAAACATAGACCTTTACACCTGTCACCAAAAGTAACTCAAAATGGGTCATAGAGCAAATTGTAAAATGCAAAACTATAAAACTCCTAGAAGATAACATAAGAGAAAACCTAGATGATCAGGGGTATGGTGATGTCTTTTTAGATACGATATCAAAGGTACAACTCATGAAATAAATAATTGATAAGCTGGATTCATTAAAATTAAAAACTTCTGTTCCGTGAAAGACACTGTCAAGAGAATGAGAAGACAAGTCACAGACTGGGAGAAAATGTTTGCAAAAGGATAACTGATAAAGGACTGTTACCAAATTTACAAAGAACACTTAAAACTCAACAATGAGAAAACACACAAACAGATTTAAAAGTAGGTCAAAGATCTTAATAGACACCTCACCAAAAAAGCCATACAGATGGCGAATAAGCATATGAAAAGATACTCCACATCTTATGTCATCAGGGAAATGCAAATTAAAACAAAGAGATGCCACTACACACCTATTAGAATGGCTAAAATCTGGAACACTGTCAACACCAAGTGCTGAGGAGGATGAGGAACAGCAGAAACTCTCATTGCTGGTGGGAATGCAAAATGGTACAGTCACTTTGGAAGACAGTTTGGCAGTTTCTTACAAAACTGAATATACTCTTACTATGTTATCCAGCAAGCACATCCTTTGGTATTTACACAAAGGAGTTAAAAACTTACATGTGTACAAGACCCTGAAGATGATGTTTGCAGCAGCCTTATTGCTAATTTTAATTTAAAATTTATAATTGCCAAAACTTGCAACCATGATGTCCTCCAGTAGGTGAATGAGTCAGTAAACTGTGACGCATTCAGACAATGGAATAGTATTCAGTGCTAAAAAGAAATGAGCTATCAAGCCATAAAAAGACATGGAGGAACTTCAAATGCATATTACTAAATGAAAGACGCCAATGTGAAGGTCTACATACTGTATGATTCCAACTATATGACATTCCAGAAAAGGCAAAACTCTGGAAACAGCAGAAAGATCAGTAGTTACTGAAAGTCGGGGGGACAGGAGGGATGAAGAAGCAGAACACGGGATTTTTAGGACAGTGAAATTTTTGTGTATGATACTAAAGAAGTGGGTACGTGTCATTATACATTTGTCCAAGTTCATAGACAGCACAGCACCAAAAATGAACCCTTAAGTCCTTAACTACAACTTTGAGTGATTATGATGCGCCACTGTAGGTTCATCAGTTGTAACCAGTGGACCACTCTGATGAGGGGTGTTGAGAGTGGCGGAGGCTATGCATGTGTGGGGGCAGGGGCTATATGAGAAGTCTCTATACCTTCCTCTCATTTTTGCTGTGAACCTAAAACTGCTTTAAAAAATAAACTTTTTTTAAAAAAGGGAATGTAAAGGACTAAGATGATTAGGACCAGGCATTCTTAGAAAGTTTCTTTAGCAGAAAGGGGGGGAATGGGACCCAAGGGGTGTGTGCCACAAACCCCTCGGAGAGTCTTGGGAGCGTTTAGCAATACCTGCAGTTTTCTTGTTTATTTGTTCACATGTTTATTCTGTCTCACGCATAGTGGACAGCGGGACTCTGTCTACTTTTTACTGGAGGAACCCAGCACCTTTGAACAGTACCTTAGGCACACGTGCTAGGTGCTCAACAGGCATTGCGGTGTGGCCGATCCCCTTCCCCTTTCTCCAGGGCACACCAGAACCTCAGCTCTCCTCACCTCCCCACCAACCTTCTCACTCCCTTCCCTCCAACCTAAGGAATCTGTACCTGATCAGAGATGGTGTAGTGGTGTGGGAGGGTGGCCGGGAGCCTTGCCCCTTTATCGTGGCTAATGATTCTCCTGGATATGTCTTTGCTTGAGTGCTTCCTTTCCCCTGCACACCCAAATTATTGAAACTGAAAGGCCATAAAAGACCCCCTTCCCTCTGACCCTGCCTTCCCTAAGGCAGCTAGCTGAGGACTGAGCTGCCTGAGTAGGGAAGAGCCACCTGCAGCAGCGCCAGCCAGTAAAAAGTGAACTGCGCCACAGATGCAGGCCACATATGTAATGTTCAGTTTTCTTGTAGCCTCATTAAAAAAAATAGAAAAAGAATGGGGGAAGAATAAATCATGAATTTGGGATTAACATATATAAAATAGATAATCAACAAGGGCCTACTGTATAGCACAGGGAACTATATATTCAATGTCTTTTAATAACCTATAATGGAAAATAATCTGATAAGGAATAGGTTTATATATGTATGTATGTATAACTGAATCACTTGAAACATCGTAAATCAACTATATTTCAATTAAAAATGAGAAAATATCAAAAGAATGGGTGAAATTACTTTTAGTATCGTATTTTACTCAACCCAATATATCGAAAATACCATTTCAATATGCAATCAGTATGAAAGTTATTAATGAGGTAATTTCCCCTCTTTTGTACTAAGTCTTTGAATTTCCATGTGTATTTTCCGCTCCCAGCACATCAGTTTGCACTAGCTACATTTCAAGGGCTCAGCAGCCACCTGTGGCAGGTGACTTCGCATACTAGAGCAAGCAAACTGGGGAGAAAACCTCCATTGGTATTTTAAAGTGTCCGCTCCCACCTCACCTCACGTTGGCATCTCCAGCGTTTAACACGCGGGCCAGAAGACGGTGTGGCCGCGGGAAGGAGGAGGAAGGGTAGGCCCGGGGGTAGGGGGGTGGAGGCGGGGGCGGGGCGCGGAGGGAGTTGGCCCCACCCAGCTGTTTCCAGGATCGACCTGACTGCCTCTAAGACACTTGCCCCTCGGGGTGTCTGGCAAGCTGCTTGGGCTGTGCTGGGGTGGGGCGTGGGGCGGTGGGGGATGGATGTCGATGAACAAATACGCTCTCAAGGGATCAGCCAGAAACTACCCGCTCGTTGGTTCCACCTTGCCCAGGGCCGGTGCCGGGCGCGGAGTGTCGGGCTCTCAGGCCCATCTGCAGGGCTCGCTTGGGCTTCCCCTGGGTCTCTAGGCGTTGTAGCATTACTGCCAAACACCAACACCTTTGTGCTATTTTGTCTGTGTTCCAAAAAGGTGCTTTTACAGCGTCTCTGCACCAATTAGCCCACAGCGTAATTGCCCTGTTATGAAGCCAGGCCTTGTTTAGAACCTGCCATCAAAGGTCTCCGGGGCTCCCTACCAAGTCCTCGTGAACTTCTTCCCCCTTTTTACAGGAGGGGAAGCGCCCGAGAAGCCAGCGGCTGCCTATAAACAGCCGGTGAGTCAGGCAGGAAGCCAGGCCTCGCCCCGCCATTAGCATGACGACCAAAGGATGTAAGTAAGCCCCGGAATCCTTCCTTGTTGAGCAAGATTGTGGTCCAGCGAAGGGAATGTTTCCCATACTTGCCGCTCACCCGTGTAACCGCCTTTTGACAGAAGACCTGAAAGAGATTACGTGTGGAGGATGATGAACTTGATCTAACTTTTTCTTAATGAGTCATGCTGATGATTCTGGCTAGTAATTCGCAAATTATGCTTTAATATAATAGTTTTTGTCTCTTGTCCAGCTGTCACTTCTGTTATGTGAGCCCTGCTTGTGCCAGACTCCCTTTTTCAAACGTTACGTGGGAAGGAGACAACATATCTTGTAGAAATGTGTGCAAACTAAGAGCCAATAAGCCCTGAAGAATCATGGAGGGGCTGTCCCTCTTAGCGGTGTTTGGGCTTTGTCACAACTGTTTTAGCTGCTCAGAAATTTTTTTTCCAGAACGTGATTTTTTTCCCCCTAAAGGTCCACTTATCTACAGAAAATTGAATTCCTTTATTTGTTTGTAAACATTACTTTCCTAGGTTATACCAAGTTTCTTTGCCTTTTATTTTAAGTAGGCCTTTAGGATACTGGAGAAAATGATTCCAGCTAAGGATTCAAGCTTAGGGAATTTCCAGGAGAACACACAAAGCTGGTATTATTTGCTGTATCAAATGTTCTTATTTTTCACTAACTTCTGGGCACATTTACAAATATTCTTAAAGAAAGCATTCATAGCTTATTATCTACCATAGGGAAAATGGAAACCCAACCTGCTTTCATGCACACCTACCTGTTAAAAAGACATTCATGCCATTTCTTACTGTGAAAATGGAAAGCAGTGATTGCCAGACAGCAGCAGGTGAGGTGGTTTTGGAACCTAGTGTGATGGTGCTTTTGATGGAATCAGAGGTCTCTCTGTTTTCTTATCCTGGGGAGCCTTTCTCCTTTGCCCCTGACTCTATAAATCCTGAATTCTGTGAGATCTTGACAAGTATGTCTCATTCGCGATAGAGGGAGAAGTGTTGTTGCTCCAGTTTCTCCCTTCAGACAAAGACAGATCTAAAAGCTTCCCCAGGAAAGAGAGACCAGACGTGGAGCTGGTGGCCATGTGGAAAGTGGAGGGGCAGAAAGTTTAGCCAAGTTTATCTGCATAGAAATGGAATCATATGATGAAGCAGATACCCCTCCATCCCAAATAGTTTTGCTGCCACAAACTGGGGTCAGAGATGGGTGGGAATAGCAGGGATGTGACATGTGGCATTTCCTAAGCAGTAATTTGCCAAGGAACTGCCAAAAGGTATTGCAACAGATCACAACAGGAGGAGGCTGGATCCGAGGGCTGCAAATAAACCTGCACAGGGAAGCCGGTGCTGACCAAGGCGCCCTTTGCTTCTTACTTCCTTCTCAGAGATACAACCTCCTCTGACCTGAGGAAACATCTGAAAGCTCATAACAATGCTGACTCAACACACAAGGCATAAAGAAGCTACCCCTTTCCAGGAAGGCAGTGACGGCAGGGAGTAAGCACAGGTGAGGAAGAAGGTGTAACCCAGCACAGACTGCTCCGTTTCTGACTCACCTTCTGACTATGTTCCTCTGGCTTCACTCTGCCTCAGCTTTTCCACCTGTCAAATGGGAGAAGGAGGGAGTAGGGTTGTTTGTTTGGTAAAATTCTCTGAAATCTTTTGCTGAAAAGTTCTTCAAAAGGGCAAGGTAGTATAATTATCCCTTGGCTGTTAGGGATGAGGTCGCTATAAATAGGGTCTAGAGTAGGGTCACAATGTCATGTCCTTGTTTACAACAATAAATGGGGATCCAGGGGAAACTTGGCTGAGTTCTTTGATAGGACTTGCATTCAGGAAAGCTGAGACTCGGTCCTCCCAAGGACCAGATAGACCCCATGTGTGCACTTTGAGCAAAGATGGTCCTTTATCCTGGAGAACTGCTTCTAACGTGACCTGCTCATGGCAGCTGTAGATAAGGGCATGTTCCGGCTGATCTAGGAGACTGGTCTAAATATAATTTATACCAAAGTGGTATGCAGGCATGTGTGCACACATGTGTGCATGTGCACATAAAAGCACATTCTTGCCAAACCTGAATATGCCTTTAAAAATACAAAAAGTAAGTGTAAAAATGTAGCCTAGGCAACCCCCACTAAGTCAGTTCGAGGATGACGTGTGTCTGTGTTATGGACAGAGCAGTGGCCAGCAGAAGGGCGAACGAGGGCTTCCTGAGCCTTCAGCTCTGCCAGACTAAGGTGAGAGGCATTGGGCACCAGGACTGTGGCGTGTTCTGAAAAGATGGGTCAGGGAATCACACTAACATTGGGAAGGGGTGGGAGCAAGAACGTCGGCTGGGGCAGGCTTTCAGTCATGCTGATACCCCACTAACCAGTGAGAGATGGCTGGGGTGGGGCAGAGGGGCGGGCTAGAGAATGAATGCTGAAGTGGGGTGTGTGACCTTTGTCAGTTCTCACAGGACACTTCTGCGGACATATATGGGACTCACAGGTGTGTGGGATAGCCAAGTGTTCAGCTTTACCCCAGTAAAGTGGTGAGGTGTCTATTCCACTTTCATCTGGAATGCAGAACTAAGGAAAGCACTTCTTAAGAAAAGATTTAATTATTGGCATGAGCATAAGAAACATATCAGAACTTGCTCCCTCCCTCTCTGTCTCTCAAACTTCTTACTTCCTCATTATTCCTGTTGATCTAGATGATGAGATTTATTATTTTACATGCCTGGTACAGAGTAGTTGTTCAACTGATATTCAATAATTGAATGAAAAAAAGCATTTCAACTTCAGGGGGAGGGGTAAGTTGGAAGTTTGGGACTGGTAGATGCTAACTACTGTATGTAAAATAGATAAACTACAGGATCGGACTGTGTAGCACAGGGAACTATATTCAATACCTTGTAATAGTCTATGTTGAAAAAGAATATGAAAAGAAATATATATGTATAACTGAATCACTATGCTGTACACCAGAAATTAACACAACATTGTAAATCGACTTCAATTAAAAAAAAAAATCTTTTCAGAAATATACTGGGAAGCAACCTGATAAAGGATGTTGAGTTAAGACCGTGACGGATCAGCAAAAGGAAGGCAGCGGGGAGACAGTCTGCAGAGCATAGATTCCTTTCCTTCCTGGCCTTCTGTCTCCACTCTTTCATTTGGGCCTTACTCCACTGCTACCTCACCTGCCAAGAGCTTCTAACCCCTTGGGAAATGGATGTCGGTGCTACATGACCAGGAATTGTCCCAGACTCTGATGCCCTGGAATGTCCAAAGCTAGACTTCCCAAGTCATTCCATGCCTGCCTGGACTAACAGGGGACAATGAAGACTCAGCGTCATGTAGGAATTCCAGCGTGATGATGTGCGGGAATCTTACATCCCTGGTCAAACCCAAGTGAACTTCCCAGACAGCAGGACGAAGTGGTCTGGAGGTTGGATCTTAGAGTCAGGCTGCCTGGGTTTGCATCCTGGCTCACCCACTCACTAACTGGGGGTCCTTGAGCAAGGTCTTAACCATTCTGAGCCTTATTGAACCCATCTGGATATGGGTTTAATCATAGTATGGACCTGTATGATCAGGCCTCCCAGGATAGCTGCTCTCTTGCTCTCTGTAATCCCCTGCTTGACCAGTCCTTGCTTCACCTCCACCCTACTCACCTGACTGACCTTCCTACTTAATCATAGAGTCCCCAGCCCCAGGTAGTGATAATCTTTAGATCAGAACATCTCCACCATGATAGCTTATCAAAGGGGCTGTGAGGGGCATGCCCCTCTGCTGGTTTCTTTGGTAACCCATGAGCCAACCTGAGTCAGTTCATCCTGTAACTGGTAACCTCCCCCACTCTCCGACAGCATAGACTGCTACCAAGTCCTGCCTGCCCTCTGACGCGCATGGTGGGGAGTCACTCCCAGACCTTGCTTCAGGCATGTGAGATCTGCATCCATTAAACCACTGATGTCTCTGTAGCTGACTTTAACCCTTTCTTCAGTCTTAAGTTTGGGCACATCCAGGGCTTATAGGCTTGTGGGGTGCAGCCCAACGGGACCTTATTGAGCTACTGTGAGGACTAAAGGAGAAAATCCATGTAAAACCTCTTAGTGTGATGTCTGGAATGCAGGATGTATTCAACAACAGTTAACTATTCTATTTCCAGATTCCTGCTGCATGGTCTTTTATCCACGTGTCCCAGGTGACATGATGTGGCTCCATCACGGTTACATTGATTCATCCACCCGTTCTTTGAACAACCCTTCCAGGGGATCCATGATTCTTTAAGTCAGTTGTCAGGCACAAACTGTAGGATACACTGAATCAGACATGGATCCTGCCTTCAGACAATTTATGATAGGAGTGACCAAAGTGTAAGATAGAAATGGAAAGTCTCTTAAAAGAGATATGAATGGCTTCCAGATGGGAAAAGGAGTCATTTCAGCTGGGCCTTGATAGATGGGCAGCTTTTGGAAATGAGTGGAGGTAAGGGTGGGGGTGAGAACTTTTAGTGCAGAAGGCAAGGGAGGAGACTTCCTAGAGTGAAGAAGGCAGGAGAAGCTGTGCTTGGCTAAGAATTTCCAAGGAAATCGGTTGGAAGGTGGGTTGCAGCCAGTTAAAGGGCATGGGCATGTGTGTATTTACTCAGCCTCCTCTTCAGAGCCTCTTCTAAGCCCCCATGTCTGTTTCTCATGACCAGGGTCCCTGGCCACAGGTGAGGTCATTGGGGTGGGCACCTGACCCAAGTGCAGATGACAGACTGGCTGGTAACCTAAAGAACAAAATCAACTAGGCTAAGTCTTCTTTCTCCAGAACCTGAATAAAAATTGTTCTGGTTACTCCTGCTGCATCATAAGTTATCCAAAAATGTGGCTGCTTTTGCTCTGCCATGGCCGAACTGAGCAACTGTAACAGAGATCAAATTGGTCTAAGAGCCTAAAATATTTATTACCATTTGACTTTTTAGAGAAAGTTTACCACCTGGGCTCTAGGAAGACCAGTCCAGGAGCTGTGTGTAGGATGGACTGGCAACCAAGAGAGTGGAGGCTAGAAGATGCATCGAGAGGCCACTGTCAGGATTGGGCAGTGGGGAACGGAGAGGGAGAGAAAAAGATAAAAGATGTGTCGCAGGTTAGTCAACAGGTCTGGGAGCTGTTTGTATAAGGAGAACTTGGAGAAGTTGAAGCCCACATTTCCAAATGGTTGTTCAAGATGTACTTTACAGATATCCAGCAACAGGTATGGTACCAAGGAAAAGTAGAGACCTGCCTTAGTATTTCCCACCAGACCTAGGGGAAGACAGATATAAATACATATGCACCCATGACCCAGAGCTCTGCTCTGGACTGATTCTGGGATCAGATATTAGCCACAAAATAAAAGTGAAAAATCAGTCCATGCAAATGATGTTAATCTCAAAATTTCTCAGATACTTTTCTTTCTTTTTTTAATGGAAGTATAGTTGATTTATATATAATTGTGTTAGTTTTAGGTATACAACGAAGTGATTCAGTTATACATATATATTTTCTTTTTCAAATTCTTTTCCATTATAGGTTATTACAAGATACGGAATATAGTTCCCTGTGCTATACAGTAGGGTCTTGTTGTTTACCTATTTTATATATAGTAGTTTGTATTTGCTAATCCCAAACTCCTAATTTATCCCTCCCCTCTTCCCTCTTTGGTAACCATAAGTTTGTCTTCTATGTCCATGAGTCTCTTTCTGTTTTGTAAATCAGTGCATTTGTACTCAGATATATTTCTTATATTTCTCAAATGCCATGAAAGGAGGACATGTGGCCCCTCTCCCCACCTACACGGCTACACTGAGTGGCCTGTAGTCCTCCTCCCAAGACATTCTCACAGCTCTAACAGCCTTCTCAGTCCTCAGCCTCTCTTCACCCTCCTTTCCACCTCTTTTCTGAAATCTCCAACACAAAAGCCCCACTGGGTTTGGCAAGGCCTCAGGGAAGGCCAGGAACTGGGCAGACCTGGATGGAATCCTCTTTAGTGGACTGAAGAACAGCCATGGACTAACACTTAGTCTCATCAAAATGTTTTTTTTTTTTTCCTTTCCCATTATTTTTTGTTGTTGTTAAAATGTATACTTTATTCTTTACAGAAATGTTAGGTTCACAGCAAAATTGAGCAGAAGGTATGGAGATTTCCCATATACACATAGCCCCCTCCCTTATCAACATCCCCTCCAGAATGGTACTGTAAGTAGATAGGGCAGGAGGTCCCCAGAGAAAGAGAACCCCATGGCTTTCTTGACGTAAGAGAAGCCATTTTGGCCTAAGCCATTTTGTGATCTAAGCCTGGCCACAAGGCTTGTCCTTGAACAGGTCTCAGTAGTTAATGATCTTAAGGGAACAAAAAATGCAGGAACCATTGACTGTTATCAGGGAAGAGAAATAACAATGACAAAGATAATGTATCTGTTGTAAAGACTCCCAGTTCTGTTTCAGTGGTAAGGATTAGCCTGGAGCACTCGACCTCCAGATCCACTGGAACCTAAGGGAAGATGATGTTGACCTTTTCTGGCCCTCAGGTCTTCAACTAAAACTCCCACTCTGTCGACTTCTGCCCCAGTTCTATGCCGAATTGTCCTCTCCTCAAGCCCCTTCATGAATACGTATGTATCCTTAACTTAAAACTTCCCCAGTTTTGCTGTTCTGGGAGAGATGCTTCCGGAAAGATCCCCAGTGTTCTCCTTACTTACTGCAAGTAATGAATCCTTCCTTCTCCCTGTCTTTGGCTTGGTTGTGTCTTTTGGCTCAACACCCACCAAGAGGTAAACCCCATTTTTCCGTTAACAGTACGTTTGTTACAATTGATGAACCTACATCGATACATCATGGTCACCCAAAGTCCATGACTTACATTAGGGTTCATTCTTGGTGGTGTTCATTCTATGGGTCTGGACAAAAGTGTAATGACAGGTATCCATCATTACAATATCATACAGAGTAGTTTCACTGCCCTAAAAATCCTCTGTGCTCTTTCCATTCGTCTATTCCTCTACCCCCAACCCATGGCAACCACTGATCTTTTACTGTCCCCATAGTTTTGCTTTTTCCAGAATGTCATATAGTTGGAATCATACTGTATATAGGCTTTCACACTGGTTTCTTTCACTTAGTAGCATGCATTTATGGTTTCTCCATGTCTTTTCATGTCTTGATAGCTCATTTCTTTTTGGCAATGAATAGTGTTCTCTTGTCTAAGTGTGCCAAAGTTTATTGTTCCACTCACCTACATTCAAATACATTATTGCTAATATTATGAACAAACTATTATCTATTCTATCGATTAAGAATAAAAAAGTTTTTATTTTACCTTTCACTTACTCCTTCTTCTATGTTCTTCCTTTACGTAGATCCACGTTTCTAACTTACATCATTTTCCTTCTCTCTAAAGAACTTCTTTCAACATTTCTTGCAAGGCAGACCCCTGGCAATTGCCTCAATGTATTTTGTTTGTCTGAGAAAGTATTTCTCCTTCACTTTTGACAGATAATTTCACAGGGGTATAGAATTGTAGGTTGGTGGATTTCTTTTTCTCAACACTTTAAAAATATTTCACTCCATTCTGCCCTTGTTTCCATGGGTTCTAAGAAGAAGTCAGACATAATTCTTATTTTCGCTTCCCTATAGGTTAGTTTTTTTCCCTTTGTTTTCAGAATTTTTTATCGTTGATATTCTCTAGTTTGAAAATGACATGCTTCGGTGTAGATTTCTTTGCTATTTATTCTGCTTCATGTTCTCTGAGCTTCTTGGAACTGTGGTTTGGGGTCTAACATTAATTTGGGGGAAATTCTCAGTCATTATTGTTTAAATATTTCTTCTGTCCCTTCCTCTTTCTTCTCCTTCTGGTATTCCCATTACATATGTTATACTTTTTGTAGGTGTTCCATAGTTCTCAGATACTCTGCTCTGTTTTGTGTGTGTGTGTGTGTGTGTGTGTGTGTGTGTGTGTGTGTTTTATTTGTTTGCTTGCTTTTTAGTTTTGGAGGTTTCTATTGAAGTATCCTCAAGCTGAGATATTCTTTCCTCAGCCATGTCTATTAAGCCCATCAAAGGCATTCTTCATTTCTGCTATGCTTTTGTTTTATTTTGTTTTGTTTCCTATTACAGTGTTTTAGATTTCTAGCATTTCTTTTTTACTCTTTCTTAGAATTTCATCTCTCTGTTTCCCCATCTGTTCTTGCATGCTGACTACTTTATCCATTAAAGCCCTTAGCATATTAATAATAATTGTGTTAAATTCTCAGTCTGATAATTCCAACATCTCTGCCATAACTCAGCCTGGTTCTGATGCTTACTCTGTTTCTTCAAGCAGTATTTTTATTTTTTTATCATGTTTTTTAATTTTCTCTTGATAGCCAGACATGATGCACTACCTAAAAGGAACTGCTGTATCAGTCTTCGAGTGAACCTATGCCTCTGAATTGTGAACTTCACAAGTGCTTCTCAGCACTTCCATCACTTTAGGTGGGATAGGATGGCTGGAGGGGGCTTGAGTTGGTTATTTCCCTTCTCCTCTATGGAAGGCTAGAGCCAGCTGGAGTTGGGTGTTCCTCTTCCCCAGGTCAGCAAGGATCTGATTAAAACCTCAGCAGGTGAGTCTCTGGTTAAATAATTTCTCCTGGGAGTAGAACTTGTTAAGAATAATGCTCTGAAATATTTCAAAATGGTTTCTTTTCCCCTTGCGCTGCCAGAAGCATGAGGGAATTTTTCTGTAATAGAGAATCTGGTAGAGGTCCAGGAAGTAAAACTCACGAAAGTGTAGGGATACCCTGATGACTGGGTTTCCCTGGAATGTTTAATTCTCAGAGTGGTCCATGTTGAGCCTCCAGCATCAAGTCATCAATTACAGTTCTGATTTCCTTAACGTGGCCTTAGTTCCCACAGAGGGTTCTGCTTTGGTAAGTTGTGATTCTCTGTATTCACCTGTCACTCCCTCCAATTTGGAGGGCAGTGATTTGCCCTGTGACATAACTTCTATTATGGATCTAACAAGAGTTGCTAATTTTTCAGTGTGTCCAGCTTTTTACATGTTGCTAGGATGGAGTGGTGACTTTTAAGCTCCTTACATGCCAGACTAGTAACTGGAAATTCCATCCAAATGTTTTGAAATATAGAAAGATACCTAATATGTATTGAGTACCTGTCCTAACTCAAGTGCTTTACTTGATTCATTGTTTCATTTTCTCCTTTCAACAATCCTACGAGGAAGGTGTGATTCTCCCCATTTTGCAGATAAGAAGGTGAGATTTGGAGAAGGGGGGCACTTGCTCAGGTGTTCACAACTAGTACATGGTCTCCCTCACTCCAAATCCCATCTGCTTCCAGCTATGTTCTTGTTCTGGAAATAAAGGAGGAATAAAGGGCAGAAATAACTGAAGCAAAAAACCATTTTTCATGTTTGTAAAACCAGCTCATACTGTAATATTTATGGATCAAGGACCCTTTGTGTGATTAGATTCTAAAGAGACCAGTGTTGGGAAAGCCCCAGGGATTGAGTTTTCAGTACACTGCTTGGTACACATAGACTGGGCATTTAATAAATTCTTGTCAAGTGAATGAATGAATGGGTGTTCCATTCTGTGTGTTGTATGTCATCAAAGAATTCTTTCAGTGGGACTGGAACCATGCTAAGTGCTTTGCATTCTTTATCTCATGTAATCCTCTTAACAACATAAGGAAAGTGCAGTTATTTCCCCCATTTTTCCTGTGGAGGAACCAGAGACTTAGACAAAGTAAATAACCTGCTCAAGGTCATATAATTAGTAATTGTAGAGGTGGGGCTCAGCCCAGACCCGTCAGGCTGTCCAGTTCATGCTGTACACCTGGGCTTTCCTGCCCCCTGAGAGGAGGGTGGGAGGGTCTTACTCCACACCCTCACCTGGGGCTGGCAGGCATCCCGGCTGATGCTCCCACTAAGTGCCTCACATCCAGGACAGACACAGACCTTACCTCCCCCAGATGCCATCTCTCACCACACACTGCTGAGGGTGTTTTAAAGCTTCCCCTAGACCCAGGCCATGAGCCCACAAACCAGCAAAACTAGAGAATCTGGCTGAACAGACTTGCAGTGTGACCCAGGAAAGCATGGTGACAAGTAGAGTCTTGAGGTCCCTGCCTGAAAATGGACATGATACCTGCTCTGGCTTCTCCTTTCTACCCTAGAGCATCAGATGGATGGAGCACAGGATTAAAAGAAAGTCAAGCTACAGAGACCTGAGCTAGAGTCATCTTTATCATTTGCTGGCTGTGTCATCCTGGGAAAGCTCCTTAAAAAATAAAATTACTGGCCAATATCACTTATGAACATAGATGCAAATATCCCCAACAAAATACTACCAAACAGAATTCAACAATACATAAAGGATCACACACCATGATCAAGTGGGATTTATCTCAGGGATGCAAGGATGGTTCAGCATCTATAAATAAGTCAATGTGATATACCAGATTAACAAACTGAAAAATAACAATCATGCAGTCATCTCAATAGATGCAGAAAAGGCTTTTGACAAAATTTGACATCTATTTACGATAAAACTGTCAACAAAGTGGGTATAGAGGAAACACACCATAACATCATAAAGGCCATATATGACAAGCCCAAAGCTTAACATTATACTCAGTGGTGAAAAACTGAAAGCATCTCCTCTAAAATCAGAAACAAGACAAGGATGCCTGCCGTTGCCACTTTCATTCAACATAATTTTGGCAGTCCTAGTCACAGCAGTCAGATAAGAAAAAGAAATAAAAGGAATCCAAATTGGAAAGAAAGAAGTAAAACTGTCACTATCTGCAGATACCATAATGCTACTCATAGAAAATCCTAAAGATGTCACAAAAAAACTACTAGAACTCATCAATGAATTTGGTAAAATTTCAGGATACAGAATTAATATGCAGGGGGGAGGGTATAGCTCAGTGGGAGAGTGTGTGCTTAGCATGCATGAGGTCCTGGATTCAATCCCCAGCACCTCCATTAAAAATAAATAAATAAACCTAATTAACCCCCCCAAAAGGTTAAAAAATTAATATACAGAAACCTGTTGCATTTCTATACACTAACAATGATCTATCAGAAAGAAAAGTTAGGGAAACTATCTCATATACAATTGCATCATAAAGAATAAACTACCTAGGAATAAATCTAATGAAGGAGGTAAAGGACTTGTTTTTGGAAAACTGTAAGACATTGATAAAAGACATTGAAGGTGACACAAACAGATGGAAAGATATGTCATGTTCATGGAGTGGAAGAATTAATATTGTTAAAATGACCATACTACACAAGGTAATCTACAAATTCCATGCAATCCCTATCAAAATACCAATGTCATTTTTCACAGAACTAGAACAAATAATTCTAAAATTTGTATGGAAACACAAAAGACTCCAAATAGCGAAAACAACTTTGAGAAAGAAGAACAAAGCTGGAGGTTACAGCCTTAATTTCAAATTATGTTATAAATCTACAGTAATCAAAACAATGTGGTACTGGCCCCAAAACAGCCACATAGATCAATGGAACAAAATAGAGAGACCAGAAATAAACCCATGCTTATATGGGCAATTAATCTACCACAGAAGAGGCAAGAACATACAATGGGAAAAAGACAGCCTCTTCAATAAATGGTATTGAGAAAACTGGATAGCTGCATGCAAAGGAATCAAACTGGATTTCTCTCTTGCACAAAAATAAATTTAAAATGGATTAAAGTCTTAAATGTAAGACCTGAAACCATAAAACTTCTAGAAGAAAACACAAGCTCTTTGACATCACTCTTAGTAATATTTTTTGCATATGTCTCCTCAGGCAAAGGAAATAAAAGCAAAAATAAACAAATGAGACTAAACTAAAAACTTTCACACAGTGAAGGAAACCCTCAACAAAACAAAAATGCCACCTGCTGAATGGGAGAAGATATTTCAAATGATATATCTGATAAGGAGTTAATATTCAAAATACAGAAAGAACTCATATAACTCAACATCAAAAAGATAACAGCACGATTTAAAATGGTTATAAGATCTGAGTAGACATTTTTTCAGAGAAGACATACAGATGGCCAACAGGCACATTAAAAGATGCTCAATATTACTAATCATTAGGGAAATATCAAAACCACAATGCGATATCACCTCAACCCTGTCAAAATGGATATTATCAAAAAGACAACAAATAAGAAGTGTTGGCGAGGATGTGGAGAAAAGGGAACCCTTGTACACTGTTGGTGGGAATATAAGTTGGTGCAGCCATTATGGAAAAAAGTGTGGAGAGTCCTCTAAAAATTAGAAATAGAAGTACCGTATGATTCAGCAATTCCATTCCTGGGTATTTATCTGAAGAAGATGAGAACTCTAATTAGAAAAGATATATGCACCCTTATGTTCATAGCAGCATTATTTATGTTAGCCAAGATATGGAAGCAACCCAAGTGCCCATCAATACACGAATGGTTAAAGAAAATGTGTATATATATATACAATAGAATATTACTCATCCACAAAAAGGAACTAAGTCTTGTCAGGTGCAACAACATGGATAGACCTAGAGGGAATTATGCTAAATAAAATGTCAGACATAGGAAGACAAATACTATATGATTTCACTTATATGTGGAATCTAAAAAATAAAACAAATGAACAAACATAACAAAACAAAAAAAGAGTTATAGATATAGAGAACAAACAGGTAGCTGGGGAATGGGGAAGGACGAGTGAGGTGAGGGAGATTAAGAGGTACAAACCTCCAGTTGCAAAACAAATGAGTCACGGGTATGAAATGTACAGTGTGGAGAATATAGTCAATAATTATGTAATATCTTTGTATGGTGACAGATCAGAACTAGATTTATCATGATGATCATTCTGAAATGCATAGAAATAACAAATCACTGTGTAGTGTATCAGGAGGTAATATAGTGTTGTAGGTCAATTATACTTCAAAAACAAAGAAGCAGACTCATAGAAAAAGAGATCATAGTTGTGGTTATCAGAGTCAGGAGGTTTGGATAGGAAGAATTGGATGAAGGCAGTCAAAAGGTCCAAACTTCCCATTATAAGATAAATGAATACCAAGGATATAACATATAACATGATACATATAATTAACACTGCTGTATGTTTTGTATAAAAGTTGTTGAGAGTAAATCTGGAGTTGTCATCATGAGGAAAAAAATTTTTTTTAATTTGTTTAATTTTGTATCTATATGAGATGATGGATGGTCACTAAACTTGTGGTAATCGTTTCATGAAGTATGCGAGTCAAATCTTTATGCTGCATGCCTTAAATTTACACAGTGCTGTATGTCAATTATATCTCAATAAACCTAGAAGGAAAAAAAGCTTAATGTAAGACTTAGGGCTCTGTATGGAGCTAGTACGGTGCATGATATGGAATTCTCCATCTCCCTCCCCACCCAAGGCTTGCTCCTTTGAGAAAATTTTCTCCTATTTTCTCTTGATAAGAAGCAAGATCAACCAGGGCTATCACTTGATGTTGAAACATGGCTCTGAGGACCAGCATTCTGTTAGATCCCTGGATAATAATCAAGGATCCCTCCAGGATCTTAGTCCAAAGACAGTTGCCAAATGTCTCATGGCAAGTCAACGTTTAGCATCATATTTGTAATTAAATGTGTATGGATGTGTGTGGGTACAAACTATAGCAGCAACAGTGGCAGCAGGATTCCTTTTCACTCCCCTCTGCCAATTATCTATGACTGAATCTCTCATACCACTTCAGAGCAAAACACAAATAAAACAAAATCTCATCACCTGTTTATAAGTACTTTATTTTTACTTTTAGGTCATAATATTCCTTCTATTACTAGGAATTTGAAGATGGTTGGTTGAACTACATGTTAAGAACCAATGTAAGAATCTCAAATTTGTATTTATCATTTGCTCAAAAAATATTTTGCATTAATAGCTAGTAAAACACCACACTAATACTATCAGCCCTCAACACGGACATCCAAGTATTAATACTTGATTGTGGGGAGGGATAGTTACTGGCTCAGAAGAGTGGTCAGGAGAGGAGGTTATCTCATGAACAAGCACCTCCTTTGGAGTACTCTCTAAGAGTACTAATATTTTTGCAACCTTAGACTGTTATTCTAGGACCTTATCTAAGATTCATCAGCATCGTAGAATTTGCCAAGGGGGCAAGAATCTTGGGAGACCATTTGAGAATTCTGCCTACCACTCAGATGTCAGTGCCCACATATTCTTTAAACTACTCACTTCCTCTCCTCAAAGTTACGGGCATTGGTTCTGAGCCTAGGCAGACAAACAAAAATGATATCGTGTAAGTACAATGAAAAACGTAGGCACAAAGTAGAAAGAAAAAGTGGTCTCCTAAGCACAGGTGCTGAGGGGCTATTTAAGGGAAGCTTCAGAAAGTGGTATTTCAGCTGGATGGTTAGGGGAAAAACCCATGTCTTCTCATTTTTGTCTTCACTGCCTGGCACAGTCTTAAGGTACACGGCAGACAACTGTTGAATATTTGTTGAATGACGTTGTAGATGTCTTCTAGGTGAAGATGGGGAAAGAGCATTCTAGGTAGAGGGAAGTTCATGTAGAGAAGCCCAGAGGCTCAAAGCCAGCCACTATGCTCAAGGATCAGTGAGAAGTATCAGATTATCTAAACATGCAAGGCAAGATATGGCAAGAGAAGAGGCAGTCAGTGGGGCCAGAACATGGGAGGCCTTGAGTACAGTACTAAGGAGGTAGGACTTTATTTTGTAAATGAAGAGGAACACTTGAAGAGCTTTCAGGAAGTGAAAAAAAAAAAATCAGGTTTGTATTTGAGAAAGTTAGCTCCAGTGGAGAGCACAATGTGAAGGCTGGTTTGAGGTGAGGGTTAGGATGGATGGGAGTAAGGTCAACCCAGGGCTGTACACATTCGTGCCTAGGGGTCTTGTGGTGCAGGTAGTGGAGGCAGGGTGCTACACTAAGACAATGGTAGTGGGACAGAGAAGGGAAATGGCTCCCAAAGCTGGCTGGGGAGCAGAGTTGACTGAAGAGCTCGGCTAACTGGATTTGAGGAATGGTGTCATCCTGGAAGATGACCTGAGGATGACTCTGGTTAGGAGATGAGTAAGTGATGAGGCCATCCATTGCCCTTGACGTCTAATAGAAGGAACAGGTTTGAGGATGAGGATGGAAGGAAGAAGGGCAGCTGTGGATAACAAGTACCCTTTGGGACATGTTGAATTTTGAGATGCCTGTGGAAAATCCCAACAGAGAATCCAAGAGGAGGCCGTTGAGTTCTTCACTCTGGAGCTTAACAGGGATGGATACACATCGGGGTCTCCAGCTTCTGGGTGAGCAGGAAAGTCATAGCATTGGATAATCATGGAGGAATGGTGTGTAGAGTAAGAAAATAAGGAAGTTGAATATAAAACCATGAGTCACCAAGTCTACAGTGTCGAGGACAAAAAACATGAGCTGGAATCAAAGGCAAGAGAAGAGAGGCTGTGAGGGGAACTGTGAGTCTGGGAATACGTAGTCACCATAGAACATAAACAAAGAAACGAGGGACTGCTTCACTGTCGAATAAACTGTGCCTGTGAAATTCTTTGCTGCTATTTATTTCACTGGCTTGAGTTTTGGGGAAAAAAAGAAAAGGGAGGACAAGACCCCCCACACCATGTATAATTTAAACACAAAACTCCAAGTAAATTAGCTCGTGGAACAGATTGTCATAGGTTTCTTTATTGGATTAAGAAATACTTGTTTTCACTGAGGTCTATTCTTTTGAAGACAAAAAGAACTCTGAGTTAAAATGTATTATTCTCCTTTGATCTCTGTAATTAAGAGATTTTATCCAAGTAGTCATCTGCCCTTAATGAAAAATCAGTGGGTTCCCGAGACTTTCCATGGTTTGTTTTCTCATAACTTGAAGAACAAAAGCATATCTTTCATAAGATCATTAGGGGTAAACAGGATTTCACAAGAAGAGAGATCACTGTGGGAAAAATAAAAATTTAAAAGGGGGCAGATCCGTTTTCTATTTAGTTTTTCTTTGCCCATGTCAGACTCCACCAAATAACCTGAACAAATGCAATTTGTATTTGCTCTGCGCCACCAAAGTTTGGACGTGCTTCAAACGTATCCGAAGAAGGACAATATACTTACGTGAAAAAATATATAAAGACGAAGTTAACCAAGCGTGTGTAAATTCACCACAATCTCACCTCATTATCCAGAAAGGATGGCCAGTGACGGTAACTAAGTGGAGGCCAAGTCCAGCTGAAACGCAGATATTCGAGTGCCAAAAAAGAAACGTCTCTGCTTTTCTCCTCTACTCCCTGGAATCTGATGTCTTGCTAAGTAGCTGGCTAGGTATCTGCATTCTTGGTGACTTGGAGGAGACAGGAGCCATGGCAAAGCAGCAATAACACACGTGGACACACACATGTACCTCACTTCTCTCCTCTACAACCCCCTGAAACAGGCTTTTTAACTTCAGTTAGAATGATGACCCTTTAAGTCCTAGAATGAGACGGAGGACGTTTATTGACATCATCCTCTTTTTCTGCTATTCAGCTAGCAGGCGGCTCTGCGCCTGGGTTCACATCAGCAGATGGGGGAAGGCTTGGTGAGAACCTTGAACACTGAGGCCAAGGACATGGTGAAGAGAGACCCGACCTAAGGAAAGAGGAAGGAGCTAAAAAGAAACAGCAGCAGGGGTAGGAGCAGCAAGGGGGGACGCCACCAGCTCCTGGAGCCCGTGTGAACAGAAAGCTGAGGCCGGTGTCCATTAATCAGAGCAGAAGTGGAACCAAAGAAGAAAGTACATGAAATTGGAAAAAAATAGAAAGGCCAAGGTCTTTTCTTAACGAGAATAGGAAGGTTACACACTCCCCTCCTGCTCTCCCCAAAGATGACTGGAGTTTCGTTTTGTTTTGCTAACCTCCTTGAGAAGGTGTTCTGATATGCTCTCTAGCCTATCCGTTCATAAGAAAAATCTATTCATCATTCCCAGTGAAAGTGAAACTGAATGTCAGCAATACCTGGTTTCTCGGGTGGAAGTGCAGTCGAGCAGTTCTGAGTGCTTTATCTCTTGCCACGTGAAGGTTTGAAGTTCAAGCAGAGGTTAAATATGCACTGGTCCAAGTACAATCAGACTGAGTTCAAACGCTGGCTCCGTCACTTACAGTGTGACCTTGGATAGGCTCTTAATAGATCTAAACCTTAGTTTTCTCGTCTGTGTAGTGGGAATAGTAATACTCCAGATCCATAATCCCTTTTTAGCAATTCTGAAATCCAAAGGGCTCTGAAGAACTGATTTTTTTAAGTTTGCAAAGAAATTCATTTGACAGCAAAACCTGACCTGAACGAATGTGAGACTTTATGAACTTTTATTTATCCCAGTAAGCATGATTATCCATATGTTTGCTGCAGAAATATTCGCCTGTTTAATGATGAGTGGGGATGTTACGAGTAATCCAGTACATGCACAGATTCGTCTCTCACAAGTAGGAACATTTCTGAATTCTGGAGCACACCAGGGATCCCGACGCAATCTGGACAAGGGACTGGGGACCCGTTCTTTAGGGTTGTTGGAAGTACTAAGGGAGATGATGGGTGTGAGGTGCTTGTGACAATGGCTGGCAATGTAAATGCTCCGGAAATACGAGCTAGTATGTATTATTAGAAACTATTCGAATTAGGAGTGTCTACGCTTGTTCTTGTCGCCCTGGAACTCACCCAGGGGAAGCATCAGACTCTGAAGCTCTGACTCCCCTTCCACAGCCCTGTTACTGATGAGCCCATACTTTTGGGGAAAAGAACCTCCCCAGAAGGCTATGCACATGCTCCTGCTGAGGCTGTCAAACTGAGACTTAAAGCGTAAAGCCCTGAAAGAAGTTCCAAATGCACAGTATTTGAGGATCCCAAGGATGGGGAATGAATGAAGGACTGAAACTGGACATACTCCTTCCCAAAGGTGGGGTGGCCTGGTGGAAGGAGGCTTGACTTTGGAGCCAGAGAGACCGCAGTCCTAGCGCCGCCCTCCCGAGTGATGGGAACTGCTGGGTCTCAGTTTCTTCCTGTGTAAAGTGGGCTAACAGTACTTACTTGAAAGTTTCATCGTGACAGAAGAGCATTCTGCATGGGGCCTGGTATATGGAAGGGGCTCAGCAAGGGACAGGCAGGCAGACACATTATCCTGGGCGACAAGAAAACCAAAGTGCCTACTAAGTACAGCTCTGCCTTGCCCTAAATCCCTCCCCGAGGAAAAGCCTTATGTTTCCTGCAAAAGTGAGGCTAAGAGGCCAAGCAGAGGGGCTCTCTGTGAAGGGTTCTAAGCCTACAGTGGTGGGAGGTGAGCCCAGGTTCTTTTCTCCAGACAAGACAGTCACTGTGTTCCTTTGGGGGCCTCTGACTCTGTGGGAAAGCCATGCACAAGGTCAGGTTGGAAACTGCAAGGTGATTTGTGGATACATGGGTAGTCAATAAGGCTCATTTACTCCCTGAATCCAGTTTTTGGCTGGATCACTAAGTCCCAGTTTGACTCCTTATAAAAGAAGTAATTCTCAAGTGTACTTGAGGGGGAAGGGGGCTGTTTCAAATTGAATCCTTTCATGAAGGAGACCTTTCACCCACATTATCACCTTGTCCTCAGATGCCCAAATCAGGACTAACACAAAGAGTAAACAGATATTCATTACAGAGGTGGCCTTGAGATTACCCTCAGCCAATGCCTGGTTTTCTACAGTTAGAGACTTCGACCTACGTAATCATATTTTCTTCAGATCTGAGCCATAGGACTTGAGAAATGCCAAGCCTAAGACATCATCAATCTCTGGGCTTTCCTAAGCACTCCATTCCTTTTTCCTGCCCATTGTGCCTGGAGGTAAGGCTCTCCCCGTCTCCCACCCTCATATGGACCTCAGAGCTCCAGCCCCTCTTTCCAGGTGAGTCACGGCAGCAATGAGAACACACCTTCGCCATGCCTGCCTCCCAAGTGCAGCATGAAGAGGCTTCCTGGACCATCCTTTGAATGATGGCTCCCCGTGAACTCACTCCCATCTTTTCAGAGCAGTGTGGCTCAACAGGCAGACCAGCCAGCAAAGCTGGGCGGCAGCGGAAGGGATGGAGAGTGAACATGGGAGTGACAAAAGGAAATTTTTAAGAAATAATTTGACATTTGATTGATTTCTTAAAGCATCATAGTATAAAATAAATGTCCGTGAGTCCATACTGATGTAGGATAAATAACTGAATAAATAAATAAATGTAGGAGAAAGTGCAGCACTTCCATACAAAGGAATTCCACTTAATAAATGTAGAAAGAATGAAGAAAATAGAAAATCACTGTCAGAACACCACAGTAATAACTGCCGCAGGCAAGACGCATGATGGAGGCTAAAATTAGCAGGCAGAAGTTTGAAGATAAACAGGATATTTGCATTGCCTCAAAGTGTTTCTACCATCATACTTACTAATTACAAAGAGAAAAATCGGAACCTTACAGTGGAGAAATCTGGCAGACACCGCCCTGACCAAGTGACCGAGGCTAGCGTCACCAGTATTAAGACACATCTGCATGCGTTCCCCCCGAATACCTTGAACTGAGAATGGTAGACCTGCCAAAAATGCACAATTTCAATTTACTCATGAAAAACATTGAACAACCACAAATTAAAGGAAATTCTACAAAATAACTGACCAACGCTCTTCCAAAGTGTCAGAGTCATGATAGACAAAGGAAAAGAGAGAGATGTCATAGATTAGAGCCAACTAGACAGGACAGCTAAATGCAGCGTGCGCCCCTGGATCGGAGATGGGAACAGAAGAAGGACATGAGTGGAAAAACTGGTGAAATCTGAACAAAGTGGTTTAGTTAACAGTACTGCACTTGTGTTAATTTCTGAATTTTGGTCACTGTACTGTGGTTCTGCTAGATGTTAACATTAGGGAAAGCTGGGTGAAGCCTCTGTAAGCTGGGGAACTCTCTATATTATTTGTGCAAATTTTCTGTTGCACAATTTAATAAAATTATGTCAAAGTAAGTTTTTTTTAAAGCATAAAATAATGGGACTGTTGTATGACTTCCTTGCATTGCTAAATGCTTTAGTGTTAGTCCCATTGTGAATTACATACTGGGAGGGAAGATGAGGCACTAGAGTCATTTCAGGGCTCAGGGCCTCTAAGTACCACTTGGAGCAAATTGGCTTTGTCCCCAGGAAGTCACCAGGCAGCTCTGTTCCTCACCCAAGCCCTTTTCTTCCCTCCTTGGATGCTGATGGAACTTAGAAACACCTGCTACTGCACCACCACACGCTCCTCCTGGACAGTTCTAGGAGCTTGGGGCCCTGACTCTCAGGGTGTGGCCATACTTTACGGTGTCAGTAGGACAATCCCACCAGAACAGGCCATTCAGCCTTAACTCCAGAGACAGAGCAGGCATGCTATGGCAGGGTCATTTCCTTGGGGTAATAATAGGCCTTATTTTGCAGGTTGTAAGAATTGCATGAGGCAATACACGCTAGAACGTGGGTGGACCTTGAAAACATTATGCTAAGGGAAATGAGCCAGACACAAAAGGACAAATCCTATATGATTCCACTTATATGAGGTGCCTAAAATAGGCAAATTCTAGCAAAAGAAACTAGAATAGTGGTTACAGGAACTAGGGGGAGGGGGAGATGAGCTATTGTTTCATGGGTACAGAGTTTCTCTTGAGATGATGAAGAAGTTCTGAGGCTGGAGAACAGAGATAGTTGCACAACATTATGAATGTACTTAATGCCACTGAATGGCACACTGAAAAATGGTTAAGGTGGTAAATTTTACATTTTATGTATATCTTACCACAACCAAAAATGCTTAAAAATTAAAGGAATTCAATGAGATGATTAAAACCTTCTATAAAGCCCCAGCCCATAGTGGACATGGATACCATTAGCTTCTTCCTTACTAAACTTTTAGAACATAGAACTATTATGCAGTTGTTCCATGTGATTTTTGGCCATAACAGCCCCCTATGATTTTTATAATTAACCACATTCTTAACTGCACTATGGCCTGATTTTCAACGTTTATTTTTTATTCTAATGCGACGTTAAGACCAAATGATGAATTTAAAAAAACATTAGGCTCAAGTGTCTGTTTAGAATAACAGATAAAAACTGAAACTGACTAGCTGATTCCCAGTACGACTGTGAGGGAGTCTGGCCATGGCTTTAATTAAATCATGTTCCTACCCAGGTTTGCCCGATTATCCCTGATCCTCTTCCCACCTGTACTGCCACTTCTGCCGTCACTCCCACCACTTCCAGCCGAGGACCCCAAGCCACCTGCAGCCATCATTTCATATCTAGGCTCACAGCCTAGGTTTGGCATTGCTGTGACTGTAGCTGAAGTTGAAAATCACTCTTAGAGTCAGTGTTGTCAGGACATCATACTACTGCTGAGGGTGTGGCTAAACCCTGCTATGATGTTGACACACAGCTGGCGTTTATCACCCTTGTCACTCAGCCCTGGTTTTGTGACAAGGCTCCCCGCTGCCCAGTGAGATGTCATGTTCAGCCTTTTGTTAAATGAGAATTATGTGCAGGGTCCTGGCCTTGGACGCCAGGGTGAGACACTGTCTTGCAGAATACTTCTTTCTGATGGTTTTCTGTGATGGAACATTGTAGTGTTCCATATTTTAGTTTTGGTTTTGTAATCACTGATTATATAATGAATTCTGGTTCTGTGCCTGCAAAATCGGCCTGCACAGTTAAAGACACAGGGGAGGATACAGCTGCTTTAGAACACACAGAAATAGAGACTCTGTGTCCGTATGTCCCATCGCTTCCACCACCACCCCTGCTAATCTCCTGAAAGATCAGTCTCACTTTATATCACAATTTGGTGGCAATGGCAGTGCCATAGCATTACCCCGTTACTTTTTGCACAGAGTCGCGGATCCTAGTTTTGAAGTTTGCAATTTTGTAAAACATCAGCTACCTCTAGTGGGGCTAACTCCATCTGCCTTACTCACATCTAAGTGCTTGAAAGTCTGTGCCCTTGACTTCAAGATTCAAGTTTCCAACTCCCAGTTAAAGTCCAGTGGCAGATAAACAATGAATACTTTTTTTAGGGTAAGTATGTCCCATGCAAAACTTGGGACATACTTATGCTTAAAAAAAAAAAAGGATTCATTATTTGTCTGAAATGCAAATGCAGTGGGGCAGCCTCCTGTTTTTATTTGCTAAACCTGGCAACTCTACTCAAGATCAGACTCTGGTCATTGTCCTATTCTCTAGATCTGTCCTTGTGAGACTCCGATAATTCATTCTGCCAAGAAGCTTGAGACAGCATGAGGCAAAGGAAGAATCTTAATCACACTTGGTTTTTTGTTCTTATCGAGTCCCAAGTGTCACAGATATGCATTCAATTCATAAATAAATTAAAACCTTTCATTTGGACGGCTGAAGTTCAGTTCATTTTATCCTGAAACTTTAGCAAGACTAGATTCCATTGAAAGGAAAGATGATGTAAAGAGGAAAGAATGTTCTAGAGATCCAGAGACTTGGTCACTCATCCCAGGCCAAGTGGCTATGGTTGTGGCACTCTTTCTTTAGTCTCTGTTTGAAAACTTTAAGAGTTAGATTAAATGACCTCTAAAATCCCTTCCCAGGGCTAATTATTCTGTAATTCTGGCTTCAAAAGTTCCAAAACTTCCGAGGTACATTATTGAAAAATCACAATATTAGATTAAAAATTTTTTTGAACATCTGGAATTTTTTTATTTATGATGAAATTTTCTAATAAGTTGCTTACCAAATTTCTGAGAAGAGTACATATCTTGACTTCCTCAGCACTCTTGCTATTACATTAAATATTTTGTGCAAACTCTACTTAATTAGTATCCAGCTACAAGATTTGCCTGTCAGATTGCTCTAATAGAATTTTCCACATGTCTCTCGTTCTTAAATGACCTTGGTAAAATCCAGCATTCTAAATTAGAGCTCTAACAAGAACTCAGGTCATTAGCAGTTACTCTAAAGAGAGATCAATATGATCTTGGGTAAATGAAGATATTTTACAGAAACGTTCTTCATCGAGATACAAAATACATGTTAAGGAAAAAGCACTTTTTGAGCACAGAACTCGTTCTTTTCAAGTAGATTCAACAAACGTATTGATCATTTGACCATCCCACACACTCCTCTGGCTCCAACCCCATTTATATGTGTCCACGTTTTATTTCTCTCCTGAGTTTCAGAACCAAATTTCTAACTCCATACTAGAATTCTCCACCTAAATGTCCCACAGGCACCTCAAACTCAGTAAACCTAAAATAAAGTACCTACTGTCTTCCCCCCACAACCTGCTCTATTGCTCTCCTCAAACTCAATTCATGGTATTATTATCCACCATCATTATTAGCACAAGCTAGAAATCTGGTAATTACCTCCACCCTTAATCAACAGGTTACGAAGTCCACTCAGTCCTGCCTCCTCAGGGCCTCTCGACGCTGTGTCCATTCTGAGAGCGCTGCCTTAGTGCAAGTCCTCTCGCCTGGACTACTGCAGTAGGAGTCCTCGGAACCTTTCCCCCGCCATCTGCACAAAGGCAGAGTGATAGTTCTAAAAAAAAGGCTCAGATCACCCTAACCCTCCTTCACAATAGCCCTCCACCGCCTGGAGAAGAGGCTCCGGACTCTTTCACATGCTAAATGTGACCTTTCGATTTCTGGCCACAGCTGCTTACTCCAACTTCATCTCCCTCAGAACTCAACACCCCACAACTTGCCACTTCCCCAGTCCGTTATCTCCTTCTAGGCCTTGCCTATGCTGATCCCTTTACAGAAATACCCCTCCCCCCTCTTCCCCAGCCGGCCGGTTCCTACTCATCTTTCAAGATCTCGTTCAAGGGTCCCCTGTGGGCTAGCTTCTCTGCCTAGTACCCTCCCTGACTCCGCCGTGCAACCAGTTAGTGCCTCCTTCCCCACAATAACCCTGTGCTTTTCAATTACACACTTTTCATCTGCTCCCTCTACTAAACTGAAAGCTCTTCGAAGATGAGGCTGTGGTTTATTTTGCTTTGCATCCACAGGGCCTAGAGAAGGGCTTGGAACAAGGCAAGTGTTCTATAAACATTATTTGGGGGGAGGGGGGATGAATGGATAAATGAAATAAAAAAGAGGTGGCCTTTTTAGATAGGTATTGTGCTAAGTGCTTTATCTCACTTGTTTCCTATAACAACTTTACAGAGGAGGATACTACTACCACCTTCATTTTATACATTAAGAAACCAAGAGTTTAAGTAACTTACCTAAGTCCACATATAATAAGTGATAGAGCCCACACGTGGCATTTGTTCCTCCAGATTCTCTCCATTGTCAACTAGATGGGCATGTTGACGAGCAGAGGAGAGGCAGACATCAAGAGGCTGTGAGAGATTGAATAATGTGTCTCTCAATTATTAGAAACTCACTACTAATTAAATAATCTCTGAATCCCACTTAAATTCCAGGCTTCTTAGTCTTTACTTTTACTTTTTACATGTTCTATTATTATGAAATATTTGTTATTACAGAAAAGTGCATAAAACACATGTATGGTTTAAGAATAATTGTTACGTGTGTAATCTCCACCCGTATCAAGAATAGAACTGCCAGGGCCTCAGAACCTGCCCCCCGACCCCAGCCCTTTCTCTCTTCCTGAGCACAGGGGGAATGGTCATCCTGACTTCTGTGATAATCATTGCCTTGCTTTTATTTGTTGCTTGGCCATGTAGATAGAATATATAACTGTATAGCTGTGTATTCCAAGTGTTCTACTGCTGTTGTAACAAACTGCCACCAACTCAGTGGCTCCCACGTGTCCTACAGTTCTAAGGATCGGAAGTCCGGCCTGGGTCTTCAGGGCTGTGTTCTCTCTGGAGGCGCTAGGGGAGAATCGGTCCTCTTACCTCGCTCAGTTCTAAAGGCTGCCTGCACTCCTGGGCTTGGGGCCCCCTCCTCCGTCTTCAAAGTCAGCAGCACGGCCTCTTCTCTCTTCTCTGCCATTTGCTTGCTTCTGTTCTCTTCTCTCTGTGCCTCTGACTCTCCTACCTCCCTCTTAAAAAGGACCCTTGTGATTGCACTGGGCTCAGCTAGATAATGCAGAATAATCTCAATACCTCAAGATTCTTAATTGTATTTGCAAAGTTCCATTTTCCTTGTAAGGTGACATATTCACCGGTTCCAGGGATGAGGATATGGGCATCTTTGGGGGCCATTAACCAGTTTTTCACAGCCTCTAAATAATTTCCTTGAGTTATACCTGGTTTTGAACTTTATATATATGGAGTCATATGGTACCTATTATTTTGCTCGTATAATCCATTTCCACTTAATGTAATTATTTCTATATTGGAGTTTAAAACCACTGTCTCATTTGTATTTGTCCTATGTATTATGTATTGCCTTTCTTTTCTTGCCTTCTCGGATTATTCAAAAAAAATTTTTTTAATCATCTCATTCTTTTCCTTCGACTGGTATGAAAATTATATACTTTTTATTTTGTAGTTATTATTCTAGAATTAATATGCATTCTAAACTTAAAGTCTGAAATTAATCAATGCCTTTACCCTCTCCCACATAATTCAAAGAACTTAAAACATTTCAATTCCCTTTATCCTTCCTGACATGTTATTTTTATCAGATATTTTAATTGTGTCTTGTTTTTATTGTTGTAAGTTTTGCCCTTCAAGACATTATTATTATTGTTTTACGCAGTTAATGTTCACTTAGATGTATCCGTATATTTATCAATTTCTTTCCTCTTTCTTCTTCTATCTCAGATCTTCCCTTTAAGATCACTTTTATTCTGCCTAAAGGAAGGTCTTAAATTAGAGTGTGCTAATGGCAAACTTTCATCTTTGAAGTGTCTAAAAATAACTTTGTTTTGCTCTCACTCTTGGAAGATACTTTTGCTGGATGTAGAATCTACGTTGGCAATGATTTGAGTTTATAAACCACTGATTTGTATATGTGTATCAACCATTGATGGTTTTATTCCACTGGCTTCTGTTTTCTTCGTTACTTCCTCTGTTACTATTGAGAATGCAGCTGTTGTCTAGTTGCCACTACTTTGTGTGGTTTTTTTTAAATTTTTTATTGAAGTATAGTTAATGCACAGTATTATATAAGTTTCAGGCATACAATATAGTGATTCACAATTTTAAGGGTTATACTCCAGCTTATACTTCCTATAAAAATATTGGCTATATTCCTCGTGTTGTACAATATATCCGTGTAGCTTATTTTTTATTTTATTTTATTTTTTAACATTTTTATTGATTTATAATCATTTTACAATGTTGTGTCAAATTCCAGTGTAGAGCACAATTTTTCAGTTATACATGAACATATATATATATTCATTGTCACATTTTTTTCTCTGTGAGCTACCATAAGATCTTGTATATATTTCCCTGTGCTATACAGTATAAGCTTGTGTATCTATTCTCTGTGTAGCTTATTTTATACCTAATAATTTGTACCTCTTAATCATCAACCCCTATATTGCCCCTCCCTGCTTCCTCTCACCACTGGTAACTACTGGTTTGTTCTCTGTATCTGTGAGTCTGCTTCTTTTGTTATATCCACTGGTTTGTTGTATTTTTAGATGCCACATATAAGTGATATCATACAGTATTTGTATTTCTGTGTTTCTTATTTCACTTAGCATAATATCCTCCAGGTTCATCCATGTTGCTGCAAATGGCAAAATTTCTTTCTTTTTTATGGCTGAGTGGTATTCCATTGTGTGTATATACCACAGCTTCTTTATCCAGTCATTTGTCGATGCTTGCAGTTAGGTTGCTTCCATATCTTGGCAATTATAAATAATGCTGCAGTGAACATTGGAGTGCATGTATCTTTTCAAATTGTGTTTTTGTTTTGGGATTTTTTTGTATATATACCGAGGAGTGGAATTACTGGGTCATATGGTAGTTCTATTTTTAGTTTTTTGAGAACCCACCATACTGTTTTCTACAGTGGTTGCACCAATTTATATTCCCACCAACAGTGTACAAGGGTTCCCTTTTCTCCACATCCTGGCCAACATTTGTTATTTGTGTTCTTTTTGATGTTAGCCATTCTGGTAAGTATGAGATGATAACTCACTGTAGTTTTTATTTGCATTTCCCTGGTGATTAGCAATGTTTAACATCTTTTCACGTGCCTCTTGGTCATCTTCATTTCTTTGGGAAAATGTCTATTCAGTTCTTCTGTCCTTATTTTAATCAGGTTGTTTGTTTTTTTGATGATGAGTTGTATGTGCTATTTATATATGTTGGGTATTAACCCCTAATTGATCTTATCATTTGCAAATCTTTCCTCCCATTCAGTAAGTTGTCTTTTCATTTTGTTGATGGTTTCGTTTGCTGTGCAAAAGCTTTTAAGTTTAATTAGGCCCCATTTGTTTATTTTTGCTTTTATTTCCTTTGCTTTAAGAGATAGATCCAAAAAATATTGCTACAATTTATGTCAAAGAGTGTTCTGCCTATGTTTTCCTCTAGGATTTTTATGGTTTCCAGTCTTACATTTAGGTCTTTAATCCATCTTGAGTTTATTTTTGTATATGGTGTTAGAGTTTGTTCTAATTTCACTGTTTTACATGCAGCTGTCCAGTTTTCCCAGCACCACTTATTGAAGAGACTGTCTTTCTCCACTGTACCTTCTTGCCTTCCTGTCATAGACTAATTTACTGAGTATATGAGTTTATTTCTGGGCTCACTAGTCTGTTCTACTAATCTATGTGCCTGTTTTTGTGCCAGTACCATACCAGTGCAATTACTGTAGCTTTGTAGTATAGTCTGAAGTCAGGGAGCATGATTCCTCCAGCTCTGTTCCTCTTTTTCAAGATTGTTTTTGATTTTGGGGATCTTTTTTGTTTCCATGCAAATTTTTCAAGTATTTGTTCTAGTTCTGTGAAAAATGCCATTGGTATTTTGATAAGGATTCCACTGAACCTGTAGATTGCTTTGGAGAGTATGGTCATTTTAACAACATTAATTCTTCCCGTCCAAGAACACAGTGTATCTTTCCATCTGTTTGTCTCATTTTCAATTTCTTTCATCAGTGTCTTATAGTTCTCCGAGTACAGGTCTTTTACCTCCTTAGGTAGGTTTATTCCTAGGTATTTTATTCTTTTTGATGCAATGGTAAATGGAATTGTTTCCCTAATTTCTCTTTCTGATAGTTTGTTGTTAGTGTATAGAAATGCAACCGATTTCTGTATATTATTTTGTATTCTGCAAGTTTACCAAATTCATTGATAAGCTTTAATAGTTTTCTGGTGGCATTTTTAGGATTTTCTATCATGTCATCTGCAAATAGTGGCAGTTTTATATCTTCCTTTCCAATTTGGGTTCCTTTTATTTCTTATCTAATTGCTGTGGCTATGATAGTCATTGCTGTGGCTATGATAGTCATTGCTGCTTTGGAGATCGTCTTTTTCTCTGGTTGATTTTAAAATCTTATTTCTCTTTGGTTTGTTAGAGTTTCACAATGATGAGTCTAGGTGTAGATTTCTTTTTGTTTTCCCTGCTTATCATTCTTGCATCTGTAGATTGATATCTCCGATCAGTTCTGAAAAATTCTTAGCCGTTATCTCTTTAAAATTATTTTTATCCAAACCCTTCTCTCTTCTCCTTCTGAAAGTCTGATTCAGTGATTGCTACACATTTTACTGCTTCCCTGTCTTTTAACCTTTCTTTCACATTTTCTATATTGTTGTTTCTCTATACTATACTCTGAATAATTTCTTCTGATCTATATTTCACTTCTCTAATTTTTCTTTTTAGTTGTGTCTAAACTGTTTAACCATATCTATTGAGTTTTTAACTTGGGTTGTTGCATTTTTTAATTTAGAGACATTCTATTTGGTTACTTATAAAATCTGCTAAATCACTTTTTATCATACCCTTTTCTATACATATATTTTCTATTTTTCCTTTGAATTTAGTAAGCATAGTTGCTTTTATGGATTGTCTAGCAATTTCAAAATCTGCAGTCTTTGGAGGTCTCTTTCTTCCAGTTCTCATTCTTGATGGCTTACTTCCTTGTAGGCTTAGTCTTTTTTTTTTTCTGTACATTGTTTATTGTCCTTGAGATTTTGTTTGGAAAGATTCTTTAAAGCCTAGGGTGACATTAATTTTCTCCAGAAAGAACTTTTATTTGCCTGTGATAGGCACACAGGGACACTTTAAACTAAATCACTTTAAACTAAATTTACAACTTGAGAGGGTTTAATATATTATGGTTTCCTTTTCTTTTTGTTTTTTGTTTCTGTTTTTGTTTTTCATCATCCAACTGATACAGATTTGGAAGCTGTGAAAGTACCAACTTGCAGTTATAACTTCTCAGGGCAGTTCACTGCTTTTACCACTTTCCCTGCTCATCATAAGGGCAACTTTTCTTGTGATCTCCTGGGCCTGAGGGAAGAGGCACATTTACTTTTGTTTCACCCTTACCCTGAGAGTTTTACCTGTGTTAGTGAGGGGAGGAGCAGACCCTAGGCTTTGATTCTGTCCTCCTTGTCCTCAGAAGCCCTCTGAACCAAAGTTCAAGTTTGCCCTAATTGACAAATGTCCTTAAACAGCTTTAAGGTGACACAACTTTCAGAGACTTTTTCTTCTCTCTGATTTTGGACTTTAACTTCTTACTATCTTGCCAGATCTTTGATGCTTATAAGAAGTTATAATTTTTTTTTAAGTTAGTGTTTTTGGTTGTTTCTAGTAGGAAGTTGGTCTGATTTGTATCCTTCCTTATTCCTGGAGATGGAAGCCCTTCCCTCATCTTCCTAGGCTTGTTTGTTTTTTTTTTAATTGGTATATTTTATTCTTACTCACTTTTTTGTTTTTTGTTTGTTTTTGTTTGTTTTGGGGGGGAGTAATTAAGTTTGTTTGTTTGTTTGTTTTAACAGAGGCACTGGGGATGGAACCCAAGACCTTGTGTATGTTACTTGCTCTCTACCACTGAGCTGTACCCTCCCTGCTTCTTAGGCTTGGTTAAACTATATGCTTAGAAACTAAAAATCAACATGATCTACTCTAAGCAAATTAACATATGAAAAAGCAAGCATATTTTTTAAGTCTCCTATACTTCAGGAAAAGAATCATTGCAAGGTTCCCTTCAATAGAAGACAAAAACTGAATTCCATACAAATTTTCAGGAACACATCTGAAATTTTCTAAGAAATGTTTTCCAAAAAAACAAAAATTAAGTAATTTTCTAACCACTACTAGATTATTTTAAAATTGTAATAGTTTATCCAGAAATTACTTTTCCAGCAAACTCGACCACCCAAGAATCCAAGAGTAAAAGTAAATAAAATGACTCTACATAGTCCAATTAGATGGCAAAAGGGTTGTCACATTATTTAATGTACTTTATTCATCAGAAAGTCTTAAAGGCCTCATTCAGAGTTGATTAACTCTTATTTTATACACAGTTCAAAGAAACCTCACTCTGGTTTTTCTAGCCCACAAATCCTTAGGAAGAACAACTTGAAAGAAAACACGCATTTTGAAAAGCAGGCTTATTGTAAGAGCCAGGAATGGTTTCTGACAATTCCACGAGTGGAGGGTAGACTGGACTGTAAAAGCCTGTCCAAAAAGGTCAAGAAGAGGCATGAAGCAGACATTTAGCCTAACGTTCTACAGAAGCCCGTGGGAGGCTCGTTGCACCATCCCCAGCTTAGTGGACGAACATCTACGCTCGTGGTGCTGACCCTGCAGCAACATCCAGAGATGCGGTGTCTTCAGTACATCTTCTCTATTTATTAAACTAAAAATTACTTCTATGGTAATTTTTTTCATGTTTAGAGAATCTCACTCACCAGCAGGGTCTGATAAATAAGCATTTCTATATGATAGCCTCTTAAAATCTAATTTCCCTCTAAGACTGAGTTCAGAAAATTCAGAGCTTATGAATACCCTCCATGTACCTTTAAGTCCTTTAACTTTCAGTCTAGCAGTTGAAAGAAGAGGTGTTTTTCTCAGTGTCACTGAGCTCTGAAATAGAAACTTAAGAGAAATCAACTAGAATGGCCACGTTTGAGAGAAAGAGTCAAAATGGAGGGGGTTGGCTTTACTCCAGAGCAGCCTCACCTTGGGCAGGTTACATAGGTTCACAAAAGAGAACTTCATAGGTGCAAAATGGAACTGCCAAGATCTTTAAGTGGTAGGTAGTTACCAGGGTTCAAAGGGTGCATGGGGAAGGAGAGGTAAAGGAAGTGGGAGGAAAGAAAACGCTCCCCAGACATCCCACCACGAACAATGCCCTCTCTGCCTCCTGATGAAACTTAGAAGACACGGCTCTCAACGTCACACATTGATTTTGGATCCCACTGAAAGGCGGGCCTGTTTCTGTGGTACAGGAGAATCATTGCTTGAGAAGTTTCAGGCTTTGCTGATCCCACGAGAGGAAATGCTGAGTTTTAGTATCATTCTCATTATTACATCACTAGTATCATTCTAGAGTCTCATGAGCCGGAAAACACAGACACCTGCTTATTGCAAGATGCTGGCTTCTCTGTATCCTTCCAGTGTAATTCCCTGTACCTTCCCTTTAGTATTTATCCTATCAACTTAACTTTTTCAGTGCTTAATTTGTATTTGTGGGTTATTTTCTTTTTTTTTTTTTGAATTCTGTAAGTGGAGCTAAGAACTGAACTATAGTGGGAGCAAAGGACTTCTGTCCTGTTTAAAACTGGCAAATAGGTTTCATTTTGCAAGACAATTCTGGTTGGTTGGGTGGAAAGCCATATTTTGAAGAATATCAAAACTGCTTCCAGGTTCAGGAGGAAAGAGCTCTGAGATCCATGAGTAATGTCTGCTCCAGCACAGGACTGGGACTACAGTGTGCCTGTCAGATATTTGTTATCCCTGGCTTAGTTCAACAAATATTCATTGACTGCCTAGTATATGCCAAGTAGTGTGCAAAGTGCAGGCTCTTTGTTTATTGGTTTTGTATTGTTTTTGTTTTAAATAAAGAAGACATTGTTCCTTTATTTATCGTGATAAATGGCAGACACATGAAAATTTAGCGCAGAATAGTAATGAAAGCATATCAAGGTCCAGGGAGTCAGAGAGAAAGAAATGGGGTGAGCACATCAGGGAAGGAAGGGGTCTGGGAGAAGGAGACACATCAGCAATTTCAGAAGGCTGGATGGGCTCAGCTTTGGTCTGAATCCCCCGCTTCCTACCTCAACCACTTGCAAATGGCAGAGCACCACTATATGACCAGTTTCTGGACAGATTTCCTGTAAGCATTCTAATAAGTAGCCCATATAACTTTTCTCTCCATCGTGTACAGCCTTCATCTCATTATCAGTGAATCCCAGCTGAATGCCACAAGGGGATGGACTGCCGCCCTGTGAGCTTCTGAAGGAGCCAAGGTAGGACCACACAGAAAGCGCACCAATGGATTTAGGCTTTCAAAGCACACATGCTAACAGTGACAGGAGTGGCCCATAACCAAGAACAGTTATTTCTAAAAGGCATAAGCTTTGTGAGGAGTGTCCGGATGGTCAAAATCCAGAGTAATCCAAGGCTGATTAAAAATGCTAAGTAAAAAGGGTATTTATAAGCTATGTTTGGAACAAAACAAGCAGCCATGTAAGAATGATCAATTTGGGGGAGAGTATAATGCTAACATATATAAGAAAATTATAAGAAAAAATCATAATTACCAAATTACTTCCCATTATTTTCCTCTGCATAAGGTGTTTCTCACAGGTGGTGCATCAAACTCACCTAGAGTGTTTGTAAAAATATACACTCCCAGGCCCCATTTTGGATCTACTAAGCCTAAATCTCTGGAAGAAGGTTGGAGATATGCATTTTTAATTTTTAAAATATTTTTTAATTTAACTATTTTATTTTGGCCGGAGTTGGGGAGGTAATTAGGCTTATTTATTTTTAGTTCAGGTACTGGGAATTGAACCCAGGACCTCATGCATGCTAAGCACGCGCTCTACCACTGAGCTCTACCCTCTCCTCGGAGATGTACATTTTTAATAGCTCTCCCTCCTCCAAGTGATTCAGCTGTATCCTAAAGATTTAAAACCACTACTCTTAAAGACAGAAAGACAATGGCTATAAGAAAATAAAGTCCAAGATAAACAAGAAGGCGGTGAGAGTACCAGCTGCTTCAAATGAGTTTAATTCTGCAAATCCTATGAAATACATCCAGGATAATTTTGCAGATGTGATCATACAAACATCAACATCAATCTTTAAGAAATCATGGGAATGGCCCAATTGCTGGAAACCTGGAGATAGGCAAATACTGGCTACCACTGCAAGGCAGAGAGGAGGATTCAATAAAATAGGGAATTGTCAGTTTTACATGGATTCCTAGCAAAACTTTGGAAAGAGTTAGCAAACAGTGTTCGTAAGCACTTAAAAATGGAATGTTGATCATTAACAGTCAGCCTGGAGTCACCACAGGTATATTTATATGTGTCTTTTATTTTAAGCTGCATCAAACCCCTTGTTGAAAATGGTCAAGTAATAAATAAAAAACAACACATACTAAGCTGATATCTTTTTTTTTTTTTTGATAAGTCTGCTAGCACAGCAGAATGATGAAGTTATTTTATGTTGAGTTTTTCTTGGGCTTTTAACAAACTGTGTCATGATATGTATTGAACAAGTTGGAGAAATCTGAGGCAATTGATAAACTAACGATTTATATTTCAGAGCCTACTTTATGTCAGGAACTCTACTAAGTGTTTTGTGAGTACTAATTCATTGAATTTACCCATCCTTATAAAGTAACAACAATTGTCCCGTTTTACAGATGAGGAAACTAAGCAGAAATTTATCAGATTAACTTGCCCGGGGTCATATAGTAAGGATGTAGTGGAGCTAGGGTTGAGAGGTCTACCAGCAGCACTCAGTTTCAGCTGGATGGAGTCAGAGCTGGGTAAAATGTCACATCCAGACAGAGCTGATCTGTGGTTCATGCCAACCTGAAGGAATCACTAACGGCTGGTGGGTCTATAAAATCATCCCAGAACTGCACAACACTTTTATTAGTGGTTTGGATAACAATATAGAGGTTGGGCTTATCAAATTTACAGATGGCAGAAAGCTAGAGGGAGGGATAGCTAAAACTGTAAATGAGAAAATCAATATCCAGAATGATCTTCGCAAATGAGAATAACAGACCAGAGCCAAAAAGATAAAATTTTTGAAGACCCATGGTAAAAATCCTGTACCCTGATTACACAAGTAAATACAATTAGGAACACCCAGCTTAAGTGCGTAAGACAAACTGTAGAAACCTGGGAGATTAATTAGATGTATTGATACAGTCAGCCTCCTATAGATTGGTTCAAGATGATAAATATGTGACAACAACAAAATGACTTCATGTAGTTCTTTGTCTGACTGGCTCCCCGACCCACACCCCTCCAAAGCTGAAGCTACCATATTTCACCTAATTTGAGATGCCATTGATTGCAGGATGCACAGTGGCTTAGTACCACTGGCAGTGGGGGAAGGAAAGCCATCAATTAAACTAGGACACAATGCTTTTGTATCACTTAGCATTTTTATTTTATAATGATCAAAAGACCTTTTTACACTTCACCAGCCCCTTGAGGAAGACACAGTGGCTGTTGCAGCTCCTGACCTTCAGCTGTTTGCTTTGTGCGGGAACAAGTTGGTCAGGAAGTTTTTAAGGATTCTGGAAGGACACCCTCGGAGCCAGAGAGGCAGATTCACTGAATTAGTCCCACTAACCAGAGCCCCCTGCGGAAGGAGTGGGCATCTTCATCAGAGGCACAAAAGAAAAGAACCTCAAAGTGAAAGGACTTGCTCTTCTAGCAAGACTCTGAGAATTACTTCAAGAAAAATACCGCATGCTGAAGGTTCTAGGACTTAGGACCGCTTCCAGATGAGAGGCCGGAAGTGATCATTGATTTGCACAGCTCTTCTGAGATTGTTCAACAGATTACTTCTATCAATATAGAGCCAGGGGTATAGGTTGAAGTCACTATTGCTGATGCTTAAATCAGCTATTTTAATAAACTGATTACAAGTTGCTAAAAAAAGATTTAATAGACACAGGTTTTTATCACATCAATTGTGCATGATGCAAAAGGAAAAGATAAAAGAAAGAAATAGGTTAAGGAATTCCCTAGAATTCTCATTCAGAGTCAAACTTCTGAAATACATTTCACTTCAGAGTGGAGTCTACACGTCCTGTTCTTCCAAACACAGTCGTCCTCTGTGCCACCAGGGTGTCAGTTGTGCAGGATTTCTTTAAACAGATCTTTCAAGGATTTTTTTCCCAAGGAATGCCTCTACCCCTTACCCCCAAGTTTTAATGCAGGTCCTTTCTTGATCTTTTCAGAAGGTGTCAACAGAAGATTCCAGAAAATAACCAAGACTTCCTGAAATGGTCTTAAATTGTTTGTTGAGTGAAAAGTTGATGAGTTGCTGCTGTCCATTTATACCATTAGAAATATAAAGCAAGTTGGCACACGTGCAGGCAGCCACCACTACATATTGTCTGTCACCTGGCCAACAGCAATTATAAGACACCATTGATCAGAAGAGGCATCCTGATTTCAGAAATGTTAAATGTGAAAAGATCTGTATCCGAGAATCGATAAAATTCAGTAATTATGCTCTGCTTGCAGGCTGAACCCAATCCAAACTTTGGAATCTACGTTGCCCCATGACAGGGGAGGTTTAAGAGACTCTTACATCCAAGGATTTAATACTCACAATTCCATCTAGTCTGGTGTAATGTAATCGAGTCATCCATAGTTTCGCTAAGAGAAGAACCTGAATCCTTAGTTCCCAAGTTGGGACATGAGTCAGTTACCCAGCTGGAGAGTGACTTTGGCTAACTGACATATCGTAGCCCACCTCAGTGCATCTTCCTGGTCCTTTACATCTCATGGAATGGTCAGTAGTCATCACATACTCAACAACAATCTTTCCTAAATAGCAGTCATGAGGTTGGGGATTTCTAAACAACATAGGATGACTCTCTTCTAAGTTTTATAGAGAAGAGCATAAAAATTGAACTCGGGCCAACTTGGGTTCTATTCTGACACTTACTATATGTATGATCTTGGCTGAGTTTGCCTTGCTAAACTTTAGTGTCCTTTTTGGTAAAATGGAGGTTGTCATAATTATTATTATGAAATATGAAATAAGGTAATGTGCTTAAAATGCTAAACACCATGCCTGGCACATACAGTAAATGAACAATAAATAGTACGCCAGAGATGGGTTTCAGATGGATCAAAGATTAAATGTAAAAAGTGAAATAATAAAAATAGTTGAAGATGACATGGGAGATTATTTTTAGAACATCAGAATGGAGAAGGCTTTTCTTAGTGATACATGTGAGGAAGAAGGAGGAGGAGAAGAAAAAAAGCCCAGAGTGAAAAGATTGATACATTTGACTACTTAAAACAAAACTTCTCCATGGTCGTTGAAAAATGCCATAAGGTAAATAAACAAATGACAAACTGGAAAGAGTAATTGTACCATATAACCCAAAGGGTTAATTTCATTAATAGACAAATATCTTCTAGAAATCAACAAGGAAAAGACCCATAAACTAATCGAAAGTTTTGCAAAGGATGTTTAAAAGAAATACAACTTGCTCTTAAACAGATAAAAGATGTTTAACATCACTCGTAGTAAAGTTGAGTAGACAAGTCAAAACTACAATAAGCCGCTTGTTTTCTGCCTCCTTCCTTAGATGCTCTGCCTGCCTATCTGCCGGGACCTCTGTCCGCTAAGTGCAGGGTCTTCCTCACACTGCCTCTCTTCACCTTGGGCTCCCTGTCTTGCCTTCTTCTAGGAACCCCCACTGGATGTAAGCCCATCAAAAAACTGCCCCTCCGCTGGCCCCAGGATTTCCCAGTAGCTTCCAGGTTCTGATGATTTTAGACTGGCTCCTCCCAGGGGGACTGAGCTCTGCTGAGGACAGAGCTTTAAAATGTTTCATTTTGTTTTTCTATAGTCCTAGGTTCATATCCAGGGAGCAATATTCTGCACTGATCAACTCACTGTAGAGTGAAATCTTCTGTTCCTGAGATAAAGGGCTATGAGTTCACAGGAGGGCAGCCACCAGGGTGATATATATTGAAACCACGTCATTCGGGAAACAGCTGAAAGAATTGAGGATGTTAGGGTTATAGGGAAACTACTCGAAGGAAACAGATGTCCTCCAACAGGTGGAGGGCGGTCTGTCCTGGGAGAGGGAGTTAGGCTTGCCGGGGACAGCTGGGTACAGCTGGGTAGAGCTACTGAAGGCAGAACTCAGGACAGAGGGTACAAGTCACCGGGAGAAGATCTGATAAACTTCAGAACGATCAGAGCTCATCAAAAATGGAATGAGTGCCTTTTAGGGAATAACTTCTCTGTAGCTGGACAGATTTGAGCAAATCGTGGATGAAAGACTGAGGGAGAAATCCTTCTCAGAGAGGTTACCACTGGCCGACCTAAGATCCTTCTCTTTCTCTCTGTCTCTGTCTCTGTCTCTCTCTCACACACATACACACAGACCTCTTTTACCTCTCCCTTCTGTACTTTATTTTTTATTTAAAAATTTTTCTCCTTACCTTATATCAACACCTAACTTCCTCTAGATTTTACTTTTTAATCATGTTTATTGTCAGCCTCCAGCTACCAGAAGGGAACTTCCTGGAGATGAGGGATTTGTTCGTCTGTTGCCATCCCATCACTCAGGACACACTTGGCACGTAGTAGGCATTTATTGCTGAATGAATACATGATAAGGGTTTTTCATTATCTCTGTGTCCTTTCCCGCTCTAGAATCTGAGGATGTTACAAGCCCTACAAAGCGGGCCCTGTGTCTCCTGACACTTGGAGCTACTCTTGGCTAGAGAGGAGCATTGCTGAGAAAACCATTAAGGCCACATGTGCAAATTTCTAAGCAGGTGCAGAATGTGTGTCAGTGCGGAGCAGGGCCTGACATGTGGCTGCTGGTGGTGAGGGAGGAAGGCCTCAGTGAGAAGGAGAGTCTGGGACATGAGCCACAGAGAGGAGGGCAAGGTTTCAGGTGGGACTTTCCGCCTTCAAGCAAGTTACTTAATATCTCTGAAGCTCAATCTCCTCATTTATACAAACCTTGCAGGATTGTTGTGAAAAGGAAATGTGAATCACTGGGCCCAGGGCCAGTCACAGAAGTTTGTTGTTCAGAAAGTGTTTGCTCCCCTTTTGGGGATGATTGTTGTGCTATTTAACTTGAGTTTTGACTGGGTGAGACTTTATAGAGATGTGTGAAAAGGAGTTGTAAACTAGAGGTCAGGGCCTCTGAAAAGGCTTGGATGCAGGAACACAAAAATTATGCTGAAGTACAGAGCTCCTAAGCAGGGAGTCTAGATCTAAACTGCCTGGATTCAGATCTTGGCTTTCGCGTACTAACTGGGTGACCTCGAGCAAGTTAGTTGACCTCTCTGTCTGTGCCTCAATGTCCTCATCTGTAAAATGGGGTTAATATTCGTACCTATGCTCTAGGTTATTGTGAGGATTAAATGAATTACCATACATGAAGCATTTAGAACAGTAACTAGCACAATGTGATCATTCTGTGCATGCCAGCTATTGGGATTATCATGTATTTGGAAGAAAGTCTACCACAGATCCACTTGGTTGAAGGGTGGGAGGGAGCCCTGAGGAAGCGGGGTGAAACCAGACAGGAGCGGCACACCCGTGTGAGCCCGGCCCCCTGGCTTCCTGGGTCACCTTAGTACACTGCCTTGTATTATCATGTAGGTTTTATATTTTGCGCCTCCCCCCGCCCCCCGACTCAATTGTGAATTCACTGAGGAAGGAAAGAAACTACTTGCTAATCCAGTCCCTTTGTGCTGTGCTCCGTCATGAATGTGAGGAGGACATGAGTGGCTGGGGGGGGGGGGTAAGGACAGCTTCAGAATCAGGTGGTCCTGCATTTTAATCCCAGCTCTCCCACTTCCTAGATATAGAACCTTGAGGGAGCTGCTTAACCTCAGGAGACCTCAGTTTCATCGGCTATAAAATGGGGACAATATTACCACCTACTGGATAGGGCTGTTGTGAAGACTGAGATAATGCATGAAAAGTATTTAGCACAGAGCCCATGGCCATAAAAAACACTCAGTAATTGATAGCTTTGTGCTTGAGGCAGAAGAGAGCACTGCCGAGAAGTGATCCTATCAGAATTGCAGGCTGTAGTTTGCAGTGGATTGGAGCAGAGAGCAAGGTGAGGCACCGGCTGCAGTGGTCCATCTTTGAAGCGATAAGGACTGTCAGCCTACCCTGTTCAGCCCCGCCCTCCATCCTCAAGGTGGAAGCACTGGTGATTGAATTCCATGAAGATGACAGTCTGTGTCAGTAACAAAATGAGAAGTACTTACTGGGCATCGTATCAGTATCAATTTCCTGGCTGTGATATTGTGCTCCAGTAATGCAAGATGTTACTGCTGAGGGAAGCTGCATGAAGGGGAAATGGGATGTCTTTAAATTATTTCTTATAACTGCATGTAAATTTGTAATTATCTCAAAATAAAAATCATTTACAAATAATTACCTAAACTAACTCACTTTTCATGACCCCCCCCTTTTAAGGCCTTCTTTCTCCCTAACTCCCTTTCCACAGGTCTTGCTAATATCCCTGTGTCCTGCTCCCAACAACACTTACACTGAATATCTACACCCCATCAAAAAACGTGGTGAGAAAAGAACAACAATAATGGATTATAACTGAGTGTTTATGTGCCAGATAGGTTCAAAGCATCTTCTATATGTTAGCTCTTTTTATCTTTACAAAAATCCTTGAGGTTTTTATAACCCTGATTTCACAAATGAGAAAAATCAGGCTTTGAGAAATGAAATAACTTGTTCAAGGTCACATAGCAGAGCCAAGACTCCAAACTTGCTGGGCTCCAAAACCTCCCTGGCCACTACTTGTAGACCTCGTTAAATCTGAGAGTGCAGTTATTAGAAACACCATTTTAAATGATTACCACATTAAGTTTAGTGAACATCCATCATCTCATAGAGATGCAAAATGAAAGGAAAAGAAAGGAATTTTTTCCTTGTGATGAGGATTCTCAGGATTTACTTTCTTAACAACTTTCATATGTAACACACAGCACTGTTAATTATATTAATCATGTTATACGTTACATCCTTAGTAATTATTTATCTTATAACTGGAAGTTTGTACCATCATTTCATGACGTATGTAAGTCAAATCATTATGCTGTATACCTTAAACTTATACAGTGCTGTATTCAATTATATCTTCCAGTAAATATGGAAGAAAAAACGATTTTTTTCTTTTTTTAATTGAAGTATAGTTGATTTACAATGTTGTGTTAGTTTCAGGTGTACAGCATAGTGATTCCATTATGTGTATGTGTGTGTGTGTATATATATATATATATATATATATATATATATATATATATATATATATATTCTTTTTCAGATTCTTTTCCATTATAGGTAATTATAAGATAATGAATATAGTTCCCTGTGCTATACAGTAGGTCCTTGTTGTTTATCTGTTTTATATATACTAGTGTGTATCTGCTAATCCTAAACTCTTAATTTATCCCTCCTCCCCCTCCTATCCCCTTCAGTAATCATAAATTTGTTTTCTATGTCTGTGAGTCCGTTTCTGTTTTGTAAGTTCATTCGTATCATTTGGAAAAAAGAAACACTTTAAAATGTATTTTTTGATAACCGTGGTGTTTCCTTTCTCTGTGCTTGGTGAGTTCTGTAGACAAGTCCCCAGGAACCATACAACAATAAGGAATGGCAAACTCAATCCCTCACCTCTGTCAAGGCTTCACCCAGATGTCTCCTTGACCACAAGGCCTTCTCTGACTTCCATGTTAAATGTTGGCAAACCCCCTACACACACCTACCCTTGCTAGGTGACCAGTTGTCCTGGTTTGCCGACACCTGAGGGAGTTCTCAGAGTAAAAGGATTTTCAGTTTTAAAATCAGGACAGTCCCTAGTAAACCCAAGGAGCTGGTCACCCAGCCCTGCTCATTCAACCTTACCTCCTTTCCCAGCAAGCCAGGAAGATGTCTACGGGTAAATATTCCAAGTAGAGGCCATACCAAGTACAAAGCCCTGAGGCAAAACATGCTTTGTAAGAAAAAGAAAGAGCAAGGAGGCCAGTGTAGCTGGAGTGGGGTAAACAGGAATGAGCCTGGTAGGCAGTCAACACAGAGAGCTGGAGGAGGGGCCAGATTGAGTAGTATCTCGTAGTCTTGGTGACGGCTTTGGATTTTACTTTAAGTGGGAATGGAAGCCATTGGAGTGTTTGAGTAAAGAAGTAACATGACCAAACTTACCCATGGAGTTCTGGGGATGAAAACTTGATTAGATTGGGTGTAAAGGAGAATGGGCTAAAGGCAGTGTGGTGTCCTGGATCGGTGCAAACAGAAAAAGTACACTAGTGGAAAAACTGGTGAAACCCTAATAGAATCTGGAGTGTAACAAGTAGGAATGTACCAATGTTAGTTTCTTGACATTGACAAGTATATAAACTAATCCATAGTAATCCAAAATGTTAGCATTAGGAGTAACTGGGTAAGAGATACATGAGAACTCTATTATCTTTGCAACTTTTCTGTAAATCTGAAATTATCCCAAAACAAAAAGTTGAGAGAGAGAAATGAGAGAAGATTAAAAGGAACTAGCAAATACAGACAACCGTCTTCTCTCAAGATAGAGCAGTTTATCTGTGCATGAGTTTTGGGCTCTGCTGAAATTCTGCCCCTAAAACTTTCAGCTCTTTGGCAAAGACTCTTTTTACCTGCTCTAAAGCAAATACTCCTATAAAAGATAATCCATTCATATTTATTAGTCATTTACACCTTAGTTTATCGCTGCTTTTCTGAGAGCAAGTGGGGCAAGAAGGCAGGAAGTCAGGGTTTGCTTCCTTCGTAATTGATTCTAGGACTAGACTTCTTGAGTGAGGTTCCTTATGGATGTTTAGCTTTTACTTTCATTCTTTGCATTGCACAGGTGTAAACTCACATTGTTCTTAGGCCTGCTTTTTTTCCTCTTTCTTTATTATGTTTTTTAATGGTTGCTTACAAAATTAGCAAAAATTGGAGCAGAAACTTGTTTTCTCCTTTGGTTGCAAATGGTTTTAGGAAGTTGCATTTTTACAACTGCTTTGCTTCTGGCAGTAACCCAAGGGTAATCCACTACAGAAAACCGTATCTAAAACCCCCAGATGGCACATCCTAGGCAGAGGAGGGTGGCAGGGATGGCAGTCTCTCTGAAAATTACACATTCTTGCCTTATCTCACTGGCACAGAACCTTGAACTTTTTGCTTCTCATGTTATTAGGTTGAGAGTATTAGATTCCTAGGAGTGGGAGCGAACCCATAACAAGATGAGAAAATCTTATATTTAAAAAGACTGTTTTATTGCATCCTTTTTTTCTGAGCCAAATACCATATGGGGAACTTTATAGCCCATTAATTATAAATGTTTGATGAATAAAGCAATACATACATTTTTTAATAAACCATATTTTATATAAGAAACTTCAATGTTACAAAACAAAACTTCGGCTTTTTGAGGATGAATGTATACTTCAAACATTTTTATTTCATCAAAAGCAAAAACTTTAACTTCCAAAAGTAGAGAGAAATAGATGCTAGCCAATTAGTAACTGCAGTTTCTATTAAACTTTAGAATATAATTGAGTTCATTATTACCCATGAAATCCTTAGCTCCAGAAAATGTGCATTGTTGTTTTTTATTAGAAAAAAATCCAACCGTAGTATCCTTTTTAATTTTATAATAGGTCCTTCTTGATCTTTATACTCCAAAGTTCTCCTCAGTTTACGAGGCCCTCAGAAACTTCAAGGCCAATTTATAGAAAAATGAGAACATGTCCAAGACCTCATTAGGAGAAACACAAAACCTTTTAATTTGATTGGATGGTCAGCCTAAAAACACAGTGGCAGTGGAACCAAAGATCCTTGTTTTATCTGCAATTCAAAATGCTGTGACTTTACCTGGAAAGGAGAGAGAACCCTTAGCTCACCCTTGCATGGTGATCAGAATGCTCCTTTGGTTTGGGTGGTTGGGAAGGGCCCTTCTGGGAAATTGACATTTAAGCTGAGACTGAGGTTAGTGCCAACTTCATGGGGGCATGACCTGTGTGGCCACACGGGGCCCCACACTCAGCGGGGCCTGTGCTTAGTTTAATGCTCTGCTGTCACCATCTTGAAATTCATAGTAATTTTGGAATAAGAGGTCCTGATTTTCATTTTTCACTGGGCTCTGCAAATTATGTAAGCAGTTCTGCCTGGGAGAGAATAGTGCTTTGTGGAATATTTGTTGAATAGATGATAGGAAGGAACTAGCTGTGGAAAGAACCTGCAGGTGGATGTACGAGGCAGAAGGACCAAGAAACCTTGCAGTGGGGAGGAGCTTGGCATGCATGAGCTGGGCCACCATGCCACACATTTTTGGGGCCATCATTCACCCTGCAGCATACCAAATGTCCCTCCCAGACTTACACAGTGCACAACCTGCACATCTGTACATGGTGGTCTTGAGTGTGAGAAACAGGAAAGCCAGTGTGGATAGATCATTACAAGGTAGACGAGAGCCAGTGTAGACAGATAATTACAAAGCGGAGGAGAGTGGTAGAGTCAGGCACAAATGGGAGAATCAAGCAGGGTCCAGATCACAGAGGGCCTCAGACCACGGTGGTAAGCTTGGGTTTTATTCTGAGATGAGATGGAACACAAATGAATTTTAAGTATATGAGTGACATGATGCAGTGTTCTTACAGTCATCACAATTTACAGTTATCACAAGATGACTTCAGCTTCAGTGTGGAAAATGGATGAAGGGGTCAGAATGAAAGCAGGGAGACTGACCCATAGCCCAGGTTAGTGAATGTGTCGTGATAGCTTGGACTTTGGTGGGAGCAGCAGAAAGTAAAGCAGGAGCTGATGAGGTACATGTTTTAGAACCAGTAGGCATATTTACACCTGGTTTCTGCTGGCAACAACTAACCTGGTTTGTTCTACATCATAGGAAATCACTGCATTCTCAAGGTCATACAACATGTCAGAGTTGACAGAGTCCTGTCTGACTCACCTTCTATGAGAATGCACAGCTGCATCACAGTCATGGGTTTATGAAGTCATGCTCATATATGATACAAGGAACCTGGAATTTGTGAGTATATTTATCTTTGGTTATCAAGAGTCTCTTTCGTATCAATAGGAAATGAAACCATGGGGGAAAAAACGATCTATCTAAAGTACTCAAGACAAGAACTGCTGTATCATAATGACTGTGTTCCCATAGTGATCTCACAAGATATGCAAAAACCTGGGGCCACTTCGCAGTCAGCACACAGATATGGATTGATAATGAGCCCGTTGGTGTGGTGGGAATCTGCCTGTACCTGCAAAGTCCTTCCAACAGGCAAAAACATTCACCAGTACCAGGATGTGGAAAGCTGCCATATATTCAGCTGCCTTGAAAGTACCCTGGTGCACAACTGTCAAAGATTTAGGAATGTAGGGAAAAAAACAAACAAACTGAGGACTTTGGAGATAAGCCACTTTGTATGGTGCCAAGTCCATGATCAACCTCCAGACCGAGAGGCAGCCTAGAGAATAAGGTCACATTGCTGGGATTTGTCTTTGACCCAGGTGTCCAGCATCTTCAGCAAGTCAAGCTGTTTGCACTTTAAAATGTGTGGGAGGTGGGATCAGCAGTGCAGTGGATTTGAGTCCTGCTTTTTAGTCATCAGGTGTCTCTTTCCGGCACTGGGCTGACACAGCACGGTGGGTAAGGGTGGGACAACAACTGCTTCACATTGCTCTGAAGCTGGGTGCAGGGTGAGGAATGCCGCAGGGACAAGGGCAACGTGACTGTGGAGTTCTTGGGAGGAACGGGAGGCCCATAAACCAACCCAGTGTCACAATTAGACTCATGGTGGGTCAGCGCAAGCAAATGGGAAGCAGAAAGAACCATGACAATTTTGGAAACCAGAGCTACAGATGGATAGAGAAAACAGCTTTATACCCCAGCTCAGTGTCGGGGAGGATGCCGAGGTCTCCTGCACAGACATGGTGTCAGGAGGAGAGCAGCCATGGCTGCCTTGGCACCTTCTTATGGGAAGACTAGAGCCAGAAGGCGTGGCTGGTTCTGGCTGCACTGCCTACTAGCTGTGGAACCTTGGGTATGTCCCTTAAGTTGTCTGAGTCACAGTTTTTCTCATTTGTTACCAAAGACCACTTCTGAGAATTTGTCCTATGTCACCACTGCAGCATTTGACACTGGTACCCACCCTGATCTTTAATGCCCTCTTTCCTCCATTGACTTCTCTGATCACCTGGTCTTGGCCCTAATCCCACTCTACCACTCTTCATGTGCTTCTCTTCCAGCATTCACCTTAAATGCCAGGGTTCCCCCACACTGACCCCTCTTCCCATGTCATACTCGAAGCAATCCTGTTCACACTCAAGCTCTGATCACCATGGTGTTTACCAGCCTCTATTTCCAGCACCAGTCTTTCTCAGGGTCCTCGGACAAGTATTTCCAACTGCCTAAAAATTTGTATATTTCTACCTGGATATTCCTCAGTCAACTCAAATACATTATGTCTAGGGTCAAAGATCATATTCTCCTCTCTTTTCTTTTCCCCTAGAATCTCTATCCCTGGTAACATCACCATCCACTCACCTAGAAACCTAGGAGCTGTCACTTCTTCCTCTGCCTCACTGTGGGATGAAAACAAAATCTACATCCCTTCCTCTCCAATATATGCCCACTACTTTAGTTCTGCCCCTCACTTTTTTGCCTGTCCCATTGCAGTAGTGACAGGGGCTATTAATTTTATGCCAGTATTCACTACTTGATTTTTCTTTTAGTATAGAAACCAAAGCTTTAGCTGGACTCAGGCTACCCAGTTAGAGACTACATTTCCCAAGGTTCCTCATAGCTAGGTGGCCATGTGACCACATGACCACATGACTAGGTGTCAGCCAATAGAATGTCAGAAGAAGTGAGGCATTCACCTTGCAGGCATTTTCTTTGAAAAGGAAATGATTTGCCCACTTTTTGCTTTCTTTCCACCTTTCCACCTGCTCATCCCACAGTTTTGACCTGAGAGATGAGGAAAAAATCCTAGGTGAGTGTTTCTCAAATTTGAGTGTGCCTCAGAATCACCTGGAAGGCTTGTTAAAACAGGCTGCTGAGCCCCAGCATATGCATGTGTAACAGAGTTCCCAGGTGACACTGATGCTGCTGGTCCAGGGACTACGCTTGAAGGACCACTGTCTTGGGGGAGAGTAGATTAACAGCAAAATTAAAAGGAGCCTCCGTCCTCAGGTGGTCTCCTGGAGTAGTGCCACCTCTGGGGCCCCAGACCACTCATTTTTAGACTGTTACATGGGAAAGAAAGAAACCCTCCTGCTTGGGTCTTACTTTAAGTCTCTGTGTTACAGAAGCTTGGCCTATACCTGAATGATGCACCCTGTAGCCCATCCTTATGATTCAGCTTACACAGTATTTTCAAACCTCTGATCTGACATGGCATTCCCCTGCTATAAATTCCTCAAATCTTGCCTTTTCCCTAGCACAGCTTAACTCAACTAGGATTTGCTGGCAAGTGATGAGACCTGGGACGTTGTGAGAAAGGGGCAGGGTTCCGGGCGAGCCAGGAGTTGGGCGTGAGCCTCATATTCCTCAGGCCACAGTGAGGGATTTTCAAAATCGAAGTACTCTGAGGGCAAAAGCAGACAGTGACTATCTTGTCAAGGCAGACAGCAATATTAACTAGCATCCTTGGGGTTGTATGCTGGGCATATAATCCCCCAATTGCCCTGCAGCGGATCTGCTACTACTGTTTCCCTTTTGTCAGTGAAGGGGTCAGAGCCCCTCCAGCGGAGGACAGCTGTCAGCCCAGCTGTAGAGACCCGCCTCACCCAAGGTCATGCCCTGCCTGGGCACCTGGCACCTGGGCAAGGTGAGGAATAAAGGCCTGGCCATTTCAGCCTGACACAGGGCAACATGACTGGCCATCTTCACTCTAGAGCTGCCTGGCAGGCTGGCTTTTTTTCCACCACTCTTTGATTTCCTACTCTGCCCAACCCTGTTTCCTCCCTCTTCCTAACCATTTGATTTCTTTTTTCCTGTGGGGGGAGTGGTGGTAATTGGGTTTATTTATGTATTTAATGGAGGTACTGGGGATTGAACCCGAGACTTCATGCATGCTAAGCACGCCCTCTACCACTTGACCTATGCCCTCCCCCCACCATTTGATTTCTAATAGCCATTTTGCACCCCCAAGTCCATCTCAGTGTCTGCCTCCAGAAAACCCCACCAGCGACACTGCCTGAAGTCACGGAGCTGGTAGGTGGTAGTGGTGAGGCTGGGCTTCTGACACTGGCAGTCTACCTACAGTCAGAATTCCATGGCAGGTTGCAAAACCTACTCGTGGGATAAATTCACATTCCTTAGAGTGGCATTCAAAATATAACTTGATTCCAGTTTTCTTCCCTCATCTTACTTGGCACACACCCCATCACAGGCCCTATTCCATTGCCATGTCAAGCATTTGCTCAAGTAGTATTTTGACCAGAATGCTCTCCCCCACAAAATGAGATCCTTCCAAGTCTAGTTCAGGCATCTTCTTGTCTGTGAGGCCTCTCCAAGACCCCCAGAAAGTAAAAAACAGCATAGGGTAGTAACTGCGGCCTGGGAGTCCATCAGGCCGCGTTTGAATTCCAGCTCTGTGCCATGGCTGCGCGCCCTAGAGAGAATTCTGTAACTCCTTCTCGTATCCATAATACAAGGCTAATAATAACTACCTTGCTGGGCTGTACATTAAATAAAATCTTCTCCTCAACCTTGAACAGGCATAGAGATGTCCTGAACATCTTGTTAAAATGCTGATTCAGAATCAGTGGGTCTGGGGTGGGGCCTGAGAGGCTGTCTGTCTAACAGGCACCCAGAGGATGTAGATGTTGGTGGTCCCCAGCCTGGTACCTGGCGCTTAGTAGATGCTCAGTGATGTTTGCTTTTCCCCACCCCCGGCTTTACTCCTTCCTCTTGGTGCCTATAACATTTTGTTCCTACCACTTGCCTAATGCTCACCACACAGACTTTTAATTAGTTGCTCTATCTGTGTCTCCCACCAGACGGTGAGCAATTTGAGGAGAGAAACTGTGTTATCTTGCTCTCAGTATCACCAGTACCCAGCCTAGGGCCAGGTATATAAAAAGGAATCAATCAATGTTTGATGAAGTAAGCCTATAAAATGGAAATGGAAATACCAGCCCTGTCTGTGTCAACAAGTTGTTGTAATGAGCAAATGCAATAATTTGAGAAAGCGTGGAAACATGTAGCGGGTGGTACAAATACAAAGTATTATTATCCTCCAGCTTTCCACTCTGCACCGGTTCGGATTTATGCAGTTGAAGCACGTTTACTTGTGGTGGTTGCTCAGACTCTGATGATAATAAAACTCCGATTCATCGGTGGTTTAAAAAGAAACCAAGTTCTCTTTGGGATAATAACTGTGGCACTCTGCCTGTGGTAAGAAACTAATGATAATGATGCAAATGGAAAGGGCATATGTTTCAATCAATCAGTCAAGTAGCAGGCATTGAGTACATCTCTCCAGGTGGCACTGGGCTGTCTTATCTACCTTCTCCAAATGAGCAGGTGATAACCAGCCTTATCATCTCCTGCCAGTGTGAAGGTGGGGAGATTCACACAGGGAGGGCAGGCTCAGAAGCAGGGTAGGTGTGAGAGCAGTTCAGAAAGCAGCTCAGAGGCAGGCTTGAGACCAGGGAGAAAACACATGTGTTCCTCTTGGGCGGGGTTGGGGGTGGGGTGGCTGGGCGATGTTGGGGGTTTGATCTAAGCAGTTATACATGGTGAGTGGGCATGACTCAGCCTGTGTCATAGCAGAGGGTCCCAGGAGTTTGGAGGGGGGCCTCAAAACTAGCCACCTGGAATTCGTTCCTGGGAAGAAAAATCACGGGGTTGGGGGGAGGAGCTCATGCAGTGATTCACCTGAAATGCATTCAGGTATGTTCTCCTTTTGTGTTGCAAAAGGTGATGTCAGGCAGGCTGTGGTGGTCGGTGGATGGTGGTACGAGGGGGCTAAGACAAGTCATTGAGAAGACCCTGCTTCATCCTTAGGGACCTCTGGACAAGTGTAAGATTCTGGCTGGGGGATTTGGGCCGGGGGCAAAAGGTTCATATAAAGGCAAAATTCGTAAAATATATCAACCTAGGGACCTTCAGCAAGGCATGGCTGATGTGACAGTTTTGTGTAGTTCAAGAATAAGTGGCTACAACCAATAAAATAATATTTTAAAATAATTCTGATGATAAGGATGTAATGTTCATGGCAAATTTTTCAAAAAGCGAAATACAAGCCATATATTAAGAATGTGCAAAATTAGTTGAATACATGTGTATATTGTTCACAAAAATATTAATTCTGATTATACTTGGGGGATTTTAATTTCTATGTTTGTTTTTTCTGTATTTTTTCTAATTGATATGTATTATTTTATTACCTGGGAAATGTTTTCCTTAAAAAAAGAGAAAAGGTTAGAAGTAAATGAACCTATAGATTAATAGTAATTATCTGTGAGTTATGGGCTGATTCATTTTTCTATTTCTTAATTTTACTTTTTGTATATTCTACACAAATACATGTTGCTTTCATAATTAAAAATTTAAAGTTTTCTTACGGTATATAATAGCAGTAGGAAATAAGGAAAAGTTCATGGTTGCACAGGTCCAAACCTCAAAATGATCCCTGATTCCTTTCCCTTTTATCTCCTGCGCCTAATTTATCAGCAAGCTGTGTTAAGTCTGTCTACAAAACATACTCAGAATCTTGTAATTTCTCTTTCTCCATATCTATCTCCACCTTGATTTAAGCCTATCACCTGAATTATACAGCAATAACCTCCTGATTTCTCTGATTACATTCTCTGCTCTATATAATCTCTTCTCCACATCATAACCAAGGACAGCTTTTGACTCACAAATAGGATCATGTCTATCCTCTGCCTAGAACCTTCAATGGCTCCCCATTGCCCTTACAATAAAATCCAGACTCCTCCCCCAGTTGGAGCCCATCTCTCCAGCCTCCTCTTCTCCACCTCTTCCCCTTCATCACTGCACTCTACTCACATTGTTCTTTCTGCTTCACAGCTTAGGAGAGCTTGCCTTTGCAGTTCTCTCTTCCTTAGAATGCTCACCCCACAGATCTTCAAATGCTACTTCTTTCTTCTCTTTCAGGTCTCAGCTTAAACATCACCACCTCAGAGAGGCCTTGCATGTCTACCTTCCTCTAAAGCAGCCTGCCTGTCCTCCCCAGCTTATCACTCCAGTGGTGTTTGCATGACACCCCATATTTTCTAACTGCTTGCACCAGAAAGTAAAGAGGAGTAGTCTTGTCCTTATTCACCCTCTGTGTTCCTAAAAGCCTAGAACAGAGCCCAGCATGTAGGACATGCCCGCTATTTTAGGGTAGAGTTTAGGGGAAAGGTGACTAATGGAATTCCAAGTCTAGGTTCATCAAGGCAAGGCAAAGCACGGTTCTTTTCTCTGGCCAGTTCTGAGGCTTCATGGAAAACGGGAACTTTGGGGATGTTCACAAGCCCCACAGAGTGGCCACAACCTACCTTTTTGGCCATCTTTTCCAGTAATTCCAGACACTTTTTTTAAAAAATTGAAGTATAATTGATTCACAATGTTGTGTTAGTTTCTGGTGTACAGCATAGTGATTCAGTTATACATATGTATTCTTTTTCATAGTCTTTTTCTTATAGGTTATTAAAAGATACTGAATATAGTTCCCTATGCTGTACATTAGGACCTTATTGCTTATCTATTTTATATATAGTAGTTTGTATCTGCTAATCCCAAATTCCTAATTTATCCATCCCCCCTTTCCTCTTTGGCAACCATAAGTTTGTTTTCTATGTCTGTGAGTCTATCTGTTTTATAAATAAGTGCATAGATTCCACATGTAAGTGATATCATATGATATTTGTCTTTCTATGTCTGACTTAGTTCACTTAGTATGTTAATTTCTGTGTACATCAATGTTGCTGCAAAGGGCATTATTTCATTCTTTTTTATGGCTGAGTAGTATTCTATTGTGTGTATATCTACCACAACTTCTTTAATCATTTGTTAATGACATTTAGGTTGCTTCCATGTCTTGGCTATTGTAAGTAGTGTTGCTGAACATTGGGGTGCATGCATCTTTTCAAATTAGAGTTTTCTCCAAATATATTCCCAGGAGTGAGATTGCTGGATCCTATGGTAACTGTATTTTTAGTTTTTTAAGGAATCTCCATACTGTTTTCTATAGTGGCTGCACCAAACTACATCCCACTAGCAGTGTAGGAGGGCTCCCTTTTCTCCACACCCTCTCCAGCATTTATCGTTTGTGGACTTCTGGGTGGTGTGAGGTGATACCTCATAGTTTTGATTTGCATTTCTCTGATAATTAGAGATATTGAGCATTGTTTCATGTGCCTATTGGCCATTTGTATTTCCAGACACTTTTCTCAAAAACCCTTCCCCACAGTATCCTTCCTCTCTTTTTCCCATCGCTAAATTCCTGCCTGCCCCTGTCACCAGCCTGATGTCTAGCCCAGCTGCAGGAGAGAAGCTCTATAACAACCATATCAGCCCTTCTGACGCTAATTCTCAGAACACTCAGGGTTCCTAGAGACAGATTCCTTCCTCGCCCCACCTTGCCCTACCGCTCCGCACGGGCGCGCTGTGGTGGGAGAGACGCTTGGGCAGAGCATGCTGTGGGGTCTCTGACTCCCAGCCGAAGCCTGCAAGCTTTGGGTGGTAGAGCAGAGACACACATGGCACCTGGCTCTTCTCCAGGGAACTGCGCTCGAGGAGAACTAGTCCAGCAGAAGTCCTGCCTTCGGGGAGTTAGCTGACTACTTTACATCTGGTAAGTCAGTTTATGCCCTTCTGTAGAGGTGTGATTTTAAATGTGCTTGATTCAGTAATGTATGTACATATGCCCCGGACGGTCCCCTGGGTCCCTTCTAGATGCAGCCACTACTAGCCTCTGATAGATGGGCATCTAATTCATGGGTTTTAGATAAGATTACCGGTTAAGAAACTTAAGGACAGCAAATATTTTCTCCAGCCCTTCCCATATTTATGACAATCACAAAGATACTCAGTAATGAGTATCAGACACAAAATCAGGAGACCATTTGCTGATTTCTAATTCAGATTCTTACCAGGCTGTCACCTGACTCTCCAAGGCCCCGGGTGGGCCTGTGCTGTTTACTGTAGTTGGACAGATTTCCAGAGAAACTAGAAAGTCTGGAATCTAGGACGAGCCCTACACCCAGGCAGATAACCCCCCGGTGCTGACGTCTGAGATGGCAGGGTTCACTGTCCCCCGGTGCGGCCCACCTGGGCCCGCTGTGGCAGCCACAGCTCCCTCTCCTCCACTCCGAGCAGCATGGCACGATGTGGGGTTGTGCAAGAAATGGGTGCTAAACAGGCCTGGATTCAACACCCACGTCTGCTTCCTGTGAACTGTGTGACCTGGATCTCCCTGAGGCTCTTTCCTCTCGTTTAAAATCAGAACAGCATCTACCCCTCACAGGGCTGTTGTGAGGATGAAATGAAATGATATGTGCAAATGACTCTCATCAAGTAGCCCTTCCCTAGTTTGTTAAATAACTTAGGATCCGCTGAAAATCCAGGAGTGTGTTCTGTGACCGGCCCATCTGCCTCCACGTAGCATCAGCATCTGCTGGTCTCCAGGGATGTGTCTCAGTCTTCCTGTTTGGAGCCGGAACCTCCACAGCTGATCCCATCTCATCCCTCACCCTGTCTCCTCCGGGATCTGCTTCCGTCATTGACGGTTTGTCTCCTATATCTTAAGTGTTTCTGGTCCGCTGGCTCTTTGTTCTCAGTCTTGCTCAAGCCTTTTGTGCTAAAACAGAAAGCCCATCAGTGAATCTTTTGTCCTCCACTACCTCCCGCTCTTTTGCCTTCTCTTTCAACAAGTTTGTTTTCTGACTATGAAAAATCTTAATAAGCAAACTTGAAGAAGAGCCTGGGTGGCCGGTCAGATCCCTCTGGCTGGAACAGAACTTCTAAGATCTGCTCAAGGCTGCAGGCTGAGCAGGCATCCGTCCTCCTCACAGAGCTGGCTTCCATGGTGATGGTAAATGAGGAAGCCTTTGGATCCCAGCCGAGGCCTGGAGCAGGGTGAGGAGGACCAAACAGTGATGAAGGGAAGCAACCCGGTTCCTCCTTATCCTTCCCTGCTCTTAAGAGATTCCGGGTGAAAGACCAGCCTTCCTCCAGCGAAGTCATACACACCACTTTAACTGAGTTCAAATTTGCCCAGGAGGGGGCAGCCTAGGGTGCCCCCTTCCCCCGGAAGTTAGAGGAGCACACGTTAAATAAGTCCCAAGTCACATCCTCAGTGAAACAAGCCTCGGTCCCATGGCAATGATGGGGAATCTGATACTCCGTAATGTGCTGACTCTCTAGACCCTGAAACTGGGGGGCCTGGGCAAAGTGTGAGGAAATCAGAGCAGGGGCACTAACTAAAGGGAAAGGGGCTCAGAAAAGTGGGCTGATTCTGAGGGTCGACAGATGGTCTTCCTCTCGTTCCTGCTGTACTGCATCCCTGAGAGCCGTAGTCTCTTCTGCAGAGCCCCCTAGGTTGCTGCTCCCCCGTGAGACAGATGTCTGTTGGTATGGGAGACCGGAATCCATCATCCACTGGAGGAGGGACACAAAAGATGGAGGTTAGAGCTGTCTGGTGACAGTGGAGTGATGTTGGGGAAAGAGAACAGCCCTGAATCCTCTACCAGTATTAGCCTCAGGGGTTCTTCCTCTCTACGTTAACTATCTTGCTCCCAACCGCCTGGCTCCTAGGCTAGATGGAGAGCAGAAAGAAAAGGGGGCCCGTCGAAATGGCTGTGGTCCACACCAGCAACTCAGGGTGGAGAAGCACAGCAAGGCTTATGAAAGAATGATCCACACTCACCGTCTTCCCCTCCTCCCCTCCTCCCCTCCCATTCACTCCTGCCGCCTCCCTGGAAACACCCTTCCCAGAGCTACTGAAGATTCCCTTTGCATAGAATCCAGTGGATACTTTTAAGCCTTTATTTCTTAGATCTCTCTTGGGAGTTGCCACTCCTCCTCCCTGAAACCGTTCCCTTGGCTCCAGAAACTCTCCCATCCTGCTTCTCGTCTCTGGGATCAGGACTTTAGTTCCTCTGTGTGGTTCTTCCTCTGCCTGCCCCCTAAAAGTTGCTGCCCAGGGATTTTTCCCTTGGATCATAGTCCCTCTCTGTCCTCCCTGGGCAATTTCATCCAGTCTCAGACTTTGACTACCACATCTACGTGGAGACCTTCCACATTTTTACATCTAGACTTCTCTGAGCACCCAGAAACTTGTCTTACTAAATGCTGAACATCTCCACTTGGAGATCCACAGAGAACTCAAAGTTAATAATCTTTTTATTTTCACTCCTTTCCTAAGGACAATGATATTGGAGTATGTGAGACCAGCGCCTTCTTTCCCTGCAGAGAGACCTACCCATAGAGACGAATGACAGTCAGAATGATGGAAGCCAAATGAATCCAACAACTCACAGAATCGGGCTAAAAAAGTCTGATGCCTCTATCTCCACACCAGGAAAGGGCTTGCCAATGGGACTGTGATGTTAGAAGTCTGTTAACTAATGTCCCCTCTTCCCGGGCCAAAGCCTGGCCAGTTGCTGCCAGTGCTAATCTGTGTCCTCCCCTTTTACTTCCCTGGCTGACCAACCCCTCCCCCCCCCCCCCCCCCCCGCCCCCGGTCTGGGCACTTCTCTCATTAATCCTTTAGTGAAGTCACCGCAGAAGCCTGTTAGCTGAGGCCATCCTCTGGGCTTTGGCTTTGATCCTTTGAGTGTGGATTTTATAGTTTTAGAACTCAACCTTATGTCCAGGTTCTTGTTGGAGGCCTCCCTGTAACAGCCAAATAGATACTAGAAATGTAACATTCATCTGTCATTGTCACAAACAGATGGCCAGAGCCTCACAGGAGAAGTGGGGTGAGGGGCTAGGGGGGGAATGGGGAGAGGTTTAAGGATCGAGTTCCCTCTCCCACCTTCATTCCAGCACAATTTCCAAAAGCAGCAGCCTTTTAAACATTTTCTTTAGAGTGAGACGTTGCCTCTACAGTTGTTAACATTGTGGTGAAAAGACTATAGAGGAAGTGATAGAACACGGTGCTCAGACCTCAGGACCTACAGAGAAGAGAGGCTAAGGGCGGCAGTGGTTTTCCTGTGCTTTCCCAGCTCCGGCCCCATCCCGCCATCCACCTAGGGTGGTGGTTCTCAAGTGCAGCCCCCGAACCGGCCACAGCTGCATCACCTGGGAGCTTGTTAGAAATGCAGGTTCTCAGGCCCCACCCCTGACCTACTGAACCAGAAACTCTAGGAGTCTGGCTAGTAATCTCTGTTTTAACAAGCCCTCAGGGTGAGTGTGATGTGCAAGAAAATCTGACATCTTGTGACCTGCAGCCCACACAGGGGTCACCCATATCCAGGCAGACCTACTTCCTGGATGGATTCCCCCGGACACTGAGGAGTGGCTTTACCTGGGCCAGTCTCAGGGTCCCTGTCTGATGTCTTTTCTTCTCTGGGTCTAGCACACTGAAGGTGTTTAATACGTGGCTAGTGAACTAAAATGAATTGCATAAACTGAATTACACACATTGAGATAATAAGTTTGTTTATTCCTTAGGTCTCTATGATTTGGCAATACCTATGATCTCCTCTCTGTCATATCATTTCTTTCTATTTTCCCCCAAGGCCCACTTCCCCATTCCCCATCTCCCTGACTAATATACCAAGCTGCCAGAGGGCCTGTGGTGCACAAGTCTGTTCTTTTCTAAATTCAGCCCCTCAGAAACATTCACGCTGTTTTAGGTTTCACTGCTGGTGTAACTTCAGCTATAGGATTCCACCTGAAAGTCCCAGCATACCACGCTCAATATGGCGGCCCCATGCTCACCATGGCTTTCATTCCTGCCTGCCCACCCTGCCCCCAACATCTGACCGCATTCCTTCTGTGAGTGGTCTCAACATTCTCTCACACTTTGGTTCCACCTCCTACTCTTACTGGTGTCCCCCAGTCGCTCCTCCATCGGTTGTATGCACTCTGTTGCAGTCAACACCACAGTAGCTAACATCGTAACTCCTGGACAATTGTGGTTGGCACCCAATTGTTCAAGTCTCTCCTAGCTCTGGTCTAACCACAGCTCATCACTGTCAGATTAATTTTCATAAGACACCGCTGTGGTCCTGACAGGAAGAGGGACTCTGGAGAACATTCTGTCATGAACAGACACATCCCTGTTCCTGAAGGCAGAGTTCCTGTCACCAGGGAGTTTGCACAGGTCCCTCCCTGTAGAGTCCATCTACCTACCTTGTCCTTGTCCTCGAGCTTGGCTCCTCTCTCTCCCCATTTACTCTCATTTTTTCCCCTTTCCTCTCAGACTGCCCTCTGGAACTCAGTTTATTCCTCATCACGTCAAGCCATGTGGTTCCTCACTTCTTCCTGCCATCCCCTCAGGACTACGTTTTGACCATCAAAATGGCCTGACAAAGTGGTTTGCCAAGTCCAGTTCTTTAGCTAGAGACACTTCTTTCTCCTAAAAGACATTCTGTTAACTGCTTTTAATCTTAACAATCTATTTTTTTCTCCCCACTACAGGGTAATGAAGGATGCGAGAGATTCAGACTACACTACATTATCAATATGACCAGGCCGAGTCCAGCCTGTAGGCAGAATTCAGGGCCTCCAGAGGCTTCCCGAGCGCCCTGGAAACCTGAGAGGAAAGGAGCCACCCTTTCAGGAGGTGGCGGGAAGAAAGTGCAGAACTGAAATGTAGCTGACTACACTTCCACTGAGAAAGCTGACCACCTCCTTTCTTTTGGATGCCCCAGGAGAAAAGGCAAGAATTGAGGACCCAGAGGCCAAGAGACACTCTGCCCACAGGGAAACCTCCTAACCAAAAAGGTAAGCCCAGACATGTCTCGGGAAGGTGTTCCTTGATTTGCTTGGGGTAACATAACTGTTTTCTTACTGAAAATGTAACTCTTAATCCTGGGAAGATTTAGAACTAAATAGAGATAATGAAGGAAACCTCATGGTGTCATATTTTTCTATTAAGAAATCAATATATTTGGTGTTTTAAATGCTTCTAATGTTTGATGTTTTAAACACTTCTGATTTTTAATAAAGTATCTGAAAATTAACCTCACAGTGCTTCATGTAAAGTATGTAACTGACTAATTAGTTTAGACTTTTAAGTTAAAAATCTTTTCAAGGTTTATACACTGTATTGGGACTTTTAGGAGAACTTAGAACTTACTGTATGTATTTGTTTGAGAATTAGCTTTATAAGAATTACTGAAGAATTTGGGAAGGTTTGTTAATCAGAAAATTGATGTGTTGGAAAAAAATAATCAAGTGATTAAATTAATAAATGCAGTTTGAAATGATTAACCCAGTGGATTAGACATCAGGTTGTTGGATTTATAAATAGAATAATAAAATGGGTATACTTAATGTAAAAGCTGAAGCACAAGTTTTGATTTTGACAGTAATGAATATTAATTTTTAAAAACCAAAGTAACTTCTTAGTAAATGTTTCAAGGTGAAAAGTCTTAATGCATTTTTAAAATCCTTTCTTCTTCCTTTTTTAATGCTGTCATAGAGAAAGTTCACAAGGAAATATACAAATCTATAAATGTGAATTCTTCTCAATAGTAAATTGCCATGAAAAGAGTGTTTGAGGCTGTGTGAGTAGGCAGTGAGTGGGCAGCTTGGGAAAGAGAGAGGGAGGTTAAGAAAAATGACGCAATATAAACTCTGACTTCTTACCTTCTCTTGTTTCTCTTGTTGCCTTCCACTAAATGTCCTGCACCACCTTCAACTTTGTATTTCAAAAACTTAGCTCATTCTTTTTTATCTCTAGCTCTCTACCCTTGGCCTCAGCCAAAAGGCCTCCCTTCAGAAATAACATGTTTATTGCACCACAGTCAGCCCAGCTCAACAGGCAGAAACCTTGTAGCCGATTTTCACTTTTTCCTCTCCTCCCTTATCTCAAATCCATCACCCAGTCCTGCAAGGTCCGCTTTGCATCCTATATTCTCAGTCACCCCCAGAGTGTATGACCACGTGGCCTTACACCAAGATTACTGCCAAGCCTTTGGTCAGTCTCCCCGCTGCAATTCCTTCTACACAGAGCTGCCCAGAAGAGCCATCAGACTTTGTTTTCATCTCTAATTTTTCACTTGCATTAGCTTTTACCAACTCCCCAATGTCTGTCAAATAAAATCCAAGCTTTCCTTGACACCTAAGGTCTTCTGTCAACTAGGACTATTCCTAATCTTAGCATCCTCAGCTCTTATTATTTCTTGATGGAGCCCTTCTATCTTTGTCAAGCTCATTTGCTGGCCATGCTTTTCCACGCGACACTGTGCCCCACAGGTACATCTCCACTTGGCCCATTGCCTCTGTTTTGAGAGGCTCGGATCCCTCCTACCTCTGACCCGTTGAACCTGGTTTCTTCCTTACCTAAATCCTGTTAGCATTCACTTCTTTATAATAGCTCTCATGTGGCTGTATACAACTCACAATCTCCTTGGCATCTATATACATTTCCATAATCAGTCCTCACGTTTCTATTACCCTGTAACAATGTCTTCAGTTTTGCATGTGTATTGTTTCCTTAAAGAAACTGTATTAATTCTTCAGGGAAGGAATTTTACCAGCCTTGTCAATCCCAAGAGTTGTAAAGATCAAATGAGGGAGTTTATGTGGAAGTACTTTGTCAACTACCAGGTTTTATTCAAAAATCATGTTGGAGTAGTTGTGAGGTGACTGAAAAAGCCAAAAATTTGGACTTAGAAGTTGGAATAAGAAGAGTTGAGTTCACTTAACTAGTTCCATCCCTTACCAGTTATGTTGTTTCAAGCAAAATTTAATTTTTCCCAAGTTCCAGTAACCTCACCAGTAAAATGACCACAAGAAGCCTTACAGGGTAGAGGGGGCTGTGAACGTCAAATAAATTGACATCAACAAAAAACTTTTTACAGACTTTAAAGCACCATGTGAACGTATATTTTTCAGTAATGGTGCAAGGTAAGCACGTGACTAATAAATGTTGACATAATGACCAATACATGTTGACTTAGTGACTCAGAAAGATTATAAGATGAAGAGCACATGACATGACATAAGGAGCATCACTTCACAGCTGGCGGATCATAGCAGATGCAAGGAGCTTTAGTGATTCAGACATACTGAACATCTCTGACTTAAAAAGTAAATAGGACTCCAGATAGATGTTAATGAAATCAAAAACCTCATATAGAAACACTATTTCTTTTAGAGTAATTTACTCTGTTTATTCAGTCAAGCAGGGCTATTTGAAAGGCATGGCACTTGACCAAATTCTCTCAAGTTCTGGGTGCTATATTTGAATTATATGCAATATTTGCAACATTTTTTGTTTTAGCAAATTGTACCCAACTGTACACCTAAAGCACTGTTTTAAGTCCCAGAGATACTTTGGTAAAGACAGTTCAAATTCCTGTTTCAGGGATGTTACATTGCAATGGGAGAGAGAGAACATGTACATAATTATAGATTAGAATAAGTGCTATGAAGGAAGTAGTAACGTGGGGGTGGGGTGAGGGGGGACTAGAGGAGGCAAATTCAGGAAAGACATCAGGAAAGAGGTGACATTTAAGCTGATGTTGGAGGATGAAGTAGAGAGCCACAGAAAGAACCCAGGAAGGAGCATGCCAGATGGAGAGAAGAGTCAGTGCAAAGGCCCTGAGGCAGAAAAGAGCAGGCTCTGTTAAGAGACCTAGGTGGTTGGAGCCTAGGGATTAAGAAGAGTCTGGAGTCAGATCATGCAAAGCCCAGTGGGTCTTGGTGAGGAATTTGGATTTTATTCTGTGTGCTATAGAAAGCCACTAATGGGGCTTATGTATTATTGAAATTACAATTATACTATTTTAAAAAAATTCATAATCAGTGTTATAATATCTTGGGCCACTTCACAAAGGCTAGCATGATTTGGTTCAAAATGCACTTTTAAAAGAAAAAGGTCTAGGCATATTTAAATCTGGGCCTCTGCCATAGTGGGGAGTGGTGTGGGGCACACTGGGTTGGAGCTGCCCGCTCTTATCCTTACCTGTCTTGTGAAATTAGGATTCTTCACATTTCAAATGCAAGCTATCTCACGAGCAGGGAGGCCACCTTCAGGGATCCTTTAGAAGAGATTCTTAAAACTATGCAGTCATAAGGAAGAAGACTGCTGATGTATGAATATGAAATGATCCCTAAAATATATTAGGAAGAAAAAGACTTGTGCAAAATAAAGGTGGCTATCATTCCTCACATATGCATAAAATATCTCTGGGATAAGATAATTGACAACACTGATCACACGAATGGTGAAGAGACTGGGTAGCTGGGGAACAGAGTGGGAAAGAATGCTTACTATATACTGTTTTATATATTTTTTACAATGTTTTAAACAACGTAAATACATTACCTATTCAAAAAATTTTAATCCTAAATTTTTTTTCAGTATAGATCTTTATCGTAAAAATCCTCAATGTCCCAGAATTGATGAGAAGGAATTTGCATTGCTCAGTAAACCTAACGTTATTCTATATAATTAAAAGGAAGTTTAAAGTCTAGACCCCTGCTATTCATTAAGTAGTTGCAAGTCATGTATCTATTTAACTTTGACTTTAAATTAATTTAAATAAATTAAATTGAAAATTCAGTTCCTTGGTCGCATTAGCCACATTTCAAGTGCTCAATAGCCATTAGTTACATATAACTTAATGGCTACCATATCGGACAACACAGATATAGAATATTTCCACATTGTGGAAAGTTCTGTCAGATAGTTATAGACTTATGCAAAATATCGCCAGGGTTATGATCTAGCTCTCAAAACTTAGCTGATTAATACATAGAGACTCAGGAGTACAATAACTCAAATATATTCCAGTGCTAATTTCCCCAAGATGACTCACTAGATGGCACTTTGGGTGCAATCCAGACTCCCACCATTAGGTTTCTAAGGCAGACAGGGATGTAACTTTGTCACTCTAGAAAATCAGTTTGCACTAGTATAGACACTGGCAGTTACACCCTAAGAGTTAAGACTTATGTTTCTAAATGTAAACTTAGATTAAGTAAAACTAACATACTTGATATTTACTGAATTTGATATTCTGCACTGATTCAATAAATGAGTCAATAGTACTAACATAATAAGGGTGAGTAATGAGATTCAATTATATTCAACTTCTTTAGTACAATTTGTCAACTTTTCTCCATTTTGCTTTCATTTATGACCTCAGCTTTTCACAAATTACACATTCAGCTAACTATAGTCATAATTTTCCTTCTGATACTCAAATTGACAGAAGTTAACCAATGAGTGTCCCTTTAAACTGGCTTCGGTGATCTTCCATGCAACACCATTATATTTGAAAGCTTACTTGCTTTCTGGACCAATAAAATCTTTCAAGACTCACCTTTACCTTCCCAGACCCAGACATGAGTCAGTCATTTTTCTTCAGCATGTTGGTTTCTTTACATGAAAAACTGCATCAAACCCCAACATTCACAAATTAGGAGTGCACAGCATGAGCCTCATGATGGTGGAGTCACATTGTTCCTGGGCCATTTCATTGAACAGAGCTAGAGAAGGCATACTTTATTAAATTTTATTAGTTTATATTAGTATTTCCAACTTAGTTCTCACATTACAGTATAGCTACCTCAATTTTTTTATTCTTCATCTAAATTATATTTCCTTTTTTATATATAATTCAATGAAACATTCAGTTATCACTCTGAATAAAAATGTTGGATTCTGAATAAAGTTTCCAGAATCACTCATTTCTTTTATCTGATGGTAAAAGCATAAAATAGTAATAGAACTAGTAATACTAACAGTGAAACTACTATATACTGTTCAAATTTTTCTTTGCCTTTTTCCCTTTTTCTTCAAATGTATCTCCCTGAGGATGTCCAGACCAACTATTTGCCCCTCAGTAAGGCTTCATTTTGCAAGCCTGTGTCATATTTAAAGGGTAGGATCTGGTCTTCCTGTCTTGGTCAACATCAGTCGGCAGACAACTGATACTTCTGAGTTCTTGGATGGAGTTACTTTCAGCTTCTCACTTTTTCCTCTTGAGAAACTAGGATTTTGTTTTTCAAATGCAAATTATTTTTATCAATAGTTAAATGGCAGATAAGCTATCTTCACTTTACCTTTTAAAAATAGATTTTTATATGGAAAGAAATGGACAGTGTTCCAAAATTATTAGTGAAGAGGAAATGGTATCACTGGGTAAGCCTGAAGTGATTCTCACCAATTAAAGGTCGACTTAAAATCCAAACTACACAGCTATAGATTTCCACGTCAGAGACGTACTGGACAGGTACCTATACACATAATTTTGTCACTACAATCATTCAGCGTACCCTTGTGAGGACACAGGTGGTTATCCATCATTCAGCATAAATATATTTTCTTGCTTAACCTATGGATGAACCCAAAGAAAGATTTCTAGAAAGGAGTTATTCATACCTGGTTGGTTTCCTAGAAGAAAAACTGAAATAAACCAATGAACCATCGTTACAGGAGCAGCCCAATCATTTGTGACACAGAACTGGGACTGATGATCTTCCCTGACTCTGACCGGCTGGTCACTAATGGCTCAGAGCAGCAGCAGTGCTGTCGGCGCCTCGGTAGAGAAGGTGGCGCAGTCACTGAACACACTGCTAGTGCGCCTGGGGTCTAGCTCTGTGCTCGCCTTCCCTGGGCCTCCCCTTGCTCCTCCCTGGAGTTCTGTGTTGAGTTAAACAGGCTTGTTAAGTGGTGGCTATTATTTAATAAGGGAAGCTCAGCCTGATTGCTTCTCTCATGCCTCTGGCCCCAAACACCCAAACCTAAATTCAATGCACCCGCTTTGTGTACCCAGAGTACCTTGTACTCACCCAACTCCTATACCACTTACTGTGTTGTGTATTGGCTGCTGGCAATCACGTGTGTCACCCCAGTGGACTGTACTTTCTTCATGTAGTATTTTCCCATTATAGCGGTCTCCAGAAAGTATACCTTTTTCCAGTTGGGAGTTGCTATATTCCCTCATTGTTCACATCAACTTGGCCTCTTAATGTTAGGCTGAAATACCTCATGAAACCAGTCAACCCTGATTCATCCTACAGAATAAAGTATATTGTAAGTTATTCTAGGTATAGCCTGGATAGCAGTAGCTTGAGAATTATTTATAAATCTCTAAGGAAGTTCAGTAGTCAAGTTTTCTAGAGAACTTTGCAATCCATTTGCTAAGATTAAATAAACATCCACACCAGAGGTGAACTGAATGGTGTTAATGTTATTATACATTCTTTAAGACAGGGATTCTCTTGTCCATTTCTATATCTGCAATGTTTCAAGGTTCTTAATATATCACTCAGTAAACATATATTGAATGAGTAAAGTGTGTATGTAAATATATATATATATATCTTTTTAATCACCAACCCAGAATAGTTGTCCCTTAGTCACTACCTACCAGAGACCTCAGCTTGAAACTGACTTCAATCTAACTCTTCTATTTTTTTGTTTTTTCTTTCTTTTTTTTTGTCTTTTTTTTTTTTTGCAATCTATCTTTTTAAAAAAAAGCCCACCAATATTTGAGATATGTTGCCTAAAGACTACAGGACCATCAATTTCTATAGATTTGGTAAGCTTTATGCCAGATTCAGCTCTCAACAGAAGTAATTTGGCTGGATTACAATAAGCCATTATTAAGAGTTGACAAAAGGAAAACATCCACAAGTGTTGCCACAAAACCAGCCTCTGTACCCTAATAGCCGAATTGAGAGTCGGAGGCAGAGTTTTGGGAGGACAGAAAGGAACAGCTTTATTGCTTTGCCAGGCAAAGGGAGAAACAGCAGGCTAGTGCCTTAAAGACTGTGAGCCCATTTTGGGGTTGGGGTCTTGAGGTTTTATAGAAAAACTGGATGGAACAGAAAAGGTGATAACAATCAGAGCGTTTTACAGGGTGTTACATTCTCTTCATCTTGATGAGAACTTGCTGTTGTTACGGAGGAATTTAGGAGGGTCTGCCCATTTTCTTGAGGTTGGGTCTATGACCTTCTTTCAAGACCTCTAGGGTAAAAGGATAAGTTATTCTAAGAAAAGAGTGCACAGGGCGGGGAACTTGTTAGTCGTAAGATCAGTTTAGCTAGAAGTACAGCCAGAACAACTCAAGAGCCATCTTGTTAGTTTCCTACTCTTTCATGTGAAAATTGTAACTGTATTTTTTTGTAACGTCACTAAGACATTTGCCCAGTTTTTTAGAGAATAAGCTCCCTGAAGGTAAAGACTTTCCTGGTCTATGTATTTAAATGCAGGGCCTTAAACAAACACATATTGTAGACCTAAATAAATATTTGATTTGTAGGGAACAAATGAATGAATTCTATAATTCAGTATCTTTTATATAAAGAGCTACACAATAAATCCTTTTTAAGATTTCTTACAGAAAAAAAGTATCTTCCTGAATAAATTTGTATGCTTCTTTTCATTAGACAGTAAGAACTTATTTTCTTTCTTTTTTTTTAATTTTTTTTTTTTTACTGAAGTACAGTCAGTTACAATGTGTCCACTTCTGGTGTACAACACAATGTCCCAGTCATGCATAAGCATATTATATATATATTCATTTTCATACTCTTTCTCACTAAAGGCTACTGAAAGATATTGAACATAGTTCCGCATGCCATACAGAAGAAACTTTTTAAAACCTATTTTTATACATAGTGGCTAACATTTGCAAATCTCTAACTCAAATTTATCCCTTCCCACCCCCTTTCCCTGGTAACTATAAGATTGTTTACTATGTCTGTGAGTCTGTTTCTGTTTTGTTGATGAGTTCATAGTGTCCTTTTAAAAATTCTTTTAGATCCCACATATGAGTGATATCATATGGTATTTTTCTTTCCCTTTCTGGCTGACTTCATTTAGAATGATGATCTCTAGATCCATCCATGTTGCTGCAAATGGCATTATTTTATTATTTTTTATGGCTGAGTAGTATTCCATTGTATAAACATACCACAACTTTTTAAGGGACTTGTTTTCTTTAACTCACCTTCAGGAAGAGCAAAGTGGGACCATTCCAAGAATATTTTAATTGGTCTCCCTTTGTCTCTACTCTTTCAAATCCAATACTTTTACATTGCCACCAGAATTACCTTCTGATAAACCATGAGGTCAGAAGATTAGATCCTGAGCTCCCTTTTCATTCAAGCCTCAATCTATTTTTGCAATATTCTAGCTCTTATTTATTTTCCCTTGTACTTGCTCCCCTCTTTCACTCTCTCACTTGCCTTTACTCCCTTTTGTCTGCTGTGTTTCTTTCAGCCAAAAGATTTTCCCATACCCTCAACACATCTCGCTTATTTCCACCTCCATGACATTCCTCATGTTATTTTCTCCACCTTACAATGTCCTTTCTTCTCATTATCCTAAGTATTAGCCCCCTGAATTCCCAGCTCAAAGACCTCCTTCTTTGATCATGCACAGCCTGTGTTTGAATCAAAGTTATATGACTTCTTTAAGCCTAAGTTTCCTCACTGGCAATTCTATAGTTTCATACCTGATAGGGCCGTTGAGAGGAGGCATGTAAGTGCTCCATAGATATTAGCTCTTAGTGTTAATAAAATTTCTTCTATTTACCTGAAATATATCTTTGTCATTATGCCTTAACTTACATACTTAGGTTATTTGTGCCTTAGGAACCAAGGTCCTAGAGTAGAATCCATTTCAAAGTTCTCGCGTTGACCCCTCCCCACATAATCCATACCCTAGATAGACAATTGACTTTAGTTTTTCTGTTGTTGTTGTTGTTACTCATCTAATTTTAACATGATTTCAATGCAGCCATTGCAATTTTCTGTTCTCCAAATTAGTTTAGGACTGTGATGGTTGGGTCTTTTGTATGTCTGTTTGTCTCTGTGTAATACTTCTGCCATGAATTTTAGTTTATTATCTGCCAAATCTATGTGTGGTTATATTTACAGAAATAGGAGCTGCTCAATAAATGGTAGCACTGTACGTCATGTAACTTAAGTTAACATATGGTATCATATTCGGGTCTCACAATAATCCTGTTAGGTAGGTGGTGCTATGACTGTTATTGTAGTAGCCCTGTTGTTACCATTATGACAAACACTGGTTTAACATGGACGTCTGTGCCATTAGAAGAGCATTTTGTAAGAAACCCCAGTATTCTGACATTTCTCTGAGTTTCGTATTCTCTTTCACAATAAAGCCATTAGTGATCCTTTTCTCCCAATATTGTTTCTCTGCTTATGAGTCTATGTTCATGACTTTAAGTGGGTTTTGTTTCAAGATCTATGTCTTCTTACTTGGCAGCCATTTTCTCAGAAGTAATGTCATGTTACATCATCTGACACACAATGTCAGAACCAATTTCAAACTCTAGACAAATTCCTTACTTTGTTCTTTTGGTATGAGGAAAATATATAATGCATAGGGAAAAAACAAAATCTGAATGGGCTCTTATAGGAAATCTTCTGATCATGAGCATGACAATTTACAAATTTGAGTAGATGTTGTGTTCCTCAACCAACCCAGCAAACCAAGGAAGCAGATAGCTAAACTTAAATATTGTATAGTTTGGGTCTTATCATGGACATTGTTGAATATTTTTCTGTTTCAAGGATATACAGTAAGTATATCCCTTTAGTTAGGAGAGGGCTGCTATATTCCCTTATTATTCAGCTCAAATATATTTCTCAGTATTACCTAAAGATCTTAAAAAACCAGTCAACTTTAATTTGTCATACATTATGTGAAATAGCATAAATTATTCTGGACATTTTCCAAAAAGATCCTGGATATAGCCGGGAAATTATTTATAAATCTCTAGTGAGGTTCAAGTGAACAAGTTCTCTGGTGAACTTTACATTTTATTCACTAAGATAAAAACAGGTTAATTGAATGATGTTGATGTCATTAGGCATTCTCCGGCACCCGCAGTGAGACGCTGCAGATAGAAGGACATTATTCTGTCCCACAGCTTGCAATCTAAAATTGGATATTCACAGGCAAGCCAGATAAACATAGCCAGCACATTTTTTTAAGACCAAAAAGAAATGATGGGAGAGAAAAATGAGAGTGGTGAATCAGAGTCAAAGGGAATTGACAGATATTCCATCTTCTGCCTTTTACTTGTGAACTTAATTACCTCTATCAAAAGTGATCACACTGTTAAAGAGCAAAGCTGTCTGATAGCCTCTGAAGGGTGACAGGACCTCCACAGGATTGCCGTGGTGTGGTGTCCTCAGCTTTGGAGGTCCAGAAATTCTTTTTACCCAGCAGCCATGACTGTCCCTACTTGCCTGTCTCCGGGTGCTACCTCCAAGCTCAGCACTGGAAATGACCGCCCAGCCAGTATTTTTGGAAATTCTCCTGCCAGTAGCCTGTGGTGTTTGGATGTGGTGCATGACAGCAGGCCACGTGGTCTGAGCTTGAACACAGCCCTAGCTGCCCACGTAAACTTCAGGCTGAGACCTCCCTATAAACCCACATCCCGTGTCATCAGTCTATAAGCCTGGCTGGCCGCTTCTCTGAGGTTAGACTTAAAAAGAAAAAAGCACCTCCAATGTGCCAGGCTTCATGCTTGGTGGTAGGAATACAGATAAATAGGATGTACGCTCTCATTTGGAGTTTACAACTGATTTTGGGAGACAGTTCAGAAACAGACTATTTTAATATAATGTGGTAAATGCAGTGGGTAGGGTGGGGCACAGAGGTAGGGTGGGGAAAGGCCAGAGGAAGGGTACCCAGCCCAACCTGGTGGTCAGTGGAGGGTGACAAGGAGACAGGGAATAGTCTGAGAGTGGGGCAGAACCAGGAGAGTTGTAGCCCAGAAGTCAAGGGGGAAAAAAGGGAGGAAAAGAGAGTTAGATTCTGTGGATGTCAAGCAAAATGGACTTGGACTTGAAGACTGTCCATTGGATTTGACAAATAGAAGGGGGATTGTTGGTGACTGTTGACAGGGCAGGTAGAGGGGCTGTGGAGATGTGAGCAGTCAGTGTTGTGGTCTTGTTGTGGTCATGTTTAGGAATTAAGAGAAGATGAGAAGAGATGAGGAGTGGAAATAAAAATCTTGGCTGTGAAAAGAGTGAATTAGAGAGGAATATGTCATTAAGGAGAAGTTTGTTTGATTTTTGATAAGAAAGACAGGTTTCTAATCTGAGAAAAAGGAGCTGGTTGGACAGAAAGAGAAAGAGGTGAATGATGGATCAAGGCAATAAGTTCCTGATTCCGGTTCCAGATCCCACTCCTGTTTCCTTCTGAGATGGGCTCTGACTCTGTCCCCATTCTACTAGCTCCCTCCCCCAGGGATGGACTTTGCTTCTAGTCTTCCTCATACATAATCAATTGTACATCTCTAAAATATGACACTGACACCCACTGAATGTCAAGAACCACAGCTGCTAGAAGTCCTGCTGGCCAACTTGTTTCCCTTAGTATTTGTTTTTTTGTTTGTTTGTTTGTTTGTTTTGGGGGGGATGAGGAGGTAATTAGGTTTATTTATTTTATTAGTATTATTTTAGTGGAGGTACTGGGGATTGAACCCAGGACCTCGTGCATGCTAAGCATGCACTCTACCACTAAGCCATACCCTCACCCCACCCCCACTTAGCATTTATTAATCTCCAAAAAAAAAGATATACCTTTCTAGTGCCTAGAATACTCCTGTTTACCATCCCTTCTGCTTACCATACCTCGAAAGAGTATCCCTTTCTTGTGTCAGGGCACCCTGGAGGTTTAGCTATTAGTTGAACTTATCAATTGGGAGGTTCCTTGTTCAAAATGTATTGTAACAGAGAGGTCTTTTGAGTTATTTAATCAAGGCGCTAGTGAAACCTGGGAGTAAGCCCTTTCTAGTGACCTGCGCATCCAAACCCACCTTAGAGAATGCTTGCCAAACTCTTGCTCTCTGACAAAATTTTCTAGACTCCAAGCAGAACATTTCTTTTTCACCTTTAAATAATAAATAAATAAAATAATGATAAATAATAAGTAAATAATATAATGATGCTTTAGTGAGGTCTGCCAGAACCTGCACCCTTATCTTTCCCTACCAGAGGTATATGTAAAAGCCTCTGCATAGATAATCTTAGCAATTACGTATGGTTTTGGGTAGTTTTAACTCTTGGTATAATCTAATTTCCAAGTTATTGGAGGTGATCTTCCTTCATATTTGTTTTAATGAGTGCACTTCTTTTATCCCTGTTTGGTTTTTCATATTGTCTTTGTTCAGTAATTTAATGAAAATATTAAAATGAAGTCACCTTTTGTTTTAAAGTACAGTAATGGAATTTACATCCTCTTATTTTTTGAAGAAAAGAAATTTAGAATCTAATAAAAAATTGTCACAGCCAGATAAAGCACTGGGATTGGAGTTTAGTGACTGTAATTATATATATGATTAACAGATCTCATCAGAAGCCTCTTGAGGACAGGAATTTGTCATCTATCTTCCTTACAGATACACGTGGTAGAATTCAACAAATATATGGATGGATTGATTTTAACCACAGAGTTCTAATAGACTGAGTGGTGATTTATCATCTAGTATCAGATGTGCCTTCCTAAAGCACAGTCCTCAGTTTTGTTCTTTTGCTTAATAAAGCATTTAAGGCAACATGTTTTCCAAAATATTACCCTCTTCCTACCGAAATAGGGACAAAGTAGCACTTACGTGGGATTCTGCAGGTTTAAATTTTAATTACAGAATAATGTACCCAGTCCACACCTGGCAATTTATTTGGCACGCATTAAAGTTTATTGAATTAACGAATGAACTGAGCAATTATTTAACTTGAGACCGTTCCTTTAATAGTAAAATAAAATTATTAACACTTGCTCCACCTCCCACACAAGATTGCTGTAGGGAACAAACGATAGGATGTTTATGCGAGTGCTTTAAAAACTGCAAAGTACATTACTACCTTAAAGTGGGATTTGTGTGTTGACTTGATGTCATTCCTATTATCGTTATTTTTTATGGTTATCAATTCATTACATTTAGCATTCCTATTAAAGCCCACAGCTAACTACAAACTTGTTTTACACTGCGTTTAGACTATTCCTAATTTTGCCTGGTTGTAAGTCTGTGGTGCCCTTATGACTGTGATAGATTCATACTTTAAAGGAAAACATTTATTTTTCTCAAGTCTTGTTTTCTACCTCAAATACATTTCTGGCAGAAATAACACTAATGAGTGATTCCAATCTAGCACCTTAAGTGAGTAGTGATCACGACACTTTAAAAAGGGAAACGGACAAAGATCCCAGAATAGTTTTTCCAAATTAAAATCACTTCGGCCAACGACAGCGTCCACTGGGGATACCGATGAGGATGTTGGGCTCGGAAACCAGAGGACCAGCAGTCGGAGGGCCCCTCCCCTCCCCCCTGCGCTACGGGCAGCACCGCGGGGCGGCGACCGGGCTCCAGTGCCAGGACGGTTGGGGGTCCTCGAACGGGCGGCCAGTTGGGGTCAGCGAGCGCCGCTGCCGTTGGGGACTCCAGCTCCCAGCAGCCACCGCTTCTGCGGCCGAGGCGCGTGGCGGCGCTGCTCGCTGGGACTCGTAGTGCGGTCCGGTAGGAGACCCGGAGAGCCAGTCCTACTCTTTTCACCCACATTTCGGAAACTGGGCCTGGGAGGGATCACGCCGGCCCACTCGTGCCCGGCATCCCGCGGGAGCGGGAGCGAGTGGCGCAGGGCTGGCCTCGGTGGGAAGAGGCCCGGGTGGCCGCGCACGTGGGGGGTAGTTAGCGCCCAGAAACCCGGAAGCTTCGAGCGCCGCCCACCGCCGCGGTGACGGGTTAACGCGCCTCCCGGGTGGAGGTGGGGCGGGGTGTGTGGAAGGAGGGGCCGTCCCACCAGACTCCTCCGAGAGCCGCCCGCGAGCCGGCCCTCCCCTCCCTTCCCCTCCCCCACGGGCCTACACAGCGCAGGCCCCGCCCCGGCCGCGGCGCGTGCGCAGAGGCCCCGCCCCCGCCCCAGCCCCACCCCCACACCCGCAGCAGCCGCCGCCGCCACCTCTCCCTTCCTCTCAGCTCTTTCCTCCTCCTGTTTTCTCTTCCCTCCTCCCCCTCGCCTCCTTTTCTCCTCCTCCTCCGGCGCTGACGCTGGCGTAGGGCCCTGGCGTCAGACGCGGGAGGGCGGGGCGAGTGCGGCGGGGGGTATAAGTAGAGGGTGCAGGAGGCGGTGCTTCCCCTTCTCCCCGGCGGTTAGTGCTGAGAGTGCGGAGTGTGTGCTCCGGGCTCGGAACACACATTTATTATTAAAAAAATCCAAAAAAAATCTAAAAAAATCTTTTAAAAAACCCAAAAAAAAATTTACAAAAAAATCCGCGTCTCCCCCGCCGGAGACTTTTATTTTTTTTCTTCCTGTTTTATAAAATAACCCGGTGAAGCAGCCGAGACCGACCCGCCCGCCCGCGGCCCCGCAGCAGCTCCAAGAAGGAACCAAGAGACCGAGGCCTTCCCGCTGCCCGGACCCGACATCGCAACCCTCGCTCCCCAACCGGCAGCCGGCAGCCAGCGGCAGCGGATCGACCCCATTCTGCGGCCGTTGAGTAGTTTTCGATTCCAGTTGATTTTTGTCCCTCTGCGCTTGCCCCCGCTCCCCTCCCCCCGGCTCCGGCCCCCGGCCCCAGCACTCGCTCTCTTCTCACGGAAAGGTCGCGGCCTGTGGCCCTGCGGGCAGCCGTGCCGAGATGAACCCCAGCGCCCCCAGCTACCCCATGGCCTCGCTCTACGTGGGGGACCTACACCCCGATGTGACCGAGGCGATGCTCTACGAGAAGTTCAGCCCGGCCGGGCCTATCCTCTCCATCCGGGTCTGCAGGGACATGATAACCCGCCGCTCCTTGGGCTACGCGTATGTGAACTTCCAGCAGCCGGCGGATGGTGAGAGCCGGGCCCGGCGGGCGGGCGGGCGGCCATGAGGCTCAGGCGGCTGCGGCAGGCGGGCTAGGCCGGCGGGCCCGGGGGGAGGGGGCGGGAGGGCATGTCACCCCCCACCCAGAGCCAGCGGGGAGAGGCTCAGGCGCCTGGACTCCGGTTCCCCGTGCCCGCGGCACCCGCGCAGCCGGCAGCCGCACGCCCCTCGCACGCCGGGCCACTTCCTCCTTTGCGACCATTTTCTGGGCCTTAGCGGCTCTCAAACTTTAGGGTGATGACGCTCCGGCAGATTGGGTGAGATTGGTTTCTTCCGCGGCGCTCCAGCCGGTAGCTGCCGGATTCTGGGGCGCAGAGCGCCGAGCCCCCTTCCCCGATAATAGGTGGAGGCGCTCCCACCACCCGGGGCTTTTACCGGCGCCCCAGGACCGGGAGGAAGTGCGTTTCGGTGCTTGAAAAATACCACGTGTTGAGCCCTGTAACCTCACAGGCGCGAGGCCTGTTCCTGCTACTGGCCCAATCGCCTGGGGGAGCCACGGGAACTTAGAATAAAGTTAATACGGTGTTCTGGTGGTGGCTATCAGGTTTATGATTTCATTCTTAATAACTTGTCAGTGACTGATGGTTCTAGAAGTGTAAACGTGCTTTGGGGGTTTTCCCCTAGTTGAGGCATTTCTCACTCATTTCTCACTCAGCATGAACAGCAGCGTAGGAGGAGGGATGTGGAAGATGACCCTTTTGAAGGCCATCATTTTCTCAGGCAATTCAGATCGTTTTGGGTTTTTTGATCAAATTAGTTTCATAGTACTGGTAATTTGTTCAGAATATTTTTTCCTTTCTGAAACAGTTTCTACAGTTATGAGGGGTTTTACTTTAAAATGTTCACCAATTTTGAGTGTACTGTGGACTGGACCATTATAGTAGTCCAGAATATCTATACATTATTGGGAAAGATTGGTCACAAAGTAACAGAATTAGCTTGAAATTTATGGGGAAAAGATGCAGCTAATCTTGTATTTTTGATTTGAAGTTAAACAGTTGCAGAAAAATCCAAAATTTGGCAAACATAAGAAATATGGCCTGATGAGTTGCCAGGATTTTTCTGTCTGGATCAATTGACTAGAAAAATAATTTTCACTTGATTTTATGGCCCAAGTTTGCCCTTTTTCCAGGCTGCTTGAATACATGTCAAGTATAAAATATGAGGAAATTTTTTTTTTTGTAGGAAAGGCCATAAGGGTAGAATTTAAAGTTACTTCATTAACAGATCTTAAGTTATTTAATGATAAATTTTTCACTAGAGATTTCGGGGTAGGCAGGCTATTTAGTGACACCGAACCAGAAGTTACAAAACTGCACTGCAGGTTTCTTGCCCTTTTGCTCCATAGGCAATAGCTCCAAATGTCACTCTTTAACAGTTCTTCCCAACTGTGGACAAGGTTTATCACAGAATGGAAGATGAAATAAGATCAGGGAAGATATTTTGGGGTCAAACTAGGGTTGACAGAGAAAACTAGAATAAATTCTAGAGCCTATAAAATGGAAATTCTTGAAAGTGGCTGTTATTCTTTCTAAACTTAACAATTTTAAGTCTGAAAAAAACAATTCTTAAAATTTGGGATTTGAAAAGTTGAACTTCAGGTTACCATGGTTACAGTACACTATTAACAGTCTATGCTAGTAGACCAGTACTGTAACTGCTCAAAAGAAGGTAGCATCTTTCTACCTTCTATTTATTTCATTTTTATGTATACAAAGTATCCTCTTAAATTTTCCAGTGGTTTTCAGTTTTCCCTTCTCTTGTTTATTGCTACATTTAGAGTAGTTTCTGAAAGTGACCAGTTTAATAGGAAGAGGTGACTCATTCAAAAGAAGCTCAAGCAAAGTCAGCTAAAAAACTAGGGGAGCTGAGTAGGTGTGGTCAGTTGATAATGAGCTGACAGCTGATTGTCACTATCTTCTAGAAACTGAAACTTTCATTTATAGAAAGAAGTGGCCGGAAAATTTGCCCTCTCATTAACTTCACAGTTAAATTAGCATGGAATTTGTGAAAATTGGTGTTTCAGGACTTCATTCAAATGGACTGTGTTCACCCTTGTTAGGGACTAGTTTTTTGTACTTAAGGATACATTTTTCCATTCAGAGTCTGAATTTCTTTTAACGGTACAGGTGCACATAATTTGGTCCTTCATAGACTCTGAAATCATAGGATAGTTTAAGTTTTCTAGCACTATCCAGAAATAATTGATTAATCTTGAGTTCCCTGAGTAAATAAGTGATCTAAGATAAAATTGGTTTTATATGTAAATAAAGTATTATTAGTGAATTGTGAATATTGTAGGCCTGGTATTTCAGAAATTTTGTATTTTACTAAAGTGAAGTATGCCCAGTTTCACTAGTTTTTCAAGGCCTGATTCACATCTTGATCTGAATGGATAAAGCCTTTCATGTTTTTTACCTTCCCATGGGAAGTTATGCCATGAATCACTGAAATTCCCCCAGTAAGTCAGGGACTTTTTTTTTTTTTTTTAAGAAAATGGACTGGTTTTGGTTTTTTCCTTTTAATAATACTGACGATGATAAGCAGTGAAACAGTCAATTTTGCCAAGTAATAGGGAAGAAGTTTAAAATGCTTGAAAATCCATAAACTACTCTGGGTGGTCCACAAGTGTCTTTCATATTGCTCATTAAGCAGATTGTGAAGGGGAATCTCGGTTTTAGGTTGACTAGGATCAAAAAGGTGCTTTTAATTTCATGGCAATTAAAGGAAGAGATTGTTTCAGAAATACATTAATTATCAATAATATGTCATCCAATAACATTGGGAAATTTGGGGTTTCTGATATTGTGTTATACAATTAAAATCTAGACTGGTATGAGTTAAGGTCCAGCCATTTTGAAATGTGAAGAGGTAGAGGGACCATGTGCCCAACCATTCCCTCTCCAGTAGTTTATAATAATTTTAAGTTGGATGTAGAAGTTTCAAAATAATGTTTACTTTGAAAATGTCCTTTCTGCAGCGGAGCGTGCTTTGGACACCATGAATTTTGATGTTATAAAGGGCAAGCCAGTACGCATCATGTGGTCTCAGCGTGATCCATCACTTCGCAAAAGTGGAGTGGGCAACATATTCATTAAAAATTTGGACAAATCTATTGATAACAAAGCACTGTATGATACATTTTCTGCTTTTGGTAACATCCTTTCATGTAAGGTAAGCAAAAATGTGACAAGTAAACATACTTACAGTGTTTTAGCTACTTGTAGTTTATTCTTTAAACTAGCAACTATGCTCTCTGTTAATGGATATCTTTATTTCCCAAATGGCTGACAAGTTATCTCTGAACTCTGGAAAAATGTTAAATCAATAGCAAGTAATGAAAAATTGGTATACATTTTTCCCTAGGTGGTTTGTGATGAAAATGGTTCCAAGGGTTATGGATTTGTGCATTTTGAGACACAAGAAGCAGCTGAAAGAGCTATTGAAAAAATGAATGGGATGCTTCTGAATGATCGCAAAGTGTAAGTATAAACATTTAATCATACCTCAAATCAGTTTTTAATAGTTCAGATCAATTCATTCATTTTACAGGTAATATATTCTTAAAGAGATAGGGCTAGAGTGAAAATTAATAATACCACATCTTGGTGGATGTTATAACTGTTTTTCCTCCATATTTAGTGTAACATACAAATAACAGTGAACTAATATGATTGGTCAGCATTCAAACCGAAAAGAAAAAGACAGGGGAAGATAGGTATGCCGGGATATAAATAAAGCTTTCTAAAATAAGTGCATAGTTGGAAAACCAGGAATCCAGGCAGAAACTTAATCATAATTCCCAAGGTAGTGATTAATCCATTTTGCATTCAAAGCTGTGGCTGAAATAATTTGCCTGTATTTACGTGCTGGTATGACAGATAAGCTGGGATGCAAACCCAGTGGTCTAAATTTAGAGCCCATGGTGACCTTGGCTGTACTCCCACAGTTTATTGATGGTAGTTTAAAGATTGTTGTTTCAACACCTTTTGGCACCCTTCCCCATGTAAAGATAAATTGGGATTAAACCAGAATGGTTAATCTTTTCTGAAGTAAACTTGTTCTTAAAAATTGCAAACTTAAAATCATGACACTGATGAAACCTATAAGGCTGATTCTGCTACAGGTTGTAAAAATACAGATCTTATGAGCCCAAAGAAATTACAAATCTCAAATTTTTTATCCTCACAACCGGTGGACTTTGCTTAATTATCTGAGCAAACTCAGCCGTAAAGTCTTATTGTAAGCAATATGTGAGTTCATGTTCTGTATGAACTGCAGTGATCGCACACAAAGTGGGCTTGGTTCTTACAAGTCAGCTACATCACTCTTCAGGTGTGGTTCTTATAAACCGCTGCATCAAGTGGTGTGGTCAGTCCATACATGAAGAAGTCATGCCCATGGTGTTAACCTGTTTGAATTCTATGTCTGTTGCATGATTAAGGAAAGACTTTGTAATATGTAAAAACTCCGTGTAGTCTAGGAAAACCAGCAGCTCCTCAGTGTGAACAATGTTTACAAAGGCTAATTCTTAAAAATAGTACATCTTTAAATGAGGGAAATATTCAGCGTCATTAGTATTCCCAGATGAAAATCTTACGACTGTTGGCAATGCTTCAGAATGGAAAAAGAGTGGCTACCTCTGGTAGAGGTCTAGGTGAAATAAAGAACTTGATTTGTTACTGTTTTGAGTATAAAGTTATAAAGCCCTTTTGGAAAGCAGTTTGTAGGTATAAACTTGAGATCATTTATATACCCTTGAATGCTGTTTCTGCAGCTCTATCCTATGAACAAATACCAAAGTCTCATGAAGTTGCAGCATTATGTACAAAGGCAGAAAGTCATCCTGTCCACTATAGAAAATAATGTTTGCATTGAGAACATTTGTAAAACTAATAGTGTGGGAAAGTACTGCCATATAGGCTGCGGGGTCAGGAGTTAAGGAAATAAAATTATGGGAATCTCCTGTGATAAATTGTGCTGAACTAGTGTTCTTAGACACAGAAAACAAAACAGTCTACTAAAAGTCAGTCATGATTTGGGTGGGAATATGAGAGGGTTTTTTTTTTCCACTTTGATGTATATTATAATCTTTAATGACACATGTTCTACTTTTATATTAGGGGAAAACCTAAATTTTTAAAACACATTTTGTTATAATGCTGCAGAGGAATTTCTTCCAGGCTGTTGTGTGATAGAGAACCTGATAGTTTAAATTTCTATTTTAGAAGATTGCAAAGTGTAAGAGCCATGTTGAAACGGCAACGATGGAAAGCCTTTGTATCTTCTCATTGGCGTGCAGGCGTACACCCACTCGTGTACTGATGGACAAATCTCCTTAACCCTGGTTAGCTAAAAGGGAAGGAGAGGAGTGTGTATTAAGAAAAGCTTTATGTGATTGTAGTTAAGAGGTTTGTGTTTATATTTGATAGTTTCATTTCTTCACTTAAGGCCCTATTTCTGTTTTATAGTGTGCTCTTTATTAAAGATTCTGAAATTATCAGTAACTATTACAGAATCAATGGTCAGTCTTAATTAACCTGAATGTCATAGAATAGAACCTAATTTTATAGTTCTTACATATTTTATTAGATTTGTTGGACGATTTAAGTCTCGTAAAGAACGAGAAGCAGAACTTGGAGCTAGGGCAAAAGAGTTCACCAATGTTTACATCAAGAATTTTGGAGAAGACATGGATGATGAGCGCCTTAAGGATCTCTTTGGCAAGTTTGGTAATGTGTCTGAATTAAATTTTTATAGTCAGTTCTGAGTAATTGCTCAACATTAAGTTTTGGCTAATTTATACTAAAAAATGAATGAGACTTAACATGGTACTTTAAAACATTTATAGTTACTTGGATTAAGCTGCTGATAGTCCATTATACTACAGAGTAGCATATAAAAGTTCTATCCAGTTTAAAGGTTAATAGCACAGTAAGGTATCACTGTAATTGAAACAGATTTTTAAAGGTTTTGCTGTGTTAAATTGTGCTGGGTTTTATGCACCTACAGATCCCATCTCATCAGAGGCATTGCTTGTGACAGCCAGTGTAGGTTGGAATGTAGTCTTTAATTATGGGACAAGATAATTGTCCAGCTTTAGGATATTTTGGCCAGTCTCAGCATCACGTTTGAGCAGTTTTTTTTAAGTGACTTTCAAAGACAAAGATCCATATTTTCCAGTGATAGCTCCTTGGGATGGCCTTTTGAATCCATGGGATCTTAAACTGCTCTTTTCTTGAATTTCAGAGTAACTTCATTAAACTTTAGTTATGTACTTGATCAGATGATGAACTTTATAATTGTGGTCTTGCAGATGATTTGCTTGCCCCTTATCCTTTGCTTTCCTTTTGAACTTAAGCAGGTGTCCTTCTTTTCCTTAAGTGTTTCAAATTGTAAAGAATTAGGAAATCAATATTTTTCTGTTGTCAAGCTGGCATGCCACATGGAACCCTCTACTTTGAGCAAAAAATTTCAGTTTGCACAAAGATAAATTGTATAAGATGAGGAAAATAAGTGACATCATTTCTTGCATCTTACTCCAAATAGTGGCTGCTGGCTTTTGTATATTTCATGTCTTGTTTCTTCTGTTTTAGTTAGAAGCTGTTTCTAAAGTTGGATTGTTAACTATCCCTAATGAATAAATGCTGTGTGGGTTGACCATCAATACGCAGATTTGTCAGCTATTTTCTTGGCTGTTTTCATAGCCAGATTGGAAGTTTAGCTTTAGGGCAGAGGCACATTCAAAGAAACAATATCTGCTCCCATATATCTTGTAAATTCTCTGTAGTCATGTGATTTTTAACCCCTTTCCCCCCCACCCACCTGAGATAGTACCCACTTCAGTTAAGTCTATTTCACTGACAGAGTTGGGGGACGATGTGTCTTCAGAAACATGCCACTCCCTGCAGGTGATTCTGCTGTGTCTTCCTAATGGGCAAACCCTGTGTTTCCTTCTACTCCCTGTTGAAAATCAAGTGGGCCAGGGCTCAAAACATTCTTAAAGAAAATCAAATTGTTTTAAAATAAGCCATCTGTTTTGTGCTAATGCTAAGAATAAAACTGCATCTTTTACAGTTGTCTAAAACATACCTCCTTAAATGGAGGAATGCTTCAGGAAATAGAGTGTTAGCTTCTTAATAGAGAGTCTTTAATGAGAGTATTTAGTGCCCATTGTTGGAGAGAGTGGTTAGAGGAGGAATAAATTTCTGGGGGCTTGGGATTTTATTTTAATCTCCATTTTTATATTTTTCATTAGTTTATATATTGAAACTTGAACTGTATAAACTAAATGTTGTATGGAGTATCTTTTGAATCATGTGAAAAAAATTTTTTTAGGACCTGCCTTAAGTGTGAAAGTAATGACTGATGAGAGTGGAAAATCCAAAGGTTTTGGATTTGTAAGCTTTGAAAGGCATGAAGATGCACAGAAAGTAAGACTTTAAATTTTAAAATAAATGTATTTATATATTTATTTAAATGTAAATATATTTTGAAATATACTAATCAAAGGCAGTGTGAGTTTTCTGTATTTTATGGTAAGAAGTGGGTGGTATAAAGTTGAGTTGCTCTTGTATTGAAAGATACTTGCATACCAATGGCTATTCTAAATGTTTGTCTTAATGTGTATTTTGAATTACTTTCATCTTATATATTAGTCTTGAGAGTGTAAATAGGGAATCTATACTGTCATAAAACCTGTTTATTTTTGTGGTGGGTCCATCTTCAGCTTTTATAATCTAACAAATATCCTACATTGTTAAAAAATAAATTTATGTATTGCCAGTTAGTAATTAAATTTTTTGCGATTTTTGTGAGGCTGTGGATGAGATGAATGGAAAGGAGCTCAATGGAAAACAAATTTACGTTGGTCGAGCCCAGAAAAAAGTGGAACGGCAGACGGAACTTAAGCGCAAATTTGAACAGATGAAGCAAGATAGGATCACCAGATACCAGGTTGGTTTTTTAATTGTAGAAGCAAAAATAAGACAGAGATGAGGACACCTATTTTATGCTCATTTCAGCTACTGCTGGTAACTGGGGGGTTTGAGAGAAGAAAAGGAGAAGAAATGTGGGCCAAGCATGGGATAAGCTAATAGGAAGTGTGTTTCAGTACCACTATAGTTTGCTTTTTCCTTTTTCTACAGTTTTTTTTTTCCTCTTTTTTAGGGTGTTAACCTTTATGTGAAAAATCTTGATGATGGTATTGATGATGAACGTCTCCGGAAAGAGTTTTCTCCGTTTGGTACAATCACTAGTGCAAAGGTAAAGCATATGATGTGCATTTTTAAGATTTGGGAAAAATCCATGTACATAGATACATTTGTATAAATTTCATACTTTGTCCTGGAGAGTTTTTCTTTCTTTGTAAATAAATGGCCAGATAGTTTTTTCTTCCCTAAAAAAAATCAGTCTTTCATTTTTCAGAAAATCATGTTTTTGTTTCATTACTACAGAAACTTATATTCAGATTTGACTGGGATGTTGTAGCTGATGATTTATTTTTGAAGATAATGAATTCTGAATTCTTTCCTGAGGACGGCTGTGTTTAATGACCATAGTTAGTAATTGATCATTATATGATATGCACGGTTCTATGCTCTGTTAAACTAGTTATTTTACTGGTTAAAGAAGGCAGTCTGTTAGGGAACCATAACTGTTTCCATCAGGTTAATTTATGTTCACTTACACAATTCATTCTGGGGAGTCAAACTTAAAGCCCACTAATAGTAAAGACAGAGCTCATATACTTGGTTTACTTGAAATCAAAAGTTAAGAAATACAGCAGTAAGATTCTAGTTTAAATTCTGGAGTTTTGATGTAAGAACCTCTGCTTAGGTGTTTTTTTTCTGGTGACCATGGTCCAGGAACCCTTCTGTATGTAAAGTTTTATGCATGTGTATTTCGGAGTGGGGTTGGGAAGTGTGTCTAAAACTTTAACCAGATTCCCAAAAGAGCACAGGAAAAATTAAAACGCAGTGCTCTGGAATGAATGACCTCGTGGCTTATCTTTTATCTGCTTGGCAACCCCACTGACGGAGGGAACTTCTACAATGGTGAGGAAGTGTTGTCGGCACAGTAGAGGAATACACCTACAAGTGAAAGTGATGTAGCTGTCCTGTGTTTGATTCAGCCAGCGCTTTTGTGTGATAGTATCTATTCCCAAGTGTGTTTATCTTCAGTATGTTCCCTGAAAATCATTTAAATTGAATATTGTCCATCAGTTTATTTCAAATGTATGCAACACGTCTGTTTTACAAAGGAGGGTCTTTATTAAGTCCTTTTTGAGAGGTCCTTTGGATCATAATATCACTGTTGGCAAGGAGGTGAAAAATTTGGCAAGAATTTATTCTGGAGGAGGAGGTCATTATGGTAATTTGATAATGTTTGCTGAAAAAAACAAATTTATCAAGGCAGAAGGGTAAAAAGTAGAAGGTGACCCCTCCATTCTTCTTTTTCAGTCTCCAAAAGTAGTTTGGCCTCCCCAGATATTTTCCACGCTTGTGCAGTTTTTGTGTACATCTAAACAGTTTAAGGATCATACTATACATATTCTGCAATTTGCCTTTTAACTTAACAGTAGATCTAGGTACATACTAATTTCAGGTGTTTCTCATTTTTTGGCTAAGGGCTGAATAGTCATGGTATAGATGTAACATAACTTAACTCTACTGTATCTGTGTTGTTGGGCGTTTGGGTTGCTTCGCATGTAAGCACTGTTAGACCCACACGCTAATAAATATCATTACACATACATCTTTGCCCACATGTCAGTATTTGTGAAACTCTGGAATTGAAATAGCTGGTTAATGGATATGTGTGTTTAAAATCAATGCAATTGTCCAAAAGGCTTAACAAGGTAAATTATTACTAGCTCTGTCAATTTAGTAGAAAATGGTATACATCTTTTTAAATAAGATGTCCTTTTCATGTGTTTACTGGGTTTGCCTGTTCTTGGCATGTTTTTGTATTGCATTGGTTATCTTTATTGATTTAGGGAGAATTTCACATCAGCCCTATGTTTTATATTGCAAGTATTTTCTCCACATCTTCCACTTAAGACTTTGGGGTTCTTGTGTCATCTTAGATTTTCCCCGTATTTTTGCATTTTGTTTTCAGATTCAGAATCTGGCAGTTTGATTTTTTTCAATGAGATATGAATAAGAGATCTAACTTAATTCAAAATTATCCCAGTGTACCACGTACTGGACAGTCCAAAGTCTGTCTTTTCCCTACTGTTTTAAAGTGTTAGCTTTAACATACTAAATTCCTATAATTGCATGGGTTTGTTTCTGGACTCTGGTTTTTTTGTTGTTGTTGTTGTTTTTGGGTTTTTTGAGGTTTTTTTGAGATATAACTGACTTAAAACATTATTTCAGGTGTATAACATAATTGATATTTGTATATATTGCAAAGTGATGGCTACAGTAAGTCCAGTCAACATCCATTACCATAGTTACAAAAAGTTTTTTTTTTGTAATGACTTCAAAGATCTATCTCTTAGCAACTTTCAAATATATAATACAGTATTATTAACTGTAGTCTCCATGTTGTACATTATACCCGCATGACTTATTTTATACTTAGGAGTTTGTACTTGTTAGCAACCTTCACCCCTTTCTCCCAACCCCCTGCTTCTCTGGCAACCACCAATCTGTTCCCTGTATCCATGAGTCCAGTTTTTGGTTGTTTTGATTCCACATTTATGTAAGATCATTGGACTCTTTTTATTGCTGCTTGGTTTGTCCCTGTGCCACCAGCATGCTATCACGGTAGCTGGATAGCATGCTTGTGTGCATTGCAGGGCTAGAGACGTCTTTGCTTCTCCTCGTTGCTTGTTTAAAAGATCTTCACAGTCATTGGAAGCTTCCTGAATATTGTTTATGTCCCAATATTTATAGCCCTTATGGTCCTGAATGTGAAATTTTTTTTTTTAAATGTGGATCTTATAAAGTTCAACCACTTTCCCTCCCTCTAAAGAGTAATAAAGCATCTTGTCAGCTTGAATTGCTAGAATAGTCAGATTTTAATTGTGTTTCTAGTGGTGCTTAAGTTTAGTAGGCCTTCCATGTGCTTAGAAACTAAACCTTAACATTGAAAATCGATTCACCTTAAAGTTGCTGTTGTACCTCCACCGCTTTACTTCCTCTTTTGCTTGACTAGGATCATGCATGCATGTAGTTTACCCTTAATATTTTGGTATTAAGGGAAAAACTATGGAAAACATGATGAAAGCATTGACAGAGTTTAGTTAAATGTGAGTCCGTGGCTAAAACTGACTAAATAGTAACGTTCTCCTTTCTGTGCTTCATCCTACCATTGCATTAATCTTTTTTTCTCTTTTAACAGGTTATGATGGAGGGTGGTCGCAGCAAAGGTTTTGGTTTTGTATGTTTCTCCTCCCCAGAAGAAGCCACTAAAGCAGTCACAGAAATGAATGGTAGAATTGTGGCCACCAAGCCATTGTACGTAGCTTTAGCTCAGCGCAAAGAAGAGCGCCAGGCTCACCTCACTAACCAATATATGCAGAGAATGGCGAGTGTAAGAGCTGTGCCCAACCCTGTAATCAACCCCTACCAGCCAGCACCTCCTTCAGGTTACTTCATGGCAGCTATCCCACAGGTAGGTTTTAGAAGAAAACAAATACCTCATGCAGGTTTTCCTATTCGGTCATTCTAGTATTTTGTGCCCCCCCCCCCAAAAAAAACTAATAAAGCCTTAGGATGAAAACGTTAAGACGTGAATTACAATTAGATTTGAAAAGGACTTACTGGGTGAGGATCTGCTAGATGGTTTGAGAACGTATAATTGGTTGCATTATTTGCCTTTTTCTGAGGCTGATACATTTGCTTGCTTCCTGCAGACTCAGAACCGTGCTGCATACTATCCTCCTAGCCAAATTGCTCAACTAAGACCAAGTCCTCGCTGGACTGCTCAGGGTGCCAGACCTCATCGTAAGCTATTTTTTTCTTTTCCCCTAGGCTGCAAAGGGTTTGGACTAAAAACAATACATGAGGCAAATTAGCTGTTACATCCCCACAGTATGTTAACTGTTGCTTTTCGTAATTTATGGTTACAGGTGTTCATTTTGGGGATCCTAGCATTTTGTATTTTAAAAAGAAGCATAAAATGCTTCACCATTTCTGTCTTATTTTGAGAGAGTAACTTCAGTGCTGGTTTGATTTTCCTTTATGACAAGTTTGAGAATGCATCCAACTCAATTTCGTATTTTTAAAACAGGCAGTAGTAGTTGTAAAGATCTTATTTTACGAGGACCAGGGTCCAGGCATTTTCAGCCTTATCCTATGGAACAATGCTGTATTGCAGAACACTTGGGACCAGGTTCATGTATTGTGTTCAGCTATTAATAAGTACTTGTTTTTGTATGAATGTAAATTTTTTATTAACTGATGCTCTGATCTGATAAGTCTAGGGGAATGGCAGATATAGGAGGCTAAGGTTTTTTTAAATGGTATTTATATTTGATCATTTTTAGCCTTTTGTGCAAACCTCAGTTCTAAAAAAGCAGCATGAACACTTTTGGTGAGTTTTTCCCGTTAATGTGCATTCATGTCTTTAAATGTAGCATTCCAAAATATGCCCGGTGCTATCCGCCCAGCCGCTCCTAGACCACCATTTAGTACTATGAGACCAGCTTCTTCACAGGTTCCACGAGTCATGTCGACACAGCGTGTTGGTGAGTCTTACCTTAACCTTTCCTGTAAACGTTGGTCTCCAATTTGAAGTAGCAAGGTGAATACAACCTTTTTTCTTTCTTTCTTTTTTTTTAAAGCTAACACATCAACACAGACGATGGGTCCACGTCCTGCAGCTGCTGCCGCTGCAGCTACTCCTGCTGTTCGCACGGTTCCGCAGTATAAATACGCTGCGGGCGTCCGCAATCCTCAGCAGCATCTTAATGCACAGCCACAGGTCACCATGCAGCAGGTGTGGGCTTAATGATTTCTTCATAAAGATGTCAGTCCTTTATCGCAGTCAGACATTGAAGACAGCTATATGATTCAAGAGAGATTAAGCTAGCTAGAACATCTTGTTAATTGAGGTCTCGTTAATTGGTAGTATGTAAAAATGTCTTCTATACATCAGACTCCAGGAACTAGACAAGCATTCAGCAGTCCGCATCCTGAAGTACTTACGTGACTTGAAAATTTGGCATAGTTAGAAGGAAGGGTTGAAATAAAGTTTAGTTTGTGACATTTGGCTTACCCTTTTTTATTTGAACCCTGGAACTGAGGCTTTCATTGATCATAATAGAAATATGGTTCTAGAGTATATTCTAGATAAAAAAGAAAATTCAGTGTCCCATGTGTTCATACTATTTGAGCACTTAGCTCACCCAGCTTCTGTTTATGTTTAGATAATCTTTATATCCAGTGATTTTGCAGTGATGACTATTTCTACTTTAAACTTAGGAATTTTCCCATTTTCTTTCTAGCCTGCTGTTCATGTACAAGGTCAGGAGCCTTTGACTGCTTCCATGTTGGCATCTGCCCCTCCGCAAGAGCAGAAGCAAATGTTGGGTAAGGACCTTTGTACCACCCAGTCAGATAGGAAGACACTTGCACCTAAAAATGACAGCTGGGGTGGCAGGCTCTGAATTGGCATGAGTGATTACACCAGTTTGCCTGCCTAATTAATTTAGAGTCTAGAAAGCTATTAAAATGTTGCCTTTGATGGATAGGTTAATAGGGCATTACTTGCCATGATGGAATCCCATCACATTTTTGGAAGAAGGAATCTGAAACAGATGTGTAAACCACTCTGATTTTTGTCTGAGCACAGATTTAACACTATAATAGTAATATAGCTTCCTTTTTTCCCCCCCCGGCAAACGGATACTGCCAAGAATTAATTGCCTTGTGGTGGATCTTAATCTGTTCTATAACAGTCTTCTTATGAAAGATACTGAAGTGGTGGATTATGGGTTAGCATTTATTTGCTATATATGAGATTCTTAAACCCCAGTTTTAATATGGTAGATGCCTTAAGATATTTTTGATTGAAGGAGTTTTTGAATGTTTTTGTTCCTAGGTGAACGTCTCTTCCCTCTAATTCAAGCCATGCACCCTACTCTTGCTGGTAAAATCACTGGCATGTTGTTGGAGATTGATAATTCAGAACTTCTTCATATGCTCGAGTCTCCAGAGTCTCTCCGTTCTAAAGTAATTTAAATTCATCATTTATCTAGCAGCTTCTTAACTACACATTCTTTTATAGAACATTTATAAGTGTTTTTGTACAAGCCATACACAGTTCTAAGAGTTTTATAAAATATTAATTATAAATCCTGATAATAACCTATGGTGCTATTACCCCCATTTTATAGGTGGGGAAACTGAAGCATAGAGAGGTTGGATAATTTGCCCGGTGCGCACACGGAGCAACTAGTGAATGGCAGGGCTTGTCTCAAATCCAGTCTCTAACTCCAGTGTCCACGCTCCCTTATCTGTGCTGCTGCTTTATCGGAGAATGGGGATATTTGCTGCTATTTCTCAACTTTGGGGGATTTTTGGTGGGGAGAGAATAAAAGATACAAGAGGCTCACAATTCTAGAGCAGTGGTGGAATGGAACACGAAAGATAAAGATTGAGTTGGAATGTTTTTTTAATAACAGTTCTTTCCACTTTCGTCTGAGAAAAGGAGTTTGCCTTTGTTGGACAATGTGTTGTCAGTTCAAAATTATCTTTTAATGACTACTCTTCAGAACCAATTTGTTTTGCTGTTTCAGGTTGATGAAGCTGTAGCTGTACTACAAGCCCACCAAGCTAAAGAGGCTGCCCAGAAAGCAGTGAACAGTGCCACTGGTGTTCCAACTGTTTAAAGTGAGCCTTCCCCCTGTGTTTCTGGTTTGCTTCGTCTATTTTAACAGTTTGAACATACTTTGAAATAGAGCAACATCTCATTTTACCATTAATCCAAATGTATTGCTAATTTTTTTCAAAGAGAAGTAGAAATACAATAATTAAAGGAAATTTTACCTGTTATCCTGGGGGTGATGCTTTCAAACGTTTTGTATAGTCATTTGTATCAGATGTCTTTAACGGGGTCGGCTCTTTGCATAGCTTATATATTTTCTTGGGTGGCAGCAGCGACAGTTGCCTTTTGGCCTGTACTGTTGCTGTGTGAGAGCAGCCACAGCCAACACATAAATAAATAGAAATGGGCTGCAGACTGATTTGGCCAGGGGCATTACTACTGCCAAGCCAGTACTGGTCCTCTTATTTTTCTTCAACATAATACTGTGCAGATTTAAGGTATGCAATAATACATAAACGTATGTATCACTTATGTAATGATCCTTTCTTTTTAGTGGTTGGGATCATTAAGTTCTGTCTCAACAAATTCAGTGATCATAATCTTTTTCTCCCCCGTATTTACAGATTGATCAGGGACCACGAAAAAGAAACTTGTGCTTCACCGAAGAAAAATACCTAAACATCGAAAAAAATATTGTGGAAAAAAAACATTGCAAAATATAAAATAAATAAAAAAAGGAAAGGAAACTTTGAACATTATGTACCGAGCAAATGCCAGGTCTAGCAAACATAATGCTAGTCCTAGATTACATATTGATTTAAAAACAACAAAAAACTACAAAAAAAATAGTAAAATATAAAAACAAATTAATGTTTTATAGACCCTGGAAAAAAGAATTTTCAGCAGAGTACAAAAATTTAAAGCATTCCTTTCTTTAATTTTGTAATTCTTTACTGTGGAATAGCTCAGAATGTCACTTCTGTTTTAAATAACAGAATTGATAACTGAGCAAGGAAACGTAATTTGGATTATAAAATTCTTGCTTTAATAAAAATTCCTTAAACAGTGCACAGTGATTTTATGCTATTTTATTTACCTTTGTAGCTGACCTCCGTAAATAGGTGATAAGCTGAAATTGGCGTAAGAACCTCTTTCATGAAAAAGGTACTGTTATTTTTCAAAGATGTATTAGTTTTATGGAAAAGAAGCATGGGACAATTCCTCTGTTGCATTTTCTGAATTTAGATTTCCATGTGAATTTTTGAATCAAGGCATGTATTTTTTGTTAAATAACCTTAACATCCTTTGAGGTGATGCCAGTTTGACTATATGTTGTTTTCTAGGCTGTCAAGGTAATTAGCTTAAAGCCTCATTTATATGGTATAAAACAGTAACAATTACTCTATTTGTTGGAGAGGAGGGTGTAGGTAATATAAAAATTATACCAAAGACTAGCTGTATTAAATGTACCAAAGTTAGGATTAGTTTTAAGCCTTACTTTTTAAAAGACCTTTAACTTGATAGTTGATGATTGTGACTTATCTCAATCTAATACCTTATCCAAAGTACTTCTACATCTGGAGAATGGATTTAGAAGATCAGGACTGGGGCCCAGGATATCTGCATAAAACAGATACCCTGGCTTTTTTAATGCACTTTTGAGAATGGTCTAGTTTTAATCTCTGTTCCATTCTCACACACATACACTGCCAGAGGTAGCTTTCTAAATTGCACATCTGATTATCTAATCACCATGCTAGAATTATCTCAGTACTAACTCTAACCTTTGGGAGCAGAGAAATCCAAGTACAGCCTTGGCTGTGACAGTGGCAGCCCTCCCTGCATGATGAAGCCTTTCAATGCTCCTGTTTATGGAGTGCTTTTCACTTTGGCTTCTTTTAAAACTTGGGACACACACAAGTCCCACCTGGTACCCCATGGCTTAAATCGGTGCACCTAGTAGACATTGTAATGATCATTTTGTATTTTGCCTGACCACAGTCTTGCCCTTTAAGGGGCTGGCAGTTCGTTGAGATAAAAACAATTTTTCTGAGTCACCAAGAAAGCTTTCCTCAGTGCTTTAGAAAGGCAGAGAAGTATATTCTGTACTTCTTAAAATTTTAGGACAAATCATTCAAGCCCTGGTTTTAAAGGAGCAGACTTTGTAGATACAGCTTTTAAAGTGTCTTAGACTAAAGTTCTCACGGTTGAAAACCATTCCAAGTCTAGTGTTGCAGATAGGGTTTGCACAGACAGTAGCTGGATTTACGTTGGATAGTTGGAATTCGTATTTCTTGTGTGATAAAAACGAAGATGCACCGTCTCCATCTGTTTTTGAAATGTGTTTTCTTAGAGGTAGCAAACTGTTAGGAGGAGCCAACAAAACTATACATTGTAATTGATTTAGGAAAAAACAGTTGATCTTACTTGATTCTGTATTTGCAAATCCAGCTACTAAAATTTTTGTAACCCCCAAAGTCAGTGCAAAGAATAGATTTCAGTCTTTTGCGAACACGCAGAGAGCACTGAAAAATTTGTGTCACCTGAAACGAACATGTTTCCCAGCTGAAGTAAAAAAAGCCTGCCTTATTTTATATAAACAAGTACCCTTTTCGAGGTCTGATTAGTGCCACATCCTTAACTGTTTTGTGGGTGTGTGTGTGTGACAGACACAGATTATTTAAGTGGCCCCCAAATCATACTGTGCTGAAGGCTGTGATGTCCTTTGGATAAAATGTTAGATAAGCTTCATTTGAGCATAAGTTGGAGAGCTGTTAGCTATGGGTTCCGTGTTAATACATACTAAATAAGGTGTCATTAGAAACACTTAAAGCTATGTATCTATTGTGAAAATGTGACAGGCTTACTGGACAAAACCCTGTTATTTCCCTTAGGGCCAATGAGTCAGTGTTTACCAATGTCACTGTTAGCAAGACTTCACGAAACATAACTGCCACAATTAACGAGAATTGACTAGTTGTATCTGATAAACATATGGCTCATAGTCTACAATAGTTTATTTTAAACCATCCAGCTTTGTGCAGCATCTGAGATGAAGCAGAATAAAGCAGCAGACACTACTACCACAGCTTACAAGGCACGTGTATGGCTGCTTCTATTGGAAGATTTGAGACAGACTAAATTGAAATATTTTTTCTGTGGGTAGTAGGTATAATGGCCACTGGGAGACTGCTTTTTTAGCCTAGAATCTCCTTTTCTTTAGTTCAGCACTTACCTTGTGTGGATGAAATAAGCTACAGTGATGTGCCTTGTTTACAGGATGCTACCTTTGATTATGCTTCTTTCTGTCCTGTCAAGCTAATGGATCACAAATGAGTGACGTTTTGGAGAGTACTTTGAAATTCGCTTATTCTTTTGATGTAAAACTATGGTCCCTATTCATTTGCAGTGAGTAAATGACTTTGAAGAGGATCTGGGTACTGTTGTTTAGTAAGTGCATTCTCCCTGTAAGACCAGTTCTCATGGAGACAAAGTAAAACCAGAAGTTTGGTTCAAGTTGGAAGCAAGGTGGGTGGAGCTGGCCAACACAGTGGCCAGCACCGTCCAGCTGTGATGGTCCAGTGCATGCTGCTCTGCTGGAGACCAGTGCTACACGGATGGATTCCTGTCTCCCTCTTTCTAGTGACCCACTGTCGTCTGAATATAACCTATCCCAGACCATCTAAATTTAAGGGTTGTTAGTTACTTTGATACATCTCAGATTTCGCTATGTGTTCTCAATCACCTAGTTACAAGTGCTGTGTATACACACGGCAGTATATGGGGGTGACTCAAATTTTAGGTGTTGCTTTTTTTACCTATCCACAATCATGGCAAATTTGGGGGGATTATTTATAAAGATAGAAAAATGATTTATTTACTGTTATTAACAGTGCCCCCAGAAAATGTGAAAAAACATAGGTTATTCATTAGCCTGCAATAACATTCTGTAGAGAAAAAGCTCTTCACATTACAAGAGTACTTTTTAGATTCCACAAAATAACCGTTGATAAGGTATATATAAGCAGATGGATTTGTGGTTGGTGATGGGGTTTTGTTTCAAAATAACCCCAGCCGCAAGTGAAATGAGTGTGGTGCTTGGAATATTTTATTCTCATTTTCAAATTGCCGAGTAAACATACCAGACTGACATTCTAAAGTATTCTGAATATGTGTCATCCCCCAAATGTTAATATTTCCCAAACTACTGAAATCAAAGGCATGACCATTTTCTGAAGTAACAGCATAAAAGTTACAGTAATGTAAAATGAGTTAGGTGCTAAATACATCCTTTCAATCTTTAAACTTAATAGTTAAATAGATCTAATTTTTTGTAGGTAATCACTTACAAAATGTTGGTGATTATTTACAATACCATCTGTGATAGGAATGGGGCTCGTGTGCACCAAGAGATGGCAGTTACGGGCACCTGTGAACAACAGGTATTCTTAAGACAGGTGGGGCATTGTTCAAAACAATTTTTTTTAAACATTGAAAAGCTTGCTTTTGAGTATTGAACATGTGCTACGTGTTTACTTATCCAGTGAAGTCTTTTACAGGCACTATTTCATTTAATTCTTAAAACCACCCTGTGAGATTGGGTCAATAATATATTCCCATTTTACAGGTACGGAAACAAAAGCTTCAAGAAGGTTAGTGACTTACCCAGAGTCACATAGTAAGTGGTGAAGTTGGGATTTGAATCCAGATCTACAGGCTCTGCAGTTCATGCTGTTAGGCTTTGTGTAAACAGCCTGTGAATTATGAAAAAGTGAAGTTCCATAAACTCAAGTAATGGGGCTACCTTCAGCCTAGGGCCGGGAGATGGAATGACAGGTGTACAAAGCGCAGTGGTAGTAAGCCAGAACAGATGGTTTTTTGTTGTCCCATTTTAGGACAGTCAAAAACTAAGGGAAAGAGAAAGTCATCACTTAGAAAAAAATTTCAAATGATGTCTTTAACCAAGCTGAGCTTAAAAATTCTGGATCAGAATATTTTCCCTTCTTAGCATCTTAGATTGCCTTGGAATCTCAGACATTTCCTTTAGCAACCCTGTGACATTTTTTGAGCTTGTTCACATTCTTATTCTAGGGTCTCGGAATTCACAAATGGACTTAACTAAGACCTTTTAATTATCATAAGAGTTTTTATAAAACTTGTAGAATTAACCTTTTGATCACACATTGTACTTCTTTGCCAGTTAGGAAGATATCAATCTTTTCTCAACAGCTATCAACAAATACGTTAGATACAATGCCAATTGCTGTTGCCAAAGAAGAAATTTTCAACAAATTAGGTATGTTCTATTTAACTAACACATATTGCTAGTAAGTGGCAAAGCCAAATCTACAACTCCAGTCTCTCTGACTCCAAAATCTGCTATTAACTTTAACTTTGTTTTAGTTTAGCTTTTATTTCTTTTGCTAGTCCTTTATGCTAAAATAAATCCAACAGAAGGAATTCTTTATATTTTCTTTACCAGTTATATTAATGGATATTAATTTTAAAGGACAGTTTTGGTTTTTTCCTTCTCATTTAAACTTAGTTTTCACTTGGTCTCAGATCACTAAAGTGATGTCAGGAGAATCATGGTTGTCTTAAGTCATCCCTCTTTTGTCTCCTTTTATAACAACTAACTAGACATCTGTAACAGAAGTGCCTCTGCATATTAAGGGGCACACCAGCCTACCTGTGCCAAAATTCACAGGTCCTTAGTAAGTGCTGCCAATCCACAGGCTGGTGATCCTGCCCCTCCTCCACCAGCACTTGCCATGATGGGGGTAAAAAGAGCCAGGAGAGTGCAAAACTGGGCAGATACCCATGAGCAAGAGCAAACTGGAGGAAGTCAGCCTGCCTGAGGGGAGATTCCCACACACCATCAGAGTAGCATAGACACAGAGATGAGTTTGGATGCGGAGAAGAGGGAAGCACTCACGAGGGCAGCCCCCTCCCCAGGAGGGCACTGCAAGGGGCTGGGCTTTCGGTGGTAGCAGTGGCAACCTCTAACAGAAGTGGGGACCTCGCCCACAGAGGAGGTAGGTGGAAGCAAAAGTGGTGAATGCCCGGCTACCACAGTTGTGCGGGGTTTGGCTGGAGAAACCCATTTCTCTCTAGCAGCACCCAGATTTCTGAGTTGGGAACTTCATGATGGAGAAAGGAAAAAGAAAGGTAAGGAAGCATGTAAGAATATCAAAGGGCATTAAAGAAATTCATTTCCTGATGTCTGTTTCAGGACTTCATCAGGAAGTCCACCCACAAACTTAAGAGCCTATCCAACTCAAGGATCCCCACCCCCCACTTCCAGCCAGGCTGTAGGCGCCCCCCACTGCCCCAAATGCCAAACTCACTTCCACCCCACTCTGCTACCAACTCCTTGTGCACACTCCTGAATGCATCCCAAGAGCCCGCTCCAGTAGACACACATAACAGGCCGAGCTCAGTGGGCAAAGGAGAGAACCACAATCTTGAGCTATAGAGCTGCCTGGAATACAAAAGAAAGGATTCTAATAACCAGCCTGTTGAATTTTAAGAACCAAAGAGGACATAAAACCCTAGTTAAGAAGATGACTGCTGCTTCAGATGCAAAAACTGGAGTGCATACCTACAAACATGAAAAATCCAGGAAATACAGTATCACACACACAAAATTCACCAACTAAACGCAAGGCACAGAATATTGACATCTAACTGATAAAGAATTCAAAATAGCTTTGATGAAGAAATTCAGTGAGCTACAGGAAAACTCATAATTCAATGAACTCAGGAATAAAATTAACAAACACAAGGAGTTCTTTACCAAGATACTTCAGTCATTAAAAAAGAACCAAAAAAGTTCTGTAGCTGAAGCGTTAAATGAACAGATGCATGAAGAATGCAGTAGAGAGCGTTAGGAACAGGGCAGACCAGATGGAAGAGAGGGTAAGTGACCTGAAGAAGAATATGGTAATGATTCTGTTAGAAGATGAGAGAGAACTAAGGTCTAAAAAGAATGAAGAAACTCTATGAGAGCTTTTGAATTCAATATGAAAGGCAAATGTAAGAATAATGGGTGTACCAGAAAGAGACGGAAGACAACAGAGATTATTTAAGGAAATAATAGCTGAGAACTCGCCAGACCTGAGGACTTGCACATACAGCCCACAATGCTAGTAGAACACCCTATTATTTCAATACAAAAAGACCTCCAAGACACATTATTATGAAACTCAGAAGTCAATGATAAAGGACCTTAAAGACAGCCAGGGAGAAAAAAAGTAACCTACAAAGGAACCCCCATTAGGGTAGCTGCAGATTCTCAGCAAAAACTACAGGCCAGGAGTGAGTGGAATGACATGTTCAAAGTGTTGAAAAATAAGAAATGCCAGCCAAGAATACTTCATCAGGCAAAATTACCCTTCAGAAATGAAGGCAAAATACTCTTCCAGACAAACAAAAGCTGAGCAAGTTCAGCACCATTAGGCCTGCCTTGCAAGAAATGCTGAAAAGGAGTTCTTTAAGCTGAAATTAAAATACGCTAAATAGAGAGATGAAAATATATGAAAGCATACAACATCCTAATGAAGGTTACATTAGAAAACTAAGTATTAGAATAGTGTGTTAACCATTTAACTACAGTATACAGGTTAAGGGGAAAGAGTATTAAAAATAGTAGGTACTATAATTTGTTAATAGATAACATTGCATAAAAGGTAAATTATCAAAAATACAAAAGGGGAGCAGGGACGGTAGAGCTCAGTGGCAGAGCGCATGCTTAGCCTGCATGAGGTCCTGGATTCAATCCCCGGTACCTGCATTAAAATATGTAAGTAAATAAATAAACCTAATAACTACCCCCAAAACAAAATAAATAAAGTATTAAAATATATATATATATATACACATAAAATATATATATCTCAAAGGGGAGGAATAAAAGGGTGGAACCCTGTATAGACATGAAGATAAGTTGCTATCAGCATAAAATGGAATATTTTATCTATGAGATGTTTTAAGTAAGCCTCATGGTAACCACAAAGCAAAAAATCTAGAGTAGATTCAGGAAACAAAAAATGGGGAACGCGGAGACAGAGCATTCCACCACGGAAAAATCACCGATTTACAAAGGTAGGCAGAAATGGAGGGGAAAAGCAAGGGAGATACAGAACAAGTCTAACTGAGATGGCAGTAGTAAGTCCTAGCATGTCAATAATCACTCTAAATATAAGTGGGTTGACTTCACCAATCAAAACGCCAAGTGGCTGGATGTATTAAAAAAAGACTCGAATGTATGTGTATCTCTAAAGGAGACTCTCAGCCCTGAAGACATAGAGGCTCAAAGTGAAAGGATGGAAAAAGATATTCCATGTAAGTGGTGACCACAAGAAATCTAGCTTTCAGCTTTCAGTCAGGCTGAATATAGGTACTGAAAGAGATCTTTCCCTTTGGAATACTGACAGGTCTTGACATACCCTCAACTGCTGGGAGCCATGAAAAATAAAATAGGCTGCTTCGACAACCACAAAGGTTTGAGAGACAATGAAGAGAGAGGGCAAGGTTGAAGGATAGGACTCATCTCCTACACAAGACCACTCCTTCAAGACAGGGAGAGGTGGCTGCTTTATCTAACACACAGAAATTAACACAGTGTCAAGGAAACTAAACAGGATGAGCTGTTCCAAAAGAAGATAAAATTTCAGAAAAAGTCATTAATGAAATGAGAATAAATGATTTATCTTGTACAGAGTTCAAAATAACGGTTATAAAGGTGCTCACCAAATTCTGGAGAAGAATGGATGAAGACAGTGAGAACGTCAACAAAGAGATAGGAAATACAGGATAGTACCAAGTAGAGATCACAGGGCTGAAAAATGTAAATAACTGGACTGAAAAATACACTAGAGGGGTTGAACAGCAGACTAGGTGAATCAATAAACTCAAAGACACCATCCCCACTTTTTTCAATGTAGTACTGGAAGTTCTAACCACAGCAGTTAGGCAAGAAAAATAAAATGCGTCCAAGTGGAAAGCAAGAAGTGAAAGTGTCACTATTTGACATATTATACATAGAAAACCTTAAAGACACCACAAAAAAACTGTTGTAACTAAGATTCTATACACTAATAATCAACTATGAGAAAGAGAAATTAAGAAAATAATTCCATTTACAATTGCATTGGAAAGAATAAATTTAACTAAAGAGGTTAAAGAGCTGTATAGTGAAAACTATAAGACACTGAGGACAGAAATTAAGATAAAAATAAGTGGAAAGATATTCCATGCTCATGGATCTTTAAGGTGCCCATGCTACCCAAAGAAATTCCTGTAAAAACTTCAAGGGCATTTGTCACAGAAATAGAAAAAAACAGTTCAAAAATTTGTATAGAACCAGTAAAAAAAAAAAAAAAAAAGCCACCAAATTGGTAAAGCAATCTTGAAAAAGAACAAAGCTGGAGGCTTCATGTGCTCTGATTTCAAACCATATTACAAATGTCTATAATTAAAACAGTATGTGTATTTTTGTGCCAAAGCCAGAGGTCAACAGAACAGAACTGAGAGCCCAGAAATAAATCTATGCGTATATGGTCAATTAATTTAGGACACAGGAGCCAAGAATATACAGTACGGGAAAGGGCAGTCTTTTCTATAAATGGTGTTGGGAAAACTGGACAGCCACATGCAAAAGAATAAAACTAAACCACCATCTTACACCATACCTCAAAATTAACTTAAAAAATGGATTAAAAACTTAAGTGTAAGACCCAAACCGTCAAACTCCTGGAGGAAAACGGGTGGTAAGCTTCTTGACTTTGGTCTTAGTAATGACATTTTGGATGTGACACCAAAAGCAGAGGCAACAGAAGCAAAAATAAACAAGTGGGGCTACCGCAAACTAAAAAGGTTCTGCACAGCAAAGGAGACAACAAAATGAAAAGGCAATGGGAGAAATATTTGCAGATCATATATTTGATGATGGGTTAACACTCAAAATATATAAAGGACTCATACAAAAAGTGTAAGTTTAATTAATTATTGGGCAGAGAATCCCAAAGATGTTTTTGCAAAGCAGACATATAGATAGCCAGCAGGTATATGAAAAGGTGCTCAACATCACTAATCAAGAAAATGAAAATCAAACCACAATGAAGTATCACCTGACTTGTTAGAATGGCTATTATCAAAAAGACAAGAAACAGCAAGTGTTGGGAGGATGTGGAGAAAAGGGAAGACTTACGCACTCTTGGTGGAAATGTAAATTGGTGCAGCCACTATGGAAAACAGTATGGACGTTCCTTGAAAAATTAAAAATAGCACTATCATATGATCTAGCAATTCCACTTCTGGGTACTCATCCAAAGGAAATGAAAATGTTCACTTGAAAAGATATATGTACCCTCATGTTCACTGCAGCTTTATTTACAGCAGCTGAGATATGGATGAATGGATCAAGAAAATGTAGTGCAGTACTCCCTCCGTTGTCTGGCGGGTTGGTTCCTGGACCTACCTTCAATACCAAAAGCCTCAATGGCTCAAGTCTCATGAAATGTCATACTTTTTGCTTATTACCCATGCACATCCTCCCATATACGTTATATCATCTCTAGATCTCTTGTAATCCAGTGCCAATGCTTTGTAAATAGTTGCCAGCACACAGCAAATTCATGTTTGGCTTTTTTAAACTTTCTGAAATTAAAAAATATACAGTGTTACATGCCAATTATACATCAATATGAAATTAAATAATTTTTTTAAAAGCCAATAGAGTAACATGGTGGTTACCAGGGGATGGGGGCAGGGGATAGGACAGACACCGTTTAAGGGTAAAAACTTATAACTAGTAATAAATAAGTCCTAGAGATCTAACGCACAGCATAGCAAACATAGACAACAATAATGTATTCTCATAAAACTTGCTAAGAGACTAAAACTTAATGTTTCCCACCACTGAAAAGAAATGATAATTATGTAACATGATAGAGATGCCACTACAATGGCAATCATACAACACATAAGTGTATTAAATGAACACATTGTACACCTTAAATTTATACAATGTTATATGCCAAATAAATTTTAGTTAAAAAAGTTATAGATGAGCAATACGTATGTTTTGTGGTTTTTGGGTATAAACATGAATCCTGTCCCAGCTTTCCCCAAGAAGAAACAAGCCAATGGACTTGTGGAGAGATGGTGTATTTATCATGTGTGAGTGCAGCTGGAAGACCTGTAGCATACTGTTAACAAGATATCTTTGGTGTCTTTCCTTCTAATCACATCTTTGCTACCTGGCAATCTAGGAATATTACCTCGTGCCCTGCCTTGAGGTTTTGTTGTTTTTTCTACAGTCAGATTTTATTTTTAAATGAATTCAATTTTTTAATTGCGTGCAAAAATCTGAAGAGTACATCTTTGTGAATTTTAGCCAGTATTTATAATCACCACCCACACCAAGATGCAGAACATTTTCAGTACCCTAGAAGGCTCCCTTGCACCACCTCTCAATTAATATGCAACACCCCCTCCCAAAATTAAACCCTTTCCCAACCTCTCTCGTTGTACATTTGTGTTGGCTGTTTCTGAACATCATCTAAATGAATTCGCACATAGTGGACTCCTGTGCTTGGCTTCTTTTGTCCAACATTATGTGAGATGTATCTGTACTGTGTGTAGCAGAAGTTGGCCTGCTTTACTTACAGCATTCCATTGTATGAATATACCACAATGTATTCATCCTATCATTGACGGAATCTTGGCTTTTCAGTCTTTGGCTGTTATGAAGAAACAAGCTTGTGACCAGACCTTTGAATTACAGAAAATGCAACAAGTAGGAAATCACACAGTGCAGTGACAACTGCTCTGCTAAGGCCACCAGCGAACTACAACCCAATGTAATGTTTTAGAACAAACCTCAAACTCCCGAGACAATATCAATTATTCATAATTGCGGTCTAATCAGTGTTTTCATGTTGATCCCCAAACAAAGGGAAAAAGTCTTCAAACGCTCTGCAAAATCAGAGTAAGTCTTAAAATGTGGACCACTAGTGTCTTAATAAAATGAAATGTCTTGAATTTATACTATGACTGTTATGACTTTCAAACAAACCTACATATAATTTCCTTCCTCCTTATTTTCCTTTTCTCAGCTGTTGGGAAGGGCTTTGGCTATGTGAAGGGGAAGATGTGGTGACAACAGCAGGGGTAACAACCAGGGGCAGTGACGGAGATTCAGGGATTTGCGCTGAAATCCACCCCTAGTGCTAGGATCCTGGATGAGGTGACGTCAGCAAAGTAGAAAAAGCAGGTCACAGAGTCAGCCCTGTCCCTCTGCAAGGGCACCTAGCGGCGGGCTCCTTACGGAGGATCCTCTCTAGTTTTAGTACCTGGCACATCGTAGGTGTTCAGTGAATAGCCAGATGACATGTCCTGCTATTTGCTGCTGAGCATACAAATTTTAAAATCAATTTCACATTTTTACTTTGAAACAATCACAAGTTACAGAAAAGTTGGAAACAGTACAAAAACATTTTTTTCTAAAGCATTTGAGAGTTAAGTTGCCAACCTGATGCCCCTTACCCTGAACACTGTCATGTTTGTGTCCTATAAACAAGGACATTTTCCTACAGAACCATAATACTATGGTCAATGGTACTGAGGTACTGATACATTACTACCATCTAATCCTCGGACCCCACGTAAGTTCCTCCAGTGGTTTCAGTCACTTCCTTTATAGCAAAAAGGTCTAGTTTAAAAGCATGTGTTATATTTGGTTGTCATGCCCTTTCGTCTCCTTCAATTTGGGGCAATTTCTCCAGTCTGCTCTCAATCTTCCTGACATGGACACTTTGGACGTGACAGACCAGTCATTCTGCAGCATACCCCTCGATTCCGGCTCGCCTGACATCTCCTTGCTATCAGATTGAGAGTAAGTATATTTTTGGTGGAAATGGCAGAGAACTGGCGCTGCTGTCTTCTCATTACATCCCATCAGGTGCCCACAGTTTCCATCTGCCCCATGACAGATGATGTTCATTTTGAACACTGGACTGAGCTGGTCTCTGACATTATAAAGTTGCTGTTTTTCCCTTTGTAATTAATAAATATTTTGTAAGGAGTATTTTGAAACTAGGTATGTACCCAGTTTCTCCTCATACACTCCATTTATTCACTGATTTATTCATTCTGTATGGAGCATGGTTTCCCACTTTATTCATTGGCTTATAATCTGTGACTGTCATGATTAATTACAGTGTGCCAATTGCTCGTGATGTGACTAGTGGCAGTCCCTTCAAGCTGGCTTCTGTGTCCTTTTGACGTGGACCCATTATTTTTTGAGTGACTTCTTGTTTTGGACCACAGGCTTTTCTTTCATTTTTCCTGCTCAAGCCATAAAATGGGCCATTTTCCTAAGGATCTCTGGCTTCTTTTAGTGGAAAATGGCATTTAGAAACCAAGACTGGGTGTCAGGCATGCTTGTATCCGGTAAGAATACAAGTTCTCTGCACCTAAGCTGTCTCAGGGAAGAGTGCTAGGGAGTGTCCCAAGACCTACTGAATCGGTTTGCGTTTTTAACAAAACCCTAGGTGATTCATATGCACAGTAAAGTTTGAGCCGCACTGCCCACCTACAGAGTAAATAAATGCCTGCCTTATCCAAGCCAGCTGTTGGCACGCCAGCTGCCACAGCTGCATCTAAGGCATCAGGAAGGAGGAGGGAAGCAAAAGGACTCACCTCTCTGTGGCATAAGCTTCCTTCAACCCTAGAAAAACCCTCACAACAATTCTGCCAGCATCTCACTGCTTAGAACTTAGTCACATGGCTGCATGCAAGGGAGGCAGGAAAATCTAGTTTTTCAATTGGGCCCATCGCTGCTCAGAATAAAATGAGTGATCTGCTTCTAAGGATGAAAGGGAACGATAGATATCAGGTAGATTACAGGACTCTGCCCCTGTGGCCTTACTTGGTCACCCCTCTGTGTCCTCTCAGCACTGGGGAAGTTACTGGAAACTGGGCACAGCTGCCAGTCCCCCACAGGTGGACACCAGGGAGGTCACCGTGGCCGGCCGGAGTTAAGCACACAGGTAAAATCTGCCTTTCACATTGACTCAGATCCCCTCATGCCGGCCCACCCAACCTCCTGCCTGGCCCCAGAACGGAGCAAGGGCCAGAATTCAAGACAAGCAGGGTAGAACAGGAAGTGTAGGGGGCACAGGTTAGCACAGTGTCGTAGCTGGGAGGCTCGAGAAATTGTCCCCCAGGTTCAAAGCCCAGAGCCATCACTTCCCAGCTGTAGGGCTCTCAGTGAGGTATGTCTCTTCACTAGAACTCAGCGTTAAGATGGGGATGTGTGTAGGACCGCCTCACAGGTTCTTGGGAGGATGCAATGAAAATAACCCGTGCAAAGCTCTCAGAGCCCCTGGCCAGTGGGAACTCGCCATTAACAGCAGTTATTATGACTGAGCAAAGACATGACCTCTCTGGAGGCGGCTGCCAACCCTGACCACGGGCTTGGGCCTAGAGATCCGTCCCGCAGGAAGGACAGAAACCACCAACTTGGAAGTCCTACCAGTTCACTTAACACTTTCCCCCAATATTCCCACAAGTTTAGAGAAGATAGCAACCAGCCTCATTTACTTTTTTCTTTTTTTAAATGGAGGTACTGGGGAACCCAGGACCTTGTGCAGGCTAAGCATGTGCTCTGCCACTGAGCTACACCCTCCCCCACCTGTTAATTTAGTATTTAACACCCTCGTGACAAATCCCCAGGAATTCCTTGTTTGTTATTTTATAGCACAGTATCCTTTCTTCCCTTGAGTTTGGTTTCCCTTCTTGACCACTTGAACTCCTTCCAAAGCATTTTTAAAAATACTTAAACAAAAACCCAACATACTAGATACAGCATTTGACCTGACACACATCTTTTCCACAATAAAGCCTGAAGCCACCACTGTCCCTTCACAAGCACTTAGCAAACCCACATTCGTCACTGGATACGCAACAAGTGACACTATCATGTTTTTAGATAAACATCCTGGGAAATCTGGCTTCTTCTACTTTGTCATGAACACAACCGGTTTTGCCGAGTACCTCAGGGGACCTCGAAAGACCCGTTCTTGTTATTTTAACCTCTTCACTGGCTTATCGTTATGGTTTGCAATTCTAACTTATTTGCCAGAGGCCTCCAGGTACTACTGAAAGAAAAATCTAAGATAAACAAGGAGCGTTTTTTCTTCCCAAGATCTGTGATTTACATTTGTCTCCTCCTGATTGAGTTTCACAACAATGGTATCATTCTGCTCATAATATTTGTTGAATGACTGACAATGATTTAAAGAATGCCAAGATGCGTGTGAGCCTGTGAGCAGGTGCGTCTGCAAAACCAGGACTAAGTGTTCCCGGCAGCTCTACCTTAGCTCCCTTTGCCACTTCCCGGTTTGGCTGAAACACTTGGAAGTAATCCCTCTGCTCTGTGATTTAAACTGGGGCCAAATTGACACCTGGCCAGCCATCCCAGGGACCAGCAGGGTGAGAAGAGTCACAGCGCCCCCTACAGGTGTGTGCCTATGACAGTGAGCTTGACCATCTGAAACCTCTCCCAGAGGCCTCCTGAAGCCGGAGGGTTGAGTTCCTTGGTGTCTGGCCTGATGGCAAATGCAAACTGGTGATTAACAGCGTAAGGGTGGTACTGATTGCCAGTGTCTCAGGGAGCCCAGAGACTGGACTCCCGTGTTATCTCTGCGGTGGGCTGTGATGGCTACAGCTGGGGTCTCTCCAGCCAGTTTTCCCATCCTTCTCTGCCTGGCAACAGTACCCCCTTTCCTTCAGGAAATTTATCCCCCTCTCCTGGTGAATCCTGTGGGTTTGACAAGCCACGGTGTTTGATCCTGTCTACAGGGGTAGATGAGGACCCCAGTCTCAGCCTTGCCTCCCTTTGGACACTGCTGAGGAAGCCAGAAAGCCCCACAGCATCCTCAACACCAACTTCTCCCTTACCTACCGTACCCAAGCTGTCACGGCCTGGCGATTTTACCGCCTCGATTTCTCTCCTGTCCATCTCTCCTATCTCCCTAACCTCAGCGGTCACTGTCCTTCTCTCCCAAACAGTTGTAGAGCTTCCTAACTGGTGTTCCCATCTCGGTCTGGGCCACCTCCATCTAGCCTACTGCAGCTGGGGTCATTCTTTCAAAGGAAAAGCATGATTGTATGACTCCACCAATTCCCCCATTTCTGTCCTGGCTCCCGTGGCCTTAGGATAAAGGCAAAAATTTCCAATGTCACCCGCAAGGCACTCCATGGACTTGCTCCCTCCCTGTTTCGCCTGTTTCCCTCAAACTACTCTCCACAGGGTATCTTTGTACTAACTACTCAGGCCTTCTTGCAGCCCCAGGCCTTGGTATTAACATGCTGCATTTTTTTTTTAATAGAGGTACTGGGGGTTGAACCCGAGACCTTACACATGCTAAGCAAGTGCTCTACCACTGAGCCACACCCACCTCCTCCCACCATGTGCTTTGTACCCGCTGTTCCTTCCACCCTAAATACCCCTAACTCTGCCTACATTACTCATCCTTTTGATCTTAGCTATCACTTACTTAGAGGCTTTCCCTGACCTCTAAGTTCAAGTCCTCACGTACACTCTCAAAGCACCACCTAGCTCTTTCTCAATGCACTTGCCACAGTGCCCTCTTGCACCTGTGGCCATCTGATTTACATTTACCTCCCCCTGATTATGAGTTTCATGACAATGTCATCGTCTTGCTCATAATATTTGTTGAATGACTGACAATGAATTGGTCTAAGTGTTGGGTACCCATCATAGGCTGGGCCGGCTGGGGCCTTTCCCCAGATTTCCCAAGTCAGAGGTGGAGGAGAACGGTCCTCTTTTCTTTTGGGTTCATGAGCTACCAGGAGGCAGGTTCTAGGTTGCAGATGACCATCGTCCCTGTCTTTTAGAGCTCACCTGTCTGCAAATGACACCTGGCAGATGGAGAGGAGACATGGTCCTGCCACAGTGGTGTCCTTCATTCCATCCCCAGGCCCCAAACACAGAGCTCTCCCCTGTTTCCAAGCCTCCCCAAGTCACCCCCAGCTATGAGAGCCAATAACCTCCCCCCCCCCGGGTATGTAAGCTGGCCTGAGTTGGGGTTTTAGGACTTGCTACAAAAAGCTCCTCGGTTAAGGCACGTTAACCTGGTGACATGAGCCAAGGGAGTGAGGCCTGGAGAGACCTTAGGTTAGGATGTTAACAAACCATCAGCCTAAAGGCAAGTTAGTTGTATTACAGACGGCAAATTTTGCCTCCTGCAGTTAGATGGCATGGATGCTCACGGCCATCTGCCCTAGGAAAGGTGGCCCCAACCTGCCAGCAAGCATTCGGGGCCTGGTTCAAGTGTTTCATCCAAAAGCTGAGTCCATCTCTGCAGCAAACAAGCAGCAACCAATCAAACAAGACATCCATTCCTGCAACAAACATGCACTGTGCACCTACTATGTGCACCAGAGACTTGGCAGGGAACACAGTGGGCAGGATCACAGTGGATTACTGTGTGGTTTGTTAGGGGGTGGGGCACAGCCGCGGACAGGATAGAACGTACTCAGAACCACTGCCAGGCAGCAACGCGGGCGGGCTGCGTGGCGGGGAGGGCAGCAGCATGCGGGTAACAGTCGGAAGGGCCTGGCTGTGCACTTTGGCCCCTCTGCTCACTGCTGCTGAGCCTTACTTAGTTTCCTTTGCTGTTACTGGGGATAATAATACTTGTGCAGGTTACCAGGAGGATTAAAACAGAGAAAATATATAAAGTGCCAAACAAATTGGAGTTGATGTTATGATGTATCCAGATGGAAGTCAGAGAGCCACCTGGAAAGAACCTCTGCCCCAAATTATCCCCCGCTGCCCCACATCAGCCAGAGCACTTGAAACGCCAGCATTAGGGATTTGGGTTTTGAGTTTATGGCTTGATTGCTAGGAGGTCCCTGTTAAAATGCAAATGTGTTACTTGAAAGTGTCAACACAGTGAGTAAGTAGAAGACATAAACATTGAACAAGGATGAATTAAATTCAATCAGCAAAGAACAGAAAAGGACTTGGAGAATAAGGCCAAGGATAGCGCGACCAGCCGTCTGCCAGGCACTGTGGCCTGTGCTTTTGATACCCAAGTGCCCTCCACTCTTGGTGGCTCAGTGTCCTTGTCTGAAGACTCTCATAATAACAGCATCTCTCTCACAGGACTGTTTTGATAGTTAATTAAGATAATACAGGAAAAGCACATGCCCCCATGCCTGGTCACCAGACCTGGAGCCGAAGCCTGTCTGAATGGTTAGGAAGCACTTGGAGCCGTGATCCATCGCTTGAGAAAAGAGACAGAACAGGAGGGACCACTCAGGTGCTCCTGGCACCAGAGCAGTTAAGATGCTGTTGTAACATGACCACGTTGTGCTGCTTCACCAACTAAATTCATTTCCCCTAGATACATGCTCAGGACTGAGGTTACTGGATCATATGATAGTGCTAATTCCTTGAGAAGCCTTCAGACAGGTTTTCTACAATGGCTTTACCAATTGACATTCCCATCAACAATATTATAAGGGTTCCCTTTCCTCCACATCCTCACCAACATTTGTTATCACCATCTGAAAATGGCCAATGAAGGGAGGACAAAAGGGAGCTGCAGCTGGATCCTTCCATGGAGGCAACAGGAAAGAACGAGATGTGACCAGATCTCTCCTACATTGGGGACATCTGGTCCTGCACTTCCAACAGTTCTGTGAAGATTAAGGTATGTTCTGTCTTGTATTTCCAGGGCCTAAGATGTGCTCTGTATCTAATATTCTAAGACAAGTGAACTGACAATAAGGTGATGTCAACAGGAAAGACGGAGATATTTGGTTAAAGGATCTAAAATCCATGTAAACACTAAGACTCCTTTTTGCCATAGTCCACAGGGGGGCATTGCATGCCAATTCATAATTTGTGGAATTTTCTGCTCTGTCACTAGACACCTGAAGATAACAAACAACTCCTACACACATGACAGCTCTGTTACTATCTCAATGGGGATTCTTTCTTGTTTTTATTAACTCATACTCCTCCTCTTCTGATGGGAAGGCAAGGATTGCTTTTTTTTTTTTTAAGGTCAAAGGCAACAAAAGCAAAAACAAGTGGGACCACATCAAACTAAAAAGCTTCTGCACAGCAAAGGGAACCATCAACATAATGAAAGGCAACCTGCTGAATGGGGGAAAATATTTGCCAATCATATATTTGATAAGGGGTTAAAATAAAAAGTATATAAAGGACTCATACAATGCAACAGTAAAAACACAATCTCATTTTTTAAATGCGCAGAGGGTCTGAAGAAATATTTTTTCAAAGAAGGCATACAGATGGCCAACACATGTATGAAAAGGTGCTCAACATCACTAACCACCAGGGACATGCAAATCAAAGCCACACTGAGGCTTCGAGTCATAGTCAGGTTCCCAGTGGGCAGCAACAGCTTAGATTTTGTGGAACCTAAAAACACCAAACCAAACTAAACAAACAAAAAAGTTGAACAGATTGGTAGTTGCCAGAGGTGGGGGGATAGAGAGTGGGCAAAATGGATGAAAGAGGTTAGAAAGTACAAACTTCTGGTTATAAAATAAATAAGTCATGGGGATGTAATATACAGCAGGGTGACTATAGTTAATAATATTGTGTTGTATATTTGAAAGTTACTAGGTGAGTAGATCTTAAAAGTGCCCTTCATGAGGAAACAACATTCGTAACTACGTGTGGTAATGGATCATTTCACAATATATATAAAAACTGAATCACTACATTGCACACCTGAAACTAATATAATACTATACATCAATTATATCTTAATAAAATATATATATTAACTTAAGAAAAAGAAAAGGTCAGAGAGAGATCAAGATGGCAGAATAGAAGGACGTGGATCTCACCTGCCCCCCAAAACACATCTAAAATACATCTAACATGTGCAACAATTCTCACAGACTACCACCTGAAAGCTGGCAGAACGCCTTTTTTTAACTTTTTGAAGAGTGATTTTATTTAGGGTTTTTTTTTGGGGGGGTAATTAGATTTATTTATTTATTTAATTTTGAAGGAGGCACTGGGGATTGAACCCAGGACCTCATGCATGCTAAGCATGCGCTGTGCCACATGAGCTATAACCTCCCCTCTCAGAACGCCTCTTATATAACCAAAGCTGCAAGAAAGATCCCCATGTAACCCCAGGTAGGATGAAAAGAGGGGAAAAAAAAAAAAAAAGAGGAATCAGGGTGGGACCTCAGTTCCTGGGAGGGCGTGGTGAAAAAGGAAAGGTTCCCTCACCCTGGGAACCTCCTTGGCAGCAGCTGGATGCTGAAACTTGGGCTTAAGCTAACAGACCTGGGGAGCAAACTGGTGGCGCTGAGACAGCATTAAGGGCCTGCAGTGCGCACGCGGGGACAGAGCATGAGTCCACCGCAGAAGCATCATTGTCAATGCGCAAAGGCGGGCGTCCACCGTCGGAGCCTCACTGTCAGCACGCTTCCAGCGGGACATGGTTCTAGCCCCACGGGTTTTGAGACGGGGCATGTGCTGGAGACAGAGCTGACTTCCAGGCCAACTGTCAGCACTCCCACAGCGGGTGGGGCCTCCACAGGCTTTGGGAACTCCTGCTCACCGGAGGCGGGAACGATGTCTGAGCAGATTATCAGGGCTCTCAGAGGGAGCAGATCCGGGAGTGGCACCAGCAGCAGCAAACTTTGTGGGCACACACGTCAGGTGGCACGTCCTGGCTGACAGCCCCTGGGGAGGAATACGCAGCAGCTCCTTCCCCAGCGGGAGCACACAGTGCCACCTACCTCACACGACAGCTTAGAACAGGATCTGGGGGTTTCTACTCCAACAACTGGCGCAGACCCTGATGCCGACAGGGCTGTGACAGCCACAGAGCAAAAGAGGAGGTCCCGCCCAACATCCTGCAGGCTCTGGTCACCACAACACAAATCACACCCTCTATCAAGGGGACAATGGCCAGCACACTCTGAGCAAACATATGGCAGGCATCCATACCAGAACCAGCCTTTGGACACCAAAAACATTGGACTCACAGTCTAGGCAGCGAAACTCCCATGTAAAAACAGCCTTTCAAGACCACAGTAGATAACTGTTTCTCCTAAATCCAGAGTCAGAGAAATTTAAATAAAATGAGAAAGCAGAGAACTACTCCCAATTAAAAGAAGGAGGAAAATTCCCTGAAAGAACAAACAATAAAACAGAGTTCTGCAGTCTACAGGTCGAGTTCAAAAAGGAGGTAATAAAAATAAAGAAATTAAGAAAGGAATTAAGGCTACTGATAGAAATGCAGATTACTGTAATAAGAAACTGGAACCCATAAAGCGGAACCAATCAAAATTAGACAACTCAATTGCCAAGATAAAACCAAGGTAAAGGCAATAACAGCAGAGTACATAATGCAGAAGAACAAATATGTGATCTAGAAGATGGAAATAACCCAGTCAGAACAGCAGATAGAAAGACAAATGAAAAAAAATGAGAGCAATGTAGGAGACCTATGGGATAATATAAAGCATGCCAACCTACACATAATAGGGATTCCAGAAGGAGAAGAAAGACAAATGGGGATTAAAAATGTATTTGAAGACATTATGACCAAAAACTTACCAAATCTAAAGAAGGAAACAGAAATCCAGGTAAAGGAAACACAGAGGGTCCCAAACAAGATGAACACAAACAAACCCACACCAAGACATATCAAAAGTGAACTGGCAAAAGTTAGAGAGAGGATAACAGCAAGAGAAAGACAAAGAGTCAGTTACAAGGGAACCCCCATAGGGGCATCAGGTGATTTCTTTACAGAAATCTTGCAGGCTGGAAGGGAGTGGCAAGATATATTCAAAACCTTGAAAGGGAAAAACCTTTAACCTAGGAAACTCTACCCAGGAAAATTATCACTTAGACTAGAAAGAGAGAGAAAGAATTTCTCAAACAAGCAAAAACTGAAAGAACATAGCAATACTAAACCTAAACTAAAAGAGATATTGAAAGGTCTTCTCTAACTAGAAAAGAAGCAAGAATCTATAGGAAAGGGAAAATCACAGTGGGAAAGGCAAATATATAAAAGGATGGCAGATCACTTAAATAAGCTGGTACATAGATTAAAAAAATTTTTTATGAAAGCGATTATAACTACAATGAACAGCAAAAGGATAAACATGAAGATGTAAAATAGAACATCAAAATCACAAAATGTGGGGGAAGGGAGTAGAAAACATAGATCTTTTAGAATGTGTTTGAACTTACATGACTGTCATTCTAAAGCAAGTAGATACAGTTATGGGTTAACATACATGAAACCCAGGATAACCACAAATCAAAAACATAAAGGTCACAAAAACCGAAAAGAAAGGAATTCAAGCATAAAAAACAATGAGTCAACTATGAAATCAAAGAGGAAATCAGAAAATACCTTTGGAGTAAACAACAGTGAAAACACAACCACACAAAATCTATGGGATGCTCAAAAAATAAGAAAAATCTCAAATAAACAACCTAAACTACCATCTAAAATAATTAGAAAAAGAACAAACAAAACCTAAAGTCAGCAGAAGAAAGGAAATAAAGATCAGAGAGGAGATAAATAAAATATAGTTTAAAAAATCAATAAAACCAAGAGCTGTTTTTTTGAAAGGGTAAACAAAATTGACCAATCTCTAGCCAGGCTTAGCAAGAAGAAAAGAGAGGACCCAAGTAGACAGAATAAGAAATGAAAGGAGAAATAACTGAAACTACAGAAATACATAATCATAAGAAAATACTATGAACAATTATATGCCAACACATTGGACAGCCTAGAAGAAATGGACAAGTTTCTAGAAACATGGGGCCTGTCAAAACTGAGTAAAAAAAGAAACATATCATTTGAATAGACCAATCACTAGACACGAAATAGAGTGCATGTGGAACATTCTCCAGGACAGATCATATGTTAGGCCACAAACAAGTCAATAAATTTAAGAAGACTGAAATCATGTCAGCATCTTTTCCAACCACAATGGTATGAAACTAGAAGTCAATTATAAGAAAGAAAACTGAAAAATTCACTAATATGTGGAAATTAAACAGCATGCTACTGAACAGCCACTGGGTCAAAGAAGGTATCAAAAGAGAAATAAAAAATACCTTGAGACAAATGAAAATGGAAGCACAGCATACCAAAATGTATGGGATTCAGCAAAGGCAGTTCTAAGAGACAAGCTTACAGCAATGAATGCCTACATAAGAAATAAGACAAATCTCAGATAGGTAACCTAGCAATCCATCTTCTGGAATTAGAAAAAAGAACATATGAAGCCCAAAGTTAGTAGAAGTAAGGAAAAATCAAGAATCAGAGTGGAAAGAAATGAAAGTCTAAAGAGACAATAGGAAAATCAATTAAACTAAGAGCTGTTTCCTTGGAAATACACACAAAACTGGCAAAACATAAGCTACACTCATCAGAAAAAAAAAGGACTCAAAATCAGAAATAAGAGATGTTACTACTGATACCACAAAAATGCAAAGGGTCATTGAGAGATGACTATGAACCAATATGCTAACCAATTGGACATCCCAGAATAGATAAATTCCTCAAAACATACAACTTGCCAAGACTAACTGATGAAGAAATAAAAAATCTGAACAGACCAACTTGCAGTAAGGAGACTGAATCAGTAATCAAAAACCTCCCAACAAACAAAGGTCCCAGGACCAGATGGCTTAACTAGTGAGTTCCACCAAACATTTAAAGAACAATTAGTGCCAATCCTTCTCAAATATTCTAAAAAATAGAAGAGAAGGTACACTTCCAAACTCACCTTATGAGGCCAGGAGTACTGGTACCAAAATGAGGTAAGAACACCACAAGAAAAGAAATCTACAGGTTCATCCCTGATGAACACAGATGCAAAAGTCCTCAAAATATTAGAAAACCAAACTCAACAGTACATTAAAGGATCATACCCAATGATCAAGTTGGATTTATGCCTGGATGTAAGGATGGTTCAATATCCACAAATCAGTGTGATACTATGTCAAAAAAAAAGGATAAAAATCATATAATTATCTCAATAGATGCAGAAAAGCATTTGACAAAATTCAACATCCATGTATAATAAAAACTCTCAAAGGGGGTATAATGGAAATGGACCTCCACATAATAAAGGCCATATATGAGAAGCCCACAGCTAACATCATACTCAACAGCAAAAAAACAGTGAAAACTTTTCCCCAAGATTTGGAACAAAACAAGGATGCCCACTCTTGCCAATCATATGCAACATAATCCTGGAAGTCCTTGCTAGAGCAATTAGGCAAGAAAAGGGGGTTAAATCTAGGCTCAGTTCATTAAAAATAGACTTTAAACCTACATGAATGTCTGGTGGGACATTAGAAATTTGTGTGGAACATGAGACAGTTCTTTGTATAGAAGCGTCCCGTGCTTTGCAGGATGTCTAGAATTAAATTCAAGGAGGAGCTCCCCACCGTCATTGTGACAACTCAAACATTCCCCGCAGATTTCCAAGATGCTTCCTAGGGGCCATTGCTGCCCCCTGGCTCCTCACACAGAGGAGCACTGTTCTGGGATGAGGAACTTCACTCTAGGGCTGCTTGTGGTCATCCGTCCCAGCTTCATTGGACGCAGCCTTCTGTGGAAGACAAGGCACATATGAAGCCAATGTGTAGAAGATGGCAGAACTGAGGGGGGCAAGAGAGAAAGGCAGAGTCCTGAAGATACTATTTGAGCCCCTGGATCCAGATACGCCTGAAGTCAGATAACATCTGTACTTCCCACTTCATATGAGCATTAAATTTCCCTTTTGTTGAGTTTGGCTTCTGACACATGGAACCAAAAAAAAAAAAAATTTTAATTTAATACATGCTTCAAAAGTCAGTTGTAGACATAATTTAACCTTTTTTTTTTCTTGGCTTGTTTAATGATACTTTATCATTGCTACTGACTTACTTTGGTTTTCTTTTGCAAAGGGAGGAATAGAAAGGGAAGGTGAACTCCAGGGTGTTATGTTCCAATAGGTCAGATTTAGTAAATCCTATGAGGAAATGACTCTACCTTTTCTTTTCCTCTTGGAACTGATCTATACCTACACACACACCACACCACACATACACACCACACCACACACTCACCCCTACTTCCCAAGCTCACATGGAGCCCCGGCAGGCATATTCATATGTTTTCACCCCATTCTCTGGGTAGAGCTGATTGGATCAGAGATGGACCAATCAACTTCTCTTTCCCTAGAATTTCAACCCAGGGCCTAGTGGACTGAACCCCTCTGTCTAAGGCTGGAACCATTACAAGTAACATGAACACTAGGGTGGAGGAGGGGGAGAGCTGTACAGCAGCGTTATTCAACTAAGTGATTTAGGGAAACAGGGAAAATGGATTAGCAGATGCACAAAATGAAATAGAGATGTTTCAGAAACGTTCCAGTTCTAAACATTTCATCCCTTCCAAGATCCAACTATAACCTGCCTAGGTTTCTCAAGAAGCCCCGTGTTTTTAAGTGAATTTCCACTTTTTGTTTACATCTCCAGTGGGTTTCTATTATTTGCCTCTAAAGAATTCAAATCTAATACTTTATTCCTATAGGTATTTTAAGTTCTCTTCCGACATTAAATCAGATCACGAGGAAGCCACCCATTGAAGTGAAGGTAAGGGGGTGGCGTCACCCCTGCAGAACCACCTCCGGGGGACTGGGAGGGGGTGGCGAGGTTTAAGTGCTGCCCTTGGCTTTCATCAAAGGTCAACACAAGAACCACGACAGGTTTCACATTCAAATGAGGCTGATCCTCATCGGCTGTGTCTCTTTGATTAAGTAACTTAACCCCCTGGACCTTTAAACTTGGGACAATACCGACAACCTACCTCCCCGGGTTGCAATGACAGTTCAATGAGATGAAGACAGAAATGTGCCCAGAACAGTGGCTGGGCCAACGTCCCGGCTCAGCAGATGTTTCTCCTACCGCCTCCCCTCCCTGCTTTGCCGCCTTGCTCTTAGCTGTTAACCAGTTCCTCAGTGCCAGCACGACAGGCAGTGCCTCTCTTAGACTGAATTTTAATCTGAAATCTGACATAGCACAGAATGATAGAGGAGGATTGGGTCTGAAAGTTTTTCTAGTTCAACCCCCTTGTCTATGTTTAATTAAAATTAAAAAAAAAAACTTGTTTAAAGCTTAGAGTTGCATATAGGTTAGAGTCAACTAACTCTGTAAGCCTTATATAAAAAGACAAACAGCAGCCTCGAGACCTCAGCTATGTCACCTGCCTGAGACGCAGCCCTTCCTTGCATCTCGCTGACAACTTCCAATGCCACCAAATAACATGCTTGTGACGCCACTTATTTTTCGGGATCAGGTATTATCTACCGACCTCCCACTGTCAAAAATGAGGATCTGCTACCTGACTGCAGATCAGGAAGTTGAAATGCCTCAAGATCAGTGGTGTGCCCAAGGCCCAACTCAGATAATCTGGGGTTGAGGTCAGAGAATTTTTTTTTTAAGCTTCTTAGTATTTTCTCACACAACACGCAAGTTTAAGAGGCATTGCCTAGGCAGTGAGAGCTTCCGAGGAGGAACTTCAGCATTTCAGTCTTGGCTCTGATGCTTTCTGGCTCTGTCACCTTGAGCAAACCTCTTCTGAGCCATAGTTTTTTTTTTAATCTCTAAAATGGCACATTTTGAAGAATTTACAGGAATAAAGGGGATGACATGGTCAAATGCTGTATGAAGATGAGTGATGATTGTGAGTTTCAGCCCAAGGGTTCACTTCCCAGAGCCCCATTTTCCTCATTAGCAGAATGGGGCTCCCCTGGCCCCATCTTACCTCCTGCTGCTCCAGTTCAGTGGCTTTGTTCTTGAACTAAGGGCTTCCTCACACTTGCTATTTTTTCTACCTTAAACACTTCTCGTTCTCACCCTCCTCACAGGCTCTTCATCTGGCTAATCCTGACTCACTTCAGGTCCCAGCTAACTGTCCCCAGTCCAGAGACGCCTTGCCTGTGCCCCTGACTCAGGGCTGACCCCCTCCCCCACCCCACCCCCACGCACGCTCCGTGCTCTATGCTCGTCCTGCGTAGAATGGATTGCACTTGGGAGTCTACTCAGTTGTGCTTTTTCTTGCTGAATGTCTGGCTTCCCTTGTGGGACTGTATGAGCCCAGGGAGGACATCTGACATGTTCACGGCAGTACCTGCGGCCCAGGCACAGGGCCAGACACACAGCAGATCTCCACTGAACATTCTCTCCTCTTGGCTGAATGCCAGTCCACCTGCTGAACCAGCTCATTCCTGGGACCCTCAGCTCAACCTTGTTCCTACAACTCCCTGACTTAGAGATGCAGAAAAGCTGGTTGTCCTCAAGTTCATGTTTATTTAACCAAGATCAGAGTCTGATAGCTGAACAGTAAGCCTGGCTCAGCAGGTGGGGCATACCCAGGCAAGTTATTGTTTACAGCGTGTCCTGGCGTGGCTGGTAATGCACTTCCTTCATTTCCAGCCACGGAGCAGTGGCTCTCATTTCTGCTGAAGAAACAAAATCTCCTTTATATGAACCATTAATAAGAGTTTCAAGTGGCAGGGAGAGCCCTGCTCTGTTTCAGGGATGTGGAGCATCACTGCAGTTCACGTGGTATCCTCGCAACTGATGAAGGGGAGTGAAAAAAGAATCAAAAGAAGCAATAAAAGTTTTCTGAAAAGGCTTTCCAAGAAAGGGCTGCTTGGGTCATTTCCAGCCACACTGTCGAGAAAAGAGCTATTTCTCTTTTTAAACTTTCAAATACAGAGATACTATTCAGTGGCCATAGTATGTTCCTGATTTTTGTTGATTTTCAGAAGTCAAAAGTATTCTTTAAAAAAAAATAAGGCCAAATGTGTTACGATGCTCTATCATTGTGACAGAAATTTCTAGTTCTGAACAAATCTATACCTAGAAATGTTCTCCATTCAATATACAGCTGAAACAGATGTTGTAAGGGGACTTAAGCATGTGTTGGGACAGTTTAGGTGACAAATGATGGCAGTTATTAAGAGCTTGGGTATGTGAGTACAAGGTACCACTGCCATCTCCCCAGCTCCACCCATGACAGGGGTGGCTAAGTGATGGTAACAATTAAACGTGACAATTGAGAGTGTTCATTCTAGAATCATGCTGTCTGGGTTTGAATCCTGGCTCTGCTGTTTAATAGCTTCATGGCCTTGGGCAGTTTATTCAACTACGCAGTCCTTCAGTTAGCTCTTCAACAGAGGAATGGGAGGGTACTTGCCTCACATCACGGGGTTGGCTGAGTGACTGAATGATTTGAGATATAAATATATATGTATTTGAGATATATATGTATAGCACTTAGAAGGGTTTTTGGCCCAAGGTAAGTGCTTAAGAAATACTAAGCTCTGAAGTCAAAAACTAGACACAACCCAAATGCCCATCAACAAGCCAATGGAGGAGGGTCTTCAAGATGGCGAAACAGAAGGATGCAGAGCTCACCTCCTCCCACAAATACATCAAAAATACATCTACATGTGGAACAATTCTCACAGAATACCTACTGAGCGAGCCAATGGATAAATTGTGGTATAGTGGAATACTACTCAGCAGTGAAAAGAAAAACCATTAACACACATAAGAATCTGGATGAATCTCCAAATAACCATGCTGAAGGAAAGAAGAGACCAAAAATCTCTATGATTCTATTTATATAGAACTCATGAAAAAATATACGAATCTATAGTGACAGCATAGCAGAGGCTGCTTGGGAATAGGGAGGTGTGGAGAGGTGGGAAGGAAGGAAGAGGGGCAGGAAGAAGCTTTCGGTGGTGACGGATATGTTTACTGTCTTAATTGTGACGATGGTTTTAGTTTCATGATTGTATGTATATGTGCAAACTTACCAAATTATACACTTTATTTTTTATTATAATATAGTTGATTTACAATGTTGTATTTCTGGTGTAGACATAGTGATTCAGTTATATATTTTTTTCATACTCTTTTTCATTATAGGTTATTACAAGCTATTGAATATAGTTTCCTAAATTACACACTTTAAATGTGGTTTGTTGTATGTCAATTCCATCTCAGTAAAACTGCTTAGGGAAAGCATGAGCCATTACCATTTCCTACTAATCTCATCCTTGTTAACACGGAGCCCCAGCTGGTCATCATTACTGGATCAGAGTCAGTTAATTCTAGTCTTACTGGTTTTCTCTGGTTTAGATGAACTTCTGATTCTCTCCCACTTTTGAGAATTTATAATTCTGTATCTTACTAGTCCTCTGACCTTAAACAAGTCACTGAAACTCTGAGCTTCAATGTTTTTCATCAGTAACATGGAAATTATATCCACCTGCCTTTCTGGGTTGGGGAGAAAGTTGACGTGGAAATTTTCATCAAAATGCTCTAAAACACTGTGCAGTGTTACCCAAGCACAAGGGGATAACATGTGCTGCGTTAGTTGAATACTTGATGTGTTTGGTCTGCCAGCAGGACTTGATACTAAGGACCTCTCAAAGCAGTCCTTTTAGAAATACTACTTAGATTTGTGGGGTTTGTATGAATACCTTTGTTACTCATCAGGGCTGTGGAGGAGGGATTCAGAGATATCAGAGTCTGAGGGACCCAGGCCGAGCCACTTGGAGAGGCGTGGCCAGTGTTAGCAGGATCGCTTTGTATAGGAATTTTCCAGGGGGAAGACTCCACCTGTCAGACCTTCCACTGGCCAGGGGCCTCGCCCTTCAATGAGTGACAGCCTGCTGCGGGGTGGCGTTCCAGGGCCTGGTTTCATCTCTTGCATAGAAAAATGATCGTTTAATATCACTCCAGAGAAACTGCAGGGGTGTTTTCAGGGAAGAGCACCTGTTACAAGACCTCATTTTAGGGGTGAGAGAGAGTTTATATACCCAGAGTGAAAAAGACTGGAAAGAGGCAAACTAAAACTGCCAAGTATGTGCCGAGAGGTATAAATCAAAACACTACCAGTGGTTACTTCTAGGCTTCATGTTGGGAAACTTTTTACTTTCTTCTTTTGGCTTATCTGCATTTTCTAAATTTTCTACAGTGAGTGGACATCACTTTTGCAATAAGAAAAAATTTTTTAAAAATCCCCAAACCAAAGTATTTCTGGTATAGAATTGCTACCTTTGTTCAGAAAAGGAAGAAACATTCTTGTTACCTCTAACCAATAAAGATAACCATCAGCTGTAAACAAGAGGAAAATAATTTAAATGCCTCCATGTATGATCTCCCAGCTCCGGCATCTGTCTCTGAGAGCTGTTGTCACGGGGTAGCTTCAGGAAGGTCCTGCTGTGCCCCTTGGCACCCAAATGAAAAAGATTGTGCTGTTCCCAAGCCACTTTATGGCCCTTAGGGCTAGATCTTACTCTGTAATCTATACATAAATCTAAATTCTTCTTGAATCAACATGTTTTCTGCCTGTGTGACTCAGCTTGAGACTAATTGTATTGTACCCTGAATTCCCCCGAGCCTCTCAGTCACTGGGTGTCCCCAAGAGCAATGGAACAGCCGTCACTGGTTCATAGCCGTTCCTGCTGAACCGGAACCAGCACCCACTGCAAGGAACCTTCTAAAAGCTGTGGTCATCCCCAGAAGCATCTCATGTGCGCTCCTCAAAATTCTACTCTGGCCATGACCCACCACTGTCTTACTGTCTTACATTTCACTGAAGAGCCCAGAGAGTCAAATTTCAAATCCTGGGATATTACAGCTGTGTTACCTTGGGCGAGATACTTAATTTCTCTGTATCTCAGTTTAGTTTCTCTGTATCTCAGTTTCCTTATCAATAAAATGGGCACATAGAGTTGTTGTGAGGCTTGAGAGAATTGATATTGCCAAGCACTCTGAGTGGTGCCTGGCGCACAGTAAGTCCTCATCCATGTGAACTATTTTTATCACTGGCAGTGCCTCTGCCCAGGGTTTGAGTCCACCCACCTCCCTCAGTAGGTCCCTAGCAGCGTGTGAAATAAGTCTTCATTCGGCAAATGGATGAAAAAGACTTCAAATAAAACCCCAGGTGATGCTTTCCAGACTTCAGTTTTATCCCAGCAAGCAGCTTGGATGACATTCTTAACGCAGCATCTCAGAGACTAGATGTCATCTCTCAGAGAGCAAGTTGGAGCCAAACTCAGCCTTCAGAATTCTAAAGAGATGGGAGGGGCTCTGACCATAACTGCTTTTATTCACCCTCCTGTAACTGTCCCACCTGGGAAGTTTTAAAAGCCTGATGCCCAAGATGGATCCCAAACCAATTAAATTGGGATCCCTGAAGGAGGGAGCCAGACTTCAGTATTTACAAGCTACCCAGGTGATTCCAAAGGGCAGTCAGGGCTGGGAGGCACTGCCAGGCCTCACCCAAATGTGTGGGTTTGTGAACGTTTTCACCATAGGAACGGGTCACAGGTGGAGGCTAATGTATGTTGCTAAAGATATGAGTGGATGTTAACAAACTGGCAGGATTGGGGGGAGAAAAGGCTCAGGAATGGGGCCCTTAAGATGTCAGAGCTCCCTAGTATTTGACCTCCTTTTTGGAAGTTGCTTGATTTGGGGATCGTCAGGTAGTACGGCTTGTGTTCTTGTCATTTACGGAGTTTTAGGGGAACCGTTCCTTCTTGTTGGATAACGCCTGCGCTGCTCTTGGTTGGAACTCCCCATGTGAATCCAAAGGCAGGGCTGGGCGAAGGCAGGGCTGAGCCTGGCAGTTCTCCAGTGGCCCTGCCCTGGAGGCACGCAAGGTCTCGTGGAGGAGAACTGCTGTATGACGGGGACATGGACAACCCTCCTGCACACGCTGAAGGTGAGATGGGAGCCGCGCCACGAAGCAGAGAAGGGGCCTTGGGGTCTCTGGGGGGTGGAGGCAGCCCGCGGAGGCCATGCAGGAGGGACGTGGAGTGTGTGTCGTAAGAAAGTTCCTCCATCTCGCTGTGCCTGTTTCTCCCAGTGTCAACGAGGATGAGAGGGCCCGTCTCGGGTCACTGTGAATACTGAGCCAGGACAGCCTGTGTAAAGGAGCCTGGTGCTGGGAAAACCCTTGCAGGGTTGGCCATGCTTATCATCATCATCATCGTGAGATGATGGTCATTCAGACTCTTCTACAACCTGGATAAGGTTTTCCTCAACAACGTTCCCACCACCTTTGAGGGGCAGCAAACCCCTTTCCATTGCGGCTCTTGGATAATGCTCCAGGTGGTCCTCCGAGCCCTGATGTGCAGGGTCTGTGTGTGTGTTACAGCCATGGTTGGCATCTACAAGGCCTGCAGTAATTTCACCTTTTCCTTCCACTTTATATCCCATTTCTCTAGGAAAGGTCGTTTATCCTTTCTCCTTCTCACCAAAACCATCTGTCTCTCCTCCAAAATGCTGTGCTGCCCTTAGGGACCATTGCCAAAGTGGGTGCTTGTGGCCTGGCCCCCTCTGGGACTCAGACTGCGTCAGGCTGCGTGGGCCTGCCTGGGAACCTGGAATTGGCCAGGCTTGGAAAGGACATAGGAACCGGGCTCCCAGGACATGGAAGTCCTGGCCAGGCTCTGATTTATGTAACTTCCAGGGGGAGGGCACTTCTGGTGACAGGACACTCCTGTCTGGGTTCTCCAGGGCCCCATCCCCTAGAAACCTGAGCTACTAATCAGAAGTTTGGGTGGTGAGCGGCAAGTCGGAGCCGAGAAAACTGGATGGTCTTGAGTTGTATCTCATCCCTGCTGAACGTCCCCAGCTGCACAGGTCCAGCGATTAGACTCCCCATCCATCTGAGGTGTGCAGATCGCTTCCTCCCCTGGACGGAACTTGGAGGAGGGGCAGGAGGAGGAGCCTTGGCTCAGAGGCAGCCCTTCCACCAACTAGCAGGCCCTTAGGACTCCCCATCCTTTCAGACAATCACAGTTCAGGAAAATTGGCTAGACTAGAGCTCTAGCTTCATTCACTCTTCTAGTTGCCTTGACTACATGGGTTGTTACCAAGCTTCCAGAGCGTGAGCCCACTTCTCACCATCTGTGCCTTCCTCAGGTCACCCCATCCTCTCCGGTGACGTTGACCTCCACCTGGGTTCCCATTCATGGTCTCACCCCTCCTCTCCAGCTTGGATTTCTGAGCCCTCTGACTGGCTCTCTCTCCAGCACATCCAGCTCAGCACATCCAAACTCATCTTGTGCTCCCCTACCCCTACCCTGCTGCTTCCCCAGATGGCGGGCCCCATTGTCCATCAAGTCTCTTCAGCCCAAACCCCAAGGCAGCCTTGGGTCGCCCTCTCCTTTTCCTCACCTCCCATGGCCCATCAATCTGAGTCTTACAACTTTCCCTTTTTTTTTCCTTCACAATTTAACAGTATTGATGTATTGCCAGGTATGAGGCAGAGTGACGCGCCGTCCTTTCATCTGGCGAGCATCATTAGTGAATAAAGCAACCGTTGGATGTTTGCTCTTGCACCTTTGCTTCCTTACAATTCAATCCCTAGTTCACTTTCTCCATGTGTTGAGCTGCTGGACCCGGACAGAGCAGGGTCACATCAGTGGACGATTGTTAGAAGCAACCATTACACATGAAGAAAAGATCCAAGAGAGATACGAAAGCCTACAAATTTGTCTAAAATTTGGACCAAATCTAACAAGCCAATCCTTGCAATATATTGTGAAAGGATTACCAAGCCATTTGGGGTCAAATAAAAAGCTCCCAGTGCCTTAAATGGATACCCCTTGGCTGCTTGAGAACAGGAGCTGTTTCTAACTGTGCTCGGTCATATTTGAAATCTATCGCTGTCGACACGGCCCCGTCTTCTCTGGCACAGTGACAGCATTTCCCGGGACACCAGCTCCCCAGGCTATGAGCAGGGTAGACCTGAACCAGTTCCAGCTGTCTCTGCTGCAGACTTCTCCACATCCTCAGTCCACTTATGTACTTTGTCAACACCCGAGAGGGGACTGTCCAAGCAGTGTCACCCCAAACCTGGGCACCCAGGTTTTGAGATGCACCCTACAGGACCTGTGATCTATAATCTCTTTTTGCCAAAGGCTCCCTCGCTGGTCTCACCTCCTAGTGGCGCAGTCACAGAGTGCTCCACCTAAAACGTGCTCTCCGCACCCTCTCCCTCTTTACAAACCTTCAGCAGCTCTTCATTTGCAGGACAAAGTCCAAGCTTCTCAGCCTGGCGGCTGCACCTTTCCCATCTCACCTGCCTCCCTCTCCAGCCTCGACGTGCACTTCTTCAAGCACCCCTTTCATTTCCCTGTAACAATAAAGTCCTTGTTGTGTTTTGGTTTGGTTGCTTGATTTGTTTGTTTGTTTTTCCCTGATCATCTTAGGCCTTTGCTGCTCTGCCTTCCACTTAACTTCTTGTCCTGAAAGGTCCTCATCAAACCTCCCGCACCTGCTTTCCTTCCCAGAAAGCCTCTTCTGCCTCCCGTCTCTCTCCGTGCCAGCTGGGTCAGTGTCCCCTCTTCCTGCTGTTGTGCACGGGGGGTGCCTCTGTCCCTGGACTCCCAGCAGTGCTGGTATTTCAGGGTGTCTGCCTCCCCGGAGCAGGCAGCGAGGCCTCCCAGTCAGTCCCATCCCTCCTTCCACCCCCGGCCTGACTCGGTGCCTCCACGCAGGCACCTGAGCGGAACTGAGCTTCTCCGCAGCGTGAGCATCGGCCCCCCCACCCCTCCCCACCTCCGACGGGCTTGGTTTGGAACGCCTGATTCCCAGCAGTTTTACTTCCACAGGGTGAGCTCTTCCCCATGTCAGGGCCCGAATCTAAAGGCCCTTGGTTTTCTAGAGTTCCTTCCATTAGCAGGGACGGACTGAAAACTTACTTTGGTTGGAGAAGTGGCTGGGAGCAAGGGCTCTGGAGTCAGACAGCTTGGGTTTCATCCCGACTCCCCTCTTACAAGCTGCATGAAATGCCCTGCACCTCAGTTTCGCCCCCCTGTAAACAAGAATGGCAGATACAACAAGCTCATACGGGTGGTGTGGGGGTTAGGTGGGCCTGTGTATGTAAACATGCAGAGTCACGCCTGGCCCGGAGTGAGCGCTACGTAAGGGTTAGAGAGTCTTGCTATTATTTTCAGGGGAAAATGCTTTCTTGCTTCCGCCTGTTTCTGGTGGCCTCAGGCAAACTTCGACTTGTGGCAGCAAAACTCCAGTCTCTGCCTCTGCCTTCACATGGCCTTCTGCTGGGTGCATGTCTCTGTGTCCTTTTCTGGGCCTTATAAGGACACTCTAAGTGGATAAGCCACCCTAATCCAGGAGGTTCTCATCTCAGTTCTTGCCTTACGTGCATCTGCACAGACCCTATTTTCAAATAAGGTTGCATTCTGAGATTCCAGGTATATGTGAATTTGGCAAGGCTGCTATTCAACTGGTTATGGTCAGTTTGTGGGTTTAGGTGTTCCAGATCAGAAAATCAGCCAGGAACCATGAACACTTCAGAACTCCCCATTACTGGTGTACTGTTGCAGCTCCCTTATGTTTTCTATAGCTTTCTTTGTTTTCTGAAGTTCCAGCGGACCCCAAAGCACTCAACAAAGCCCAATAGAGGTAGAGTCAAGACAAAGACACACAGCCCAAACTCTCCAGTTTTCCTTTCTGACTCATCTGTCTGGACCTCAAGGGACTAAAGGAATGCTGACAAATGAAGAAAAATAGGGTGGGCAGATTTAACTTCATACCCTGCCTCTTATGGCTCCTTGGTATATTTGCTCAGAAAAGCTGCCCACCAACCCAAAACTCTTGCATGTTTGCTCAAGTCCCTTTGTCCATATGGTCCATGACTTTGGCTGTTGGTGCCCAAAGGCTGGGTTATAAGAAAAGAAGGAGCAAAGGACACATGTACACATAGGTTGGGTCTCTGTCGTTTTCACGAGAGCACCATCCATTAGGAACCACTGGGCTAGCTCTCTAGTCCCTACTACGCTGCCCATCCCAGAGGCCCAAGGGTGTGAAGGACTCAGGAGAGGCAAAAAGCTCCACCTCACCATCCATACCTTCAAAAGAGCGTGGGTACCATATATCAAAGGACCAAAAAGGTTATACAAAGTGAGTAAGAGGCCATATGCAAATAACATTTAAAAGGTTTTAAAAGCAGTAAATGGTTTACTTGTTTGGTAATACCATGGATCACACCACAGAACTGCCTCTTTTTTGGGTCTATAACTAGGCTGTAGGTTCTGTGAGGTTACAGTGCTGATCTGTCACTGCATTGCCCAGCACATACGAGGCTCTCAGTAAACAGCCCTTGACTGAGGGACTGTTAAGCTTTTATTGAATGCCTACCATGTTCCAGACACAGAGTAAATTAAAATACCCCTCAAAAACAATATAGAATTGATTCAGAGATTGAGCACCATTAAATGTGTTTACTTAAAACTACATTAAGAATTTAAAACTACAAAGGGCATGATGGTAAATTAATGGCACAGATTTCACAAGCAGCCTTGAAAAGCAACTTCCTAGAGCATGGGCTGTAGATGCAGACTGCTTCCTTCATATCACAGTTCCACCATTTATACTTCTGCCATTTGGAGCAAATTTCTCAGCTGCTCTGTGCCTCAGTTTCCCCATGTGCATATGAAGATAATATTACTGTCTACTTCATGTGGCTGTTGTGAGAATTCAATGAGTTTATTTATGTAAAGTGTTGAGAACAATGTCTGGGAGAGTAAGGTCTTAAGAAGTGTTAGATTATTATTATTATTATTATTATTATTATTATTATTATTATTATTATACTTATCTCTTGGACATGTTTGAGCAATGTACCTTGCACAGTGCAGGGTAGCTATACTTGTATCAGACAAAATAGACTTTAAGCTAAAAATGTTAACAAGAGACAAGGAAGATCATGATATAATGATAAAAGGGTCAATTCATCAAGAACGTATAACAAATATGAATATTTATCAACCCACATCAGAGCACTGAAATATATGAAGGAAATAGTAACAGAACTAAAATGAGAAAAAAACAGCAATAGAATAATAGTAGAGGACTTTAATACCCCAGTCTCAATCATGGGTAGATTATCCAGACAGAGTCAATAAAGAAACAGTGAATTTGAACAACACTGTAGACCAAGTGGACCTAACTTATATAGACTATTCCATCCAACAAGAGCAGAGTACTCATTCTTCTCAGTGCACACAGAATAATCTCTAGGACAGATCATGTTGTGCTATAAAACAAGTTTCAACAAATTCAAGATGATAGGAATTATATCAAGTACCTCTTCTGACCACAATGGTATAAAACTAGAAATCAGTAGGAGGAAATATGGAAAATTCACAAATACATGGAAATTAAACTATGCACTCCTGAACAACAGATGGATCAAAGAAGAAACCAAATGGGAGGTTAAAAAATTCTTGAGACAAATGGAAATGGAAATATAATACATCACACTTAAAGAATAAAGCAAAAGCAGCTCTGAGAGGAAAGTTTATAGCTATAAATGGCTAGATTGGAAAAAAAAAAGATCTCAAATGACCTAACATTATACCTCCAGGAAGTATTAAAAGAAGAAAAAACTAGGACAAAGTTAGCTGAAGAAAATCATAAAGATTGGAGCAGAAATAAATCAAATAGAGAATAGGAAAAAGATGGACAAGATGGACAAAACTAAGAGTTGGTTCTTTAAAAAGATATTTAAAAGTTGACAATCATTGGCTAGACTAACCAAGAAAAAAAGAGAAAGGACTCAAAATCAGAAATAAAAGAGGAAATGTCATAACTGATAACAGAAATTCAAAGGATCACAAAAGACTACTATGAACAATTATATGCCAATAAACTGGACAACCTAGAAGAAAGAGATAAATTCCTAGAAATATACAACTTCCCAGGACTGAATGATGAAGAAATATAAACTCTGAACAGATCAAGGAGACTGAAGCAGTGATCAAAAACCTCTCAAGAAACAAAAGTCCAGGACCAGATGGCTAAACTGATAAATTCTACCAAACATTTAAAAAAGAATTGATACAAATTCTTCTCAAACTTTTTCAAAACTAGAAGGAACATGCTGAAACTCATTTTAAAAGGCCAGTATTACCCTGATACCAAAAAGAGACAAGGACGCCACAAGAAAGTTAATAGGCCAATATCGCTGATAAACATAGATGTAAAGATTCTCAACAAAATATTAGCAAACTGATTCAACAATACATTAAAAGGATCATACACCATGATCAAGTGAGATTTATTCGTGGGACATAAGGATGTTTCAATATCTCAAATCAAACAATGTGATATACCAAACTAACAAAATAAAAGATTAAAAATCATATGATCATCTCAACAGATGAAGAAAATCATCTGACAAAATTCAACACCCATTTATGATAAAACTCTGAACAAAGTGAGTATAGAAGGAACATGCCTCAACATAATAAAGGCCACGTATGACAAGCTCACAGCTAACATCACAATCAGGGATGAAAAGCTAAAAGCTGAAAGCTTTTCACCTAAGATCAGGGAGGAGTCCACTAACTTGCCCAAGGCCCCTAACTGGATGCTGCTGAGCTGGGATGTGAGTTCCTGCTGCCATTCTCTGAGTCACTACGACATACGGCCTCCCTAACTCAAAGGCCCTACGCCTCAATTTCCTTTTATGAAAAACCAGAACAGTTGAAGGTTCCTCGGTCAAAGCTACTGGCGAAATGAAAAAGACTAATGTACATCAGAGCAGGGCGCCCAGCAAGTGTGAGAGAAGGAGTGGGTGTCCAGCAGTGATCTCCTTCCCTTGTCTCAGAGTCCCATTTCAGGCCCTCATCTCTCACCCAGCGATGACTTGCATCTTAAAGGACTTTCCAAGATTCTGATTAAATCCTGGAAGAAACTACTCAGGCCTATGGAAAAGTGATCTGTGACGCTGGAAAATTTACTCTACTCTCTCGGCCTGTTCTGTCATTGGTAGGATGTTGTTCTTTTTACTTTACTTTATTTTTTAAATTGAAGTATAGTTGGTTTACAATGTTGTATTAGTTTCTAGTGTACAGCACAGTGATTCAGTTATATATAACATATTCTTTTTTATTACAGGTTATTACAAGCTACGGTACATAGATCCCTGCATATATCCCTGTTGTTTATCTAGTTTATATATAGAAGTGTGTATCTGTAGGGGGAGGGTATAGCTCAGCTGTGTGCTTAGCATGCACAAGGTCCTGGGTTCAATCTCCAGAACCTCCATTAAAAAATAAGAAGAAAGTATAAAAATAAATAAATAAACCTAATTACCCCCCCACCCACACACAAAGAAATTTAAAAACATTTTTCAAAAAAATAAGTATGTATCTGCTAATTCCAAATTCCCAGTTTATCCCTACTAAGAATGTTTTCTATGTCAGTGAGTCTGTTTCTGTTTTGTAAGTTCATTTGTGTCATTTTTTTAGATTCCACATATAAGTATATCATATGATATTTGTCTTTCTCTGACTTACTTCACTTAGTATGATAATCTCTAGGTCCATCCATGTTGCTGCAAATGGCATTATTTCATTCTTTTTTATGGCTGAGTAGTATTCCATTATATATATACCACAACTCTATCCACTCATCTGTTGATGGACATTTAGGCTGCTTCCACATCTTGGCTATTGTAAACAGTGCTGCTATGAACATTGGGGTGCATGCGTCCTTTCAATTTAGAGTTTTCTCCGGATATATGCCCAGGAGTGGGTTTGCTGGATCATATGGTAAATCTATTTTTAGTTTTTTAAGGAATCCATGGTACTTTTCACAGTGGCTGCACCAATTTACATTCCCTCTCACAGTGTAGGAGGGCTCTCTTTTCTCCACATGGAAGGATGTTGTTCTTAATGTTCACCCAGAAGAGTTAGGGGAGGGTTAAAGCACAGGGAGCACGGAGAGAGCCCAGGGCCTCCTTGTGACAGACACACGTGACTGCTCTTCCCTCCAGCCTGATGACCGCAGCAAAGTGGGGGAATGCTGTCCTGGTGTAACTAAAAGAAGAGGATTAGGATTACTTTCCACAGCAATGAAAAATGAAAGACTGTTGAAAGAACGTGGGATGGTTAGTCCAGAGAATAAAGGGTTTATATGAACCATCTGAGTGCCAGCACCTATTTGAAGTCAAAGCTTCTGGGGGATCAAGAGAGGCCAAAGCCATTTCCATTTGATGAGGTTTCTGGTATATTAACAGAGAAAAAAAGTATTATTTTCTCTTTTTTAATGGAGGTACTGGGGATTGAACCTCGTGCATATTAAGCATACACTCTACCACTGAGCTATATCCCCAGCCTCACCCCCAAAAAAAGGGTATTTTTTTTTAAAGGAAAAATATTTAGTATTTAAAAAAATACTAAAGTACAGTTAACAAACACTGTGGCCTACCTTAAGCGTTACGTTCGACAAACGTTAATACATAAAACAAAACCTAATATAATTGTTCCAGTCATAGGGGTAATTACTAGATGTACATATATATTTGAAAACCTTAATTCACAGTAACCGCATGCAGTGTTGGCAGGTAATGGGACACATTTTTTCCAACCCTGTCAGGGCACCTACTTGCAGCAAATGTCAACATTTTGAGTTTGAGGGTTAGTCTGAGTGTGATCTGTCTCTGTCTCATGATAGACCCAACTGAAGGGGGACTGGAACATTCTGCAGGCCACAGGGATCAGAATGGGGCCCTGGGGCCATTTCTCCTCTGCTGTGCACCCCACCCCACCCTCACCTCCTAACCCTCAGCGGGAAGCCTGACCTGAGCTTTTGGGGAGAGATGGAGTGTAGTAAGTGACTGACTCCATTGGCAGGTGGACGGGACATACATGCACAACGATTTTTAACTTTAGTGAGTTCAAGGAACCCTCTGAAAATCCGATGAGATCCTGGGCCTTCTCCCCAGAAGAATTTCTATCACCCCACCACTCACTCACAGTTTTCCCCGCAAAGAGCCCCCAGGAATCCATAGACCTCAGGGTGCAACCCCTAGCCGAGGGAGGCTCTGGCACTCTCTAGGGTCTTCTACACTGAATTCCGTCCCAGGGAATTCCTGCCTCGCACCTGGGAGCCCGGCCTCGGGCGGGCGCAGGCTGGCGGCGGGCGGGCCCTTGGCGGTGGATGCGCTCAGCCTCCCTCCCTTCCTGGGACCTGAGCGGCGCAGCTGGAGCGGGGCGGGGACCAGGAGGCGGCGCGGCCAGCCCGCGGCACCCACCGCCTCGGGCTCAGAGCCGAGGACCGCGCCGCCGCCGCCGCCGCCGCAGGCCTGGCTCCCTGGCTGATCGCGGAGCCGGGACTCGCCGACCGCGCCGCAGCCGCCACGAGTCTAGCTCCCAGCGCTGTTCCGGGGCCACCGCCAGAGCCATGAAGATGCACTTCTGCATCCCGGTGTCCCAGCAGCGGCCGGACGGGCTGGGGGGCCGCTACGTGGTGGGTTGGGCTCGGGCTGGACAGAGAGGAGGCCAGTGACATGGCGGGGTAGTGGGGCTTACCTCCCTCGGCTAATTCGGACGCGATGTGTCTGTGTTTGCAGCTGTACTCCGTGTACCTGGACGGGTTCCTGTTCTGCAGGGTGCGCTACAGCCAGTTGCATCGTTGGAACGAACAGGTGAGCGGATCCGAGTCGGGTACCAGCCCGCCCACCTGAGGCAGGTGAAGAAAAGTGTGCCCAGTGGTCTCTTGGCGTCTGACTCGGGACACTGAAGCTTTTGAGGGCATCAGGCTCTAATCAGGGTCGTGGTGAGGACTGAGTGTGAATTGCTTGGTATTCAGCGCAATGACTACATGTTGCTGCTCCTTATCACCAACAGCTGTGAGATGAGGGAACAGGGTGCAGGTGATTATCCCAACCGGTACCAGCCCCGTGATCCCCACCAGCCCCACATGCGCTCCATTTCAACACCAGCTGTTCCCGCAGTATGATGTCCCTGTTCAAAATGAGCAGACCAAGTCTAGATCAAGGTGTATTCTTAGGAATCTTCTACATGAGTATTTAATCTCCTTTCTCCCAGAATTTGTCTGCCCCTTTTAAAAAGGTATGTCTTTATTTTTGTTTTCAAACGAGGGTATTCATAGGCTTCAAATACCAGCTGGCTGGAAACCCAGCAAACAGACTGCTTATCAAGACAGGGGGCCATTTCCCACTCTAGTTTCTCACTCTGATGTCCTGATAGCATTTTCTTCCTGGAGGCAGACTGATTTCTTATCCTGCTTTAATGGGCTTTATTTTCCTAAGAAAGAAGTGTTGCAAGTCTTCGAGCTGGGTTAGAGGAGTACATGGAAGTTTGCAAGTGAACTTCACCCTCGTGCAGTGTTTTCTTTTTAATTTTTAATTTTTTAATTTTTAGATTTTGTATCCTGATTATAAAGAGCCCATACCTAAAGTTAGAAAGAAAAAAAGAAAAAGAGAAGCTTACCTAGGTAACAGCAATTAACATTTTTGGGAGAGTCCTTTCAGGCAATCTCTGGTTTCTAGTGAATAGATACATCACGTTTCCTTTAACACTATCTTCTGTTGATGGGCAGCTCAGGTCCATTTTTCCACAATTAAAACATCACTCCAGGGAGGAAGGTATAGCTCAAACACTAGAGCACATGCTTAGCAGGCACTAGGTCCTGGTTCAATCCCCAGTACCTCCTCTAAAAATAAATAAAACTAATTACCTCTCCTCAAAATAAAATAATTAAATAATACAATAATAAATTAATTTAAAAACTTTTAAAAAATCACTCCAGTCAGACTTTTTGCTCATACATCATAGTGCTGGAAAAATCTATTTTCAAGGTATGATGACAATTCTTGGAAGTAAACAAAAACAGGTTTAATGTGGTTGTTACCTGATTTTTGTGGTTGTCTTTGAACTGCTAGCACCTAATATGGTGCCTGTGACCCAACAGGTCCTCAGGAATGATTGCCAGTGACCGAATAAAAGGGGCATGGATTCTGACTTCAGAAAGATGACAAGCTAGTTGTAATCGAAATGTGTCTGGGGAGTTGGGAGGGCTACAGAAGCAGGCAGATGGGGATCTCGAAGGAAGAGAAGGTACAGGTGTTTTAGGTATTTGGAAGAGGAATTCGACATTCATCTCCCGCCCTCATCTGTCTTCCTATATGTGAGATGGCCCTGGGGCAGTGGCCATCATGGGGGAAAAGTAGAGGATGGCAGGGAGGAGCAGAGAGGAGCAGGGAGGGCGTGGGACTGACTGCCCACTTCCTCCCCCTGCACCTCACCTCTTCTCTGACCTTTGATTTTCTCCTCAGAAATAATCAAGTTGGTGGTTATGGATGTCAACTTCACAGGGCACTTGTGAAGATGAGGGACCAGTTTCTCACAGAACTTGGTGCACAGGTTACATGCTCAGTAAACATTCACTCACTCAGAGGCTTCTGACCCTCGTGAACCAACAGACTCAGGATAATGCTGGTTTTCAGAAAAACTTGGACTTATCAAATTCTAGCAGGTCCAGAAGTGGAGACAGAAAGCCAGTTCTTTTACTCTTGATCTTCTATGTTGGAAGCCATGAAAAAGAAACCATCTGTTGTTCCCTGCAGTGGACTCTTACAGGCTGAACTGCCACAGCCCAGGGGCCCCTGGAGGGTATACAATCGATATCCACAAATACTTCATAGTTGTCCCAGGTTTTTCAAAATCCTAAAGTGGAGATTTCTTTATCCAGTTTCTAGCTACCTTACAGGTATCATTGTTTCCATTTTCTGTAGGAACAACTCCATTTTAAAGAAACTATTTAGATCTGGGTGGCTATTAGTATTATTATTAATTTAAAACAACAGCTAACAGTCAGTTACTCTGTGCTGAGATGGGTGCCAAGAGCTTGACATGTAATATCATGTTTAGTTTTTACAAGTCTTAAGAGCAGGGTTATAATTAGCCCCATTCAACAGATGAGAAAATTGAGGCACAACCTGCCTCAAGTCATACTGCTAGTAAGTGTTGGAGTCAAGATTTTATCTCTAGAACCTGCTCTGACCTATTACATTTTGTGGTTTCTTACCAAAGTTGACAAAATAAATTCTATGAGAAAAACAACTGTGTCCTAAACTAACAGGCTTTTACTCTATTTGGGCATACCTAATAAAATTCCCTGACTTTCCATGTTCAGTGTGATGAACTTTTGGTAAATGTATACGATTAACACTGCCATAATCAAGATAGAGAACAGTTCCTGAAATCATAAAGTTCCCTTGTCCCCTCTGCCTTTGATCCACCTCTGGCCCGAGACAACCAAGATCTGCTTTCTGTCATTAGAGTTCTGGGAGCAGGATTTTATCCACCTGCCCTCTCTGAAGTCATTGCCTGCAGCCCTGTCCCCTGTTAGGCTCCCCTAAGTTCAGGCGGTGGCAGCTTGCTCTGCTCCTGCTGAGAACTGCCTGTCTTTCTGCCCTGTGAACTGCCTGACCTGACTTCTTTCTGTGCTTTTAGATGAATAAAACCAGTCTGATTTCTGCCCTTGCCTGCACCACCTCCCTCAAATGGACTTAAAGAAATCTGGCTCCTTCTGGCCGTCCAGTGTAAGTGAGGCTGGACTCTGTGGAAAGAATGCTTCCTTCTTTGCAAACACTCTGCCAGCATCAGTCGTGGCAATGCGGATTGGCCAGGGAAGCTTGGGAAAGATCCTTCAGTGGAAGAGGAAGGCTATGCACCAGTTCCATCTTCCTCTCAGCCGGCTGCTGACCCAGCCCAGCTCCTTCCCTCCTTCCACCCGATGTCTGCTCTTTCCCCAACTCAGACCCTTTGTTCTCATCAAACTGGCCCATTGCCTCTGCCTGGCTCACCTCCCCTTCCTGGGAAGATCCCTGCTCTTTGGCCATGGGTTAGGGACCAGCCCTTTCTCAAGGCTCACCTCCTCTGGGAAGTCCCCCTTGATTGCACAAGATGCCTTTCTCTGATTCCTGTGCCACTTTATGTTCAGACCTTGTCATGTTCCCTTTTTTGGTGTGTAGATTTGGTTTCCCCTGTTTATTTAGTTGCAAAATCCCAATACTTGAAGGGATGAATGAAGGCTGTAGGCATAGCCGAACCAGCACAGAATCCTACTTTAGTAGATGCTCAGTAGAGATTCGGTGGTGCTGGTGGAGGAGGAGGAAAAGCAGTGAAAAGACTCTGAGTTCTGCTACTCAATAACGAGTAGGGTTATAATTAGCCCCATTCAACAGATGAGAAAATTGAGGCACAACCTGCCTCAAGTCATACTGCTAGTAAGTGTTGGAGTCAAGATTTTATCTCTAGAACCTGCTCTGAGCTTCAGGTTACTCTTATCGTCAAGTAATCTTGTTGTCAAGGTGGAAGGATGACAATGTTAATGGCAATGATGCTCATCTGCCTCGTGGGACTGTCCTTTGGCAGTCCAGATTGCTTTGAGCTTGTGGCCCTTTATCTGGAAAATCTGAGGTTTTTATTACAATGGGCCTTGCTGAGGTGAGACAAATGAGTCAACATTAGAAACAGAGACTGTAGAAAAGACATCCTTTGTGTCCACAGTTGCACTTGTCCCAGGTCACCACTGTGGGATAGGGATGGGGGCTGTGAGTGCGTAGGGCGGGGAAGGAGGTGATATTTTCAATTGGCCGGTAAAGTCCTTTTCATGTTAAAATGCAGAACTGTACGATGGAGAATTCGGGGCAGGAGATTGTGCTGGGATTAAGAACATATATTATATGAACATGGTCTTTAAAAACAACCAAACAAAAACACCTCATAATGAACAGAAGAGATATTTTCCTTTTGATCTCTTGAAAATTTTTTGGAAAGAGTGATGGGGCTAAACGCTAATACCAGATAATTCTCAGTATGCTTGTGGTTTTAATAGCTAAACTATGTGCTATCCAAGACCAACTGAAAGGTTTGTATTTCGGGAGAGTTAGAGAACTTGTGGAGTTGGTAATTGACTTTGGCTGGCTCAACCGCTCAGGTTGTTGCGTATTTCTCTTCCCTCTTAGTCCTGTGCTACAGAAAGGGCGGGGTCGGGGCAGGGGAGGATTCTTCAAGAAGTCAGCTCAGGTTGTAAAACCTGCTGGGAGAGTTTTGGCTCTGGTATGGGTATTAGGACCTTAATCCTTGTTGACTTTTCCCTTAGGGTTTCTCCCAGATACTCCCCTCCTGATGGGTGACCAGGCAGCCCTGCTGGCTCAAGGCCACTGTGATTCTAACCAATCCGGGAGCACCTGAGGAATTTATGAACATGTGCCAAGGAAGACAATTACCTTTTAAAGATCACTTAGTTAATCAAGAAATAACTGCATGCGAAGAAGATAAATTCCTGCTCCTGCTTGATGGAATTAGCCGGGATAGGGTGCATAAATCCCAAGTTGTTTGAGCAGCCCTGCCTGTGATGACGTTTCAGTGGGGGTGGGGTGTGGAGAGCGAAGTGGCTCTGGACAGTCTCTGGCATAGCAGGAAAATTTCCTTGCATTTGAAGAAATGGAATTGTTGCAATCATATTTTATACTATTAGATTTAGAGGAAAGATTGCAAACTAATTGGACACCGGGGTTAAGCAGGTAATTTAAATTTAAATGCAAGATGTGGGTCAGCTGTGAGGCAGCGGGGAGTGGTGGGAACAGCTTAGGTCTCTGAAGGAGACAGTTGCCTGAGAAAATGTGAACTAGGTGATTCCAGACCTGGTTTCTCAAGAGAGGCCAGAACATCAGTTTTTCTTTTTCTTTTTTTAATGAACTTTTTTGGGGGGACCAATCTTTAAAAAAAATTGCCAAGATAGTACAGAGAGTTGCCATCTACCCTGCACACAGTTTCCCCTGTAGTTTTCCATTTATATGGTACTTTTGTTATAGTTAATTAACCAGTATTGATACACTATTATTAACTATAGCCCATCAATCACTCAGACTTCTTTAGTGCTTACCTAATGTCCCATTTCTGTCCCAAGCTCCCATCCAGGTCGCACATCACATTTAATTGTCCTGTCTCTTCAGGCTCCTCTCGAATGTGACAGTTTCTCAGACTTCCCTTGTTTTTAGTGACTGTGGCTGTTTTGAGGATTACTGGTCAGGTAGTTTGCAGAATGCCCCTCTGTTGGAATTTGTCTGATGTTTTTCACATGACCAGAGCCAGACTGGGGTTATGCCTTTGAGAGGACGATCGCCAAGACCAAGTGCCATTCTAATCACATCATGTCCAGGGTACCTGCTATGGACGGGACTTCACACTGTTTGCCCTTGGTCATCTGCCTGAGGTAGTGTTTGTCAGGTTTCTCCGTGTAAAGTAACTCCTCCGCCCCCCCCCCCCCTTTCCTTAGTGACTTCTTTGGAAGGAAGTCACTATGCGCAGCCCACACTTAGAAGAGTGAGGGTTTATGCTCCATCTCTCTGTGAGGTAAGTACCTACATACATTATTTGGGATTCTTCTGTACTAGGGATTTGTCTGTTCTCTCCAGTTTATTTGTTTATTCAATAATTTATATCTGTGTGGACTCCTGGACATTTACTTTCTACTTTGGGTTGGATGTCACTAGGACTTTATCTTATTGTTCAGATTACTCCAGCTTTGGCCTGTGGGAGCTCTTTCGGTTTGCTGCTGCGTTTCTTTGACATGCCCCTGTTGTTGACTTTCTTGGCTTGTTTGGGGCACTTTCTTATTTTCAGGTGCTGCAGATGCTCCAGACTTGTCTTGTACGTTTCCTGCCTCGGTCCTGGAGTCCACCATTCTCCATGGAGCTCTAGTTGCTTTTATTGGAGAACAGTATTAGAAGCCAAGGTCTGGGCACTGGTGTGCTCCTCACCAGTGCAGTGCTGTGGCTTCTAGGCCCTCAGCTGACAGAGCAAGGGAATACACCATGTGTATCTGCATGTCTATAAATACTTCTGTGTGTAGCCATCTGTATCCCTATTAAGCGAAACAAATTCACAGCAGTGTCTTCAGCTACCATCCATTACCACATGGCTCCTAGCCTGTTCCCGTTACTTACCTGAAAACCCTCATTCCAACGGTGAAAAATCTGAGTCCCACCACCTGCCATCCGTTTACTTAATTGTTCAATTCTGTGCATGCATATAGTGGTATGAGAATTATTAACCTGTACCTGTGCAGGAAGCAACTTTACCAACTAGAGCACAGTGCTTACGTAGAGTTTCTTTTGCCTGTAATGTTTTCTTACATTCTGCACTCTGTCCTGGGTTTTCCTCAACTTTCTGTATGATTTTTAAAATAGTCATACAGATTAAGGTTGTGCTGTAAAGTTCAGTAGGTTTGACAGAAGCATAGCATCACGTGTCAGCAATGACAATATCGCACAGAATAGTTCCATTGCCCTAAAAAAATTCCATGTGCTTCACCAGTTCAACACCCCCATCCCAAGCTCCTGGTGACTATTGGTATTTTTACTCACTCTACAATTTTGCTTTTTCCAGACAGGCTTTTCACTTATCAATATATTTCATGTTCCTCCATGTCTTTTTGTGGCTTGACAGCTCACTTCTTTTTATTGCTGAGTAATATTCCATAGTAGGAATACACCAGTTTGCTTATTCATTCACACATTGAAGGACACCTTGGTTGCTTTCAGTTTTTGGTGGTTATGAATAAAGTACCTATAAATATTGTATGCTGGTTTTGTGAATATAGTTTTCAAATCTGTTCCGTAAATAACCGGAAGTGAGATTGCTGGATTGTATGATAAAACTATGTTTAGCTTTGTAAGAAACTGCCAAACTATCTTCCAAAATGGCTGTACCATTTCATGTTCCCTCCAGGACATAACTTTTTATATTTTATATCACAAAAAAAAAATATTGGTATCAAATTCAAATTCCCTGTAAATCAAACAAACAACTTAGCAGACCAAACAAAACACATCCAGGAGCTGTGTTTTACCTACAGGCAGGCGGTTAATAACCTTTCTCGGTGGTAGATCAACACTGTCCAGTAGAACTTTCTGTGCTGGTGGAAACGCTCTATATCCTCTTTGTCCAATTCAGTAGCAACTTGCGGCATTTCTGGTGGCTGCTGAATATTTGAAATAGAGCTAGTATGACTGAGACACTGAATTTTACATTTTATTTTTATTTAAGTAGTCACAGGTGGCTGATGGACACCTTATCGGGTGACACGGTTCTGGGCCACTGGAAGGGTTTGGGCTTGTAGTTGAGTGAGATGGGAAGCCATGCAGGCAGTAGAATGATCTGACTTAACATTTTTAAGGTACCACCTTAGAGTCTTTATTAGAAATAGACAGAAGGGGCTCAAGGGCAGAGGCAGAGAGGTTTGTTGGAAGGCTACTGCAACAACCTGGAAGAGATGACAGTGGTTTGGACCAGGGTGATGGCCATGGGGGTGGAGAGAAGTGAACAGATTCTTGATGTGTTTTGAAGATAGGACCTATGCAAGGTAAATATTAACCACACACACAACTGTGTTTGTGGCAAAGGCCATGGCATTCAAGTTCTTACCTGTTCGCATTCTCATTTCTCTTTAAGCCACTGCTTTCATTTTCTTTAAGCCACTGAGCCCTCCTGCTCCAAAGTACCATGTTAAAACCTAACTGGATTCCTTCCAGGTTTCCCTTCTCTTACTTTAAAGAGAATGATGCTGTGCCTGGTCCTCAAGCTGTCCTTGTAAATGCAGGGCTGGACTGAAGGAAGACGTACTTTCAGTTACTTCAATTTAAAGATCATTTCTGAAGCATCCCCTATTAGCTTACATAAAAGTCATTTCCACCGTGGCCTTGGGTCATATGTGTGTGGGGAGAAGGGAGAGGCCTGGCTGGGTTTCTATTGGGATCATATGTCAGCCTTGTAGGAATTCTAGAAACCAGCACTGTCCATGAGAAATATAATGTGAGCCACATATGTATTTTAAAGTTTTCTGGTAGTCATGTTATAAAGCATAAAAAGAGGCCAGTGGAGTTCATTTCAATAATATATTTTATTTAATTCAATTCAATATATTCAAAATATTGCCATTTCGACATGTAATCAATATAAAAATTATCAGTGAGGTGTTTTACCTTCCCTTTGAACCAAGTCTTCAGAATCTGGATTGTTTTTCACACTTAAGCACAGCTCACTTCGGGCCGGCAGCACTGCCAGTGGCTACTGAATTAGCACAGCTGTAAACACCTGCTGCTGTGTTCAGATTTGGTGGAGGTGGGGTGGGGGAATTAAATTCCCAACTATCATCCTTGATATCACAGATTCTATTGGAGACTGAATTAAAAGAATATTGTATGATGTGACCAGTGGGCAGTTTGGTAAAAACAAATGAAAAATTAAAATGTACCCCAAATCTGCCACACTCCCTCTGGAGTCGTCAGTCTGGGATGTGTCTAATGGTGCTCTAGAAACCTATACTGAAATAAATTCCTCCTTAAGAAAATCAAGGTGTCCCCTTTTCCTCCTTTTGGCCACCAGGAAGGGTTAATTTTAAATTAAGTGCCGGAGTGAGACTTGCCCTAAGAGGAGGCATGGGTAGCTCACCACCCCTGACTTGTAGGCTCTTCGCCTTAACTGTGTGTGTTCTGCATCTTTCAGCTGAGGCGGGTCTTTGGAAATAGCCTGCCACCCTTTCCGCCAAAGCACTATCTCGCGATGACCACATCTATGGCTGATGAGAGAAGGGACCAGTTGGAGCAGTATTTGCAAAATGGTATGTATTTAGATTTTTTAAAACAGATTTATTGAGATAAAAAGTTCACCCATTTTATATATATGCTCAGTGATTTTCAGTATATTTACAGGATTGTGCCACCATCGCTGTAATGTAATCTTTACCACCCCAAAAAGAAACTATACCTTAACCAGTCACTCCCTCTGTCTCTCCTCCACCAGCCCCTGTCTTTAGACACTGATTTCTGTCTTTATAAATTTGCCTGCTCTGGAAAATGGAATCATACAACATGTAGTCTCTGCATTTGGTTTGAAAATGCTCTGCTTACATTCATCTCCTGGTGCTCTGTGTTGGCTTTGACTGCAGAAGTCAAAGAAGTACCATTTGGATTAGCACTGAGCAAAGGGATGAAATGAACCATGTATGTGAAAGCTCTCAGGAGATGTCGGAGACGTCTACTGGCATTTCCAGCTCTGTTCTTCCCGGGGGTCACACTAGGGCACCAGGGATTCCCTGAGGTCTGCTCTGGCCCCGTGACGCTTGCAATACAGAGGTCCTGGCCCATTGCTTGGCTCCTGAAAAGTGCTGTGCACAGCAAAACTTCTCTCTCACAAAAAGAGGGAGTGGAGAGAAAGCAACATTGGCATTCAAATATTCAAAGGTTTATAAGAGGGGAAGGATAGTAGCTCAGTGGTAGAGTGTGTGCTTAGCATGCATGAGGTCCTGGGTTCGATCCCCAGTACAATCCCTCTATTAAAAAAGAAAGGGGGGTGGTGAGGAATGATATAGACACAAAATGTTATAAAAATACAACCTGTCTAAAGAGTATACGATGAAAGGTGCATTCCCTTCTACTTCAGGTTCCCAAGCTTCTAGAAGAAAACACTGTTAGAAGCAGCTTGTGCATTTCTCAGAAACCATCCTGTGTATTCTAGTGGGTGTACCCGGCTGTTTGTTCGACACAAATTGAAACTTACTCTGTGCACTTTTCTGTATCTGATTTTTAAAAACTTTTTATTCTGAAAGAGTTTCTGGATTTCAGAAAAGATGCAAACAAGGCAAAAATTACTGTGTACTCTTCATCCAGATTTCCCAAATGTTAACATTTTACATTTGCTTTATCATTCTCTCACGTCCCCACGTCTGTGTTTGTGTTATGAATGTATATATACATTTCTATACATGTGTATATATATATATATATATATATAAGTTTTGAGAGGCTTGTGTTGCACATACAAGCCACTTTACCCTTAAATACATCTATGTGTATCAAGGACCTTTTCTTCTGTAACCACAGTGTAGTTATTAAATTAAGGCAATTAACATTGATACAATAATGCTATCTAATCTAGAGACATTATTCAGACTTCACCAACTACCCCACTAATGTCCTTGATAACAAAAGAAAAAAAGCTTTTCCTTCTGTACATTGATTTTGTTCCTCTTAAAATAGTAATCTTATAGATTACTCTAGGTCAGCAAGTATAGATTTACCTCATTATTTCTCAGGGCCGCACATATTTTTTTAAACACAGTAAATAGAACTTCTAGAAGTCAGCTGTTTTCCATTCACCTTTTGTGATACAGAATGTTCTAAGTGTAACCTCTTTTAGACCTGTTAAATAAGCCCTTTCAAGCTGACAATGTAATATCTTTTGAATTTTCATTCTCTCTTGGTTTGTTTTCTCCTATCTTCGTGAAATGCTCCTTTAGAAACTGGCCTTTTCACAAATGATCACCACGCTTAAGAGGTCACTTCAGGCCTGGCCTGGCCTGTATCTACATTCAGGATGCCTTGTGCATCCTCTTGGCAGATAAAGGAAGGAGTGCAGCATAGCCTTGTGGCTGAGAGCACGGGCTCTAGTCAGACCTGAAGGCAAGCCTCAGGTTTGCACCTCACCTGGGGCAAGACACTTACCTTCTCTGAGCTTCAGTGTCTTTATCTATAAAATAGAGATCCTTCAGGGTTTGTTGTGAAGATTAAGTGAGCTAAAATATACAAAATGCTTACTTAATAGTTGCACAGTAGTTGGGTGAACACTTTCCCAACAGCTTTCCCCACCCCCAAGTCTCCATGCTAACGATTATAAAGTGAGTTTGCATATATGCCACATACATTCCAGAAAACAAGACGAGGGCCTTCCCCCCCTGAAATTATCGCCCTTGAAATAGAGGGAACACGTTTCATAAAAAGGTTCTCATGTTATGCAGACACTCTCTCTCTTACTTTATTTTGAAAAACATGGCATCATTTGGGAAAATATGACCTGAAATGACCTTGGCCAGTGCTGGTTTTGAACGCTGGTGGAAGTGATTTGACAAAATCAGTAAAGCAGCAACAAAAAGAAAGACATTTAATAAAGATTTAGTAAGGAGAGGACTGATGGGGAAGAAGAGAAGAAGTAAGGAAGCCAGGGGAGGGTAGAGCTCAGTGGGCGAAGCGCATGCTTATCATGCAGGAGGTTCATTCCCCAGGAACTCCATTTAAAAACAAATAGGAAAAAAAAAAAAAGAAAGAAGTGAGGAGTCCACCAGGAAATGCCTCACCCAGAGCTCGGGGTTCTCAGGAGAAACTCTGCTCCATCTGCTCTGGCCACAGCGCTGGGTATTGGCATCTGGAGCTTTCAAACTAAGGGGGGAAAATGCTCTTATAAGTAGAGAAGGATGGAAACGTTTAATCTCTCAGACAGCCTTGTAATCACTTTTTTTGTTGTTGTTGAACCTCTTGAGAGCTCCTATCGTTAAAAGAGTTCCTCTCAGTCAGTGTTTCTTGGTTGATTTAAAATTTGCAAATTATCCAGTGTCTCACTAACGTGGGAATCTCTGTCCAGGTTTTTAGATCTTATTGCTTCTTTGTGTTAATTTCATCATCTTTCTAAGAAGTAGAGGCAACAAGGTGGATCTTGGGCAATGGGTGTGCACAAATAAAGTGGGATTCCTAGAAACGGTCACCCAGGATTGGTCTGATGGGTTCATGTTGTTGTCAAGGCTGCCTGGAGGAGGCGAGCTTTGTAGACTTTCATGGATCCCAGAGGTCACAGGCTCCATTGCCTTCAAGGAGGCAGCGGTGCACTGGCAAGGCCTGGAGGGCTCCCTGGAGGACAGAGCAGTTTAACAGGGAAGTCAACCCAGCTCCCCATGCTAACCAGGTTCACCGTCCCTGTTTTTCAGTAACCGTGGACCCAAACATGTTGAGAAGCGACGTCTTCGTTGATTTTTTAAAACTGGTGCAGTTGGTAAGCTCACTTGTCTTTACTAAGGTCATTATTTCACCGCGGAATGTATCTCCTGATGTGCATTTCCAGCCTTTTCACAGCCCCGCAGAGCCTGGATTCAGATAAAATACATCCATTTGGAGTACACTGGAAGATGGTTTCTATTTTGGATTTTTGGAGGTTTAGATTCTAGAAGGAAAATTAAGTGTGTCACTTGACTGGCCCATTTTAGCCTAAGCATTGTGAATCTCAAAACTGGCCATGAAGAAAAGAACCTTTTATCATTAGGGGCCCTAGGACAACTCTGAGACCCTACTTCTGTAGCTGGGATTTGCACGTGTGTGACGGGGAAGACCTCAGGGCCGCAGGAATAGCCATGCCAGCTGTTAACTTGTATATTCTCTGCTCCTAACTTTATTGTAAACAAATCATGGAGAAAACTCAGTCTCAACAGAATGACGTATAGCAACTCCCTTTCCTCTTGGTCAAAGGAACCGCTGGCCACTTGCCCTCTGGAAGCTGGAGCTTGGCCAGGTGCATTTGTTTAGCACGTCACTCATTCTGGTGGTACATGGGGGAGCATTTTTATGCCTGCATGTATGTTCTTGACTGAATGGAAGAGCTTTGGAAGGAGTGAAGTTGTACAATGATACCTTATTGAACTGGCCCCCTAGTGTGGGGAGGAATGATACCCTGGTTAGATTTGTAAAAATGGGAGCAAATTGCATTTATTCAGTGGGTTCAACTGTGTTGATCTACTTCTAGGAACCCAACTGAGAAATGACACTGCAGCCTCTCATTGTATGATTGTTCGTATTTTCACATGTACTTGATGGTATATGTGTATATATACACAATTATATATGTATGTATATATAGAGAGATATAATTTCCTCTTTGAAAAGTTTGTTGTTGAGGTGGTAATGGTGGTAACATACAAACAGCACAAAAGGGTGTACATAAAAGTAGCCTCTGCTCTCACCACAAATCTCATCTCTCAGAGGGAACTATTGTTTATAGTTTAGTGTGTGTTCCTTCTACACATTTCTGTGCAGATACAAGCATCCATATCTATGTACTTTTTTTATTTTACAAATAGCCATATACTCTACCCTCTTCCTGAAATTTTTTTTTCATATTCTTTTTCATTATGCTTTACTACAGGATATTGAGTATAGTTCCCTGTGCTATACAGTATAAACTTGTTGTTTATCTATTTTATATATAGTAGTTTGTATCTGCTAATCCCAAGCTCCTAATTTATCCTCCCCTGTCCCCTTTCCCCTTTGGTAACCGTAAGTTTGTTTCTATGTGACTCTGTTTCTGTTCTGTAAATAAGTTCATTTGTGTCATATTTTAGATAACACATGTAAGTGATTATCATACCATATCTGTCTTTCTGACTTACTTCACTAGTATGATAATCTCCAGGTCCATCCATGTTGCTGCAAATGGCATTATTTCATTCTTTCTTTATGGCTGAATAGTATTCCACTGTATAGATATATCACATCTCCTTTATCCATTCATCTGTTGATGGACCTTTAAGTTGCATCCATGTCTTGGCTATTGTAAATAGTGCTGCTGTGAACATTGGGGTGTGTGTATCTTTTTGAATTAGAGTTTTCTCTAGATATATGTCCAAGAGTGGGATTGCTGGATCATATGGCAACTATATTTTTAGTTTTTTAAGAAACCTCCGTACTGTTTTCTGTAGTGGCTGCACCAATTTACATTCCCACCAACAGTGTAGGAGGGCTGAGCCTTGTTTTTTAAAGTTTGCATCTTGCAAATCATTCTATGTGAGTGCATGGAGGTACGATTGGCCTGGGTTCTGTCATCTTTGTGTGCATTATGATTTTTGTTTGCAATGTTTTTTAAAAGTCATTCACAGGGTAGCAATGTTTTGGAGTTTTGCTTTGAGTGTCTTTTTCCCCTGATGATTTAAAAGAGTTTTATCCGGACTTTAGTTCTCTTCATAATTTTTACCCGTGTAACTCTGCACAGAAGCCTTTTACCCCAGCTGCATTTGCAATGTCTCTTCTTGATGAAATTTTCACTTTTGCAGTGGCTTTGTGTCCCTCTTCCACTGCTGGCATGAACTTGGCCAGCTTACTTTCGTGTCCTCTTGTTATCATACCTCTTTTTTGAGGCCTTTGTCTGTTCTTTGAGATCTTAGTTCAGAGAAGCCGTATTTCTATTAGCACAGCCCTCCTTGCCGTCTCCTTAATGGCATCATTCTAGGGGGACATGTTTTTCATCCTGATTTGGCCACATTTCTTTCCTCCTTTTTTTGGTGGGATCTTTACCTCTGGCTCTTCCGAGGTGATCCCCCAACTTTGACAGGGAATGTGTTCCGTGAGCCAGTGGTTTGCGGGCTCCCAGTGCTGGGAATTGCTGGAGCCGAGTCCTTTGAACCTGTCTGCTGTCCTTCTGGATCTCGCCTGTCTCATTTCTGAGCACTTTCTCTCTAACACTCTGCCCCCAGGCCAGAGCAGCATGTCCGCGGTGAAGCCAAAGCCACACAGTTCCTCTTACCAGATCTTCAACCCTCCCGCTGACTGATCAGCCTCAGGCCTGGCTTAGTGTTTATGAGTGCAGGCTTGGCGTGAGCTTAGAATTTTGGCTGCCCTACTTTCAATTTGTGTGGCTGGGGGCAGTTTACTTAGCCTCTCTGCATCTCAGTCTCCCTGTCTATAAAATGGGGAGAAGAGTGCCTGTCTCTTAGGGCTGTTGTGAGGATTAAGTGAGCCAGTGCTCTTAATGCACTTCAATGTCATCTGGCCGATGCTGACCCCTGTGAAGTACTGTTACCATCACCAGTGCCAGCCCTTTTTCCTCTTCCCCGCCTGCTGAGAGATTGCTTTCAGTGAAGATGGGTGTCTGCATGTCTCCTTGGCCTCTGCAGCCAGTGGCTGCTGTCGGATGGGCCCAGAGCTGTGCCCACAGGCAGGCGTTGTGCCTCCTGATGAACTGTGACAAGGCAGTGCCTGTGTGTGCTGTCGGCTGCACCTTTGCACCTCTGCCTCCCTCCTCCCTGACCAGATCCAGCGTTAACCGTGCTTAGCAACCTCTCTGCAAACCCAGTGGTCCAGCCTCAGGGCCATTTTCCACTTCTTCAAAGTTGATTTTCCTTCCAATGGTTTTCTGTTTGTCTCCAAGAGGAAAGCAGGACAGAGGTAACTACTCTGTGATGTAGTTTGAGTTGGGAGCTGCACTGATGTAACCAATTAATGGTAGGCTTTCCCTTAAATCTTATCAAAAGGCAATGATATCTTTCCATTAATTTTGAGAGTGTTTTCCTCTGAGGTAAGCGATGTTTGTGAATCCAGGGCAAAAACCTTTAAGAACCCAAGATTTGGGCATAGGTGGGCCTAGAAAGGGACTTTTTGCAACAGTTTCTCTGAGGAAACCCCTGGCGACCTGAAGCTCAGCTAAATATGGGGTCTTGAGGGCCACGCTGTGGTTCACCTCAGTCAGTTATTACAACTGCAGGGGAAGTAGGGAAATCTGCCAGAATTCCCCTGATGAGAGAGATGTGAAGAAAGAGCAGCTGACGTTGTGTGGGGGGCTGGTGCTGTGGAGGAAGGGGACCAGTGGCCCTGACATTATGTGGAAGGGCTTGGAGTGATTCTCAAAGGATACGAGGAGGTGGGATGTCCCAGCACTGGCCACTTAAAGGGAAAATCTTGCAGGTGGTTAGTTCAGCGTTTGCTGACTTGGAGGCCAGTTCTGACAGGGAGAAGCCCCAGGACTATTTGAAAAGTGGCCAGCACAGTGATCAATAAGTGGCCGGTTCACTCAGGCAGCCAGAAGCTTACTGCACGCGGAGGGAGGCAGCACACCATGGTACCTGCTGCTGGTGTCACGGTGGTAACATGGCAGCTGCACAACTTAGCCAGTCCTGGACACTTGTGACAGAGAAAGGAGAACTGTCATTGTTACGCCGGCGCTAGCCAGCTCAGGCTGCCATAACAAAATGCAGACTGGGTAACTCAAACAACAGAAATTCCTAAAACTGTGAGAAATGGATTTCTTCTTTGTGTGCATGTGGACAGAGAGCAAGGTCTCTGGTGTCTCTTCTTCCATCAGGCACCGTCTGCAAATACCATCACCTTGCAGCTTACGGCTGCAACACATGAATGGGGGGTGAGGGACAGACATTCACTCCAAAGCCACGTGGATGACGGGCTCATGCTGGAACCTTGCTGGGCCAGCCAGGAGACATGTCCACCCTATTTTGAGCCCAGGCCCAGAGACATGCCGAGCTGGCCTGAATTCTGCCACCAACTAGCAGTATGTCCTGGGGAAGTTATTTAACCTTTGTAAACTTTTCCTTCATCTGGAAAAGGATGCTTTGTGAGTATATATCCCTCACAGAGTTGTTATGAGAGTTACATGAGCGTCTCTCTATGTGTGAAGCAGGTGGCACAGAGCACAGTTATCGGTGTCAGGATCTAACAGTGTATTTACATGTAACAAATACACAGATATTGTATTTACTCATAAATGACAAAGGACACATGTTACCTATAGAGGTAGATACAACACATTTCAAAACAAATGTTGCTTTGGGGGACCACCCCTTTGGCTTTGGAAAATAGCAGACTTTCTCTTCTAAAGAACTAAGGTTCAGAATCATTCACACTTAGTAACTTTTAGTATGTGGGCTAGAGGGGCTGGGGGTGGGTGGTTAACATTGAAAGCCAAAGCTTGCCCTTGGATAACAAAATTAGGAAAAAATAAGCCTGTCACTAATGTGATGGGCCTTTCACAGTTCAGTTGGGTTGTCGGATTCCCAGTTGCCTACAAAGCCTGGTGCCGGGTCTGTCGTGTCTGTGAATGGTGGTGGTGGGAGAGGGCGAGGGGTCAGGAGGGCTAAAATGGGGAGGGGCTGCCTGTTGAGAAGGGGTGTCGCCTGGTCAGCTGAGTGGAGCCCCAATTCCATGATGTCCAAATAATCTTCTGATCAGTCCTTTGGATCTTCCCTCCCCCAAACTGATCCAGGAAGAAGGTGACATGGATGGAGTTTTCTGGTCACTTAAAGTTACCTCTTCTCACCTCCCTCAGCTCGTTCCCGCCCACGATATTGCTAATTGTGAATGCTCTGGCTTATATAGTAGGCTCACAACACAGGGCATGATTTGAGTGACTCTTTTATCACTTCTTCTAAGGAGGACACATCACTCATGCTATTCTAAATGCCTAGGAGAGACTGGAATGCATTGCATGCCGTGGCTGCGTTCTGGTTTAATCCTACTGTGGGATCTGGGATGAGAACGGCTGTGATCCACATCAGCCTCCCAGAGATGAAGCAGCTCTGTGGACAGTCAGGATCCCGTCTGGGAGGCAGTGAGAACAGCTACCCCCAGATGCAGCCACCCCAGGCGGGGGGTCAGCCTGGGCAGCCACTGACCCTGCCTCCCCCCGGGGTCCCCTTGTCTATGGTACCTGAGAGCCGACCTCAGCCTCGTGCTGTCCTGAACTCTGGTGGGCTTCCCGTGCCTCCAGCGTGTCTCTGACATTCTAGAGCACTCCATTGGAGAGCTTCCCACGTCCCCAGGTTGGCAGTCTCCTGGCCCGCATGCGTCCCCTCGCAGCAGGCAGAAGGCATCAGTGCAGTCAGGGCTGTGCAGAGCTGGGGTGTTGGCCCTCAGCTGGCCGCCTGTTTGCCAGAGAAAAACTTACTGCCCCACACAGGCCTCACAGTTTGCAACTAGAAGTTTCAGAGTTTCGCTGTAGCAGAATCCTAAATGAGTGCATATTATGGACTTTTAGGGATGCCAGGAAATATTCAAAATGAGAGTTAAAATCTGCGATGACCTAGAGTCATGTGGATGATTTTATCCAAAGCTTTTTTCCTAAAGTGGATGCCTTGTTTATTTGGAAATCATTCAAGCTGCCTGTCATTTCTTTGCCTGGGCTCCTCCACCCGCTCCTCCAAATCTCTGCCCTGGGCTCTCTGTGCTTTGGACACTGTGTGCCCCAAGGGCCCACAGAGAGGGAGCTGACTGCCCCCTGCTGCCACGAGCCCCGTGGAAGGGCACCGAAGCTTACTGTTCTCCCTTTTGCTTACAGGACACATTTAGCATCACTACCAAGAAAGTGTCTCTGGATATCTTTCTACCTGATGGAAGGAGCATTAAAGTCGAGGCTCTAACATCAGACACTGCCGAAAGAGTCTTAGAGGTGAGCTGTGTTTGAACCCCCGCCCCAAAGCTGAGTTTAGGAATCATTCTTGTGAAGACAGGGGCTAGGATGTGTTTACCTCCCGGGAACTGCCCCCCTGTCATTTCGCTCTGGATGACTTCTCTGTAGAGATGCTGGTATTTTCTGAGAGACTGAGTCCCTTTGTTTTGTTTTGTTTTGTTTTTTTTCCCTGTGAGCATCGACTTCCTGGGTCCTTCCTAAGGCTGCTGTTGGTTCCCTGAAACTCAGCCAGGGAGGTGCCCTGCAAATACGCGAAGTGCTTCACTGTGGGATGTCCGTGGTTGGGAGCAGAAAGGAGGGTGGAGTCCAGATGAGTCTACCAACCCAGTGGGCTGGTTCCTTCTCCCTTGTGGAGAAAGCTCATGAAGCCAGTGCCTGGCAGAACTAATTCTGGGTCCACAGGGCCAGACCTGAGTTCTAGTAGGTTCTCTGAGGACTCAGAGCACAAGACCCAGAAAGCATTCTGCCTTGCCCAGATGCGGTTGTCACCAGCTCTGCCCCTGGGGCCTTTCCTCCTTGGAGCTGGACTGCGGGGAGGGCACCACACTGCTTGAGGGCCAGCTCCCAGGCCCTTGGGGCAGGGGGAGGGGGTGGAGGGAGTGGGATCTGTCCACTTGAATAAAAAGGTAAAATGAGGCAGCTCAAAACTGTCAAGCAGATGGGTGACTCGGGAATAGCAGGGGAATTGCAATTTGGGTCACGCAAGGTGGAGAGGCGGCAGGCCGGTCCTCGGAGGGGTTAGGGCAGCCTGTATTTGTGGGCAGGGAATGTAAAGAGGGGAGAGTTCAGTTAGAGTCTGCTGAAGTCAAAACAAACGGAGACCGGATTTGAAAATTCCCTGAGCAGACAAAACCGGTCCAGTCACACAAACAAAGCTCAGTTTCACTTATTTCATGAGCCCAACCTGACCTGGGTCATGTCTCGTTTGGGTCTCTGGAAACCATAAGCGAAATTTCCCAAGGCTGATATGAGGCAACCCGGGACCAACTCCTTGTCATTTGAGAAAGTTCCAGTATTATCAGCGGTCTGTGCATCAGGCACTGACGGGAAGTCAGCCTCTCAGCCCTTGAGTCTTGTCTTCCTGAGGGCATGCTTGTGGGGCTTTCCATTTCTTACTCTCGGGTTCCACTCTGGATGGAAGTTCTTTCACAAGTTCTAATCCTCCAGAGACACATGCAAGGGAAAAGAAGTAGTTATAACCGGGAGGAGGTCAGAAAGTTTCTAGGACCTTTCCAAGGACAGAAAGTTCTTGTGCTGGGGTCGTGGTGTCTGCGGCCTCCTGAGCCAGATGACTGGAGGTGCCCCGGGATGGGCTCCCAGCTCCTGAGCCTGCCTTCATCTGGCACTGCCGAGGTGTCCTCCTGCACCGTGGCTCCTCCTCCAGCCTGGAGATTTGAGCCTGCCCGCGCCCTCCTGGTTGCATCCCCAGGTCAGGAAACGCCCCTTCTCTAGATCTTGATCTACTTGAGAATGATTATTTTGGACCTTTCTTCCTACTGAAGTCACCGCATACAACCTCTTCTTGGTTCCTGGATTGCTGGCCTGGTTGACTCGTATCAGCAGCCAGCTAGTTGCCGAGGCCCCTCCATTGAGAAGCCACCCTGGGCTCCTCCTACTTCACCCCCCACATCCTACTGACGCTACATCCCAAGTCTCTCTCCTTTTCGTCCCTTCTTCCCCGTCTCCTCCTCTCCAGCCCTGTGCCCCCAGCAGCTCCCAAACTAGCCTCCCAGCTTCCAGTCTTGCTAATCTGTGCTGATTTCTAGAATGATCTTTCTAAAAAGCATCCAGGGTGGACATGGGTCGTATTTACTGTAGGGAAAGATGTCTGTGCAATCTGTTACCACTGGAGCACACTCAGCCCCTTGCACAGCCGAGCTCAGTGTTTTGGTTTGTTTGGTGGTGGTTGTTTTTTGCAAGGGCATGGGGAAGTGAGTGAGGTAGAAAGAAGGCGAATGGGGATCAACACTGAGTAAAAGTTGTGAAAAGTTCCCAGGCTCTTCTTTATGTTCAGAGCTGTACCGAGAACACTCACTCATACCCTCAGCCAATCAAACTGTCTTATGATTTGCAGATCTCTGACAAGAAAAGTACCCTTTTGAGCCTGGCATTTATAGCACTGTCACCTTGAGAGCTTGGAGCTGTGGTTAAAGGGTCAGGTCACTCACAGAGCCGTACCGGTGGACCCTTGAGCGTTACAGAGGTGACCCAGCGAACTCAGATGAGGCATGCAAAGAAATCACCCAGGAGCCCAGCCTCAAGGGTAGTGGGCTGGCAGGGTGGAGAGGGAAGCAAGTCTATGCAAGCAAGGACGTCCCTGCTAAGGGAGGGTGAATGGATGTGAAATGTTACAAGGTTATGGTCTCAGGACCAGTTAGTGAAAATTAAATCATTGGTGTTGAAATGAAAGCCATTTGACATGAAGGTCAAAGAGGAATGTGAAATGAGGGCAGCCCATGCCTGGGATCTGAGCAAAGACCACAGAAATTAGACCTTGACCATCACAGCAGACATCAGAGAGAGGTAGTCCAGGGGTGTCACAGGCAGACAGGGGCCTGTATACTTGTATATGGCAGCCCAGCAGTGAGGAACATCCGCTTCCCCAATATCCAGTGATCCAGCCCTTGTGGGAAGACCAGTTGGAGTGTGGACTCCAGGACCAGATATTACAGAAGGACTGATGTGCATGGAGAATGGCTGCTGCCCCCCAGTGGACAGTAAAGACCAAACGACCTGGGAGCTGCGTCCGCATGGGAGATGGGACAAACCAGTCTCGGCTGAGCCATTTCATGTTCATTGCAGGGCAGGCGGGGGGCGGGGGAAGGGGGGGATGACTTTTATTTTCTTCACTGTTTTTTTCTTTTCCTAAATTTTCTAAAATGAGTGTGTACTATTTTTAGATTCAGAAAGGATTTCTTCTAATGTCCACAAGCTCCTTAAAGCTCTTTTTACTGCTGTTTACAGGCAAGTTCAAACCATGCACATCACACCAGACATGCCTAACTTTGCCCTCCTCTTTCTGATCCTTGGTTGAAGGTGGTGTCACACAAAGTTGGACTATGTCGGGAGCTGCTGGGCTTCTTTGGCCTATTTCTCATTCAGTTTTGCAAGGAGGGCAAGCTATCTGGTAAGGAGAGAGGAAGGGATACAGGGCAGCCTGAGACGGGATGGGCAGACACGGGCAGGTGGGCAGATATGCGCTCAGCTGGGAAATGCGGGGTCATGTCTGAGGGGACAGCCACCCCCAGAGGAGCTCCTCAGTGTGTTGGTCCTACTCTGGCTCTCGGCCCCTGGACCAGACATTTGGGAGTGGGAGGTTGTGCCTGTGTTCAGGGTGGGCTGGTGGTGAGCAGCTCCAGAGAGGCAGCACGGTCAGGAGCAAGACATCAGTTCTTTCCAGTAACTACACTTGCTCTCGTGCCTCCCCCAGCCCCAGGCCTGCTGTCCGGTGCACTTTTATCCCTGCGCCCTGGCTGTGACCACCAGCCATGCCACCAGCCCCTTGTGAATGGAGCGCTGGACTCCAGGCATCAGTCCATCCTGTGACACCATCATAGCTTCTTGTTATGGATTATTTGCTTTACAAGGAACTATATCCGGTATCTTGTGGGGGCCTGTAGAGGGGGAGAAAATGAAAAGGAGTGTACTCATGTCTGTGTCTGACCCAGGCCTTGTGCTGCGCACCCAAAGTTGACACAACATTGTAAACTGTCTGTACTTCAAATAAGAATATTTGCTTTAATATGTGGATGCTATAATTAAGTTCTTAGATTCTCAAAAAAAAAAAAAAAAGATGTAAGGAGACCGTGAGTGGTAATATTCCACTGTTGCTTTTCTCTGCAGTGCATTTCTACATATTACAAGTTTTTTTAGTTGTAAAATGGTATCAGTTATCTCCAAGTAGTTTACATATGTCCTCAAAAGCTGTGGGGGGTGATTCTAAGGTAGAAGTTAAGGGGTTTGGGTATCAGCTTGGCCACCAGGAGCTGTGGTGTGCTGGTAAGGCACTGGACCTCTCTGAACCTCAGTTTCTTCATCTGTAGCGAAGTGGAAATGGAAGAAGGTACTGGTCTTTTGTGAGGATCAAATGCTACTTATTTTTTGAATGAACCTCAGAAAGTTAAAAATTATATCCAAAGGCAAAAGAGCATTATTATTGTGATTTTATTCTTTCCAATGGTAATACTTTATTTCATCATTTTAAAGCACTGTGTGTAAGCTATTTGTGCTGTTTCAACCAGTAAGACTCTTCTTCCACTTTGTCCAGTCATGAAAAAATTGGTGGACTTTGAACTCCCTTACGTTAGCCTCCGAAGTTCCGAAGTGGAAAACTGCGGGATTGGACTCAGGAAGTGGTGAGTAAGCATTTGTCGTGGCAGAAGCTACCTCAGGATAGCTTCCCTTGCTGATGGGAACTTGTCCGAGTCTCACCACATCCAGCTCGCAGTCTGACAGCTGGAAGGGGCTCAGGGGCTGGGGGAAGGTTAGGAGGAAAGCAATGAAGAAGAGAAGGGCAGGGCAGGGAGTCTACCAGAACATTTGTCCTGAAGAACAGGATGTGGAGGGTGACTTTCACTGGTCTCGAGTAAAAACCTGACGGATATTGTGAGGACGGCAGCCATGAAGGTAAGGACTGAAAAACAAGAGCCGGGGGCAGGGAGGCCGGGGATTGGGGCAGGTGACGGGGAGGAACTGCAGGCTGTGGGTCAGCTTGGGAATAGATTACCGACTGTATTTAATTGAAGGGATTTGTTGATGATGACAAGCAAGTCTATTTATCTGTTGAGCTGTAGTATTCCCTGTGGGCAAAGAGTGAACTCAGCCAATCCACAGTGAATTTGCACTTTGTGTGTTTGGCTTCCATTCCTAAAGGATTCCAACAATACACGCTTATATACCAGAGCAGCCCTAGCTTCCTAGATCAATAGGATGCAATCTATGAAAAAATCTGTAGTAGTTTTGCAGAAATTACTTTTGTTTCCCCCAGAAACAAGGGGTCCCGTGGAGAGCAGACAGACAAAATACCAATGAGAAGCAGGACACTCCCCCAGCCCGACCCACCCCCATCATCCTATAAGCTATAATTCCCCAGTGTTTATTACCGTGGCCGTATTAGATTACTTCGCTATTCATGCTCTTCTGGCCCAGTTATTCAGTAATCTAAAAATAGGCACTTTAAAGAAAGGCATTTTGAAATTGGGGAACAGGAGTTATCTTGACCTTGTGATACCTTAGAGCTCCAGGCTATCGTTTTGAATTTTGGAAGGAGATTCCCAGCAAGGCTAGAAGTTCATATACTGCTGTTCAAAAGTGTTCTGAGAAGTGGTCAAAATCTGTGGCCTGGAGCCCCGAGAAGGGGAAAAGGATGCAGTTCTGTCTGAGAGTCTAGAGAGTAGCTGTTCTTCTGGAAGCTGCTTAAGGAAGCACAGTTATCCTGGATCTGAGTATGTGAATCTAAGTTCCAGTGTTCTCTGGGTTTAGCTAAATAACTTTAGCCAAGTTATTCAAGCTCTCTAAGCCTCAGTTTCTTTATCTGTAAAATGGGAATAATATAATAGTAGAGTATCTCATAGGATTATAGTGAGAGTTAAATGAAGTAATCCTATATGTCCAATGAATCTTGGTCATTTTTTGTTATATTGATGATGATAATGATGATAAGAGTAACAACAACAACAACAAATCCCTGGGGCTTGGACTGTTTTGTCCATGAACTCTCCAGAGAGCTTGAAATCAAAGGAAAGATGAGGATTTTGTCCGTCTCCTTGAAGCTTGAATTAGAAATTGGGCTTTGCCTGCATCTTCAGTAAGCAGATAAATTCTAGATCATAAATGTGAGATAAAATGTCTGCCCCATCACAAGCCCACATCTCGGATCTGGGCACATTGCCTTTGCTCATGGGAACCGGGAGGAAATGGGGTCCTACTTCAGCTGTTAGAGCTGAGGGTCAGGTCACTGGGAAGGGAGAGTCTGGAGGCAGATCATACAGTTGCCTGGTCCTCTGTCTAGAGTGAGAACTTAGCAGGTGGGAGCAGGGAGAGCAGCTCGACTGCTGCGAGCTGTGGGATTCCCGGCAGGTGAGCCCTGTTTGGAGTTTCAGGGACTTTTCTCTGTGTGTGACTTCCCTGGTGCATCTCTCCAAAGACAGTATAGTTCCTTCCAGACCAGAGAGCACCTGCCCTGGCCTCTCAGAGCCCCAGCCTGGGATGGGTCTGGGTGCTCTCCAACTCTGGTGCAATGGTTGCTATTCGCAGCCACACCAGGCCCCTGGGGTGCAGGGGTAACATCGCTAAATGGAATATAGGTAGGAATGCTTCAGCTGCTTCTCCACCCTAGGACGACGTTGAGCTTCGAGCAACATCTTCATCCTTTTCCTAGTCTATGCCAGTCCCATCGGTCTACTCCCCCACACTGCTGAGTGTGGGGGTCCTGCTCACCTGTGCCTTCAGACTGGTTACAGGCCAGTCCGGATGCACCCTTTCCTGATGGAGTCTGTCAGTTCTTAGCAAGCTGCTGTGCTCATCTGGTAACCGTAAACTTCAGTTCATCCCGGTGATTCTGGGTCTGTTAGACAGACACAAAGCCCTGCTACTTGCAGGTCACTTGGCCAAGGTCCAGAGACAGGAGTCTGAATAGGGCCCAGCCGCTGGACTCAGGGGTCTTCACACCTGCTGTCAAGATCAGCTCGATCAGACAGTGATCGGGACAAACTCAGAGCGCTGAGGAAGCACAGGGGATGGGTTGCTCACATAGCCTTGGGGAGGAGGGGCCTGAGGAGGGGACATGAGGATGAGGCTTGGGGGAGAGGAGGAGGAATCAGGGAAAGATGTTGGTGAAGGGAGCCGTCCTCCAGGTGGTGGGAGAGGAGAGAAAACACAGTGGGAATGTGGAGTAGGGGGAGGGGAGACAGGTCAGAGATGGAATTGGAAATGAAGGTGGGGTCTTCCATAAAGGGCCTTGGAAGTGAGCAGGATAAATGCTCTAACTCCTGGGACCAGGAGAGTCTGAAAGGTTACTGGGGAAAGACCACTCCAGTTAGAATGTGGAGCCAGGGATCGAGGGAACATAACCAAGGCAGAAAGTCTGGTGAGGTCACAAGAGCAGCTCAGGCCAGAGATGAGGTGGCCATGCACGGGGCGGCAGCATGGCTGTGAGTGCTGGGCAGATGGCTGTGCCAGGGATTGCTGGTAGGGAAAGGATGTCAAAACTTGACGACCAACAGTGGGGCTGAGTGTGAACAGGGAGGCAGACCCTTCCTTTAAAGCTTTATCAACTCATTTATTTTTGCATGTCTACTCTCAGAGCCAGCCAGGCAAGCTTACGGTATAACGACAATAGGAAACAGAAGAGGTGGAGGTACAACTGAAGACCAGGCAAGCAGAAGGCTGTGGCTTTGTTAGAAAGAGGGGCCTTGGTTCAAAGCATCCAGGGCCACCACTTCAGGGAGCATATGCTCCCTTAGCCGTGTCATGAATTAACCGAATGCTCTGGAATCGTGCAGGTACCTGGACCCATCCCTCGACTCCAGGCTGATGGACTGCAGAGTGGCTGTAGATCTGATCTACATGCAGGTGAGGGTAGCCAGGGGCTGCTAGAACATAGTATCTTATCGGCCATTTGGGTTTGAAACCATTAGAGAATGTGCGTGGCAGTTAAGAATTCTACCTGCAGACCTAGAAGAGGCAAATGCATAGAGGTGGGAACTAGAATAGAGGTTACCAGGGGCTGGCGGGAGGGGAGGAGTGATTGTTTTAATGGGTACAGAATTTTTGCTGGGGATGGAGAGACAATTTTAGGTGTGGAGAGCCGTGATGGTTACACAACACTGTCAGTATTTTTAGTGCCACCGAATTGTACACCTCCAGACAGTTCAAATGATAAATGTTATGTATATTTTACCACAGTAAAAAAAATTAATTAAAAATTTAACAAAAGTAAAGTTTGGAAGGGAAAGAGTTCTACCTCCATGTTGTATTTTTTTTAATTGAAATATAGTCAATTTACAATGCTATGTTAATTTCTGGTGTACAGCATAGTGATTCAGTTATATATATATATATATATATATATTCCTTTTCATATTCTTTTCCATTATAGGCCACTACAAGATATTGAATATAGTTCCTGTGCTAGACAGTAGCACCTTGTGTCTCTCTTCTACCTCCATTTTAAGACTCTCTCTGAATTGGCAGTTGACACGTCATCTAGACTAATTTACATGAGCCTGGAAAGGATACCCCCGATCATTTAAAGTCATACATGGTCCCTAAATCTCACTTTAGCATAATTTTCTTTTTCCCTGAGCCAACAGGTTGCATACGTGCCCCCAGGGCCAGCCTCCTGGGCAAGTGACATGTGAGGCTGCACATGGTCCCCACCCGCTGCCCGTACCCCCCTTGCTCAGAAGGGCCCCAGGCTTGTTTACTGCTCTGCTGTCCTATCTTGAAATTCTCACTACTTTTTTTAACAAGTGATCTCACAGTTTCATTTTGCACTAGATCCTGCAAATTATGCAGTCGGTCCTGCCTTACTCCCTGCCTCTCAACCTCCAAAAAAGTAAATTTTGAGTTTGGCTGCCTTTCCTTTCCTGACTCACATGGTGAAAGTTCTGCTCAGTCTGGGCTGGTCAGCAGATGCTGCCTCCGTGATGCACCACTGGTTACCCCTGTGCCAGCTCCTCCCACTTCCCCAGCTCCTCCCCAGCGGTCACCAGCACGAGTCAGCATCTTTGGAGGTCTGATCTTTTCCGAGTCCTGGCTTGACAGTTCTGGCGGTTTGGAAACTTCTTTTAAGCAGAGTGGTGGGTTGAATTCCCTGCCTGTTCAAGCCCTCCCAGGGTTCTCCGTTCCCTCAGACTAAACCCCAAGTTCTGATGCACTTGCTTTATTTTCCCCTTAGCTTTTCCGCCCTTTCACTCTGTATACGTGTATATTACTTGTGTGTGTGTATACGTGTATTTTCAAATTTTTGTTTACTGTCTCTCTCCCTACTAGAATGATTTCTCCATGAAATTCAGGAATTTGCTCACTGTGGTATCTCCAGAAGCTAGAACTATTCCTGGCATGATCTTGGCATTAAGCCTTGTGATGGGTCTGGCATTGTACTAATTATTTTAAATACATTGTTTCATTTAAGCTTTATAATAACTGTCAGGCAGTTGGTACCACCTACATTTTTAAGAAGAAGAAATGAAGTTTGCTGACAAAGAACTGAGTAGGCTGAGACACAGAGGGTTTAGAAAAGGGATTTAATGATACTTATTTGCAGGTGGCTTTTACGTGGTGTTGTTCTAAGCTGCTATACTCTGTAGCTTTTTGTAAACTAAGGAGGTAGAATTGAAGAGAGGGGAGAAATGTAGGGTCAGATATCACTTTTGATGAGCTTTGCAAGGGGACAAGGAAACATTAATAGAACCTCCCTCAGTACTTCGGGGATAGCAAAAAGGTAAAGGGGTAGATTTTGATGCTTTGACTTACCAAAGAGCAGAGAAGAGGAAAAGCACATACTTCTTTAGGGGACTTTTGTTTTTGTCTTAAGCAGTTGCATTGCTTTAATGGCATTGTTTTAAGCAAGTTGTCATTTTTGGAGTGGTTTGTTACACAGCAATAGCTAACTGATACATAGCTATTCATACTGTTTTCCCTTTAGTTGGATTATGTGTGTTGTTGATACATATGTTGAATCTAATTATCATATAAAGTTACTTCCAAAAATTTACACTATGATTCTTCATGGAATGGGAGTTATTGATCACACAGAAAGGCAAAGACTGACAGTTCCCTTATATACTGGAAAAGCTAAAGTTCATCTTTGGAAAAATGACTACAGTTCCATGTTCTGTATTTTCTTGCAAAGCAACAACCAAGTGCTTTATGTTCCCAGAGAGAGGAAACTGCTCTGTATGATACTAAGATTAGGGGAAAAGACTACCTAACATGGGCTGAGCAGTGCCACAGACGGTGAGAGAAATCACCAAGTGCCTCAGAAGAAATGAAAGCAATTATCAACAGGGAGAGACTGGTGTGAGCAGCTCACGTACCACATAGGTTGGCCACGTGGCACTGTGTCAATTTAATTGACAGTGTTTTTCCTTCATGTCACACAAAATCAGGGTATCAGAAAAATCAGTGGTATCTTCAGTTTGACAAAATAGAGTATCAGCTGTGTATGCATCTCCCCCACCAGACCACCAGCCCCCTGCAGGGACCTTGGCTTTTTCAGCACCACGCAGAGAACCTGGGTGCGTGACTGAGCAGACACAGCAGACCCCAGCAGCCAGGATGTCACAGGAGGAGTCACAACCTTAATACCCATTCCTCCTTAGGTGACTTTTTAAGAGACCAAGACCAACTAGTAAATAATTTCCACAAAACTATTCTAACTTCAAAGAAGGCAAATCAAAATATCACTTATTAACTGTTTAATGTTCATGATCATATTTTTATGGCTAGAGTATAGCTTTGAACTCATTTCAGATCTTACTTTGATCCATGCATAGTCACGTTCCATGTACTTATACCCCTATTACATGAGTTGGAACACAATTTACCATTCTAAGTGTTTACTGAGGCTCAGTGCTGAGGTATCCTTGCTGATATGATACATTATTAATGGCATCTGTTTTTTTATTTACTATCGCATCCTTGATTGGGACTGCATCACCTAATTCTAATATTGTTCCTGTGGTATGGCTTCCAGAGATACATGGTGGGGAAAGCTAGGAACTACCAGCATCAAATATGATTTTTATCTGTCTTCATTAAGGAGTTGTAAAGTAGGAGCCATCACAGCTTAAAGCTGGGGAAAGATGACTTCGTGGAAAGCACACTGAATTGTAGTTTCAGAAATGCACTCTGTCCCTTGCCCTGTCACTGACTTTCTCTCTGTGTGACCTCAGGCCAATCCCGTCTTCCTTCTGGCACTAGAACTACAATGTCTCCCTGTGAAGCGACGAGACTAAACTAACACTCCCTAAGTTTTCTTCTAGCTTTAATTGACTATTATTCAAACCTTAGCTCTTTGCCTGGCAAAGTCTTCCAAAAATTGTCATTGATGTCATAGTAACCTGGGCCATTATTATTCCTTGAATTTGACTAGAGGTCCTGAGAAATCAAAAGGGGGCCCCACAATTGTTGCCTCCTTTGGGAAGCCTTCCTTGGCTTCTACAAAAAGAAAATGCCTTCCCCGTCTCTGCTCCATGGTGTTTTGTTGTGCCTGCTGTTGTGGTGCTTCCCACCCAGTGCTGTGAATACTGGTTCACACACCTGTGTCCCCTAACTAGACTCTGGATGACCGAGGGCAGAGACTGTGTCCTGGGAGCTTAGGGTACATGAATGAGTGAGAAGCAATCACCCTTTAAAAAAGATAATGCAAAAAGTTCTGATGAGCTCTTCTGATAAATAACAGTGCCATCGTAATGAACTGCTAAGGGCTACACTCGATTTTTCTAGAGCAGGTGTGCTCAGTGAAGTCCCAGGAGCCAAGGGGGCTCCCACAATGCAGATTCACTCAGAACCTAATTTTTTAAATTGCATGAAATCACATTAAGTCATGGTTTTCATGAGTGTTTCCTTCTTCTTTTTAAAAATTTGAGTGACACTAAACAAAATGGAAGATTGCCTATAAAAGTATAAGTTTCTAGATTTTCTAAAAAAATTTTGAAGGCTCAGTCAATTCTGAGCCTACATTTCAACAGGGCCACCACTGGCCCATATGATAACTTTGTACAAATTAGAAAAAGGTGCCCCTTCCTCCAGGCAGGCCCAGTCCTGCATCAGGGCCTGTGGCTTGGGAAGGGAGCATGAGCTGACCAGTAGCCTCCTAACACCCCCATGGCCCAGGGCCCTTGTACAAAGCATCCTCTACTCACACATCCCTGGCCTTGCTCTGCTCACGGCCTCAACTGCTCAGAGCCGAGTGGCCGATGCCTTGTTTAAAAAGGCATATGCTCTCCATTTCTCACCACTGTAGCCTCTGCAGAGGGCACTAGAGTATGTGTGATTGAAGCTCATGAAAACCATGACTTATGTGATTTCATGCAATTTAAAAAATTAGGTTCTGAGTGAGTCTGCATCAGCCAGTCTTCGGGGAACCATATAACTAAGTAGAGACATTTGTCTAAACTTCACTCTCTCATTGTCTGGAGTGAGGGGCTGTATATAATATATTTGAGTGATGACTTGTGAAGTCATAATCAGGGTCAAATGTTTTTGAAGGGAGTGAAACTAAAATAGTTATGTTACCTCTCCTGTAGGACTTTTAAATCTGTTATCATATTCTGTGAAATAAGTCGGATATGTGGAAGTAAGTTGCTTACATGTGGAATCTAAAAAAAAAAAGATACAAATTTTATTTGCAAACTAGGAGACTCACGGACATAGAAGACAAACTGCAGTTACCAGGTGGGAAAGGGGGAGGGAGGGATAAATAGGAGTTTGGGATTAGCAGACATACATTACTATATATAAAACAGATGAACAGCAACGACGTGCTGTGTAGCACAGGGAACTGTATTCAGTTTCTTGTAATGAGCTGTAATGGAGAAGAAACTGAAAAAATATATATGTATGTATGTATATGTATAACTGAATCACTTTGCTGTACACCTGAAACTAACCTTGTAAATCAACTACACTTCAACAACAACAAAAATTTCTGTGTTTGAGAGGCCCAGCTCCTCTCATGACAAATGATGTATCTTTGGTTAGTATCTACCTCCTTACCGCCATGACTGCTGTTTACCGTGTAGATTTAGCCATGCTTTCTCTTTGACATCGTTGCCCTGTTCTAACAGTCCTTATGGAGCTCTAACATCAGGTAGAATTCAGGAAGAAAAGGTGTTTCGTTCTTCGTGCCCATGCTGATTCCCTTCTGGTATAGCATCTAGGTTCAGCTTTGAGATCAGGTGGCAACAAGGAGAAAGTCTTGGGGTAGAATTCAGTGTCTTGGGCAATAGTAGGAAGGTTTGGTGGAGTGGGTCCAACCTGGGTTTAATCCAACTCTTGCCACTTACTGGGTCATCTTGAAGTCATAACCTCTCTGGTTAGGAAAATGTTCCTAACCCACAGAATAGTTTTTAAAAAATCAATGAGAAATTTATCTTAAAACAGTTTTTCAACAAATAGAAGTTATTTTTCTTCTCCTCTCTCAACCCATCTCCTGTCCCCCAACCTTAATAACAATGTCAAAAATCTATTCAAGTTTTCTTTCTCCTCTTTCTTTCTTCCTCCCTGTCCTTTGTATCACTGAGGGACATAGCAGATAGACTTACATTCAGACTAGGGTATATATAAGTGTCTGATAACTGGAAAAGAATTATTTGCGTGTTTGCTGTATGTAAAGCATCAGACAGGATGCACCGAGGTAAAGGACTCAGGGTCTTCCTTTGAGGGGTTGACAGTTTAACTGAGGACTAGTGAGGAACTCTTTTGGAGCATGATGTCAGCATAGCGCAGGCTAAGCCTAGTAGCTGATGAGATGGAAAGCAGTCTCAGAGCGTCCCCTGGGGCCAGGCAGGATAAAAGGGGAAAGGAGGCTGGATTCCAGAAGGAAAAGGGAAGAGCACAGAAGAAGTTCCTGAGGCTTCAGGACAGTCCAGGGGGCAGTTGTCTCCCGGTGATTTCTGCCTTTGAGGCCGGTGTTGTTCTGCTTAAACCTTCTGTGCAGATTAGGGAACAGAAGCCAGAAGCCCATTAGGGAGGTGGAGAGTGCACACACTTGCTGGTAGCAGTTACCCAAAGCTGAGCAAACAGGGCCCAACAATGTTTTCCCTTTTAATTTTTTTTAATGGTAACGTTTGTTTTCATCTTATAAAAATTTACAAATATGGAAGAACTCAAAAATAAAAGCAAATGTCACCCCAAATCTTAAATCAATTACACATCTAAACTCTCAACTTTTTTTGCTGTGTTTATTTCATGTGCTGTATTTTATTCATAAGCCCATCCATTTTCTTGACTCGTAAGTGTGCACACAGGGTCTTTCGGGTTTTGTTTTATATATTTCTTTTGTTTTCTAAAAATCAGGACCTACTCCTGAGCCCTTATTTTGTAACTTGACATTTTTTTATGTATCAATACATCACAGACTTTTCCCATGTTGTTAAATAGTCTGTATAATTTCAAATGATAGCATAACCTATTATTGTGGTTGTACCCAAACTCAATCACCTATTTTTGGGCATTTCATATAGTACTTGTTTCATAGGGTGGCTGTGATAACTGACTTTTTTGGGGAGGGAGGGGGCTAAAATAATAGAAATGTATTTTCTCACAGTTCCCTAGGCCAGAAGTCTGACATCAAGGTGCTGGCAAGGGCCATGTTCCCTCTGATGGTGCTAGGGGAGTTTCTGTTCCTTGCCTCTTCTGGTGGCTCCAAGCATTCCTTGGCTGGAGTACTATTCAGCCATAAAAAGGATGAAATCCTGCCATTTGTGACAACATGGATAGACCTCAAGGGGATTGTGCTGAGTAAAATAAGTCAGATGGAGAGAGACAAATGCTGCATGATTTACTGAAATATAAATTACATCATACATAATAATTAAATAATACATAAATAAATAAAATAAAATAAATGAACCAAACCAAACCAAACCAAACTAAATCAAACAGAAACAAACACATAGATAGAGATAACAAATCAGTAGTTAGCAGAGGGGGAGGAAGTGGGGTCGACTTTTGTTTCAGAGCAATTAGAACAATGCCTGACACATAGTAAGCACTATAAGTGTGCCTGCCACTATTAATAGCTGAAAATTTCTCAATATTTCAGACAACAATAGTAATAGCCTTCTCAATACATTTTCCCCACATCTATACTTAGCATTTTTTTTTTCAGTGGAGGTACTGGGGATTGAACCCAGGACCTTGTGCATGCTAAGCAGGCACTCTACCACTGAGCTACACCCACCCCCCTATGCTTATCATTCCTGTAGGCGGTTTTAAGTTTATATCGTCAAATCACCTCCAAAAAGTTGTACCAGTTTATGTTGCATCAGTTCTGTGTGGAACTTTCTGTTTCTCCAAACCCTTGCCAACTCTGAATATTATATATATTTTTTAGTCTTTGCCAAGTTGGGAGGCAAAAAAATTCTTTGATTACTAGTGAGGTTCAATATTTATTTGTCACTTGGAATTCCTTCTTATCAATTGCTGATACATACCCTTTGTCCATAGGGATGCTTGCAGTTTTACTATTTCTTTACCTAAATGAGATGAACTCTTTGCCACATATGATGCACTCATTTCCCCTGGTTTGCCATTTGCTTCTTAGTTTTGTTCTTGGTGGTTTTACATACAGAAGTTTTTATATTTTTATGTAATTATATATTCATTGATATGACATTTTGCCTTTGTATCTTAGAAAGCTATTTCCGATCTCAAAACCAGATTAAAATACTCACCTTTTATTTTCTTCTGGTTCTTTTATGGTTTTTATATTTGAATCTTGAACCTCTCTGGGCTGATGTGGTTGGGTGGTGTAGGGGAAGAGCTACTTTTATTTTCTTTCCCAAGTGCTGCCAGTTGTCTCCAAACCATTGAGCAATTGCTTCCCACATCCAACTCATTTAAAAAGTCATCCTTCTAACATGCTAGACCTTTATATATGTCCATTTGGGTCTGTTTTTATAGCCTTTTATACATAAGTGTGGGGTTTTTTTTTTTTTTTCAGATCAATTCATTTCTGTTAGGTTTGCTAATTTTACAACTTACATTATTTTAAGGCAATACAGGACATTGAAAAAGAATGGGCCAAACCCACAGAGGAGCAGAAGCAGAAATTAGAAGCTCTCCGGAAAGAAGACAACCAAACAAAGGTGAATGAAATATTGCACCAAGAGAAATCTCTTGGAAGGGAGTTAAAGAAACATTGGAATTGAGCTGTTTCTGTAATTTATAAACCCTTCAAGCACCAAAAATGGGGCTTTTTTAAAAAAAAAAAATGAGACTACCTTCATTGATTTTCCTTTTTATGAAATTAATAAAGGCTTACTGTTTAAACATTCTAAAAAATACAGACAATATATTGTGAGTCCTTTGCCAAGTTAATTAATGTAGACCCTCAACGTTATTTTTAATGACACAGACTATTCCATTTTATGGTTATGTTATCATTCAGCTATCCAATTTCCTATTATTGGAAGTCAGGTTGTTTCCAGGATTTGCTGCTATAAATCACTTTGGCAGCGAGTGCCATGAGGCCCAGGACTGAGTCTAATTTATACATACCCTGTGTATTCCCAACATCTGGTGTGGTTCCTGGATGAAGGTCCCTGAACATGCAGCCAGCATCCTGTCTTTGAATATACATTCTATTTTCTTTTATTCTTTAGGATGTATTTCTAAATGTCCATTTGTAAAGTTTCCATGAAGATGGTACCAACTGACATACCCTGTTTCCAAGCAGTGGATATGAAATCTGACAAACAAGATATATTTTAGCAGAGGAAATGGCCCTTGCTTCATTGGGTTGTCTTTTTAAAACAATTCTTTATACTTAACAAATGTTCACCACTAAAGCATTGATTTTTGAAGAAAAAGCAAACAAAATTTAGAGGACTCATTTATACTTAGGTTGATGTAGAAAGTAATTCTTCAAAGTCTGCAATATTTTGAAAATTTTATTGATGAACTGCAAAAAAAAAAAAAAAAGATGGAGGAGAAAAAGCATATACTGCCAAAATTTAGTATTTCCCTGCTGGGAATTCCACCACAGCTTTGTCATGGAAATTTTGGAATTCAACTTCTCTGTGTATTTGTCAATTTCTGTAATTACAGCCTCTATTTTGATGGGTAGCATCTTGCTGCTACTTTGGATACAGTTACCAATTCTAAGGGCATTTCTGCTCTATAAACTTCTTAATTTAGTAAGAATATTGTTTTTAACTATGATGCTATGCTGTGCCAAAATGTGTATTTTTGCCACAAAACAAATTTTATTTTCTATGGTGAATATTTCCCATGATTTTTACCATACTGTTTTACTAGTGGTCTTTTGAAAACTTTACTTTGAGTGCATGGATTTAGTCCTATAAACTTTTTCTGCATGTTGTTCAAACTCAGTGCTTTAGTGGTTGGCCAAATCTAGAGAAGGAAAAAAGAACACAGTGAAGTAGAGGCCATTTCTTTTGTTAAAATATGTCTTGTTTGTCAGACTCATATATACTGCTTTGGGACAGGGTATATGTGGGGTTTTTTTTTTTTTTCATCTGAAAAAAATGGAACCATTATTCAAGTTATCTTAAATGATTTTCTCTTGAGGCATCTAAGAATACTGCTATAAAACCGGCATTATTTAAATGTTTGTGGCGTTCTGCTAATGGAGTCAACACACGAACAACTATTGCTTTATGTTAGGTACATGTACAAGAAAACTTGGAGTTGACAAATGAGTGAAATTAATTGAAAGGAGCAGTCATTTGCTCTAAATCAGAGAGAGGGGCTAACTATGGCCCATGGGCCACTGTTTGTATAAATAAAGTTTTATTGGCACACAGCCACCCTCATTAATTTGCCTATTGTCAAAGGCTGCTTTGGTGTTGGAGCAGCAGCGGTAAGTAGTTGCAATAGAGACCACATGCCCACAAAACTGAAAATATTTACTATGTGGCTCTATAGAACAGTTTGCCAAATCCTGATCTGAACGAAAATTTATAAATATCTTCTGCAGTTATACATGTTAAATTATCTTTTTCAGGTACAGTCTTTTTAAAGGAACTGATTTTCAAGTAGATAATCCTTTTAGGTTTCTGTCTTCCAGTTTTCATATAATCCGTATCAGTGCACCCCCTTTGAATAGCAGATGTCAGCAAGCATTTTGAGCAAGTTACTTACTCGTCATTTCTTAACTTCATTTAAAATACTTTCATCTCTTTTAGAGCATTGCAGCCAACGGTTTATTACAATTTTTTTGTGTTACTAAATAATAAAATAAACAATTAAAGATTTATACTATATAATAAATGAGAACTTTTGTAGTAGGAGCCGTGAAACTGCTCTGTGGCAAGATCACCCAGCCCCCGTCCCCACCCTGCCCAGGTAGCATTTACTCACAACCTGTCATTTCTGATGTTTCCCACTGACCCAAAAGGAAGCCTAGCAGCTTCATGCAGCTCCTCAGTTGAATGAATGGGCTGCAGCACAGTAAGCAGGTACGACGTGTGGCCGGAGGGACAGTGGCCTGGAATCCTTCTGCCACCTTGTACCAAGAGTCAGCCATCCCTCACCACATATGTCTCAGCACATTTCCCAGGTAGCTCTTGAAAGAGAGGTGTAAGTTGCCTTCTTCAGGGGAGGACTGGAAAAGAGGCAGGTTGTTACTGCGTGGTCTTCTTTCTGACTTAACCATGTGGTAAAGTGGGAACACTTCTCTGAACACACATCTCTCACCCCATCAGGCAGGAGCCTGCGGAAGGCTAGAAGAACAAGCTGGAGGGCATTAAACTGATATCAGGTGACTTGAATGCAGTCGTTAATAACCACTTTGTTAGAAAAATGACAAGTCCTCAACAGACATTAACAGGACAGGATGCCAGGACTGTGGGTGTGGACTGCATCTATCTTCTGTTCTTAAGTCACATCATAAGCAGAGGGAAAAGCTAAACCTTAGACATCACATGAAAGTGTTCCGTTGGTGCTTTGGGGCGTGGAACCCCACCAAGAGAGCAGATTCACTCTTGCTCTCTCCTCATTGCCATTTACAAAACCCCTGTCTCTGACAACCAGCACCACCAGTATATACAACAGCCTGTGAAAATGAACTGCTTCCCTCCTACCTTGATCTCAGCTTAGTTTAAAAAAAAAAAAAAGCAGCATTTTATAGGCACACTTTTTGTTTGTTTTGCTGCTATAATCTTCTGAGATAAAATCCTATCTACTCATTTGATTTCATTCTACTCGTTTCTCCCTTCATCATTCACATCGACTATTTTCATTCCCACTGTTCCAAGCACTGTAGCAGGAGCAGGGACCCACCATGAACTTGGGCAGCCCCTGTTGTCAGAGAGTGAAAGGGGCATTGCCTTCATTTATATCCTCCCGAAGAGAAAGGTGCTTTCACTGTGACTCCATTCTGTGTGTGCTGTCAGAATGGCGGTACCTCCTGATGTGAGATTTTCGTCCTCCTCAAGTGGTCTTCTGCTTCCTCCACCCCCAACCCCTTTTGGAACAGTTTTTGGAGCTGTCCCAGGAGGTTCGGCACTATGGATATGTGCAGCTGGATCCCTGTACCTGTGACTACCCAGAACCGGGCTGTGGGGCCGTAATCTCTGTTGGCAATAACGAGATCAGCTGCTGTGTCACCCTGCCTGATAACCAGACCCAGGATGTCATTTTCCAGATGAACAGAGTGAAGTGCTGGCAGGTCACTTTCCTTGTGAGTATCTTAGCACCTCGCCGTACCCATGATTTAAAGCCTCCACCCACGATTTAAAAATCCTAGTGTTCTTGGATGATGACGTTGGTACTGGGGAGAGAGGGCTGCCTTTTGAATCTGAACCTTGAGTGGACTGGCGTCTAAGCCACAGTGAGCATCACCTAGTGGTAAAACCTGTCTATTATCTGGTACCCAAGTTCCCCACCCGTAACAGCAGAGACACCAGTCTTCCCAACCTTCCAACCACAGACTTCTCTACTGCTTGAAGGATGTCTAAAGTAATCACACCACTTAGAAATAACAGCTACCGTTATTGAGCACTTAATACGTACTCAGTACTGGCAAGACCTCTATGCTTGGAAACTGGACGCTGACCAGCCGAGCTATTCTTAACAGTCCCTGGCATCACACCTACACTGCTGTCTCCTCCCAGAGAAACCCTTCTGATCAGATTTATTGAGTGCCTACTTTGTACCAGGTGCTGTGTGGGCAATGCCACATCTGCTATTTAATTAATTTCTAAAATAGAACGCAGTGAGCTAAGAGGGATTGTCTGCTTTACACAGGAAAGAGAGGTTAACTAGTAGAGGACAAATGCACCCAGGTGCTAAATCCACAAACCCCCGGGATGTTTTAGCTGGCTCACTGCTAGGTCACTCTGTGACATTTGATACGATCAACTGTCTTCCTTCCCAAAACTCCCCCTCCTTCATCCCTTAACTTTGTGGGTTGCTCCTCCCTCTGACCATTCCTAAAATGCTGGTGTTCTCTGGGGTTCCATTTCTATCATTTTTCCTCTACGTATTCCCTGAAATCAATTACCCAGATGCCTGTCAAAAGGTCCATAGTTCCTACTGAATTCTGGACATCTTCACCAAGGGTTTTATAGACGCCTCAATTCAACCTTTCCCCAAACCAGTCTCATTCTTTCCCTCTCACACCTGCCCGAAGCTCCTTCCTCTCATGTCCATCCCAGGCTCCCTCCTCTCATGTCCATCCTAGCGTTCTTCCTCCTGTGTTCCCTGTCTTCGTAAGTGGGACTTCCGTGACTGCCCTTTAATTGCCAAACCATCAATCCTAAAACCACCTCTGACTTTTCTCTCTTACCTCGCATGTTTAATTGCTGACAGAGGCCCAGCCCTTCTGTGCCCCTGCTGTCCCTCAGGACTCTCCCGTCCCGCCTGCCCTCACAGCTTGGCCTCAACACTTCCTGCCTAGATGAAACCTAAGGGTTCACCAGATGATCTTCCTTATGACTGTGGTGATGGTTTCCTGGATATATGCATATGTCCAAACTCTTCAAATTGGGTACATTCAATATGTGCAGTTTTTGCATATCAATTATACCTCAATTTAAAAACACACACACATAAAACAAGGTTATATATTGATCAGCTGATGAAAATGTTGTAACCAGAGGTTCACAGGAACCTAGACCTGTATTTCCCCTTGGGCTGTGTTTCAGTCCACTAATTCAGTGCTTATGGTGACTTTAGAGAACATGACTACTGTAACTAATAAGAACTGACTGCGTTTGAAAACAGAAACAGACTCACAGATGTAGACTACAAACTTGTGGTTGCCAAGGGGGTAGGATGGGAAGGGACAGACTGGGATTTCAAAATTTGTAGATACTGACAGGCATATGCAGAACAGATAAACAAGATTATACTGTAAAGCACAGGGAAATATATACAAGATCTTGTGGTAGCTCACAGAGAAAAAAATGTGACAATGAACATATATATGTTCACGTATAACTGAAAAATTGCGCTCTACGCTGGAATTTGACACAACATTGTAAAATGACTGTAACTCAATAAAAAAAGAAAGAATTGACTATGTTTAGGAGGTGAAAGTATAAATAAAAGCAAGGGATTGATTACCTCAAAAAATAAGAGCATTACATGAATATAGCCATGCTCTGTGCAGCCTTTGGGGTTTTCTTTACTCAGCATACATTTTTGGAAATTCATCCCGCTTGTTGGTATATCAGTAGTTTGTCTTTTGTTATTGTTGCTGAGCAGGATTCCATGTATAGGATAGCCAAAATTTCTTTACACTCACCCAATGAAAGATATCTGGTGGTTTCCAGTTTTTAGCTATTACGCATAAAGCTTCTATAAATATTCATGTATAGGCTTCTGTCTGAGCACAAGTCTTCATTTCTCTGGAATAAATGCCTAGGAGTGCAATTGCTGAGTCATGTGAAAGTTGCATGTTTAATTTTTTAAGAAACTGCCAAACCGTTTTCAGGGGGGCTGTATCAATTTACACTCCCGCCGGCGATGTATGAGCAATCCAGTCTCTGCATCTTCGCCAGCATTTGGTGTTGGCATTAGTTTTTATTTTAGTCATCCTGATAAGTGTGTAATGGTATTTCATTGTGATTTTAATTTGCTTTTCCCTCATGGCTGATGATGTTGAACATCTTTTCGTGTGAGTATTTGCCATCTGGGTATCTCAGCTGAAATGTCTTTTCATATCTTCTGCCCATTTCCTAATTGGATTGTTTTTATCTCTCTTCTCAATTCAGCAAGGCTTCTGGGTTCTGTTTGGGTTCCCCCTCCTTGCACTGCGTCCTGGAAACTCCTCCAGGCAGTAAGCTGGGTGGCTGTAAAGCTCACCTTGTTTTCCTGCTCTCTGGGTTAACAGGCCTGCATTATCTGCTGTTCAATGTCTGAAAATAGCTATTTCCTGGTTCATTTTTTACATTGATGCGGCCAGATTCATATTTGTAAAATATAAATCTGTGCTATTATCCAGCTTTTAAAATCTTTTAATAAATGCTTCCTGCCCTCAAGATAAAGTCCAGACTCCTTAACTTAGCTTATAAAACATGTAACAGTTAGGGCTATTTCGTGGCAAGCAGCAGAAACCAAGACTTCTGGCTCTAGTGGGAAAAAAAAAGATATATTGGAAGGATATGGGGTAACCCACTGATTTAAAGGAAAGGCTGATGCAGAGACTTGAGATGGTCAGGAACCAGAGGAGCTCAAGGTTTCTAGAAAATAGGAATTCTTTACTACCTGCTCCTTGGGTCTCTCTGCCCTGGAATCAAATGAGGGGCTCAGAGAACATTTGTCCAATTTGTCCATTTGTCCAGTTGGCCTGAGTTTGGGTCATGTGTCCCACTCCAGGAGGGCAGCATTTCCTGACAGACCTACCTAGAGAGCCACAGTGGAGAGGGAGGTTTCCCCCAAGGGAATCTGAGATGTCGGTACTAGAGGGGGAGGGATGGATGCTGCACAGCAAAAATCACAGGTGCCTCCCACCAGGCATTCAAGATCTGGCCCTGCCCTGCCTCTTGAAGCCTCTTTTCTCACTACCCTCAACATCTTGCAGCCTGTACTTCAGCCACACTGCATTGTCTTTAATGTACCAGGTTCCCTCATGCTTCAGAGCATTTGCACTTGCTTTTTCTTCCACCAGGAACCCCTTGTGCCCCTCCACTAAAAACCATAACAAACTTGCATAGTTTCTATTTCTGCTCAAATACCTGCACCCCACCCCCCAAAGCCTTCCTTTACCCTCCTGGTCTGAGTTAGGTGTCCATCCAAGTTACTTCCATAGACCTGTGTTTGCTTCCCTTGTAATACTTGTTACATCAAACTGTGACGATTTACTCTCATGGCTCCCAGTAGGACTGATAGTTTCTCGGGAGTAGGGACAGTCTCACTTGTTTTGATATTTTTCCCAGCAGGTAATAGCCACTTAAATTTCTGTTGAAGGTCAAATAATATATTTTCCTCTGCAGGGTTCTCTGCTGGATATGGATGGGCCCCAGCAAACTCTCAACCAGAACTTAGAGCTCAGATTTCAGTACGGCGAGGATAGTCACTGGCAGTGGTTTGTTATTTACACCCAGCAGGTAAGTTCTCAGGGCACAGCAGGAAAACCTTCTGTGCCAAAATGCTCTCTTGCATGCTGGGGTGGACAAAGCACATCACCGTAACCAGCTGGAGCAGAGTGCTGGCCTGCGACTCACGCTGTGTTCGGCCCATAATACCATTTCTTTTGTTTGCTTTTTGTTTTATTTTGCTCGTCACCATAGCTTTCATATCAATTAGAAATGAATGAGTTCCAAGTAACAGAAGACTCAATGGACAGTGACTTAGACCACAGGTCGGCAAACTTTTTATCCAAAGACCAGATGGTAAATATTTTACATTTTGAGGTTCATATGGTCCCTGTTGCAACTGCTTAACTCTATTGTTGCAGCACAAAAACAGCCACAGCTAAGACATAAACAGATGGGTATAGCTGTGTTCCAATAAAACTTTATTTACAAAAACAGGTTGTGTCTTAGACAATACAAATTTTTATCATCTCACTTACTAAGAATGCTGGAGGTAGATGAGTGGCATCCCTATAATTCTTTCGACCTTTTCCAAGTTGATAAAAGCTGTCCCTTTTATCTGGAAGGCAAAAGCCTCACCCCAAGAGCCCCCCGGTTGACTTTCCATTATGTCTCATTGGCCAGAACCATGTCACATGACCACTCCTAGCTGCAAGAGAGTCTGGGAATCAAGCATTTAGCATAGAGAAATAGGATTCATGATCAGCTTAGAGTAAGCATGAGTCATTGCCTAGAGCTGGGTACTTTGTCATCCCGAAGTCAAGATTCTGTTATGAGGGAAGAAGGGACAATGGCTGTTGAGTTGAATTAATTAAATTTGAAATAATTGAAATTAAAAATCCATTAAAAAAAATCTGATTTTCTAAACACCAAATCCAATTGACAGTTCTTTTCAGTGGGCTAACTTAAGCTATTCCAATTTGAAATCAAAACTACAAGAGTTCTAAAATGAAACCAAAATATTAAAGTATCCTTTGCATCAACATTATTAATATCCCTGGTGGTCACACTAACTTTTGTGTTCCATGGAGCATTCTGGTTTCAGGCAACCAAAGCTCTGTTTCAACTTTCTACTAATATGGTAATAGATATTAGCGTTCTCTGAAAAACACATAGTTTCTAAACCAAAATCCTAGGTCAAAGAAATGGTTCCCCGGGTTCACCTTAAATATGAAAGACCCTTAGGGAAATGGTAGGATGGTTTGCTGAGGCAAAATCTGCAGTCATTTGGAGAGACACACAGATAGTTTGGCAGTGAAACCACCCCTTTACCCCAGAATGCTAAGTGCGGGTAGTTAAATTTTATTATGGTCTTTTAATCTAGTCTAGAGCAAATGAGTTTAAGCCACTATGAAGAGGTGCAATAAACATTCTTTTAAAGGATTCCTAGTAAGGTCTTATTTCCTTTGGAGTGTGGGTTTATTGACATGCACCTGAGGGGTACTTCTGCAAAAGGCAGAAATGTGGCTTGTGTGCCTTGCAAATACAAAAGAGGGCTTGGCCCCATATCTTCCTTAGACCCTTTAAACAAACCTCTGTCCCTTTGTATTTCATAACCCTCACCTGGCTTATAGCAGAGTCCTAACCTGTATGGCTCTGTGCATTGTACAGGACTAGGGAATCAGTCCACACTGCGTGGGACACCATTAAACACCCTTCCTCGCCACGTCAGCTCAGAGGTGGTTGTTTAACCATTTCGTACCCTGGTTCTGGTAGGTTACATACATTACAGATAAACAGGGTTAGTTCTTGGCTAAACCAGGAAGGAAGGCAAAATCTGTTTTTGTATATAAACCCCACGTCTGTGCCTCTTTTCCTTATTGGTGGCAGCCCTTTCCTTTCTCTTCCCTCCTTTCTTTCCCCTTAAATAAAATGCACCCCTATCAGGCTCTACAGTCCTGCAAGACTCTGAAAGGCTCCCTCTGTGTAAGCCACTCGCCCTCAAATTCTACTTTCCGTGGCCTGTCCTCCAGGAGTTTTCTGCATTGGCTACCACCCCAGCCTGAGCTTCCTCTGCCTCTCCTCCCCGCTCCAGTGCGGTGACCATCCTTGAGCACAACTTACCCTAAAGGTCTACATCCTTGAGCTCTGAGCTTCAGTTGTCTCAAACCTTAGTAGGGCCAAACGAGCAAAAGGCAAGCCGAGAGCTGAGAGCAGGACAAGGAGAGAAAAAGGACCCATGGTAGAGGAGCAAGCTCCCATTAAGATGGCAGGGAACCTTAAACTTGGCACGTGGGGGGAAGCTCCTGGGAAAAGGAAGCCCCAGCTTTGGTGCAGCAGGACGTGTAACGTGTATCTCGGCACTAACAGTGATGAGCCAACAATAAGCCACAGGTAATGCTGGGGGCAACTGTCAATCTGGACAGCAAATGATTAAAAATACCAGAAAAGTAAGAAAGTGAAGAAAAACAAATAATTTTGTTTTTATTTCAGTAAAGGCCATAATGTGCTAATATATTCTTTCAAACAGGTTACTACTTATGCCTTAAGTCTCTCAAGCATTACACATACAGTTAGTTATAAGATTGACCATCAGCAGTTGTTTGGATTACAATAATAAGCAGTTTTTATTATTTGTTGCTCATAAGACATGAGCTGTTTACAAAGTAATTTTAAAAATGGGATGTGTTAAGGGAATTTTAAAAGGGAAAAATATTAGTAATGAGATCCCAGACATTTTTAATCTGTCTTTCTAAAAATGTACTGTAACTATGTCTGTGTAATTGAGAAAATTTATGGTTACTTGCTAATTACATCTTATGCAAATTTATGAAAGGTAAAGGACTCCAAAATTCTTAAAAGCGTGCTATTGGAGGGCAGGGCTCAAGATCTGCTTCACGGTATGAGATGAGAAGGAAGATGATGAAAATATCCTCAACTGACAGTTCTTTATTTCTGGGTTTCTCAGGCTTTTTTGCTGAGTAGCTGCTTGAAAAAGATGATCTCAGACAAGATGGTAAAGCTAGCTGCAGAGAATCCAGAAATGGTAAGTGCTCTTATCTGTGTAGATATTTCACTTTAAGTTTCCACCACCAGCTGACACTAAACTACACTGATGAATTCCCTGGATCAGTGGAGTCTGGTCCTCCAGGCAGGAACCCAGCTGCCCAGATGTGAGCATCTCTGCCCTCTGGGAGCTCAGTCTTTAGAATTCAACCCATTTTTTTCCAACGAGAAGTCATCCTTGGATTTCTGAGAGTTCTCTAACCCTCTACTCTGTGTCCTTGTATTTCTACCTTCCCCCAAATGGAAGATTCCAGGTTTACCATAGAAGCAACATCATAAAGATAGGATCTTGAGAGGTCTTCGACACAGCCGCCATGACCTTTCATAAGCTCTGTGATTTAGTCTCCAGAAAGAATTCACAGCCTCTTGATATTTCCACTGTGCCAAATTAAGATGCCTTTAGCAGTTAGGAGAAGCCACCAAGTAACAGAAGCCTTCAAGGCTATAATTTTTTTCTCAATGTAAAATTAAACTTTGTTTTTCTAGTCTCCATCTCTTCAATAAAGGCCAGGTACTCATTCAAAGTGTTGGTGCTAAGCTGTAAAAAGGGTGCGTGGGATTTTAAATTTTCTCCTTCCCTTGTCACCATCATGATATAAGCATGTCCCAAAGAAGATAATACAGTTTGATTTTTAAAAATGATTACAAATACTACTGCTTGGTTGATGGTTACAAATATAATTCTTTTGCAGACTAGTACACTGGTCTTTACAAATACAACAAAAAATATTTGAAAACTTTCCTTAATGTTTTAATTTTAGTCTTTTATAAGTGAGTGGATAACAGCTTTAGTTTAACATTGATCTTTACTTGACTTTGCAGCATTTTTCTAAGAAAAAAATTGCATTTTATACTTACTTCTCTTTCTTCTAGAACTGAAAATATTTTCCCAGGGAAAATTAAATTCACTGGCCCTTGGTGTTTGAACAATTCAAAATGTACTAGAGAGTAGCAAATCAAAGCAATAGAAGAATCAAAGATGCTCTTTTTAAAAGAGCAATAAAATCTAACCTCCTAGGCAGGATGGACCTTCTTAGGCTCCAATTTATATATATATAGAGAGAGAGAGAGACAGACAGACAGACAGACCTATATATTAAGAGAAAAATAATTAACTAAGGCAGCCCCATTAAAAGGAGGAAGTGATCTCACATGTGGTTGAATAAAGTGTAAGCTACGTGATGCAGGATATACTTGTACAATGAATAGCTAAAGAGTTTGCTCTCTAATAGGAGAAGGTAGTAATCTATTTAAAGTTTTCAAGAAGAACAACCATGCTACCACATTCCTTAGGTTTGCACACAAATTGAAATCTCTAGTTTATCCCTGTGGCTGATAGCGAAATCAGCATATGAGCCAATAAAACTTGTATTGCCTTATCAAAATACAAAACAAGTTTGATTTCCACAGACTCTTTATTTCTTTCCTTATTTCAGTTCTTAGAAATGTTAAGACCCTTCCTCTCGAAAATTGGATGTTGTAGGAATAGTCCACATTTCAGTCTGGAATTTCATCTACAAATCCCTGGGTAGAATGGGACCATGGGAGGGAAACAGGACTGATAGAGCAGCTATTGGAACTTCGACTGAGTTTTGGACCTCTTCACAAGTACAGCTGATGAGAGCAAGTCATTTTACGAAGCTTAAAGTAGCCATATAAATGTTTGACATTAACTCATTTTCTAAGTGAACACAGAAAGTCTGAACTGACACCTATCACTTACAGAAGGCTTGTATGCACTGAGATACAGAGGTCTCTAATTTGCAAGGCAGAATAAATTCTAAGATTTTGACAGCTGTAAAGGATCTGGGGAGGGAAAGAGAAATTGAGGAAACTGTAACCAAAGGAGCTCCATAAATAAAGCAGATGGTCCCTGGGGAGATTAAATAGTACTGTTTTATCCTAGTAAGAAGGAAGCAATGAAAGAAGAAATTTAGTGCTAACTTAAAGTTAATTAGCTTAGTTAGCTTTAGGCAGTAAAGGTAAGACTTAAACCATTTATGAAGAGATCATTAATATTTTTTTTAATGGAGGTACTAGGGATTGAACCCAGGACCTCATGCATGCTAAGCAGGCGCTCTACCACTGAGCGGTACCCAGCCCAAGATCATTACAATGTGAAGTCAAACAAATGCAATAAAGAAAATATAAACATACAGCCAAAAAACATGTTAAATTCTTAAGACAGTATTAACTGCAAACAAGAAAGGAGAAAAAAAAGTGTAACATTCTTCTTAGAGTTCTGCTTTTACAAAAAAACTAAAATTTTTTCTTTTGTAGCATTTGCTACTTTTAACTACAACAGAATTAAAGGATTATTTCATTTGAAAATAAAGTATATTGGTTAGGAGTATATTTGGCTGCTTATAACAAAAACCAAATTAGGCAAAATAAGTGTCTTGGACAAAATAAACATTTGTTTCTCTCTCACCTAAAGGAAGCCCAGAGGTAGGCAGTCTGAGGCTTGGATGGTGGCTTCTTGATGTCACCAGAGACCTTTCTGCTCTGCCATTTTCAGTGTGTGGCCTTTACCTCGTGTCCAAGATGGCTGCTGGAGCTCCAGTCATTACATCCACATTCTAGGCAGCAAGTATAAGGGAAGTATGCAGAGGGGTCACCTCTTTTCTTTAAGGAGGAGTCTCAGAAATCCCACACAGAATTTCTGCTTGCAGCTCTGGTTACAGCTCATTGGCAAAGAGTTAGTCACACCACATGCCCACACCTAGCTGCAAGGAAGTCTAGTAAAGGTAGTCTTTGTGCAGATTATGTTGTCTTTCCAAATAAATTTGGGTGTTATTGCTAAGAAAGAAGGATGAAATGGACAATGGAGCAGGCTACCAGCCATCTCTGCTACGCGAAGAAATCTAAAAGATGCCAAGAAAAGGAAGCTGATGGATTTTATGCAGGAGATGTGTCCCTAAGGAATTTCCTTTTCTTTTCTTTTCTTTCCTTTCCTTTCCTTTCTTTTCTTTTCTTTTCTATTCTTTTCTTTTCTTTTCTTTTTGACATATAGTCAATTTACAATCCTAAGGAGTTTCTGAAAGTGCATTGTCATCAGTATTATTTGTATATTAAGCCATAATTTGAACACATGAAAGGTATCAGGAACATGCTGGTGAATAATTTTCTGAATTGAAAAACAATTTCTATTTTTAATAATCTATGCCTGGTTTGATTGTTTTTATTAGTCCATATATCTTTACCTTATTAGGTTTACTTAAAAGTGGGTCTGGATGTCTCAATTGGTTTTCTGAAAAATGGCAAAGAACAAAGTGGCCTTCTGATTCTGGCTTGCCTCATACCTTTACCCTCTCCCCAACTACCATGGCTATACCTACTTCTCTCGTCACTCCTCTTTCATTTGGGGCAAGATCAAACTATGTAAAAGGCCACTGGGTTCGGAAAGTGGTGCTTTGAAGTATGTTCCCATTATACGGTGGGAAGGGAAAACACCAGGAACATCCCAGGAATGTCAGCCTTTGAGCAGCTGGTCCAGTTCAGCACATGGAAGATGTACAGACATTGCAGCCATCGCAAGAAAGGTCTAAGCCGAGCAGGGGGAAGTTACTGTGCAGGATAAATGGTCCTCTGATTAACAGAAACTGTCTGTTGATGAGAGAGAGTGTGGGAATACGGCACTATGAAAAGAGGATTAGCTTTCTCCCCCAACGTTATTTCCCCATTATATAAAATTCATAAACTCTCTATATTGAAATAAGTCAAGGAAACAGAATATATCAGAAACTGCTTAACATGTATGATGGGTTCTATTTTATTTATTTCTACCTAGGGAGGGGGTAGAGAAGGAGACTAGGAGAGAGAGAAATTCCAAGAGGTTCCCCCTAACTTCGTATTTCATTGCACAAGACTACTTACAAACTATAATGTAATATTGTAAAATAATAATAATAGTAGCAAAACACATAAGGCATCAGAGTATTAATTCCCCATTTACTGAGACTTAATGATGATTTTTTAAAGTTACTGAGCTAGGCTTCAAATATGTGAACATCTCTATTAAGAATACTAACCTAAAGGAAGTCCTATGTATCCTTCAAAGCAGTGTATTTTACTGCAAAATTAAGTTAACCATAGTTAAAAGATAATGCTCTTTTGCAGTATCATGTTATTTATCCCATTATTTTGAAATGCCCCACTCTGTAGTCTCATGAATAATAAGCCATAAAAAACAACTTAGTTAATTCACGCCCTCATTCCATCATTCCCAAATGCCTGTATTTACCAGGCAGTGGCTAGAAACTGAGGACTCCGTGTCCAGTTTATATCTGTTGGAGGAGAAGGGCAATCAGTAAAGGGATACTGCGGATTGGAGAGTGACAGGTGGAGCTGTGTACATCATACACAGTTGGTTAATAGTATTTCTTTGGTTTTTCTGTGAGAAGAGTCTAAGAACACTTTCTCCTAAATCCTGGCTAGGAGACTGACCTCTGTGTGCCGTGACCTTGCCCTCTGACCTCAAGCCTCTGAGGGGGGTCACCCATGGGAAAACCCAGTGAGATGGGAGCGTGGGAGAAAACTGAGACTGGGGTATTCGTTTCTGCAACTCTGTCACTGCCGGGTCCCTGTGGTTGGCCCGGCCCCCTGACAAGGGCCACGGCTCCTGTAGGTGACCTCTCCTCCCTGTTGCTTCGGCTACTCTGGTTCCAGTACCAGCTGTCCCCCCGCCCCTTCAGGCCTAGAAGTGGTAAGAATTACCCCCACCCACGCCAGCCCCTCACTGCTGGCCGCTGGGCGCTCCGACATCCCTTCACTGATTCACTTTAATCTTACCCACACCGCCACGAAGCAGCTCGTTTTAGAAGCTCCCCTCAGTTACCCCAGGAGTAGGCCATCTGCTTTCTGCCAGGCCCCTGACTGTTATATTAAGTCTACCTTCTGTGCATGAGCTGTGTTCAAGCATCTTAAACTTCAATTTGATTCTTCCCTTGATTAACGATGCCTTTTGATTAATCAAAGCCCCATTTGGCTTTGGTTCAACATACGGACTGGAGCTCTGTGGATTATTTCTGGATTTAGGAGTTCATTTCGTGCGAATTCCTTTTAAAAGCTATGTGAAAGCACAAAATCCATAGGCAGCCACTAACGTCAAACTTTGAGCTTCACTTAACTTCTGGGGACTCAACTTCTGTAACACTGAGATACTTGCAAACGAAGGGGGATGTGCAGATGACAGGCAGGTGTCCTGCTGACTGGCAGCCTTCGGGCCCATCAAGAGGATTACTGTGGAAGGGAAATGTGCTAGTTAAAGAGATTGTTTGTGTGCTCGCTTCTCCGGCTGTGCTGACTCACATTTCACTAATCTATTTAGCAGATTGAAGTTCCGGAGCAGGGCAAAAGCAGAAAATACCACGTTCAACAAAGCCAGGTCTGTGAGTAAAATTATGTAATGGATATATTGTAATTTTGATAAATCTGCCCGTTCCTCCCCCCCCCCATTAAATAACGAGAGTCATTCTACTTTTAAGAATAAGGCAGAATTCTCTTTCTCAGAAGCTGCTCCATGGAGGCTGGTCCAGTTGGACAACCATCACACAAACATGGTGTTTTTACTGTGGCACCCCGGGGGGCAAGGAGGAATACTTTCGAGTTTTTATATATAGAAAACTTTCAAGAACACAAAACTCTTTAGTGATTTTCTTCTACACTCCATGCATTTTTTTGGGGAAAATCCTCTTTCTAGTTTGTATATTTTAGTTTCATGGACTTTCTACAATGAACTCTATAAAACAGCTTTTATAACATATATATATATATATATTTGTAACTTTTATAACAAAGTTTATAAACTACTTTTGCAAGCATTTAGATCTGCTGTGCAGATAACAATAATAGTAAAAATCATAATGAAAAACATTAATAGATACGCATCACCAGGCAGTGTTCTAAGCACTTCTTTGCAGATGAATGTGTTCATCGTGACCTGATCCTGTAAATCAGTTGAGGAAACTGGGGCATAAATTGGTGAGATGACTTGCTTCAGGTTGTAGTTATCAGTGGTAGAGGAAAGCAGGCAGTCTGACTCCAGGGCCATGCCCTTAACTCACTCCTTTCCAGGTTCAAATCCTAGTGTAGGTAAACGAAATAAAGGTGGCCTTTAAGTAGCATTTGAATGGGGTTTATTATGGGTCGAGCTCCTGTTACAGGGTCTGATGTGTCTTTTAAGATAGTGTAAGTACAGCATTTATAAGTATGTAAGGTCCTTCCTTGAGTGAATAAGCACAGAGAAAAATTTTAAAAATAGAGTTAAATGCAGAGTTTTCACTCTTACATAACAACAGCATTTCGGACTGCTTACATCAGAGACAGGAGATGGGAACTCCACCACTTACTGTGTGTCTTCCAGCAGATCAAAAAACTAAATGTGTATAAGGAACTCTTGAGGTGCTTATTAAAAGGCAAATTCCTGGGTCTGACCCCAAAGGATGGATTCAGGAGATCAGCCTTTATAGGAAGTACCCCAATGGGAAGTACTGCACCGAGCTTCAATTTCTTTATCTGTAAAATACCGGTAGTAATCTCTCCATCACTTACGTGCATCCATTTCGCTGCAAGGTGATGGCATGGAGCCATACTTCTCAACCTTGGCTGCATATTGGAATCACCTGGAGAGCTCTACAAACGAAGGATGGCTGGGCTGTCCACCCTAGGATATTCTGATTTAACTGATCTGAGGGGCCTGGCAGAGGAGGTTTTTTTAAAGCTTCCCAGATGGTCTAATGAACAGGCAGGATTGGAACCATTGTCCCTAGAACAGTGATTCTCAGAGGGAGGCCCCTCCACCAGCAGGGTCAGCATCCCTTGGGAACCTACTAGAAATTTAAATCCTCAGCCCCAAACTTACTGGATCTGAAACCCCGGGGATGGGGGCCAGCAATCTGTATTTAGGAAGCCCTCCAAGTGAGTCGGGTGCATGTCTGAGTTTGAGAGCCACAACACAACAGTCAGCAGGGATGAGCAGCAACACTAAAGCAGGCCGACCTCGCTCATGCTCCGGGCAGGGCCAGCATGTCAGAAGGGGGCCTGCTATCCAATTATATTGAATTCCACTTATTTTAGCCAGGCTTTATAGAGAGCTTATCCTGAGCTAGGCACTGTTATAATTGCTTTCCACACCTAACTCATTTAATCTTCATAAAAACCCAGGTATTATTATCATCCTTAGTTTGTAGCCAAGGGAACTGAAAACACAGAAAGGTTAAGTAACTTGCCCAAGGTCACACAGCTAGCAAATGATGGAATTAGTATCCTTACCCAAGTTGTCTTTATTTGTTGTTTAACAAATACAATTTGTTTGTTCCTTTAACCACTCTGCTGTGGGGCCTCTCCATTGAGACAAATCCCTTGTAGAAAAAAAAATTTTTCAGCTGCTCTGCCTGTTGGACTGTCACACATTTATTTCACCAGGGCCCAAGCCCACTCTCCACGGCCCTGTCTTTGGGATTTTATAAACAATGAAAGCCAACTATTCACTCACTGAAGGTCTGTAGCAACCATAACCTCTTAAAGTGTTTTTAAATAGTTGTAATACTTTTTAAATTAAAACTTTGTATTTGTGGGGGACGTACCCTAAAGATTTGGGGTGAAATTAACAATTGAAAGCCACATATCTTTAAGAGAAGGGGGAAAAGACAAGAGAAGCAGAGTTCAACTGTTGCCTGGAGACAGACATCACAGTGCCTGGAAAGATGCTCCGGACATGCCTACCTCGTCATCTCAGCACTAACAGATGCATACCTACCCCAAAACAAAGCTTCTAAAAACAACCATTGTTTAAACAAATATAACCTTTCTGTTGCCTTTTTAATGTTATTTTAACGTTTGACTTTTTTTTTTTTTTTTTACTATTATTGCTGCTATGGAAGTTGTTTCCTCTCATATATAATCTCTGATCTCTGTTTACTTTGCAGCAGAAAGCCTGTTCTAGTTTTCTACCAAGAAAAAGCAAGATTAAGATAGTTGAAGTTGACTGTGGTTTTGGGACCATAAAGGAAGATCTTTGAAGAGAAAGTCTGATTTTTAAAAAATGTTCTCAAAGGCCATCTTGACCGTGAAAGAGCTTGGGGGTTGAAAGTAGGCTTCCTGCCACCAACGGAAGAAGTGTGGCCCTTTCTCCTTTTTTTTTTCCACATGAAGATGGACTATATGCATCAAGACTACTTCAGAAGTCTGTAAATGTCAAGATTAAAAAGAAACACAAACCAAGGTTATGTAGTCTGTTTTTAATGACTTACAGATGACAAATGGGAAATCTGAATCAATTAGTATGAAGCTCGTTCTTTTTTTTTTCCCCTTCCTAAAATAGATGCTGACCTGGCTTCATGAAGTCGTTTACACTTTCTGATACTGCATGAATGAAAGGCTCAGGATAAAACACCATAAGTGCATTTGGGGTTAAGTTCCGAAGACACGACTCATTAGCAGTGGCTCTAAGAAATGGAATCAATGAAAAAGAAATCTGGACTTCTCTGACCCACCACAGCCCCAGAGCAAGGAGGTGATGACATGCTGATTTGTTTCCTTACCTCATTCTGAGACTATCAATGTGGATGTACTCAAAGTGGTAGGCTGCCCGGTTCTCTCTCCACTGTCGTGGTTGTATTCTGTCCTTAGAATACTGAATTCAGTTCAATAGCCATCATGCTATTTTGAATATTTTTACTTTAGAAAGCAGTGGGGCTCTGTACTCAGCATCAGATACCTTAGCTTTAAAATGTGTATTTTCTCGCTGGACCTTTCCTTATCCAGTTTCAGTTTATCATCATAATGAATAGAATGATATATAGAATTAAGATCGCAATAAGGGAGAGGGACAGAGGAATCAGTATAATTAGATAAAGTGTAATATTCTAATGTTCTTTACTAACTGGGTTGTATAATTAATTATAAATGAATTATAAATATAAAATTATATTATAAATATCAAATGTAGTCTACTGAATATAGAATTCACTGATGAAAATTCTGTGAATGATTTTTTGAAGTGTAGAACTTGCTAAAGACCCATAATATTTATAAAGCAACATCTCTAGCCATAACTTCCAGTGCCATAAAGTTTTATATTTATATTCTAGGCTGTAGTAGGACATTTTTGCAAGAGAAAATCATAAACATCCCAAATCACCCCTGGTGAGTTTATTAATGGATTAGAATGCATTTTCAGATTAAAATGGAAACTTATCCTCTATTTTGCCAAATTAAGAATAGTCAAAGTCTATTTCTTTTTAATAGCAAACGCCTACACTGTGTAAGGGTCTATTGAAGACCTTAGGAATGTGAAGAGAACTTATATTGGGGGTGAGAAGATGCATTTATCAAATTGAACCATATGCAATCAAATTGCTGTTTTGTATGTTAAAATGGTTGAATGTTACATATTTTGTACGTTGCCACTTGATCATAAGAGCAAGTAATCCAAGACAGCATGTAGCAGGTGTCCAACGTGTAGTGCGGACCTACGTGTCAAAGGAAGTTAAGGAGGGAGGGTGGTCAGGAAGGTCCGAGGGGAAGAGGGACTTTGAAGGAAGAGGAGAGCCAAGTGGAGGCAGCAATGGAGGCACACGCATAAAAGGAAAGGACAGGCACTGATGGGAGAATGAGGACGGTGTTTGGGAAAGAACAGGTAAACCCACTCTGTGCCAGCAACGTGTTAAGAGGGAAGAGGGGTCAGTATACATGCACACACCACTGCAGCATCCTTGTCAGTAGAGCAATTTATTCCTATCTGAGGCTGGCAAAAATAGATGCATTGAATTTAATAGTCTTTTCCCCCTGAGACACTGAGATGATCATCCAAGTCAGAATGTGAGAAGAAAAATACAGGTGCATTCCACAGTATACACCGTGAAGAATAAAGGAACTGGGAGGGATAGGAAACAAAATTCAAAACTTACTTTGTAAAATGACATATTCGCCAGCAGTTATGCAAGAGAAGAAGCGGGGAGTAGCCCCTCTGGGGGTTACTGGGCCTATCTTTATCTAGAAAGAATTGGGGTTTGAATCACTTCTGGATCAGAGGACTTCGTCGTTGGGTAAAAAGTCTAAACTCCAGTTGCCAGGGTGGACTTCCCTGCTGCTGGCTCAGAGGGAAGACAGCGAGTGAGACCCCATCACTGCTGGGGGTGATGCCCTCACTCTCGGTGGTGCTGCTGGGGCGGGACCTTCCCCACCGCACAGCCACCCAGCACGGGAGGAGACACCAGCCAGAGCAGGACGTATGAAGGTAGGCAACTGTTGAATTCCATCAAGTAACTCCTAAGTGGCATGGCGGGGCTTTGGAAATTACCAGCCTATGCTTTAGTCTATAGATTCACTCCTCATATACCTCCAAAAATGGTCCCCACTCAGCCAAACGTCCTCCTGATACATCTGCGTTCACTGACATCACTTCTCCCCACATCTAGACATGCGTGTTTGTTCCTACTGCTGCTCCTAAGCCTAAAATAACCGGCGTAAGCACTCTGCCCACAGGCAAACACACTTGGGCTTGCAAATTTCACAAAAATAATTATGAGAAAAAAGGACAGAGCTGATTAAATTGTGGTTAGGCCCTGAGGGCTGAGCCCCCTTGGGTCCCACGGAAGGGAGCACGCACAGGCTTCATTTGAAGAGCTGACATGCTTGCCAAAGCCACCAGTATGTGGTGAGCTCACAGCTGCACACAACCCCACGTGCATAATTGGGAAGCACATTTTATGTTAAATATGTACATTAGAAATTACCTTAGAGGGGAGGGTGTAGCTCAAGTGGTAGAATGCATGCTTAGCATGCATGAGGTCCTGGGTTCAATCCCCGGTACCTCCTCCAAAAAACAAATAAATAAGTAAATCTAATTACCTTCCCACTTAAAAAAAAAAAAGCCCAGGCTTAGCGTGCACTAGGTCCTGGGTTCAGTCCCGGGACACTTTTCCCTCATGCAGTGTGTGGACTGTGGTCCAGCAGCCAGCAGGCAGGCTGGGTGTGGGTGGCCCATGTGGACTCAGGATTGTGGGGGACAGAGTGGAAAACACTTCTCTCCTTCATGAGGATGGTCTGAATCCTGCCACCAGTGATGCCGGGAAAAAAAGTCAAGAAAAAGTTAGGTACATTTTGCTGGCTCATTCACCCCAAAATAAGACATGCTGAGTTAACTCAGAAAAAGTATGACAAACTAAATCCCTTTTACGTGGCTTTTAATGAAGTCCTATAACTGTGCCCCCCCCACTTTATTGAGGTATAATTGTACTTATAAGTTGCTCTGTAATAGCTATTTGTTAGTATTCTTAAGAAGTCAGTCATTTGTATAACAAATTTCCAGATAAGAAAAATAAGTGAGAGCTATAGAAAAAAATACATGGTGGGCTTGGGTCTAGCCCTAGCCCATGTACTTTTTTTGTAGGGCAAAGTCTTTAGCTAACCACATGGGCTTTGCTTGTGTAATATCTTGGAAAAGATTAGACATTCAGTTGATTTAAAGGCACTGACCCTAGTGATTTTGCATTGCTCCTGCACTAAATGTGGTTTCTCTCCCGGAAATGTGGGAACACGGAGTTGGCTGCACTTCCTAATGGGTTTTCCATCTGTCCACAAGAGCACATATTTGATGGGGTCTGCGGTACAGCAGTTGTCTGGGGGTGGAGGCGCTCGGAACAGCAGGCTGAAAAGTGTGAGCCGGCTTTGCTGTGTACGTGCGCGCTCTTATTCTCACTAGCAACTTGTTCCTGCAGAATTTCTGGGGCGCTCCAATCCTCTGTATGGGGTCCAGTGTGCAGAGGAAGAGATGACGTCAGTCTGCTGCTTCTGGGTCTCAATCAAAGGAAAGTCAGAACAAAAATGATGGGTAAGACATGTGAATGGCAGTTATTAAACATAGATGCTGTGAAAGTCAACAACTTGGAGACAAGTTCTATTCAAAAATCAATCAATGGCAGAGGTGATCTCCAGATTTTGCTTTACAATAGCTGGTGGAGCATCATGCTTTCCAGAAGTACTGGGCCAACAGGTACACATCCTTAAGCTCAGAGGGAGAGTGGTTCCACTCCCACTACTTGTATCGCATTGTGTTAGGGAAGAACGTAGAAAGATTGTACATCAGAGTGTATTTTCATGTACTGACTGAACACGCACCACAAAAACCTAAGATTTTTACAGGTCACTGGATTCATACCCATTATGTATGTAAGTATTTGTCTTTTGTCATCAACTGTGGGTTGTTTGTGTCATAGATCTTCTTTTTACCCCTTTTTTCTTACATCTCTTTTCCCTTTTCATTTGTCAAAATTAAAACAGGTGACGTGCAGTCTGGCGACCACAATGAAGACAGGCTGAGATCTTGGGCAGAGAACTCACTGAAGAAAAAACCCTAAAACCTTACTGCCTTAATGCAAACCCCCTTACCTGGGACTTTCTTTCTGAAATCCTGTTAGATGTTTAACAAAACAAAAACAAACACAAAAAGTAACTAGCTTCATTTGTTTTTTTAATGTACTTTGTGAGCTTGGAAGATAGACATGTAAAATACATTTTTCAGGTTTTTACAAAATAAGATCATTTGTAAGTCTTTTCTCACTCTGCCTTTAAAAAAAAGTGCATAGGCTAAGATCAATTTGCATAACTTATCCTACCTTTTATTTTTCCTATAAAAATGTCAGAAGTTACCTTTCTTGTCAATCACAAGTATAAGGTCAAAAGATGCTTTAGTCCAGTTGTATTTGCAGAAAATAATTGTCAGAGTAGAATAGCCTCGGACTTTATCCTGACCTTGAGCATCACAATTTTGTAAAGGTGAAAATGAAACCACAGGATAGGTGTTTTGTGAGGAAAAGAGTGGAATTGAGGCAAGTTCTGATCAAGCTCACTTCCTGGAGTTTATTTCAAGACTAAGAAGATGTGCTTTGCTTCTGTTTGATCGCCAGGAGTTTGTTTTGAGTCTAAGACGAGGGTTAAGATCCCTCTAAGCCTAAAATTTCAGTTCAGTTTGAGCCCCTGGGGTGAGCTAAGTGCCATTCTAGGGTTGAAATGGATGCTTTACCAACACAGATGGCTAGAATCTTCTAAACTGGACAAGGAAGACATCCCAGAGCCTTTTGGGATCAGGATGAGCCCTTCCTTAGCATTTCTTTGCCCAGATGTAACAAACCCACGCCCTCTGGGGTGGGAGGGGGAGGGTATAGCTCTGTGGTAGAGCACGTGCTTAGCATGCACGTGATCCTGAGTTCAATCTCCAGTATTTCCATTAAAAATAGATAGTAAATAAACCTAACCCCCCAATAAATAAATTTTTAAAATGCCACTTTAAAACATAAAAATTTGAAAAGAAAATAGAAACAAGTAAGCACTCTAAAGTATTTCAAGAAAATGGTAGAAAAATTCCATGCATCATTTCTGACTTCCCTTCCTGGGCTAAGAGTCTCTGAGTGGCCTGTGTAGCATCATTAGGCATGATGGTGGAGTACAAAAATGACCCCTCTGGCTTGAATTCTGAGCTTCTCCTTTTAGCTAGTAATGTGAGTGTAAGCAATTAGCCTAACTACATGGCCCTTAGTTTTCTTACCTGCAAAATTAGTTGTAAGATCCTATATGTGTACTGGATTTTTTTTTATCCACTTGGTTAAGTTGGGAACTATGTTTCCCAGTGTCCCCTCTCCTGTATGGTTTCAGTTTAAAATGAGCAGAGAGGACTTTCCATGAGATCCGGGAGACAGAGCAAGGCAGTAGCCGTTACCTTCTGACTGTCTTTTCACAATCAGATACAGTGACGTGGAAAGGCCAGTTCCTGGCAGTTTCCAGCTTGTCCTTGTTCCCCTCCACTCCAAACCCAGCTCTTCTTGCCTCCTGGCCCTGCTGACCCACAGAGCCTCAGACCCACCACCAGATACTTGGTGGGGACTCAGAGCAGAGGCTGGTTGCACAGAGGCAATGGATCCTCAAGATCCCCCTTCATGTTCCCACTTCAGTGGGACCCAAACCCTGCTTGGCTTCCCAGAATCCTCAGGCAGACTAGTTTGACTTTTTATCTGATCCTCCAAAACCTCCTTCCAAACCTTCACTTCCAGGACTCCTCCCCCAGCTGTGTGAAATGGAATGCCTGTAATAAATCCATTATCCCAGAACACAGCTTCCTGACTGAACCCACATCTCACCAGTCACATTTAAAGGCTTTGCAAAGCAATGTGTTTGCTTAAACCTTTGCAAAAGGTATTTGCTTGCTAATGATCAGTTACTTTACTTTTGGAAGGGAAGGTTAATTGGGGCCAGGCATTATATACTTGCCCATCACATACATTATATCTTCTGATGCGTGTGTGAAAATCTGTGTGGTTCTCCCATGTGTGGGTAATTGCAAAGTAAAACAACAAGGCGGTTTTCAGCCAGCAGCTAAGCTCTTTTCTTCTTCCCAGGGGTCTAGCTGTTATCTCACTAACTCCAGAAATTCAGGGAGACCTAAGATGTTTACTTTGCAATTAAGAAAGGAAGAGATCTCTTTCTGAAAGACTTGCTTGAATACTTCATTTGTAATTGTGGTAGTTGCTGAAGGAAAATGCCCTCCTAGGTTTCCATTTTTCTCCCCTTAGTTTTGCAAATACAATGCCTGGCACAAATACAAACTTCATTTTTTCCCCCAGTGGTTCAGATGTTTAAACTGTCAGAGAACTGAAATGAGTCTAACTCTGGTGCAGAAAGATATATGCTACTTGTCTCTAATCCTGTGACTTGCTGATTCAATGATTATGCCTTGAGAACTCCCAGTGTTGTTAAAAACACCTGATTCCCCGTGGCGGGTTGTGAGAAACTGGGAGGGGCGGGAGAGGGGGAGCCACGCTTTCTGGGAGCATATCTCCCTCTAGTGGTCATGCGTTGGTACTACAAAAAACAGAATGCCTTCCGGAAAATAGATCTCAAAACCAAGAAATGCCTTTTCCTTTGCAGATACGCGTGTTTTTGAACATCTCTCCCTTCCAAGACATTTCTTTTCTACAGAGACAACTGGTTAAACTGGGATGGTTGCTGTATCACTTTGAGTATCTTCTGATAAATGTTCTATTACAAAGGTTTTTTTACTTTAAAAAAATTGAGATATAGTCGATGTACAATATTATATATGTTACAGGTGTACAACACAGTTATTCACAATTCTTAAAGGTTACGCTCCACTTATAGCTATTATAAAATATGGGCTCTATTCCCCATGTTGTACAGTATATTCTTGTAGCTTATTTTAACAATGCTTTTGAAAGCCTTTTCTGCATTTCCTAAAACTGAATAGGAATGTATAATCAATATGGCCCAAACCCTTCTTTTCTCTAAACAGAAGAAAACCTCCTAACAGAAAATCCTTCTGCAAGCAAATACTTTCTGTCATCCCTTCACTCTTTACTCTGTGGCTGCATCTGACTCAGTCGCTCTCAACCCCAGCTGCACGTTAGAACACTCTGAGCAGCTTTTAAAAATATGGGTGCCAGGCTGTACTTCCAAACACTTCTGACTTGGTCTTGGCTAGCGTGTTGGCCCTTTTAAGCTCCTGTGGTGACTGTAAGGTGCTGCCAGGGCTGAGAACTGCTAAGCTAATTCTCTTGACTACTGACAATGTGTCCCTCCTTGCGGCAGGGCTGACAGTTTGATGGTAGGAACACAGCTCAGCCACACTGACCTTCTGACATAACCATTTCCAGGTCACTCATACTGTCCCCTCTGTCTGAAACACTCCTCTTGTTCATTGTATAATTAACTCCTCATCCTTTGCATCTCAGTTAAACGTCACTTATTCAGAGGCACCACTGCCCTTCCATCTAAATTAGGCCCCGTACCATCTGCCCTCATATAACATCCCTCCTCTTTTCCTTTGTAACACTCATCAGTTGTAATTATAGGTATTCCTCTCCGTTGAAACTCTCACAATCAGCACTCAGGACTAACTAGCTTTTGGTAATAAGGAAGAAAAGGTAGATTTAGCTGAAGGAAATGGAGTTTAAGCTTCACGGCACTTGTGGTGGGCTGAGTAACATTCCCCCTACAGGTGTCCTCATCCCCAGAATCTGTGACTGTTTACCTAAAAAGGGCTTTGCAGATGTGACTAAAGATCTTAACCTGGAGAGATTGTTCTGGGTTTTCCAGATATGCCCAACATAATTCCAGGGTACTTATCAGGAGGCAGGAGGGTCAAAGATAGAAAAGATGCAAGGTTAGAAGCAGAGATCAGAGAGGAGAAAAGATGCCACACTGCTGGGTTTGAACCTGGAGGAAGGGGCCACGAGCCACGGGCTGTAGGAGGCTTCTAGAAGCTGGAGAAGACAGGGAACTGGGTTCTCCTTAGAGCCTCTAGAAGGAAATTCAGAACTGCCTACACTCTAATTTTAGCCCAGTGAAACTGATTTTTACTTCTGACCTCCTGAAATGTAACAAGATGAATTAGTGTTGCTTCAAGTCATTACGTCTGTGGTGATTTGTTACAATAACAATTAGGAACTAATATGGCTCTGCCTTGTACAGGCCCCTTCCAAGACCCTGCAAGGGACCTTGGAAGTATGTTCACGTGGTCAAATGTTTCTGCAAAGCTTATGAAATTCAATTATTTTAACTACAATTGTTTAAGGCTGCTGTCTCTGCACTCAGACTTGCCAAGGCACTGTCCTCTTGTTGAGAAATGTGGCATAGCTACAGGTATTTCGGGGGTCTGGCTAATCAGGAATGCTGCTGAGGATACTCCGGTTTGCATTTGGTGGGCTCTGCTTATGTGGTTCATGGTCCTGTGCAGCATTAAGCTATTGCTGGAGTGTGGGGAGGGCTTCCATGCACACTCCTAACGCCCACTGTGCTCAAGTCCCATGGGTGCTGACATGGAGTCAGAATATGTACAGCATCCAGTTCATTCTTTTAATCTCACCAGAAGAAAAAGCTGTCTGCACAGTCTCTACATTTTTTCAGATCAAACAAAAGCAGCAATTCATGAAGATGGAGAGATTAATTTGAATAGAACTAGTGAATAGGCTCTCAGATTATTTGATAAACCGATTAATGAAAAGGAGGGAACTGTATGAACACACTGGGAAAAGGTTGAAATTCTTTGTTGATTTGACACAATTGATGGGCATCAATGAAGATGTTATCTCAATACAGCCTCAAAGAGGACATCGATGACAAATTGGTTAATAAATTTCATCAATTTAAAGAGTACTTAATATTTATGATTAGTCACTGCACGAGAAAATATGGAATGCCCGAAATCTTATTCTTATATGAAAGAGATTTGATAGAGGTTTTCTCAAATTCGACAATAATCCTAAACATTTAAATGAGGTTTCCAGGAACAAACTGTTCCACGGCAGTAATAGCCCTTGAATGAAGGGACATGAGACCCCTTAGGGGGTGGCTTGGCTGGGCGAGTTATGCTAGAATTCAGGGGGAGGAAGATCACCATGCAGGGCAAGTCTTCTTGGCTGTAGGGCTGGAGTTGTTAGTAAACTAAAAAAGAAAAAAAGAAATTTCCCAGTAAATGAACTTCCCACCACCCACCACCTTTTTAGTTTCGGCTGGATATATCTTGTATCCAGTCTAGGAACCCTAAAAAGTGGGATGTAAGTATTCAAACCATTTTCGAAAATGCAAACGCTCATATTTTAGAATTAGAGCAGCCAATAGTTAGTTGCTGTTACTAATATACCAATTCAGGTTGTAGAGACGACTTAACATAAAGGCCGGCAGCTATTAATTGATGTCTACAGCTCTTGGTAAAACTGTCCTGATCTTTGAAGTCTTCATTTGGCTCAGGGTTGGGATGTTTCTCTAGAAAAGGACTTGAAAATTGCAAAGCGCTCCTGGACCCGGAGGGAGGAAACCTCTTTCGGCTGTCCTCCGCCGGCCGCACCTTTGATGCTTTGCCTAATTTACAGCAGGCTCACGGTGTTTCTGATTCCGTGCGGGCCGAGCCGCCGTGAGGGCCTCCCGCCTCCAGGGGGCGCGCCTTCCGCGGCGCAGGGAGGCCGCTCTGGCCCAGGCGGGGCTCCGCGAGTCTCAGTGGCCCGCGTCTCCTCTCCGCCTGCTGTTGCCGTTGTCGCCGCCGCCGCCGCCGCCGCCGTCGTCACCGCTGCAGGGAAGGCGCTGCCGCTGTTACCGCTGCTCGGCCGACTTGAAGGTACCTGGGCCGCGTCCCGCGGGCGGCCTCGGGGTGGAAGCCCCTGACACCTCCCCCGCCAACCCCGAAGCACTGCAGAGCCCCGGCCCCGGGCCTGACCGAGGGGCCTGCGGGGCGAGGCCGCCCGCCGGAGCCAGGCCAGCCGTGGCGCGTCCGGGCGGCCTCCTCGCGGGGCTGTGCCGCTCGCGGGGCCGGGGAGGGCCTGCGAGGGCTCCGGGGCTCGGGGCATAGAGGCCGTGCTGTGGGCCGCGGCGGGCCGGCCTGGGGCGGGCGTGCTCGCCGGGAATCGTGAGGGCGGAGGTCCGGGCCGAAGCCCTCGGCCGGCGTCCAGGCGTCGGGCCAGAAAAGATGGCATTAGCCCCGGTGGTGGGCTACCCCCGACTGTTGGGAACCCGCAGTCCAGGCGAAAGCAGAAGCAGCTGAGACGTGAGTGAACTGTCCCGATGGCACGGGCCCCGGGTGCCCGGGGTAAAGGACAGCATTGCCTCTTAACTAACATGCAATGCAAGAAGCAAATTGTCCTCCGGTACCGGCCTCTGCCTGGATAAAAAGACATTCTTTAAAATGCTCCATAGTGTCCACAATTGGCTACAGAACATAACGAGGTTAAAAAAAAAAAAAACCATTAAATAGTAATTCTTCTCCGTATAAAAACGGACAGTGGTACCAAGGCGCTCCGAGCTGAAATAGCTGTAATGTCAGTGGTGAAGGAACTGCAGTAATAGCTGTCTTCAGGGCTTGCTCTATGTCGCTTGCTGAGTGCTTTCAAACCTACTACCTTTATTTAATTCTCTTAGCAAGCCTAGGAGGTACCAGTCGAGGCCCTGACTTTAAGCCATAACCCCACTCCAGTCTTTTGTCTGCGGAGCACTTTCTATCCTCAGTACCCAGCAGGAGTCAGATTCTTGGCTGCCAGTGCCCACTTCCAGACAGCTAAGCTCCACTCATCACTTTGTGCTTATGTAGAGATGTTTAACTAATTTACTGTTCTGACTACATCTTTTTGGTTTTCCACTTTTTGTATTCTGTCAGTTATTTCCATATGCTAAAACATTAACTTAATGTACTGTTTTGATCCCAAACCATGTGTTTTTCATTCCCTGGGAGGCCCAGTCCCATGGTCGTGGGCACAACTTGGTTGCCCACCAGTCCTACATCTTCCTGTCCTGTTAGTGCTCAACACTATTACTCTTGACTGTCCGTATGTTTTGAAGGGATCAGCTCTGATTATTTTAAGTTATGGAACATACTACATTCCTCTCGATGTAGTGGTTTATTTAGAGGTAGACACATTTCAGTCCAATAAGACCCTTTACTTGGAGTGCTAGAATGATATATTCCTTTTTCCTGAAAATATGGTGTGAAGATGACAGCTAAAGTTGCCTTAATCATTTTAGTAAATATTTCAGAAAGGACAGAGAGAGATAGAGGCAGTGGGTGGGAGGAGAGAGAGAGAGAGAGAGAAGGGACGCACACAGGCTAAGGCAGACAGAGAAACAGGGGCAAACCGCGATTAAACCTCACCTGAAGTTTACACTAAGTCTGGACTTCAAATACAGGCATCAATAAAGTCCCTTTTTTATCGACAGTTTAAGTTAGGTTTTCCATTACTTAGACCCAAATATTTAAATGACACAGAACCTAAAGTAGTCATTACCACTTGATTCCTACTGCTATATGCATCTGCCACTGCTTTCTAAGAAGGAAAAAAAATTGCTTGTGTTACATGTTTCAGCAAAAGACAAAGATCAAAGGAAGGGTGGGGTGTAATGGTATCTAACTGTCTTCGAGAAGGAGTTAAATTGAGGTCTAAGAAATCTCACGCTTAAATGGAACAAATCTCATGGTGGTTGGAAGTAGGCTGAAGGCTGGGTAAATTCTAGGAGCTCACCAAGGAGATAACTTGAAGAACAAGCTGAAAGGATGCTCTGAATAAACAAATGAGATAAAATAAGCTCACTGAGGGAAAACTCTTACAGACAATACCAGTTATTGCTTTGTTTTTAAGAAAAACAGCCAACAGGCGAAACATAGCCCCAAATGGGGAAGTGACAGAAAGAGAATTAAATAAAAGAAATGCCATTTGGCTCTGGGAAAAAACTGATACTAGGACTAAAATTGCCACCAGAGTTGGAATGTCTAGATAAACTGCTCTGACAATGTCATACTTCAGGACGTTTTGTAAAAATTTAACTCAGGCTAAAGGAAAAAAGACACCATAATGTAATAAGTGAAAATAGAGATTATTTGGCTAGTTTTAATATACTTCGTTTTTTAAAAAGTAAAACACAGCAGAGTATCTGATCTCTTAAAGACCCAGTGTGGAAAAGATAGCTAAATAAACCATGTGTGCTCTTGCACTGGTTTCTGACTGATTGGTACCATCCCTGAATAACAATGTGCACATACCTTTTAATTGACTGTATTCAGAAATTTGTTAAAATTACTGCTTTTTGGATAGCCTGTTGAGTACACACAAATACCAGCACTTCTTTGCCAAATGTGTGTTTATGGCCACTTGATCAAGAACTAGGGGCAAAAAAGTTACCTTTTTTTTTTTTTAGCAAAGGGGTGTCTACTGTTTGTTGAACATATTTAGTCTTAGAATTGTTTTAACCACTGGCAAATCAGAAGTTAAATTATCTAAATGTCTCTATACACTGCCTTGGAGGAAGTGCCTATCACACCAGTGAACAGAGAAGTTCCAAAAAACTAAATAGCACTTAAAAAAGAAAGGCAAGTTCTTCTTCTTCAGGCTCTATACTTCTGGGTATACAGCCAAAGGAAATGAAATCATTATCTGGAAGAGATACCTGCTGCATGTTCACTGTAGCATTAATCACAATAGCCAAGATATGTAAACAACCTAAGTGTCCATTCACAGATGAACGATAAAGAAAATGTGGTACATGTACACAATGGAATATTATTTAGCCATTAAAAAGGAAGGAAATCCTGTTTTTTGTGACAGCATAGATGAACCTGGAGGACATCATGTTAGGTGAAGTAAGCCAGACACAGGAAGATAAATACTGTATAATCTCACTTATACATGGAATCTAAAAAAGTCCCACTCAGGACCAGAATAGAACAGTGGTTACCAGGAGCTGAGGGGTGGGGGAGATGGGAAGATGTTGGTCAGAGGGTACTAACATACAGTTATAAGATGAATAATTTCTGAAAAGCTAATGTATAGCATCGTGATTATAGTTAATACTGTATTATATACTTGAAATTTGCTAAGCAGATCTTAAGTGTTCTCATCACACACAAACACACACAAAGGTAACTATGTGAGGTGATGGATGTATTAACTTGATGGGGGTAATCATTTCACAATGTACTATTGAATCATCACATGTACACCTTTAAAAAATCATGCTGCATAAATACTATATACAATTTTTATTTGTCAATAATATTTCAATAAAGCTGGAAAGAAAAGGAAAGAGGAACAAGCATCTATTTAATTTGGAGACTAGCTATTCCTTTGTTACTGATTTTATTGTTATATGTGAAGTTTAAGTTGATCATTCTTAGGGCTGTATACTGGATTGGAAAAAAAGGATTTTATTACAAAGATATAACTGTAAACTTAAGTTCTAATAATACCAAAAATATTTTAAATAGGTAAGTCTTTTTCAAACACCACAGTACAATCCCTTACAGAATGCCGACACAAAATCCAATTCTCTAGTTATTTTCTTTGTAAAAAATCTAGAAAGTCTTTAGTAGAATAATATTGAGCAAATTTGGTATGACAAATTCAGTAGTACAGTGATAATCTCAAAAGTTCTTTCACTTTTAAAGTATAAATAATAAAAAAGTCAACAGAGTTAGTGAACTCTGCACTGTAAGAGAAGAGGTTCATAAGCTCTACACAGAACAGTATACCACTGACAACTATTTACTAGAAGAAATAGAAGAAAATCTAGAAAAACGTGGATTAGGAATATATAAAATTTTTTTAAAATCAGTATCATAAGGAGATTAAGATAAAAAGACTAAATTTATATAAAAACATAAATTTAAAATCCAAATTGTAAACAGTAAGGAACAACAAATATTACAGAAAATCAAATCAGTAATGGAAGGGCCTAACTTAAGCAGCTCTGCAAAAGAAAACAGTTAAAAAGGATGTATGAAATGATTAGGACAACTAGAGAGTGGAGCCAACCCCTGAAAAATTCCCAGAGGAAAAAAAAGAACAAAACAAAAGATACAAACTTGAAGACTTAAACACTTCGCTCGACAGAAAAAACGATAAGTTTTTTTTAATCACTATAAATACAAATATTTGAACATGAAGAATGACCTCAAGGCCTTTGGTCTGAGCTATTGGAAGGATGGAGTTGCCCTTTACTGATATGGGGGAGACTTGAGGGTGGAGAGAGATGGGAAGGAGGGTGGAGCGGGAATCAAGAGTTGAGTTGTAGACACATCAGGTTTGAGATGCCTGTTGAGGTGGGATTATTTGAGACTGGAGTTCAATGAACCAGTTCCAGCTCAAAATAGAAATTTGAGAGTCGCTAGCATATAGATTGTATTTAAAGCCATGAAATTGAATGCGCTAGCACTTTCCATGTTGAGAGGCTGGAGAAATGAAGAACGACAAAAGGACTGAGAGGAGAAACCTTTGCAGGCAGGAGGGTGAAGTGCTGGAAGTCAAGTGCAGAGAGTGTTTCAAGAAGGAGAAAGTGACCAGCTTCTCCTCCTGCTCATCTGATAAGTCAGGTAAGATGAGGACTGTGAAATGACCATTGGACTTGGCAGTGTGAAGATCACTGGTGACTGGGCAAGAGCACTTTCAGAAGAATGGGGGAGAAAACTGATCGGTGTGATTTAAAGAGAGAAAAGGGGGAGAGGGATTGGAGTCTGCAAGTATGTACAACTCTTTAATGCAGGTGAGTTGTAAATTTTTCATATATAAGTTATTTGAAAGCACTGTAGTCATCTCCACAGTAAATAAGTTTACTTCCATCTTCAGCTCTGTAGCAACTTGGCTTGGATTATTTTATCAGTGACTGGTGGAAATAAAATACTACTGCTGCTGATGATAATGTATTGTTAACCTCCAAAACCAACACCCAGTGAAGTTTGTCCATTTTACATAATACATTTCAGGGCTCATAAAAGTGCTTGCGTGGAGTGTGTTCATTTGCCACTTATCTTTGTTCTTACGTTAGGCTAAAATTAACATAGAGGTGCTACGAACTATACATTTAAAGACAAAATACATGCACAAAGAAGTTGAGAACCAGGATTTATTTTGAAGTATGCTGTCTTTTTGTCTGAGGACATGAGTTTAGGTTCTTGTTTCTGCCCTCAGTAAATTAATGCCATGTACAAAATAATTTGCAAGTATATACCAGATTTACACCATCTTTTCTGGGGACATAAACTCTTTCCATGATCTTTGTATTTGTGTGTGTGTATGTGTGTGTGTATATATATATATATATACACACACATATCTTTTTTTCTTCGTGATCTTACATGCTTTTTCCAAAGCGGGTGCAGTCCAGCCATCTGTTGCATTGTAAAGATTGAAAGTGATTAAATAAAATATTTATATTTATCTAGAACCATGGAGGTAAGGGTTGGCAGGTAAAGTTAGAGCCTCTCTGGTTCTCAGTATCCTTATCTGAAAAATAGGGAGATTGGGTTAGATATCTAGGTTAGATGATCCTGGATGGCCCTTCCAGCTGTAAAAGTTTCACAGAAATAAATTTAAATTTCTCCTAAGAAAACAATCTTGTACCTTCAAACTATTTGAGGTAAAGTCTGGTTTAAATTTTGTGGAGTATTTAGAAAATAAGGAATAATTTTTTTTAAATAAGGAATAATTTACAAAAGTTCTAATTTCTACATTTTTAAATAACACCGAGTAAATGAATAAGTAAGAATGTCATTTTCATAGTACCGTAAAAATTCTGTGTAAATGAAGTCTGATAATGTAGGTTAAAGAGGTTTAGATTTTTCATGTTTATATTTATGCTGTTAATTTGCTTGGTAAATCTCTCTCTCTCTCTCTCTTTCTTCTTCTTTCTTTCTAATTGACTTACAAAATTGTATTAGTTAACTTTTCTTTTTTAAGGAAAATTGAAGTTCATCCCAATTCTGAACAATTTCCGAAGTAATGAGCACTGTAATAGGTAACTGAAATGAAACAGAAGCTTCAAAGGCGGTTACTGGTATTGCTTTATACCAGTATTAGATGCTCAAGTTGCTCTTGAAGCCCATGTGGGCCACAAGGTGGCGCAATTAGGCCATGTAAATAGCGTACTGCTGTAGCTAGGAAAAAGGTAATTTTTTAAAAAATCAAATAACTCTTATTACAAAAGTAACACGTGTATGAAAAACTTCAGATTGACCTCCTAGAGCTTATTTAATGCCTCTATTATATAATTATAAGTTGGAAACGTCTATGAGAGGGAGTCCCTTGCTAAGAATTTTAAACATGGTAAAATTACACAGTAAAAATTTTGGAAAATCCTGAAAAGCATTGGAGTAAAATGAAATATCCAAGATAAACAATATTCTCCTTGTAAAAAATTAATTTTAATTTTTAAACCAATATCGTTCTGAAATTTGAATTATAACTAAGTTTTAATAGTGTAAAAAAATAGTTACATAATATAAATATTGCAGGAAATATATATCAAAAATTCTTGTTTGCTGATTTTTTGATTTCCTGATGGAGAAATAAAAATTTAGGCAAATGTTTTCTCACTATCCTAACAAGTAAGAAATACTTGAACAGTGAGTCTAGGAATGTAGTCACTTCCTGTAAAGTAGAAAACTTTTCCAAATATTTTATTTGGGTTTCTAATATTTTAAAAAGTTTACTTTGTGTGATGTGATTGCAAAGAGTTAATTCAGAATATGTAAGCTAGACTGATGCTTCCTGTAAAGTAAGAAACATTTCCAGATATTTATTGTTTTCCCACAGTTTAAAAAGTTTACTTTTAATAAAATGATTCCAAGAGTTTAATTCAGAGTGTGTGGACTAGACTAATGTTTCCCTTTATGTAATCTTTGATGAAAAGATTTGCTAAATTAATTCATTATATAAAAAGAATCTTAAGAAAACAAACTTAGTGACTTAGTTTTTTTCACCCAGAAAATGAGAATAATGATAGTACTTCCCATTTAGGTTTTTTTCCCATGAGGTTTAAATTAGTTATTACAGGAAAAACACTTAAATAATGCCTGGAGTATAACTTAATAAATGTTAAAACATGTTGCTAAGCAGTTGTTTGCAGTGTAATAGCAAAAATACAAATCATTTTTTCTTTTTCATTATAAATAATAAACATAACATAATAACCATTTACAAACATAAGTAAATCCTTTGTTCCCTAAGAACACCACCTAAGTAATACCTGATTAGCCTACTTTTAATTATTATATGAACTTAAGCACAATGAACTAGCCTTTATTAAAGTAGCTCTGTAATTCACAGCTTTACTGCATTAATAATGTTTTAATTATGAAGTAATTGACAGCTTGGCATTGAAGAAATCACAAAATTAAAACATTTTAGAGTTAAATTTGACTTGGAAATACCATAAAATGTGTATTCTCCACAAATTTAAACATAAAGTAAAAATGTATCTGTGGTGAGTCCAGGTCTATCTAAAATTTACTCTTTTTGAACTTCTGTTAATTATTTTTGAGCCTTAGAAGTAAAATTCAGAAGGTTCTATTTATAAACCTCCTCTTTAAAATATTTGTCATGGTACTGCAATAGCCTAAAAGGGTAATATTCTCAATTCCTTTTTTATTTACTCACTACCAGGCTTTCAGAAAGGGGGCTGCCCTTTTCCTTTTTTAAGAACTCAAAGTAAATATTCACATATGCTTTGCCTTTGTTTTGGTAGATACCTCAAAGGTTAAAATTTGGAACTCTAGCCATAAGATCTATGTGAATCTCAGGCCCTTCAAAACAGACTCCAAAAAAACAGATAAATATGGACCCTAAATTCATCGCAGTTTAAGATGAACTATAAACTGGAATCTTGGAAGTTTTATAGTGAGCAAAAGCAAGTGTTGCATCACGATTGCTGTCACAGTTAAACTATTTGCCAATAAAGAAATGAAACTGGTTCTATAACCTTATTACATTGTAGTCAGATCCATCTGTATCACATCTTTTAAATACATTGCCTAATAACCCATTGTGATAGTTGAATTTTGATCAAAAATATTATTTTAAACTTCTCTTAGACTATTTGCGTTTTGATTGGTCTAAAATGTCAACAAATTCCACTCTGTGTGATAATTGGGAAAATATAGGACAGATTCTTTTTTAATGTGCTAAAGAATTCAGTAAGAACACTGAGAAATAAAGCTGCTAAAGATAAGCAGACTGAAGAAACATACCAATATATGGGGAAAAGTTTAAATTGTTAAAATTTTTACTTACTCTCAAATATGGCTTGTTTTTTTCCCCATGCCTAGTATCTGTGGATCTGCACACTGCTTAGGTTTTAAGAATAATAATTCTAAAGTGCAAGCAGTTAGGATTTAATGAATTCATTGGGCGTTTTTATTTTTTGGTTCTTTGAGGTTATTTTATATTTTAAAAGCAAGTATCCTTTTTAAAGGGCAAGAATAAAACAAGTGAGCTGTAGCGAATCCAAATTTGGGGACTCCATTTACTGTGTGTCACTCTCAGTTTTAGTTCTTTCCTTTGACATTAGAAGATGCAGGGAGTAAGATCTGCTGGTGTGTCTTTCCAGCTATGCTATTTTGTCGTTGAATTTCCTTGAAGTGTCTGGTGCTTTGATCTCTGATCAAAGTTGCTATATAGGCATAAGGCTGTCAGTCCATCTGAACCAAGAATGTAGCACTTAGTCTTGCCTTTCCTAGGGACCTTTCAAAATGAAAAATAAATCAATACATTATGTATGGCTGGTGATACTGGACACAGAAGACCAAGTAAAGTGATGGTATAGTAAGTGTATGTTAAAATAGACATGTCTTCTCCATTAGTTCTTAACCATCAAGAATACTATCTTAAAGTTGTATAGATTGACCTAAGATAAATATAAAAAAATATATAAAATGTAAAAAAATGTTTTAATAAGAAAATGTATTTCTATCAAGTCGGTGGCTCACAAGCTTTCACCAAAACCTCCTTGTTTTGGTACGTGGGTTGAGACAAGCACTATTTGGCATTAGGAGCTCTTGTTACTGGGATCTAGGTGACTGCCTTGTCCCAGAGGATGAGTGACTCCATCCCCATGCAGTTTCCTGGGCAGTGCCACAGAGCATGGAGTTAGAGTTTTAAACGCTACGCTGTGCCAGCCCTCTAAGACCTGACCCTCAGAGTCCTGCTTTGAACAGTCCCAGGGAGTCGGCCTCTGAGCCAGTCAACTGGCCCTTATGGACACTATGTCCCTTAGGAACCAGAACCAGGCCTTGGTAAACAACCGGAGGACTTTCTGGGGTTTGACTGTCCCCACTATTGACTGTTCTTACGGTTTTTCCTCTGCCAGGAACCAGTTCTCTTTCTTTCCTTTACCCCCCACTAGAGGTCACTCGTTTGTTAGAAACCGCTACGTTTCCAGGGGCTTACAGAACGCTGCTGAGTACGAGCTCAGGTGCAGGAGAGCACTGGTCTCCTGCGTAGTATCTGTCATTTTATGGTGCTTAAGTCTTAGAGCTGGTGAGGAGCTGAAGTGGGGTTCAGTCCCAGGCATCCCAGCTCTGGATACATTCTGGGTGGAGTAGCCACGCTCTCTGAACATCTGACAGTAGAAAAACGGCCTTCAGAGAACTGTACACTCCCAAAGTCACCTCTGTCGGGAGAGTCAGACTAGCGCATCTCTCCGTCCTGCTCTCCCCACCTCTAAAGCAGCTCCAGTGTGCTCACATGTGTTCACAGGGTGACAGACTCAGCCTCCTGTGCACCTCGAGAGCTGTCACATGCGTGCCTCTAACTATACTTGTGCAGTGGCTCATACGATACATTCCCTTTGGTAAGTGCCAGGGCTTCCACCTGAGCCCTTCCAAATCTTGGTCCTACAGACTCATCCATAAATGATTTCTCACTCTCTTAGCACCCAGAGAAATGACCTCAAAGATCTGGCTTTTTCTCTTTTACTCTCTTTTTCCCATGGGGAAGATGGGCACTTTCAGACTCAATAGTCTTTCCATCAAAATCTTTAGGCTTCCATATGACCCAGAAATTGCACTTCTAGCTGTTTATCCTAGAGAAAATGGAGATTTACATTATGTAAAAATATGTACCTGAATGTTTTAGAAGCTTTAACGTAACATCCAAAACCTGGAGATAACCAGATGTCCTTTAGTAGATAGACAGTTAAACTGTGGTATATCCATTCCATGAAATGCTTCTCAGTAGTGAAAAAGAAACAAATTGTTGATACAGATGGCAACCTGAATGAATCTCCAGATAATTATGTTGAGTGAAAAAAAATTGCAACAGTTACATACTCTATGGCTCCATCCATGTAACATTCTTGAAATGACAGAACTATAGACATGGAAGACAGTAGTCTTCCATTTCCAGGGGATGAGGAGGGGTGGGGGCAGAAGGGAAGTAGATGTGGCTGTAAGAGGGCAATAGAAGAGATCCTCGTGGGGCTGGAAGTGATCCGTATCTTGACTGATTCAGCGTCAGTGTCACTGATGATACCATCAGGGGAGACTAAGTAAAAAGTACACAGGACCTCTCTGTATTATTTCTGACAACTGAATTTGAATCTAGTTATCTCAACAAAGTTTAAAAAGTCTTTAGTCCTCTCCCCTCTTTGGACAATGGTTAATGTGTCCTGAATTTTATTCACTTCTATAACTTCTTGGGGAAGCCAGTAACAGATTTCTAATGATTTAATTGGGGTTTTGGACAGTTTCTTGGCAGGTTTCTAATAATTAGGCCTAATGCATTATATAATACTAAGTTTGAAATCATGTAAATAAATCTGTAATTTGATCAAGTTGTTTTCTTAATGGGGCCTGTCATATCAGAGAAAAATGGTCTTTCTTGTGGATTTAAGGAAATATTAGGATTTCTTGGTGGGGGCATAAGTATATAATCTATAATTTTATCCCCAAACAAAAAGCAGCACTTGTCTTTTTCATAATGTAAATTCTGCTATCTTCAGAATAACCCCTGTACCGTCTTGACAATGAAAAAGCCAGATCATATATTAATATGTTAGAGACAGGCTTCAGGCATGAAGACTCAGCTCCAGTGGTCAGGACAAGGAAAGAAAGTTGTAGGCTTTTTTGGTGAACACAGATTATGTGTTTAAAGAAATTAAGTGGCTCAGGGATAGGAAGTTTGTCTGAGTTGGTGTTGCAGAACCACAGAGAACTAGGGCACAGTCAGGGAGGTGGGCATTGTGCATATTGTCGTGTCATCATGGTGTTCTTTCAGCTGTTGTGGGACTGGTGCTCACGTACAGTTTGTCAGCCTCATCTTCGCTTCCAGCCTAGCACTGCTAGCCTGTAAGATACAGCCTGACGTAGGTACATTAGGTGGAGCTTCATAAAATACCATTAATTACTTCCCTATATAAGTTTATTTAAAGGGATTTGGTAATAGCATGAATGACCAGTAAAAGTCATGAATTTCAGCTGGAACTATAAATTTGGGATTTAGACTTTATGTCCTAAATTTACCAGTGAGTGTGGTACCTGGCACATTTTAGGCACACAGTAAATGTTTGCCTAACAAATTACCATTGATTTTTTTGTGGTTCATACTACCTGTCCATGACCCCCTCTCTTCCACGTTCCCTCAAGAGAAGAGTGCAGTGGGACAAGCCAGGGACTCTGGAAATGTCTCTCAGGGCCCAGAGAGGGAGGGCAGGCAGCGCCACGGTGCAGGAGGAGCTGGGTCAGGAAGGGCTGTGCAGAAGACTGCAGGTAGATCTGAGCCAGCATCTCTTCTGCACTGAAAAGAAACAGTGGGGGACAATCTCAGGAGGAGGGTAAAGTACCAGCATTTAAGACAGATTAGAAATATTTTTTTTCTTAAATGTACCTGTTTGGTTTAAACACAAGTATTGGTTTTTTAACTTTTTTCCCCAATGCAGACAGCTTTTTATTTCTAAAAGTGCTTTAGTGGGCTAACCTGAGATGTAGCCACCATTTATAACGTGAAAATATGCATTCCATTTCTGCTGACGTAGAGTGAATTTTTGGAGCCCAGTCTGTCCTCTGCTGATGGCACATTATCTGACTCTTTCCTCTTTCTGAGCGTGCTTGCTTGTTTGTGGGCAACAGAGCTCCTCCTTATTAAGCCCGTCTCTTCTTCCTTTTCACCACTCTGTTACTCGTCGGTGACTTTATTGGCCTCATAAGTTGATGCCTTACCCAGAGATTTTTTGGAAAGTATCTACAGGCCCGTCTAGCTTGTCTGTATTTAGTAGAACAGCAAGTCCTTTTTCACGCCGCTTCTTTGTTATAATTGAATTTTCTGTTTCCTGTAGATCCTTGCCAGCACACTTCTGGATATTTTGTTAAACCTTCTTAAGAATTCAGAGAAACTGCCGTGTGACCACTGAAAGAAAGATCCAATCCTAAGGCCCAGGTTAGTATTTTCTGCTGTGGACTTCTTCAAAATACGTGAAAGCTTCAGTGAACTGTGGCCTTGCTTTTGGGCAGAATCAGTTCTGCGATCAAGATGAAAAATGTTATCTATCATTGGGCCTAATAAATTTGGAGGTTAGTAGTTTTGCAAAGACACAAAGAAACTCACAAAATACACCACACTTTCTCTCACTTAAAAATAGACAAGAAAGGCTTGTCCATTTTACTGAGCCAACATTCAAAAGAATCCCAGTCTGCAAACCACAAGAATTCTTACTGTGTTTGAACCAAAAACACCAAGTAGATTGTTTTTTATTATCTATTCTGAGAGAATTTGACCAAAGCACATTGCCTCTTGAAAAGCACATGATAGGTTGTATTTTAATTTTTAAAAAGTTTGTGATACCTTTGTCTTTTTTATGATCCAATCCAGTGAGTACTGTAGGGGAAAATAGGGAGATTACCCTCAAAAGAGAACTCTTGACATTTTTTTTGAGTAATATCTTCCCATTGGATTAATTTCTTAAGAAGCATTATATGGTACCATAATCTGAAGTTTATCTTAACTTGATCTCTGTAATTCTTAATCATAAGCAGATTTTCTCCTTATTTAGAATTATCCTTAATGACTCCTTCTCACTCTTTATATCCAGCAGGTCAATAAGTTATGTTAATTCTATTTAGTATGTCCCTCTCCAGTATGCCGTCTTCTCTCCACCACTGTCTCAGGTCCGGCTGTTGTCATTTCTTGCCTGGATTTCTACAACGGCTTATTGACTGATCTCCCTGCCTCCAGTCTTGACCCCCTCCAGTCTAACCTCTTTATATCTCAAACAAAGTGATCTTTCTGAAGGACTGATATACTAAGACCATGCCATTTCCTTGGCTTAAAATCCTTCATTGACTCCTTACTAAAATTCAGATGTAATAAATTTTACCATGGATTTGTTACGAAGGTTAAACGAAATTTATTAAGACCCCTTAGTGCAGTGCCTGGCTCAGAACAGGCTCTCAGTCAGTATTAATGTCTCCGCCTCGCGTGGTGGGCCCAGGGCAGCAACAGAGCTTAGTGTAAGGTGGCCCAGGGCTAGAGGGACTGTGTCTCTGCTGGAAACCAGGCAGAGTGGAGTAGGGACAAAGAATCTTACCAAACTCCAGAGCCAGGCTTTCCTGAATTCCCTTGAGGTTAGGCACAATAGATTGATCTAGCATCCAGTTCCATCTGTGTTCCAGAAGGAAGGACTTCGCCTGATAAATTACAGGCCAGGCTCATCTGTGACTTTTGTAACCTTAGGTAAAGGGAGCCATCTTCACAAGCACAGAAGTCTCTGCCTTTGTATTTTCTTGTTTTGGTTTGCTTTCTCTTTAACTTCTTAGGAAAGTTTCTTTTATCAGGCTTTAACTTTTTCTTAAGTGAACCAAGGAAAGGGAAGTTGGGGGTGGGGTGGAGACACGCACGCGCGCGCGCACACACACACGCTCGCGCACACTGAGAGACCGGGAGACTGCTGGGACAGAGAAGCAGCAGTGAAAGAGGCGTGGACAGACCGACTGGTGAACCTGGGCTGCTCAGATGGGTGGAATATTAGAGTGGACACAGCAAGGACTGCTGCCTTGGTCCCACCTCCGAATTCCCAGAGACCTGTTTCTCCTCACCGCTCCGTCTTCAGACCGTGGGAGTTTAGCGAAATCAGATATTTAGATAACCACAGGACGGAGCAGAATAGGATCAGCGCCGTAAAACGATGGACAATCTGGATCAATTTTATGATATTTCCAGTTTTTAAATTTAGTTTTTTACTTTCCTTGGCTTTTCTATTTCAATTAAAATTTGAAGTTTGTACTATACACACAGCATTTAGCAGGTCCTTGTTGAGTGTGAATTAAGCTATTTATTTTTTAAAGCTGATTTAGTTAACTTTTGAGCAGAAAATTCTGTTTACCAAATAGAATATCTCAAATACAGTAAGAAGCAAATATATGAAAGAGAATTACTTGGTTTTTAGTAAGAATCTCTACCAGTAGTAACATTTGTGTGTGTGTGTGTGTGCATGTAGGTAGTTATTTGAAGTTTAAGGAATATGTTGTCTGTGTCTTCTGACAGAGCAGTAAACTTAAATCAAATTGCTTGTATCTTGCTTAACTTAAAGAGACACGTTAATGGAAAATAAAATATACTTGATAACTCTGCTGTTGTTTCTGTTTGGTGAGATGATTTATTAGCGGCAGGAGGCCAAGAAGGAAAAGAAATAGTGCTTTTCTGAGTGACTTCATTGTCTTGATTTAGTTTGGCTGCAGCAAATCCCACTCACCTCGTATTTCATTACAGGCATATTCCCTCCACCACATTCCAGCAATGTCCTACGTTTTTGTAAATGATTCCTCTCAGACTAACGTGCCCCTGCTGCAAGCCTGCATTGATGGAGACTTTAACTACTCCAAGCGGCTTTTGGAAAGTGGCTTTGACCCAAATATTCGTGACGGCAGGGGCAGAACAGGCCTTCACCTCGCAGCAGCCCGAGGCAACGTGGACATCTGCCAGTTGTTACATAAATTCGGTGCTGACCTCCTGGCCACAGACTACCAGGGAAACACAGCCCTTCACCTCTGTGGCCACGTGGATACTATTCAATTCTTAGTTTCTAATGGACTCAAAATTGATATCTGGTAAGTTCTCCGTGGTTTTTGAAGTCTAGTCATTTCTTCCCGTTAGTCTCTCAACCAGTGGTCTAATCTTGGAAGTCTACTGATTTTGTCTCCTCGTTGATCAGGTGTAGTGACAAGTTCAGAAAGGTATTGAGGACAGTGTCATCTTGTTAGGGGAGTGATGTAGCAAGAGGCTGACTTCTAGATTTATGCAGAAGCAGTGGTAAGTTTTTCTATGAAAATAGTGGCTAGGTTCTGCTCCTCATTAATTGTGTATTGTTAGACAAGGGAAAAGGAAGAGAAGAACTCAGATTTGTTGAAAATCGATTATGGTCTGGGCATTGCACTTACTGTGTTAGCTCATTTAATCCTCAGAGTGAACAGCTCTTGAGGTAGGTGTTATCTTCATTTTATAGATGATGGTTGAGACAAGAATTCTGGCTTAAATGGTGTAACAGAGGTCACACAGCTGGAGTCTGAACCTCGTTCCACCTGATCCAGAGCTTGTTTGACTTCTGTCATGTAACATACCATGCCAGCCTCCTTATCTCTGGGGCTGAGTCCTTTTTATACTGAACAATTTGAGGAAGTAGGTTTTTGGTTTTGGTTTTGGTTTTGTTTGTTTGTTTGTTTGTTTGTTTTAGTGATACCTTGTCTCTTGAGTGGGAAAGGTATCAGACCACTTTTAAAAGCAACCTTGACCTTTAAGCTACAGTTACATGTTGCCCTAATGTATTGGTACTATAATGTCCCTAAATCTGAATAAGACAGTAAATGGTTTTGCTACTATAGGACAAAATGTGGTGGGCATTGACTAGAGGATTCAGTGTTACTTGGGCTGTCTCCTGTTGTGGAATAGCTCGGTGAACCAAAGCAGCTTATTTGATTGCTTGAGTTTTGTTTTAATTCTTACGTATTTTTAAAATATATATACTCTTCCCATAAAATATAAATGTCAGACAAGAATGAATCTAGAATGTAGAATTTTCCAGTTAATTTCTAGGAAGATGTTCTCTTTTTATTTATTCTCATTTATCTACTCTTATGCCTACATATATATATATATTTTTTTTTTTTGTCCCTTTTTTCCCTAAAAGGAAAAAATAAATTGGTTAACTCAAAATTCAGGTTCTGGCTCAACCATTGGTTCTGCTCTGGGATTTGAGTTAATGGGGCCCATGCCTTCCTCACTGAGATCTACACAAATGGCTACTAACAGGGTAATAAAACTGCTATGATGACCTCTTTATTTTTATGAAATTTTTTAGCAATCATCAAGGTGCTACACCCTTAGTGCTGGCAAAGCGCAGAGGAGTGAATAAAGATGTCATTCGATTGCTGGAATCTTTGGAAGAACAGGAGGTAAAAGGATTTAACAGAGGAACTCACTCAAAACTGGAGACCATGCAGACAGCTGAAAGTGAAAGGTACTTAAGATACCATTTTTCTTAAGGGGCGAGTCACTTTAAGTGAATCTTTTATGATAGCTTTTTGTGAGCTTTATATTTATTTGCTTTCAAGTAAAGAGCTTTGATTCTTTCTTTGAACTTTATTTTGTCCTTCTGGCTCCAGATTACAATTGAAAAGCTATTAACAGTAAGTCCTATGTGCCCACGTGCACATAATGTTCTGTTAGCCAGTGTGCAGGGAAGCCTGCTGTACAGGCGGGGAAAGGCTGAATAGGAGGGAAGGAAGCAGGAGTTTGAGAATTCAGATACGGGTCACAAAAAGAAAGGAATTTCAGAAAGGGAGGAGAGAGAAGGAAGGCCAAGAACTTGGACAGTATTAGAAGAGACCGAAAAGGGAGTTTCAAGGGTAGGGAATTAAAGTGCTGAGGACAGTAAAACAGGAGCAGAGAGTGTAAGACAAGATGTCACACACCCGCCAGTGACGTGGACATGAGGCGACTTCCCCGTGACCTGGAACAGGTGAAACGGGGGCTCCCGTGCGTGCGCCTCGCGAGTCACCACTGAAAGCAGGCAAGCACATGAAACAAGGGAGAAGTCCAAGGTGCACGGGCAGGCCCTTCTCTCTCCTGTCTGCTGCAGACTGGCGGTCAGAATGCCATCAGCAATTCAGTAGCATTGAGTTACCTATTATTTGTTAAAGATCATGTTCTTCCAAAAGGACTTAAAGATTATTTTCATAACTACCTTAAGCTTCTTTACCGTGAAAAATGTCCAAGAATGCATTTTTGCTTGGTGTTTTTTATTAATAGCCAATCTCTTGGCACCTCTTTATTCGAAATACACTTTTAACTTTGTTGCATCAATTGTGATTACTTATTAACTAAGAAGTGATTAGTCACTTGAGCAGCGCAGTATGACATTTATTCTTCTTTCACGTACCTGCCACTGCAGTTCAGCATGTGTATGCATATTAGTCACAGCATAGTGTGAAGACAGCTCTTTAAAACCTGGTTGTCCGGACTGACTCCTGCCCTCCAGTGCCATGGTAGGGAGGCGGTGGGTGAAGCGTAAAGTAAAACACTTAAAGGGCAGCATCGTTGGTCTTTAGGAAAATGCACATTAAAACCACAGTGAAATACCACTTCCTACGCAATAGGATGGCTGTAATCAAACAGATGGACAATAGCAACTACTACCGGCAAGGAAAAATTCAAACCCTCAATCTTTGCTGGACGTAAAGTAGCGTAGCTGCTGTGGAAAACAGTCTGGCAGCTCCTCAGAAAGTTACACAGACTTACCACAACGACTCCACGTTTAGGTATATGCCCAGGAAAATTGAAAACATGTGTTCACACAAAAACTTGTACGTGGATGTTCATAGAAGCATTATTTTCATAGCCAAGAGGTGGAAACCACCCAGAAATTCATCACCGATAAACGGATAAACAAAATGTCACCTATCCATTCAGTGAAACATTATTCCGCCGTAAAAAAAAGAATGAAATGCTGACATGTGCTGCAACATGGATGAGCTTTGAAAATGTGCCCCGTGAGAGAAGCCAGGCACAGAAGGCCACGTATCATACTATTCCATTTATAGGAAATGTCCATAATCAGCAAACAGAAAGTAGATTAGTGGTTGCCAGGAGCAGGGCAGGGGCGGTAGGAAGTGGCTGCTGAAGGGTACAGAGTTTATTATAGAAATGTTCTCAGGTTATATAGTGGAGATGGTTGTACAACTTGGTGAACAGACTAAACGCCACTGAATCATGTACTTTAAAAAGATGAATTTTATGGTACGTGAATTATATCAAGAAGAAAAAGTGGGGGGAAAAGCTTAAAAGGATTGGCTAGTACATGGCATTGTGGCACAGCTGTGTGATGATTCGTCTTTTCTAGAGCAAGAGATAAAAGCAAGATTTTGAATGTACCAAGTATTTTCCATTTCCTTTAGGGTTCCCTGAAAAATAGCATAACTTCTTACAGGCCTTTAAATCATTTAGTTGATGAAAAATATTTCCCCACACCCCCATATATCCTAGGTTTAATTTAGTTCTTCTTCACTTTGTAGGTATGGATGACAGAGACAGTATAGATGATACATATACAAAAATAATTACACATGCACACACAGACCACCATGCTAGAATCAGGTATTTCCTAGACAGTAGAAAACACTTCATTGGCTAAATTCTAATTAGCAGAACTTCACTAGTGCCTAGAGATTGCGCGACTGAATTCTCATTTTGTAGATTCCCACCGCTTTCACCCTTTACTATGCAAAAGTAGAGTGTTCTAGGAAACCTTTCCTGAGTCAAGGTGGCATCAAGCAAAGAAGCAGTTCTCTTAGGAGTCATCTCACTAACGGATGCACAGAAGAAATGAGGATAAGGCACAGAGGCTCACAGACACAGTTCAGAGCTTTGGCAGCTGGGTGCTGAGATGAGGAGTGTAGTTCTGGGGAAGCAGCTCGGCGGTGCCACTCTCGCTGCAAAACAAACATTGAACAATATTTTTGATTTTTGCCTTTTTTCGTATAAAAGCTAAATTCCTCTTGGGATTTTTTTCAGTTAGCGAATACAGGTAGTATCGCAGATGTTTCTTAAAAGTGAGGTGGCATAAAGCGAACTTTGAAAAAGTGGGAGATACCTGTATCTAACACCTTTACGTATGACAGCATGTCGATTCAGACATAGTCAGTAAATTTCAGGTAAGTCAAAATTAACCTCTCCTAAACTTCTCAGAGTTCCAATCTTATTTTGAACTTCCTTGAGATTTCTTAAATTTTCATACTCTTGTAGATAACCATGGAAAATGTCTTCTCATAACTCAACACTATAAGTCAACTATACTTCAATAAAAAATAAAAAAAATTAAAAATAAAACTAGAAAATGTCTTTTATTATTAAGAAGATAAACATTTTTCAATATAAAAAAATTTGGATGTTAAGCAGACCGGCCCTTTAGGAAGTCACCTTCCGATGACTAGAGAAGACTAATGCCAGGATAGGCTGAAGGGCGTCTGGCTCACAGTGTTCAGAAGTAAAAGTTGTAGGTTACAGTGAAAACTGTCAGTTACGCACGAAGAACCAGACTCTAATTGTTTTATGCTGTTTCCATTGTTCTGTCCCAAGATGGTTGGAAGAATGTGAAGAGAAGGAGTTTAGGAAGGATAGTAATAGCGGTAGACAGCTGGTACCTGTGATTATGGTCATTGTGGCTTTAGTCTAAGTGATGCCCTGTTACTGGGCCTGCGTGTTGTGACACAGTTGTGCATGCTGATTCCTTAGAGCTGGGAATTGATCACAGTGCAGCCTTCTGAATACCAGCATCAGATACGCTGTTTTCTCTTTGTGGTGGTCATATTTTTTGTTTATATAGTTCTGAAAACCAGAATCAGTGTTTTTATAGTATTTGTACTACCTTATATTCAACTAGACTCAGCCTTAATGTGAAAGAGAAATAAACTTACTCTGTATTGTTGTACAAGATGGAACTAAAACCAGTGGGAGGAAGCTATCAGGAGGAATTCCTAGTGGCTAGCCCTGTCCAAGTGTACCGCGGCCTGAAGAGGGAGCAGCCACTATTAGAGGATGACAGCTGCGAGAAGGAATTCCTTCACTGGTCAGATTATTGAACTAAATGAATAAAATCCCCTTTTCACTTTAAGATTCACACACTGTATAAAGCAGTTTTTTAGATTTGCCCATCTTTGCTTATTTTCATCAACATGAATTCTCACATTTTGAATTCTCATTTTGAATTCGTCTAAATTTCAAATAACCAAAATGTGTTTTGCTTTAGTATCTGATGGAAACAACTCATTTGACCTACTTCAAGACTTCTGCTTGGGACATTTTTTATTAGAAAAGGATTCTGAACTTTGACCCTTCCAGATACTAAAGCATGAAACATAATCATTGCTATTTAGCAATTTATAGTTACAGGTACATTGTGGAGATGCATGCAGATACACAAATCAGCACACAGGTGGGTGAGAGTATGCGTACATGTGTCAGTTTTCTTCTTGTAAGTGTTGTTTTAAGGTTGGTCTTTTCTGAACAGTGCAGTTCCTCTTGCTTTATGTTCTTGAAATAGGTGAAATGTGTTGTCTCATACCCTTTCTTTTCTCTTTGCTTCTCTCACAGTGCCATGGAAAGCCATTCCCTGCTCAATCCCAACCTGCAGCAAGGAGAAGGAGTCCTGTCCAGCTTCCGAACCACGTGGCAGGAGTTTGTAGAGGATCTGGGCTTCTGGAGGGTGTTGCTCCTGATCTTTGTCATTGCTCTGCTGTCCCTTGGCATCGCCTACTATGTGAGTGGGGTGCTGCCCTTTGTGGAAAACCAGCCTGAACTGGTGCATTGAAGGAGCTTGTGGGAGATGAAACCAGTGCCAGTGTCCTGGCTTCCAGTGTTTGTTCTCAGTTTCTCAGAATCTTCTCTTAGTGCTAGGCAGTGAGGGCTGTCCATTTTTCCTTTTGGCATTTTTACACATTGTTATCCTTTTAGGAGAACGACATGTCTATTTGAACTAACTACATACTGTAGTCAAGCATACTGTGTCCTAAGCTACCTCCAACTCAGCCTGACTCCTTAGGAAAGCCTCTGCACAGCCTTCTCTGATAAAACGTGGACTGTGGAACAAAAGATGGAGGCCGGGGCTAGGAACCCTTACTGTACAAACCTCACCTTAATGTAGGCTCAACGATAGTGAAACGTTCAGAAAGGAGAAGGTTATCCTACGTGGTTAGTTTTGGTTAGTTTTGTTTTGCTTTTGTTTGTCTATTTTTTCAAAAGCCACTTTTCTCTTTGTATTTACTTTCTCTGGGGAATACCGGGGAATATGAAACATTCAGCTTAAAATTTGAAGTGTTTTTTTCAAAGCCTGAATAGCAAATCAGTGTTATTGGAATCTGTTTGGTATGTTTTAATATTTTTAAGTCTAGTCTCAAACCGAACAGAACTTTTGAAAATATGCTATATTTTCTTCACGAATGATTGATTTGATCTCATATTTATTTGTTTTTAGGATAATTTTGATTTTTTGGTAAACTGCTTTGCTTTTTTATAATATTCGTGAAAACAGAACTTGAGAAGTTCATTTTTTCACTCTTCACTTTCTTCTGGTGTTTATTTGCAAGATATCCGAGTCATCAAAAATACAGTCAGAAAACCTTTTCTACTCAGTAGTTAGCAGGGGGAGATGTTTCTGATGTTTACCTGTCACTGTAATTCTGTAGCGCTGTTATGTGAAAAATTCAGTTCTATAAGCTAGCTGTGTTGTCACAATTGTATCATAGTTTATAATTTTTTCATTTTAAGTTCAACCTTGTTTAGAGGCCCTGTTAGAATTGTCATAACAATCCCATCCATGTCAGTAATTCTCCGATGGCAAGAGTGGATGGAGTATTTCTGAATTAACAGCGCTGAACGCTATTCTAGGTGTCGTAAACTCTTCCTGCATTGTAGTATTATGTGAATTGAAATCTGGCCCCCAAACTATACTGCATTTTTCAGCAGTACATTTGAAGGCCTCTTTTGTTAATGGTTATGTTGTATATAAATCATATTCTTGGATTATTAAAATAGGATGTGAAGACTTGATAATTAAGTCAAAAAATTGTAGTGAAAGAACTAATGGTTTCATTTTTCACACACAGTCATCTAAGCTACTGCTAATTGAACTGCTGCTAGAATTAGAAATTACAGTTTAGAATAGAATTGATATTTCTGTGATTCTCTTTGCTGCTTAATATTTTCTCTTTTGCATTTGTATATCTAGAATTGATGTGTTTTCTTTCATGTGGCTTTATCCTGTCTCAAAGAGGTGTTCTGAAATTCCTGATTTACCTGGCTGCCTCAGGATCAGCGCACAGAGTCTTGCTTTTAGGTTAGATACAAACAAAATTAATCATACTTGGTGTAAATACAGCAAAAAACAGTGGACATTAGACTGGAGAACACTAGAATTCATCAAAGTACATTCAGATTGAAAGCTTTGAAATTAGCTTTGTCTATGTTTATAACTCTAAACATGTGTGAAATTGGTTAACATCTATGTAAATATATTGCATTTTTTAAAGATTAATGTTTCCTTTTAAGTGCTGATTTCTTTGTATTCTATTCTCTACATTCAGTATTCAGTAATACTATCAATAAATGTATTTATAATCTCTTAATCACAATCTATTTTCTTCTGTATCATTGTTTTTTCTTTTAATGTAGGGTTTTTAAAAATGAGTTCCAGTTGGCTGTTTAAAAAAACAGCTTTTTTCAAACCTGATGTAATAGGTATTTCAAGTTTCACATTTGCTTATCTTATAAATATTCTGAAATTAATTTGGGTGAATTGCTTGTGGTTTTAAGAATGATCATAACTATCATGATTAAGCACCTCCCAGCATACCTCATCTCATTTCTTCCTTATGTTCGCCCCACCCCCGATACACTTCCCGGTCTTGTAAGATGAAGAAACTGATGAGGAGGGTTAAGTAGCTCGTCCCAGGTCAAACAGCTGGGACATGGTAGAGCAGGGATTCCACATTTAGGCCTTTCCCCAATTATAAATTTACTCTTTCTTTCTGCCCTGCTGTCTGTCATGAACCTGGCAATTGGAATCATCTAGAACCTTGCCTGCTGCCATCTCAGCAGCATATATTACTAAAATTTCCACTCCTGTTTACAAATACTTACCCTTAACCATTAACCATATCTGACTGCCCACTTCCCTGTGTACCATTTCCTCATCACGTGCTGTACTCAGAAACGTGCACCGTTGGCCACTGGACAACGCAGGGTTTGGGACTAGGAGCCTTGGCCACCGTGCAGTTGAAAGTCTATGTGTGACTTTACCGTGGGCCCTTGGTGTCGTGGTTCCGCACCTGCAGACTCACCCAGCAGATGGTCTTGCAGTACTGTGCTGTGTATTTAACAAAAAAATCTGGGCATCCGTGGACCTACACAGTTCAAACTCTTGCTATCCAAGGGTCAACTGTATTTTTTTTTATCTTTTTGATAAGTTTCATGAGAACGGAGACTTAGTCTATTTTTCCTCTCCTGTTTGTTCACAGTACGCCCTGTGGAACTCTTTGTACACAAATACTTTTTTTCCTGTAACTGTACTTTTCCTTTTCAGATTAAACGTGTACTTTTCTCGTGTTTCCTCGAACAGGCTGCATGTGTGAACTGTGCTGGCCATTCTCCTTCCACAACATGCCTGCTGCTGGATGGAGGAACCACAGAGCCCTGCACCCCTAGCTCCTTTACGTAAGAGCGTGCAGGCCTTCCACCAGCACAGCCTGCCTCACACTTACCACAGGTGGAAAAAATACTGTGTTTTGTTTTGTTTGTTTTTTTACCACATGGTATAGAAGTCTAGGAACAATAGTCACTTTTTGTTGTTGTTTTATTTAACCCGGTCTTTGACTTGTGAAATTGTTTATGTATGTATCAAAGTGCTTTCAGCTGCAAGAAACCAAAACCCAAACTCAAAATGACTTGAACCGTAAGAAACGTATTGATTTGTGTAACTGGAAGCCCAGAGGTGGAGTAGACCCCAAGGGTGACATAATCCACATTTAGCTCAGTTCCCTGTGTTTTTTGTTCTCCCTTCCTGTTTGTTGGTTTCATCCTCCAGCTGGTTCTGAGATGAGTCCAGAATTTTCAGGCCTCACATCCATTTGTGACCATGTAGAGAAAAAAAGACTGTCTTTCCTTTGGTTTGCTCCTTGGAAGCTTTCCTGCAAAGTCCCCAGCAAACTTCCTCTCGGTTTCATTGGCCAGCATTACGTCGTGTACCGTGTTCTCAAACCAACCAATGCCGTGCACTGGCTGATTAGGCCTGGATTGACGAATCAGTTACCTGTGCGGGTGGTGTTGGTTGAATTAATATGATGGGCTTGGACCCATGGTTTTAGAAACAACTGGGGACACTGCTGACATCAGTGGGCAGGTCACATAGATGTTTCATGTCTTACAGCACATGGGACAGTTTAGCACAACAAAGAATTGTGCCACATCCATGATTCTTGAACGTTCTGCTGGTCATTCATATGATTTTTTTTTTAATTTGTTATCTGAGCCTAAAACTTAACTCCATTTTACATTTTAAAGTATTTTTTCATACAGTTTTAATGTACCCTGAATTTTCTAAGAATACACTCATGAGATAACTGAGGGAAGATTCTACTTTATTTTGTTCAAAACTTGACCAGGAATTATACTTATTTCAAAAAATCTTGTTACTGACAGCAGTGCTGCTGCTGATGATGGTTGAGTCCCCACATACTTGTGTGTGTGGGTACCAGTGACTTAGTTGCTTCGTCTAGTGTCACTGCACCTGGGCATTCACATGTGGAAATACACATTTCATTATCAGTTACTTTCCCTTTGTTTTTCCTTCATATTACATGACTTATATTAAGTCATTTATTGACTTCAGCAGTTGTTACTTTTATCAGTGATGCATACATACTACAGCTTCTCTTTTTAGTCATCTTGGTATACCTTTTCCAAGTAGTTTATCTTGGAAGGGTACACCAGGAAGTAGCATTTCTCAAAGTTAATAGAACGCTGGAGGAAAAAGAGGCCAGCATCTGGGTAAACCACCCTTTAAAATTGTTCAAGCTGAAACAATCCCAGCTGTGCTAGATGAGGTAGAACTCTGGGATCAAGCCCATTCCATTGTGCTCAGATGTAGATTCCAAAGTTTTCTGGAGAGGATCTTGGCCTTGCTGTGGATACCTACTTGGCTTCCCTCAAAGCACAGATAGGCTGGCATTGTGTTCAGCCACTCATCTGCTCATTGTTTCATTTTACGTCACAAATGGACAGCTCCACATAGGCACAAGGGTCTACACTCTCCTGGCAACGGGGGTTTGGACGCACTCCAGTGAGACGTCAAGGAGTAGTCTGGGGTTCCTTGTTGCCTAATAGTCATCAAAGACCGCTGATAACAGCATGAAGAGGGTATTGCTTGGAAGATGTTTTGGATCAACACTGCCCCAACTTTCTGCAGTGATGGCTGTTTTCTGTATCTTTCATTGTGGCTACTCAAATTAAGTTAGAAATTCAGTTTGTCAGAGCATAGTTATCTGAGCCTGAAAGCCAGCTCCATTTTACATCTTTTTTTTTTTTTTGGCAGGGGGGTGTTTTATTCATAATTATTCATATATTTCTATTTGGAGGAGGTGCTGGTGATTGAACCTGGGACCTTGTGCATGTCAAGCATGCGCTCTACCACTTGAGCTCTACCCTCCCTCCCATTTTACATTTTAAAATAAAACTAGCCACATTTCTATTGTTCAGTAGCCTCCAAGAGGCTGTTGTGTTGAACAGTGTTTCTGCAGAAACTTCCTTTGGACAGCACTGTTCTCAAACCTGCCTTGGGCTCGTCAGGACAGGGTAGAGTAAGCTATTGAACGGTCATGAGGCAGTTTCCACCCCAAATGCTTGTATTGAGCTCTTCGTGAACAAGTGGTGACACTGTACATTTCTTATGAACCCACTTAATCCTCACAAATTGCTTTTACCCCCACCTCACAGTTAGGGAAACTGAGGGCACCTGAGGCAGACTGGAATAACATGTTCCAGGTCACACAGCTTTCATGACAGAGCTGGGGTGTGAAGTCAGACAGTGTGGGACTATAGCCTCTTCTGACCATCGTACTGTGATGCCTGGCTCTGCTTGGTGGTGATGTTGTCTCGCAGTGAGAGTTGTCTCGAGGACTAGCCCTGTGTACTAACCATTGCATCCACTCTAAGGAAGGCTACTGAACATGCTGTTGGCGCAGTTCTGTGTGAAGACCCCCTGATTGCTTCTTACAACCGCAAACTGCATTTCTGCTGAGCTTTGCTTCCATCTTATGTTCTCTATGAATTATGTAGTTGATCAGGTAGAATTCCTCTTTCACACTGGATGCTGACAAGCTTAATGCCAAATTTGGGTTCCACCAGAAGCAGATTGTAATATAGGTCATTATGGTGATTTATTAGAACATCACTCCTGGTTTATTTTATACCCTCATCTTTAGTTTTATTTTCCTGTTCTGAATGTTCACTTTTCATTTATGCTATTCTGTATTATTTAAGCCCCCTTATATCATTTTTGAATCATGATGGGAGATGGATAGTTAGACAGTTAAGTTGGATTGATAGGACTGCCACAAACTTACCTGTCAGTTGCATTGACCTTTTGCAGTTGGTAACAATCATCTGTTGCGTTCTATTCAAAATGCAACTGTGGTTTTTGGCATAGCTGAGATTGTCATTTTACCTTATTTATGTGTGTCTCTTTGTTCCAAAAGGGATTTAAAATACCTGCTGAATAAGCAGGTAATAGTCTAAATGCTGGAAATCAAATGTCCTAGTTTTCTTCTAGCATTTTGGTGAATCATTTGAGTGAAGTCAAAAAAATGAACATTAACAAGTTTTGTAATCACAGTTTCAGAGATGAGGGCTGTTAGAAGTCATCTAGGGAGGGGGGAGAAGACTAAGGGACTCAGTGACTGCGGCCCCTCAAGGAAGAAAGGGGCAGAACCATTACATGAATTCACTCTAGTTTTTATTTTTTCCTTTTTTTTTTTTTTTTTTGAATTGAAGTAGAGTCAGTTTACAATGCAGTGTCAACAATTTCTGGTGTACAGCATGTTTCAGTCATACATATATATACATATATTTGTTTTCATATTCTTTTCCATTATAGGTTACTGCAAGATATTGAATATAGTTCCTCCCTGTGCTATACAGAAGAAACTTATTGTTTATCTGTAGTCTATTACTCTTACCTCAACTACACTGCCCCTTACTCACTGGTCTCCATCCACTGACTTCCCACATGCTATTCTAATTGTTATTAAAAAAAAATACAAGTATCTGGTGTTAGCTATATAAAGATAAACTTTGCATTGTGTTCTGTGTATTTTAATAATTAACCAGGATACTGACCTGTTCAGTAAGCTGTCATAAGCCAGGGAAATATTTTCCTGTCACCCAAATCTCCTTTTTTTTTTTTTTTTATGAACAGGAGAATCACTGTAAACCTATCATCTTCACTTGATAAACATTTTAAGTGAGAAATTGTTTCGCTTCTCAAAAAAAAAAAATTCACATCAAATAGTGCACTTTCTCTATAAAGCACCTTACACTGTGGAAAGGCTGTGAGGAAGCCATGCAGAAGTTTCCAGAGTTTCCATAGCAGGCTTGGTGTTACCACTTTGTCACTGGTCAGTCACAGTACTTCTTTATTAGAACAGCTATTTCTTCAGTCCGTTGTCTGCTGCATACTTTTAATTCAAGTTAGGAGATTGATGACTGCAGGACCATTTGTCAGCTTGGCGCTGGAGCTGCAGAATGCCCTGCTGGATGGTATTTAACAAGGCCATTCACTGCCTGGTGCCCCAGTGTGTCCGAGATGTCTTGTGGGTGTTAATTGAGCTCTGCAGTATGTGTTCCTGTGTGTCCTCTCCCACAGCTTTGGAAGCATCTCTAAAATGAGAAATGTGTGAAGATAAGAGAATACCCCACACCGGGATGACGCTATCACTGTATCTGCTTAGGGATCACTCACCCGAGTGGTATTTAATAGATTCTTCTTCCCCTTTTTTTTCCCCTAAAGGTTTTGTTTTGTTTTAATTCTGGGTTATTTTTTCATGTCCATATTAATCTAAGGATCAATTTAATAATAAGTTCTGACCAAGGGTAATTTCAAGTTGAAATATGCAATAGTAAATTTGTTGAGATTTAAAAATAAACAAATGGATTTTTTTTTTTTTTTGCTGGAATCATTACAAATTAACATGTACCCATATTGTTTTATGTGTGAATACATTTTAGCAAATTTCAATTGCTCGCCCTTCCTTCCTTCCTTCCTTCCTTCCTTCCTTCTTCCTTCCTTCCTTTCTTTCTTTCTTTACAGTATCCCTTTGTGAGCTGTTAAAATTGTACAGTATGCAGCGTTATCTCTACAGAATGCTTACGTTTTGTGCATGTCCATAAGCCAGATTCCTTTTTGGAGGTTCATGGATAATTGCTAGCCTAGTTCTCTTGCATCTTGGTGCTATAAATTGCAAGCGTTTAGAGGTGTGGCATTACAGCATTAGTTGTTTCTTCCTGTAACTGGGCTATGAGAAGGTTATTCTCTGTCATAATAAAAATTAGTATTCCCTTTCTTTGGGGATTAATTTCTAAATTTGAAGACTCCAGGTCAGAGTTGGCTGGACTGCTTCACTGAAATTTCAACCCCTAAGAAACAAAAATAGGTTTTGAAATAGTTTCTAGGTCACTGGCACAGAAAGCTGGCAAAAAACTATAACTTACTTTGGACAGTCCTAGTTAGTACAATTCCATCAGCACAGGCTGTTCTTTTAGACTCTGACTCAAATTTAGGAGAAAATAAAATGTGAGGATCCTTGAATTCTTCTTCTGTAAGTTTAGGCCTGGGCGGTTCTCACTTTAGTCGAGCCCCTGATTTGGGGAGAGGAGACATACTTAACCAGATATCAGTTCTGTATTTCACTTTATTGAGCTATCCACATTCGTTTGTTATTTTAGTTTAAGTTCCAGTCTTGGATTAGATGGCACCGTCTGTGGTTATACTGGAAAACATGTAGTCTTGGAGCTGAGAGGTTCTTGCTCTACCTAATATGGGCTGACCTTGCTCAAAAAATTTAGGTTTTCTGAACCGTTGTCTTTATCTGTAAGACAGAAATAATAGCCCCCCCACAGAGACTTATAATTAATAATAATAAAACTGTCTTACTCAAGCGCTGTGTGTACACGTGTACTAGGTCCTGCAAGGATTGATACTGCTGTTCTCTCTTCATAAAGAAAACAAGGCTTAAAAAGTTATGTATGTTTCTTAAGGTCATGGAACAAACTAAGAATCTAATTCCAGTGGTTTTGCGTGTGGCCATTAGAACATGATGCCTCTCCCATTAAGTGAGTCACCATATCTGGAAGTACCTGGTACTTTATAGGAACTCAATACAAGTTACTTCTTTTCTCTCAGCAGAATAAATTATGTGATTTAGTGGCTGAACTCTAGCTTTTTATGTGCAAATGATCTACACATTATCACATAATTTCTGATTTGATGAGGAAGCTTTAATAACTGCTTTATTAATTACAACCCCCGTCCGTTATTTTTCATTGGCCTTACAGAACCTTCCAGGCATCATCTCATGAGCTCTGACAGCCCCTCCGCAGTAAAGGAGCCTCTCAGTCATCAGTAGAGCCCAGAGACCTCTCCAGTGACAGAAGGGAAATGCCCCAGCTCATAACCTCTGAACTGCCCAGTCTCAAGTATACATTGAGGTGGGAAGTGCCTTTTGACAACAGAAGTTTTAAAATGCCAAATGCACACCCTGTGAGACTCAAGAAGATGATTTCCACTGAGCTCTATGAGAAAAGATCCGGATATTGGTGGCCATGTTTGCTAAATTATTTTAGAAGGGATTCCTCTAATAGAAGTACTCTTGATGATAACATAGAAATGAGAATTATGGAAGCATATCTTTTCTTCTATTTGAGCTCATTTTCTATGTAGGTAGCATGAAACCTTTCTCTCTTGGTTTTTGTATCCGTATGTTGGCGCCATCAGATCCCCAGAGCTGTGGTGACATCATCTTGCCTGATGACAGAAATGTTTTAATGGCTGAGCTTAGTAACCCACTGTACTTCTTATGATCTTCAAAATGTATGTTCTGGTCCCTGAAATGCGAACACAGTAGATCCTCAATCAGCAAACCTCCAGCCATTCTGGAATCCCCGTTCTGGAATGTGGCAGCCCCAGCCCCAACATAAAAGGGCTCTGCCTTCCTTATTTCCCCTTTGGACCTACACCTTTCCAAGGCCTGCCCTGCCCTAGTCTCGAGCTGTTGTTGGAGGAAAGAGAGAGAAACTTGGAAGGCAAGCAGTCATCTTGTTCTCTGGCCCTGACTCAGAAAATGCTATGCGCAGAAGGGCCTGGAGCTCCCACTGCCTGAAATTATGATTCTCTTTGTACAAACTAAACATCTGACCCTGCTCAGAATACAACTTCTATTAAGTCAAAAGACTTTTTCTTACTAGAAATTATTCCAATTCTAAAGTTACGTGGCTGCACCCTTTTTCTCCTGCTGATTGAAATTCTTCAGTGCCTTTAATGGAGTCCTAATGACCCAGACAGTGACTTGACTTTGGTTCACTGGTTTATAACTGCTCAAATAACATTCCCAGCTGTGGAATAAATATGAACTGTCAACTTATTTTCAATGTCAGCCTTTTAAACTATATCCAGATATATGATTTTTCTTGATCATTTAATTTGGATAAAATAGGTTATAACAGAGTCAACATGGTGCTTCTGAGTTGCAAGAACAGATACCACAAGAGGAGGTGAGGTGTCCCACCTTCTGCATCCGAGGAAGCACACACACCTTGGTCTCCCTGCCTCATCGTCTATCAAATTCATAAGAAAACAAAATAAACAAGGCGCAGCTTTTCACAGAGAGCTTCTGTTTGTGACTGGGAGGCTGAATGGTGTGGTGGTTAAACACATGGGCCTTGGGGTAGACAGACCTGGTTTGGATCCCAAGCCTGTGGTCAGAGTGAAGTGGCCTCAGGTTTGTCATCCGTTAGGCGAGAACTGGAGCACCAACCAGAGGCTCAAAGGAGACCAGGGTATAAAATGCTCAGTGCAAGCCTGGTGGGCAGTAACTCCTGATTATTAGCATCATTTCATGGATTACTTCCTTTCATGGCCAACCACTACCTAGAACTATGACAGCCCGTGTGCTACACTTTAAGAAGCTTTCATTTGCAGAAAGACAGGACAACTTCTGTTCTCTAGTGATGGGTCGGGACCTCGGCGCTGGCTGATTGGGTTCCCAGATGACAGGATGTCTTCTCGTCTTCTTGGTGCTTTCATTAAATAACATGTTTGTTATTAGCTCAGGAGGACGTGGATCACAGTCCCTGCCAATCCCCCCAGACTCCCCCTGTAGGGAGCCGTGGGTTTTGTGGCTGAGGACCTACAGAATACTCCCCTCTGAGTGTTAACAGATCTGCAGGCAGGAACAGGAGAAGCAGGCGTGTGCTTCCCAGGTCCGTATGCTTATTCTCCTGTGTGGTCCCAAGGCATCTATGTAGTGTAGCAGAGCTGGGATTTTTGACCCTCGCCACCTTCACAGAGAGGGAAACTGAGGCTCAGAAGCTCTGCAAGGCAGAACAGAAGCAGAATCCAAGCTGTCTAACTTCCAGGTCAGCGCTGTCTGCACCTGGCTACCATCACCAGAGCATGGGAGGCTGAGAGAGGAGGGACACGGGGGCCAGTGTCCCTGGCAGGAGCGCTGCCCCATCACGGCACGTCATGGAGCAGCATCTCTGCAGTTAGAGAGGCAGCAGGGAGACCTCCCCACGGGCCCTTCCTGTCCAGTCCCACCCTGCAGGCCACCCAGCACACCTGCCACCCTCCGCCCTCCCAGTTCCTCAACCAGAGCTCAGGGGCCCATCCCCCGCCTCTGCTGGGGCAGGATTCGACGACCTCCACAAGGCAAGTCACATCCATTTGATCTTGAATAAAAGGCTATGATGGTATCTAAAGTGACGGCTCCCTGGAGGGTGATGTCACACTGTTTGGTCTGTCTCCACGGACTGTGGGGATCCGATTTCACTTGTGAAGAAAATGGTCTGGGGAAAAATGTTACTTCATGCGGAAAATTTTGAGATGCCATAAATACAGTTTGTGGCTGATGGAAGCTCACTCACAGGCAGACAAGGGCTCGGGGATGGAAGGTTCTGAGCCCCCAAGAGGCTGGGTCCTCCATCCCCACCATACTTCTCGGGTGCTTCTGGCAAGACTCCCAGCAACCCCCATTCACTGAGGAGACCCCCTAACCCAGTAGCAAGCTGGCTAGGGACATGTTACCTTGGTCCCTGTCCTAAGTTGCCTCCTGCCCCGTCCATCCCTAGAACATCCGGGACAGTCGTGCCCACTTCCCTGTCGTAAATTGACCTGCATTTCTGAGTTGTTGTTCATGCAAATTTAAAATAACATCTTACTTCGTTTTCATTTCTTATTCACTTTCTAACTTTGCAATTTGTGAATCCTTTTGGCTTTGGCTTTTCTTTTTCTTTTTTTTCCCCCTACAGCCTGCAAAGTGAGAAAGAAGGAGAAAACAGAGGCTGAAATTTTATTTTGCTTTTCTCAAGAAACTTAAGATTATAATTCCCAGTCCAGATCCCCAGCCCTGAGTCAGAAAGGAATGACTACTGCCAGGCAGGGCCAGGCAGATGGCTTACATCCAGGGGCAAGTTTTCAAGATACGCTGCACCTCCCTCTCCCCCTGCCCACTTCTCCCCCCCCCCCCACTCCAATTAGATAAAAACAACATGGCAAGATTACAGAATTTTGGAAAACAGAAGAAAGTCTCCCTCACCCCAGTCCCTCCTTCCATCCTTGTGTCTGCCTGGCGCCAGGCCCTTAGCTCAATGAGCCCCTCATTCTGTCTTCCCTGTGCCCCCTGACCCCCAGCTTTGGGGCACCCTTCTTCTGGGGCCTGGCCTCCTGGAAGTCACAGCTCCACAGTGTTCCCAGTTTCTGGGAGCCGGTCTTTCCTGAAACTCGCTAACAGCCTCTTATTTCATCCAGAATTGGTTGCCTTCGTCCTTCCCTTTGGCCTAAGGTCTGGGATTGCATGCCTGCCAGCAGGCCTGAGCACCCACGGGGTAATCACCCCAAGTGCGCACAGATGCACCCTCAGGTCTGAGCTGGGCCATCGTGGCCTTGACACTGCCCGCGAGCGGCAGGCAGGCCCCACCAGGACGCAGGGTCAGGGCCCAGAGCTGCCCTCTTTACCTCCCGCCTCCACCGGCCCCTGCACACGTGGGACTTCAGTACATTCCGGAGGAGCCACGGGGCAGGCGCGTGTTCTCCGGGAGGGCTCTCGGCCCGCAGGCAAAGCAGCGGCAGATGATAGAAGAATAAAGACAAAGACAAAGCTTCTTTAAAAGTCCCCATTAACCCAATTAGTCAAATCCTAAAGGGGCTTTTGTCTTAATGGAATCCTACTGTATCTCAGTGTGACTGGAAATAAAGGAACCATCAGTTTGCATTTAGGAAATGTGGATTTTCAAGCTCATGGGATTTGACTTCTAAATGTGAGTAGTTTTCCCTCGGAGATCAGTGCTGTCCCATAGAAATATAATGCAAGCCGCTGAAGTAGTTAGTTTTCAGTCTTCTAGTAGCCACATTTTTAAAAAGTAATAAGAAACAGGTGGACTTAATTTTAATAGTGTTTTTATTTAACCCAATTTATCCCAAATAGTAAGATGTAATCAACATTTAAAAAAATACTACTGAGCTATGTCACATTCTTTTTTGTATTAAGTCTTGGAAATGTTACCCTTTTGAAACGTCTCAGTCTGGACTGGCTACACTTCAAGGGCTCGGTAGCCACGTGGGGCTAGACAATGCAGCGACAGACTGGGAAGGCTCCCCAGGAGCTGTGACCTCGGGAAGTGGGGGCTTGCTCTGAGCCCACTGCAGCCCCGCAAACCAGAGGGAGGCCCTAGTCTGTCTGAGGTCCGAGAGCACAACCCAAAACGGGGGTCCGAGCCTCCCGATTGTCTCAGTCATGATGTGGGATGGGATCCCTCCAGATGCTCCTCCTCTTGTGCCAGCCTGGTCAGATCTGGGCTATTAGGCCAGGGGTGGGAAATCTGCTCCCTCTGGAGAAACTTCATCAATTTACTCAGCGAATACTCACCGGGCAGCTTCTCTGTGCCAGGCACTGTTCTAGAACTTGGGGTACAGCAGTGAACAAAACAGAATCCTGCCCTTGAGTAGGCAGACAATAAAAAGTAGACAAAATATATAAGATGGAAAAGTATGTTAGAAAATTGGAAGCGACACGGAAACAAAGGGAAAACTCAAGCAAGGTAAGGAAAGAAGAGCTGGGGGCGGGGCAGGTTGCATATTAAATGTCACAGTCAGAGCAGGTCTCCTTGAGAAGGTGAGGTCTGTATAAAGAGTTGAAGGAGGCGAGGAAGGTGGCCAGTGGCACATCCAGATGGAGCAGCTAGAGCAAAGACCCTCAGGTGGGCAGGACGATACCTGACAGGTGGAGAAACAGCAAAAAGACCAGTGTGTCTGGAGAGGAGTGGGCCGGGGGAGGGGGAGGGTATTAGGAGATGAAGTCACAGGGATGGAGTGGGGAGCAGGGTGGGGGGCTGGACGTGCAGGCCTTCAGGCCACGGCAAGGACATTTTTTAGTCTGAGAAAATCACTACAGGGTTTTGGATGACACGCTCTAACTGAAGTTTTAACAGGGTCATTCTGGTCGCTGTGTTGAGAACAGAGTGGAGGAGGGCCAAGGTGGAGCCCGGAGGGGCAATTAGGAGTCTGCTTCAGCAATCCAGGTGAAAGCTGCTTGGGCCAAGCGAGTAGCAATGAAGATAATAAAGAACAGACAGATTATGGATATGTTTTCAAGGTGGAGCCAGTGGGGTGTGAGAGAAAGAATAGTCACGGGTGACTCCTAGGTTTTTGATCTGAGCAAATGGTAAGATGTCAGGGCCACCTACACAGAGAGGAAAGGCTGCGCGTGGGCGGGTTTATGGGAGAAGACCAGGAGTTCAAGTCTGAATATGTTGGGTTTGGCAGGTCTATTCAACATCCAAGTAGAAATGTCAAGTAGGCAGTTGGAATTATGAGTCTAGAATTTGGGAAAGAGGTCGGGGCTAGAGATAACAGATTTGGGAGTTCCCAGCATATGGGTGGAATTTAAAACCCCAAGACCCAGTGAAATCATCTGAGGAGTGACTGTAGAGAGACAGCCCCAAGACACTCCAACATTAAGAGATTGGGAAGATAAAGAGAACCAGCAAAGGAGATTGAGGGGTAGTTGAGTTAAAAGGAAAATCAAGAGACTATTGTGTCCTGGAAGCCAAAGGAAGAAAGTGCTTCTAGAAAGAAGGTGTGAATGGGATGGGATGCTCCTGATAGGTCAGTAAGATGTGACTGAGAAATGACAACTGACCATTGGATTTAGCAACACGGAGGTCATGGTAATCTTGATGAGAATAGTATTCAAGGCACGATGGGAACAAAAGCCTAATTGGTGTTGACTTAAGAGAGAATACATGGGACAGAATTGGAGACATGAGTAGAGACAGCTCCTTCAGGAGTCTTACAAAAGAGTAGCTGGCAGGGTAAGTGAGGTCAAGAGCAAGCTTCTTTTAAAGATCAACTTTACTGAGATGAAATTTACATTAAACAGATTCGAAGTATACAAGTCAATGAGTTTTGTAACCACCATGTACATCCATGTAACCACTACAACAAACAAGATACAGAACGCTTCCATCACCCCCCAAAAATTCCCTCACGCCCCTTTATGGTCAGTCCCTCTCTCCATCACCACTCCAATCCCCAGCACCACTGATCTGCTTTTTGTCACTGAGATTAGTTTTGCCTTTTCTAGAATTTCATATAAATTGAATCATACAGGATGTACTCCTGTGTCTAGCTGCTTTTGCTCAGCACGTTTTTGAGACATAACTCCACCTTTCTATCATTAAGTGGTATTCTGTTGTCTGGATATATCACAACTTGATTCCCCATTCACTTGTTGTTGGACATTTGAATTGTTTCCAGTTTTTGGCTATTATGATTAAAGATGCTGTGAAAGAAGTGTTTGTATACTAGTCTTTGTTTAGACATAAATTTCAGTTTTTCTAAGATAGATATTGAGGTGTAGAATTGATGAGTCATATCATAATGTGCTTAATTTTTAAAAAATTGTCAAAATGTTTTCCAAAATGACTACATATTTTTACATTCTAACCAGCAATGTATGAGTTTCAGTTGCTCCAGAGTTATCAACACTTGATTCTGTCAGTCTTTCAATTGTAGAGGAAGGTTTGTTTGTTTATTTGTTTACAGAGAGCTGTGGTGTACCGCTGGCCCAGCCTCACCCAATGCTACCGTCTTGAAAAGCCATGGCATGTTTGCAAAACTAAGAAATTAAAATGGTATGATACAAGTAGCCCAGCTGCAAACTCTAAACAGATTTCATGATTTTCTCACTTATGTCCTTTTTCTGTTCAAGACACCACATTGCATTTAGTCATCATGTCTGTCTTCTCCAATCTGTGATGATTTCTCTGTCTTTTCTTACTTTTCATGATCTTGACAGTCTTAAAGAGGTCAGGTATTTTACAGTGTCCCTCAATCTGAGTTTGAGGTTTTCTTATGATTCAGCTGGGGTTAGGGGTTTTAGGGAAGAACACCCCAGAGGTAAAGTACCCCTTTCATTAGATCATATCAGAGGGTACGTGATAGCAACGTGGCTTACCACTGGCAATGTTACCTTCCTCACCTGATGAAGATGGTGTCTGCCAGGTTTTTTTCCCTATAAAATTACGATTTGTCCCTTTCCACATTCTGCTCTTTGCAAGCCAGTCACTAAGTGCAGCCCACCCTCAAGGAGAAGGGATTTACACCTCACCTCCTGGAGGGGGTTCTACCTACGATGTATTATTTGGAACTCTTCTATAGAAGAGATTTTCTTCTTCTTTTTTATTAATTGATTAATTATCAATGAATAATATTTATTTGTTGAATCATTATTTATAGAGAAAACTGTAAAAGCCAGGAGAAATAACAGCATACCTGTCTGTTGATGGAAATGATCCACCAGAGAACAAACTAGTGTGAGAGTGTCTTTAGCTTCTTCAGCCAGGGTTGAAAACTTTTTCACTCTTACTGTTTCTACCTTTTTTCATAAAAAATTTCACTTTTAGTGGGGGAGGGTATAGCTCAGTGGTAGAGCATTTGCTTAGCATGCACGAGATCCTGGGTCCAATCCAATCCCCAATCCATTAACAATACAGACAGACAGACAGACCTAATTATCTCTCCCCACCCCCCCCCAAAAAAAACCCAAAACAAAAAAAAATTTGTTTTCACTTTTACTCATAATTTAGTTTCCTCAGACACTGTCGGAGGTCAGGGGACCTGTGGAGGTCAGGGCAGGCGTCAGGTCGGGTCACCAGCAGAACCCCTTGGTGCCTGTGGAAGGGGCGGTCTCTCTCCCAGCTCCCCACCCTCCCTGCCTCCCCAGCTCTTGCCCCCACACAGCCCAGTGCGGGTGGGAGTTCCAGGGATGGGGAAGAGCCCTTTGGGGATGAAAGAGGCAGGACAGAGAGGCCCGGGACGGTCCCTGGGAGGGACCTGGGCCACTGCCAGCCAGCTTACCGCCCCCACCCCCACCCCCACCCCCAGCCCCACCTCCGCAAATCTTAGGCCCAGAGATCTCTCATCTGGTTCTAACCGGGGAACTCCGGGCTGACATGCCTGGGCCCGCAGGGTGCGCGGGTGGTGGGGAGAGTGGTTGTGGCAAAGGTGGCGTATCCTGGGCGGCAAAAATGATCTCCAGGCGCGTATTCTGCAGAGGCTAGCAGGATGGTGTCTGCGTAGATGGGTATTTGCGTAGATCAATCAGTCCGCACCCTGTCGTGGCACCCGCACTGTCACCATTGAAAGGAAGGTGGTACATTCCTTCTCATTCAGAGAATACCCACGGGTTTCTCATCAAGACGGTAATTCATCGTACAGGGAAGGGAACTTACCACGTGGAAATTCCGACCTCCTCCCGAGAGCACTGTGCGCAGTGCTAACTCGGTGAGTAAGAACCCCCACCGCCCCCACGCCTCCGAGGGCAGCTTTGGTCTTTGGAAGACTGCAGCCACTCTGCGTCTTACCTAGACTCTCAACCCAAGTCTGAAAAATGCCTGGGACACATCTAAGAGCCAATCTTCCAAGCATCAGTAACAAAATTGACTGGAGCTGGTATCCAGTGGTTTTTCCTGCCCTGCACCTCCTTCTTCTGACGGCAGCACTTTGCTTTCCTTGGAGGAGAGCTCTTCACCCCTCTCTGTTCCGGGCTTCCTTAGGGGGCACGTGGCCCAGACCACAGCCCTACATCTCTAAGGCGCAGGGATGGACATATAACCCAAGCCGGGCCAGTCAGGGGCAACTCAAGCAGGAACTGCCAGACTCACGTCTAGGGTACAGCCTGCCTGAGTGGACCTGATGCTGAGGGAAGGAAGGCTAAGAGGTGGACAGCCCTGAAAGCATCCTCAGAGTGCACAGCTCCAGCTGGTCTTTTCTTTTACGGAACCAAGCAATTTCTTTTCACCTCTTCCTCCCTCTTTCCTTCCTTCCTCCTTCCTTCTTTCCTTCCTTCCTTCCTTGCTTCCTTCCTTCCTTCCTTCTCTTCTTTCTCTTCCTCTTCTCCTCCTCTTTCTCACCTAAATTTGGCGCAGTCCAGTTTGAGTTTGGTTTTTGTCTTTTGCACTGAAGCTGTTCCAACAAATACCCTAACGGCATTTCCACCCCATGTGCCTGCTGTACCCCACCTCCCCTCTTCAACACCGAGAAAGGCTTACAGTCTGGTTTTCATGAGATGCCATGAGACTACTGAGCCATCCCAACCCACAGCCCCTTTTGTCCCCTACAGTGTGAAGTAAGAGCACATTTATAAGTTGAATACATGTATCTTTCTATTATACAAATAATACAAAAGTTAGTTTTTTAATTACAGAAGAGGGGGGGAATTACTCATAATCCAGCTACTGTGAGCATTTTAGCTTATTTCCTTTGAAAAGTTTGCCCGTGCACACTTACATAGTCACAGCCCCGCACACACAGAGTGGATGCTGCTACATCCTCATCCTCATCTTCATCCTCATTGTCATCGTCATCATCATCCAGGCACTGTCATTAGTGTTTCTCTCTTTTCAAAGTCCATTTTCAGTGACTCCCCTTCAGTTATTGTGAGATTGGAAAGTAAGTCAATCACAGTGTAAGCTCACTCGTTTAGGTGGGCACTATTGCTGTAATTTACCTTTCTTTCATTGTTTCTGGGAACCTGGATTTCATCACCTGGAGTTTTATACTGATGCCTGGGTCGCACCGCTAGAGATTCTGATTCAGTAGAACTCAGGTGGGTTCCAAGATTTTGAGTTTCTAAGCAGCTGCTGGATGAGGCCAATGCTCGGGTCTCAGCATGTAAAACTCACCTGGGGGCTAAATTGCATGTGCTTTTCAGGTGACTTATAAGCATATTCAAGTATGAAAAGCCCAGATATAGACGAGTCCTAACTTTCAGTTTAAGAGTTATTTACTAAACACTAATTCATACCCCTGTGGGTTTTCAGAAGCCCACGTTTTTCTTGGGGGCCAAGTTTCCAAGGGGGTTATGACCTATAGTTTCACGCCTAAAGCCCCTGGACCCCCCAATTTCACATGAGCCCAAAGGAGAAACATTAGTGAAGGGTTTCTTTCACTCCTTTAACCTTCGTTCAGTGGGTTCAAGGTTAAAGGGCAAGCTGTGGGCGACTGAAGCCTCTAGTTCAGTTTCAGATTTACTGAGTGTTGAGGATGTGATGATGAAGAAAACATGGCTCTTGTCCTTGGGAGCTGACGACCAATGGAAAGATGATTGCAGAAGAAATCAAGGCTATGTAACCTGAGAAAGAATGAGGGTCGGGGAGCCAGGTGCCCTGGGAGCACAGAGAAGGGCACTCAGCTGGCTGCCGGGGGTGGGAGGCTGAGCCAGGTCAGAGTTAGCAGTTGACCTGGTGAAAGGAGATGGGAAAGGCAACCAGGGCGAAAGGAACAGCAAAGGCAAGGAGGTGGGAGACATCGTGGTGCTCTTACGTGTGGGATGGTGAGTTTGGAGCTGGAGGGCGAGGTGGGGCGAAGCCCAGACAACTTCAGCTGGAAGGACAGTTTGGAAACTCTCATGTTTCTGGTCCTCAAGCCCAAGAGCCCAACATGCAGCTGACATGGGACCATTTGAGGATTTTCAACCCTTCCACTAAGTGGAATGACTTGGTTTCTCTGGCTGCTCGAAATTTCACCTCAAAGGCGACATATTTGGTCAATCATTCCTTGACCCCTGCTAGGTCTGCACATACCTGGCCACCGCAAAGCCCTGTCAACACGCTTCTGCAGCTGGACGCACATGCCTCTCTAAGGACCCGGGCAATGGATTGGATTGGGTTGCTAGTTACAGAGAAGCAACAAGCAGTGGCTTAATTGAAATACAGGCATATTGTCTCTAGAAAGCAGTCTAGGTTTCATGTGGGGGTCCTGTGGCCAAACCCAAGTGTTTCTGGTGTTGGAATCCACTGTCCTTGACGGCCCTGCTACTCAAAGTGGGGCCCAATGCCCAGCAGCCTCCGAATTGCTGGGAAAGTGTTAGAAACACAGACATGGGCTGCTCTATAACGCAGACCCACAGTTTGCTCTGTAACTCCTTCCACATGACTTACTTGAATACCTGTAGCTGAACAAGTTGGTCTGATCACTTGCTGTTCACCCTGGGGAATTGGGGGCCATCTCAGTAAAAAGGTGTTTGAAAGGACTTGAAGGACTTGAGCTTTGGTTAGGTGAATCTGGGGAGGGTCCAAGAAAGCAGGGGTTTGCTCTGGATTGGATGCTGTCAGGAAATGGGACAATTCTATGATTGGGTATCTTTGTAAGTCTTATCAGTAAGGAGGGCAGACCAGATCACAGCCAAAGCTGCAATTGGTAAAGAAGCAGCCGTCACTCAAATTAGCCAAGAGAGGGAGATGTTCAGTATTTTGTGGTTGTTTTTGTCTGTTTTTAGATAAAATTATGAAGTGGTTTGTTTGAATCACTCTATCACAGCCACAGAGTGACCCTGTCCATTGTTGGTGTTCTGTGAGATCATTTATGCCCAACAAGAGAATGTCTAGGCCAGCTTCTAACAAGACTAAGACTGGCTGAAAGTATCAGGCCAGTTTCCAGATGTCAGGTGCTGTGTTTTTCTTTCTCAACTTTAAAGATTGAAAGTCTATGTTTTAGTTTGTAGCTTCCCTTTCCAAGGTTGCCTCATGGTCGAAAATGGCTGCTAGAGCTCCAGCTATCACATCAGTGTTCTGGGGGAGAAACAGGGGAGGGGCAGGTGGAGAGCACATTTGCTAGCTCCTTTTAAGAGGAGGAAGCCTTACTCAACTCCTTGCATTTATACCTCATTGTCTGTCCCATGTTTCAAGAGATTTGGGAAACACAGTGTTTTAGCTGGGTATGTGCCTGCCCCTCCCCCAGTCAGTTACTTTCAATAAGGCACAAGGGGAAACTGGGTAAGGAGTAGGCACTGGCAGTCTCTCTCTCAAGGAAGCCTGGGCTCAGGAATGAGGAAATTCCAGGCCCTGGAGGGTGGCGAGATTTTATCTTCTCCTCCTCATCGATAGTTAACATTCCTGCTACCACACTGGCCAGAACCTTCACGATAAAAAAGAATAAGCCTTTTCCAGGGTCTGCAAGAAATTCTTGTCAAGTAGAACTTGCTTCTCAGGTTTTCTGTACCGTTGGCTGGAAGGGCAGGCGTGGTCTAAACCTACAAGTGAGAACAGCCCCTGTACCACAGGTGGGCTTTGCTGCTGGGACAAGAAAAGAAATCGCTCTGAGAAGAGTCGGTCTGCTCCATCCCATCCTTAGGGAGGATGAACAGTGGGACGAGGACTACTTAAAACAGGGTATCAGAGCTAACAAGAAGGAAGCATGCCTTCTTTTTTATTTCATAAACCAGCGCAATGGCGGGAATCCCAAAGCTTGTATATACAGTGGGGTCACAGTGATGCCCAGCTCACAGCACACCCCGCCCCCACCACAGAGGTAACCACCTGCTCAAGTGGAACTCCACTCCCTTCAAAGTGTCCCCAGTCATCTTCCAGAAGCCCCCAAAGGGACTCCTCACACATGCCCCTTTGTAGTGCCAGTTGGCAGGTTTATTGCCTCATTTAACACAAATTTACTGAATATCTTTGAGACACCAGGCCCTGTGCTAATAACGTCATACGAACGATTCAGGTGTCAACAAGAGAGATGCATCACTGATTGTAGAGAGCTGACAGCTTATTAAGGGAAAGCACACAATAATCTAAAAAATATATAACCATAAATTGTGGAAACACTGTGCTTTTAAAAAACAGGAGATAGGGTCTTCCTTAAAAACACCCCAAGCCTCGAGGTGTGTTCCCTGTGCGGGGCACAACTGCTGTTCTTTCTGTCAGAAGGAGTTTCCCCCTGTGTATCCCCGTGACTCACTCCTCACTTCCTTCAGGTGTTTGTTTAAGTGTCACTTTTTCAGTGCCGCCTTCCCTGGGGCCCACCCCCAGCCGCTGCACCCTTAGTTCCCGTCTTTGCCCTGCATTCTTCCTAGTCTTACCATCTAACCTGTAACATCTTCTGTATCGGTTTATTGATCGGCAGCCCTCCCCTCCACTAAAACTTCCTTCCAAGAGATCGGGGGATTTTGTCTATTTTGTCATTGCCCCCAGGGTCTTAAAAACAGTATATGACAGGGCTTCAGTGACTGTGTGTTGGATGAATGAGTGAGTGAGTGAATGAATGAGTAGCCCAGGAATGAAGCACCACCCCGTCCGTCTCCCTGCAGGAAGGGGCCCTGGGGTCAGAGGAGGAGTTTGATGCAACAAGTGCAAAGGTGATTTGATTTGTGTTTTATCACCATTCCTCTCACTATTTTGGGCAGAATGGCTTGGAGAAAGCCAAGGTGGAAATGGGGGAGCCCCAAGGCAGGCGGCCACGGCAGTGGCTGAGGAAGAGACAATGGCACTTGAATGAGACAGCTGGACATGGCGCTGGAGGGAAGTGGGCAGGCCCAGGAGGCATTTTGGAGGTGGACCCGACAAGATTTTGAGTTGTGCTGAACGGGACAGGTGTGGGAGAGGAGTTAAAACTGACCCCTCAAATTCTGGTCTTGGCAGCCTGAGATGGGCAGAGTGGAGGAAGAACAGGTGTGGGGAAGCCAAGTGTCTCCCGTGGGGTGTGTTTTCCATCTGCTCTGGCCCCACTGGCAATGTCTGCAGCCTTCGAAGGGGCATGGCCAGAGTTTCAGCACTGCTGCTAGGACAGTGCCCAGCTGGTGTAAGCGGGCAGGAGGACCATGCGGGGCATTCCCACGACAGACCCCTCCCGCATATCCTCTGCCGAACTCCTCTCTGAAGTACCCAGATAACAGTATCTCGTGCATATTTCCTGAGTTTCTCAGACACTAAAACCCACCACCAAATGGAAGAAATTAACTACTTGATGATCATGAGCACATAGCCCCCAGACCTTCTGGCCCCAAAGGAATGATGTCAATCAATCAGAGAACTGTGCACAGCAGATCGCATACCCTGGGACACGCTGCCCTCAATTGGCCTTTAAAATACTCAGCTGAAACCCTTCAGGGAGTTCGGGGCTTTTTAGGCACGAGCCACCTATCCTCCTTGCTCGGCCCAGCAGTAAGCCTTTCTCTGCTCCAAACTCGGACGTTTCAGTATTTTTTGGCTTCACTGTGTGTCGGGCACATGGACTTGTTGCGATGAGTAATGCTGGGAGGCCTACGGCCATGCAAGTGTGGATGAAAAATGTCGCCTGTCATATCAGTAAACAAAGGATGTTGTGTTGCAGCCATCAAGCCGTCAGCACTGCAGCTGCCCCAACTGTGCACCCTGAGGGGACTCAGGATGAAAACAAGCAGGATACCGAGTTAAGAAGCGCATCAAGGGAATGGCTTCAGTGAGCCCAGACTCTGGCATCTTCTCATACACAGAAAAGTGTTAAATTCATTAACTTGAGATGCCTGGTTTCTTTAATTAATAATAATCTTTTGATTTTATGACTACTTGGTTTTCGTTGCAAAATTACTGTATATCCTTCCTCCCTTACCTCTTCGGAGCAGTCCCTTAGAGCTAGCTGAGAGCCTGTCTTCTGGGCTTAAGTCCTCAGCTTTGTCCACCAAATGAAACATAATTCTCAGCTTTTAGGATGGGCCTTTTTTTTTTTAGTCAACACAAGACTGGGTCTTAACACCTGCCTTGGGAGGCAGCCATGCTGAGTTCCACACAGAGGGAGCTGTGCCTGCCCCCACCTCCCTGGTCATCACTCTTCCAAGGTCCAGGCCTCACCCCAGTCCACAGATGGGAGGGGAGCAAGTGTGGCAGCTCTTGCCCTGTCCCACGCTCTCTCTCCTCTGCAGCGTACCCCACTCCAACCCAACCTACCGGCTCCATTGACTAGAAAGACCTGCTCTACATGCCGCCGGTGTCCCTGGGGGGAGACGCGAATGATACGCAAGGAGCAGGGCAAGTTCTCGGCTGGTCAGAGCAGGTACCTGGCTTGTCTGCTTGCTGGGAAGCTGTACAGATAACTCTCAGCCCCTCAGGCAACCGTCATCCAACACCCATCATCCAGAAGAGGGTGCAGGTTGTCAGGAGCAGGGAGAACTTGCCAAGCAAGTGTCAGGCCAGCCTCAGAGTCCAGAACCCACAGACAACAGACACTCCAAGGGCCCAGCCACTTCCCAGAGCTCTGTCCTCAGTTCCAGGGGGACGAAAAGCGGCCTCAGACATGCCCTCGTCTCCTCAAGTTCTCCTCAAGTTTGCACATTCTTATGTTCTCCACTCTCTTTCCTGCCTCTGCTTCCTGCTCCCAGATATGCTCCAGTCCCATCCCCACTCCACCACCTCCATGAAGTCATACCTGGCTCCTTTGCTTCCTTTGTCTGTTTTTCCTCTGGGCTCTTTGGCATCTGTATCCTTATTTCAGCATTCTGGGCTGTGTGTTTCATCTCCTGCTTTTTAACTCCCACAGGCTGGAGGGTGCAGAGTGGGGCAGGGGGCAGGGAGAGGGTGGCCAGCTCAGACTGCAGCTGATGGGACATGCATTCCAGTGCAGCCTGCTACTGTGTGGCCTGGGGCAAGGGACTTCTCTGTGCCTCACTGATAAGTCAGGATGCTAATACATACTTGAGAGGCTCCTGGGGGGTTGAAATGAAATCTTGTTTGCAGAGCACCCAGCCTGGTGTCTGGACTGCAGTATAGACACAGCTATCACTCTAGTGTCACAAGTCTCCCCGATGCTCGACAGCACACCAGGCATTCAGCAGGTGCACAGTAGGTGCTCAGTGGCTATGTGGGCTGAATCTGTGTCTTTAGTTGCCTCACGTGGGTTATGCACTAAGGCATTTGTTTCCACTTTTCTCTGGCCTTGTCTCATATCTGCAGAAGCGCAGGGTGATCTCTCACTTCCCAGAGCCTGAGTGGGCACTGACACAGTGGGTCAAGTTCATGGATAAGTGTGAAAAGCGATGCTGGGCCCCTCTCAAGGGGTGGAGATTTCCTTTCTCAGAAAAGTTTTCACTGTTCAACTCATCATTTCCTCATGGGCATCCCTAAAAAAAGAGTGAGCTTGGAGGCAAACTTCTGCCCCAAAGACGGATTCTAGAAACACTCTGAAGATCTTTCGGGTCCCACGTAACCTGTTATAGTGAGTGAGGCTGAATCAGCATCATGAGTGTCTCTGTAGCATGTGGCCATCATGACACCTCCCCAGTTGACCCTGTCCTGTGCTCCAGGTCCTGGACCAGGCACTATGTCTCCCATCATCCTTATGATAACCCCATTCTACAGGTGAGAAAACTGAGGCCTGGTAAGGTTAGGTCACTTGCTCAAGGTCACACAGCTGGTAAATAACAGAGTCAAGATGTCCACCCTCTTTGACCTGTCTCAGCTTATGCTCCTGTCACTGGGCCACTCCCTTTGAGCACTGGCCTAGAATCTGCAAATCCAGCTCCAAGCCAGTGATGGCCACTCCCCCAGAACTTCAGCTGCACCCCTTTCTAAGTAGGGGAAGGAAAGGCCACCCTCCTGCCACCTGGCTGAGGATTTTTGGATGGGGGCAGGAAAAGACTAGAGTGGAAAAAAAATTTTTTTAATTTATAGCTAACCAGATTTCCTCTTGCAGGAGTTTATATCTATTTCCCCTAATTCAACTCTGAATATGAGAAAAGCATTCAGCCATTTGAAGAGTGCTATTTCACTCATTACAAAGAATTCTTTTGAACTTCTGAGAATTTTCTGGAAGTCACATGTCATTTTCACTTTCACCTATTAAAATCGAAGCTTATGTTCAGCTTTTTGAAAAAAGCTTCCCAGCGTGGAGGCAGCCAGCAGCCGGCGGCACAGCCTGGGTCCCGGGCCTGCTCCAGGGGCCATCGCTCTCTGGGAGCGCAGACCAGCGCAGCAAGGGGCTGCCTGGGGCCCAGATCTGAACTTTTGAAAGAAAGATAGACCTGCAAAAAGGTCCCAGTGAACCAACAGAAATGTTCAACGTCTCATTGTCCTGGACTCACCACGGGCTTGGAAGTGGCATGTGGCACCTTCTGGAAGCCCAGCGAGAGAAGAGCTGGGCCACGAGGGAATGGCCTTCCCAGGCTGCAGTGGGGCCTGAGGCCTGGAGGAGCTCCCTTCACACCTCTGCTTCCCTCATCAGGGATCCCCACCTCCCAGGCTCTGCCAGGGAGAGACCAAACCAGCCCTGGGCCAGGAGCCAGAGCGAGGACTTACCTGGTGGGAACATCTGCTAAGCTCTTCGACCCAAAGACAAAAGCTGCTATTTTAATGATCATAAATTCCTACAGCAGGTTCCCCCAGGAGCCTGGCTATTGTGTTAGTGGAATCATTTTTCAGTTTATTGGGTACAGAGGACACCCAGTGCACAGGGCCAAGCGAGGGGTCTGTGTGTGTATGTGTGTGTATGTGTGTGTGTGTACATGCCCGCATTTTTCAGAAGTGAGGAGTGATATTTGCATAACACGGATATCGTTGCAGATACCAGATAAACAGGAAGTTTCAGAACCCAGGCCATTTCCTTTCAATGTGAATCAGCAGCCTCTTCCTTCTTATCAAGAAATGGTGAAAATCACGGGGCATGGCTCTGGAACATGAAGTACAGGAGAAAGGGCACAAAGGCTTCCAGTCCCCTTCTTTGGTGGCGGGAAGTGGGGTGCGTCCCTGTACACCCACCCCTCCCCACCTACCCGGCTTCCTACGGAGCTTCAAGAGATGCTTGGATGCCAGCCCTAAACACATCAGTAAAACAGTGTCCAGCCACACGACGTATGTTCCACCAGTGCTTGGAAGAGGTGCAGCCGGGAGGCTGGGGGAGCCCCCACCCCCTGGTTCCTGGCCCCAGGTTTCTGTCACGGAGAGGTGATGCTGAGTAACAAGCACACCCTGGACTTGGCACCAGAATCCCTGGGTTCAGACCCCCTGCTCTAGCCAGAGAGACCTTGGGCAAAGCACTTTCCCCCCAAGCCTGGGTTTCCCATCAGTTCAATGGGGTTGATATTGGCTCCCTGCAGGTCCGGGGCTAGTATTACACATGAAAAGTAGGGAATATAAAGCAGCAAATAAAAGCACAGGCTTTGAAGTCAGATATCTGAGTCCAAAACCCAGCTCCACTGTGTTCTGGCTGTGAAACTTGGGGCAAATTATCCAACTTTTCCAAGTCAGTTTGCTCCTCTGCGAAATGGAGGTAATAAGAATTGTCTAAGGGAATCCTCATACACTGTTGGTGGGAATGTAAATTGGTGCAGCCATTATGGAAAACAGTATGGAGTTTTCTCAAAAAACTAAAAATAGAACCACTGTATGATCTAGCAATTCCACTCCTGGGTATATATCTGGGAAAAATGAAAATGCTAATTTGAAAATGTACATGCACCCCAGTGTTCCTAGAAGCACTGTGTACAATAGCCAAGACATGGAAGCAACCAAAGTGCCCATCAACAGATGACTGGAAGACTGGATAAAGATGTGGTATCTACATATACACAATGGAGTAATACTCAGCCAAAAGAAAAAGAGAAAAACGAAAGACTGCCATTTGCCCCAACATGGATGGACCTAGAGAATATTATGCTGAGTGAAATAGGTCAGACAGAGAAAGACAAATAGTGTATGGTATCACTAACATGTGGAATCTAAAAAAATAATACAAACGAACATATAAGCAAAACAGAAACAGACTCACAGGCAGAGAAAACAAACTTGCGGTTACGAAAGGGAAAGGCAAGGGGGGAGCGACAAATTAGGGGCATGGGATTAACAGATACAAACTACTACATATAAAACAGATAAGGAACAAGGACCCACTGTACGGCACAAAGAACCATAGCCATTAACTTGTAATAACCTGTAAAGGAGTATAACCTGCAAAAATACTGATTCGCTGTGCTGTGCACTGCTGACATAATACTGTAAATCAATTATACTTCATTAGAAAAAAAAAAAGAATAATCTACCTGAGAGTCTATTGACGGAGGGGGCAGTTCTGGTGAAATGATGTATCACTTAGCATCCAGCACAGTGTCTGGCTCACAGGAAACTCTCTACAATGTGAACCAGTTTTCCCAGCGCCTTCTCCCCTTCCTCCTTCCTCCTTCCACCTGCCTCACCCGACACTGCAAGACCCCTAAGGTAAGGACAACTGCTGATCTTCACCAGTGAGTGCCCAGCATTTGGCTTGGCATGCAATAAGGCTTGACAAATCAGTTGAATAAACGAACAGATGTTCCTAGTTCATAGCAGGTGCTAAGGAAATATAGCTGTAAAAAATAAATGTATATGAAAGCCACAGACCACATTATGCCTTCACTGTTTTTGAAATTCCTAAAAGAAAGGTAGTACAGAATAATGATTACCAGCATCACGGGTTTACACAGCAGTCAGATCCAGTGTGTCCTTTCACTTCTCTCAGCCTCACTTCCCCAACCTGTAAAATGGGCACAGTCATGGTACCTCACCCACGCTGCGTTGCTTTAGGGTTAAATGAGAAAATATATGCAAAATACTTAGTCTAGCATTGTGCGTAATAAGCTCGTGGAGGAATGTGTCAGATAAATTCCAGCTTGACGACCCTGGCAGAAGATGACTTGAAGACTTGACATTTTTCCCAGGAAGCATCCCTCTTGCCTCATTTTTCGGTTCTCTATTAAGGAGGGAGAGTCCCTCTCTTTCCTTAAGCGTGGTTAGCTTTTCTTCTTTATGAGCTGGTACTTCCGAAGCCCAGATCCCCGCCTCCCCTGTAGGACTGGAGCACAGGACAGCGAGCCACGCCCCACTGACCCCACCCCGCTGCGCTGCACTGCGCAGGCGTGCAGGGTGCGGGAGGCGTGTCCCTGCAAGGAACAGCGCTCTCGCCCAGATACTTACTGTGGGTCTTAAACGCAGTGAACGCCCAGGCGAAGCGCCAAGGTATGTCCTCAGACAGCCTGGCTTTGCGTCCAGGCTCTGCACGGACAAGCTGTCTGATCTCGGGCAAGGCTGCTGCCCTCTCTTAACCTGTTCCCTAATCTGTAAAATGGGGGCCAATGCTAGTACCCAGGAAAACACTTAATAATCAGCTTTGGGCACTAACCTATTAAATGAACGCCAGCCTGGCCCAGGGCACACCTGCTAAACATTAACTCTGCTCATTTCTACTGCAGAGATTGTTACAGCTCCTGGCACGTTGTAAACACCCTAAACATTAGCCGGGACGCTTATGTTTAGCTCATGTCACACAGTACCTAACACAGTCCCCAGGGAGGGCCATTCAGAGACGTGGTGGCCCTAGACAGACCTGTTCTTTGTTCTCTCTCAGGTTAACCAAGACCCCCTTGCCTCTCTTTGCTCACCAGAGAGTCACAAAAGTGCTGGGAATTAACAGGACCCGGGTCTTATTTGCCCAATGCAAATCATAGCGCATCCCTGTGTTCCCCATAGGTGGGAGCTGTTTTCCCCATGAACATTCTTCACAAATCTTCATCACAGCCACAGAAAAGCCAAATACCTGGGGGCCCAGTCACTGAGTTTGTTCCCAGTACAAGACATGCCAGTGTGTAGCTAGCGTATCACACACTGGGACTGCTTGCATTGTCCAGATGGAAAAATCCAGAGATGTTTATTGTGCATGTATCACTGGAAAGGTTCTGTGTCTGTGTCTCTTTCCCTCCTGTTATCACTCCTTGGACCAGGTTTTTACAAAGGGCCCCAGGGCATGCAGAGCCTGGAGGCAGCCCTCCACAGCAGCAGGAGTTTATTCTCAGGCACCCCCTGTTCTGCCTTCCCAACCCCAACAATCCAAAGCCAGAAATATCAAGAACGCTGGGGCCAGCTGCCCAGACGCTGGAGGTCATCCCTGTCCCCCACGGGGCGAGAGCCTGCTGGAGGCCACATCTGCCAAGGGCCAGGACAGACGGTCACCCTGGAGGCCTGTGATCCCCTGCCTGGGCTTTGACGGCCTGCAGGGCCCCCGTCGTGAAGATGAAAAGCAGCCATCTCTCTCCCACGGACCCGGCGGTCCATCCACGTCCAGGCTGCGTATCTGTGAGGTCCTATCCTGTCACCTCATAAAAGTTGCTCCTACTGGAGTGAGCATGGAAGCCGGCCAGGGAGGGAGGCAACTGTTTTCTGGTAACTGTTTTAACAGAGGACTTTTTTCTTTTTAGAACTGCAGCCTTCATGATTAGAGCCCAGCAGGACTTCACCCGTGATGTTTTCAAGCATCTATATCTGTCCTTTTCTATGTCCCAACAGTGAACAACATAACCTGACATTGCAATCGTAAAGCTACCGTTTCTTGTCTGTAAACCCTTCTCCTACCTCTAGCAGTTTATACCTGTTCTCTCCTCTGATGTATTCCTCGCCAAAAACCCATGAGAAAGGAAGTAAAATAACAATAACCATTATTATAATTATTATACCTTTGTATAATAGGTGTAATAATTAATTATAATAAAGTTAATTTTATTTTAATAAATAAACATTTATTAAGCTTTTTCAACATGCCAGGCGTTGTGCTCATTGTCTCAACTAACATCTCATTTGTTCCCTCCATGAGCCCTATAAAATAAGTACTTTTATTGCTCCATTTCACAGATGAGTAAGGGGAGACCTGGGACTGCAGCCCAGAGCCTGTGAGCTTCCCCACTGCACTACTTGACCTCCCTGGTCAGCCCTGCTTCTTCTCCACGCTCATCTCCTTCCCAGGGGAGGCAAGGGCCAGGGGTCTGGGGAACCCATAGCCAGCGTGCAGGCAGTTGAATTGGCCAAGCTCCAGAAAGCAAACCCTCCCGGCTTTTCCAGCAGGTCAGAACTCTGGGGCTGGTTTCCCACTGACCTCTTGCAGGTCAGTGCAGAAGAGTGGTAACTCCTCTGTGAGCACAAAGGAAATAATCAGAGTGACTTCCGAAGCTGCACTGACAGCTCTGGATTAGCCATTCAAACTATTAGATTGACATTTTGGGAGCTGAAATTAGAGGACCAGGGACTGAATAACACTAGCAGCAAGTACGGAGTTCCTATATCCTCCCTAACCCCACCTGCCGAGGTTCCCCTATTACTAACACCTGGCATTAGTGTGGTACCTTTGTTACAAATGATGAACCAATATTGATACATCAGTTTTTAAAACTTTTTTTAATTGAAGTATAGTTGATTTACAATGTTGTATTCGTTTCTGGTGTACAGCATAGTGATTCAGTTATACATATATATTCTTTTTTTATTGAAGTATAGTCAATTTACAATGTGTCAGTTTCTGACGCACAGCACAATGTCTCAGTCACACATATACACACATATACTCCTTTTCAGACTCTTTTTCATTACAGGTTGCTATAAGCAATTGAATATAGTTCCCTGAGCTATACAGTAGGACCTTGTTGTTTATCTATTCTGTACATAGTAGTTTGTATCTGCCAATCCCAAACTCCCAATTTATCCCTCCCTCCCCTCTCTCCCTCCTGGTAACCTTCTATGTCTATGTCTCATTCTGTTTTATAAATAAGTTATTTGTGTCTTATTTTTAGACATATAAGTGATATTATATGATATTTGTCTTTGACTTAGTATGATAATCTCTAGGTCCATCTATGTTGCTGCAAGTGGCATTATTTCATTCCTTTTTATGGCTCAGTAATTGTGATACATTATTATTAACTAAAGTCCATAGTTTACATTAAAGTTAACCTGGGCTGTTGTACCTTCTTTGGTTTGGACAAATGTATGATGACGTGTATCCACCACTGCAGTACCATACAGAGGAGTTGCACTGCCCGAAAAATGCCCTGTGCGCTACCTGTTTATCCCTCCCTCTCCTCTAGTCCCTGACCCCTACTCCTGCCCCAACCCCTGGCAACCACTGATCTTTTTATTGTCTCCACAGTTTTGCCTTTTCTGGAACGCCATACGCGTTAGGTGGAGTTATGCAACATGCAGCCTTTAGTAGATTGGCTCTTTCACTTAGTAATACGCGTTTAAGGTTCCTGTGTGTCTTCTCGTGGTTTAGCAGCTCATTTCTTTTATCGCTGAATACAGTTCCCTTGTCTGGATGGACCACAGTTTATCCATTCACCTACTGCAGGACATCTTGGCTGCTTCCAGTTTTGGGAACAAAACTTCTGTAAACATCTGTGTGCAAGCCTTCGTCTGAAAGTTAAGTTTTCAAGGAGAACAATTGCTGGACTTTATGGTTAAGTATATGTTTAGTTTTGTAAACAGTATTTTAAACTTAATTTTACTTTGGATGTTGTGTGTTTTAATGCGTGTGCTTAAGTTGTTCTGGGGATTTGCAACTCTTTCAATAAGAGCAAGAGACTTCTCAAGCACAAAGGTCCAGCAGTCACGCCTCCCTTCCTGTCCTCAGCTCTGGGCCTCTCTGTCTTTGACCGCCCTCCAGGGGCACAGACATATCTGCTCTCAGAACCACCAAGCTGCAGTTCAGTGCTAAGCTCTGGCTCACACCTTCTGCAGGACTGGGAAGTGATTGTTACAGGCAGTTAAAATTCAGTTCCTGCTGAGTGTACACAAAGATGTCATTTATGTCAAGCTAAATCGCTTAGAAAGTCAGTAGGATTTGAAAGGACATTTTTGGAATAATTCTGGAATGTAATTTAATTCATTGTACACATATGAGATTCTTGAATTTTAATACATTTCATTTCTTTCTCTTCCCTGAATACTGATTTCTGATTGCTCCTCCGTCTTCTTGACATCCGTACGTCTACTTTGGAAAACCACACCTGTATTTTATTAGCTCAGCAGGGCAGGAGGTAGGCCTTGTCTATCTTTGGAATGCTGAAGTAAATATTTACTTAATGAATACTTTGGAGAAAACAATCTTGTTTTTCCCTCCAGTTTGAAAATATCTTTCCATGGGGGTCCATCTTTACAAATATGTATCCACGAGCATCATGGAATGTCATTAACATACTGATTTAACACGTATTTAAATATACTCTTGACGTCTCCGGATCACTGGGTCTTGGAGGAGATGGAATCGAGGGCGTGGGTTCAACCACGAGGGAGTGTCTCTTGGATTCCAAGCCCCGCATTTCAGGCCTTTCTCGGGAGGTTCTAGGTGAACCTGTCACTCCTGCTGACGGGGCCCTGTGCGCACAGTCCCTTGGGGCCCCCCAGGAGCACTGACCTCACAGAGGTTTTCTGCATTCACGCTCTCCGGCAATGCCTTTGGGGAACCAGCTTACAGAGGAGCCCCTGGTGCGCTAGGCCACTGGTACTGCACTCACCCGGCAGCTGACAGCTCCTCCTGGGTTTTCGTTCTTACCAGGCTCCTAAAGGAAGGCTGCTGTGTTTGATTTGTTTGGTTGGTCTGTCCTGCTTCGGTGTCCCAGGTCTTGACCCTCAGCTCTGGTGTCCTCTACACCTTTTCTCCAGAAGCTCAAGGAGAGAATGCTCATGAAAAGCAGTTTCTGTGGCCCTCCCTCCCATTCCAGAATTCCTGTGGTGGGCATGCAGGTGGCTCTAAGCCGCATGGCGGCTCAGTGACCAGATTCCTTCCAGCTGTAGCTCCATCATCCCCAAGGGCCCTGAGTCCATGGAAAGGGGACAAGAAGATAAAGGATGCGTGGTGCTGTCTCAAAAGCTCCTCGTATTCCATTGGCTGGAAGTCAGTCTCATGGTCGCCCCTCCGTGCAAGAGGGGTTGGGAAACTCTGCCTGGCTCTCACTCAGCGAGAAGGAGAGAGAGGTGGGTTTTGGTGGAAAGCCCACAGCCCCTGCGGCAGATCCCATTCCTCTTCCTCCCCAACCCACCCTCACCCTCCCACTCTCGCTCCTTTTGTCACCCTCACAGTGTGACATACTGAGAAGTTGATGACTCAGGACCTAATACCAGCAAGAGTCGGCCACCTACTGCTTCTAAGGAGCAGATACTAGAACCTGCCCGCCAATCATTGCTGTCTTAGTAACATGCGCCGTACCCCGGCCCTGGTCTGCGTTAGCGTTCTTGGAGTTTTTACTTTGTTTGGTTTAAAATTTATTGTCGGTGCTGTTACTCGTTATCCCCAGACCTCGCTGATGTCTACCAGCTCCAGGGGAAATAAAAACCAAGCATTAGCAAGCATCCTCCCTGAGCACAAATGCCTTTCAGAGATTCAAGCTCAGCATCAGTCTCGTGATATTAATCTTCGGACAAGGATCCCATTCAGGTGCATTTGCCTTAATGATATTGTTAATGGAAAACAGGACCAGACTTGGGGTTACAGCCCTTAATACAGGGTCCTGCAGCCTCCACCCCCACTCTAGCTGAGGCTGGTTCCTCCCGGCTACCGAGGTACGAGAGAAGTCAAGAAGATTTAGGGGAGCATTGGACATTGATTGGGTGTCCCGTGGAATAATGTGAACTTTTGGCTTGGAGATGGGGGAGGGATGAAGGGCGAGGGCAGGCCAGTGTGGCATCTCCAGGAACTGCTGTGTCCGTGGGAATTTGTTCACTGGAGTAGCCAGCTGCTGCCTTAGGCAAGAGACTCAGGGGGTTTTTTTATTTGTTTATTTTTTGTCACCTTAGGCTCCCTTTTCTCTTCATAACTATTCTGAGTGTGAGTGCACACCAGTCAGGGCCTGCCTTCGCTGTTAATCCACTGAATGATCTCTGCTTGTCCTCACACCCATCCCTTACTCTCCTGGGGCTTAAGAACTTGCTGGCACTCTGTGTGTGTGACTTTGGTAAGCCCTTCCTGTTTCCGCCCTCTCCACCTTAACAGTCCCCATCTGTATCTGTGCCCTGAATTCCCCGAGTGGGGAAGGGGCAGGGATTTCAAGGAATTGGGCCCCCCTCCCCACCCACTTTCTGGCCTTTTAAGGTCAGCCTGGGGACTCACGGAGCCTGTGGGTGCGCCCTGAGGCTCCAGGTCTACTGGAAGTCAAATCTTCCGCCATCTTGGTTCTCACCAGTTTGTCCTTCCTCAGTTGCTGTCATTCCTTCAGTGGTTGTGCTCTGCCCACTTCCCTCCTGTCTCAAAAGCTCCAGGCCAAGATTCACCCCTGGTTTGGGCACACCATCCTAAACCATTTTGCCTAAGTAGGAATTCCGTAAATACTTGTTGAACCGACCTGGGACCCCTGAAGCCAGGGCCTTGTCTTCTCTGTTTCTTTGGGGCCATCTCCTGGCACATAGTATGTACTCACTCTCTCCCTGGCAGTTGGTTGATTGATGAGGTCACAAACCCAGGACACAACTGCAGAAAGAGACAGGAGCGGAGATGGCATCTTTAGTTAATGCCGACCTCCCCTCTCCGCAGGATGTTTTTAGAGGAACAGGAAGTTGTGCTGTTTATGTTCACAATCCACAGATTCTCAACTGGGCGGAGACCCTTGCTATGACTCAGGGAGGGCAGGTGTCAGCACAGCAGTATTTTCTAAGAAAGAGCCAATGCTGGCAAGTGGATGACGTTGAACTCAAGAGCCTTGACAATGGCCTGGATAGACAGAACTGGTGTACACAGTTTTGGTTTTTGTTCTCTGGGACAAGGGCCATGTTGACAGTCCTTGGTGTGCTTCGTGGGTCTCAGCTTAAAGGGAGAGGACAAAGTCATGAGATATGCAGGGAGGGAGCCTACCAGCCAGGGAGGGATCTGAATACAGCTGCGAGAAAACTTAGCCTTTCATGAGCTAAACAAGTTTGCTCTTAAGCTAAAGACCAAAAGGAGGCTGGAGAAGGCTGAAGTGAACCGTCAGACAATGAGCTAAAAGATAAGCAAAAATGAATGGACTCCTGTTGTAGCTAGAAAATGCACATTATGCTCTTGGGAACCTATAGGAGTTATTGGTTCATAAGGATTGTTCAGGCTTGTGGAGGGCAAATTACCTTTATCCACAAGTATTTACAGAGCAGTATTACAGGCTGGCCTCTCTGCTGGGATACAAGAGGTATTCAGAACAGTCCCCACCTCAAAGCATTTATAATTTGGATGGAGAGCTAAGCTCTCTGAAAAGAGGACCACACGGAGGCTCTCAAAAGCAAGCGCAACTGCCTACATGGCCAGGAAAACTCTTAAAGAGACAAATTGTGAGTCTTAGTTTGAATCCTGAATCTTTAAATTTTTTTGTATCTTAAATGCTCTTATAGAGCAAATGTACTTGTCTTAGGCTGCATACTTGCAAACAACAGAAACAAATTCTGACTGGTTCAAAAGAAAAGAAATTTAGAAGAGTATAGCCGGGAACCACATGCTCAGAAAACGGGCAGCAAGCACGAGAGGCTGGAGGGTGGGAAGCACCACTGTGTGTGCCCGTGGGAACAACTTGTAGGGACACCACTGTCAGCACTGCAAGGTTGAAGATTCCAGGGCTTCCAGTGCCGAGTCGTGTCCTCATCCTGCTGCAAGGGAAGCTAGAAGGTTCTGATTTGCAGTGGGAGGTGGATACTCATTCAAGAGGTGGAGAATTCTCCAAACATAAAGGGGTTTCGGCTTCAGGACAGCCAACACAAACGCCAAATGTTCACCATACCCTCCGTATCTAGTGCAGGAACAGAAAGCATGAATGTGAAAGAATAACCATTTCTGGTTTTAAAAAAGGAAGACTGCAGAATGGGAATTTTGCAGGTTACCAATGCAGTAAGATTCTGCTCAGTGGGAGTTGGGGAAGTCTTAGGGGAAAGGGAGACCTTGAGGAGTTTGGAGAATTGGGGTAGATGGAGAAGAGGCGGGGAGGGTTTCCAGGCTGGGAAACCACCCAGAGGTCAAAGATAGCCTGATGTGGGTTTGAGGTCAGGGAGGAGACAGCCCAACCTCCCTACCATGCCAGCCTTCTCCAGGCTGAAAGTCTGACATGGGAAGACCCATCTCATTTTAATACCTGCTGCAGTCTCTTCAGCATCACTCTGAAGGCCTATTTATCATATTTATATTATTTATCAATAACATCATGATATTAATTATGAGAATGGCATCACCACTACTCTGGCAATCTTTGACTTTTAACTGGAATGTTTAGCCAATTTATATTTAATATAATTAATGTATTGATGTGGTTATTTGTTGTTTGTTTTTACTTTGTCCAATCTATTTTTTATTCCTCTATTTCTTTGCCCTCCTTTCTTTGGAGTTAGTTGATTTTTTTTAAATTAAATTTTAATTTATCTACTGGCTTTTTAGCTAACCCTATGTGCATTAGTTTTTTTTTTTAAGTGGGTGCTCTAGTGATAATAATAAATATTCTTAACTTTCCACAATTTATTTAAGAGTCAATATTGTACCATTTCACAAAAATGAAAGGATTTTGCAACCGTGCAGTTTCATTCACTGCCTTTATGTGCTATACTTGTCATATGTATTACATCTACATATGTTGTATACATTATGATACAATGTTACACATTTTGTTCTAAATACTCATCTTTTAAAAGAGATACTAAGAGAAAATAGACTCTTACAAGTTCCCATATATCTGGCATTTCTAGTGTCCTTCATTACTGATAATTTGAGTTCTTATCTGATCTCATTTCCCTTTGGCGTAAAAGAACTTTCTTTAACATTTCTTGTAATTCAGGTCTGCTGATGATTAATGCTTTTCGTTTTCATTTACATGAAAGAGTCTTTGTTTCGCCTTCATTTCTTAAGTGTATTTTCTCTGAATATGGAATTCTGGGTTGATAAGTGTTTTTTGTTTTTTTTTTTTCCTTCCAGAATTTGATGCACAGGGTTTGGGGCAAAGTAATTTATCACCATTATACAGATATACAGACTGAAGATGCTAGAAGTATAAACAGAGGTCAGAAATTATGGCTCCAGGCCTCTTGTTCTTTGCTAATTTACTCAGTTGTCATCTTCCCCTCACCACCCATCACCTTACTCCTTCAATGACACGAGCTTGCCCCAAAAAAGTTTATCACAAGTTACATTTCCTGGCCTGGGAGCATCCCCCCACCCCAGACCTCTTGTTAAATAAGGACATCCTGTTATGAAGCTCTTTTGTCCTTTATTTATGTTTGAAGGGCTACAACATTCCTATTGCCTGAGAGGAAAGATCTTTCTCTCAAATGCTTTTCTCCTTGGCCACAGACCCCAGCCTTGAGTTCATATCCTGAACCAATGACTTCTTCTAAGTGGTTTAGTTCATTATTAGCAATGTTCTGTAAACTGTATCTAAGCCTCACTGGTGCAGCTGGAGGTGACAAGGAGTGAGAGCTGGTGTTACTGACTCCTCGGGTCTGTACTTCCAGAAGCTTCTGGTACCTGCTCCATTCGGCTTTTCCTTCTCCAGCGCCCCCTCCCCCATAACACAAATCAACTTTTTAAACAGCCACAGTGGTCAGTTCTTAAAAAAAAAATATCCGATCTCCTGATGAAACTGAGAGAAGGTTGATTTTGAAAAGGGCTTCATTTCATCAGAGTTACAAAGCTGGCCTGAAAGCTATATGGGATGTATTTTTTAAATATTTGAATTCAAATGTTTTTAGGTAGGACAGACACCACCAACCTCTATTATGTTTTGCCTGCAGACACTTAGGTTTGTAACTCTTGTAGCAAGTTCTATCTGAGGGCATCCAGAAGAGCACAAGGAACCTGGGATTTTGGCTCAGCCACCGCTGGCACCTGAGTAAAGGGTCCAGAGACCAGAAAGCATCAGTAGTAGTCGGTTCTTATCTGAATATAGTCCCCAAAGATACAGAAACACACCTCCTAGGCCCCAGGTCCCAGCTCACCAGTTCCAGGCACAGCTGCATTTAGGTTCCTCTTTATGGTTACCCAAGATACAGTTGGAAAAATCCACCTGCACAGCCTAATTTCATATCTCAAAACTCAAGCCTAACACAGTGACATTTGTAGGCAAATTATCATAAAGAACAAATGTGGGGACTCCTGCACAAGTCAGGAATGACTCAGTATTTAATTGAATGAAATCAAATTGCTCTGGGTTCTTGTTACTTCAGAGGAGATCTCTGAAATCCAGTGGGAGCTGCTAGAGCCACAGACCCAGGGTTGAATGTTGCCTTTTTCAGCTTCTAGGGGCTACCTGTTTTCCATGGCTTGTGGTTCTCTCCTCCATCTTCAAAGCACATCACTCCAGTCTCTGTCTCTGTGGTCTACTTGCTTTCTTCTTTGCTGAAGTCAAATCTTCTGTCTCCTTCTTGCTTTTTTTTTTTTTTTTTTGAAGTTTTTATTTTGATGAAGTTCATCAATTTTTTTCATTTTTTAGTTTTATTACGTAGAATTGTTACAATTTGACTGCACATATACAATATATTGCATGTAAATACATATATATATTTAATTTAAGTTTTTTTATTTTGATAAAGTTCATCAATTTTTTTTCATTTTTTTAGTTTCTGTCTCCTTCTTGTAAGGATACTTGTGATTATATTTAGGGCCACGCAGATGACCCAGGATAACCTCTCATCTCAAGATCCTTAATTTAATCACCCCTACAAAGCCCTTTTTGTCATATAAGGTAAAATTCACAGACTCTGATGATTATAAAGTGGACATATCTTTGAGGATGCATCAACCTGGACAACTCCCATTGACCTTCTAGGTTCTGCTGAGACTTTATTTTTCTCCTCTGAGAGGCCTCCCTGGTTCCCAAGATGTGACCGGGGGTCAGACTGCCTCGTGCAGTGTATCACACACCAGATTGTAATTGTCTTTCTGTCTCCCTTCTCTCCCAGCTGCTTAAGGGCTGAGATCCGCCCACCTTCTCCCTCTCAGTAGCCCCAAGGTCTGGCACGTGACATATGCTCAATGTACGTCTGCAAGAATGAAAGCACCCCTCTAACTGACAGTTCCAGAAGGAACAGCCCTGAAGCAGTGGGCACAGAGGGCCCCTGGTCAAGGTGATAAAGGGGCCTGAAGAAAGCAGGACCATAGCCAGGTGTGCTGGCCGGACAGGACATGCGACGCTTGGGAGATGCCTCCCTGGCGTTTGGAGCCTAGAGCTCTGCATAGGCATACAGCAGTCCACCAGCAGTACCGCCCCGGGCTCCTCGAGCCACAGGCGCTGCTCACCTCTTGCTCTCACCCCGGGAGCACAGCCCTTGAGAACAAGTACTCGGAGTCCAACTTCACTGCACTTCCGTGGTGGTCTGTGACTGGCTCCTCTAGACACTGATTAACTTTTCAGTTGAAACACAGTCATTAGGCAAATTCCATCCCCCTATCAGGGAAGATATAAACATAATTAAACATTAACCTGGACCCATGGGTTTACAACCCACAGCTGCCCTCGGGCACGTTGGCAGAGCCAGCTTGCCCCGGGTCCAGATAGCTGCTTGGCTGAAGGAAGGGAAGCGGACAGTATCTTGCTTTCCATTTACGCCAACAGATATGGAAACGTGACCCCTGGAGTGTGGACGTATACATCAGCAAGGTTTACCTGTCAGCAAGAAACACAAACATACGTATACCCCCAAGGCTATATAATAGCACAGCTGCATGTGTTTATTTCTGACAAGACTTACCTAGTTTTAGTTCTTTATGCCAAAACTTTTAAGCCACTAGAAATGTCCTGCAGAACGGGGCTGCAAAGGGAAAGACGTCCTGATAACCTGAGCCCTTGCTACAGCAGGCATCCCGCCCTTACCGCTTGCAGGCAGCACGCTTACAGCGTGTTCTTTTGCTGTGTGATTGAGGTAGAGTGGGTGTGAGTTTCCCCTTTGGATGATTAAGAGTGGAAACAGGGCTGGGGAGTCTGGTCAACCCTCAAAAAGCATACACCTTTTGGAGACTGCAAATGCCAGGGTAGTGTGTGAGTGACCACTCCCCTCCATAGAGCCTGCTTCGGCCATCCTCACTCCCTTGGGTATCCGGGTGCTGGTAGCTGAACATTCTGGAACTCACAGTCAAAACACTGGTCCTGTTGGAAGCACCAAACTCATCGTTCCAGGCTGATCCCAGGGTCAAACCTTTCTAGACAGCTCAAAGAATATTCTTTCTCCTTATTTCCCCAATAAGCTCATTTCCTTCCTCCCTTCCCCCAACTCTGCATCTTTAAACTACTTCTTCATTCTGTTACCACCTCCATTCAGAGTCCTGTGCTTGCTGGCATCCTGGGCCAGGGAGAAAAACAGCCACGAGAGAGGGACCTTGGAATGAATAAGAGCTGTGCACTTGGTCCTGACACGTCATCACACAACGAGCAGTAATTACAAAAACTGAGATTTCTTTTCTCTTTCATCAACCCTGACTTGACAGGAAGTTTAAGGCCAGGATCAAAAGCATGCATTTTGGAGTTGGAAATACCTGGTTAGTGGTGGTTCTGCCATTGGTAAGCTGTATGCCCTTGAACAAGCTAGTCCACCCTACTGGTCCTTAGCTTCCCCTGTGAAATGGAATAACAGAGATACTTACCCAACAGGGTCATCATAAGAATAAATGAGATGGAGCACGCAAACGGCTTAACAATTCCTTGCCTATGTAGCAAATGACCAATAAACAGTAGCTACTATTATTTTTAGCAATGATGAGATTGTGGGTGACATGAAAGCCACATGTAGGACTTTGGTTGGACAATGCTGGTGAATCCACCACTGCGGCATCTCTATCTTATACTCAGGGAAGATCAGGGTATGGACGGCAGGTGGAAAACTTTTCCTAGAGCACATGGAAACTCACATAGGATGGGATTCTGAAAGGCTGCTCCCAAATGCCTCCTGGGTCTCTAAGCAAATGAAGAGAATCAGTCTTTACCCTACACTGTTTTTGTTGAGAATCTGGCCCAAAGAAAAGTATTTTAGCAGAAACTGTCACATGTAGGGTTGGCGTCAGAGGAAGAACATTGAGCCGTCCACTAGGGAGGGGCTGAGCCATCCAGCTTTGTATGATGGATCACAGAGGGAAGAAAATGATTCAGGGGCAGTTCTAACTCACTGAGCCAGGAGCCTGATGGGGTCAAAAGCTACTTCTCACAGGTATCAGGCCAGAATCTTGAAAGAAGGAATTTCTCAGGGCTGAAGTAACCACAGACAGCTCCAACTGGTTTTGTGGCTGGTAATGTTTGTTTAACATTACGTCCAGATGTCTAGATTGTGAGACACAGACGCTGGCTTCAGAAAGTGTTTATAAAATTCTTTGTTGAACTCCATACCGGGTTAGATACTGAGACAGATCAAACTGAAACCAAATTGCAGGCCCCACCCTTGAGAAGAAGGGCTGGAATGGGTCCCAGGTTTCAAAGAAATGGACAAGGAACCAAAGGACGGGAATCATATGAGCAAGGAGGACTTGCCCGACTTTCTCAGCTGTTTTCCAATTCCAGGAAAAATGCTGCCGTGGACATGGCAAAGTAATCAGGGGCTGTGTTAAGCTCCGGTTTCCTAGGTGAGCCCAGGACAGTGAGAAAGCCCCCTCCCTGGACCAAGTGGCCATCCCACTGCTGGGCAGCTAGTGAGACACTTTGCTTAGCAACCTCTCGGTGAGCGTGGGAAGAGAATGCTCCACTCCCCAAAAAACTGGCTTAACTGCTGCGTTACTCTTTCTTGGTTTTTTCTACCAAACTTAGGCATTAAGATCCTCTATTTGGTAACGACTTCCTGTTCTGGCAAAAAAGTGGAAATGGTTGTTTTTTCTGTTTGTTTTCACCCTGGTGTTTGCTACAGACGGAGGTTTGTATTTTTAGGTTTGACTTTGGGTAGCAGAAGACAAAGAGCTCCATTGTAGAATCAGCTCAGGTCAACATCCACTTCCCTTCTTGGGGAGCTGTTTAGGTGCTCTGTCCTAAGAAGGAATATGTCCAAAAATGTCCTTCTTGTGAAAAAAAAAAAAAAAAAGGAGGTATAGATGAGAGACTTTTAGATAGGGGCCTTCATCAGCCAACTTAAATCACAACAGTGTCCAGCTTACATCTGGGTCTCATAACAATGACAAAAAGTTTCCCAACAAACATACTAATAATGTTCAAAACACCTGAAAAATCATTTATCCACAGCTTACTGTCAAAGAGTGCTGTGACTGAGAGGCTGTTATTTTTGAAATAGTCTATACATTTCATTCTTCATTTGATGGATTAGGGGTGAAGGGATTGGAAAATAGAGGAATTCATCTTGCCCTCCACCACTCCACTTCCCATCAGTGTTTAAATTATTCGAGCAAACTTTCTTCGACAAACTGAAGATAAGTCTGAAATAGCTGGAGTAACTGGTGACAAAGTTTTTCCTCCTGGCAAATTAAAGCAAATCATTTTGCTGTCAAACCTTGGGCACGTGGCAACCCAGAGCAACTTTATCCATCACAGAAGTTGGAAAAGTGGGTCCCATATGCTTGGAGTGAGGTTAGGGGACAGGATATTTGACCAAACAAATAAAATAGAAAATCGAGTCTTTGCATTCTGTTGAATGAACACTCAGATACCTTTCTAGAGATAATTGGTTCTTAAAGGTTGCATTCATGAGGATAGGGGATGCCAGGGTATAAGACAAGAGAGTAATTTCCTAGGAATGGTGAGTCTCACTAGGATGTGTAAGTTCTCATAGTGCCTCTCATTGGGTCTCAAGTAGGTGCTGTGAGACTCAGAGTGGAGACTGGATATTTGGGGGTGACAAGAATCTTTGGGCGTTTTCTCCCACACACAGGCAGTAGAGGGGCCTCAGAAACCCTCCTGTCTACCAGACACAGAACACTCACTGGTTAGGGCTACAGGCTCTGGTGTCAGCTGGACTGGGTTACAACCTGGGGACCACCATCCACTGGCCAATCATTTAATATCTCACTTTCCTCATCTGTCAAATGGAGATTATTCTATAACGGATATCCTTCAAAGGCCTTGAAGGATAAGTGAGGTGATGCATGCAAGCGTTTTAGTGTCAGCCACACACTAAAAGTATATTTGCTGCGAGACTCTGCATAATCGTCTGAAGGCCACGTGCAAGGGGGTGGCATCATGGGAGGCCTGTGTTTAATTCACGTAGGCATTAAAGACCAGTTTCAAGCAGGCCTGAGACCGAAGATGTTAATATGCACGGTTGCTCCTTCATTTTTTTTTTTTTTTTTTAAGACGAGGAGCTTTGCAGACAGTAGCTAAAAAACACCACCAAATGGAAGAAGTTAACTACTTGATGATCCTGAGCACATGGCCCCCAGATCTTCTGGCCCGTAGGGACTGATCATCAATCAGTCAGAGAATTGTGCACAGCTGATCGGGAATGCCCCACCCTCAATTGGCTTTTAAAATACTCAGCTGAAACCCTTCAGGGAGTTCGGGGCCTTTTAGGCATGGGCCACCCATCCTCCTTGCTTGGCCCAGCAGTAAACCTTTGTCTGCTCCAAACTGTGACATTTGGTTTGTTTGGCCTCACTGTGCTTTGGGCACACAAACTCGCATTCGGTAATAACTTTGGCAAAGCCAGCCTAGAAGTCTGGGCCTGTGGTAGGTCGATCTGGCCAGAGCCAGCTCCTTCCCTGGGTCCCGGCAGCTGCCGGAGCTCTCTTCACTCCGGGGAACTAGGAGGGACCCTCCCTGGAAGGCATCAGCTGCTGGCATGAGGCTGTTTGGAGCTGAGAAACTTCTGAAGAAGCTGTGGTCCACATTTAGTGTCACCTGGGGTGATTCGCTCCAGCTTGCTCAGGCTGGGATCTTCTCCACTCCATCTGGCTCATTCCCGTGCGGGAAGTGAGCAGCTCTGGGCTCATTGCAAGCCACTCCAGGTACGTCCTCTTTCAAGAGCTGGGCCAGTCTGTTTGGAGGTCTCCGTCTGGGAGTGGAAGTGGAATTTTCAGACCACACCTACTCTGATTGTCTGTGCAACTGTAGGTTATTTGGTGGTGGTGTTTTGTGTGTATAGTTTTGGAGTGAGCCACTCTAGCTTGCATAGGATGGGAAAATTCTGCTTCCACCTGGAAGGGAAGTGAGCCTTCTGGGCTCACTGGGAGCCGTTCTAGGTCTGTTTTCTTTAGGGAGCCAGGCTGCTCTGGAAGCCTCTATCTGGGAGTGGAAGTGGCATTTTGGGGCTACCCCTTATCCGACTTTGTGGGACCATGTCTGTCATTTGTGTGTGTGTATCACTACTTGCACTGGCTGGTTGAGACATCTTTTGTGAGTAACAGGTCTCACATGTGACAACACCAGGGTGTCCTTCCCTGTTGCACTGGCTTCGCCTGTGTTGGTGGAGCATTTCCCGTTCTAGCTTTGGTCATTCATTCAGCTTCATCTCTGATGAAGTGGAGTTTACATTCTGAAAATACTTCTAATCAGAGGCAAGCAGCAATCACCTAAGTCAGTGGGCATTTCTTGAGATTCTCGTGCGCCAGTGGTGAATTAACTAAGCAAAAGGAACTCAAAGGTTCTGTGAATGCAATGAACGATGGCCAGGCATTTGGAAGCTGAATGGAAACCCCAAAGTGGCTTCCTTGACAAGCCATCCTGGATGAGCACATGGCCCCTCTCTCAAGTCCAGGAGAGGAGACTTGAGTCTCTCTGACTACAGGCTGGCTCTTGAAACCAGGCTGAGGACAACTCATGTGGTCACATGGGTTTTACAGGCCCCTTCTTCCCCTTGTATTTCCTGGTACAGCGGCCGTTAGCTTGGCATTGTGAGAGGCTTGGGGGCCCTGGATCTTACAGGCGGGAGGAAATTGGCAGAGGGGCAAGGTTTGAAGAGGGGGACTCTGAAGTGCTGGCTGAGACTCCCGCTCCTGCTGGGACCAGCGATCCCGGAGCCAGAGTGTCTGCGGGAAGGAGTGGTGGACTTAGTGGCTGACTGCTGAGCCCTTCGGGGCCTCCACTGTGAGCCACAGAGGCTGATTCTGGTCATCGGGCAGAGGGAGTTTATGGAAAGGAAATGGGCTAGCTCACAACTGGGGGGAACCTGGAGAACCAGTCGCATAGAACCACCTCCGAATCCACACTACAGAGCTGTCCTGACGAAGAGGCTGCTGCCTTGTGGCTGCCCCACCAAGAAAAGGAGACCAGCACTGCCACTATTTCTGTTTTACTTCTTCTAAAGGAAACCTCGGCTTCCCCCTTGCCAGCACTACGGGTCCCACCCAGAGCCTTTCTCCTTAAAGTCCTCATCTTCAAGTAAAATGGAACTCTGATTGGTGGAACCCAGTTCATACACCTGTACTCTAATGACAGAAGTTTGGGAACTGGTTTTCTGGATTTTTCCTAATGAAGTAGAACTCGTAAAGCTAGAATTTCCCAAATAGAGCAAAGATAGGTTAAAAAGGTGCTGGACAGCTGGGAAACATTGCAATTGTCTAATTCACTCAACCCCTTAGCAAACTCAAGGCAAACATACACCAACCACCCACCAATGTTAAGCACAATGTCAACTACAACAAAATTCTTTGCCTAACATAGTTCAACCCTCCTGTGTCCAGGCTACAATAACTCCTCTGCCTAAAATGGGTACTCAAACTCAAATAGTAGTGGGCCCTCAGAAGGAAAAAAAGAAAAAATAATTGGAGGCATCTCATCTTTTATTGGAGAAAACTGGCAAGTGTGTTTATAGTATAAAACCTTCAGGGGATATTTGGTGATTAAGGAGCAGTCAAGTACCCAGTGGGTCCCTCTCCTTTCCCACTAGCTTATTCTGTAGCCTCATGCCAGAGAGAGGAGTATCCCAGAATCCTCTCTCCTCTAAGCGTCATAAGGGCTCAAGATGCGCTGTCCAGGGCGTCACACTGTGACTCTATTCTGTGAGCACTGACTTTTCTGCATTGGGCAGCCCCAAGCCAGGTAGTAAAGTTCCTTTTCAGGGCTCACAGCCTCCCAGTTCCTCTCTGTATCCATTTCCCCCTAAGCTGCTCTCTGGAAAAGGACCACAGTCAAGTGTGAGGGTCATTCATTCTTATCTGTTTACCTTGGAATCCTGGCAGTCTTTGACTAACCCTCAGAGAGGGTGTCCCATGACCCAGTTTGAGGAGGCTGCCCAGTCTCTCAGAAACTGGCAGCAGAACTGGTACTAGAATCCAGCTCTTAGCTCCCCCATGAGAGTGCCTCTTGTTTCAGGATATTTGTATGTAATAGAGGACAGAGGCTTAAACCAAAGGACTGAGTCTCCTCTCGTGAAATGCCAGTAACCCTTGAGGCCTTGTGCTAAGGATTGCTGAGTGACAGCCCAGGAAGCCATGCAGAGGCGAAGGCTCAGTGAGCAGATGGTCCTGGGGCATCTGTAGCTGGATGCACACCTGATGCCCTCTGCTCACAGCTGATGAGGAGCACAGGGCTGGAGGAGGAAGGGATTCCATCATGATCTCCACTTTCCGGGGCTTCCCATCCCATGGCTGGGAGGCAGCTCCTCTCACTCCTCACACCCGGGGACCGGCTGGCCTTTGATCTGCCAGCCAAATTCAGCTTCTGTGTAAATCATGCTGCTGTGAACATTGAGGTGCATGTATCTTTTTGGATTAAGGTTCCCTCTGGATATATGCCCAGGAGTGGGATTGCTGGATTGTATGGTAAGTCTATTTTTAGTCTTTTGAGGAATCTCCATACTGTCTTCCATAATGGCTGCACCAAACTGCATTCCCACCAACAGTGTAGGAGGGCTCCCTTTTCTCCACAGCCTCTCCAGCATTTATTGTTTGTGGACTTCTGAATGACGGTCATTCTGACTGGTGTGAAGTGATTTCTCATTGTAGTTTTGATTTGCATTTCTCTGATAATTAGCAATATTGAGTACTTTTCCATGTGCTTATTGGCTATTTGTATGTCTTCATTGGAGAATTGCTTGTTTAGGTCTTCTGCCGTTTTTGGATTCGGTTGTTTGCTTTTTTGTTATTAAGTTGTATGAGCTGTTTATATATTCTTGAAATTAAGCTCTTGTCAGTCTCATCTTTTGCAAATATTTTTTCCCATTCTGTAGGTTGTCTTTTTGTTTTGCTTATGGTTTCCTTTGCTGTGCAAAAGCTTGTAAGTTTAATTTTTAAACATAAAAATATGTTTATTTTTGCTTTTATTTCTATTGCCTGGGTAGACTGCCCTAGGAGAACATTGCTAAGATTTATGTCAGATAATGTTTTGCCTGTGTTTTCTTGTAAGAGGTTTATAGTGTCTTGTCTTATGTTTAAGTCTCTAAGCCATTTTGAGTTTATTTTTGTGTAGGGTGTGAAGGAATGTTCTAACTTCATTGATTTACATGCAGCTGTCCAGTTTTCCCAACACCATTTGCTGAAGAGACCATCTTTACTCCATTATATGTTCTTGCCTCCTTTGTCAAAGATAAATTGACCAAAAGTTTGTGGATTTATTTCTGGGTTCTCTATTCTGTTCCACTGATCCACATGTCTGTTTTTGTAGCAATACCATGCTGTTTTGGTTACTGTAGCTCTATAGTATTGTGTGAAGTCTGGCTCCAGCTTCATTCTTTTTCTTCAGTATTTCTTTGGCAATTCTGGGTCTTTTGTGATTCCATATAAATTTTAGGATTATTTGTTCTAGTTCTGTGAAAAATGTCCTGGGTAATTTGATAGGGATGGTATTAAATCCATAGACTGCTTTGGGTAGTGTGGCCATTTGAACAATATTAATTCTTCTAATCCAAGAACATAGAATATCTTTCCATTTCTTTAAGTCATCTTTAATTTCCTTAGTCAATATTTTGTAGTTCTCCATGTACAAGTCTTTTCTTTCCTTCGTCAAATTTATTCCTAAGTATTTAATTTGGAGGGGGAATGCAATTTTAAAAAGGATCGTTTCTTTACTTTCCTTTTCTGGTATTTCATTATTAGTGTAAAGAAATGCCACTGATTTCTGCATGTTAATCTTGTATCCTGCTATCTTACCAAATTCTTTTCTCAGCCCTAGTAGTTTTTGTGTGGAGGCTTTAGGATTTTCTATATATGGTAACATGTCATCCACATATAATGACAATTTGGATCCCTTTTATTTCTTTTTCTTGTCTAATTGCTATGGCTGGGACTTCCAATACTATATTGAATAGAGTGGTGAGAGTGGGCATCCTTATCTTGTTCCAGATTTTAGTGGGAAGGCTTTCAGCTTTTCACTATTGAATGTTATGCTGGCTGTAGGTTTGCCATAAATAACTTTCACTATGTTGAGATATGTTCCCTCTATACCCACCTTGGTAAGATTTTTCTTTTTTATCATAAATGGGTGTCCAATTTTATCAGATGGCTTTTCTGCATCTATTGAGATGATCATGTGTTTTTGTGTCCTTTCTCTTGTTGATGGGGTGTATCATGTTGATTTGCGTATGTTATGAGTGCATCTGAATTCTAATCAGAACCTGAAATGGGAAGAGCAATCACTCAGCTGAACAAATGCTGCAAGAGTTAACTTAAACTTTCAAATAAGCTTCTTAATCTGAGCCTAAGACTAATGTCAATCTATGCAAAAAATCTATAATGACATATTTAAGCTGTGGCCCACACAGTCCAGTCTCAGAGTAAAACCATGATACACAAAAGACAGTCAGCCACCAGGAAGCACTTCTATTTAACATAAGTCCTGCATCTGCACTCCCAAACATCATCAAGGAGCTGGTTGCCTGGGCAATACTGCTCACAGTCCTCCTTTCTTCCACCTGTTCCCTTCTTACCTCGCACATGCTCTAGCTGAGCTTTCCTCTGAAATCCTGGGGGAAGCCCTCTCCAGTATTAATCTGGATAATTATTTTCCTTCTACCCCCTTAGTTTTCTGTATCACAGAAGCTCCTGAGAGCTGGTCTGGTAACACACAACCCTGTGGAAGGCAAGGGAGGGAGGGCAGCGCTTATCCGTTACGACAGTAGTTCTCGCCCAGAATCAAATCTACTGAAGGAGATAAATGCCCATTCAGTGCATGTGTGGGCCCTGCTGCCTTTGGCCTCAGCTTTCATTCTGCAAAAACTTTTTTTCTAAATTTATCATAGCACCGCAGGTAAATAGTAGAAGGTGGGGTGACGTCTGTGGGACTGAGATAAAAGAAATAGCATTACCTACAAAAGAAAACTGTTGGGAATTATTGACAGAAGTTATCAGTGTGAAGAGAAAACAAGAGAAGAGAAAAGAGTCGCGGTGATGCTACTGCCTGCAGCTGGTCTGCATCTCTGTGACGCGGGAGCAGGCTCAGGACATCATGACAGCAGTGCTCATCTTCACTGTGCCGATTATGTGCCGGGTACTTTACACAGAACTTTCCATTTCGTCCTCACAATCACTCTGCGAGGTAACAGCCCTCTGTTGTCGAGGGGAAACTTAAAGCTCAGAGATGTGAAAACTTTTGTTCACGTGTAAGTGCTGGAGTGGGGATTTGAACCCGGGCAGTCTGACTCAGCGAACATGCTTTTCACTTTTACTCATGCTTTACTCTTTCCTCACAAAGAAACGTTCCATTTGGGAGCGTGGAAAGAGAGAGATGCAAAGACTCAAGGCCACCGGCATGTGGGCAGGACTGGTGTTTTCTGCACGAAAGATAGGAGCTGGGGAAGTCCCACTCATCACAAGACAGCGCTTTTGGAAATGCTGCGTAGGCACTATCTCAGGGCAGGCCGCTGCAGCCAACAACCCGGTCCCAGAACAGCTGAACACAAATTTACTTTCTGTTCTCATCAACTCTCATCAGACTGTCCCAGGCAGGCAGCTCTCCTGGGCTTCTGCTCCACTCAGGGACTTGGGGACCCAGGCCCCACCCCCTTGGGGACACGAGGTGAGAAGAGAGTGAGGGGGGGGACACGCCGGCTACTTAACACGCCAGCCAGAAGGTGCCACGTCCCTTGGGCTCAGAGATCACTCACCAGAATCAGTCACCCAGGTGGGTTGAGGAGGTCAGAAATGTAGTCCCTGGCTAGTCAGCCACTTCTGAACAGCAACTCTACACTCTGGAAGGAGACTGATTCTTCGGGGATCAGCCAGCCACTCCTCTACAGGCACACTTTACACAAAGAGTGGAGAGTGATATGAGGGCCCACCAAGTGACACAGGCGAAAGACACCCGAATTTCAGCATCGTATGGGCTGCACTGGAAACGGCGTGCCCCAGGGACTTAGATGAGGGCTTCTCTGAAGGAGCGGAGCCCAGAGGTCAAGGCCATTCCCCAAGCATCTGTGGCCTGCTGAATCTTGGCCGAGGCTCTTCCACTGGTCTTCCCTGGCATGCTGTCTAGTGTCCCTGAATCTGACCTCAGTGGCAGACTTGCCAGAGAACTGGCCTCTAAGTGTAAGACCATCCTTCCTGTGGGTTTAGCTTGTATCAGTTACGTCTGGTCACATGACTTACTGAGGGTTTTTTTTTAAAAATAAGTTCCTATTGACAGGCCACTCTGGGAGTCCAGGCAAGAAATATTGAATCCCAGGATTTAAATCCGCAGACTAAAGACATTTACAGAAAGAATTTGAATAAATGCGCTGTCAGAAGGGAAAGGGGCCAGAAAAAAGGGTGGATGGATTCTAAGGAGAAAAAAAAAAAAACAAAAAAACAAAAACAGGCTGTTCTTAGACTCATATTTCAAATCCAAGTTTTGGGGTCTTTTTTTTCCCCTCAAATTGTCATTAATTATGGATCGTGTGTCCCTTGGAAGTTTGTTAGTATTATTAGTTTTGGAAAGGCGTTTCCTGCTGTTTTTCCATATGTGACTGTTTATTTAGGCAGCTGGTTCTCATTTCTGAGTGTAGTTTCAGTGGTCCAGCTACAGGATAATGGGCCGAAATGTCTCAAACGAAACTTGAATAAATAAATAACTTCAATATTCGTTTTTCAGGGGTCGGTGAATATAGTATTGAAGCCATTGGGACGAACCTGGCCCCTCTTTAGGAAAATGACCCTAGATGGAAATAATAGTGGATTTAAAAACTTGTGAGCTGCATATTTTCTGAAACGCCAGCACTCTTTCTGTACATCTGACACTTTGTGCTTGGAAAATGGTCTGTAACTTCGCTTCAAAATACCCCTCAGAGGAAAACTGCAAAATTTCCCTTAGTTTCCAGATGAGGAAACAGGCTCTGGAAAGACAAACGTCTCTCTCTCCCAAGGTCACAGGGAGAACACAGAACCTGGAGATCCGGAGTCCCAGTTTCTCACCCAGTTTCTCACTCCTCTGGTCCATCCCACCTTTGTGAGGCCACTTTTCCTCCCAAATAGCCAAAAAGATTGTAGGGTAAACTCACCCAGACCTGGTGAGTTGCTATGAGAACTTCCAGGACAATTATAGGAATTTCCACTTGAAATGAGTGGCAATGAGATGGTCAGTGCCCGAGTCAGTGTTGCATATGCAAGCAGTCCCATTAGAAAGGCTCCGCAAAGCGGAGTTTTCTTTTACTTGAAACCCTCTTTACCTACCAGCCTCATTCTACCCGCCTCTGTCTCCTCTGGCCCTGTCTCCTTCTCCACTAGGACACCTCCCTACATCTCTCTTTTGTGTTAGCACTCCAGCATCCTCCATCGCCTTTTGATGACACCTCCTCCAGGCAGCCCATTCCCCTCGCTGCATAAGCACAGCCGGTTGGAGTGGACAGGAACCAGGCAGAGAGTGAGGTTGGGGGCCCGAGCTCACATGTATGCCAGGGTCCAGGTGTGGGTCTTGTTGGGGCGGAACAGGCCCAGCCGCACAGCAGGTTGGTGGGGTACAGCAGAGTCCAGCATAGCGGGAAGTCATGACCTTAGACACAGGGCACATCTGTGCTGTTGTGGAAAAGGGCACTCTGGACATGCGGTCAGAAATCCTGTCTTCAAATCCTGCCTTTGACAATTGCCAGCTGTGTGGCTCTGGACACATAGCTTAACTTCTCTGAACTCAATTTCCTCCTCTATAAAATGAAGGCTGCAATAATATTAAATATTTATGTAGTTCTTACAATATCCCAGATGTTCTGAGAACTTTACTATATGAATTCATTTAGTCCTGACACCAGCACTCTGGAGTGTGCCACCATTAGGTATTGTACAGTTCCAGGAATGGAGGCCCAGAGTTTACCAACTTGCCAAGACCTCAAGGCTTGCCGTGACTGAGCTGGGATTTGAACCCAGGCAGACTGAATCCACTGTCTCATAGGGTTGCTATGAAGTAAACTCTGTAAAGCTCCTAGGTCAATGCCTGGCAGAAGGTCAACAATCACTAAAGATGTAGAAATAAAAGAGGCTGGATGTGAGGGATGGGCAGGGATAGACGTCAGGACAAGACCCACAGAGGGAAGGGGCACGTTAAAAGCCAGTTTTGACAAAAGGACAAGAAGCGGCTGCACAGACAGACCAAGTGGAGGGGCCTGCGTTTGAACTCAGCCCAAGGTCTCAGCTTAGCTGTCACTTCTTCCAGGAAGCCTTCCCTGATTTCACATGGCTGAATTGGGGCCCCTCCTCTCCAGTGTGTCCTCCCGCATGGGGACCAGGCTCCTATGGCAGCACTGGAATCAAATTTGCTTCTTCTCCCCTCTGTGGCCTCAGCAGTGACGTCTGCCTGCTCATCTGTGTGCCCCCAGGGCCTGGCATCCAACCCGACACATAGCAGGTCTCAAGAGCTCTACTTGGATAAATCAACAAACAAATAGACACAGAGGATCCCAGGGCAAGCAGCCTGATAACAATACTCCTGCCTCTTCTAAGCATTTACAGTCTCACAGCCATTAGTCCCACTGAGAAGTCAGCCCTGCCTTCATTCCTGCCCCAGGCGTAGCTAGTCAGTGGGGTGGGTCTGTGGATCTGTGGGTACGTGTCAGGGAGCAGACAGCTGCTAACTGCTGGGCTATACCAGGGCCTGAAGGAGGACCTGTGAGCAGACCCCCTCACCTTCGGGCTTCTCTGCCACCCAGGATGGTGACCAGAGCAGCTGGGACTGGCACTGGGATGTCTCCCATCCAGAGCAGGCCTCTCACCCTTTTAGGATCCCCAAGGCTTCCCCTGGAGTGTTTAAATACTGTCTGGAGCAAGAGTACCACAGAAATGCTCCTCTCAGCAGAATTTTCAAGGAGTGGCTTTTTCTACTCAGGCCTATCCTCAACAAGGCAGGCTATTGGGGTCCCCCCCCCCAGCTCCATCCCAGCCACGACAGACCCTCCTTCCTTGTTGACACAAGGTCTTCCTGCTCCTTCCAGGCCTGGGGGGTTGGGGAGGAGGGGCTCTCTCCTGGGAGTCTCCATGGGAACCTCTAGGGGAATTCCAAACCCTACAGATTGCCTGCCTCTGAACTTGGCCTCTCTCACAGTTGCTCAAGAACGCTGGCACACAGATTGGGAGACTCAGCATAAAATGCGTTGGTTTTCTTTCCCCAGCACCATCGCCCCGGCCAACCCCCAGTCCTCAGAAATGCCTTATTGTGTAAGCTGGAAACAGGCAGGCCAAGATGTCATCGGTTTTGGCACAAAGTGTTAAGATCAATGCATAATCACCTAACAGGCCCAAGGTCGATTTTTATAGTTTTCCTCTGCAGCTCCATCAGGCCAAGTTATTTCTACAAACAAGAAAGGCAAAGCCATAGTCACCAGGGCACTGGGCACAATTTCCAGACTTGGCCCTTCCCAGCTGGGAAAACCTGGGCCTTGGACAGGTACCTCCAACCTGTACTCTTTGCGTCTCCTTTTTGGGGTGCAAGAGAGAGCAGGAAACACCGGTCCAAGCAGTCCTAGTGCCAGAGAGAACCAGGTGACCCTTGTTGGCAGAGATAAAGGGCTTCCTGCTAATCTGGTCTCTGGAAAACACAGGTCAGGGAACATTCCTGGCAGCCCTCGGAAAGCCCGCAAAAATAAAAGTTCTCCATCAATGACATTGTTACGAGGTACAAGAAACAAGGCAGCCGGAGGCTGGCTCAGGCTGTGCGGGCTGGGTGGAAGTGGCACGTCTCCACTTTGCCCTTGACTGTGGCTGTGGACGGGCTGAGGGGGCTGCCGCCTGTGGGCGTGACCTGAGCGCAGCGACACAGACTCAGAGCCCAGCCCCAGTTCTACTCCCAAGGCCGCTACAAGTTAGTGGCCCGAGTAAACGGAGTGAGTGTATGCTCTACCTCTCAGGCTTGTCATGAGGTTTAAACCAAGCAGTGGGGCGGATGTGACTGTGCCGGCTAGTAAGTGCTATTGTTTCTGGGCTCTAAACCTCCTTGGCTCTGTGATGCTGGGGCTGGGACTTTACAAACCACATTTCCCCGTTGCCAGCTGCTCCCCTGTCCACACTGCCGATGGCGAGTTTGCAGCTGCAGGACTGGAGTGAGGAAGGCAAGGCACCCCTGAGGATGCAGAACTGAAGGCGGCACAGATCTCAGCTGTGGACCCTGCACCTGCATCCTGTCCGCCCACCCCCACCCCCCCGCCGCCCCTCCTTTGCTCACAGAGATTCAGACTAAGAGCCGTTCCTTACTGCCTCAATTTACAAACACGTGCCTCTGCCTCTCTGATGGAGCGCCAACCTCCTGAACATTCCTGGGTAGATTTAATGACTTCGGTTTCTTTTGTTCCCTCCAATGACAATGGACAAGTTGCTTTTAATCAACAAGGGAGCATTCAGGGCTTCAGCATGGCTGCAGGGATTCCTGGAGGTGGTGGGAATGGGGAAGTCCTGGCTTCCTGTCTCTGGAGGAGGTGGGCTTGGGCTTAACGAAAGGGGGACAAGGTGACTCAGGTGGCCTGGATTCTGTCACTGTCAGTGTCTCCACGTGCCCACACCCTGCCTACGTCGGCCTGCCTGGGGAAGGAAAGCAGAGCGAAGGACATGAGCAGTCAGTAAGGACGGGCTTGGAAGAGGGAATCCAATACTTGGAAATGGAAACCAGGTGGCTGGGAAGGAAAAAGAGTCACCTGGAGTTCAGAGTTTGCCAAGAGCAATCAAGCCTTTCACGTGGGCATTATTACCCCCAGTTCCAAGGAAACCATGACTCAATCTGGTTTAAGGAAAACAAAATCTATAGTGTTTAATGATTTTGTTCCCATAATAACACTAAATGAACAAACAACATCTTTAGCTCTGCTTAGGGAAAAACACAAACCATCCCAAAGGAGTGATGTTTAAATATGAAACTCGCTCTGATTCACCTCTGCCTCCCTGACCCTAGACCTACTGCTCTCACCAGTATTGACATAACAAACACCAGATCACTGAGCTGCTGGTAGCGTGCTCTGGGGCATCTTGGTTACAACTGCCGCATGATCTTTGTGTTTCTGTTTCATCTGAGGCCTAACCCAGGCTAGCCAAATCCCACAGACAGAGCTTAGGGCCAGAGAACAGAATATGCAGTTGATTTTTTTTTTCCATGCAAGAAAAATGATAGAAACAGAACAAACACAGTAGCTTTCAGAAAGGTTCCTTACCTTACACTGTTTAACAAGTAATTTACATGTAACTTTACATGTCAGAACTGTGTTAGTTTGCTAGGGCTGCTGTCACAAAGTGCCACTGGCCAGGTGGTTTAAACGCCTCTGTCAAGGTGTCAGCAGGGTTGGTTTCTTCTGAGGCCGCTCTCCTTGGCTTACAGGAGGCCACCGCCTCCCTGTGTCTTCACGTGACCTTCCCTCTGTGTGTCTGTATTCTAATTACCTCTTTCTATTTGGACTTGGGCCTTCATTTAATTTCAGTTACCTCTTTAAAGACCCTATCTCTTTAGTGGAATCATGTTTTCAGGTACTAGGGGTTAGGAGTCCAGCATATGAATTTGGGGGTAAGGGACAAAATTCAGCTCATAACGTGTACTAGCGATGGTAATTGCATTACTGTTTAACATTTCTTTCTCTTACTTTTTTTCTTTCTTTATTTTGATTGACAATGTATTGATTTCTGATGTACAGCGTAGTGATTCAGTTATACATATATATACACATACTCTTTTTCATTCCAAGTTACTACAAGTCATTGAATATCATTCTCTGAGCTATACAGTAGGACCTTGTTGAATAGCTAACATTTCTTGAATAGTTACTAAGTATTTGGAATTGTACTGAACACTCAACTTGAGTTTAATAATTAATAACAATTTCATATGGTAAGTACCATCATTCTTCTCATTTTACAGATTAGTGATGAAGGCTTTAGGAGGACTTTGCGAGTGACTTACCCAAGGTTACATTACTAAAAAATATAGAATCAGAAGTATAAATTATAACATAATGTGAACCCAGGTCTGTCCAATTCCAAAGAGGTCCAGGTTTCTGAGGATCCTGCAGCTGTTTCCCTTTCCAGTAAATTAATTAAAATAATTTACTACCCCGTATGCATACATACGAGGAGAATAAGTTGAAATATCTCTGAAAGAGAAATAATGCCTCAGGTATTTCCAATTTTAAAGGAAAAACATAACACATGCCATTTCTAGATGAGAACCGGTTGCACAGTTGAGAAGCCTTTTACAGACTAAGCTAAAGAAAAAGAAAAGTAATGAATAATTAAACTTTATTTGTTGATGTTCTTGGCATTGCACTGGAAAACAAATGGTGACGATCTGTTTTGGAGAAAGCCCCAGATCGCGAGAACATACTCTGGACTATGAAATTTGAACCTTACCCAAAGTCAGGAATGACAGCTAAATTGAGTGGGTAAGAAACATCTTTGTTGACTTTTCTCTACTTTAAATATAAAATCATATAATTTTATTGGTAAACTAGATGTAGCTCAAGATTATCTGTTTTAACTCTGTCATTATCCTTACCTGTGTCAAAACTCCTATTTATTGTAGTTTATTCAAAATAGTTCATCAGTGACCCACCTGAGTCACTTTTAATGTAATGTCTATTTTACCTGATCTTTGCTCTCTGCCCCTGCTATCTGTCCCTTCCTAGCTAGATATTAGCCAGCTAATCTTAACAGGAAGTAAAATGAGTAACTGTGATCTGAAGTGATTCTTAAACTGAATTTTTCAAGCATTCCAAATACACCTAAATTGGGTTTCCTTCAAAATGTTAGAAATACTCAGCACATGGGGCTGGTATTTGAATTAACTAGTTAATGTTAGCCATAATTCTGTAATTAGCAGCAATGACTATGCCATTATCATTACAAAAAAAAAAAAAAAGGATACATCCAACACCTCCTGTATATGATTTTTCAAAGCTACTATAAAAAGCAAGATGGAAAGATTTAGTTTATGCCCTTAAAGAGTTAGTATTTTTATTGCATAAAATTGTGAACCTTATATACGTATACAGGTTCATAATTTTATGCAATAAAAATACTATTCTGTGCCCCATTTCTGTTGGTAGAGAAGAGGGTGTGTTACAGTTGGCTCAATTTGCAGGACCACCTGGGAGGTGTACTGCATACCCATCCTCACCCTCCAGCATGCAGAACCCCTCTCCTCAAGCACATTCAAATCTCCAGACCCTTTCTTCCTCCGTTTAACTTCTCCCACTTCACATTACAGTTCCCAAACACTCATATTTTTCTCTACAGCATTTGGGGCTATTATTTCCTCCTTGCTATACTGTAAGCTCTAGGAAGGCAGGTAGAAAATGTTCTGTTAATTTTTCTAGCTGCAGAACTGGTAGAGTAGTCATTTCATAAATGTTTAATAAATGAAAAAATTATAGTCTTTAAAAAAATTGTGTCCAGTCCTTCCAATCTGTTGGCAGTAGTACATACCTTTATGCCAATAAATGATTTCTTTCTCCGGTAGTAATATTTCTAATGGCAAAGTATATTTTAAAAATGTACCATCTTTGTTGATGGAATGATCACTGTACACATTCAGCTACTTCGCTGAATATTAAACTGGCTTATTAGAATTAGATGAAATTAAACTAAAAGTAGATATTTTCAGTAATCTAGAGTGAATAACTCTCTGTGGGATCTAAAGAAACATACTCAACAAACAAATGTTCTTTTTAATTTTTTCAAAAAAATAACTGGGCGACACTGAATACTCTTGGGTCTTGCTATGTGACTCAGATTTTAGGAGCAATAATGCAGAGTGAGAGTAAGACTGTCATCTGGAAATCCCTCCAAATGGGTTCTTCTGGTCCAGCCCATTGTGAAATTCTACAGCATGGCATAGACCTGTTGCTAAGCAACTCTGAGGATGGGATCATGACTCTCTGCCTCAACAAAGCTGTGCTCCAGCCCAAGTAAACAACCCTGCTGCTTTAAGCAGGCAAAGGGCTGTCAACACAATATTTTCACTCAGCTCTGAAAAACCTACCATTTCCAAGCTTGGAGAGTACCCAGTGCTCTCTTGCTAAGAGGAATCTGCTACTCAAAATACGAGGAGACATACTTAAAAGCTAGGAGGTCACAGACCATATGACTCTCAGGGCCAAATGTGCAGAAAACAGGATCACTTTTTTTGTGCTTGAGTAGTTGTTTTTCTGTTGAGCCCGAGTGAAGAATATTGAATGCAGGTGTCCACATTTGCATCTATACCTCCCATGTTGCAATTCTGTTGGCCAGTGGCATTGTACTGTTGGGTTGTTTCTGTTAAGCAAGGGAACTGTTTGCATTGACCAGATCTAACTAGGATGCTCTGCTCAAATCACCTGCTTTTAATGTAGAATCTTCCCCAGGACTTGGAATCCTAATCCTGTGGCAGAACCTTCTGAGGGAAAGACAATGAAGGAGGCAGAATCAGATCCCTTTTATGCCCTCCTCTCTCTGTCAATACCCTAAGAGATAGATTTCAGATGTACCACTCCTGAGATAGTTATGTTATTGAGGTTCCCTTAATCAATTTTTGAGTAATTCTCTAAGAAACCAGGGAAGCTCCCGTTCTTCCTATTCTATCACACTCATATACAGAAACACACACACACACACACACACACACACACACATTCTCTTCTGATTCTGCATTAAAAAAATTTTTTTTGGTAAGAAAGTCAATACTTTGTGTGGCTCAGATTGTGTTAGGGTTCATAAGGTATTCTGAAGTAGGCACAGTGCTATATGGTGGTTTTAAAATCTGTCCACAAATTCTTTGGCATGCCTCCCTTCAAAAAGTAAAACCCAACTCCTCTTCTCAGATTTAGTGACTTGCTTCAAAGGAGTAGAATGTGGCAGAAATGATGCTATGTGACTCTAACTTTAGTCATAAAAACAATAGCTTCTGCCTGGCTCACTCTTGGATGGCTTTGTTTGGTGGAAGCCAGTCACCCTGTTCTAAAAACACTTCAGTGGCCCTATGGAAAGGGCCAGGAGGCGAGGGGCTGAACCTTGTGTTAATATCCAGCATCATCTTGCTAGCTGTAGAAGTGAGCTTTCTTGGAAGTGACTCCTCCAGCCTGCCAAGCCTTCAGATGATTACAATCCCAGCTGACATCTTGACTACAGCCTCATAAGAGAATTTGAATGAAAACCACCCAGTCAAGCTACTCCCATATTCCTGACCCACGGAAATCGCAAGAGTTGATAATCGTTTGTTGTTAATTTAAGCCACCAAGTTGGGAGGTAATCTGTTACACTGCAGTCGATACACACTGGCACTCTTCCCTCCTGTGCCTATGACAAATAACACCAATTGATTATGGAAGTCTTGTCCCCTGAGCCTGGACTGGCTTTGTAACCCTTCAGAATTGCATCAGGCAGCTACCACCATAAGAGATTAAAACCATTTACCAGCACACGCCTAGGGGACCAACTAGAACTATTGAACTTTCAAGCCAATATTTTAGAAAGTGCCCTTTTACTATTGGCTGTAAGTGAAGACTAACTTTGGCAACCCTTCTGCAGCAATGTAGACACTGTTACACAGTATTTACAACTGTGCACAGGTAAAAAGTATGGCCTATGGAGACTGATTTTTTAAATTTGATTCCAGTCTATTTCCCATGAACTTTTTAACTTGCTCTACAAAAAGATGGTATCATTCGCCAGTTCAAGGACTTGGACAAGGTTGATTCTGTGAGTATAACCCAGCTCCCCGGGCCACAGCAATATAGAGGTAAAAATAAAATCACTATCAAATGTACTGCTGGGGAGTGATGTCAGCAAAATGGTGGAGTAGGTAGCTGCAAGCCCTTGTTTCCCCACAGAAACACCAAAAAACCAAAACAAAATAAAACAAAACCAAAAAAACCCCACCAAGCTGAAACTGTCAGAACCAACTTTATCAGAACTCCATAAAGCAGTCAAAAGCTTACAGCAACCAAGTAAATGCTGAATCAAGAAAAAAGCAAGTTGAAAACAGTAGAAAAAAATTTTTGGCATTTTTACTTGCCCTCACCCTACTCCTTCCCCAATGTGAAGGCAGTTTTGAAGAGATGGCAGCCTGTGTTTGCAGTGTGGGATCCTGGTCCATGGTCCCAGAAGGAGCAGAGCAGATCTTGTTCACTCGCTGGTGTGCATGCCTGTTCTGACCTGCCTGGGGGTTACCTGAAGGTGCTTGTCTCAGTTTTGCCTAACTCAGACCTCAGACCAGAAAAGCAGTAGGCATTGCTTGAAAATGTTGGTAGATGAATTAACAACCTATAGAAGCCTGGGGCAAAAGATTATGATCCAGACATACAATAGCTCACCTAAGATCCAGGAGGAAAAGTTGGGGCAAATTCTTTGGGAAATTGGGACATTCTCAAAGCACTTGGGGAATTTAGAAAGCCATATATATGCTCAAGGCAAGATTCACGCTCAGAAAAGACCTGAGTAGTTCCTAAGCTTTTCACCTTGTGCCAATCCCTAGTCAGGCTCAGTAAACTCCTGAATAAGTTGGAGTGACACAGCAGAAAGTCAACCTGTGAAGATTCGAAGAAGTGTTTGCTTTTTGTGTTTTGCTTTTTCACTTTTTGTGTTTTTTGTTTCATTTTGTTTTGCGTTAGCTTCTGGCATTAAAGGAATCTCTGTCAAACATCAGCTGAACATAAGCAAATGGAACAGAGACTTCAGTGACTCATGCCAAGGAATCATCTTTTAAAAAATAGTTTGGAAAGTCACTAAACAAACAGGCAATCATAGCCTACAACAATCAGAAAAAAATACAACAAAAAATAGCAAATTTGGGGGAAGGGGAAGATCCTGATTTTCAGAGTTGTGACTGTATGATATTCAAATGTTCAGTTTTCAACAACAACAAAAAACCCCACAAGGCATGCAAAGAAACAGGAAAGTTCAGCAAATCCAAAGGAACAAAAATAAATGGGCAGAAGCCATCCCTGATGAAGCCCAGACATCAGACTTATGAGACAAAGACTTTAAAACAACTATCTTAAATGTGCTCAAAGGACTTAAGGAAAATATGCACATAGAACTAAAGGAGATCAGGAAAATGATGTATGCAAGAAAAAATGAGACTATTCCTAAAAAAGGAACCAAATACAAATTCTGGAGCTGAGAACTACAATACCTGTAATAAATATTTTACTACAAGGATTCAATAGTAGATTTGAAGATGCAGAAGAAAGAATCAGCAAACTTGAAGATAGGACCATTGAAAGTATGCTGTTTGAGGGGTAGGAAAAAAAAAAGAAGAAAGATGGAAGGAAAAGTGAAGAGAGCCTAAGGGACCTGTGGGACACCATTAAGTGAATCAACAAGTGACTTATGGGAGTCCCAGAAGGAGAGGAGTATAATAATATCTATAGCTTAATAGCCACAAACTTCCCAAATTTGATTAAAGACATGAATCTACACACCTAAGGGAAAAAGAGAGAATTGTGAAAGCAGCATGAGAGAAGTGACTCATCATACACAAGGGATTCTCAATAAGATGAACTGTTGACTTCTCATCAGAAACCATGGGGGACAGAAGGGCAGTGGGATGATATATATAAAGTGCTGGAAGAAAGAAAAAAAAAGAACAAAACCCTGTCAACTGAGAATTCTATACACAGGAAAACTCCTTCAAAAATGAGGTAGAAATTAAGACACCTCAGATAAAAAGTAGAGTTATTAATGTGGTGATGCCCATGGCAAACCACTTAGTCAATAATGAAAGACTGAAAGCTTCCTCCCTAAGATCAGGAACAAGACAAAGAGGGCTGCTTTCACTGCTGCTATCCAACATTGAATACAAAGTTCTAGTCAGAGATACTAGACAAAAAAGAATTTAAAAATACCCAAATTGGAAAGGGAGAGGTAAAACTATCTCATTTCAGACAACATTATCCAAATGTAGAAAACCCCAAAGAACCCAGAAGAAAGTTACTAGAGCTAATAAATTCAGCAAAGTTGCAGGGTGTGACTCAACACACAGTATCAGACCCTTACCTTACACCATAGACAAAAATCAACTCAAAATGGATCAAAGACCTACACTTAGGGCTAAAACCATAAAGCTCTTAGAAGACATTAGGGAAAATCTTCATGATTTAATACCACTGAATTGTACACTGAACAATGGTTAAAATGGCAAATTTTATGTTATACATACAGTTGACTATTGAACACCATGGGGGAGAGGGGCTCCAACCCTCCGTGGGGTTGACTGTCTTCGTGTAATTTTACAGTTGGCCCTCTGAATCCACGGTTCCACACCTGCAGATTTGACCAACTGCAGCTCATGTAGTGCTGCAGTATGTAGTTACTGGAAAAAAAATGTATAAGTGGACCCATGCAGTTCAAATCTGTGGTGTTCAAGGGTCAACAGTATATATTTTACCATGATTTTTAAAAATGAACTTTAAGAAAGTATAGCTGAGATAGAGGAAGAGGACTGTTTGCTCTCCCTGAGCATATTCCCCTGAAGCATTGCTTTGGCAGCATTTTAAAAAAATGTTGACATAGCAATTGTTAAAGCCACAGGGAAAACCCAGTAGAGGAAGACAAGACAGGTCCACTAGCTTACCCACCAGCCAACAGGGCAGGACTCACCCCCTTGGGGGACCAACTCCCATTCAGTAACACTCTGAGGTCTTCAATAAATGATTCCTAAATAGATCTGATATCCCTAGAAAAATGTTCCAGGCGCCTAGGGAACCCCCTCAGGTGCCACGGGGCTGCTGTTCTCCTCCTCCTTTCCCTGCAGTAAAGGCTGCCTGAGAGGTTACTGCACCAAGACACCAGGGAAACACCTCAGTCCCTGCTGCCTGCTTTCCAGACTCAGGCAGACACCCCGGGGCGGGGATGGGGAAGTCCCCTTTGTTCCCCTGGCGAACAGCAGGCTAAAAGTTTACTAACCAGACTGCCTAAAGCTCTCAAAGTCTAGCAGAAATTTTAGGCAATGTCTTTTTAGTTTTGTCACTCCCTCCCCTAGAGCTCAGACAGGAGTCCACGGGGACCAGGCAGGGACCCTGGGTGGAAGGGAGGACACAAGGCTGTGCTTAGAAAGCTGCTTTGCCCATGAACTGACATAGGACTTTCAATTCTCTTCCTTAAGCACAAATTCTCTCCCAGGAGTAGCCTCAGACTCTCATGCAGATATAGCCAGGGTGGGCTGCCCTCCCTGCTCCCTGGACTTGCTTGGACATGCCTGGGGCATCTCGTTATTATTAATAGTTAAGGGTAAGGTCCATGTTGGCTTTCTGTGTGCCAGGTACAGGAGTAAAAGCTCTAGACGTGCTAATCTTCTTACTTTTCGTTTTTAATTAACAAAATATCTGATGATGTGTATGATATCCACATGTTTTAGAAAATTTGCAATATACAAAATATTATATATAATTAAAACTTGCCCTCATTTGGTTGCTTCTTATTTCACTTAATCCTCACAAAAATGCAGTGAGGAAGGTCTAATTGTTTCTACTCTCCAGGCAAGGACACCTAGGCTCAAGGAGAGGTTAGGGACCCAGCCCCAGGTCACACCTAGAAGATGGATTTATCCTGGGAGAGGCAGAGCTCCTGTCCATTGACCACACAGCCTTCTCACTGAGACTCCAGCTCCATAAGTTAGTACAGAGAGTCCCTCATGCTCAGAGGTTCCCTTTACAATAAATATTCTATACCCACTTCTTACTGAACTAAGGATCCTGAAAAAAAAAGGAAGGGAACCTCAACTGTTGCTAGCCACAGGAACGGCTGCTAACACTGGGCCTTGGGCAAGAGGACTTCCTAAACTGTTTTTTTTAATTGCAAAATGATTTTTAATTGCAAAAAAAAAAAAAAAAAAAAAAACCTTCCATAGAGTTAGTTAACACCTCCATAAAGTCATATAATTACTATTAATTACTATTTCTTTTTTTTTTCCTGTGGTGAGAACATTTAAGACCTACTCTCTTAGCAACTTGCAAGTGTATAATGCAGTATTATTAATAAAGACTTCCTCATCCTAACTGTGGGGGTTGGAATAGTCCAAGTACCATTAGAGGTAAGTTGTAACAGGCCTAAAGAAATGCTTGGTACTAATGCATTCTTAGAAATTTTGGTTGCACAAATAAGTAAATGTCCCTTGCAGGACAAACATTCCATGAGTGGTCTATCTTTTGGTGTTTGAACAGCAGTTATACCTGAATCACAAATATTAGGGTCAAATTCAATGGGAAACATCCCATCCACACAGACATCCTGAAAATTATAGGGGAACATCCCACCAGGGCCACAGTTACGGTAGGAGTCTTTGTCCCAAGAAGGGCAGTTATTTTGCTTCTCCTAAATTCTACAGTGGTTCTTGTTTTTGCCCTTTTGCAATCTATTGCACCAAAACCAATTTCAGACTTTTTTCAGCTCTAACACACCTAAGGGGCTTGGGAGTTCTCTCTGAATCACAGGCAGAAAGATCTGCCAGGAAGTCTCTGAGTTATTCTGGTGATAAATTCCTTCCCCAACTAATTTTATTTTATCATTTTTTATTTTTTGGAGGGGAGCAGAGAGAGGTTTATTGCAGGGCCAAGCAAGGAGAATGGGTGGCTCATGCTCGAAAAACCCAGACTCCCCAGCTAATTTGAAATCTCCAGGTACTGCTGAGTGTGAGCAGCCCACAGAAAGGAGAGCCAGGGTCCTCTGTGGGTGGGGCATCCTGACTTTGGCCATGTCTGGTTGAGGACTTCGTAAGTTCCTAACGCAGACCTTTCTTCCACAATCCTCAAAGTCATCTGCAAGCACTGAAAGTCACCCCTCAAAGTTGGCTTGCCTTCCCCAGTTCACAATGTCACCAGGAGAGAGAAAAACCCAGCCCTGGCAACTTCAGGTTGAGTCCACACCCAGCCCACTGCTTCTGGAACAACGCAGCTGGCCTCTGACTCATCCTCAACCTGTGAATGATTCATCCACACGAACCAGCTCAGTGTGTCCCCACCACCCCCACCATTGGAGTTCTCCCCCACAATTCTCTGCCACAGCCTGAGCCCCCAGCGCCCTGTCCCTCATCCCACTGCCTCCATCCTTCTCAGGGCTCAGAGGAGCTGAAGTGTTGGAGGTGGCCCCTCCAACCCCTCTCAGCAAGTCACATACCAAAAGACAGTAGGGGAAAGTTTTCAGAACAAGAGTCTTGCCATCAGGCAGGCCACGGGTCCAGTTTGAGTGCCTTCACTTGTTGGCGACATCGCCTTAGGCAAATCTGTTTGTGTCTCTAGTCCTTGTTTCCCTCATCTGTAAAATGGGTAGATACCTGTACTAATTCCTTAGGGGGATTGTGAGGATTGAATAACATGAGGCTTGAAAAGCATGTAGCATGTAGACAGTGCCTTGTCAGAGGTAGATACTGTCATCATTATTAATCCCCAAAGGCTCTGCCCCGTCAGAGGCACTGGTAGCCCCGCCCACTGTGAATGGCCCTGGACTTGCACCCAGTGATCTGCTCCTCCCGTCTCACATGTGGTCTCAGTTGCTCACTCTCTCCAGCAAATTCCCAGCACCTGCCATCCTCCCTCCTGCCTTGGTGACATGTGCTTCCCGCTGTCTAGAATATTCCTCCTCTTTTTATCCCCCCTGTCCCTTTTGCCTGGCTGGCTTGTCATCCTCAGGTCTCAGCTTAGATGCCCCTTCCCAGGGAAGGCTTGCTGAGCTCCCCTCACCCCAACCAGATATGATTAGGTTCCCTCTTACTGCTGTTAGATGCTTTTGCTCTTTGGAATACTGTCTGTAATTGTAACTACATCATTATGAATGTAGCTGTTGCTATGTGTCTGCCCCGCCATAAACATAAACTCCATGAGGGTAGGAATTGTGTTCATCATGGTGTCCTCATGGCTTGACATATATGTTGTGTGTGTGTATATATGTGTGAAAAAATGAGAGAAAGAAAGAAAGAGAAGGAAGGAAGGAAGGAAGGAAGGAAGGAAGGAAGGAAGGAAGGAAGGAAGGAAAGTAGGTAGGTAGGTAGGTAGGTGGGTGGGAATAAGAAAGATTAATTGATTCTTGGCCACATGTGAACTATCCAAATGAGCCCATTCTAGATCCTGGCCACAATGGCTCAGCTCACACGACTGGGTGTCTTTATCCACTCGCCTTCACCGCTTGACGTTTGTTTCTGGATCTCAGCCAGTCTTGTGGAGCCTAACACCAAACCAAGCTCTTCCAGACCCTTCCTTGGAGTATTAAATGTTGCTTTCAAACCCACCAGGCTGGGCCTGAGCTCACGCAGGGCATAAGTTAAACCCCTTGAAACCCCAGCACCTGCTGCCTTTCCGTATTTCCTCCCACCTGACCCTCACTGTGGTGTCCTCTGCCCTGGTTAGCCACGGAGCCGTGATGGCTGCCCGCACCTCGGCTCAATCCCATGCTCTAAAGACAGATGCACCCCCAGGCTCCATCCTCTGGTGAAGCCCCAGGTCTCTCTTCCACTGCTGTGTGGCTGAAGCCCCAGCAGTCCTCATGCTTCTGGTCCTGGACTCCGGGGCAGGCGGGGCTCAAGGTTACTGTTAGTACTTCTGGGACAGTCCAGGAGCCTCTCATTCCGGGATCATTTCTCAGCAACTTCACATGGAATATTGTAAAAACATGGCATTTCTATGAATTCTAGAAATGACCCATTTGAAAAAACATTAATTTTTCATGAAATTTCTTACTTGCTTAGAGTTCACCTACCACAACTGTGTTAAAGTAATATATGCATCACACCCACCCCAGCTCAGTACACACATATTTAAGTCTTACTACACCTGTGTTAATCCCCGGGTTTTTGTGGGGAAATGTATGCTTAGGTCCAATCAGCCAACCTAGAGGACAATCCTGGAGCCTCTGTCCTTGGTGATGGAGGATTGGCTGCCTGTCCCCTCGACCACAGGCCTCCTGACAGACGGGACTGGGAGGAGTTCCAGGAGGGTGGTGGTTCAGGTTGGACTCTGAAGTAACGAGACTGGTCTAGCTATGTGCCTGGGGAAATGGATCACTTGCCAGGTGGCCCTGTTTTCTGTCCCCCACCATGTGACCCCTTCCAGCCCCTGGTCTCTGTTCACACTGACTCTCCTGAATGGGCTACCTTCTCCCTTCCTCTCCACCTCGCTAGACTCGGCCCATCCTCTAGGTCCATCCCTGAAGCTTCCTGAGACTCCTCCAGACTGTACCCACTTGCCCTTCTGAACATTCAGGGCCCTTAGCTCATGTCCCTGTCTCAGCTTGTTCTAGAATTGTCTCTCATGGGTTTGTCCCAATCACATTATAAACTCCTGTCTGGTACGTCTCCGGGGGGGTGAGCTCATATTGATTCTCATAAATCCTGGACCCTTTCATGGAACTGGAGCGGAAGCCCTGACCCTCTCCTGCCTCCTCTCTACTGCACATTCTCTAGCTCTCTAACCTCACAGGAAATGGGGAGGATGAAACAGGACCAGCCCAGAGCACCCCGGTATCATGTGTGTCAACTAAAGGTGTGGTTGTTTATATCCCCCAAAGGTTTCTGTTGTGAGTGGAAAACCACATGCTTTCTAGGAAGGAAGGACCGCTTATTAGCTCAACGAGCCCAGCTGTTGGGTTGTGTGGGGTGATGGGCCGAGAGGACAACCAGTGAGGCTGAGAGAGGCCTAAATACTCCGTCCAAGGGCAGCTGAGGGAGCTACCCAGGTGAAGGGGTCTTCTAGAGCAGAAGAGGCCGGAGAGGGGAGGGAGCTGGTGAAGAGCCTGTGCGGCTGCAAGACTGAGGAGAGGGATGGGGAGGACTGGGAAGACCGAGACGGAGAAGAGAGGAGAAACCTTTGTGAGGGGTGACAGGTGTAGAAAGGCACATCTGAAGGCAGTTTTACAGGAGGTCATGCTGCGTGACATAGTCTTGGCCTTCCCTGCCTGTCCTCTGGAAACCTTCAGTAAAAATCGACATTGTTCCTTGGTATTTTTGGAATCAGATGTGTGGAGTTTTCGGGTCAGTTTTTCAATAAGGCCAAGGGGTTCTCACGGTGGGTAAGAGTGAGTGCAAAGACGTCCCTGGAAGCCCAGCTTGGGAACAAATGGGTCACGTGTCCTTTTTTTCTTCCTTTTAAAAAAAATTTTGTCTATCTATCTATCTGTCTATCTATCTAGAGAGTGTCAGAGTCATCCTTTATTGGTACAAAGACTAAATAAGAATTTGTGAGAATGAAGAAGAGTAAGTTACCCTGAGTCCCGCTGGGTTAATACCATTTTTCCTAATTTTTTTCCAAATGCGGATTGAACCTTCGAGAAACATGTTCTCCACCCAACCCCACCCCCTTTTTTTAAATTGAAGTGTAGTTGATTTACAGTGCTGTATTAGTTTCTGGCGCACAGCATAGTGACTCAGTTATACAAGTGTACACACATACTCTTTTTCATCACGGGTTACTACAGGCCATTGGCTATAGTTCCCTGTGCTACACAGTAGGAATTCGTGGTTGATCTATTCTGTACATAGCAGGAGAAGCGGGGAGAACTCTGAGACAGAGAAGCCCCATCTTTGGAACCTGCGTTGTTCCCCCGGACAGCTGACTGCAGCTGACTTGTGGTTGAATTAGCAGGAACCCCCCCAAATCCAGCAGCTCTGAAGAAGGCTCTGCTCTCCCTTCCCGGGGAAGCCCGGGGCGAGCAGGAGCGGCCCGCCTTTGGGGGAGGCCGTCCGGCCCTGTGGGCTGCAGGGCCCGCTCACGCGTCTCATTTAATTCCAGAAACTGGAGCCAGCCAAGAGCAACAGCTTGTGATTTGTGGGTGTCAAACAAGCCAGAGAGCGGCCAGCATGCGGGCAACAGGACGGAGGAGGGTGCTCCTCAGCCGCGTGCGGGGGACGCTGGGGGCTTCTTCCATTTTGAAGCTGCGGCTCTTCCCTGCTGAGGAGAGCTGGCCGCGCGGGGGTGGCCCTCGGGAAAGTCTGCGTCCCCAGGCCTCTGAGCCTGCAGGTCAGGCGTGGTTACTTTAAAAATAAACTCTGGTGACTGTAACCCTGGCTCGCCTCATGCATCTGCGGCCTTGGACTGAAGACCTTGGCCGCAGCTATGATTTGCATTGACCCAAAATAGTCATTTCAGCATCTGAGAGCGAGATGGGGAAGGAAGAGCCAGGTTCAGTCGCTGACTCCCTTCCACTGCTGCTGTTTTTCTCTGTGGGGCCAAACAAATCCCCTCAGTCCTCGCTCTTCCCTCTTGCTTCGGTCGAACGTGCTCAGGCTGAACTACCTTCCCGTGATGTTTATCTTGGACCAGTTCTGCGCTGGACACTGTGCTAGGCGCTAGGGATCCAGAGATGAACGGGACAGACGTGGCTCCTGCCCTCAAGGGCTTTAGAGTCTCACTGGGTGTGTATTCATTTCCTGTTGCTGCCATAAGAAAGGCCACAGACGGGGGCCTAAAGACAACAGAAATGTATTGTTTCATGGTTCTGGAGGCCAGGGCACAAAATCAAGGTGTTGGCAGGGCAGTGCTCCTCCCGAGTCTCTGCTGAAGAGCCCTGCCTTGCCGCTCCTAGCTTCCAGGATTGCTGGCCATCCCGGGCATTCCCTGGCGTGTAGATGCCTCATTCCAGCCTTCACCTCCATCTGCACCTCCGTGGCCTTCCCCCGGGTGGCTGTATGTCTGTGCCCAAATGTCCTTCCTCTTAGAGGACGCTGGTGCTACTGGATTTAGAGCCCACCTTAAACCAGCATGACCTCATCTTGACTAACTACACCTGTAAAGACACTATTTCCCAGTAAACTCACATTCTGAGGTTCTAGGTGGGTATGAATTTGGGGTGTGGGGACACTGCTCAACCCAGTACAGGGTGTTGAATGGTAATCCAGTAAACACACAAATAAAAAGATATGGGGCGGGATTACACGGCAAGTGTTAACCTGGTGGCTTTCTGTATATTTCCATCTCCATTCTCCTTCTCACTGGTACCCCCAGTCATTCATTACACAGCAAAGCAGGAAGATTCTTGGCTGCATGAAACTTGCAGTCTGTTTTGCCTCCCAGATAAGCCAGCCCAGAGGGGAGTGAGAAAACAACGCGGTAGCAAGAATGGTGGGCTACTGTGACATTGTTATAACACTTTGTACATGTAAAGTACTTGGTTCAAGGCCTGGCAGAGAGGGGATGGCTGCCCCACTGTTACTGTTCGTTAGCAAATAGCCCTAGAGTGCCTGTCGGGCTGCCGCACTGAGAGACACCGGGTCCCACCCTGGTGATTCAGGAGGCTGGGCAGGAGGAGGAAAATTAGCTTTTAGGAGTCATGCAGGTGACGCTGACACACGGCCAGGACCTGGAAACATGCCTTTGAGCCCTAGATTATCACCTCATGGCCACCTGTACCACCCCCTGGCCCCTGGTCCCTTGGTCCTCTTGTCCTTGCCCCATCTCAGGCTGCCCCAGCCACCTGACAGGGAGCCAGGGCCTGAGATTGTCCCACATCCCTCAGTCTGAAAATGCTTTCCTACCAATTTGGTATTTTTGTCATTGTGAACGCCTCCTATTCTGCATTTAAAATGTGAAGAGACTTGTTCAGGCATCATCAGTGTGCTAGGCCATGTTCTCAACGTGGGGGCCCTGGACCAGAAGCATTAGTATCACCTGGAACTTGTTAGAAATACAGCTTCTCCATCTCATCCAAGACTGACTGAATCAAAGACTCTGGGGGTGGGGCCCAGCTATGGCTTTAACAAGGCCTCCAGGGGATCCTGATGCGTGGTAAGGTTTGAGAACCATCACAGCACTGCGCTGGGTGACGTACCACAGGCCAAATGCATGATACCCCCGCCAGGTGGACTGTATGGCTCACTGGGAAGTCAGTTTACTATCCTGTCTGTTCCACCTACCCTCTGTGTGGTCAGTCACACAGGATACAAGGCTTATTAATTAATTCAACAAATATTGAGTTCCTATGATATGCCAGGATCTGAGCCAAAAAGTGGGGTACAGCAGAGAACAAGCCACTTAGGGCCTAACTTCATGGAGCTAACAGGAAAGACTTTCAACAAATCATCTCCCGATAACTAATACCTCACAAAACTTGCAGAGTTGTTTTGTTTTTTTTTTTTTAAATCAGGGCTTCTCAAACTTTAATTGGCATACACATCACCTGGGATCTTATTAAAATGCAGATTCTGTTTCGGTGTTCTGGGGTGGGGCCTGACAGTCTGCATTTCTTTTATTTTTTAATTGAAGTACAGTTGATTTACAATGTTGTGTTAATTTCTGGTGTACAGCATAGTGATTCAGTTTAACATATATATTCCTTTATATCTTCTTTCTCATTATAGACTATTACAAGATATTGAATATAGTTCCCCATGCTATACAGTAGGACCTTGTTGTTTATCTGTTTTATACATAGTAGTTAGTATCTGCGAATCCTAAATGCCTAATTTAACCCTTCACCCACCTCTTCCCCACTTGGTAACTGTAAGTTTGTTTTCTATGCCTGTGAGTCTCTTTCTATTTTGTAAATAAGTTCATTTGCATCATTTTCTTAGTTTCCACATATAAGTGATATCATAAGGTATTTTTCTTTTTCTTTCTGGCTTACTTCACTTAGAATGACGATCTCCAGGTCCATCCATGTTGCTGCAAATGGCATTATTTTATTATTTTTTATGGCTGAGTAATATTCCTGTGTGTGTGTGTGTGTGTGTGTGTGTGTGTGTGTGTGTGTGTGTGTGTATTCTTTATCCAACTTCTTTATCCAGTCATCTGTTGATGGACACTTAGTTTGCTTCCATATCTTGGCTATTGTAAATAGTGCTGCTATGAACATTGGGGTGCATGTATCTTTTCAAATTAGAGTTTCCTCCAGATATATGCCCAGGAGGGGGACGAGAGTCTGCATTTCTAGCAGGCTTTCAGGTGAGTCTGAGGCTGCTGATCTGAGGGCCACACTTGGAGTAGCAAAGCTTTAACCTCTTAAGGCAGTTTTGTCCCTGTTATCCCAGTCTAGCCCTCCGTTCCTCTGATAGGAAAAAAGTGGCAGGGATTATTATCTCATTTTCTGGCGAGAAAAATCCAAGGACCTGAGACTTTCCTCTGTCAAGGGCTTGTACCCCAGAACCCAGGAGCTCCCGGGGCCTCTGCCAAGTTATCAGGGATGTGTTGGCAGCCCAGACAAAGGATGAAGGCAGCCCCCGGATCAGCTCCTGGTTCTCAAGTTATCACAGAACCACAGAGCTCTCCCTGCATCAGTCCTGATGTGGGAGAGACAGCTGCTGGGTTCTCCCTCCTGTCTGGGACTTTGATAAGAAAAGCGATGTGAATTTATGATGCTGCCAGTCAAAATGTGCTCTTTGGCCAGTGCTGAATGATAAGGAAGGCGCACTCCCCAGTCCTGAAGGGGAAAGAATAACACTGGCGTTTGCAATCCCTCTCACTCCCCCGCTTTGAAAAATACAAGCCTCCCAATCTCCTTCCTACAGCGAAGGGAAAAATGGGGCGCAGGCTTTTCTTGGCTTGTTTCCAGTTGGGGCAGCTGGAATCTATTGGACACATTCAGTCACTCTTTCCTGAGATGGGCTTGCTGGATAAATGTATTTCATTCAAGAATGCTCTTTCCCTTCTTGGGCCTCCCTGTTCAAGGCTGAGGGCTGCCCCCATCAGGACCACCCTTTACCTCCAGCGTCCTGGCTCTGTTTCTTGCCTGCACAGAACTTTCTTAGAGGTGGTTATGATGCCAGGGGGTTTAAGGGATTCTTCCTTTTGAAGACTTCACCCACATCACATTAAACATATCACAAAACATCCACATTTCAGGTATTCAACAGCTGGACAATTTGAACAAATTATTTAATGTTTTGGCTGTAAAAGGTACGATACAATTTTTGTAATTCTGCCTCTGAAATGATTCGCCTACGAGGAATACATACAATTTCCGATTGGCCATGGTTTCTCAACGGTCATTATGCGAACTAGAAAATCTCTGCAAAGTAAGAAAAGCAAGCCTTATTGTTTTTAAGCATCATGAATGTTTTATGAATTCCAAATTTAACTCTTCATGAGGTTCAGCATAATATTTTTGCCGGCATTTAATCCAACCTCCATTAAGTTCAACGTTGCAGTTTTCTCTCCTTTCTTTGGAGTTCCCTACAAGTCGTTTAGAAGAGCCTGAAACATCTGTGTGGGCTCTTGAGGGTACTTAATGGCTAGAAGGGCCCTGAATGAGGGAGCACGAGGCTGGTGGGAATCTGGGTGGATGCCCCTTGAAGGAACCACTTACTAGCACAGCGAATTTTCAAGGTGCTTCACTTAGTTTCTGCATTTCCTTACCTCCAGGGATGCAGTTTCATCTAAAAATCTGGTTGCCATGGTGCCGGGGAATCTCAAGCTATGTGGAAAACACTAGGGGGAAATCATCAGGTCCAGGGGCTTTGTTCAGAATGACTACATTTTAATTACAGAAAGTGTGCTGGGCGGCAGGTAAGGGAAGTTACGACAAGTCTGGATTGAAAGGGGCCACCCAGAGGGGGTAGGACAGGGTGGCAGTGGGATGGGGGCCTGGGGGCAGCTATGTGAAGGTCCTGTATGTGGATGTTACACACACTGTCCTGTGGGCCTGGGTGTCAGATGGCCTTTCAGTCCTGGCTCGTCTTCTGTATCACGTGACGCTGGGCAAATAATTCCACTTCTCTGACTTGGTTTCGTCTGTACAATAGGATAACAGTTACAATGCCTGCCGCCGAGGGCCAGTGTCAGGATTGAGTGAGATACTGTGCGTAGACTGCGTCCCATGGTGCGCCTGCTGGATACCAGATGCTCGATCATGATTGTGTTCATATATGTGTGTATTTATGTTTATTGGATTCTATCAAAATAAGAGCTATTTTGTTACTTATATTTACATTTATTATTGTGGGTAGGGTCACTCTCAGTGTCTCTGCCCTCATGCAGTAGGACATGACCCCAGTCCCAAGAAAGAAGAAAATGCTTTTTTTTTCTGATCACACCAGTACATGTTAGGACCCTCAAACACCCACAGCTCGTATCTGCTCACAGGTAAATCCAAAAGCAAACACTGGCTGGGTGAGGGTTTTCTAAAAGAACAAAGGATGAAAATAACCGTCTGGTTTGTCAACCCCCTAAGAAACATCAAGACAAGTGGTCTCACTGTAGGAAGGACAACGAGGCAGCAATTCAAACAAGTACATCAGGCTAGTGATTCTTAAACCCGCAGGTCCTGGGGAATCTCCCTGAGGCTTCCACTGGGTGCTGGGGTTGGGGAGGGAGGGTGGGGGATTTCGAGAGAGGTTTTATGGGCCAGGCTCGGAGGTGACTGGCACAGCTTCCCATCGGCAGACTCAGGCACCTGCCACCTCTGAGTGTGAGGGGGACTGAAAAATGGGTCAGTCGAGTAGCCAAGAAGAAGCAGCCCTTTGCTGCCACGACAGGTGATCTTAATGCACCACTAAGTTCAAAAACTGCTCTCCTGGGGCTAAAGGCCAAGAAAACTAAAGTTTCAAAACCTGCAGAAAGAGAAAGAGGCAAACAGAACAATGTCTGACGATGGAAGAGAGGCTTATGGTTTACAGCATTATCGCCTGCCCATCACGTGTCCCAGACAAGATGTCACAGGCTTGTCTGTGGTCCAAGCCGTCCCTTCCCCAGCCGGCACTCTCTGCTTTATCGTGCACCTGCATGTCTCCTCCATTGTACTGCAGGCAAGGGTTTCAATGTATTTATCCCTGAGTCCCAAGTGCCCAGCAGAGCGCTTGGCACAGAGTAATCAGTGTTGGTTGAATGTGGTTGCACAGGAGATCATTGGAAAACAGGAAAATGGGAGACAAGAGAGTCAGATCCCACTGGTTAGGAACCCAGATTCTGCCTCTCAGTAGCTGGGTGACCTCGGACAGGTTTCTCAGCCTCTCAGTCAGTGCCTTGTTTGTAAAACAGGCTTCATAATCGCAGCCACCTCAAACACTTGTCGTGAGGATGAAATGAGTTCATATATGCAAATGTGTGTACAAAAGAGTGTCTGACTCAGAGTTAAGTCCCAGGTAAATACTGTTGCTATTTTTGTTAGGAAGACAATAAGAAACCCCACAACTGAAAGACTAAAAGGATGTGAGGACAGAACTGAGTGGTCACAAGAGGGTCTGGTTGGCACAGAGAAGTGGGGGACAAGTGAGGAGGAGTCTCATGGAGACAGAAAAGTTTCCCCACATACTGTGGCTGGGAAACTTCAAAGCGAGTAAACATCAGAGGGTGACATTTAACTTTTTACAAAGTAAATGGAACATCACCAAGCTAGCCTCGCGCTGGCTGAGGCAGGAAATGGGTCAGTCAGAGCTGAACGGTTGACACGGGTGACTTACGGAGTCCCACTGTGCCAAGTCAAGGCTGGTGTTTTGAAGGGGGTAGGAGGGGGCGTGGGTGTGTGGGAGAGAAAGAGAGATACACCTGGGGTATCTGAGATCTACCAGATAGTAGTTGACACTCACTTCAGGCAACAGAGAAGCCTTATTGCATTCAAATTTCCATCACTCAAAAGATACATTACAGCAGCTACATGATAAGATTTCAAAGATTTGGAGGCGACTTGAAGATCTACAAGGGAAAACCCTGCATGATAAGACTAAGAGGGAGATAATAGCTTAGTCATTCAAGATTTAGGTTTATTTCTCATGAAAATGGAACACAGATTATTTCCGACGACACGGACATGAGATGTCTAATTTGTGGATTACTTGGACCCTGTCAGCTCTTTTTCCATTCACTAGCCCCTCTCAGAAGGTGATCAAGAGATGGAAAACATGATGAAATGCCAATTATTCAAATCTGATGAAGATGGGAGTATTTTGAGCCTGCCCTCCAGAAGAGACTGGGTGATGTGGGCTATGGCCCAGGGAACTCCAGGATCCCTACTGTTGTTAAGACCTTAGGATTCAAGTGCCGTTCTTTATGTGGGCATGGAGCTGTAGTCCCCCATCAGGACAGAGGGCACCAGGTGCTTACTTGGCTTCCCTGGAGACCAGTCTGAACCCTTTGCCAGGTGTGTGACCAGAGCTGGAAGAACAGTCTATGATCCAAGAATGTTCCACTAGTTCTCCCCTACCTCCTGGTCGATGCCCACAATTCTGCAGTCAGATAATCAGCCCTTGTCTGGAGGCCGTAACTACCATTACAGTCAAACTCCTGGGAATGTCTTCTGGCCTCTTATGATTGAAGCTTATCTTATAAATGGAGGGATCTGAGGGGAGGAGCTGAGAATATGGTTGGGGGGGAGGTGGGGACAGGGAAGTGGACACCTTGGAGGGGAGTGAGGGAAACCAGAGTTGCCAGAGTCCAACCCCTCATGTCTCTATTCTGCTTAAATCCCTTCTCGCCTCTACTGCCCTGAGAATGAAATCCACACTTGCCACCATGGCCTCCAATCCCCTGAGGAATTCTGCCTCATCCTTTGCCACCTCCTGTTTACTGCTCTTAAGCCGCACTGGTCTGTTCGCACTTCCTTGAACATAGAGAGCTCTTCCCTCCTCCCCTTCCCACATGTTGTCCCTTTTGCCTGGAAAACCCTTCCTGCTGCCCATTATCCAAGTGAGTCCTTCCAGATTTACTCCTTTTATTGGGAGAAGGGAGCATTTCCATTTGGTAACCGCTGTATCCCTGGCACCTGGCACATCGATACGGTCACCACTCAAGTGGTTGTTGAATGAATACTCGTGTTTCATGGTTGGGTTGGGCAAGTCCCACAGCTCAGTTCCCAGTAGGACCAGGTTTGCGAGTGGGCTGAGTTTCTATAAAAATCTCCCTCCTGGGCTCCAATTCTGGTGAAACTATCTTTGTGGGCAAAAATGAGTGTGTTTGCCACTCCTGATTCACGTCTCCAGTTCCCTAGTTGTGGACAGTGGGGACTGGGCCCACAGAAGAAGGCCTCATCCCACACTCACCAGTCCCTTCCTTCAACTAGAGCAGCAGCGGGTGCCACTGAGTTCATTAGAAACTCTAAGAAATAGGCTCATGAAGACGGTCAGGACCAGAGTGTTATAGATGACTTAATAGCCTGGGCTGATGCCTCTGTGGTTACAGTGAGAGTTCTCAAGTTCAATTCTGAGCATTAAGAGTGAAATGAGAATCTGTAGGCAATTAAACTTCTCAAAGCAGGTTTCGTCTCCTGGGACCCGGAAGCACTTTCCATCATGTGGGTCCTGGAAGTGGAAAACAGAGCTGCCATCCCAGGGTAGAGAATGCCAGTGACCCTCACATAAGATGTGGGACCCCCAGGTAGGAGCAAGCCTCATTAAGAGGCCCTACAGAGAGGGCTGTTCATCTGTTTTTGCTTACTCTGGGTACCAGAACTTTTATAATTTTTTTATATTTTCATATATATATAAATCTCCCATTAAATCCTCTTGGATATATGTGTGTGTGTGTGTGTGTATGTGTGTGTGTGTGTGTGTGTGTGTGTGTGTGTGTATGTGTGTGTGTGTGTGTGTGTATACACATAAGAATATACAAGAGGATTTAACAGTGATTATTTCTGAAAGGAGTTCTGGTAGTTTTTTGTTTTTTGTTTTTTTCTTAGCTGGATTTTCTTAAGTTTCCAAAATGAACATGTTTTACTTTTGGAATAAGAAAAGAAAGCAATGAAAATAATTTTAAAAATAATATGCAGTCAATAAAGAGAAAAATTGCAAAATATAGTAGTGACCCTTAAAGGAGGACAAATTATGCAAATCAACTACTATTCATATTTTGGGGGGTTTTTTAATTGTCTTTTTTAAAAAGTAAGCCATTTTGTTTTATTTAGTGTAGTTATAATCACACAATATGTGAAATATTTTTGCCTTGCCTTTTTAAACTTCATTATAACCACTTTCCCTGTTATTACTTAGTCTCAGGAACATTATTTTAACTTGGGAATAATATTCTAAGTATTGAGATATTCTAGTTTGTTTCCTCATTAGGGGACACGTGTGTTGTTTCCGACATTTCACGGTTACAACCTGCCCTTAGCATGACACGCCATAGGATTAGATTTCATTCTGAAGGCAGTGGGAGATCAGGGACAGATTTTAAGCAGACAAGTGACAATCAGAAAGATGTTCCGGCTGATTCACCTTCAGGATGAGGCTGAAGGTCGGCAGAACACAGGAGCCAGGACTGAAGTGGACTCCCACTTCACAGAAATCTGTCCCCACAGTCCCCGTTCTTGCCTTCGCTTTTGAGCACTGTGGACGTTTAGGAGTTCAGCCTTCCCATTTTACAGATGGTCAAGTAGGGCTTAGAGTCCAAGTGACTTCTCTGACGTTACGTAAAGATCTAGTGGAGAAATCTTACTAGAACACAAGACTTCTGATTTTCGTCTCGTGTCCTTCTCCATAGCAGACTACAGCAAATGGGATAACCTAAATGTCCTTTGGATACTCAGAACTGTGTTGAGTTGAAGAGGGGTTTTTAATTACGTAGAGAAGACAGGGCTCCTTGATGACGGTGGTGATGATGGAGATGATTCTTTACAAGACCTCACTTGATCTTCAAAATAACTCAAATAATAGTGCCCATGACTTACTTCCAAGCTAGGCATCCTGTGAGATATTTTATATACATTATTTCATTTAATGGACACCACCGCCCTATGAGATGGGTGCCACTCTTTGCACTTTACAGATGGGGAAACTGTGGCTCAGAGAAATGAAATGACTCACCAAAAGAAATGAGGAGGCTACAATTAGAAATCATTTCTTCTCACTGTGCAAGTTCTATCAGGATTTTTTTCCCCCAGGATTAACCATTCAAATAATATTTTCCTCTGGTGGGTAATCTAATCAAAGTATTGAAGAGCATGGCTGAAAAGAAGGGAGGTCAGCATGGCTAGTGAGTATGAGCTGGCTGGTCCTTCCAGAGACAACCCCCTACACACACACATAAAGGATATGTAAGACAAAGGTGGAGGTCCACACAGCAACCTTACCCAAAAATAACTGCTCACAGCCACAGCTCACCAAACAGACCCCAAATGGTTTTGTTATCTATAAGAATGCCATCTCCAAACCCAGAGGGCACGAGATATGACAGGAACATGAGCCACCAGAAGACAGAGCTGGTTTTCAACACTGAAGTCCTCTAAAAATCGATCACTTCTCACAGGCTTCTGCCAACCTGAATCTAGACACTTGTTGCTCCAGGCAATGGTTAGAATCTGTGGACTAACAAAACTGCCCAATGCAGATACGCTCTGGAAATGTGATAGCAAATGCTCATTATTGGGTTATTTCAATGTGACATTTTTGGGGAACAGCTAGACCTGGTTCAGGTACATAAAAGCAGCCCCTAAGTTCCCACCTGTGATTGGTTTACTGGGGGAACTGCAGGGCCCCAAGGGAAGAAATGTCACATTTGTCTTTATTTACTGCCGTAAACAAACCGTAAGTTGAATAGTCTGACTCTACTGTGCTGGAGATACTTGTCTTCCTAGAACTTAGTGAGATGGAAGGAAAAGTGTGATGATTGCCAAAAGCACTGAAAGTGAGGAAAAGTAGCTCCTTCTTTTGGAAAATGAAAAAAAAAAATCTCGTCCTTATTCAATGAAGGGGAAAACCAAGGACCACCTAGAGCACCTGTCGGTATTTGAAATCAGTCCCTATTACAAACGACTTTCTCAGTGTCACTGGTTTTGCTGGCTGTGTGGTAATCGGTTTTCTCTTCCCATCCCACCCCAGTTATCAGCATGAGCTCGCCACTCAAATGTCACTTCCTCTGAGAGGCCCTTCCTATCCAAAATCACCCAAAATCTCTATCTCTAAAATCAAAATCACTGTCTAAAATCAGCACTACCTACTTGTCCTTCCCACTTTTTAGCTTCTTGGCATTTATTTCTGTTTCACGTGCCCTGTATTTACTCACTTGCTTTGTGGCTGTTGTCTCCCCCACTTAAATATACGCTCCACAAGAGTGGGGGGTCTTTGTCTTTTCTTTGGTTTTCTTTTGTTTCCCCAAATGACCACAGCATCTAACACATAGTTGGCTCCCCATACATATTTTAGAACTGATGAATGAAGGCATGAATCCATTTGTTCAATAAAGTTGTTGAGAAAATACTAAGAGGTGTGGCTAAGGAGTGGTGGACAAAAATGTCTCTTATTCGGCCTCTAGTATCTACTGGGCACTGGTGAAGTGCTTTCTGTGTCTAAGGTAGAAAACCCAAAATGCAATTTTAAAAGATGGCTGCCCATTGTACCCTTTGCTCTAGGGGGTGGGGGCAGAGCCCATCCTGGGGATGAAACTGCTCTGCTGTTGAGGAAAACATCCTGTTACGATGGCACTTTGGTGATGCAAAGCCGAAGGGGAGAGGGGCTGAGGATGCCCTTCATAAATGTGGTAAAACCATGACTCTGATTTCCTTGGAGGGCAGTGTTGGTTGTTTTTGTGAAGGGATTTGCAGTTTTCCCAGACAAATATTTGAGCTGAGTCAGGGGTAATTCTGGACTTGAGAGTGAAAGTTGATTTGAGAAGGAACTCAGTTCTGAGAGAAGGGACCCCAGAATCATGGCGGCCAACTGGTTTCCAAGGAGAGAGACCCCCACAGGGAGGGGTTCTTGCCAATGGGGTGCGACTGACAGGCTTACGGTCATGTTTGAGACCTAATTTTAAGTTGCCCCAACAATATATTCAACCCTACAGTAAATCATACTGTTTAGTGAGTAATACTGTATAGCTAAACTAGATATTAAAATACTAAAATATTTCATAGTGGTAAATAGCCTCTGTCCTGAGCCTTCTCTCCCAGTTCCCACCATGACTGCCTTGAGGGCCCTGGCCCCCAGCTCCAGGACCCTTTAACCTCCCCAGTGATCCAGACACCAACGTGCTATGCCTGACACAGCTGGGGTCCTTTAGGATTGACTGGCCATTCCCTGAGCACAGCAGTTATTAAATATTTTAACTCTCACCCCTGCCTCCAGCTGGCTTTGGAGGTAAGCGGGGAATAAAAGAGGGGGCTGTGTCCACACTTGGATTAAAGCAGAGCAGGGAGAGAGTAGTAACCTGGAAAGAAAGTGAGGGGATAGCTATTGACAGGAAAGCGGAATGCTCCGTGGGGTGGGACGTGGTGGGTAAGTGACACGCACTTGCCAGCCCCCCTCAGAAATATCTGGAGGGGACTGGTTTCCTTCAGTCATGCAGGACAAAGATTCAGGCTGTTAAATGGGGGGATTAGAAAAATGAGCTTATAGAAGATCTGCAAACGTGGGGGTGCTGAGATTACCCACCAGACAGAACATGACAGTTTCAACTTCGTGTCAAAGAATAGTTTATGCCAGCAAAGAACAGGCTGAAAGAAAACAGCATAATTCCTCTTGTATTGAACCAGATGTTCAGCTGCACAGGGGGTACATGTGGCCCTGGCTGGCTCCACAATGCCAGTTTCAAACCTGACACATTCCGCAGGCGTGAGCATCCCGGGGAGGGACATGGGCACCCGCTGTGTATTAGACTCTCCGCTCAGCTCCAGCAGTCTTGTCTTTTCTCTTGATGTCAATGAAATGAATGGGAAACCATGAGGCAGAATTCCAGGCAGTCATTGCAAGAGGTCCAAGCAAATGTTGTGGGGATAGGGGAGAGCATATCTTCTACCATCTTCATCACTCCACTCTTCACGGGCTTTTTGTCCTGGAGTTCCCTCTCCTCCCTTCGTCCTCCACTCTGGATCTTTCCTTTTCTTCTCACACTTGCATCTTTACCGCATTGATAAGCCTCTCCTCCCTCTCACTGACAACGCGGTTGGCCCCATACCAGGCACCGGGGACACACTCGTCCCCCAGCTCGCAGAAAGCAGACACATGGTTCCCCTCTCACTGCAGGAGAGCCAGCTGAGGTCCAGGAAGCCAGAAAATAAAGACGGCAATTCACCCTGATCACTAGCACTCAAAAGAAAGAGCTATCAAAAAGCCTGTGAGGAAAGAGTAGGTGGTCCCTTTGTCCACCTTGCCCTGCAGGATGGCAAACACTTTCGAGAAAACATCTCCTTTGAAGCCCAGGAGGTACGTCCGCCATGTCTTACAAAATTCACTCCAAATGTTTCAGAGTGAGGTGTCTTCTCTGCTGCCTCTTGGACCTTCTCACCTTCAGCTCTCCCCTCGCTCCACACTGGCTGCGCTGAGCTCCCTGTGGCTCCTCGGATCTGCCGAGCACATTCCGAGCTCACAGCTCCTGCTCTCTGTCTGGAACACTCTATGTGACACCCTCTCTCACTTTCCTCAGGTCCCCACTCAAAAGTCCCCTCCTCAGAGGTCCTCCACGGTGACTGCTTCACAAACAACATACACCTCTAGTCACTCTCTCCACCCTTACCCCGGCTGATTTTTCTTTCCAGAACTTTCCCCACCAGACATATCTGACTTTTGTTTAATTTCTGTCTCTCCCCTAATGGGGAGTATGCAAGTTCTGAGAAATGAGCCATGTGTCTGTTTTTCTTGTGGCAAAGACTTCAGTATCTGGGAAAAAAAGTTGACACACAGCAGATACTCAGCAAATACTGTTAAGCAAATGTTCCCCTCAACTCTTTTACCTCCAAGTATTGTCTTATTACAACTTTTCCTCCCCCAAATTTTAGAAATTCAGATTATATCACTGAGAGCCTGTCTGAGTGTCTTAAGAAGTAGAAACAGACTGACATACCCTCACCCCCTTGTTCTAATTCCAGCCACGGGGGTCTTTAGTCAACCTTGTTAGTTTCATCCTGGGTCAAAGTAGTTTACATTAGCTTTCCCAGCCCCCCACAGCCAGGGCACAGGCATCCCCGGGCTGGAAGCTGCTGCTTCACACATTCAGTAATACCACCTCTGCCCACTAAAGGAACACACACTGCCCACACGCAGTGTGTGTATAACCTGTCGACACCCCATTCAGACTGTATAAGTACCAGACTACAGAATATCCCATTGACCATTCCATATCAAACACATATTTTTGGGGCACCTACTAAGTGCTGGCAATGCAGCTATAAACAACAGAGCCGTGGAGCTTACACTGTAGAAAGCAGAGAGCAAATGTTTGTTAACTTGAGTTAAAGGTGACCTCGAAATCTAGACTCTTCTAAGACATGGCCCCATGTTTAAACTTTTCATTCTCAAGGTTCTGCAGCTGGATAGTGCTGGTGGTTGCACAACATGTATACTTTAAAATGGTTAAAATGGTAAATTTGACATTATGGATATCTTACCACAAAAACCTTTTTTCATTGTCTTTCCAGGGATATGCCTTAAACATGTGTTTTGTGGTTCACGAACCTACACTCCTTTTGCTTAAATTTCTTTGATTAGGTAGAAAAGGGGTGTACTCGAAGGGTACTGGGCAGCTCGCAGAATTATCAGGAGGACTGGAGAAACAGTCTCGGGGCTGTGTTTTGAGGAGAAGCAGTCACAGCTGGGCTGCAGAACTGTGCTGGCACCATGGCCACCAAGCACAGTGTTGCTGTCTGACCGGGGACTGACTTTACTGCAACTGCCACTGACTTCGGCACTCGTAGCCCTTCTGCATCAAGAACTTGGCCTTTCAGACTTGACCACTTCTTCATTCCAGTAGTTTCTAAACTTTTCTAAGGGTATCCCTCTAAGTCATTCCCTGATTACTTCTTTTCAGTTTCTAAGCTGCAAGGTGATAACTAATATACATAAAATTTTACCCCTGCCCTGGATACTTGGAAATTAAAACTTGGTTCTGAGAGGTGGAAAAAAAAAAGAACTTGACCTTTCAAACACTGCCACTGCCAAAAATCCCCTCTACTATCTTTATCAGAAAACAGATTCAAGATGGCGCCAGCATTCCTACATTGCCCACTTTCAAAGAGAAGTTTTGGGTGGGTTTGGTGTCTGATTGGTGAAGCCAAGGTAACATGCCTGTGCTTCAGCTGCAAGGGAGCCTGGGAAAATATTTCACCCTGGGAGCCAGGGCTTATGGGGCAAGACCTTCTCCAAACACCAAACACAGGAAGAGTTTTCAGTAGGTGCTGTGCATGCAGCCAGGAAATGTGACCAAATTCCCATATGGATAGGCTCTTATTTTGCTCTTCTTTTTAGCTCCGAACCACTCTTTCACTTCTCCAAAGCCTCACTTATATTTTGCTTCTTCAGACTCCTACAGAGACACAGTAAAATGTTTGGAGCCTCTCACAAATTTCTCTCTGTACTGACATGCAAAAGGTCTTGGGCTCAGTGTAGGCTAGAAGAGAATCAGAATACAGAGTGGCTTCTCTGCAAGCCAGACTCCCAAGGTGCTTAGTCTCCAGGCAAAGTTCAGAAATGTGGGACAGGCTGTAGGATGCAGCAGATAGACAGAGGCAGAATGAGCTGGATGACAGCTCTTAGCCTGGGAAAATATGGGCAACTTAGGAGGTAATCATGAAGTACCCCCAGTTTATGTTCATTCATCAGCCCAACATCTCACATTTATTTATTGAGCAACTCCTCTGCTCAATGAGCCAAGCCCTGTTACAGGTGCAGGAGTTGACAAAACAGACAAAATTTACTGCTCTCATGTACATTCTAGTGGGGGAAGACTGACAATAAGGAAATAAGTATCTAATGCATTAGGTAGCAGTAAATGCTGTAAAGAAAACCAAGCAGGAAAGGGGATGTCTTAGTCGGCGAGGTCAGACTAGGTGACTTAAACAACAAAAATTAATTTTCTCACAGTTCTGGAGACCACACATCCAAGACCAAGGTGTTGGCTCACCTGACGTCTTCTGAGGCCCCTCTCCTTGGCTTGTAGATGTCCTGCTTCCCCACGTGTCTTCACATGGTCTCCCCTCTATGTATATCTGTGTCCTTGTCTCCCCTTCTCATAAGGACGTCAGTCATATTAGATTTGGTTCCCACCCAAATGACCTCAGTTTTACCTTAATTACCTCTTTAAAGGCCCTGCCTACAAATACAGTCATATTCCAAGTTCCTGGGGCTTAGGACTTCAACATGTGAATTCGTGGGAGACACAATTCAGCCTGTTATGGGGGAGAGTATTGGTTGTTGCAATTTTATTTAATTTTTGTTTTAATAATGTTTATTTTGAGGCTTTTCTTAACATTTTTATTATGAAAATTTCCAAGCATACTCACAAGTAGAAAACACACACACACACAAAATCATGTATTAATCACCAGTTTCAACAACAAACATATTTTGCCATATTTATTTCATCTACCCTCTCCCTCTGCTTCTTTGGGGGTTTTATTTATTGGTGGAATATTTTAAAGAGATTCCAAGTATCATGTCATTTCATCTTTCGAAAATACAACATGACTCCCCCAAAATGTCCCTGTATAACTATAGTGCCATTATCCCATTTACCAAAATTAACAATAAGTCCTCAATATCATCTAATATCAGGCCATATTTAACTTTTCTCAGTCACTGAAATTATTTTTATATAGTTGCTTGCTCCAATCACCGAGCAATGAACAGTCCATTCATTGCGTGCACTGTTACATCTCTTAAGTGTTCTTCAAATCTCTTCTAATCTAGAGAGTCATCCCTGCATGTTTCTTTACGAGTGTTTGACTTACTGAAAAAACCAAGACAGCTTCTCTAGGGTGTCTTGTGTCCCTGATTCCGTCTTCATGATGCCATTTAGCATGTCCATCTCCCCACTTTATTTTCCATCAACTAGAAGTTAGAGTTGATGACTGGACTTGACTCAAGTTCAATTTTTTTTCCCAAGTACGCTTCATTGGTGATCCTTTCACTCCATTATACATCCTATCTGGAGATATATTTATAACTGGTTGCATTTTTAGTGATGCCAAGATTGGTCAGTGACTTCGGCTGGTCATTGAGGGCTCTGCTGTCAGGTTCTTCGTTAGCCTCTATTTTAGCCCCTGTCAACGATCACCACTTGTTTCAGTTTTTCATTAGGGTCTGCCAAATGATCATTTCCTTCATAATTCAATTCCTCTGTGATTTCAACACAAAAGAAATTTCCTTCATCCACTAGGGCTGTTTGGTTACTCGGAAATTTGCTTCATGCTAAAAAGACAAGACAAATTCTGGGCATATTCTGGAACATTCCATGAAATCAATGTTTTCACTGAGTCATATCTAGAATGCACTAAAGGAGGTAGATTTTGAAAGGACATCTACATCAAATCTTTGAAAAACTACACAGATAACCTTTTGGTAGTCACGTAATCCCTAGATTATCAGCTTTGGAAACTGGGATATACAGAATTGGTTTTCTGTAAGTGAAGCACCAAGTTTTCAAACAAGAAAACCCTAGATAAATGCTGACCAATATACTGATGGAATGACCAACAGAGAATCTAGTATAGTGGTTCTTCGTCTTCTTTCTATTGATAGACATGTGACCAATGACAGCCAGCACTTCCAAAAAGGTGACACTACGGTAGCATTGATTACATGCCAGGCACTGTGCTACGTGCTCTACACACACAGACACATTTTATTCTCACCACGACCTTCTAAGATAGATGTTCTTATTGTCCTCCATTCCACAGATGAGGAAACTGAGGTAAAGAAGGTAAAAGTAGTTGGCCAAGGTCACGCAGCTAGTGACAGTGTGTGTACCAATCACCATCCTACACCACAGCATAGCTGGCAAGGCTGATGGGTAAGTGTAATTCCCAGAGACTTAACTATAACTAACTTTCTCTACTATTTGGAGAACACCTTCAAATTCATTCTAATTTAATTATTTTTTTAAAAACATCAATCAGTAGAAAATATTTAGTCTTTGATCAGCGAAGACCTCATTGCAACATAGATGACGTTGGTCGTGGCAGACTGGTGGAGACTGATTTATGGAAGCTCAGGGAAGGAGGCTACTTCTGACAGGCTGATGCTTTTCACTGACAAGGTGGGCTTGGGTGCACCTCTGGAGTGAATCGAATTGTCTCATAATAACAGCTAGGATTTCTATAAGGCTAGATGCTGTTCTAAGCTCTTTCAACTCTCCTACTATTTAAAGGGCTTCCCCCACCCATCCCTGTGGATCCCAGGCAAAACCTATAACCCTTGAGAATGCTCCCAGGAGATCCTGGAGGGTCCATCGGGAGAGCTGTGTTTACCCAGTCTCCCGAAGGCAGCCCAGGCCAGCCTCATAGAAGTCAGTTCTGGAGTGGACAGTCTCAAGGACCTCTTGGTGAGCAGAGGTGGCCTCCAAGAAGGAGAGCAAGTCGTTCCCCTTCCCCGATGCAGTGTGCCCACTCCCCTCCCACTCCCCTCCCACCCCCAGCCAGGCGGGCACTCTTTGATTAATTGTAGGATGCTTCCAGACAGGCATGTGCACGCTGTTCCGTGCTCTGTGGCAATAATCAAAGAACACAAAATCTGGCGACATAGCTGACAGCTGTGCCTTATTCTGACTTGACATCTTTCATGTCTGTGTCAACCTGTCTCTCCTTATTTAGGAAGCATCATGGCTCCAACCTTCCCTTCTAATACTAGGGTAAACATCCATCTGTGACTCAAGCCAGATATTGGTTGCTACCCAAACTGCCCCTTAGGCAGTTTCCCTTGCCATCCCTGAGTCATCCTCTCCACCTGAGGAGGCCTCCCCTCGCGTGGCTTCTTGCCAGGGCTGCTCTCAGCCGGGGCTAATTAGCGCTCTCCGCCCCCAGAACAACCTTGGTTGGCCCACTCAGGCAGGCTGCAACTGAGAGGGAGGGTTCAAGAGCTGTGAAAAATGAGCAAAGCCTGGAAAACCGGAGAAACCGCAAACTGCGAGCCCTTCACGCCAGTTTTAGGGCAGCCCCTGTTATGAGAGCAATAAAGGAATAGCAATTTATGCAATTTAGAAGCAAATGGCTCTTTCATCTGGAGTGGCTGTTTCATGCAAAGCACACGCCACCGCGGAGGAGGCGCGGGCTCCGGCTAGAAGCGCCCGCCTCGCTGCCCCAGAGGAAGAGCTGCCGTGCTGAGGCGCGCCTCATAAAGCAGCTGGAGGCGGCGTGATGGAGCAGAAAATCTGCCTGGTGAACGCGAGGTTTCGTTTTCCACTTTTGTGTCTCGTGAATGTTCTTTTCCAGGGGGGCTGCTCCGCGCTGGTGGCAGGAGGCAGGAAGGCAGGCTGGCCAGAGCATTATAGCCGGACTGTGTGATGGATAAAGAGGGACAGTTAGAGACGTTGATGGCAGCAACTTACTGCTGGGATCCTCACCAGGGAGAAGATTGGAGATTTGCTGCCACTAGAAAAAATCAGCTTTATCAACATAGTGGCCACAAGAGGCAACTTCTGTCCCTTTGTGTGGCTGGTTCTGAACCAGCCAGATTCTGGCTATTCCAGTGGGATTCAGAGACCATGTTAGCATTAGAATCACTTGCAAGCTTATTAGAAATGCAGATGGTTGGGTCCCACCCAGGGCTGCCGACTTAAATTCCATATTTTAATAAGACCCCTCCTCTGACTCTCCTGCACATGCTGGTTGAGGGGTGAGTGAGCCCTAGGCCCCCCTCCTGGTTGTAAGGAGAGAGAGGTGGGGAGGCAGCCAGAGAGCTGAACCACCGGCCCACGAAGGCACTTTCCTTTGTGGGCCTGCGGACAGATGGGGGAAGACAATGGACTGTGAGTAACACAGCAGCTCTTCTTGCGGGAGGAGGGGGTACTTGCTGAGGGCCTGACCCATCAGCAGTGAGTCACCGCCCCTCTCTCCTGCTAAGCTCTACCGGGTGCGTCCCCTCTCCCAGGAGATGGGAACATCAGAGTGCATGGCCCTCAGCCCTTTATTTACGCAAAACTGTTTATTCTCTCTTGCTTATTGGAGAACCACATTCATAAAGCATTGGTGGAGGCTCTGACTGCATCCAAATGCTGGGGGTGGGAGTCTGCCAATTCCAGACCCTCACTGCCACCCTCTTTCTGGGCACAGGCCTTACCTCAGCCCTCTGAGACTAGCCGGTAGGTCGAGCTTAACCACGGAGGCCCCTGGCAGACTTCCATAGATGGACCCCTTTAATTTTTTCCAGGTTACCCCCCACCCCCAACCAAGTGCCAGGAGCAAAGAATTATATTCTAGAATTTATTTTAAAGGAAAACCTCCCAAGCGGGTTTTTTTTTTTTTTAATCTTGCAACTATTTCAAGAATGTCTGTGCTGTCAAGGCGGTGAGGAATGTCTGCTCCAGCCTCCATCAACATCCTTCAAAAAACCAGCCTCTGATGTGGTGAATGTGAAAAGTGGAGTCTACAAAGAAGAAGTGGGCTTTTTCTTTTTGTAATAAAAGCCAGTAGCGGACACATTCATCTCTTCTTCCATTAGAACCCACTGCTGGCACCTGTCCCTTCTGGTCCTGCCCTCCCTTCTCTGTTTGCTTCAAAGAGGCAGTCAAGATGGGAATGTTCGTTTATTTGAGGAGAGGTGGGTCAAAGATGGATTTTAAAAAAAGAAAAAACATTGCTGATGAGAAAGGTATAGGAACATTGTCTGTAAGCCAGCTGATCGTACAAAAAGCCTTGTCATTTTCAAGTCTATACTAGGTATTTGACAGAAATTGGATGCCTGCGGCCTAGAATGGGACTTGGGGGACCTCATGCTGTGCTGTGTGCCACCCCCAAGCCCAGCATGGTGCTGCCACTTGGGAAATGGCTGTTGCTGCAGGAGTAAGAGGAACAGAGAGGAGACAGCAAGCAACGGACCTCAGAGGGGCTGGCTGGCAGCTTTTCTCTGCAGGGCAATGTCAGGCACTGAAAGACTGAATACTCGGTTAAATCGAGGATGAAAATGGAACAATGAATGATTGTGGGTGGGGCAAGTGAGCCAGCCTCATTTGTCTGGGTCTGGAGATCCCCACTGAAGTCAATATCCTGTCCTACTGCCTGGGGGCCTGCCTTGGGCTGAGTTCCCTAGAATAGAACCAAAGACAGATAGGGATTCTTGTGCAAGTGATTCACAGAGAGTGCTCCCAGGACCAGGGGAGGGAGGGGAGCAGGGTATGGTAGGGGGTGGGTAACCAGCAAGGATGTGGCCTCCCCTGGAGAGCTCAGGGAGCACAAATTATACCACCAAGTTGACCCTCCCTTAAGGCAAGGGGCCATCAATAGCCAGTCACTGAGTCACTGAGAGGGAGTTGAAAAGTGGGGTAAAGGGGGTGAGGAGGGGAGACCAGCCCAAAACGGGATCTGGGTGGGGCACCAAGAGCATCTACTCCTTTCCCTTCAAGGTGCAGTTGGGCCCCTCTGTCAGGCCTTGGTAATAAATATAGAAGTTGACTTTCATGGATCAAATAACTTAGGAGAAATTTTAACACCCTTCTATCTTGCACCTCCTACCTTGCTCAGTTTTTTCCTCACCATCCTTATCACCACCTAATATGCTATACAATTCACCTATTTTTATATTTACTAGTAGCTCATTTATTATCTCTGCTCCTGTTGCCGGTGAATCCAGTGGGTGTTCCAGGTTCTTGTCCCGTCCCAGAAAGAATTCAGAGATAATATTAGAGGTTAAGAAAAGTAAAGTGAGGGTTTATTAAAGGATGGATAGTACACTCTCAGGGGAGAGCGGGCAGGCTCAGGAGAGCGGCTGCCCTGAGTTTCTTTGGCAAGTTAGCTACATAGGGTGTAAAAATGAATGGGTGGAATATTCATTGAGGAGGGAAGGGCTTGGGGTCATATTTCCTGATTATCATCCCAACTCCACCTTCCCAAAGGGAGGAGGGATTTCTGTCCTTATTTAGTCTGGATCAGAAGTGTCATGGCGTTGGTGCAGGATGGGTACTTCTGAACTGCAAGGCTAATTTTACTGAAACGAGGGCATAATGAGCAAAAGGTTACATTCGGACACTGGAAATTCCTGCCTTTTCTGACCTTTCTTTGTTGGTCTCCAGGCCAAAAGGTGCGGTCCCTTAACAGCCCAAAGATTCCTGCTTTTCTTTCTCTGCCCAGGGACCCCTGGTGCTTACATGATGTGTGGTTTCCTGCATTTGGCTTGTGCCCCTCCTTTCTGCCCAATTCCTGCCATTTGGTCTGTGTCCCCCTTTCTCTGCTCATATCTAGCTGTCTGCCTTCTCTAACACTCCCACACACTAGAATGTAAGCTCCGAGAGGACAGGCATGTTTATCTCTTTTGAATGCTACATCCCAAGAATATTGCCTGACACGTACAAAGTACCAAGTAAATACCAGTTATTGAAAGAGTATGCTGAAGAAGGGCTTCTGCCAGCTGCTGCCCAGGGCCTTCTGCAATCCTTTTGTGGGTCCAGAGCAAGCGAATCCTGACCTGCATGAATAGGCAGGAACATGTTGGAGGGAGATCGTACCACCCTGTGATTCTCAGATTCCAGTGTTTAAAAACCACACAGGGATCTCGTGACCAGTGTGATTCTTGGTCCCCATCCCCAGGGATTCAGATTCTGTCGTCCTGGAAGGCGCCCAAGAATATGCACTTTAAAAAAGCATAACCATTGATTTTGAGGTGGGTGATCTGAGGCACATCCTTCGAGAAAAACTGATGAAGTCTGAAACACCGGCCCCGACAGTTATGAAGAGCTTCTCCAGACCAGACCACCCAGCCAAGGAGCCGCAGAGCTGGGGATGGACCTGGCTCTTCTCACTCAGCGCTGCGTGTTTTCCCATCTCAGGCTCTCCTAATATATGTTTATAAGCTTTGCACGTACACTGGTTACCATGGGAACATAAAAGCCTGGTGAAATTCTACAACTGTAGCTGGGCTTTGACGCATCGGTGGATTGCTATCTTTAGAAAACTTCAGCTTCACTATTTATTGTGGCTTGTATTGCCCTGTGTTCCTATATACTTTTAAAATTATAAACGTGCTTTTGCGATGTGCTAATGCCATCATCATTTGACAGGAGGGAACACAGGAAGAGCCAGGAGCCCTTGCTCAAACTAATTTGGGGGCCCACTGAAAAGACATGGGGAAGTCTTATGGAAAAACTGGAATGAAGCAGCATGATTTAACATATGGTAGAGGGCTCATGGGTGGGGGCCATTAACTGAGGAAAAGTCAGTAAGCTAGAAACCAAGTTGTTGCAGAAGGAATTTCTCTAAGCCCGAATGAATGAATGAGGGTTAGTGTAAAGGTATTTTGATAAAGAATATTTCATTCATCGTAAACCGCTAGCTGAGAACACTGACCATCCTTAGAAGGAATGTGCTTGGGGTAGAGGTTACATTCAGAGCGACAACAGTGGTTGATAAGCCACCTCCCAAGACTAAAGCCTTAAAGTAAGAACTATATTAGCAGTGGTGGCACTTACAGTGTGCCTAGTAGGTTCTGAGTTTTATATGTTATCTTGTAATAGGGAAGAACAAACCTGGCTCTGTATTAGATCTGTCTCTTTTACTTTAACCTTTGTATTCTATTGCTTGTTAATCACTAAAGGGATGTTACCTATAAGTTTAAATTATATACATAATAACCCATCTCTGGGAACCCTGCCTCCCAGCTAATGAGTGTTAAACTGACACTTGGTTTAACTCACAGGAAACATCCTGACCAAGCCCACCTGTGAATGGCTACAGGCAGGAAGAAATTAACACATCCCTCCTGGAGTCTGGCTGGGGAGAGGACTTTACCCCTTCCCCTGTTAGTATAAAAGAAGCCTAAATTCAAACTGGGGGAGGATGGTTCTCTAGGACATTAGTCCATCATCTCAGTCTGCTGGCTTTCTGACTAAAGTTGTTATTCCTCGCCCCAACACCTTGTGTCCCGATTTATTGGCCTGTCGTGCAGAGAGTGGAATGAGTTTAGTAACAGTCTCACTTGATCCTTGTAACAATGCTCTGTGTAGATACTATTATCCTCATTTGTACAGATAAAAGAACAGAGAAATTAAGCCTAGATTCACACATTTACAAAACATCTGAGCTAGGACTTGACTCAGGCAATCTGGGTCCAGACCGACGCTTTAAACCAACAGCTTGTCTCAGATGGATCTGAAATAGAACAGGCAGGACTGCTGTCTTCTGGAGTATTGCCCTGAGGGTTGATGAACCATTTTAAAATGGGAGCTGGGACGAGACTGAAGTGCTTGTGTTGGCAGGGCAAGTGGTGGTAAGGAAGGAGGGTTAGGTTGGGGTGAGGGGAAGGAAGCACTGAAAATAAACTTTCGAGAACAGAAATATCCAGGCTGGGGTTCAAGTCCTGGAGCTGTAGGACCTAAATTCTCTCCTTCTCTCCTCTTGAATGTAAACCAAAATTTACTGTGTTCATTATTGCGTTCATCATGTGGATCCTTTTCTGGGAGAAGGGCTCAAAGACGAGAAAGAGGGGCCATTTGACCTCTGGTTTCACAGAGGAGGGACAGCACTGTGCAGAGAGTTTCTCTTGACCTTGACCATTACCTCACGTTGTGCACCCTGACTAGGATTCACCCAGCAGGGGACCCAGGGAATGGACAGTCCTGGTTCTGGGGAGGAGCCCTCCGAGGGCGGGGGCTGGAAGGCTTCAGAAGGAATCATGTTGCCGTGGCAACAGAGGCTTGGGAGCCAGAGTGTGAGACTGGACGGGGGAGGAGACAACTGTAGGCCAGAAACTGAAACCAGACCTGGTGACAAAAGCTGGGACAAAACCTCAAACCAGAGGGCAAAGAACATTATTTTCATATTGTTTGCCATCAGGGAGAGGCCCTGTGGGTGGGGATTTTTTTTCAGAATTCATCCTAAATGGAGACAGGCTAGAGGCGGGAAGGAAAGAGGAGGGCAAAGTGGGTCAAAGCCAGGTGGGCGCAGAGCTGCTCCCCTGCCCTGGACTCTCCTGCCCTCCTGTGCTCTCCCTCCGTCACCCACATTCTCTAGTTGAGCTGCTTCCTGTCTCCCTCCTCTGTGCTCAGCTAAGGGGTGATGAAGGCAAATAAGAGAAGGGTGTGAAAAATGATCATTCGACTTAACCCTTAATGCAAGAATGTTTACACCTGAAATAAAGTGCAATTTGTTATCCCTAAAGAATTTCTTAAGGGTGATTTGGGGGGGATGGGGTTGGAAGGGGCGGTGGTCGTGGACGTGGCCAGGTGTGACTTCTACAGCTACTCCTTACTCAGGAAGCCTTATGCATCTCCCCCAGCCACCCCCGCCACACACCTCCTCGTCTCATGGATCCCAGTACCTAGGGGAAGACTGCCTGAGCGGGGTGTGAAGGAGGGGCTCTAGGAATAATGCCAGGTGCCTGCTGCAGCTGGAGGAGGAGGGGCCGCTGCTGCGGATGCAGTAACACCAGCGTCTCTACTAACCCATCAGATCCTTCTTACACAAGCCCTTTCTCAGTTCTGGGACTTCCGTGAAGTCTGATATTAACATCTACTAGTGTGCCGGACCATGTAGCCAAGACCCTCTCACCTCCTGACACCCTCTTTGAGCCTAGTAATGTTCAAATTCTCTCTCTCTCTCTCTTCGTTTTCTAACATTCAAATTCTGATGTTATGTGGTCTCTCAGTTACCCACAGGCCAATGAGGTCTGGGGATATTCGGGTTACACAGCAAATACAGGAAATGTTTTTGCCTTACTATTTTAAATTCAAACCATGCCCCTGATCTTTTTCAGCCTACACATGGCTAATACCTCAGTGAAGCACAGCTGGGTGGAGTCACCCACCACCCCTCCACCCTGCACTAGTGTGTGGTGATCTGAACCCTCTGCTCCATCGTCATCATCACAGGTCCGTGCCTTCCTCCCTCTGCCCTTTCGCAGGGAGCAGGCAACTACAGGTCTGTACATTGGTTGTGCTTTAGGCATAAAGAACACGATGTCTTGCTTGGTTTTGTTTCTTCTTCACCTTCTCAGTTGATTTTTGAAGAGTGAGATTGATTTTTCTTTTTCATGCAGCCTGACCATGAAGGTTTGGAAAGTTTTGGGGTCTGGGAAATCCATCATGACATGATGGAGTTTATCAAACCTGATGATGAGTTTTGGCCATTGAAGGGCTAGATTCGGGAGGGAAGAGGAGACCCCCTGAGGCCAGGAGAGGGCCAAAGGTTCTCAGAAATTGGGGCTGGAGACTCTTTGGAGGGCAAAAAGAGTCAAGAAAAGAGGGGGCCCCAGAATCCCAGCAACTCCTTTCGATGGAGACCCAGGGTGCGATAGGGAAGAGAACACGAGGAGGTCACAGCCCTGCAAAGCACGTTGCTCACCAACCTTCCCACCCTCCTCGTGCCTCTGTCTTCTGTGACCTCTGGGCTCTGCAGCATTTCTCACCTTCTAAAGTGAGACCACTTCTGCGAAAGTTCAGGGCCTACGTCAATAGTTCAAGGGGAGATTGCCCAAACAGCAGAGCTGATGACAATCAGCAGAGACACACCAGTCTGGAGTCCCAGTTGTTAAACACTTTGACCACCAGCCCTGTGAGAGCAGTGGCCCTTGAGATGCTGGCACTGTCATAGGCCAGCTGGGGGACTCTGTGCCCCACACCACCCCCTAAACAGTCTTCAGGACCACCTTCATCATCGACATGGTTTTAATTGCTGTTTTCTCTCCCTTCCTCCCTCTCCCCCTTCCTTGTCTCTCCTGTTGAACGTGGAGGGAACCACATGTCTCAGCAGCATTTCTCCTTGACCTTTATTCCTGTGTACGTCTGGGTCTGGGCTTTCCTGGTTAATACTTGGCTCAGCTCAGACCCCTGTCTTCTGGCCACTCACCCACCCACATCAGCACTGTTAACACCAACATCTTTAGGCTTTATCTTTCTGTAACATCCCAGCCAGGGACTCCTAGCTCCCATTCACCAAAACAACAGACGTTTCAGATCTTCTCCTGAACACTGTGTTTCACCATCCATCACTAATGCATTTTGGTTACAAGTGGGATTGCCAGATTTAGCAAAGAAAAATACAGGCCATCCAGTTAAATGTCAATTTCAGATAAACAACAAATACTTTTTTAGTATGAGTATGCCCCATGCAAATTTTGGAACATGCTTATAATTTTAAAATTGCCTTTTGTTTATTTTAATTTCAAGTTGAAATGCATGTCCTCTGTTTTATCTGGCACCCCCAGTTACAAGTCATACGACACCAACCATAGCAACCTGGAACTTACTGTCTTAGCAAACTGAGGTGTCTAAGGGCCGCGCTGGCTTCAGCACAGCCTGAAGCTGGGGCCTAAATGATGTTACCAAGAACGTGACTTGCTCTTTCTCTACTGTCCATGTCAGTCTCCCCCAGGTTGGCGACATCCTCAGATAAAGGTTTGTCCTTGTGGTGACAAGATAGCTGTGGTTTTCCAGACTCATATTCTTAAATTCAGAGTTGGTAAAAAGAGAAAAGTTGTTTTTCCAAAAGCTCCCATGAAACTTTGAAGAGTCATTCTTATTAGATCAGCTTAGATCACATGTCTATTACCAAGTCCAAACTCATTCTGCTTGCCACATGACAGGCCAATAAATCAGGAGACGAGGTGTTGGGACAAGGAATAATGACTTTATTTGGAAAGCCAGCAGACTGAGAAAATGGGGGGACTAATGCCCTAGAGAACCATCTTCCTCAAGTCAGAATTCAGACTCCCTTTTACTAAAAAGGGGAAGGAGTGTGGTTGGTGGTGCAGACTTGTTGGTGTCAGAATCCTTTGTTCTTGCCACCGTCCATGTAGATCAGGTCTCCATGATCCTATAAACCTCCAAGACAAATGTTATCCTCTGTTCTGCAACTTTTTTTATCTCTGTGCGAATGGAAAAGTGTTATACCCTTAGAGATCAGAGCCTTGAGAATGGACTATCCTGTATATTTCAGGCTGCAGGCAACATTCTTTTACAAAAGGTGCAGAACCAGCATGACTAAGCCCAGGAAACAGAGCACAGGGTTAGAGCTAGAGGAACAGATCTAACATGGAGTCAGATTTGTTCTTCCCTGTTACATGTCCGCTAAGTCAATCTTTGTGGCCAAGGAAATGAGATACACCGATTGGCTGGGGCCAGCTGTTCGCTCCAGAGTTGGAGCAACACATCCACCCAGATCCACAGACCAAGGGCTCACTGTTAGGGGACCTCAGGCTGTTGCTGGAGCAGGAGAAATGGATACCAGGAAGGCAAACAACACATACTCCTCACTCACTTGAAATCAGAGTGTGCACTGGGCAGTGCTCTTTAACTTCTGCAGCAGCTTACAAAGGCCTGGAGAGAGGGAGGACAGGGGTAGGACTAGGGCAGTGTCGGGGGCAGGTCTCCCCCTTTCAAAAGCAGTGCCATCAAACTGCTGCCGTCAACTGCTTTCTAGAGCTGTGCAGCTTCACTGTCTGCCCTGTTCCAGTTTCCTAGCTGCTTCCCAATTTGCCATATTTGAGGCAACATGGTGAGACAGTTTAAGAAGGTTATGGGCGGAATGTTTGTGTCCCTCCCCCCTCAGATTCATCTGTTGAAGCCCTGACCCCCAGGTGGCTGTATTTGGAGATGGGCCTCTATCTAAGGAAGCAATGAAAGTTCAATGAGTTCACAAGGGTGGGGCCCTAATCTGATAGGATTAGTGTCCTTTTAAGAAGAGATACCAGAGAGCTGCCCCCTGCCCACACCCATCCCCACTCCCAGTACACAGCAAGGAGGCAGCTGTCTAAAGCCAGAAAGGAAGCTCTCACCAGAACCCAAATGTTCTGACACCTTGAACTGTGGGAAAATAAATAGTTCCTGTGTAAGCCAGCCAGCTGGTAGAAATTTGCTATGGCAGCCTGAGTAGACTAATACGAAGAGTGTGGACGAAAACTCATTATCACATAACACTCCTGGTAGAAAAGGTTTTCAGGATGTCTAATGACCCAGAGAGATCCACCAGATGGCTTTTCTGTGTATCCATTTGCAAGGGCAAATGGCTTAGAATGCTGTAATGCTTAACCTGAGTTCTATTCACTTTTTAAGGGATTGCCACAGATTTGTCAACTATTTTTTTAATGGAACATCTTAAAGGATTTCTTTGTTTAGAAATCAAATGTGGAAGACTGCAGTTGCAAAAATAAAGATTCTGTGTGCAAAACTAAATGAGGAAATGAACCACCAAGAATGGTCTTAGTCGATGTTTTTCTTTCAATTAAAATAAATAAGAGTTTAAAGACTAAAAGCCTAAGGAATAAGATAGGAGTTTATTTCTCTCTTTCATGTGAAAGGAGTCTGAAGGGAGGTAGCCCAGAGCTGCTGAAGTAGCTACGGTCATCAGGGAACCTAGCCTTCTCGTGGCTCTTCCATTCTTGGCATATTCTACCTGAACCCAAGATGGCTGCTTGAACTCCAGCCATCATATCTGCATTGTAGCCAACAGGAAGGGGAAAGGAGGAGAGAGGACATTTCCTTAAATCTGTACATGACACTTTCACTTGCAGCCCATTGGCCAGAACTTAGTTACATGTCCATGTCTATCAGCAAAGGAAAAGGGAAATGGAAATGCAGTCTTTACTTCAGGTGGACTTTTGCCCAGCTGAAAATTGAGGGTTCTACTAGTTAAAAAAGAAAGAGAATAGATATTAGAGGCAAATATAAATCTTGGAGCCACAGACAATTGGAAAACTTTACATGTTATAATGAGAGTGAAACATTGGAATGCTTTTTTCATAAGAGAGAGATTTTAAAGTAAGATAAAGCAAAGCTATCAAACATGACCTAAACAAACATTAAACCCTGAACAATTTATAATGTTTCAAGTTTTTCTTCTTTTATTTGTTAAATGTTACATAGTTATATAATGTTAAATTTTATATAGTGATAATCAATGTCTTCTTGTTACTCAAGTGGTTGTAATTAGATGCTACTTCATGTAAACATTTCCATATTTGGTCATAATTAACCTGACTATAGTTTTTAATATCCATTTGATATTCTATCATGTTACTTTAACACAGTTTTAAAACAGAGAAAGGGAAAGATGCAATGAGAGTGACAAGATGTTGATAATTGTTGAACTGGGTTGGTGTTACTGGTTGTTCATTATTTTATCATCTCAACTTCTATGCATGTTTCAAAATGTGCCTCATAACAAATATTATGTGCATATCATAGTTTCCTTAGAGAAGGTAAATGTTTAAAGAAGGGAAAAGATTGCTGAATTTTCTTTTTGTAGTCAGAATACTTACAGGATAGAAGACAGATAGTGGGGAACCCTCCTGTGACTTTACCCTCTTGTGACTCCCTTCTAAGCCTGAGCAGATTTCATTTAGAAGGTTGCTCTCAATCTGAAAAAGACAATTACAAGACTCCTTTGTTCAGGAACAGTGATGCTGTATTGTATTTTCAGAGGATTGGTTTCAACAGAGGACTACAATCTTTCAGAAAGTTTTCCGTGTCAGAAAAAAAGAAAAAATCTGTAGAGAGGCATTGTACATGGCCCACCCCCAACATTTATCGAGAACACATTCTGAGCCCTTGTGGGGATACAGAGATGAGTAAGGCTCCCTTGCTGCCCCCAAGCAACTCATATTCTGCTGGGAGAAACAGACACATAAGTAATTATAAAATAATACAGTTGGTGTACTGACTGAGCTATACATAGCATAAAATGGTTCATTTTGAAAATGTTGCCTCCATTGAAAGAAACTTAATACAGAGTGGTATTATACAGTTGAATATATGCCAACTATGACCCCACTAACATAAACTACAAAGATGCTTTGAAAATGAATGGAATTTGCAAATGTTAATATATTCCACATATCTTAAATGGTAATAGGACTTTACCACAAGTTCCTCAGGGCAATCAGAAGAAATGTGATATTTAATGAGGAAAGGCCTTTAACTAAGTCACTGAAAGATAAGTTATTATATAACCTGTTGCTCAAATTCATGGAAAATAATTTTTTTCAAGTAGATGTGACTTAATTAAATTGTTTAGTAAGTCCTTTTGGATAGAGCAATTAGTGCAATGCCTGGAACAGAAAACATTTGTGAATGAATGAATGAATGAACGAATGAATAAAAGAATGAAAGCTAGTAGGAACACAGATTCTTGTCTTGGCTTTGCCACAAAGTAACCAATTGCCTTAGGTAAGTCAGTTAACCTCCCTGGGAGTTTATTTCTTAGACAGTAAAATTAGGAGGGAGAATTTATTGGGGGTTTCAAACTTCAGCCACATCACCCTTTGTTCAAATGGAATATTACTCAGAGGATGCTGCTAAATAGAGTGTGCGTGCATGTGTGTGTGTTGTATGTGTGTGTTGTGTGTGTCAGGGGTGCGTTCTTGGTTCTTTCTTGTGTTCCCCTCCCCTGGTGATCCCAGAGTCACCTCCTCCAAAGAGTAGATCCTAAGAGCTACAGGTCTGGAGGATCCCTGAAGTCATTTCCAGATCTAATACTGCATGATCCTGTTACAGCAAACAATTTGGCCACAGGATCCTAGTTGAGGAAATGTCAGAGAAAACTTAAGCCCAGCCGTGAGAAAGAAGGTGGAAAAGTGGGACATTGTGAACTGATCAAACTTGGTAGCATGGCTGAGAAACCAGGAACACAAGACAGAGCAGGGGAGGAGGGTATAGCTCAAGTGGTAGAGCACAAGCTTAGCATGCACAAGGCCCTGGGTTCAATCCCCAGTGCCTCCATTAAAAAATAATAATTAAATAAATAAACCTAATTATCCCCCCCAAAATTGAAAGAAAACAAAAGATAGAGCAGCGCCTTATTCTGATTCACTTTGAGATTAGCTTCTTAAACGGAGAAAATATAAATTACCTGAGACCCAGATTCTAGAAGAATTCAAGGGAAAACTATCACTAGCACAGAGAGTTGGCTTTTCTCAGCCTTCTCTGCTTAAGGCTCTCAGCCAAAACATCACAGAGGAGAACTCCAGGCTTGAGAAAGTCTCAATGCTAACACAGCCCGCCCGACTGATAACAGATGTGGTTAAAATGGGAGCTGAGTGAACACAAACACATTTCCCAACTCCCAGCCTCAAGCACATTTTCCATCATCTGCAGCAGACTGAAACGCTGGCTCGGAGCAGATGCTTCTCCTTGCTCATTTGTGGGCACTGTTTCGTGCCCTCGTTGGAAAAGGAGAATCTGAGGTCTCTGCTGGCAGGCACCTGAAGGAGGTGGCAGGACAGCAGAGCAGCCCTCTTCCTTGCTTATAGGAACCGCTTTGAGGCTGGCGCTGCCTTGTTTATACAAAGCCTCCCTGCGAGAACGCTCAGCACGCATGTCTCAGAGCAAGGCTCCAGAAAGCCGAGCGTTGCTGAGCTGAGCCTTAACAGTCTTATGACTTATGCCTTGGCCAAAACCACCTCCATAATGCTTAGCCATGAACTTCATCTTACGTTAGTGCAAAACCACATACCATCTGGAATTAGCCTTGAGGAACTCATGCACTAAGAGACCGAACCCCAAAACTTTACCCTCCCCAAACCAAGCCACCAGAATTGATCGCTTTGTCAACCCCAAAAGTTTCTCTGGAAAACAAATTGAGAAATGCCACGCGAGAGCTGTGTGCTACGTCAACAGCAGAGGCCCCATCTGAGAGCCTGGCTTCCAATCTTTCACTTAATCAATCAAGTCCAGCCACTTCTTTGTACAGATTGACTTCTGTAGACTACGGGGAGGAACTATTGTCAACAGTGTGCATTTTATAGACAGGTTCCAAACCACATAGCATTTAATTTTTCTCAACACAGCCCTCTGCGCTGAAAGACGAGCTGGGGCTCTCTGAATGGCCTTCATCTGTGTGTCTGGTAGGAAGGAATCTGATTTTCCGATGGCTCAGTGTTAACTAAAACGTTTGTCACTATATATTCCCTGGAGTTCTCGAAGCTTTGTTGGGTCAGCTCTTGGCCTTGCTGGCTGTAGCCTGAAACCGTGGTTGGGGAGCTTAGGTTACACCACAGCTGTGAAGTCACCCAGGAAAGCTCTTGTTTAGACTGGAATGAAAGCCCTTGATGGAATACTTCAGCTTTCCCCTCCTCTTATCCAAACTGCCAAGGGTGGAGCTCCCTAGCTAGTGCCACACCACATCTGTATTATGTCTACTACAGGTGAGTGTCAGTCACCCAGAGCAGCATCCTTTGAATATTGTGTAGTCTGGCTGCAAGGCCATGCCCACAGTATGAGCCATACTTGGTTATAATATATACGCTAAGACTGGAAGGAGATTCCCCAATCAATAACTGTCTTTCTCAGGATGGTTAAAATCTGTAAGATTTTTTCCCCTTCCTTTATCTTTGTATTTTCTGAAATGTCTACCAAAAAAAACCAGGTACTACTCTTTTTAAAATTTATTTTGTATTGAAGTATAGTTGATTTACAATGTTAGTGTCAGATGTACAGCAAAGTGATTCAGTTATATCCATACATATGTATATATTTTCTTTTCGGATTATTTTCCATTATATATTATTACAAGAAATTGAATATAGTTCCTTGTGCTATACAGTAGGTCCTTGTTGTTTATCTATTTTATGTATAGTAATGTATATCTGTTAATCCCAAACTCTTAATTTAGATATTACTCTTAGAGTAGGGGAAAAAAGTGTGTGTGTGTGTGTGTGTGTGTGTGTGTGTGTGTGTGTGTTGAGTGTGATATGAATGTAATACCACAGCCAGCATAGAGTTTGCTCTCCAGAGAGCTTCAAGCTTTCAAACCTAGGCTCTTTGTTGAATTTCCTAGAAAACCTCTTAGCCCCTATCTTTCAGCTACTTGGGAAACATTATCAGCCTTCTACTTCACTTCAATTGTGGAGACAACTTAGGAAACACTGACAGAATTTTCAGGCACTCCCACTGATGAGAATGGAACCAGCAGGAAATGACAATAGCCCAAATCAATAACTTCATCTTTTAAAATTTTATTCTTATAAATGCTTATGCTTCATTGATGATAAAACATGCTGATTATCAAAGGGATGACCATTGCCTGCACTTTGATCTATTTCTCTTCTTCCACTGAGCTGATGCTGGAAGTTGCTCTGAACTATGACTCTGGAATGCAGGGCCCCGGAGGTTTCTTTTCCAGCTGTTTAGACAGGACCTTGAATGTCACTCTTTCGCAGCACCTCATGGGGAGAGGAAAAGCTGCATGGTTTTGTCTTCCAGCCTCGTTCTCTAACTCAAAGAAAAGCAATACTTCTATAAAGCTGTCCAAATAATTCTGACATATGCCTAGATTCTGGCTGTACAAAGATCAAGAAGATGGCTTTGAGATCAAATATGAACAAATAATCAAAATACAAAATGCAGAGTACTTTGATCAATACAAGCTGAGACTGCAGCCAAGATTGTAGCAGAGGGAGTCTGCAGGAACATTTCACATGGCACTTCCGGGCTCCTCCAGCTGCTGAGTTCTTCAGAGTGCTGACTTCAGAATCAGCCAGTGTAGACGGAACCCAGTTCTGCCATTTACTTTCCACAGGACAGTGAAAAATAATTGCAAAAGCTTTCTGAGTCACAGGAGACTGACCCCACCTCCTCCATTGGGTTCTTAAGAGAGTGGCTTGAGAGAAGGTCAGCAAAGCCCTTAGCCCAGCATGCGGCACATAGTGAGCACCCTGGGGTGGGGTGGGCACCCACAGCATGACCCCCAGCATCCCCTTCCTGCAGCTCTGGCCCGCCAGCCTCCTGGTCATGGATGCTGGACTGAAGCCACCTCCAGTCCCCAGGGATGAGAACTTGGAAGTGAAGACTGATGACTCAACATGGCTGTCCAAGCAGATGAGCTGAAGGATGAAGTGGACATGTCACAGAACTCTGCTTCCCCAAGCATGCTCAGCCTGGCTGGGAGAGAGGCGGAGGCAAGAGGGAATATTATCATTTTGAACGTAGGTTTGGGAACGGACGCTGGCTTTTGCCTCTGTTGCAGACTTGGCAAGAGCAGGTGATACCGCCGTGGAGTGCTATGGCAAATGCTGGCAACAGCATTAATAATGCCAATTCAACCCCTTTGTTAACCAGCATCACTCCACCTGGACTCCACAGAATGTGGGGAGGAAAACTGATATTTTTGTGATTCTTCTATGAGTAAGGCAGCTTCACACAGTGTCTCATGGAACCAGCACAACCACCCTGGGAGGTCTGTGGGTATAATACTATCACCCCGACCCTACAGAAGAGAACACCCAGGTTGCTGACGGGAAGAAACTTGTCCCAGCCGACACAGATTATTTTCCCAACACTTACACAGTAGTTTGATCCAGAGTAATGCCAAGAACCAGAAAATCCTCTAAAAGGCGACTAAAGTACACAGCATTGACTTTATGTACTGAAGAGAATATATTTTATTCATAGGCAATGCAATCTCCCAGGGCCTCGCACAGAGGATTTTGGTTTTTTCCTGTGTGTAGCAAGAGAGAGAATGAGTCTCCTCCAAGATGTAAGGAAATCTCATTGGCTTGCAGTGATGCTCCTAATAAGAACGGTTTAGCCCAGATGCCCATTGGACCACTTAGAACCTGTTTTGTCTTGGTCTCCCTGATGCCGCACCCCACCATGTCATAAAGGGTTAGGACCTTACACGGAGACAGGATAGTTTTTGAGCTCTAGCTAAGATTAAGGACATAAGAGAAAAGGATTGTCTTCCTTGCCAAGTCTAAAAATGAAGAAGGTTTGTGAATTCAAGTGTTCAAATAATCACGGCTAGCTAACGTACATTTGACTGAAGTATCCCTTGGTGAGTGAAGGGGTTACTTAATCATTTATTGGGAAGACAGTCTTTGAAAAATCACAAACATGATTTCAAGGAGAAAAGGGATTCTTTTCTTGTCCATTCCTAAAAGAATTTACGGCAATTCTTTAGAGATATGAGATCAGTGACACAGAAGCATTTTTAAAAATTTAAATCTGGGATTACTTCAACTTTTCTTCACTTTCCCAGAGCTCTGTTGTTCTTGTTCAGCTCTTACTTACTGACCAATGATAAGACAGGGTCATTCAGAGTCCTGCTGGGCCCTGCAAGGGGAATACTTTTTTTTTTTTTCATATATTTTTATTGAAGTATAATTGGTTTACAATGTTGTGTCAATTTCTGGTGTACAGTACAATGCTTCAGTCATATAGGAACATACATATATTCGTTTTCATAGTCTTTTTCACCATAAGTTACTACAAAGTATTGCATGTAGTTCCCTGCGCTGTACAGTATAAACTTGTTGTTTATCAGATTTCATGAAAATCCTCCTGTATTTTGAAGCCAGAGACACGCTGCCAGAGTTCAGTAGGTGTTCTGTGTGATTCGGTGGGTTTGTAGATGTAATTCTTGGTGTATTTGTGGGAGAGGGAGAGCTGTGAGCCTTTCTACTCTGCTGTCTTGGCTCAACTCCCAGGAAATACTTTTTAAATGGTTTTGAAGCAATAGAGTCATTCCCAGTAATATCCATTAGGGCATTTCAGAGAATATGGGTTTGGGCACTTAGAAAATCCAGTCCCATCATAATGGAGAAGAGTAAAGCAAAACACAACACACCTTAAAGAGCCAACAAGGAGTTAAGATAGTCACCGCAACACTGCCTGGAAAACCAAGACTGGGAGGGTTAACAGACTTTGAAAAACAGGGATTGAGAGTCAGAGTGTTTTTCAGATGTCCTCATATGAGTGTAAATAGGAAGAAAAATTTTTTTTCAAAGCCAAGGGCTCATAGATTTTTTTTTTAATTGAGTATAGTCAGTTTACAATGTGTCAATTTCTGGTGTACAGCATAATGTTTCAGTCATACATATACATACATATATTCTTTTTCATATTCTTTTCCATTATAGGTTATTACAAGATATTGAATGTAGTTTCTCTGTGCTATACAGTAGAAACTTGCTGTTTATCTATTTTGTAGATAGTAGTTAGTATCTGCAAATCTTGAACTTCAAATTTATTCCTTCGCACCCTCTTTCCCCCCTGGTTTGTTTTATAAATTTGTTTTCTATGTCTGTGAGTCTGTCTCTGTTTTGTAAATAAGTTCATTTTTCTTTCTTTTTTTTTGTTTTTGATTCCACATATGAGTGATATCATATGGTATTTTTCTTTCTCTTTCTGGCTTATTTCATTTAGTATGACGATCTCCAGGTCCATCCATGTTGCTGCAAATGACATTATTTTATTTCTTTTTTATGGCTGAGTAGTATTCCATTGTGTATATATACCACAACTTCTTTATCCAGTCATCTGTCGACAGACATTTAGGTTGTTTCCATGTCTTGGCTATTGTAAATGATACTGTCATGAACATTGGGGTGCATATATCTTTTCAAATTAGAGTTCCCTCCAGATATTATGTTTAAATAGTTGTCAGGTAGCAAAGGAAGTTTATGAGATTCCAAATTGGCATTAATCAGAATTTTCCATTAGACTTGCCTTCTCCGCAACACTCAAAATCTCAAAATACTTTGACATTAACCAGTTGTTAAGAGGACTGTGTGTGTGTGTGTGTGTGTGTGTGTGTGTGTGTGTGTATTTTTTAACCAGGCTGTGGGATTTTTTGCAATAAAATTTAATAAGTTTACAGTTGCCTGATAAAGATTCAGCCTTGCCAAATTTTGGCATGCCTTGTTTCAGCACCCTCCTCAGAGTAGATCTTTATTAGGATAATTTGCTATAATGACATTTTATGAGAGATGAAGTTTTCATGAGACATAATTTTGGAAACAAGCTGGGAAACCCAGATGTGCTGTCTTTGAATTAAATCCTTTCCTGTTTTAACACTACTTGACTTTTTTTTAATTGAAGTATAGTCAGTTAAAATGTGTCTATTTTTGGTGTACAGCATAATAACACTACTTGACTTCTACGGTTATTAAGTAACCCTGGAATAAGTGCCAGAGTTTTCTTCAGTAGTTCATAAATCACACACACAAATGTCAAATCCCTTAAAAAAAATTAAGATAGAAGGGCAGGCACAGAAACAAACACACAGGGAACCAGAAGTTGATGTGGGCAGAGCAGATTTTTCTAAAACCCCTCTTTGTGAGTAGAGTTGGGGTTGTGAAAGGTAAGCCCGTTTTTTTCTAGCAGTGATGTTTCTAGCAGTGATGAGTCTGAATGCATCCATCAATGCCCTTCAGTCCTGTATCTTTTGTGACAGAGAAAGAGATTTTTGCAAGACGGCTGCCTGAAATAAGGATGGAGGAGGGGGAGGGGCAGATAAATGAGCAGTCTGAAACCCCAGAACAGGAAAATGCATCTTCTTGACCTCGGCCATGTGACTTAACAAGAAACACACTGACCAGAATAACTGCTGGTTCTTGGTGCCTCCGTTCCAGCTGGGAGACTCTATGACATGACATTGGGTTGACAGATAACGTGAGAGAAAGGCTGTGCTCCCTAAGCAAGCGTCTGCTTTTTGGATCCTGAAAGGGCCTAAACATTTGCATTTTTTAATCACTTGGGCAGGGGTGAAGATAAGAAAGAAAAGGTGTATTAGAAGAGCATTCGTGTAACTGGTTAAGAGCACGAAGTCTCAGGCCAGATGGCATGGGTTCAAGTTCTGAGTACCATCAGGGCTGTCAGCTTTGGGCAAGTTTTTTTGACCTCTTTGTGCCTTAGTTTTCTCATCTGTGAAGTGGGGGACCATCACACTACCTACCTCACAGAGTTTTGGGGAAGATTAAATACAGTGATACATATATATATATAAAGTGCTAAACCCTTTCCTGTAGCATTACTTGTGAGTTATTATTTATTGAATACCCAGGAGGTGCTAGACCCCATGTTAGGTGCTTTTATATAATGTTTTATTTAATCTTTATAGCAAACTTTAAACACAGGTAACATTATTTTCATTTTTAGATAAAGAAATTGAGGTTCAGAAAGGTTAAGAAAATTACTCAGGTACCCAGGTAAGAGGCCTGACGGGGAAGCATCAAATCCAGGGGTACCTGCTTCAGCATTATCTTAAACACTATTAGTGCTCCCAGCTCACTTCAGTTGCTATTTGATAAACATGTACATGTAGTCTAGACTCTGACATTTCTAATCAATTTGATTGATTAGAAAAGTATGCCTCTTTCCATCATCATTTGTCTAACTCATTAAAATTAATAGGCAGCATGGAATAAAAGTGTTTGACACCTGAAATTGAGTCACTCTGGACCTTAGGAGAAAGCCCTGTGTGTCATGGGTTTTGGTGCAGTTGGAAGAAACAGTTTGGTGCAGTTGGAAAGAAACAGTTTCTCCTTCCTTCCCTCCTGCCCTGGACAGGAAGGGCCAGCAAGTGTACAGCTTGCTGCCTCTCAACAAAGTGACAAAGCCCAGGGCAGCCTCCTTTCCTGAGCGGGGGAGCATTTGCAAGCTCAGTTACCAGGAAGTCATTCTCATGGGTTATCCTTTGGGGGCCCCAAAGCACTCAGGAATTTGGAAACGGAGCTTTGCTCACCGGGAACCCTCATGCTGGAAGCAGGCCTTTCTAACAGGCTGCCCTGCCCAGCCTCCTGGTGACACAAGATGGAGAAGAAAGAAAAGGCGACAGGAAAACACTAATGAGGGGAAAACACAAAAAACCAATAAGCAACAGTGTTGAAACAGCACAATGATTCAAAGCTTGACTTTATAAGAGATGTTGTGGTCCTGGCTGACACTTCTCCTCATCTGCCAAATGCTGGCAGAGTCCTTTGGAAGCATCTCTAGGCTTCTGCTTGGGCCGGGGGGCTGGCGTTAGGAGAAGAGGGTGGGTACTGCTGGGGCCCGGAGAGGTAATACCTAGAAGACCCATCAGATAGGACACTGTGACACCACCATCAGAGGGTGGCTTGCAGGGTCTTGGTCTCTGAAGGGCACGTGGGCTGGGTATGGCCAGAAGAACAGCACAGTGCATTGGTACATCCAGAGATGAGCTTGTGACCTTGACTACATAGGCCTCTGTGATACTAACTTAAAGCATTATTTTAACATGTCCAAACTGGTGTTTAAGATGAAAATAATGGATAGACAGAAGAGGCCAGCTTACTCTGTTGGAGGAATGCTCCTAGGCAGCGTCCTTATACATGTGTCCTCTTTGAAGGAAATACAGTGTGTGCGTATTTGGGTGCATGAACTGATTGGCTTTTATTCATATTACAAAAAGTTCTTTTCATCTCAAAAATTATCTCCCCATCTTCTCTTAAAAAGCGAGTCCTTTTAAAAAGATGTGCATCTTTCTAGGCACACAACTACCAACCTTCCTTGCTTTGTCCAGTGATTCCTAAATGAGAACCCTTACATGAGTGCGTCAGAATCCTCTGGGTGTTTATTACAAATAGATGCCTGTGCTCTTCCTGAATCTCTAGAGATGAGAATCTGTGGAATCTTTTTTTTTTATTGTTTTTTTCTATTAGTTACAGTCCTTTTTTCCTTCCAGTTTTTATTGTGGTATAATTGACATAAAGCACTATATACATTTAAGGTCCTCAGCATAATGACTTGATTTACATACACCGTGAAATGATAATCACAATGAGTTTAGGGGAATCTGTATTTTCCATAAGTGCTCTAAGTGATTCTGATGAGTATGTAGAGTTGGAAATCCACTCTCGTGCAATAGATTTCTAAAATGTTGCCTAATCTGAGTTTAGGATTAAAAATAAAAAAGCAAAAAATATGAGGTTATAAAATATCCCTTCTATTTACTTTAATTTTTAAAAGTTTACCTAACCACGAAATATATGTGAGACACATGGAAGATTATAAAACAAAATAAGGGATCCTTGTGTGTCCACCAGCTCCATTCCTCTTCCATTTCACCGACCTGCTTCCCCACCAATGGTGTATTGTTAAGTCAACTCTGTGTCTTGGTGTATTTCCGTCTCAGCATTTAAATGGCTTGATACTATCTCATGAATTTGTTTACCTTGTGTGATTTCTTTAGATAGGCCCCCATTTCCCACTAGGTTGATGTTCCAAGAGGGCAGAAAACATATCCATCATGTTCATTCGCCATCATATTCTCAGCAATGAGCACAGTGCCTGTGGGCATATGGCCTAATGTTGCAGAGCTTTCAATTTTGGGGGAAGAAACACAGAAATTAATATTTTTGTTTGTTTGTTAAATCTCTCAATTTTTCATACATTGTTCATTAATTCAAGATGTTTAAAAATTTGTACGTGAATCTTGTGCCTGACCACAGGACTTGGATTTGCTACCCTGGTCAGAGGCATAGAATTTGGATTGGCTTGAGGGAGAGAGGTGGAAGCCATGAGAGAAGGGAGGAGATGGTCTAAAGCTCTTGATCCTAAAGAACTAGCTTCTGGAAAGGCGGGGTCGTCAAGCCTCTTTCAATTTGAGTACCACCTCCAAGGTAGCAGAATCTCTTCCAGGGCTGTCTGTGTGATGTGCGGGGACCAGGAGCTTCTGTGGAGGTCTGTGTGGCCACATTGGGCACAGATGGGGTGGATACCATGAGCACTAGCCTTCAAATGGGCAAGGTGGGCCCAGCTAGTGAGCATCTTGATGTTGGTGATGGCCAGGATGGACCCTTTCTCAAGTTTCCCGGGTGCCATGAACCTCAGTGTTCTAGTAATATCTCAGCAGAGAAGTGAGGAGGCCTCCCTCCACAATCCCCACCCCTCCCCTCCACCAGATCTTCCATGTAATCTGCTGTCATATTGTCTGTTAAGTTGCTTTAAAACAGTTGAGGCACAGTGTGCGTTAGTTTTATTCTAAACTCTATGGGCAGATAGCTGGCATTTGAAATATCTGAATCAGAATACACCCTCTAAGGTAGTTTGTTAGTGTTTGAAAGACTCAAATTAGAAACCCACATTCCCATGGGCTTAGTCTCTGAACACCACAGACTCAGTTAATTGGCAAAATTGATGTTGAAAGGGATGGTTCATTGGAGAAAAAAATGGTGAACAAGATGTGTGGACCAGACAGAAGTCTTGTAGTGGCACACCTGCCCTTGCAGGAACAAGGTCTGAGAATCAAGTGAGCACAGGAGTCTGTCCCCATATTCCTTTCAATGTGGCACGCAGTTTAGGGTTTTGCTCTAGTCCTGTCATGCTTACTGGAGACTGAGCAGAAGGTTAGCTGACTTCTGCCACAAAATACTGTCATATCCACCTCTGGTGAAACTTTCAAACAAGATTTATGACTGTTTTTGTACCCATTTGGTAAAAAATGTCTCTGTGTGTGGCAGAATCCAGCCTGAAACTCATATTCATTGTAAGGAGATGGCATGGTTATGGTTGTCACCTACCTTAAGGATGGCTACCAATAAGAACCAGTTATTGTGAATATTCAGACTAGCTTAGGTCACTTCACATACCTGCCAAGCTGATAGATGGGGGATGAGTTCAATTTCATTTGATTTTGAAAATGAAAAGAACATGGCATTTCCTTCTCCAGCGCCAGGGAACAAATGCATAACTATCACATGCTTATTCCATCAATACTGCCAATGCCAACTGGACATTTTCTGTTATAGTCACTGTTAGTGAAAGTCAGTCTTTTTAATAGTCACACCTGGCCTTTAGAGACACACCTTTTTGGAACCGTATGCCTGTTATCTCAGCAAATGAGGCTGAGGTTCCTGCCTGGAAGATACGGGAGAGAGGCCTCTCAGATCTTCTGTGTTCCATGTGGTTCTCCATGCTTAGCCTTGAGATATTCATGTTTCCCTTCATTTCTATTTAACCAACAGATATGAAGCACCTCCAACGTGCTAGCTCTGTCTTAGGCCTTATAAGGATTAGAGAGATGACTTAGATGTAAGTCCTGAAACTGACTTTGTAATCTGGTGAGAAATACATAGGTGCAAACATCAGTCTATATTACAAACCAGAAAATGACAATTTTAAAATAGAGAAATATCATGCTGGAGGGCTCGGGCTGCAGAGGTGATCAGGCTTCAGACAGGAAGATGAGGTAAGTCTTGAAGAATGAGAAGGAGTTTGATAGAGAAGGAGGAGGCTGCTCTATATGTGAGCAAAGTCCCAGAGGTAGCAAAATCCTAGCATGTCCAGGGAAGAGTGGGTGGAAGGAAACAGCAGGAGGCAAGACCAACAAGAGGGCTGGGAACCAAATCTTAACCGTATCTAGTGGCACGGTTTGTACCTGGCACGAAGGAATCCTGCCACGTGGGCTGGCGGGGAAGGACACCCAGCCCTCCGCCAGCACACCTGCTGTGAGGCAGTCATGCCGAGGAGCCGTCTCTCTCTCTTTTTTTTTTCCAGAGCATAAAGTATTTTATCATGCAGGTCGGTAAAACAAAATGGTGAGTTAGGCATACAAAAGTTCTCTGACATCCCTAGGCTAAATAAAAGCAGAGCAAACAGCATTTTTGCAGACCAACATAGTGATATGAATCAAAAGCTTTTTAAATGGTTTTTGCACAAAGACACCATACGGGCTAGTGGAGCTAAGCTTATTCTTGGTAGTTGTGTCTGCCCAACAAGTCTGGGCTTTGTTCTGCAGGCAGTGGGACGCCCTTGAGGATTTCTGAGAACATTTGAAGGATCTTTTTTAAAAAATGTGAATAATGAGAATAATAACAAGATGAATATTAAACATCCATCTTGTTGGTGCTGATTCAGTCTCTGAAATATTCCTGTGTATTCACAAAGTCTTCTGATAGGCAAATTTTTCTAACATATCAGTGAATGAATCACATAACAGATGAATTTTTTAAGAATCCGTGTCGAGTACAGATGTAAGCCTGGCTAGAACCCTTATCTCCCTGGCTTTTATTACATTGCACCCCTCTAAGGATCACTAACGCAATATCTGATAGCGCAAAATGAAACAGAAACAAGCACACACACATATGATCTAAGACTAAAAATATAAACTCATGTTTCTCCTCGGTTTTTTAAAGACATTTTTCATTTTACCATTTATAACTAAAAACTCCTTAGACATTCTAATAAATAAAGTTAAAACTGTACAACATTGGTAGGTAGTTTGCCCAAATAATTTCAAGATTATGAGCAAAAAAAATGTCAACCAACTTACCCCCTTGCAAATTCTAATGCATTTCCATTTGTCTCTATGTTAAATAACACAGCATTGATCCAACAGACATTAAGGGCTGAGGCCCCCGGGAAGCAGCAGAGTCTTTTGCCTGCCTGGATACAGACCGAATTTCTACTCCGGGGAACACAGAAAGGTACCCAAATTCCAGCAGGGGACATTTTTCTGGAGGAGGTTCCAGCCACCTCCTAGCGTTCTGCTTTCTACCTTGTTTTGGGAGAGTTCAGCACAGATGAAGGCAAGGACCCCCAGGTCCAAGTCCAGTTGACAGCGTGTGGGGGAGGGGGTGGGTGGGGCAGAGGGAAGGGGGTGACTTTAAAAGGAAATGTGGGAATTGTCAAATACAGGAAGTGGAAAGAAACAGGGTTACTCTATGCCACACATCTTATTTACAGAAAATTGAGGCCCAGAGAGCTTAAGTGACTTTTAGAGTTACTAGGTGCCTGATTTTCAGTCCACTGCTTTCTACCACAATGTTCAACATCACAAAATATGTACTGTTCTTGGGGGGAGGATGTAGCTCAAGTGGTAGAGCACATGCTTAACATGCACAAGGTCCCCAGTACCTCCTCTAAAAGTAAAGAAATAAATAAACCTAATTACCTCCCCCTGCCAAAAACATATGTATCATTCTATCTTTTGTGTGCATTAGCACAGCCATTATTTTTTTCAACTATCCTCCCATAAGTGAGCTTTTTTTTAGCATTTAAAAAAAATTGAGATTTATGTCACATAACATACAATTCATCATTCTAATGTGTGTGCATCAGTGGGTTTTAGTACATTCACTATGCTGTACAGCTACGACTTTCTAATTTCAGAAAATTTCCATCACCCCAAAAACAAACCATGTACCTATTAGCAATTACTCCCCATTCTCCATTTCCTCCAGGCCCTGGCAACCGCTAATCCACTTTCTGTCTCTGTGGATTTGCCCCGTCTGGACATTTTATGTAAATGGAATCACATGATATGTGACCTTTTGTGTCTGGCTTCTATCATTTAGCATAATGTTTTCAAGTTTTATCCATATGGTAGCATGTATCAGTGATTCATTCCTTCTTATAACTCTATTATGGGCTTTCTAAAGTGGATTCTAGACTAAGAGAAGAGTAAGAGTCTTTCCCTCTGAAAATTTTTTCCTGGAGGTAGAACTTAGGTGTATCTGATCTGGGGAGCATGCAACGCTTTTCTAAGAGGCAATTTCATTGCACGCAACTCGCCATGTGGACCCAATTTTCCCCCTCTCTGTATACACTCTCTTTCTTCTAGTCACCTGCAGAGGCCTGTAACAGGAAGCCTGCTTTCAAACTCAGCCAGGATATTATAACCGCCCTGTCCAGTCTTTAGCAGTCATATAACTCAGAGGTGCAATCCGGCGAGTGCTGCCCTGGAATTAATTCTTTTACTTAAATATAATAAGACATCATAGAGGAGAAATTCTGCTAGACTTTGTGCTAATTGTGACTGAAGGTGTTACCGAGCCTGCTCTTCCCAAGCACAGTTCACCTAACAGCACACCCTGCCCAATATGAATATGTAGCTTGGAATCAGAGGTAAGCCAGACCCATTGAAGCTACAGCTAAACACAATTGACTGCTTTGTTTCAGAGCTGGGGTGGGCGGGGGCGAGGTGGGAAGGCAGGGCTGCCATTGTCCTTTTTCAGCAGGAAGTTGCTCTGCTTTCCTTGTATTACAAACTATCCCCCAGATGTGCAGGCTCTACCACTGGGAAAGCATGGTACCACTGGAGCCATTCTAGATGGAGTTATTATCTATCATAGTATAAAAGGGGAAGATGGCTTTATTTTTTTAAGTTCAAATCTCTTTTAACACATTATATTGGGCAATCAGAATTTTTGGATTTTTTTTATATATATACTTGTTACTTTCTAGAAATTCCTTTGCTAGCTGATTTTCACAGTTCCTCCTTGGAATAGATAAAATGTTTCAGAAACCAGGAAGTTTTTCCTCATCCAAGTTCATGGATACTTTGGTGTGTCCTCTTAGGGAGTTTAGGTAGGATTTAATTACAAGTATTCGAATTGTTGACTGAAATAAAATCACACAACATGAGAGTTGTGGGTTAAGTTTTATTGGGGGCAAAATGAGGACTATAGCCCGGGAGACAGCATCCCAGAAAGCGCTGAGAAACTGTTCCAAAGAGGCAGGGGGAAAACTCAGTGTTATATATAATTTCAGTGAAGGGGGTACGTGCAGTCAAGCACACATCTAGGCAGAGGCTTGCTGCTGGTCACGAGGAGCAGATGTCACCATGAATGATTTTAGTGCTTTTCTAGATATGAGGAGATGTAAGAATTGGTGTCATAAAATCTTCTCCTAAAAATATCTAACAATCTGAAGGCCTGTTCAGCCAGTTTTCCCAGAGCATAGAGTGCCTTATTCCTGGCCTCCATCCTCAACTCCTTTCAGGGAGTGTTGGAGGTCAGCGGCTGCAGCGGCTCATGATTAAATGCAAGCAGAGTTAGATGGCCAGTGGCAACATGATCCAACCCTTGGAGAGGCAGATGGCAGGTGCCAATTTTAGTTAGCAGAATGTTTAAGAAGGACATGAGCTGGAGGGTAGTCACTGCTTAATGGTAGGACACAGTGGGCAAGTTCAAACTTATTTTTCTCTAAAACCTGAAGTCCTACTCATGTGCCTTATATGAACATGGACTGAGAAAAGCATGTCATGGAGCGTTGTTTGGCCTTGGGAACTGATTGTGCGACGATCAACAAGGCGTGAGTACTATAAGCCGTCCACTCTTAGGGTACCTGCTGTTTGACTGACCCCCCAGTGTGCCCTTCCATTTCCTCTTCTCCCTCTCCAGTCAGTACACATTCACTTTCTCAGCCTCTGCAGCTAGGAACAGCCAGGTGACACAGTTGCATGGAGAAAGCTTTTGCTTTTCTGATAGAAGAGGGAAATATTGTCACTGTGAACCACTTCTCCCTTTCTTCCTTCCTTGAGAGTGGTGTAATGCCTAGAGCGACAGCAGCCTTTCAGGGCAGTCACCTTGTCATGATAAGGAAAGGACAAAGCACTGCAGAGACATTACCACGCATCCCATCACTGAGCTGAGGAATTGACTCCGCTGATTGCCTACTTCCACCCTACATGTGTGCTGAGAAATATAAACCCTATTTGTTGAAGTCACCTTTAGTCAGATTTTTGCTACTTGAATGGACTGATTACTAATACAAGCAATTTATGGAAAGAACTTTATTCCACATCCACCCTCTGCTTTACTGATCTTCACTCTAATCCTTCGTCCTAAATATCCACCATTTCCCTCTTTTTCTCTCTCCTGCGGATTTCAGTACTATCTAAAGTCTGTTTTTATTATCCCCACAGGTTCTTCTCATAGAAATAGAGGTTTAAGTTTAAATTGGGGGGAGGGGTAGACTTACAAAATCCACTTGAAAGAAATACACTCATGAGTAATTTCATTTTCAAATTCGAATGTGTGTTGCTCCGTTTAGATTAAAAGGTTTCCTGGGGCAGTTGCAACCCACACATGGCAGAACCAGTCAGTGCAGAACAAGAGAGGGAAACTGTGACTGGTCTGTAAGCACAAGGCTGTCTGACTACAGGCCTCTTTGTGCTGGAAGACAATACTTTCAGAAACCCACAACCTTCAGCAACCTCAAAGGCCAAAAGCAGAGTGTGAAGTAACAAGAATCGAAAAAAAAGGAGCTTTATTGTTGATCTTTGTTACAGTAATGGACCTTTAAAATTTTAAAGAAAATTTTGTTTTTTAGAAGAAAAAAAAATCTCTATGTTTAATCATTTCAAACTAATGCCTTGAATAGGTGCCTCTTGTCTGTTCCTGAGTCTGGGGAGCTGACATACTGTTTTGTCTGTTAAGGATATTGTCCATTGTATCACGTAGTATCCTGTTTATCAGGGCCCTTGGGAAAATTTTTCTGTCCGATCATAGAACAGAGAATATTTATAGCTGAGCAATAGGTTTATTTTTATCTCATGAATATTGTTGCTGATTTAATTGTCCATGGGCTGCTGACTTTGTTTTATTGAGTTGCTTTAAAAGAAAAAGTCTAAAATGGTCCACAAGTCTCACAGCATTTGTCCCTATTTGGGAAAAAGAAAAAAGTTAATTAGGTCAGGTTTCCATGTATAGGTCAAGAATGACTCTGGCCAATCACGTACCCAACGCCTCCACGTCATGTTCCCCACTGACTCAGGACGTGCAGTGTTAACTAGAATGATACGAATTTTATGCACTGCTATCACCAACTTTAAAGATTTTTACTATAATGACGATAAATAAAGGTTAGTGGGCATTTTCATTAAGATAACAAACAGTTCCAAAAATAAATAATTGCTTTAACATCACAATTGAAGTTTATTTCTCACTCAAGCCAAGTCCAAAATGGATGCTCCTGATTAACCCACAGCTCTTTTCCAACCCAGACTCTTTACAACTTACGGCTCCACCATCCTTACTACGTAGCTCCCAAGATTGCCATGAAGAGGAAGGATCCTGGATGATGGAGGTGTTTATGAGCCAGGCTACTCATATTTCCTTGGCCAAAAGTCAGCCCCATGGCCACACCTCACTGCAGGAGAGGCTGTGAAACGAAGTCTAGTTCCGTGCCCAGGAAGAAGAGGAAAGAGGGGAGAAGAGGACCCAGCCAGTAGCTGCCACAATAAAGCAGATTTAATAAAGTGAAAGATACAGTGTTCTATAACCTGAAGAAGGATGGAAAATTCAATTAAATCTAATCACTTGGCGAAAAGATAGGCTACACCCCAAGGGGGACCGCAGAATTCTATCTACCCAAATCATGTGTTGAAAAGTGAAAGAGGCTATGATAAAAATAGGATAAGGGTAAAATCTGAAAGACACTCTGGGAGTATGGTGCACGCCTCCTCTGGTGACACAGTAGAAAGAACCAATCCAACTATAAAAAGCAGCTCAGTGTGTTAACCCGTTGCTCAGATAGAGTCACCCTGGGAGGAGGGAAAAATCCTAGTTTTGTATATTTTAAAGATAATCTGTATGGCAATTCCAAATAACTCCAGCCTGCCTGAAATACCTTCCTGCTCCCCTTGGCTGGTTAAAGTGGTTTTATTTCCATGGAAATGATTACAAAAAGCATGCAGATTGTGAAGCCAGTCAAACTCGTAGAACTATTGTGTTAAGTTTTGGGAGTAAGGTTTGTAACCACTGTGATCACCAGTTTGTGTCTGTTATTTAAGGAGTTTGAAATATTTGAGGGAATCTAACAGATTAGCCTTGTGACTTTATTTTGAAATGATAAATTGGTACTTGATTTGTGATTTTCATTTGAAAGTTGTAAAATAATTGAATATATTCATAAATAGTGCTTGAATGTTTAAGAGAACGCAATTTACTACAGGTTAGTTTTATTAGATTTGTAAGAGTTAATTGAGATGTTGAAAGATTTTACTTGCTAGGTTTTGTGTTTAAGTGTTGCCCCATCAGGCATTTGACATCTTTCAAAAAAATCACATATATTAAATTTGTAAAGGTAGTTGAAAAATATTTTAGGGAACTTTTAGAATTACATGCGTTAAGGTGGTCAGTTGAGGAAATTTAATCTTTTTAAATTTATAGCTTAACTGAACACTAATCAAACAACAGAAAAGCAATGGTTCCCATTTTTATATAAAAATTACTATATTTACAAATAGAATTTGTAAGTTAGATTCATAGGTTAAGTTTGAAGGCTTTAAAAAGGTAAAATAAAATGTTCAACTTTAATAAACTGAGTATGAATTAAATAGAGTAGATACAAGTAGTTCCTTTTGCTCACAAATCTCTCTGTTAAATAATCGATGGGAGTAAAGAAGAGGAAAATGAGAGAGTGATGAGCATTTAATAAAAAGGAGGATCACAAACACTTAAACAAATTCATTTCTTTCAAAGAAAGGTAATCTAAAATAGTCAAATTCATAGCAGCAGAGAGAATGGTGGTTGCCAGGGCCTGGAGGAGGGGAAGGGGGGCGTTGCTGTTTAACTGGTGTGAAGTTTTGGTCGTGCAAGATTGGAGACCTGTTGTGCAACATCGTGCCTTTAGTTAGCGATACTGTACTGTTACACTTAAAAATCTATGCAGAGAGCAGATCTCATACTAAGTGTTCTCACCACAATAAAAAAAAAGAAAGAAAGAAAGAAAGAATGATTTGCTTATACTTAAGTTTTTAGAATTATTTTTCTAGTTGGTATCTTGGTTTATTTCTTCATGTTAATAATTAATATATGTTTTCCATTATAAATACAGTGTTAATGCATTTCGACATAGGTGTGTTACTTCTCTAGGGGTCTTAACATTCCCCTTGGAACACTGATTCTGCTTAAGCCACAAAACTTACTATATTATTTCAGTGAGTGGACCGTTAATCATCTAGTTGGTAACAAGAGACAAAGGGCATAGAATGAAAGAGGAGAGCGCAAATCACCTTTAATATAGTCCCCCAAATACCAGGATGCAATAGCAATATCTCAGAGGAAAATCTAGCTGAATTGGTTGGGTAAGATTTTGACAGGTCTGGGAGGCCAGACCAAGGAGTTCCTTTAAGGTGTTGAACATTGGAGAGCCATATGTTAGTTACATGTTGAATATAGTTCCACGTTGCTGGCAGTGCCCTTGGGAGATTCTTCAGGCACTGGTGGGCAAGGTGGACAGGAGCAGGGGGAGAGATGCACTACGATGAGTTAAAATGCAAAGTGAATCAAGGGAGCTGGCTGCTGGAGCTCAGAGTCAAAGCAGCAGAGCTGGGTGATAACTGCAAAGCTGTGTTTCTGTTGAATAAGGACCGAGTTTCCATGAAGCTCACATTTTGGGTTTACAGTTCACTGAATTTAACAATATCATGATGATAATGGATTTATTTTCCTTTTAAAAACAACTCTAAGAGAGAGTTAGTAAGTCAGGGTCATGAAGACCTGGACGAACCAATGATTACACGGCCTTGGCCACGGAGTCAAATCCAGTGTTATCCGAGAGTGAGGGGGTTGTTATGTCTCAAGGCAAATCAGCTTTAAGATAAGATTCTAGGATGGAATCTTCACTTAAAAATTATCTTCATTAAGATCTGGAGGATAATTTTGAGCTATTATGAAGTTATAACCTCTTAGCCTTGCTTTTTAAAGTTATTATTTTTATGACACTATAGCAGAGAAAACCAGAGAAGCCCCTATATCCACTTTTTTAAAAAAAAATCTTTCTCATAACAGAATCCTTGGTTTTTCAGTTGGGGTTGTGGATCCTCAGACAACACACCTTGTTTCCAAGCTTCCCTTGCTAGACGTGGCCCTGTTGCTAAGGTCTGACTAATGAGATGGGGCAGAAGTATCAAGTGGAAGCTCTCGGGAATTTTCCTTAAAAGATACCCAGAGCCTGCTCGTGGCCCTCCTTTTTCAGCCCTTCCTCCATCTTGCTGCGAGGACCCAGATGTGGTCACCCTGAGCCATGGGGAAGCTGGTCACTCTTAGGGATGGCAGAGTTGGGAGCCGAGGGGACCTCGGGTCTTGAGAGATTTGTAGAGCCCCATCTACATCTACATCTGCCCCAGACAGCCTAACCGGACCTTCACATGAGACAGAAATAACCTCATGTTTTGTGTAAGCCCCTTTTTGGGGGGTTTTCTGTTACTTACTGTCAGAAAGAATCCTCAGTAATGCAAAACATAAAATAATTCTGTTCTGTTATCTCTGACTCACCGTGTTAAGAATATTCTTTAACTTCTCTCCTCATTCATTGTCTTCCCTATAGTATATCTCATGTGTGGTTGATAAATGATCTTTTAAAGTCTGGGCTGAATCATGTCACTTCCCCCTCCCCACCCTCCTCCCTTGCAACCTGTGTTCGAGAATCTTCAGTGACTTCTGATTTCCTTCTAACAGTGCTGTGTGCACCTCCTCAGCCTGGGCCATCCGGGCTCTGCCGTCTGCATCCACCCTACCGTTCCAGCCTTCTCTTCATCACCTCTTCTGCTTGGCTTGAACAGCCCCTCTGCTCCTGAAATGTCTGTCCACACCTCTGCTTATCCAAGTTCTTCATATTTCAAGGCTCATCTGAAATACCACCTTTCCCATATTCCTGAAATATTTCTTTCCCTCAATGGAGATTCCTCTCTCTATGCCATGTCCCTAGCATCTTTCACCTAACAGTTATACTCTGTGGTGCCTTTTAAATTATTTTGTCCTTATTTTATCCCAATCCTAGATAGCAAATATTATGAAAGCAGAAACTGTTTATTCATCACTATAATCTCCATTGCCCTTAGCATAATTCTTGTTTAGGATGGATGCTAAACATATTTGTGGAATTGAATGGCTAAGGTGTCTTGACATAGAAAGAAACCAATGTAATTCATTTGTGATTGGTTTGCTTTTGATTTTACCACTTAGTCTCTCTTGTATCTTCTAGTTCTTCTTGAAACTGAGCCTTCTGCAGTGGTGATGACGATCAGATACTATCTTGCATATTTAGTTGTCATCTTGTATTAAATTCTAGCCCCTTGATATCAAAGACTTTGTTTTAAACTTTCTCTATTTCCTTCCCCATCATCTCTCCACCCCACCTCGAATAGTGCTGTGCTCAGTGCCACACTCACTGAAATATTTTAAATATTTGTTGAGGTAATGAGTGAATGAAGTCAAGTCCCCTCTTCCTTGACACCGATCACACTTTCTTTTCCTAAACCTGGTGTTTTCTGTTCTACTTCCAGAGACTGCCACTCATTCTAAAGCTGTCGCTTGCTTCTCCTCAGTTGCCCAAGCATCCTTCTTCAGGGTTCACTCCCAGCTCTTCCCAGAGCCCTGAGATGCTCCGGAGTCAAAGAGAAGAAGTAATACAGCCTTTCTTTAGTCACTATATAATGAAAAGATGGAGCAGGACTAAACAGCTCCAGATGCTGGATCCTTTTCAAGGGCATGATCAGAACACAGGCAGGAATTTTATATATCTACATTGCTATGTTTAAAGCAAAAACTGCTATGAGGCCACCAAATATAATGCTGAGAGTATTATACTGGTTTTATAGCCAATCAAAGTCTGTTCTTGTGTGGTTTTGTATGAGTACCTCACACCACTTTCCAAATTGGCATTAATGGAGATTAAGATCTGTTCATTTGCTGATTTCAGGCTCGCACAGTATCCCCAGCAAACACAGGGTTGGGAATGATGCCCAGGACAGCACCTCCAACAGAAGGGTCTGTGGCCAGGAGATTTCCTATGGGTACTTCTGAGTAGAAGGACTTCTCTTCCAAAGACCACCCCGTTTCCATACATATCTTTCTCCATCACTCTCCTTGTAGCCCTCTTTGATGGTGCCTTATCTGATTAAATTATACTCAGTGGTTGAATAACTCCAGAAGTACATCGTCTCATTACTTAAACTACTTTGAGAGATGTTTATACAGTTTAAATTTTATAACTGATACCAGATTTACTTCTTAATTCCATCCCTCTGCCCAGCTGAACCAACAGTCCTTTGCCTCATCTGTTTGGTCACCGAGGAAAAAGGTCCTACTCTCTGGGTTGGGTCATGCCCACCCATTCAGGCCAGACTACACTCCATGTGGTCTTAGGTAGTTGAAGTGGTGATCCTCCCCTAATTTCCTGCTCACATAAATTTCCTCAAACTCACCTTCCCCTTTTTTGAACACACACCTCCGGTCAGTCCGCCTAATCTATTCTTCCTCCTCTTCTGTTCCTAAAGGCCATTCCCAGCAGTCATTCCACCGGCATTGGATCACAGTGCTCTCTAGATCTCTTCATTTCTGAAGTTTTCTCCAGCTCAGGAGATCTTTATTGATACACTGTCTCATGCCAAACCCGATGCTAGGCTGTGGGGATGTAAAGAAGATTAAGGCATGGCTCCTGCTCTCCACAGGAGAGGCAGAGAGCTTCCCCTTTTCTTTTATATACTTAGCACTCCTCCAACCATTGGTCCACATGGATAGACCATTTCCTAAGAATTGCCATGGTTTTCAGGGGCAGGGACTATACCACATGACCCTACTGTTCAGGCAGGCAAAAGACCTTCAGATGAATGACCATCAGGGAGAAGAATGTGTCTCTCGGACTCCTCTCTCCTTACTCCAACAGTTTCGTCTTAGAAATGGCCTAATTTGACTTCTCCTCTATGTTGCAGGAGAGATTTGGGAGGGAAGGGACTCTCTTGTTGCTTTGAAACAAAATGAATCTTGGGTCTGGAGCACTTGAACCAATTGATTGGCTCCTATTATTTCACCCTAACAGGATTATCTGGGTATCTCCCATGAAAACCAGGTAAGTCAAAGAAGGTTCACCATCAGGAATAAAAGAGTGATTGACAGAATAAGATATACCAGCTGTCCTGATGAAATCTAGGATGAGGGGATGGAAAAGGCTATGGAAACATAAATCTGTGAAAGGCTATATTTCCTTTACTTTGATTCCTCCTCTTCCCCCACCCCTCCTAGGCTTTACTCCTTATCTTTGATCTGGAAGAAGTGTCTGTAGCTTTTCTCTGAGGAGGACGAGGAAGTCCACCAAGGAGTCAATTTTACTGTTTCTCTAGCTAGGCCGTCTCTGCACGTGGTCCCCTTTTCACTGATGGCACTCCCTAAAGGTATCATCTTTCTGGTTAATCTCTGCAATTTGCACCCACTAGGTCCATATGTCCTCCCTGTTAACCTAATTTTTGGACTTTATTATACTTTTAAAATCTCTCTCTGATTTCCTGTTCTGAGTTCCATTACAAAGCCTTCTTCTATGAACTTAGCCTTCGGTAGCACCATGCCTGATCCTGGCCTTCCCGCATCAACCACAGAAGCATGCGGGTGCAGATGGGGGCATCCGGGACAGTCCCCTCAAATGAAAATGACAGGAAAGTGTGAAAGTCAGGGACAATGACTGCTGGAGACTTTGGAGATTTCTTGAAGTTTTGTTGCCCCCCACCTAGAGTGTGTGTGTGTATGTGTGTGTGTGTGTGTGTGTGTGTGTGTGACTTTATTTCCACCAAGCAGTAAAAACCTTTAAAAATAAAAATGAGATTGTGTGCTTGTCTCAGAAACAGCAGAGGGTGAAATTGAGGGGTGGGAGACAGAGTCTCTACGTCCCCTGAAAGTCAGTCTCAGCCAAGAAAGAGGTTCAAAGTGAAAAGTTGCTAGGACCCTGGGAAGACAAGGAAAGCAAGAGAAACCCTTGGGCCACGTGTTACCAGTAAGAATGGAAGAGCTGAGAAAGACCCTGCTTGGGACTTGAAAGAGAGGGTTTTGGCCGAAAGAGAGGCCCAGCTCCCCAGCACGTCTGTGGCGTCACAGCAGGTCTTCGACATTTCTGCACACTTATAAATAAACGGGAGTCCAGGCAGTCTAAACCAAGACTTCGGGGGTTTTTCCTAGAAGCATCACTGTGTTTGAAGTCAGAAGACCAAGATTCAAGTCCTGGCTCCTGAGACTCCTGGCTGTGTGATCATGAGTCTGTCTCTAATACCCACTGGGTTCTTGGTTTCTCGGTTTCTTCCCCTAGAAGACGAATAATTATATCCGCCTGCGTACCACCCAGTCCACAGGTATCCGTAGAGAGCGGTCACACACCAGGCACCGAGCTAGATGCCCGGAGCCAGCAGCCTCTGGACATGAACGAGTAACTGTAAGTGTGACATTGTCACAATGGAAAAGATCCTGGGCTTATGGGCGCACTCACCAGGGCACCTGACCTAGGCTGGGAGGTCAGGGTAGGGGTGCTTCCTTGAACAGGCAGTTTGAGCTGAGATACAAAGGATGAACAGAAGTCAGGCAGATGAAGCAGGGAGGTGAGAGCTGCTCAGGGTAAAGGAAGAGCAGTGAAAAGACTGAGGCGAGGAGAAAGGTTCATGTTGAACCAAGAAGAGTGCAGAGGGACTGGGAGAGCAAAACCGCACGGGGAAGGGGGGAGCAGACTGTGCCTCATCGGCTGTAATAGACAGACTCTAAGGGAGACAAAATGACGATAAAGTGTTAACCTTTCTTGGGCCAGGTGCCATGATCATCACTTTCTGTGTATCATTCATTTCTCTCTCCCAATAGCCACACGGTCACATAACTATTAAACAGTGGAGGCAGAACTCAAACAAATGCATGCAGCCTGCCCCAGCCCCCTTCCACTATAAAATGTGTTTTCTATAAAAACTCTGCAGGCTCAGAGGCGGTATGCCAATGTCACATATGGATAGTTTAGACCCAGAAGGAATCGTTTCTCCCTAATCTCTTTTGGATATTTCTATTTTCGTAGAAGGTGTTTCCCAAGGCCACAAAGAATGTGGAATTAAAAAAATGAAATCAGCTTCTTTTTAAAGAAACTCATGAGGAACCAATGACTTGGTCAGGCTGTTCCTCTCTCTGGTCAACATCCTGGCAGGAAACTTCCAAGCACAAGAGACTTGAGAAGGAAGGAGTGTTTTCCTTGCCTATAATTTGGTTTCCTGTTTTGCTTTTCAAAATTTGCATACTGTTTTTTTTAATGCCTTTAGGAAAAGTGGGTTGTTTTTTCATCTTTTCCATGAGATGAGATTTATGTTGGTGAGTGATCAGCCGCAGGAATTACACAAGATCAGCTAACTTGGGCTGCCTGGACAGAAATTCTGCTTCCTCCTTTCTGAAGCCTGTTCTGGTCCTCTCACCTATTCACTTCAAAGTATCCACACCTTCGTTTGTACTCTCACTCTGGCCCCACCCATTCCTGTGGCACCTTATTAAGCTGATTCGCTTATATGCCTGTCACTCTACTGGCTGTCAGCTCCTTGGAGGCAGGAACTGTCTGACTCATCTGTTGATCCCAGTGCTTACCTGGTACCCAGCATATAGCAGCCACTCAACAGATGCTCATAGAATGAATGAACAAACAATGACTGCTGAAAGGATAGCAGCGCTGATTTAGTGCCTCCTTTGTGACAAGCACAATGCCAGTGGTTTGCCTGCATCGTCTCATTAAATTCTCACAAGCCTGCTAGGTAGTTTCTCTTATTCCTCACTTTTCTGATAAGAAAACTGGGGCCCAGGGAGGTAAGTCAGTCACCCAGGGAGTAAACAACTGAGCCAGGAGTCAAGCTCAGGTGTTCTTTCTCATCACATCCCTTTGCCCCCTCCCCTAAAGCAGCTGATGGAGGATGTCAGCAGCTCAGAGGGCTTGCTGAGCCTTACAGGGACTGACCAGGTTTTAAAAGCTGTCTCCTGTTCAGCATGATCAGGCTTGCTTTGCGAACTGCAGCAGGATGGGGTCGTGGGGACGACAGTTGCCTTGATTTCCTGCAGTCTTGCATAGGAGAGCAGCATGGAGTGGGTGAAGGAAGGAGGCTGTGGGGCAGCCAGGACTAGTCCTGGTTCTGTCACCAACTGTGTGACTCTGGCAAGGTGTTCAACAGCTCTGTGTCTCTTATAGAGGGACGATCACACCTACTGCATAGGAGAGCAAAGAGTCCATCAGAAGCGTCAAGTGGCCGGTGCAAGGTGAGTGCTTTGTAAATGGTTGCTGTCTTTAACGTGAAGATGCTGAGAGGTGCCAATGTTACTGCTTCAGTGGCCCTAACTGACCCTGTCATCTATCTTTAGCAGGCACAGGGCATCAGCCACGGCTCTGCCCCTCTGCCTGTAGCATCCTCCCCCTTATCTACCCGGAAGGCATGATCCTCCACAAGACACCTTCCCTTACCTCCTTTTACCCGGCTGCATGCTTTGTTTGCTGTTTGTTTATTTCGTGGTTGATTGGTTGGCTGGTATAAAGGGAATCTTGGAATCCTGACATAAGCCAGAGCTTGCAGACCAAATTTATCCCTCCCCCTATTTTTTTTTTTTTCTTTTGGTCAAATAAAGCGAGGATTTTTTAAGTGATAGTGCACTCTCAGGAGAGAGAGTGGGCAGGCTCAGGTGCGCGGCTGCCCCTCCCCCTGTTTTTGTATGGCCCACGAAATAAGAAAGGCATTTACATTTTTAAATAGTCAAAAACATTTTTTCAAAAAATACCACTTCGTGACAAACGAAAAGCACATAAAATTCAAACTTCAGTGCCCTTCAATAAAGTCTTATTGGGCACAGCCAGGCTTATTTGTTGATGTGTTATCTACAGCTGCTCTCCAATTATAAGGGTAGAACTGAGTAGTTGCAATAAAGACCCTAAGGCCCCTGAGGCCTAAAGTATTTCCTATCAGGCCCTTCACAGGAAAAGTTTGCCAATCTCTGGTATAAGTAAAGAACAGCAGAAATACCCAGCCAAACCTCCCCCGCTTCCCCGTCCGCACCCCATCCCCGAACACAGCCTCAGGTGGGAAATTCTTTCAGATTAACAAACTGCAGCTACTCCCTGAGAACTTTACAGAGTGTGCCTTTCCCCGCACTTTCATTTTATTTGACATAATCACACCTGAGCTTAGTGCGGAGGTGAGGAAAAGAAGATGGAAGTAAGTGAGGGAGAGAGACAGAGCAAAAGAAGGGGAAGAGGGAGGCAGTGAGAAGAAGCAAAGTCACAAAGAAATTTGTTCCAAACAAACAAATCCATAAAGAGCCAGGGAAAGGGACGATTCAGTAGAAATTTACAAATTCCCCTGCTTTCTCTGCAATTGACATGATCACATCATTTCTTCTTCAAGAAAGCAAAACAAGATGGCAGTGAGTTAGAATGATTAATCAAGTGACCGTGAATGAAACAATCTAGTCTTTTCTCAACTGAGGAACAGTCCAGTTGACAGAGATGAACTCAAAACTCCTGGCAAAACTGGGCTGTTTCAGCAAATGAGTTCAGGAGTCAGATCCCTCTCCAAGAAGTCACCAAATTCCTTGCAAAGAAGCAAGCAGCAATTTCAGGATTAAAACCCTAGTGCTAAAAGACTATAATAATCAATGAGGGAAGCCTACGTGGAAAAAAAGACAAGGACATTATTTTAAAAATAGAAATTAAAAAGTCTACACATTCATTTCATTAGCATGAATCTTATTTCATTGATAGGAAAGCCCCAGTGATGGTCACACCAGAGAAAATCTGGTTTTATCCTCGGTGCCTAGGGACCTCATAGCAAGATTTCTAGGCACAGGCATAGAGATTGTTAAAATACCAGAATAAGCCTGGCGAGGCATTTCTCCTTTTTAAGACAAAGACCCGAGAGGAAGACCACAAGAGCGCAAGTGTTTGCCAAAATCAAATCCCATTGGGCTTTGTTTTTTTCTGAGTACGCACTTGATACAGAGGAGAGATTTAATCTAAACAGGACGCATCGAGGGATGTGAAAAGCTGAAAAATCTCATTTCCTCACCTCCAAGGCATTTGCTAGTAACAAAGGAAGATAAAAAAGGAGACAGCAGAACAGCAAAAAGCAAAGCAGTGCAGGCAAGAACAGTACACCGCTTGCAGCTCTGTCCACACCCTGGTTTATTCGGTACTTGCTTGTGTTCCAGGTTTTCCCAATTCATGTGGCCCTTCGTTTCCCACTGGGGTGGGGAGTTTGTTTACAAGTTTATGCAAAAACTTGCAAAGAGCACCCCCAATGGTTCATTTCCATCAGTTAGATAGCAAGATGGGGAAAAGGAAAATTAAAAGGGACCATTCTAGTCAGCACTTCTCAAAACTGTCAAATTCATAAAAACAAGCTAGTCTGAGAAACTGTCACAGCCAAGAGGAACCTAAGGAGCCATGATGACTAAATGTAATACCGTGTCATGGATGGGATCCTGGGACAGAAACAGGATATTAGATAAACACAAAAGAAATCTGATTGAAGTATGAACCTTGGTGAATAATGTATCCACATTGATTGGTTGCAACAAATCTACCCTAATAATATAAAATGCTAATACAGTGGACACTGGGTGCAGACTCTGTGGGAACTCTGTGTGCTAGCTTCACAACTTTTCTGTAAATCTAACACTGATCTAAAAAACCAGGTTCACTTTTCCAAAGAAGGAGTTATTCATTCAGTGAACATTGAGTGAATGCCTACATGTCAGGCACTGTGCCTTGAGTCTCACTGGAAGCCTGGAGTTTCGGTGAGTTTGCATCTCCCAAACTTACCCAGTGTCTCCCTACGAGATGGGTTAAAGGAGTAAACCGTCCCCTTGACCTTACAATGACCAAAGTCAGTGTTTTCCAAAAGGAAATTCACTGTGAGATTAATTGGTGTTATTCAAAGAGAGAGAGAAAGAGACGGAGGGAGAAGTAGGGTGGTCTTCGGTTCAACAAATTTCAGGAAAATTAGATTAAAATAAATTAAACACATTTCTTTGTTTCAGCACCTCTCAGAGCCTTTGTTTTACTTATGCACATTGCAACTGTCCAAAAAAGCTCTGTAGAATGCAGCATTTCCCAAACGTATTTGACTATGAGATTCTTTACTGCAGAATACTTTTTGGGGACTAGCTGCCTCCTGAAGATACTTCAGAAAACACTAATTTATGCAGTCTTAAAAAGTGGACTAAAATCAGCTGAAAACTGCTAAAGGAAAGGCCTGATACAGTAAAGTTAAAAGAAATACAATGAAAATGATCTCATTGATCATTACTGATTTTTAACTCGTCGTCTCAGGGGTCTCAAAAGCGAGAAATTCTGCCAAACTAATTGCTGAAAAATTCTCATTCTATGCCCGAGGCCTTAAACAAGAGCCTAATGGACTGTGTATCTTGTTAAATGTAACTGCACGAGGAAACTGTTAACGTCAGGCTCAGTTGATGTCCTCTGTTGCTAAACAAAAGGCATTTGTATCTCAACCCTTTGAAAAGTTAACACACATTTGTGTGGGCAGTGACTATTTGGCCCAGATTAGTTAATGCAGAGATGAGTAAATCCTTATCTTGGGGGAACAAAGACAATTCAGTCTGCAAAGAACTGCAGACACCCAAATGTACCTTGGACAGCTAGAATATTTAGAACTCATATATGAGAAATTGTACATTTTATTCCTTTAGACATGCAGCTTTCCAAGTCTAGATTGCATTTTAATTTAATCGGTTTGGACAGTTGTATCTCTCCAGCTGAGATTAAAATAATAATAAGCTCAGACCAAGCAGGGTTTTCTTGCAAATTTGTTTCAAAATATAACAGATGACAGGGAATAAGACTTGAATCCTAACAACACGGCTTTGTTATGAGATATGAAAGTAACATTTTTATCAACCTCTAGCTGCTTTTAGCCCAATCCTTGAAGAATTGGAAAAAAATCTAGCTTGAGATGCATTTAAAGTGGCAGAAAAAGAATTGTTGAGGAAATAAAAGACCCGTGATAGCAGAAGAGAGTAAGGAACCAGAATTTAGCAGAAAGAATTCAGGCTTTTTCGAGGGTAAAAGATGTGGGGTTTGAATCCTAGGAACATCCCTTCAAAGCTGAGGAACCTTGGGCAAGTGACTTTTGGAACCTCAACTTCCTTATCAGTAAAACGGGAGCAATAATAGTACCTTTGCAAGGTTGTAAGTAACAGAGATAGTGTTTTTAAAGTGCCATTTACAGTACTAGTCACTTATTATACCCTCAGTAAATGTTTATTCTAATAAGAAAATACCACGATCAATCTTCAACAGCAGAAAGTTTAGCAAGGATAAAAGCATGTGCTGAAGCATCAACGCAGAACAACTGGAAACCACATTTATAGGAAACAGGAAGGGAAATTTTTTAGGCCAGCTAAAAGGGAACGCTGTATGGAAAGAACAGCTTTATTTGCATCAGCAGAGCTTTTTGGAAGGCAGGCAAGACTAATAAACTTTAAGCCTTTTGGCATAACTGAATTCAATTACAGTGGTTCTGCTTAAGTCAACTTTGTGAAATGGGCTTCTCTGTACTCGGCTCAAAACCTTCCAAAACTTGTACCTTCCTTGACTCAAACGAGAAAATGATTAGATCCTCAACAATGACACTGTGAAAGTGAACCAAGGAAATGTTTCCTAAAGTCCATTCTGGATGTTATCCAGAGGGAAAAATTCTGGAATTATATACTTTCGGAGCGGTTGCATTAAACAAAGTTAAACCAGTTTCTAGGCTTCTTTAGAAAGTAATGCATAGTTATATGTTAAAAATTTGAACAGAAGAAAACAGCAGAAAATGAAAAGATTTCTTCTCCATTCACCTTCTGTCCCCCAGTTCTTCACCGAATCAAGAATTCTTACCAGTTTCTTGTTCTTTCAGAACCACTGAACATATTTATCAGCGTCTTATTTAAAGGGGATACAGCAAGATAGAGGTAAATAGCTTACATAAGTGGTAGCACACTGACTGCACTTCTGCATCTTCCTTTGTTCACTTAATGTATCTTGGGGAAAATATCAGTTCATTACAGCAGTGATTTTTCCACTGAGGGTGATGTTAGAGATATTTTCAATTGTCACGTCTTGTGGAGGGGGGACGTGGGTGCTGCTGGCAATTCGTGGGTACAGTTCAGGAATGCTGCTGAACATTCCTACAATGCACAGGACAATCTCCAACAGAGAGTTATCTAGCCCAGGACAGCAACAGTGCCTCTGAAAACTTGCTTTAGATCTGTATAATTTTTTTAATGGGCACATACTATTCCACTGTATGGATGAGTCATAATTTATATGACCATTACAATATGGTGGTCATTTAGGTTATTCCAGGGACTTCTATTAGAAAAAAAAATCTGAAATGAATATTCTTGTGCAATTTCAGAAGTACATTTATAAGACAACATTCTGAAAGTGGAATGAGCAGGAGTCAAGGGGTGTATTTTTATCGTAAATATTGTCAGTTTTCATCCAAAGATAATACAGCAATTTGCACTGTGTTCAACAACGCAGGCAAATGCCTGTTTCTTCATATCCTACCCAAAACAGTGTAGTAACAGACCTTTTTAAATATTTGCCAATCACATGGAAATGGTTGAGGCACGACTCCAAGGAGCTCAACTGCTCTGCTTAAGAATATGACTTGCATAAAGGCAGGAATTTGGACTGTGTGACTTACGACTATGTTGCCGGAATACATTGTAGGTGCTCAGTGAATATTTGTTGGAGGAAAAAGTGAATAAATTAACATAAAATAATTGGGTTGCCATTGGCTGCTGCATGGTTACAGATTTTACTTGTGTCTGATTTCAAGTCTTGTATGTGGGACAGGGATCTGTAAGTGCAGGTAAACCATTGCCTGTGCTTATGGAGACGTGAATACTTTGTAGGAAGCATTTACTCAAGAAAACCAAGGAGCTTTTGCATCAAAGGGCTGGAAAGAATCTGAGCACAGGTGATGCCCTGGAGTTGAGAGGACTGAGTATTGTAGCCCCAGTTGGGAGCAGTCCCTTCTTATCACTCGTGAAAGGAATACAGAGCCTTTCTTTCACCTCAACTGTTGGATGCATCAGGAATGTGTCTCGGGACATCAGTACATAATGGGCACTGCCCTCAGACTAGCTTTCTTTATTATTTATTATTACCTTATTGGGCAAGTTAATCTTTCTGTGCTTCCAATTTGTCATCTATAAAATAGGAGGATAAATATAATATCCACCTCACAGGGTCATTTAAAGGATCAAACCAATTATATTTGTCCAGCCCTTAGAATAGTGCCTGAACATGGTAACTGCTATCCAGGTATTTGCTGCTTGTTATAACACTCTTTGGAAAGACACCATTGCCTGTGGCAATAGTGAGGCCCCTTAAGCACCTTCCTAGACAGCACACATTGATGAAGGGAACAGAAACAGACGAGAAGGAACAGTGTCAACAGGAAAGTTTGTGAGTACTTTCATCCTTCGTCCCCTATCTTAGCGAATTGCCAGAAATAGCCAGGGAAGAAGGTCCTTTATTTGGTGGGGTCTTGGGGTTGGGGTGGAGAATGGAGATGGACAGACTGCAGGCACGGGGGCTTCGGGCACCAATGCTATTATGTGACTTGACTTGTATATTTTTATTAGAGGTAGAGTTGCACAGTGGGGTCAACACATCTTGATGATTCCAAGCAAGGGTTCTGGAGTCAGACTGTCTGATTTCAAGTCCTAGTCTACCATGGGGTCAAAGCTGGTCTAATGGTGTAATTAGAACCCAGCCCTGCGTGATAATCCTTCTTCTAAAAGCCCAAAGTTGAACTGGAATTGGTATTCTAAGTCTTCCTAAGTTTGCACAGAAGATGAAATCTATGTTTGAAGAACAAAAAGGTCTGCTAGCCCAACAGGCACTTCCTTGCAAATCAGGGAAAGACTTCATTTCCTAAGCCTGCCAACACTCAGGCTGGACTTCACTCCCAATTCACCCCCTTTCCAGGAGCCCTTGGTCAGCATATAACCTTGACACATATACTCTGAACAAAGTTAACCAATTTAGTTACTATTTTAATTTGAAGGGGAAAAAACTGGGAAGAAAAATATCATTTAATTAAAAACTAAGAAAGTCTATGGATTTTACAGCAATTTTGGCAACTATTCAGGACAAGGGAGACTGAATCCTAAAAGCTGGGGCCAGTCTCACTCTCTTAAGAGAATTAGGATCCTAAGTAGAGAACAAAATATGTGATTGTTCTTAGAAGGAAATGTTGATAAATGCTTTGCCAAACAGAGATTGGAATTGAAAAATAGCGGTTACTCTCACCAATCACAGATGAGGCTTAAAAGAACAGTAATAACAAAATTTCCCCCATGAATTCTTTGAGCAAAAAAATCATAAGAGTAATTTGAGACCGTTGTATAATAAATTATCTCTGCCGTTTTAAAATAGGGAGAAAATAGATACGTTAAAATGTCTTCTACATGTAATTTACATAGAGCTGCAAGTTATAATTAAGTCAGTAGCAAGAGACATGAAACCCTTGGATTAGGAAGTAGAAATGATTTAAAATATTCACAGTTACCACTGATTGTGTATGTCTTCCTGGCATGCATTCTCCAGTGATCTAGAACAGTCCTGTCAAGACTGCTTCCCAAGACTGGGCATTTCTTTCTCTGGCAGTATGGGAAGGTGAGTGCTGGACTGAGCGAGGATACAGGAGTCTGAGTTTTGCACTTGACTAATTAGCTGGACTGCTGGAAATGACCTTCTCATTGTCCATCAGGGAAACTCCTGCTCATCTTTCAAGAGTCTGCTCAAATGCCACCTCCTCTGGGAAGCCTTTAAGGACTCCCCCAGGGAAAGTCTCTGGGTTCTCATATGTTTTTTTCATATTTCTTTTATAGTATTTTTGCTATATTTGGTTTCTGTACGTGATTTTCTGACTAAAATATAACTTTCTTGAAAGCAGGCAAGGTGACCTGCTATCTTGTTTCCTCTGGCACCTAGCATGGTACTTGACTAAATGAATTATTAAATGAATGAATGAGCTATGTGACCCTAGGTGACTCACACAACCTCTCTGGTACTGTATTTTCTTCATCTGTGAAAAGAAGGCATTAGTGTGTTTTCTCAAGTTTCCATCTGTCCAAGTGCTCCTTGAATGCATAATATTCAGTTACAGATATTCCATCCAGGCCTTTCCTAGGGGTAGGGCAGACAGAGTTACCTCTGGGATTCTGCCATCTCCCCTTTGTACCCTCTCCGTGCATCTGATTCCCCTGCACATCCCGGATATGACTCTTTTCCACAGGCCCTTGTACTCAGCTACTTGTCAACAGTGTCAAGGTTAAGAGCACAGATCCTGGAGCCTGACTGTCTGAGTTCAAACACTGGCTCTAGCACTTACTCGCTCTGTGACCTTGAGAATTATTTAACCTCTCAATTCCCTAATTTTTAAATAGGGATGAGGATAATAACAACAATAAATGACATCTACCTCATAAGGTGTGTAAGACAGGCTCTGATCAATCAGAACGAATGCCAGCCTTAAACAACCAGCACGGCTATACTGGACATAGGACTCCACCACCCTCCCTCCCCCTCCAGGGCTGAATCTGTTGCAGTTGGTGACTGTTTTAGAGAATGGGGAAAATAAGGTTTTAGTAAAAGATGCTCCCTTAGATAGTTTCAATGAGGCAAAGGGGCAGGGAGCATGATTCAGTTCAAGTCAGGCCCTAGAAGTCTCACCGCAAGACGGGTTTCCGAGCTCTGCTGATCCCACCTTGGCAGTGAACAAAGACACTGGGCTTTGGAACTTACTCTTCCTGGTTTGTGAACAGAATACATGGCTACCTATTATCGGAAAATAATATTAGATGATTTCTCAAGATTTATGTTTCTCTAATCATATATGCAACTTAAGTAACTGTAATTTTTAATTATAGTGCTTAACATTAGAATAACACTTAATATTTTTTCCTGTAAATTATTTCAAAAGATTCTCACAAGCCTGTGAGGTAGGGAGAGCAGTTATTCCCTTAAAAGAGGGATCACTAATTTAGTTTATTTTGGAGGATCAAACGTGAGATTTTTGGCAATTGTTTGGAAACTTGCATAGACATTGATGAACCAGTCATATTCTCTGGGAAGGTAAGAGAGTTATCAGATTTTCTCCATCAATTTCCTGGAATCTAGTTGAAAATCTTGGATGATTTCAGAGTCTAAGTACAATAACTTATATTAAATGGATCCATTGCTTAGAAATTGCTGCTGTCACAAATAATATATTCCTTTACTTACTCCAAGAATACAAGGTAAGAGACTTTTCAAATTCACACAGCAAAGAGGAAATAGGCGTTCCAAGTTCACAGATTAGGTCTAAAATGATGTAGCAGCATCCCTCTGAAAGACAAAGCTACTAGGAGCTCCATAGACCATCTCTCCTATGTGGAAATGAATATGGTGTTTGGTCACAAATTAGACTTCCACTGGAGAGAACACATGGCACAGAGTGAATAATCTTCACTCAAGCAATTCACAATTAAACTCCTAATCCCCCCTCCCTGTTCATTACGTTATACAGACTTGACTTTGAAGGGAATACTTGACCACAGTTAAAACTGATGCCTTAAAAAATGTGAGTTTGGGTAAAGACATGTCTCTATGGAATAGATATTATACAACAGATCTGCTGTCTTGAATTCTAGATGAGTATTCATTTGCTGGCAATCTTATTTGATAAGTCCAGAGGAAAAGAATTATATCAGCTCATCACTAAATGCAATTCATGTGAAGTTTTCTTATTCCTGAGAGCAAGTGAGGTAAGCAATCTTTCTTTTTTTATTGAACAGATTGATGGAATAATATTTTGGAAAAATTATAGGGAGTAAACAGATGGGAAATGGGAGAAAAGCCACATGGGTAAGAAAAATTATGAGTTTTTACCACCTAACTATAAAATATAAAGGGTAATTCTCTTGGGAACCCCATAGGTCACTTGATTCAACAACAGTGATTTATTTTCATTTCAGCAGAGCTTCTAAAGTTTGGGAGTACAGGGAGTTTTATGACATATGGCTCTCAGCACCAGCTGTGACAGAGAAAAAGGGCTGTTGATAGAATAATTCGGCTTAAGATAATGAGATCCTTAGCTGGCTGCATCTTAATAGCCTCACAGGAAATTTTAGGGTGGAAGTCAGCCAACAAGCCCATCTTCATTTGCCCTTTCCTTTGAGTTGGCTCAAACAGTAGACACTTATTTATTTCTCTGAAAAATTAATTCCTTTAAAAAACTTTAATGGAGTCACTTCACATGGTAGTCCAGCCTATATTTCAAATGAGGTAAGAGCTTTAAAATAACTCCCTCTCTGGCCGGCTTATTCCATCCCATCCTTGTCCTCATTACGTCATCCTGGGCATTGTGTCATAACCACCGAGGGTGTGGGGACCAGTCAGTCGCTGGCACCATGTGAGATGGGAGTGAGGGAGAAAAAATGCCCCATAAGGAACTCTGAATCCATGTATCCATGTAGAGAAGGATCTCGAATGGCCAGGGTTAGGCCCCAGATAATTTCCGATTAGGAGAGCGATAGATGGGCTCTTTGCACCTTCTCTAACTCACATGGTGAAATGCTTACCCCCAGCATGATGGTATTAAGAGGTGGAGACTTTGGGAGGTGACTGGGCCATGTGGTTTGCGTCCGCATGCATAGGGTTAGTGCCTTTATAAAAGATCTTGGCCAAGCAAGCACCCTTGCCCCTTCCTCCCTGTGAGGTTGCCGGGGGAACAAGCTTAATGATCTTAATGAGACTACGAGCTCTCATCGGGCATCAAACCTGCTGGCACTAGAATCTTAGACTTCTCAGCCTCCAGAACTATGAGAAATAAATTTTTGTTGTTTAAAAGCCATCCAGTTTATGCTATTTTTGTGATAGCAGTCCAAATGGACTAAGACAGGGAATGTGGCATAATCAGATTTGTGCTTCAGAAAAATCACTCTGCTGACAATATGGAGGACAGATTGGAAGGGAAAGACAATGGACTTTATTTGGAAGATTCTAGAAATAGGCTGAGGGGAGAAATGCTGAGAAACTGAACTGAGACAGTGGCTCTGGGGATAGAAAGAAGAAAACAGATGCAAGACTAGTCATCAGGTCCTGTTCATTCTCTCTCTGAAGTATCTCTACCAATTTAGTCAAATGTCCCAATAGTGCCCTTGAGAGCCTTTTGTTTTGATCCAGTCCGGGATCACGTATTGTATTTGATGGTTATGTCTCTTTAGCCTCCTTTAATCTGGAACAGTTCATCAGCTTTTCATTATCTTTCATGACACTGACAGTTTTGAAACGCACAGGTCTGCTCATTCATGGATGGTTCCTTAATTTTGGTTTTCTCATGATTCGACTCAGGCTATGCATTTCCAGCTGGAAGGCCACATATGCAATGTCATGTCCCTCACGGGGTCACATCTGGAGGCCACATGATGTCTGTCTGCTCCTCATGGGTTGTGTTAACCTCGATCACCCGGTCAGGGGTGTTGTCTGGTTCCTCCAGGGTATGGTTACTATTTTCCCCTTTGTGACCAAGACGCAATCTGTGGAAAAATACTTTAAGACCATATAAGTGTTCTGATTTGCAGCAAACCTTCCTTCCTGGATTGAGCATCTCTGATGATTCTTGTCCAGATCAATTTTTACCATGTTGGTTGCAAAAATGGTGATTTTCCTTATAGATGAACAAAGATTTCTGGCTAGATGCATACATAGCAGTTGAATCTTTGGGAAAGTGGAGGCAGCTTCCTAGGAAGAGCATGGTGTAAGAAGAGAGAAGGGCTAAGGATTAGGGCCCTGAAGGATACTGAGAATTACTGCACAGTAAAGTAGTCAGTGTAGAAGTCTGTGGAAAAAAATCATACATTAGGACAGAATGGTGCCTCCAAAATGAAGGAAGAAAGAGGTTGAAGGGAGAATGGAGTGAACGGTTCAAATATCATAAGAAGGTTGAATGAGATAAAACTGAAGAGCCTCCATTGACTTTGGCCATAAGAGGTCCTTAGTCACCTACCTAGAGGAATTTTATTGAATGGAGGGGGAAACCTGGACTGCAGGAAGATGAAATATGAGCATTAAGTTTAGATGATTCTTCTGTAAAGCTTGCTAGAGACAAAAAGGAAGGGGATCAGGCTATAACTAATCCTAAGACAATGTATTGAGAATAGAGAAAACCGTCTTGTTCACCGTGGTTCTCCAGCAGCTAGCAGACATTGGCACGTGGCAAGCAGTGAATACATACCAGCTGAATGCAAACTAGACAGGAGAAGTCCCTTCCCTGAGAAACCTCATACTCAGGTAAATAAATAAACAAATGGAGTAGGATGCATGGTGAAGGAGTGGTTTTTTAGGATAAGATACATGTATTTTTCAGGTTTATTGCATTAGGCATACAGCTCTATGTGTTTTGACAAACATATACTGTCATGTATCAACCATAACATAGAGTATTTCCATCACCTCAAAAAGTCCCCGTGTCCCCTTTCCCTATCCCCCAGTCCTTAGAAACCACTGATCTGATTTCTGTCCCCATAAACTTTGCCTTCTTCAGAATATCATGCAAGTGGAATTGAACAGGAGCCTTTTGTGTCTGGCTCATTTCATTTAGTATAATGCTTCTGAGATTCATCTATGCTGTTGTATGCTTCAGTAGTTCATTCCTTTTTATTGGTGAATAGTAGTCCATTGTAAAGATATATCACAACTTGTCCATATATTTCTCAGTTGATGAATATTGAGTTACTTCCAGTTTGGGGCAATTACAAATAAAAATGCTGTAAACATTTGTACACAGGGCTTTGTGTGGACATATGTTTTCATTTCTCTTGGGAGATCCTTGGGACTGGGATTGCTGGGTTTAAGTTTAACTTCATAAGAAACTGCCAAAGTTTTCCTAAGTGGCTCTACCGTATTGCATTCCAACAACATATAACAGTTCCTGTTGCTTTGTGTTTTTCACAGCACTTCATATTGTCAGTTTTTTTAAAGTTTAGCCATTCTGATACATGCATAGTGCAATCTCATTTCAGTTTTAATTTACCTTTCCTATTGTGTTTGCACTCTGCTAATTATACTGAGCATTTTTTCATATTTTATTTGCCATTTGTACCTCTTCTTTGATGAAATATCTTTTCAAATTTTTACTAATTTTATTTTTCAGCTTATTGAGATATAATTGGCTTATTGTGCACATTTAAGGCACAACATGGTGATATGACATAGTTATGTAATTTGAAATGATTACCACTGTAGTGTTAGCTAACACCTCCATCACTTTATGTAATTATCATTTCTTTTTGTAGTGAGAACATTTAAGATATACTCGCCTAGCAACTTTCAAGTATATAATACAGTGTTGTTAACTATAATCACTATGCTCTACATTAGATCTGGAGGTCTATACCTTTTGATCATTGGCTCCCCGTATCCCCCACTCTCCCAGCCCCTGGTAATCACCATCCTACTCTCTGTTTTTGTAATTTAAGCCTTTTTAGATTACACAGATAAGTGATATCATACAGTATTTCTCTTTCTCTGTCTGACTTATTTTACTTAGCATAAAGCCCTCAAGGTCCATCCATCTATCACAAATGGCAGGATTTCTTTCTTCCTCATGTCTGAATAATATTCTGTTATACATATATAATATTAGATCTATCTATACATATATCTATATCTATCTATCTATCTATCTATCTATCTATCTATCTATCTATCTATCTATATATATATATATCACATCATCTTTATCCATTTATCCATTGGTGGACACATAGGTTGTTTCCATATCTTGGCTATTGTTAATGATGCTACAATGTACATGGTAATACAGGTATCTCGTCAAGATCCTGATTTTATTTCCTTTGGATATATCCTCAGAAGTGGGATTGTGGGAATTATATGGTAGTTCTATTTTCCGTTTCTTGGGGAAACTTGATACTATTTTCCATAGTGGCTGTACCAATTTAGATCCCCACTAAAAGTGCACAAGCATTCCTTTTTCTCCTAATTCTCTCCAACACTTGTTATTTGTTGTCTTTGTTGATGATAGCCATTCTAACAGATGTGAGCTGATATCTCACTGTGGCTTTGATTTGCATTTCCTTGATGACTAGTGATGTTGAGCACCTTTTCATGTACCTGTTGGCCATTTGTGTGCATTCTTTTAGAAAACAACTTTTCAGTTCCTCTGCCCATTTTTTAATTGTTTGTTTTACTGTTAAGTTGTATGAGTTCTTTATTTTAGATATTAACCCTTTATCAGACACATAATTTGAAAATATTTTCTCCCATTCAGTAGGTTGCCTTTTCATTTTGTGGACTGTGAATTGTTTCTTTTGCTGTGCAGAAGCTTTTTAGTCTAATGTAGTCCCATTTATTAATTTTTGCTTTTGTTGCTGGTGCAAATTTTTGTGTCATATTCAGAGCACGAGCCCCTTTGGAGAGAGCCCCACTGATGCCAGCTAGGCTTCCCACTAGATGGGGCAGGGTGACAGTCACTTTAGAGGGTGGCAGGTTAGGCATGTCCTGTCCTCAGGAGAACACTGGGGTGGGGTGCACAGTGTTAGCTAGGTTGATTGAGAATGACAGAAATGGTACCTGCCAGTGCCAGACCAGCTAGGTGGAAGGAGAGCAAAAGGAAAAATGGCATCCACCAGTGCTTCCATCCCCAGAGAAAGTTCCAACAGATCCCCATCCCACTGGCATCTGCCCAAATGTTAGTCAATAAATCTTCTCATATGACCCACGTGCTTTCCAAATTATTGCCTCTGTGATGGGACTTGAAGTAGGTGAGTTTGTGCGTGAGCCTTTCAAGAGTGGAGTCTCATTTCCCCCAGCTTTCCAAGTCTCCCAAACATAAGCCCAGGTGGTTTTCAAAGCCAGGCATTATGGGGGCTCATTTTCCTGCTGCATGTGCCCTGGGCTGGGGATCCCAAGGAGGTGCTTGGACTCCTCACTCCTGAGGGAAGAAGTCCATGGCTGGGATCTCCCTCCCACTTTGGGATTGCCACACTGGGAGTATGGGCTCTGATTAGACTGCATCTCTGTCCCTCCTACCCATTTTAATGTGGCCTTTTGTTCATATTTTCAGTTGTAGAAAATCTGGCTAATCTTCAGGTCATTCTTCAAGATAGTTCTATACGCAGTTGTAGTTTTGGTGTGTCCATGGGAAGAGATGAGCTCAGGATCTTCCTACACTACCATTTTGATCTGGATCCAAGACATAAATTAGAGGAGAGGCGATTTGAACGTATTTATAGTGAAAGAGAGAGAGAGTGTTGGAAGTAGATGATATAACAATGTTGCAAAAGAGGTAGAAGGAGATTGGGGAAAACGCTTACTATGGCAGAAATGCATTCCTTTTCCCACTAAAATAGAAAAGAAAGAAATTAAAACAAAACTTGTAAGTAAGGGAGTAGAAAGTTAAATGGTCTCACACCTCTGGCCTCTTGGCCTTGCAAAGGAGAAAAGATGGTCTGATAAGAGAAGGGAGACAGGGCTGGAAAATAGATTGGAGAAGAATAGATCTAGGAAGAGATGTTAAGGAGAATGGGAAAGAGGAGTAACCAGTAACAAATGAAAAAGAAGCTAAATGGTGTTAGGAGCCCAGGTATGTGTGGAAACCTTGAAACTAGTTGTTTCAATTGCACAGTTGGGCAATTTCCCTTACTTATATTGCTCAATATCTACAGTGTACAAGTGCTGAAGGCCAACACAAGGAGTGACTTGGCAGTGGAAAGACGGTGAATGCAGTGAGAAATTGATGTGGTGTTTGAACAGAAAAGGAAATGCGTCCAGGAGGGGACTCATAGACAATAAGGAAGGTTACGGGCACTATAGCTCTGGTTGAGGTTGAAAAGCAAACCTGCAATCCAATGATTCTTCTATGCTTTTTGTTTACAGGATCACATTACATATTCTGTATATCAGTTAGGGTGCATTTGGCTGCAAGTAAAAGTCTACCCCCCAAAACATGACTTAGATAACAGATTTTTTACCCCATTTTCTCACATAACAAGAAGTCTACAGGTGGGAAGCTCTGGAAGTAGTTAAAGAAGTGGCACAACAGTGTGGGGATTCCGGGGCAGTATCTCTGCAATTGTCTTGGTTACCCTCACAATTGTAAAATGGCTATCAGAATTCCAAGCACATCTTTTCATGGCCATATTCAAAAGTAAAGGAAGAAAAGAGTTTATCCTCATGTGTCTCCTCTTAACATGAAGGAAAATATTTCCTGGAAGTCCTCTCCTCACAGGATTTCACTCTGCTCCCACTGGCCAGGACTCAGTCACCCGCCCGTACCATACAGCATGGCAGCTAGAAAAGCCAGAAACAGGGCTCCCAGTTTCTACAGTTGGCGATGATTTGCCAGCAAGGTTGAAGGGCTGTTGAGCAGTCAACTTTCAGTGTCTGTCGCCTAATGCTTTTAGAAAAGTACCTTAGTATGAACCTACAGGAACCTACAGCCATGAAAGGAACTTCAGATCCAGTTCCTGGCCTTCAGGAGTGGCTACACCTCAGTCATCTAACATGGACATGACTTCAGTCATCTTTCAGTGGTTTCCAGGAGACAATTTTACAAAGATGAATAAGAAAATTCCCTGCTCTTAAGGAACTTACAGTCTAGAAAGGAAAACAGAAATTCATAATCACAATATGCCGCACATTTTAGGACTTAAAGGTGGCATGTGATGGGAGCAGTGAGGGAAGCAACTGATTCCTACTTGGCATTCTAATCCGAGGATATAGGGTTTGAGTTGAACTCTGATGGATGATTGGAATTTTACCCAGGAGAGTGACGTTGTACACTAAGAACATAGAAAACAGAAAAAGCTAGGATTCAGAAGTTAGAAAGTATAGGATTTAATTCTTCAAAGATCTCATTTTTCTTGTGGCAGTAGGATGAGGTTTTCAAGGCCAGGGTGAGAGGGCTTCAGAGGTGCGCTGGGGTCTCCTTGTGGAAGGCTGCATAAAACAGCAAGGAAGATGGACTTTATTCTGTAAGCAGTGGGGAGCCATCATAGGTTCTGAAGAAGCAAGTAACTTATATAAATCAGTTTTACAAGGATGTGACTAGAGGCCATGGTTAGGGGGAAGAGATTAGTGACGGGAATTAGTTAGAAGATTTTGCCACGGTTTTGGCTAAAGAGCATGAGCGTAAATATGGGCAGTGGCAGTAGGAAGGGAAAGAAGAGGATGAATTCAAGAACCATTTCAGAGGGTGGTGAAGAGAAAGTGTCCTGGAGATATTATTACCATATGGTTCCTGTCTTTGTAAAACATCACCCCTAAACCAGCCTTTCGAGACCTAAGCCATGGAGTGATTGCTGCTGCTGCCGCCGTGGCTTTCCCCCAGTGCCAGCCGGGCTAGCCTTCCGCTAACTGTGATCACAGTGCAGAACAGTCTGTGATAATCACAGGTCATTATTCTTTAGAATATCTAACAAAAAATCACTGACATTTATCAAGTACCTAAGTGACAGTCTCTCCACTGGTGTTTCAACTATTTTTCCTACAGATCTTTACATTAGTCAAGTAAGGAGTAACTTTCCCATTTATTAGGTTTGGAAAATGAAGCCCATTGAAGGGAAGGACTTGCCTGGGGTCACTCAGGACTTCTCAAGTCCAAGGCACTTAGCCCAATGGAGATTATGATAAAAATGCACAAAATCCTTTGAACTTTTACTAAAGCATTTGCCTTTTCAGGATAGCTAAATTTCCACTGTCTTTTCCTTTACTTAAAAAATGAAAAATCCCCCTTCTACCTAATCTCTTGGTTTTTTTTATTAATATACATCCAAATACATTACAGATATTTCTGAAAAAATAATTTCAACACTTTCATGTCTTTGACTTCCCTGACGTCAACCTACCATCATATATTAACTGATGCTCCCAAGTTTCCTCCATGTGCCAAACTTAGATCCTTTGTGTTTCAGCTAACAAATGATTATTTGAGGTCAGAGAGGGGAGGTGGCTGGTAGGCAACAGGTCAGCTTCAAATATATTGCCATCTTTCTCTGCCTCACACTGTTTGGACAAAAAGTTGAATAGATTATTGCAGTTTGCCTTTATTTTATTTAAAGAGTGTAAAATGTAAAATAAAAGTGTTGATGAGAGGAATAAGAAACATTGGTCTTATAAACGTAATACAGCCATGACTGTCAGAAAGGAGCAAATCTTCAGACTACTCAGATGCTTTTTAGACTTCAACTGGTTAGTTCTTACCCAGTTGTGATGGAAAAATGCAAAATTGAGAATATGCGTAAAATGCTAGAGCCGTATTATCAAAGATTAGATCTAAGAAGCATACACACACACACACACACACACACACACACACACAGGATTTCATCTCCCCTTAAAATGTAAAATTATATTGTTTACCTTACACATTTTACTTTTCTTTTCCTAATTGAAGTATAGTCAGTTATAATGTGTCAGTCTCTGGTGTACAGCATAACGTCCCAGTCGCACATATACATACACATATTCATTTTCTTTTTTTTTTTTAACATTTTTTATTGATCTATAATCATTTTACAATGTTGTGTCAAATTCCAGTGTTCAGCACAATTTTTCAGTCATTCATGGACATATACACACTCATTGTCACATTTTTTTCTCTGTGAGTTATCATAACATTTTGTGTATATTTCCCTGTGCTATACAGTGTAATCTTGTTTATCTATAATTTTGAAAGGGATAGACTGGGATTTCATATATTCATTTTCATATCCTCACACATTTTACTTTAATTCACATTTTCCCAATCTCATATATGAAAACGGGATTCTACCTCTACATTCACAGTTCTCAGATCTTGTGCTCTTCTTTTAATAAATTTTCTCATTTTTTCCTAACACCCACCTTGATCCTTTTACTCTTAAGAGAACTCGACTGCTGCTGTCCCTCTCTGTTTATCTCTAACTTTTCCTTTGTTCCGAACTGCAGCTCTCATACTTTCATCCTTTTCTGTCAATTGTACTTGCTTTCCTTTCCCCTAAAATGTTGCCTAAATGTCTAGATGATTTTTCTTCCCAACGTGATCCTAAACAGCTTTAAGCAATGAGATTAGGAATATAGTCAACATAAAGAAGTAAGAATTAGAAATAGAAATAACTCATGTGTTGGCAGGTACCCTTTGTTGCTTAGTGGACCATTTCTTGCTTGTACTCTTTAGACCATAAGAACCATTAGAATTCCTCTGCTTGGCACAGTCCTGAGAATCCTGTTATGAGCACTAAATGTAATATTAACAAACAAAGTTTTGTAAATAGTGCACACAGAGGACCTAAATTCCAATCTAATGACTTCCCTTTGTATAATAATTAACAGTGCAAAATCTTGCTCATTTTAGACTTAGTAGGGGGAAAAACAAATCTAAATCTATGGAAAGTCTGAATTAGGGACTATTTTAAAAAGCTAAATCATTGCATTATTTTCCTACCCCTAGGATAACTTGAACTGCTAAGGAGGGCTTTCTAAGTTTCACCTACTCTAATGATCAAATAACACTTGGGGTAGTTAGTAGGATCAGTTTACGTATAAGTATAGCAAATGCACAAATCTCCTTTAAAACGTTTCTTTTACATAGGCTTTTACACCACAACCACACGATCATAGTCTCACTTAGAGGACCAATTTCCTCTGTTTGGCTAGCGTTGAGTTATTCATTCCAAGAATGATTTCGTTAGAAATTTGCATTTTATTTTAATCCCAAGAATTAGGGTTGCATCTCCAACAAAATTAGAAAGGGTTAGAAAGGGATACACTGAATTAAATAGTATACGTGATTTTAACTTTAAGGGACAGAGTCAAGCATTGTCTTAGGCTGTGGTAACCCTCAGTCTGTCACTTTCCATTTTTCATAAATAATTAGATGGTAGTTTTGTTATGTCATCAAGTGTATGGGCCTTGGAATTAGAGAAACAAATCTGGATTATACTGAAGAGTTTATACTGAGGATTTGTGGATCTTGAAACACTTAGATGCAACACTTAACTGATGCCTACCTGCTGCGCCCCACCCCCAAATTCTTAGGAACAATGTAAAAGGAGGGCAAAATACCATTCAAAACCAACAAGACAGAATAAAATGACTAACTCTTACCTGAGCACATAGCACTGTGACTTTGGACAAGTCACGTAGCCTCCCTGAGCCTGTTTTCCAGCTACAAAATGACACTACCGACCTCAGAACATTCTTTTGAGTATTAAGTTCAATCATGCATGAAAAAATGTTTGAAAACTGTTTAGTGCCATTCAAATGCTAGACTAAAAATGGAGGAACATTTAATTTGCATTTTATTGTTTTTAAAATAAGACTGTTTTTGTGTTGCCCTAGGAGAAAAATTTCCTTTAACAGTTGGCATCTTTTGAAAAACAAATAATAAACCCTTCCACCCATGATTGACTCATAATTACTTCATACCTTTGCAAAGGGAAGGCTACATGATTTTAAAAATTGTGATTTTAGACAGATTGTCAAATCACCCCTAGATTAGTGACCACTTTTGGTCAGGAAAATATCTCTGTGTAGATGCACGTGTGGAATTTAAAGTGGTTTTTCAGTGTTGATATCAACAACAGCTTTTAGCTATGTTGTTAAAAATTAAATTTTCATTATATTTGGTTTAACATGGACTAACGTTTTACAAAGATAACCGAGGAATAGGAACCTAAGAGATGACACGAAAGAACTGAAGGGAAGAATTGAGTCTTATAGTTTTTGGATTTGTGAGTTCCGGTCAAGATGACAGAGCGGTAGGACCACGAGCTTGCCTCTCCTTGCGACTGCAATGAAACCACAACTGAATGCTAAATATTTTTGGGATTTGTACAGGAATGAAAACCAAGATAATGACTATTGACTAGGCTAGATCATCTAACTCTGGACGATGGTAGGTAATATCATCAACAATTTGTTTACTGTTAGCAGGACTCTAAGCACTAACTGGAGAATAACAAAGAAGAAGAAATATAAATATGTAATAACACATCACCTATCAGAGCTCAAATGTTTCGAGCTTTCACTCTGGTTGAAATGCCAATCATTTTCTCACTGCCACAGTCTCCTCAGAGAGCCAGTTGCCTGCAGACTGGAAGAGCATTCCTTAAGGAGGAGGGGTCCTGCCCTGCTCTCTGACCAGCTTATTTGACCAGGGACAGACACTTGGCTCAAGCTGAGTCAGTCATATTCTCAGAGACACGAAGGCTGAATTGGCATTGAAGATGCAAGATCATGAAGAGTTGTTGCCAAAATCGGCAGCATGCAGTCCAAAGCCATGTGCAAGCCAGTTTTATGAAGGAAAATAAACTAAAAAACTTGATAGAGAAGCAGAATAATTAATCTGCAGAGTGGAAAACTGAGCAGATATGAAACAAGGATGGAGAGAGATTAGGGAACCAAGTAGCTAGAGGGAGAGACAGAAGGAGAAACAGAATGAGAGAGAAGCTCTCTGACCATGCATACTTCCTTCAGTTGAGTTCTGTAGAATGTCTTAAAATAAATCTCCTTTCCTTTCCTTGCACTGTCTCCAGAATGTTTTGGTTCCGCATAATCAAGGGATACTTTAATAAGCCATCCACTGACTGGACTAGAGCCAAAAGTCAAAAAGTAAACAAGAAAGGCATATGAACTGTCAAATTACATTTCCAAAATACTATCTCCTAAAGCCCAGTGACACTAAAAGTCTTTCACTGCTTATTTAATTTTTATAGCAGCTTTACTGAGATAAAATTCACATCCTATAAAATTCACCCTTCTTTAACTGCCTCTTTACTTTGAATTTTTTTTAATTCCCCCAAGCTTCCAGATCTCGTGTCCCGGTCTATGATTAGCCTTCATCACAAAGAGAACGGCTGGTGGAAGCAAGCACGCTACAGCAATAAAAAGTGACAGTTGACAACCTAGCAGCAAAGGAGGAAATAGAAAAACTATAAATAGGAAAACAATAATTCTGGAGGGGAAAAAAAGAGCAATCTAGGGCTGCAAAGAGTGTTTTCGTCAGGCTCTTTGAGTTCCGAGGAACAGCTCAAGTTACATCTAATATTAGGGGAAGGAGTTGTAAGGAATGAAGAAAACAAGGATCTCAACCCCACAGGGCCTCGTGGGAACCACCAAAGGCCAAAGCACTGAGGTTCTGGAAGAACAGGCGCTGTATCGGAGCCAGACCTCAGGAAGACTGAACCAGGACGCCATCAAGAACCCAAGGTTACTCCAGGACTTCAGCGTCGGGAGTTCGCACATCGTCACCTCAGCAATCAGTTTATTTATGAGCTTCAGCTCTCCCCTCTGGCTGCACTTGGCAGTGTCTTGTAGTTTCTCTGCCTCCCCTAAACTGCTTCCTCACCCCTCTTTGGAATTTGTAAACTGCTAGCTCTTGACCTATTGCAACCTGCAGACTCATTCTGTTTGGCTGGTATGGTGCCTTCACTGTTTAAAATTCCAAAGTCTTTGGGTGGGGCATGAACTTGGCAGTAGCCAGAATCCTTGCCAAGCCCCCGCTACCTTCTCCACACTCTCTTCTCTCCTCTCATTCTCATAGTCTGCACCCTGCCATAGGTAGGGAGTCTGTGACACCTGGGCTCTACGTTTTTTTTTTTTTCAATTGAAGTACAGTCAGTTACAATGTGTCAGTTTCTGGTGTACAGCACAATGTCCCTGTCATGCATATACATACATATATTCATTTTCATTTTCTCTTTCATTAAAGGTTATTACAAGATATTGAATATAGTTTCCTGTGCTATACAGAAGAAAAATTTTAATCGATCTTTTAAAATCTATTTTTACATATAGTGGCTAACGTTTGCAAATCTCAAGTTCCCAAATTTATTCCTTCCCACCCTCTTTCCCCTGGTAACCAACCATAAGATTGTTTATTATGTCTGCAAGTCTGTTTCTGTTTTGTAGATGAGTTCATTAGTATCCTCTTTTTTTCTTTTTTTAGATTCCACATATGAGTGATATCATAAGGTATTTATTTCTTTCTCTTTCTGGCTTATTTCACTTAGAATGATAATCTCTAGTTCTATCCATGTTGCTGCAAGTGGCATTATTTTATTCTTTTTTGTGGCTGAGTAGTATTCTATTGTATAAATATACAACTTCTTTATCCAGTTATCTGTTGATAGACATTTAGGTTGCTTCCATGTCTTGGCTATTGTATATAGTGCTACTATGAACATTGGGGTGCATGTATATTTTCAAATTAGAGTTCCCTCCAGATATATGCCCAAGAGTGGGATTGCTAGATCATATGGTAAGTCTGTTTTTAGGTTTTTGAGGAATCTCCATATTTTCCATAGTGACTGCACCAAATTACATTCCTACCAGCAGTGTAGGAGGGTTCCCTTTTCTCCACACCCTCTCCAGCATTTGTCATTTGTGTACTTTTGAATGATGGCCATTCTGACTGGTGTGAGGTGATGTATCATTGTAGTTTTGATTTGCATTTCTCTGATAATTAGTGCTATTGAGCATTTTTTTCACGTGCCTATTGGCCATTTGTATGTCTTTATTGGAGAATTGCCTATTTAAATCTTCTACTCATTTTTGGATTGGGTATTTTGGTTTGTTTGTTATCAAGTTGTATGAGCTGTTTATATATTCTAGAAATTAAGCCTTTGTCAGTCACATTATTTGCAAATATTTTCTCCTATTCTGTAGGTTATTGTTTTGTTTTACTTATGGTTTCTTTTGCTGTGCAAAAGCCTGTAAGTTTAATCAGGTCCCATTCATTTATTTTTTGCTTTTATTTCTTTCCTGCCTCACAGCTTCTGCTTGTCATCATACCTGCTTCCTCATAACTTTGGCTTATGCTACCCCATTGGCTCTCTCTGTACATCCTTTTAGCTCCCCCTGCTAACCAGTAATTCCCAGTTCAAATGCCCCAAAGGGAGAATCTGGACCATTTTGCCCATATTTGGCTAAACGCTTCCCTCTGGTTCATGGTGTAGGCTGCTGGCCAGCATAGAGTATGGCAGCTTTAGGTCAGGAGTCCACACCATGTCCGCAGCTGTGGCTGAGGGGCTGCAAGGCCAGCAAAGAACAGAGCACAGCTGTCTGGCAACTCAGCAGGGTCTGTGAGCAGCACAGTTACCTTTAGAAGGGGCTGGGGAAAAGGCGGTCCCCGTAATTGTCCAATATAGTGAGTCTGAGGACCCTAGCTCTGGAAACCTTAAAAAGCCTAAGAAAATCAGGTTGCATTTAGCCTCTTCAAATAAAGTCTCTGATACTAACACAGAGTCTTTAAGAAAAAGGTAAATTGTGTTCAGTGGCCTCAATCTAAGGGATCAGTGATATGTACAGTACCCTTTGGAAGAATTTCTATTTAAAATTATGAAATTAAAAATAATAGAAGGTATTTAATGTGTACTCAGATATTTGAGAAACCTTGGATAGTAAAAATAATAAAAATAATAAATAATAATAATAATAATAAATCTCATTTTCCATTGAAATAGGAATTAGTCCTACAAAGTTAAGAACAGAAGCCTGGAAAGTTTTTTAATCCTGGCTCTGCCACTTACCAGCAGCAAATTCTTTAGTAAATCAGTTCCTCAATTGCCTCATCTATAAAACGAAGGCAATAATAGTACTTATCTTGTAGAGCTGTCAGATTAAATAAAATAATCCAAATAAAACCTTCAGAATGGGTACCTAGTGCATAGTTAGCGCTAAAAATTGTTAATTATTATTATTTCTGCTATTGTTTTATTATTGTATAAATAAGGGAGCTATGTACTAATGCAGTAGGAGAATTTTCGTAGTGGTTGATAACGGTTGAGATGGGCCTCTTTGTGCGTATGTAGTCTCTGACATTTGGTTCTAGCTCTGTCACATAAGTTGTGTATTGCAATTCCACATGAAGCAAACTGCTTCAGCCAGCTTGCCGTAGTGTACAGCACGAGTGTTTTGTCTGGGGGGGATCTGAGCTTATTTTAACCCTAGTTGCTGGTCTATCTGTTAGCTTATCTTGATGCCTGGGCTGAAAGGCAAGCCCTGCAAGGCATTCTTCAGAGCAGGCCCCAACGCAGACAGTTGTCAGTTTGAAACTAAACACCTTTGAGAAACAACAAAGGCTAAAGCTGATGCCAAAGGATTTATCTAAAGTCAGTTTCTTTGAGTCTCTGGCCAGTTCTAGGATGACTTCCTGTCTGAAAACAAGATAGGAAAGTGCTGGAATGAAATGCCAAAAGGGCTGAGGCCAGAAAGGAATATGACTCAGTGAACTATTAGAATCAGCCAGGGAGCTTCAGAAAACACATCAATGCTGGTCCCACCTTAGACCAATTAAATTCTAAACCTCAGGGGTGGGGCAGGGTATGAGAGACAGTAAGAAACCATATTTTTAAAGCTCCCCAAATGCTTATAATGTGTAGTCAGGATTGAGAACCCCACCAAGGCTTCTTCTAATTTGTTTCTGCTACGTGGCAGGCCCTCCTCAGAAGAGAGGCTTCCGGGCAGGAACAGAGGAAAGGAGAAAAGAAGACATTGCCCAAGAACTTGTTCATCATTGCAGCCTCCTCAGGAGTCAGCCAGGCCTTACCCTCAGCTCAACACTGTAGAAACCAAGTGGGGAGGAGACAAGAAGATTGTAAATAGTGTTGCCCACCTTCACAGAGCTTTCAGAACAGTTGGAGAGTCAATATTAGCACACCAGAAATGGTCCTAGGGCTGTGAAGCATTCCTTTGTGGCTGTGATTAAAAGGACATGCCCTGAGAGTTCAGCCAAGGGCAAGGTGAAGGTCAATATGCAGAAGATGAGACCCCCTGAGGATGAATAAGATCTGGGCACAAAGGGAGCCTGAGGAAGGTGGTTACAAGGACAGTGAACAGAATGAACAGAGTCAAAGAGAGGGCATTGGGTGGCACAAACAGTGACAAGACCGCTCTATTGAGGGTGCAGGATATTCCTGGGAAGTAGTAGCAAGTACACTGGGATGATTTAAGTAGAGTGGGGCTGCTGTACTGGCCTGAGTAATTTAAACATCATGCAGTACAGATGCTGTCCTGGGGTCTTGAGTAATGACAGGCAATGTTTTTGAGTAATCTAACAGAATAGTGGAGGAGACCAGAAATAGCAAGACTGGGTAATAGTGACTGTTGCAATAGTCCCAATGGGGGGGGGGGGGTAAGAAGGCCTATGTGGTCATAGTAGAAATAGATAAAGAAAAAGAATAAATCCTAGAAATAGGTTTACATTCCTTTTGTATGTACTTATTTTGATTTTTATCAGACCATATAATACATGCACATTATAAAATTTAAGAAATCACAGGAAAATAAGGAGAAAAGTGCATTATCTCTCTAAACCAATGCTTTGACATACTTCTTTCCAGTTTTTTGCATATTTTTATGCAGTTGGACCTCACTAAGCAATTTTGTATCCCATCTTTAATATAATATGTGTGAGAATTTTTCTGCCATTAATAGCTTTAAGCTTTATTATTGTAGCTGTGTTGTCTTTATTGCACTGTGATTTATTTGTAGGATAATATATTTCAAATTTCTTTCAATTCTTCCCCTGTTAAATCAGTGCTGTGTAGAAGTACATCCCTATGCATTAATCTGTCCATCTTGGTGATTATCTTCAGGATAAATTCCTAGATATCCAATTACTGAATAAAGTTTTTTTAATTTAAAACTCTTGATATTTACTGAGCATTTGCTTCCAAAGTATTGAACTACTTTGCACTCCAGCCAGCAGAGTATAGCAATGCTGGTTTCACTCTAATTAGCTTTCTTAATTTTCTGGAGTAAAAAATGAAATCTAATTTGTATTTTTTTTCTTTTACATTTGTGAGGTTGACCTCTATGTGCTTGTTAGCCACTTGTATGAATGATTTGTCCATTCTCTTTTTCCCAAATAGAAATAGTTAGAAAGAACAAATTTTAATCATTAGCAATGTATTGAGGATGAAAAAGAGAGAAGATTCAAAGTTGTCATGTTCTTGGCAAAAATGAACAAGACAAAGCAAGGGGAAAAAAAAAACCCATAAATGAAATGAAAGGTTAGATAGCAATCTAGAAAAAAATTGCAACACATACGGCAGAAAAGAGTTTAATTTCCAAAAAATACAAAGAACTTATACGAATCAATGGGTCAACAACCTAACAGAAAAATGGGGGAAAAATATGACAAACAGCTCTAGAAAATGAAACACAGGTAGACTTTAAATACAAACTGATACTCATCCTCACTTACAATAAAGTATGCAAGTGAAAATGAAAATGTGATAGCGTTTCCACTTAGATAAGCAAAGACCGAAATGTTTAATAGTAGACTTTGTCAAAGAGGATGTTGGAAAGCAGGCATTCCTCCATTGCTGATATACTGTTAATTTAGAGATCCCTTTGGGGGATAATTGGACAATAGATATCAATGTGGAAAATAGGTATATCCTTTGACCAAATAATTCCACTTCTGAAATTTATCCTACAGATAATTCATAATATATATGAAACAATATATAACCCAGATAATAATTGCAAATTTGTTTATAGGAGCATAATATTAGAAACAACCTAGGATATGTCAATAGGGGATTATTTAAATAATATATGGTATATCTGTACAGTTGAATATTATGCATCCATTAAAAAGAACACTGTGCCTTTGTAGGTACTGATACAGCATTTCTCCAAGATATATTATTGAGTGAAAAAGCAAGGTGCAAAGGCTACCACTCTGTAAAAGTGTTGAGGGTGGGGAGGGTAGGTGTTCACTTGCTTCTGTGTGCACACACTTGTTTTGGATTGATACGTAAGTCACTGACAGTAACAGTTGCCTGAGGGAGAGGTATTGTGGGAACTGAAGGGCAGAGATAAAAAAGAGGATTTTTGCTCTATCCCTAATGTTTCTTTTGAATTTTGTGTCACATAACTACAATGGGAAAATGTGACTGTTAAGAGTATGATGATGGCTTTTCTACATTGTGTAAAATTAAGGTTCAAAAGGGCAGCTGCTCGGATTCTCTCCAAGATGTGATTCGGAAGAAGCTCCTTCAGTTAGCGTTCTGCCCTGGACTGTAAGCCCGAGATGGCAGGGGCTGTCATCGTTGACGTCCCGGTTGAGTAACGAGCATCTAGCCCAGATGGGAGGTACTTTATAAATATGTCTTAGGTGCCTACCAGGATTCTAAGCTAAAGAATAGAAAAATGGAAGAGCCACAGAGAGAAACAGGCAGACCAATGTGAAAGGGAGACTCAGAGACAAAAGCACTTAGGAGTGAAAAGAAGGTACCTTGCAAAAATGTTGCAAGGCAGTCGGGCTTCGGAAGGACTGGCTCAGAGCTAGCCTGCCCTTTCTGTGCCTGCGCTGTTGTCCACGACGGTGGAGAGGAAGCGGGACAGGTGGGCGGGGCCACGTTGCCATGGGCCCCAGACACCACGTAAAGGGGTGAGAAGAACGAATAAGGGAAGTTAGAAAGAAACTGAAAGTCCAAATATTGTTCAGACTACTTTGGCTTCAAGAGACAGAGATCTGAACCAAAGAGGGAATTTATTGGCTTGTGTAGCTGGAAAGTCCAGAGCTTCAACAATATCATTAGGATATTATTTTTCTTTCTCCACTCCCACACCGACTTTTCTGTGCTGGCTTTATTCTCTCATAGGCTCTTCACACATGCTGGCTTCTGACAACTCCTGCTTTACAGAGAACAAACAAGTGGCCCCAGCAGTCCCACTAGTTCTAGTGAAATATCTTAGAACTGATACTTGTTGGACAACTTGAATCACATGCCTATCCCTGAAACAATCTTGTTCAAAAATACTAGTAGACCAGGCAAGGGTCATATGATCTCCCCTAAAGGGTTAACCCCACTCTAATCTAATGAACTAAGAGTGAGGAAGGGGGTAGTCCCCCAAAGAAATCAGGATTCTGTTTCCAAAGACAAAGATGCTGAACAAGTAAAAACAAGAATAGTGCTCTAAGTGAAAACAAAAGATCAAATGAATATTTTTCCGTTCTTTAAGAATAAAAATTGGAAAGAATCTTTCAAGGGAGAAAAAGTTAAGATGCTAGAGATGGTGGGGGAAATTGTGGGAGGAAACTCTAAAAGAAATGGGCAGGGATGGTGTTCAGATGGAAACATTGGTGGAAAAGAATAGTTACGGACTCGCAGGGCTGGGAAGGGTCATGGAGGACACCTAATGCAGCTCCCCTGCTTCTCTTCTGCAAGCCTCCCCACCCCACTCCACACACACAAGTTAGGACCCCTTACAGGACCATTTGAACTCTGCTTGAACATATGCATAATGGTTAGTTCATGATTTCAGAAAGTATTTAATTTTATTGTCATACAGGTTTACTTCTTTAAAATGTGTGCTTTTCATTCAGCTGAAATCTAGTTCTCAGTTTGCCCTCTGGATTAACAAGTTTTAAGGCTACAACTTTCATTGGACGATCCTTTTATTGGAAGACACTTACATTCCTGCCCCCATCTCTTCTCTTTAGGCCAAACCCAACCTGTTCTTTTGACCACATATCAGACAAGATGGTTACCAGCTTTTTCTACAGTCTGATTGTCTTTCTCTATTTCTTCTTCTCTTTGTTGCCTCCCTTTATCTGGACACTATATTTTGCTAATGCAATTTCAGATTTCATTGGCTTTTTTTTTTTTTTTTTTTTGCAACACTCTGTACAGTCACCTATTTTGAGCCTGTTACCAATAAAATCCCCAGGTCTTTTATTCTCATGAATGGTTGCCAAGTCAGGCCTTTTATAACTATGAGGCAGTATTTTTACTTTGAGCCAGAAGAATGGAACTTCCTAGTTTTTTCCTTTTAAATCTCTTCTTGTTGTTTCTTTCAGACTGCAACCTGTTATTTGCTCTGCCAAAAGGTGACCCTTTATAATTCAGTGGTGCAAGGTCTAGAGATCTTACCACAAAAGAAGAACCACCCTCTGGCAATTAACCCAGCTGGTCTTTTGGCTTATGCATGGGCTAGCTCTCACACCTGATTCCTAAATAATCTGGTTTCTGTTCTTTGATGATGCTTTGGTCATATGGTGCACAACCAACAAGTGGGCAGGCTTTCTAGTCCATAGCTGTGTGTGTGTGTGTGTGTGTGTGTGTGTGTGATGAGCTTTGGCCTGTGCTTGAGGGCAGTCACTGCCAGCTTTGTGCCAGCTGTTCTAGATGAGCAGACACTGGTGCCAGTAGGTGGTTCCACCCCTCTCCCATGGCCATTGAAATGGCAGCAGCCCTGTCAGCTCCAGAAGGATTTAGAATCAGTCCCATCTGGCCTGGGCTTTAAAGTAGCGCTGTCAGAGCCCTAATTAACCATCACTATGTAGCCAGACTGGCTGATGCACCTTCGACACAAGTCCTAGATTCCTAGATGTTCAACCCCTCCCTCACCCCATTCCTAACCAGAACTGAAGCCCACTTGACTTTTGCTGTGTCATTAAGGGTCCTGATTCCCTTATGAACCCCTCATCGCATTCACAGAAGATACTTTTCAAGGGGCTATACATATGCCCCCAGAATTGGGAAGGGCCTCCTTAATCTAAGATTTTCACACCTACTTGCTGTCTTAACATGCTAATATCTAGACGCCTTCTCCTACACATCACCCTAGGACCCTTGGACTAGACCTTTTGCATATAGATGCTCCAAAGTGAACTAGCATTCACCTTGTCCCTTTGACTTGATGATTTGGGGAAGGGGTTGTTTGTTTTTGTTTTATTTTGGATTTGATTTTGAATGCTGACTGCTCCCAGATAGAGTCTAGCTCCTTGCTCGATCAGTCTCCACTGTTCTCTCAGTCCCAGCACCACCACCCTCTATCAGCTTAAGCCTGCTTCTGCACCAGGAGATGCTAAGTATTTGGGGTTCTGGGAAAGTGCCAATTATGAGAATTAAAGAAAATGTGCAACTATGACACTAAAGGTGTGGTCAAAAGCGGCGCCACTTCCCTGACCCAAAGAAAGGTGGTACATTGGGCCAGAGGTAGATACCAGCTGCCCTTTCATCCTGTCTCCTGTAATACATGCATTTAAGACCCAATTCAGTCACCCTTAAAGAAGAAGGACTCTCCCTACAATATAGGGCTCACACCTCAAACATATGAAAGGCCTACCTGTTTGTCAGGATTTATTTCTTAGTTTTCCCATGAATCTCTAAAAGAGCCCATTGTCAGATCATGTCAAAAGTAGTAGAGACATGACATATTTGTACTTCTGGCTCATATATTCTGTGTCACTGAAGATGAAATGCTGGCTTGAAGAGCAGTGGTAAAGCAAAACCATCAGTGATGCTCTCATCACCTTTCCAAACTTGTTTTTCGTGATGCCCTTTTTGTATTATTTTAAAAAGAGGAACCAGATGTTTTCCTAAGGGGAAACTTCTAACACCCTTTTTCCTAAAAACGAGACACTGGAATTGAGGGACCATACACTCAGGATTTTCCAGGTTATGACCACAATAAAGTAATGGATGCTATCACATAGAGGAGAGAGGCTTTCATGACTCAATGGAGTAAAGAGTGTATAAGAAGTAATTACAGAAGGAGAAGAAGAAGAAATTACTTAATCTAACAGGAAATTTTGTAAGAATTTCTAGATTCTGAAACAATCTTCCTTACCAATTTACAGCTAGTAGATCAGAAAATTAAAATAGTTTTTTCTTTATATCTGCCAGCCAGTCTAAGACTGAAAACTGAAAAACCAAGCTTAGCTCTGTGGGACTTTTTCATAGCAAAATAGAAAGTACCTGGAAGGCAATCCAAATCAAATCATTTAGAAAGAAGTAATGCTGACATATCTGCTGAGGAACTGTTCATCAGAATGTTGAGACCACATCCAAGAATGTCAGTCCACTGGCTCCTATGTTGATTATTTTGGGCCAGAACACAAATTTCAAAAGGAAAAAACACAAGATAGTATTCAAAGAAACTCTGCCAATTTTGAATTTGAAGATATTAGCAAATGTACTCAGCATTTCTTTCATCAGACAGAGTCAAAGTACAGCTTTGTATTTAATACAGGCTGTTTAAAGGATTTAGGATAAATAGAATTTATTTTAGAATAAACAATATTTAGAGCCATAGGGAGTAAGGTCTTGGAAGAGAGAAGAAGGAGTGAATTCAAGAATGCCTGGGAAAGAATATAAGATTGGCTCTTCTTCTGAGAAAGGAGGAAAGGTAGAGAGAGTTGAAGAAGACGGAGGGAGGTGACAGAGAAAGGGAAGATGAGAGGGCTGATGGTTCCCCTAAGGCCTGGATGTTTCCAGTAAAGCCAGACGGGCAGAAAGCTACCTGTTTTCCCTGCTAGGCTGTAAGATCTGTCAGGGCAAGGACTGGATCTGTTTTGTCCCCTACTGCCTTCTCTGCCACTTAGCACAGTGCATGGCATATTGTTGATTCTCAGTTAGTATTTGTTGAATAAGATGAATGAAAGAGTGTGGGCATTCGGGACAAATGCTGGGAATAGCTATATTAGGAATCAACAAGAAATGAACAATGGGGTTGTAAATCTGAGGTTAGGTGGTATGCATTTAAATGGAATTGGCATTTCTCTGAAGTTCAGAAGCAAGAACAGAAAAGCAGTCAGATGGGAACTGGCGTGACCAAGAGAGTGGAATGGAAAAAGTGTAACAAGGTCTAGTAGTCATGTGAGGGCAATGAAGGCTGGGCTGCAAATGGGGTCAAGGGTGGAGACAGACTGAAAGCAGTAATTCACTGCCAAGTTCACAAGATTACAAGTACTTCTGAGTGTGTTAGGCAAAGAGCCCTTTAAAACACCAGCATAGCATATAGTTTTGTAACAGGCTAAGGTTCTAACTCAAATTTTTACTCTAAATTCTGTGAATGTTCAGATGTGAACTGTATCTTGTAGCTCAAACTCTTATAGTCCAGTTTGTTAATTAAATGGATAAAAAAGGGAAGAAAGAAAGGATGACATGATTGACATGTGTTATGTCTATTAAAATTATGAGCTATTCACATTTTACGTTTCTATAAATGTATAAATAGTTGGGGGGGGTGTATAATACTACTCACAAATGCACATGCCATCATAAACCTCTCCAGATGTTTTCTGCAGTATTGGGGTTGACAACAGTGACTGGAAAAGCTGTCAGTTGAGTTTTGTTCTATCTTCTATGCAGTAGGATGGGACCAAGATTTGGTAAACACTGGGCTTGAGGACCCAGGGGAGAGGCTGGAGATTTGGAGCTGCTGAGGGCAGAGAATCAGAACCAAATTCCTGGGTACAGGCATCTTGTCCAGAGGTCAGTAAACTAAAAGGAAAGGGCCTGGAAGTGACACAGTTTGACCAGGATCAAAGACCATAGGATTGGCCAGGTCAAGCAGAGGGACAAATTAGTGGGTACCATACAGAAAGTGAAAATCCAGAAATACTCTGTGTTTGCCTCTTTGGAAGGCCCAAGAATCAAACACTTTGCTAAAACCCATCAGCTGTTTAAATTCTCTGCCTTCAATATCAAACGTATTTTCCCTTCTAGAATTTTCAATTTAAAAGATGAATCTTTTGAATTAATTTTCTTATCACGTCTTCTTGAAATGTCTTACTAGAAGATTCTTCTATTTTATTTTATTTTAAATTTTGTTCATGCCATTTCTTTTGCAAATACTTGTATACATAGGGTTCTCAGGTTGGAAATTCTTAGGAAATCTCAATGCAAAGGTGCACGAGAAGCCTAATTAAGAGAAACAGTGACTTATTGTTAGATGGGAAGTGAGGTAGAGGGAGAAGAGAATGAAAGGAACTTCCACTCTCCTCCAGATTTCCTGAGTCTTCAAACTATAATGTTTCAAGGGAATCCATTGTTCATTGTAAAGGAAAGCAAAAACTCTACACTTGTTTTCCTATTAGGTCTATAAATCAATAAAATATTAAGGTGGAAACAAAAGAAATTCCTCTTTGCAGCTGATCATCTACTTTAGTCATGTAAGTCCTTGAATTTGATTGTGTTGCAGATTTGTACTTCCAAAAATAGTATGTCTCAAGTATTACTTCTAAATCCTAAAGTGCTTACTACTAAATTGTTTCTCTTTTATTCAACACCAAAACATAGACAAGATAATTTAAAAGAGCTCATGTGATGTGTGAAACCAACATTATACAAAGTCTGGCTTGGGCACATTCCTGTTCTTGGTTTTAAAAAAAAGTTATAATACAACTTTAGTGTGTGGGAATTTTTATTTGAACAAAGCCTTCTCAAAATCACAGCACCATAGCAATTTTGTTTAGTTTTCCCCTCCTGTCCTCAAGATATACTGTCTAAAATGTTTGCTTTTATCACAGGATATAAAACCCCTAGAAACAATTTGAAATTGAATACAGATCTCTGGCCCTGAGACTTCAGATATTTTTCTCCCTTGCTCAGTTACCCAATGAGTTTAAAATCTTATTCTCTTTGATCATTGATAGGAATGTTGGCTTGCAAGAGTCATTTTAGCTCCAAACTTGTGATTAAAATAAAAAAACTCCCAAGTATGAATTTCAACAAGTTAACGAAGTCAAATTCCCCCCTCTAGCCCTAAATATCAGTTGATGCACTCAAGATATTACATGTCACGTCTTGTCCATCTTTTTATATTGCACAGACTTTGAATTAGCCATTTTGGATTCTGACCACATTTGCTAGGAAATAACTGCTTAAATCTGTCTTCTCCTAACACACTTCTGATGGGATTCCCCTGGCAAAGGTAGATGGGATTTTTAAAATTGGAACCATACTAGAAACAGAATTGTTTTTGGTAATTGCTGAAGAGTTTCCTGGCTAGCATACATGGAGATAAAGTGATGATTCCATCGAACAGAATGGATGGCAAGAAAGGGTGAAAGATGGCATCCGCAGAACAGGCTGTCCACTGGCAGCAGGGCTTAGCTCGTATCAGTTGCCTCTCCCCCCTGTTCTCTCCCTGCTGAAATGTTTTGTATCTTCTTACTCTTTCAGTGCTGAGAGTCTGCCAAAAATATTAAACACAATTTGAAAGGAAAAGGAAAACATAAAGATAAAACTTCCAAAAATGGTATTACAGGGAGGAAGAAAATTTCCTTTCTTCCTTAAAATTCTATTTTTCTATGATAGACTATCTTCCAATAAAAGCCACTGAATCCACTATCCACTCATTTTAAAATAATACTATTGACAATTGCTAACATTTACTGAGCTATTACTAAGGGCCAAGCACAGTGCTAAAGGCTTTACATTTATTATTTCATCTATATCTCACAGAAGCTCTAAGAAAGAGCTTTTTTTTATTACCCTCATTGTAAAGATGAGGAAACAGATGTGATGGGACCTTGGTCTCTGTGCATTTATCTCCCTGTGTTAATAATTTTAGACCTTTTACTGGAAGGGTTTTGAGAATCCAAATGCACACATGTATTTTTTCACCTATTGACTACTAACACCTACAAGTGTATCAGAGTGGAGAAGGAGCCATAAGATGGGTTACAGTATTTTTAAACGACTAAAGAGCATCTTTAGTAATTCTACTTCTAAGTATATACCCCAGAGAAACTCCCATATATGCAAAAGGGGAATGCTCATTTTCATAGCGGTTAAAATGAATAAACTAGATTTTCATGTATCAACATGCATAGCTCTTAAAAGCAATGTTGTGTAGGAAAAAAAAACATGTAGAATGATATGAATTTACAAGATCATTTATGTAAAAAATTTGTATAGTAAAACCTACGTTTGGAACACAAAACAACAGAATATGTTATTTGTGAATATGCATTTTTCAAAGTAAAAGGATACAAATAGTAACCAGAAAGGTACAACTTTCAGGATAAGTTATCTTGGGAGGAAAGGAATAGGATGGGGGGAAGGTACAAAGTAGGCTTCAACTCTATAATGTCTCCTTTCTTTTGCATTAGAAAATAATACAAATATGAGAAAATGTTAACATTTGTTCCACCAGGAGCTACATGGTTTGTTCCCTTATTCTTTGAAATTTTTTGTATTTAAAAAAAATTCTTCCATCTTAAGAAAGATAAATAGGTATATTCATGCTGTCAAAAGGCAGGAAGCACTACACAGAGCATTATCTCCATAATTTTGGTGTAAAGTTTTTCTGAAGCAGATTTAACTAGATGCCCAATTTATCCATAAAATAACTCCAAATACCATCCATAGAATAGCTAGCTTTGAGTCTTATAAATTCAGTGCAGCCTCCAAAATAAACTAGTCATAAAATGTATTCTTCAATTGTTTCATTAAGGTGAATTTCTTTATGTGGTTTTGTTAGCTGCAGACCACAAAGGGCCTCCCCCTGGGTCCCGCAAGACCCCTGCAATATTATCAAAGCCAACAGTTGTCCGGAGACTGTTACAGGCGACACGCTTCTGGCCAAAGACTACTCCTCATGGATCATCATTATTATCTGGACTGTACACCCCCAAATCTGATTCCCTGACCACTTCCTTCCTCTCCCTTTCTTCATCTCCAACAGCACAGGGCTTCGCTATGAAGGCAAACACTCCTGATTGCTGTCTAATTGGGCCATGTGGTTTCGGTAGTGTGCATTCTTCATTACGTGACTCTGGTACAAGGTTCTGGGTCACAGCTAAAAATATTTCAGCTTGAAAATTAATCTAATCTCTTGTTTGTTTGCTTTAATGTGGAATCTTTTCACTTTCTAGATAATAATGTAGCTGAAGAATGCGATATCCGGCAATACTTCAAGTGCTATTTATTTGTTAATATTCTGTGTTGTAAGTGAGAAAAGTATTCTTTGGATACGTTTAAAAATAATCCCTTTCAGTTATATAACTACCAATCAGTACCAGTTTGTGGGCATGTGTTCATACACATTTTTTTTGTACCTGTCATTTCAAAAAGGATAAAAGATGGGTGCAGATATACCTAACACCAGAAAAATTAAATCTGAATTCTATGAAGAAATGAAAACAAAGGATTTAAGTAAGAGTTAAGTATGTAAAGCACATCCTGTTCAATCTGATACACAAGCCAGAAGGATTCCGAATACACGACTCTAAGCTTCCTCACAGCCAAGGAAAACACTGTCAGTTCCACAATTGTATCCTGAAGACAAAACAAATAGTGATAATACACAAGGGAAATACAACTATACCAGGTGCTAAAATGAAAGAAAAATATTTTCCAGAAATTGTCAGAGAGAGTAAATATAGCAACAAATGTCATGGTGCTTTCTTATAAATCCCTTAATGTAGGCCCAAAGTAATGATACCAGAGTAGGTTCATTAAGAGCCACGGCATGGGATTGGAGGCTGGGAAGGTAGGAAGTCTGTGGTCTAGGAACAATTCAGAGGCTATAGCATTGCTACTGTGGTCTTGACATTAGGCTCATTATCAGGATGACCAGAATCCATTGAGAGTGCAAGATGGTACCATTAATGTAAGCCAGGAATGTCCTGAGCCAACCAGGACATACAATACTAAGTCCTTGTCATCCCCCATTGACATCCTATTTCCATGCAGCCCACCACTGTGGACCTAGTCAGCCAAACTCATCCTGTCCAACATGGAGTGAGACTAACCAGCTCTAGTTATAGGGCACTCTGAGGGTTTCTGGCCCAGGTCACCAGTATGGGGTTGATTTGCTCATGAGTCAGTCAAATAGGGAAGGTGATCAAGAAATATTAGAGTCAGCAACGGGCAATGGTGCCCTGAGGATCTGGTCTCCAACGTGAAGAGGAGAAAGGAGATGTCACTTCTGCATAACGTGTGGGAGGGAGAATGAATCAGGCTTTAGGTAACTGAAGGTACCATGAGGAGGGAAAAGGTACACTCCTTCCTGAAGGGCTCAGTGAGAGATCTAGTGGAAGAAACTACTGAAAGTTGAGATATTGTCATTGTGGCTGAAGCACTTAAGCTATAGTTCTCAAACATGTAATACGAGTTACCTGAGGAGCTTGTTAAAAAGTAGCTTCCAGGAACCCCAGAAATCTAGCTTAGTTAGCAGCCCAGGGACGATGTTTTACCATATTTGTGTTTTGCGTCCCCTAGGGAAGGCGTGTAGCTGGGCATCTTTGAGTCCTTCCTCTCTTCCGTAAGTGTCAGGCATTAAGCTACCTGCTTTTAAAGTTTAGAGGGAAAGACCTATAAATGATAAGAAAATGTTTTACACAGAAAATTATAGAGATAAGCACAGGGTTGCTGTGGAGCCAGAGAAGAAGGGCTTAGCCTAGCCTTGAAGAACAAGCGGAGGTTGATAAACTGAGTCGGACGGAGAAGAAGGGAGGGGGCACTCCAAGCAGAGTAGTGACACATACAAGAAAAATAGATGCTTGTGTGGGGGGTGGGGGTGGGGGAAGATGGAGGAGAGGAAGGGAGAAAGGAGAGGATGTGTGGTACTGGAAGTAGCTCTGTGTTGCTGAAGAAATTTTCCCTTTGTGTCTCCAATGGAGAGGGCTGGGAGAGGGCTGGGAGAAGGGTAGGAGCCCTGGAGCCAGACGGCCTGTGTGATCCAAATCCCAGCTTATATATATTTTATAATACTTACAAAGTACTTAAAACAGTGCCTGTCATATAATATGTATTCAATAAAGAATATCTCTTATTGTAACCCCATTGTCCTCTTTCTCTCATCCCCTACTCTTAATCCATTCCAAGCAAGTCTTAGCAATTCTCCCTCTAAAACAAACACCCAAACCATCCTCTTCTGTTTCCACCTTGGTCCAAAGGACTGTAATTTCTTTCCTGTAGAACCTCCTTCTTGTAGAACCCAGCTCAAATGTCAGAAGAATGGACTTTAGTTTGAGATACCAAACTAAGGTAACAGGCTCGCTGGTTTCTACGTGCTACTCTGGTAAGTTTATTTGCTTTTGTTTATGGCTTTGTTGTTATTTTTTCTGCCTGTCTCCAACCTTGCCCCCTAGAATTTAAGTTCCATGAGAGAGAAACCAGGCCTGTCTTTTTCATTCCTGTATTCTCAGTTTCTATAATAGCAAAACCCTCCATCCAAAGTGCTAGGCACCCAATAAATATTTATTGAATTGATATTGAATGAATTAGAGTAGGGAAAGAAGAAAGTGCCCAAAATTAAGGCACCTGGGGCCAGTTATTATGCTTTTGCAGTAACCCAGTGAGAAATGATGAGGCCCTAGGTGTGGTTTTCAACCTTGGATATGCACTGGAATCACCTGGAGAATTTTAAACTACTGATGCCTGAGTGCCATCCTCAACGCTCTTGATTTAATTGGTGGCTGCAGCCTGGGCATCAGGATTTTAAAAGCTCCGCAAGATATTCTAACTTGCAGCCAAAGTTGAAACCATTGTCCTAAAGGCAGAAGGGGGATAGAGAAGAGACAGTGCAAGGATGTTTAGGACACACAAAAGCAGGACTCGGTGGTTAATTATGAATTGGAAGTGATCGAAAGGTGGATGCCTAGGAAGAATCCTAGATCTGGCTTGGGCCTGGGTGAAAGACAGAGGCAAGTTTTGAGGAAAAGATAACAAATTCTGACCTGGACAGGTTCAGTTTCAAGTGCCTGGGGTGATTTGAGTGACGATGTCCAATAGATAATTGTTTCTTAATAGATTTACTTTGCCCTAGTGAAGAATAGGAAATCCCTCTAATTTTCAAGAAGACAAGAGAAGTAGGAAAAGGCATCTCTGGAAATTATGACAATTGTACAGAGTACAAGACCATTCCCACTCTGCACAGCCTCTTTACTCAAAACTCCCTTCCAAACTAGTGCCCATCTGTTCTGAAATGTTGTTCAACATGTTGATATATTGTCAAGAAGGATTATATTATGTATGGGTAACTTTCTAAAATCCATTTAACTGAACTATTCTTGTACCACCTGTAGGCTTAATGTATCCCATTGATTAAATTGCTGGCAGCTTTCAAATAGCATTTAAAGGGATATATAACAGCTTTAAAATTTCCAACAAATGAAAACAGCCACATCCACCATTACTTTGGTTAAAATTCATAGTCAGATACTTAGATCTAAACTGCCTAGCTTGTTTAGTGTTCTAATTGGTGAACACTTACTGGGTTACCAAAGATACCAAGTACCCTCTGAAAGACCATAACTTTACTTCCTTTGTTTCTAATTTAAATTAGACACACTAAAATAAGGATTGATAGAGTGATATATTCAGTTAAGTAACAGATGGCGAAAGGACATTCTGTCCAGCATCTATCACATTCCTGTTTCTCAGTACTCCAAAAAAGCAACTAAATCTTGAGATCTACCACAAAGGAATGGACTGAATGTGTTTATTTAGATAAGAATTGATACCCAGTCGCGTGTAGGCTAAAAATTTCAAAGGGTTGACTGGCTTAAAGGATATGAAGGGATGTAACAGATAAAGGTGGATTAAAGTAATTCAGAATGTTTCTAAAAGGACTGAAATATGAATTCTGAATACTTAAGCGACTGTGACAAGGAGGAGGGAAAAAAAGGTGAGTGGAAGATGTTCTCAGAACCCGCACATAGGGTGTTTAACCGTGGCTAAGTGCTGCTCCTAGCAGCCCCTGCGGAAAACTGACGACTTTTAAAACTAAGAAGGGGTGGGGACACCGCCACTCTCGGGGAAGGACATTTCCTCGCGGAGAGCGACAGAAACTCTGCAACAGTCCGGCCTTGCTCTCCCTGGGGCTGCCAATCTAGCAGGTGAACCGTGGGAACACAAAGGAATGAATAACGGCGTAGGAAACGCCAAAAGCCAGGGACCCCAAGTTCAGCATCTCCCTACACCTCGGGAGCAGCTCCGGCCTCTCCAACCCGTCCTTGGAAGAGACACCTGCCCCACAGGTCCGGCCGCTCCAGGAAGAGTCCTGCGGGCTGAGGGGCAGGAAGGACTGCTGACTGCCCCGCGCCGGGGACAGGCGGGGGAGGGATAGGCCACACTCTTGGCCACCACCGGAGTCGCAGGCGGGGAGCCCAAGGCTGGCGTGGGGCGAACGTGCGCGAGCGAATGACCACGTCCCAGAGCCGCCCGCGACGGGCCCGGTGGGCGTGACGCCATGACGCACGGCACGCGGGCGGCACGCAGGGGCGGGGCGGGGCGGGCTGGGGGCGGGAGGAAGCGGGGGGGGCGGAGACAGCGGGGGCTGAGGGAGGGGGAGAATGGCAGTTGCGGCGCTGATTCCTGGGAACAGCAGTCGAGGCAGAACTGCGGAGGAGGAGTTCGGGAAAGCGGCCGTCCGAACCCTTCCTCTCCGTTCCCTCCGCCCCAGCTGAGAGGCACCTCGGCGGGGCTGAGGGACCCTCCTCCGTACTTCCTTCGGCTTCTGCCGCCGCGGCCGGGAGATGGGCCTGTTCGCCCGCAGCCCTGCGCCGGCCGCCACGCTGAGGAGTTGAAGGTACGGGCGGACGCGGGGGGAGGCTGCGCCCGGGAGCCGGAGGGCCGGGGCGGCTCCCGTTTCCGACACGGGGAGCTCCGGCCACTGCCCAGGCGCCTCTGCCCGGGACGGAAACGGATTCGGAAACCCCACTGAAAAGGCACTCCTTACGGTGCTCGGCGCGGGGCCGGGGCGGCGCCGGGGGTCAGACCTCGGGCTGGTTCCGCGTCCCCCGCCCGGCCCGGGCGCTGGCGCCCCTCCGGCCGCGCGGGCGGGGGCGGAGGCGGAGCGTGGGATCCGCCCCGAGCCCTGTCCTCCTGGCCCGGCAGTCTGGGGAGACGGCGGCCGACCCGGCGGTGTTGTGACGGGCGGAGGCGGCGCTCCCCCCCGCACTTCCCCGGCCTCTGAAGCAGGCGACGCGGAGGGGTCCGCCGCGGGGAGGCGGCGGGGGCGGAGCGCATTCCTGATGGGTGAAATCGGCTCTAACGGGACCGATTCCGGGCCTCGCTGCAAATTCGGAGCCGGGGCCAGCGCCCCCAACCCTTACGGCCGGGGTCCCGGGGGAAAATGGAGGCATGCACCCGGGAACGTTCATCCGGGAGAGCTGCCACCCCGTTCAAAAACAGAAACTAAACAGACGAAAAATGGTGTGGTCGTGGGGTAAAGTATGTCTAAGAAGGGTCTTAAGGATTGTCTCCCTCATGTTAAACCTTCAGGGAGTTCTCAGCCTTCACTCAGCAAGTAATGCTACTGTTTTTAATTTACAGTTTTTCCTATCATCTGGGTTCCTTTCTGCCGTTGCTTCCGACCCCACCCCCATTTTCGTTAATGGAAAGAAGGAAAATAAGTTGAGGGTTCATTAACCTCGCGACAAGAGCAGTAAATAAAAGAGAGAGATTGGGTAAGGCTCTTTGTGGGAGATAAGGGAGAAAGGTCTTAATTTTTTTCGCATTGGCCCTTAAAGGTAGAAATATACCAACGATGCTTTATTCTGGTTAATGTTTACTATTCAGAATGTTGCGGAACGTCTTGATGGGTTGACGTTGGAAAGGATAGCGTTTAAATGCCGCTGCAATTTTCAAACCCAGGTTTTGGCTGGAAATGCTAGTTTTAAGTGTTGGTAAACAGTGGAGGAATAAAGCAAAAATATGGTCTTTCCTTTCCATTCCACATTTTTTTTTGTAAGAATACGGCTCTTTTTATTTACATTTTTTATTTTAATTTTAACCTAATTCCTTGACTCTTGTTTGTATGAAGTCTGACGGTATGCCCAAATTTCATTTTTAGTTTTGCCATTAGCCATCTTAATGAGCATCTTTCCACTTGTGTTTATGTCAGGCTATTGTCACATTTGCCTGTTTATACTTCCTTAATACCCATAACCAACTGTCAGAACTGAATCAAAATGTAAATACTTATCTCTATTTAGAAAATGGCGATGTTCTGTTGTTAAAGTTTATTTTCGAATGTTCTTTGCTTCCTACATGCAATTCTTTGGTAAAGATTTAGAATTAAGTCATGAGATTTAATAGACCAAATTATGCAACGACAACAAAACGCTTTCTTTGTTAAATATTTTCCTTTTTATTACTATATACAACATAACTGAAATTTAAATTTCATGTGTCCTCAGAAACTAATTTAATGTCATGCTGAGTGTCTTTCTGAGGAAAAAAATTCATTTGGCAACAATGTTAGTATATTTTTCCAGTATCTCTGACTTCCAGGAGGATTCCAATAAGATTAACTGTGAAAACTGAAACATTAATTTAGAAGTTGAAACACAAACCAATTTTTAGTCTCCAAATAGTAACTACTTGAAATATTGTTGTTTTATTTGGATGATGCCTCAGTTGATCAATAGAATTTATATAAAGAACAGTCCATTTTAGTGTTTTCTGATCAGTATTGGAGTTTTAAAAATTTTGGTGGTGATTGGTAGAATCTTGGGTGCCTTTTTACTTGACTAAATGAACGATTTTTTTTCTCTGCCTACCACATGAAAGATAGGAAGGTTAGTATCTGTTTTTAGAAGTACTTCATTAGTGGAAAATAAATGCACTAAACAACTTTGAAATAGGGGAAGTCATAAAGTCATATTTTTGCAGTTATGAATTAAGACACTTGGGGTTGCCTCTCCTTAATGGGATCAGATTGAATGATACTATTCTTATGGGAGTGTTAGATGGAATTAAATACAGATAATTGAAGCAAACTCTTTTTAACATTTGAGAGAATCTCTTGTATATTATGGCAGTTTCTGATTCTATCTTAAACACTTATTTAGATTTATTACAGAAATTCTTTGGTTTCTAATCATCCTTGCCTCCCCCCTCCCCTACCCCAATTTGGAGGTCACTGAGGATTGAAAAATGTAGTTTTCTGAATTTTTCAAGGGGAGAGAAGGAAGAGAGGTATTTGTAATAACACATAAAAGTCAAGCGCTTGGCAGAGAGTAAGCTGTGGATAAATTTGGTTGCTTTTACATCTGAATTGCCTCCTTATATGTCTTCCCTACTCAGGTTATAAGGGAAATCTTAGAGAATTGTTGTTTGTTTTTCTGATGCTACTAACAAGTGACAATTGATTGTCAAATGCAGGCTGGTTTCTTGCTAAGCTTTATGCTCTTTTATTGTTTGAAGCCTGTATAAAAATTTGGCCTTATTGGACTGAAGGCCAAAGAAAACTGAGTTTCTAAATTTATATTTGGTTGTATTTGCATTGTGTTTGGCTAACTAGCACAAGTAGTTTAATGATGGTCTTAAAGGATCCATGATCATATGTGAAGTACTTTAGCTGAAAGGTTTTGGGTTGATACTTTTTTAGCAAAATGTTAATCTCATTACTTATGGAGATCAGCTAAATTTTCCTTAGATGATTTTTTTTCCAATCAGTAATTATTATTTTTCTTTGGCTTTTTAAAGTCATGAGATATCAATTTTTGTTAGCTTTGTATAGCACTGACATAACTGTATGTAACCACACCTGCATAGCTAAAGACTGAGGGATGATATTCCTTTGCTAAACACATCTGGTGGTAGACTTCAACCAAAAAAGAAGAGGTAGAGACTGATTAAGTGCATTGGAGTAGGAAAAGTAAAACAACCATATAGAAAAGCCTGTCATCACAGGATATGTACTGTATAGCACAATGACTGACTCTTATCCACATCAGGGGTTGCACTGGTTACCTGGTAAGCAGTTATTCATAGCCAGATATAGCTAAATCAAATACATAGCCAAATCAAATAGATGCCTCCTTATTAAGAATATTAATAATAATAACTTTAAAAAATTATGGATGAACATCCTTTGGCTTTTTGCATAAACATAACACACTTAACTGATGTCCTTAGCAAAAATTTCTGGAATCATGTAGTAGGTTGTATGGTGGCCCTCAAAAAGATATGTTCACACTCTATAATCTCTGGAACCTGTGAATGATACCTTATTTGGAAAAAGGAGTCTTTGCAGATGTAATTAAGGATCTTGAGATGAGGAGATCATCCCAAATTATGAGTGGGTCCAAAATTCAGTAAGTTGTCCTTATAAGGGAAAGCAGAGGGAAACAGACAGGCAGAAGAGGGGAAGATACCCAGAAGAAGAGGAGGCAGTGTGACCATGGAGGCAGATGGGAGTGATGTGGCCATAAGCCAATGAATGCTTCTAATCACCAGAAGCTGGAAGAGGCAAAGAACAGATTCTCCAGTGTAACCCCAAAAGGGATCATAACCCTGCTGGATTTGGGGCTTTCAGCCTCCAGAACTGTGAGAAAATACATTTCTGTTGTCTTAAGCCACCCACTTAGTGGTAATTTGTTACAGGAAGCTAATATGCAGTCAAAAGTCTTTTTAGTAAGCCAAAGATATGTGTTTATCTTTGTTTTATATCATGCATTGTGACTATCAGAGACTAGACATCCCTTCCGTTAGAATTCTAATCCTTTCTTAGAAATATCAGAGGAAGTGTCTTAATACCCTCAAGTCTGAATAGGCCTAAGAAATAGTTTGTATCATTTAAGATACATTGTTATTGTCTCTCCTGTCATTCTTCCACTCTTCCCAATTTCCCCCTTATTTGATTTTTGACTTCTTAAGATATAGTTTATATTTAAGGGAGAGGATGACTGCCACCTTTGCTGTCTCCTTTACTGGATCCTCCTCTTCTTTCCTATATCTTAATGTTGGAATGCCACAGGGCTCAGTCCTTAACCCTTCTTTAGTTACTCCTTTGGGGATTTCATCCATGTTCATGATTTTACACACCATCCAAATAACAAGTCTTCCCAAAATTATATCTCTAGGCCAGACTTTTTCCCTGAACTCTCCAGGTTTGTCATATGGTTATTTGGGTGTACATTCTCACCTAAGATACAAAAAGCATTTCAGACTTAAATGTCTGGAAATGAACCCCTACTCTCTGCTCCTCCCTAAAACTTCTTTTCACAGCCTTCTCCATTTCAAAGGATAGCAGTTTCAACCTTCTGGTTAATCAGACCAAAATTGTCTAGGAATCCATCAGGAAGTCCCATCAGTTTTACCTTCAAAACATGCATCAAAACCCAGAAATAAACCCATGCACTTATGGTCAATTAATCTATGACAAAGGAGGCAAGAATATACAGTGGAGAAAAGATAGTCTTTTCTATAAGTGGTGCTGGGAAAACTGGACAGGAACATGTAAAAGAATGAGATTAGGACATTCTATAAGACCATAAACAAAAATAAATTCAAAATAGATTAAAGACCTAAGTGTAAGACCAGAAACCATAAAAGTTGTAGAGGAAAACATAAGCAGAACACTCTTGGACATAAGTTGTAGCAATATTTTAGGGGTCTGTTTCCTGTGGCAAAGGAAATAAAAGCAAAAATAAACAAATGAGACCTATTTAAACTTAAAAGCTTTTGCAATACCAAAACCAGGCAAAGACACTACAAAAAAAAAAAAGAGAATTATAGGCCAATATCACTGATGAGCATAGACGCCAAAATCCTCACCAAAATTTTAGCAAATAGAATCCAACAACACATAAAAAAGGTTATACATCATGACCAAGTGGGGTTCATCCCAGGGACACAAGGGTGGTTCAACAAACGCAAATCAATCAATGTAATACATCACATCAACAAGAGAAAGGACAAAAACCACATGATCATCTCAATCGATGCAGAAAAAGCATTTGATAAAATTCAACACCCATTTATGATAAAAAAAACTCTCGCCAAACTGGGTATAGAGGGAACATATCTCAACATAATAAAAGCTATATATGACAAACCTACAGCCAGCATAGTACTCAACGGTGAAAAACTCAAAAGCTTCCCACTAAAATCTAGGACAAGACAAGGATGCCCACTATCACCACTCCTATTCAACATAGTCCTGGAAGTCCTAGCCACAGCAGTCAGGCCAGAGAGAGAAATAAAAGGGATCCAAATTGGAAAAGAAGAGGTAAAAGTGTCACTATATGCCGACGACATGTTACTATATATAGAAAACCCTAAAAGGTCCACACAAAAACTACTAGAGCTGATTGAAGAATTCAGCAAGGTAGCAGGTTACAAAATTAACGTTCAAAAATCAGTTGCATTTCTTTACACTAACAATGAATCAACAGAAAAAGAAAGTAAAGAAACAATCCTCTTTAAAATAGCACCCAAAGTAATAAAATATCTGGGAATAAATCCAACTAAGGAGGTGAAAGAATATTACACAGAAAACTATAAACCGTTGATGAAGGAAATTAAAGAAGGCTTTAAAAAATGGAAAGATATCCCATGCTCTTGGATTGGAAGAATCAATATTGTTAAAATGGTCACACTGCCCAAGGCAATCTACAGATTTAATGCAATCCCTATCAAATTACCCAGGACATATTTCACAGAACTAGAACAAATCATAATAAAATTTATATGGAACCATCAAAGACCTAGAATTGCCAAAGCATTACTGAAGAGAAAGAAAGAAGCTGGAGGAATAACTCTCCCAGACTTCAGACAATACTATAGAGCTACAGTCATCAAGACAGCATGGTATTGGTACAAAAACAGACATATAGGCCAATGGAACAGAATAGAGAGCCCAGAAATGAACCCACAAACTTTTGGTCAACTAATCTTCGACAAAGGAGGCAAGAATATACAATGGAATAAAGACAGTCTCTTCAGCAAATGGTGTTGGGAAAACTAGACAGCAGCATGTAAAACAGTGAAGCTAGAACACTCCCTTCCACCATATACAAAAATCAACTCAAAATGGATCAAAGACTTAAACATAAGACAAGATACAATAAACCTCCTAGAGGAAAACATAGGCAAGACATTATCTGACATACATTTCAAAAATTTTCTCCCAGAAGAAATAAAAGCAAGAATAAACAAATGGGACCTAATGAAACTTACAAGCTTCTGCACAGCAAAGGAAACGATAAGTAAAACAAGAAGACAACCTACAGAATGGGAGAAAATTTTTGCAAATGAAACCGACAAAGGCTTGATCTCTAGAATATATAAGCAGCTCATACGACTCAATAAGAAAAAAATAAACAACCCAATCCAAAAATGGGCAGAAGACCTAAACAAGCAATTCTCCAAGGAAGACATACAAATGATCAAAAGGCACATGAAAAAATGCTCAATATCACTAATTATCAGAGAAATGCAAATCAAAACTACAATGAGGTATCATCTCACACCAATCAGAATGGCCGTCATTCAAAAATCCACAAATGACAAATGCTGGAGAGGCTGTGGAGAAAAGGGAACCCTCCTACACTGCTGGTGGAAATGCAGTTTGGTGCAGTCACTGTGGAAAACAGTGTGGAGATTCCTCAAAAGACTAGGAATAGACTTACCATATGACCCAGGAATCCCACTCCTGGGCTTGTATCCAGAAGGAACCCTACTTCAGGATGACACTTGCATCCCCATGTTCATAGCAGCACTATTTACAATAGCCAAAACATGGAAACAGCCTAAATGTCCATCAACAGGTGACTGGATAAAGAAGATGTGGTATATTTATACAATGGAATACTACTCAGCCATAAAAACCGACAACATAATGCCATTTGCAGCAACATGGATGCTCCTGGAGAATGTCATTCTAAGTGAAGTAAGCCAGAAAGAGAAAGAAAAATACCATATGAGATTGCTTATATGTGGAATCTAAAAAACAAAAACAAAAACAAACAAAAACAAAGCATAAATACAGGACAGAAATAGACTCATAGACAGAATACAGACTTGTGGTTGCCGGGGGGCGGAGGGTGGGAAGGGATAGACTGGGATTTCAAAATTGTAGAATAGATAAACAAGATTATACTGTATAACCCAGGGAAATATACACAAAATGTTATGGTAGCTCACAGAGAAAAAAATGTGACGATGAGTGTGTATATGTCCATGTATGATTGAAAAATTGTGCTGAACACTGGAATTTGACACAACATTGTAGAGTGATTATAAATCAATAAAAAATGTTTAAAAAAAAGCTTTTGCACAGCAAAAGAAACTATAACAAAACAAAAAGACAACCTATTGAATGGGAGAAAATATTTGCAAGTGATATGACTGATAAGGGGGTTAATATCCAACATGTATAAACAGCTCATACAACTAACATCAACAAAACAACCTGATTGAAAAATGGGTAGAAGACCTGAGTAGACATTTTTCCAAAGAGGAAATGCAGATGGCCTACAGGCACAGGAAAATACACGCAGCATAGCTAATCAACAGGTAAATGCAAATCAGAGCCACAATGAGATATCACTTCACACCTGTCAGAATGGCTATCATCAAAAAGACTACAAATAACAAGTGTTGGCAAGGGTTTGGGGAAAAGGGAGCCCCCATACACTGTTGGTGGGAATATAAATTGGAGCAGCCACTGTGGAAAATAGTATGGATGTTTCTCAAAACTAAAAATAGAACTACCATATGATCCAACAATTTCACTCCTGGGTATGTATCCATGAAAAACAAACACTAATTTGATGTGATACATGCACCCCAATGTTCATAGCAGTATTATTTACAATTGCCAAGATTTGGAAGCAGCCTAAATGTCCATCAGCTGATGAATGGATAAAGAAGATGTGGTGTATATCTATAGTGAAATACTGCTCAACCGTAAAAAAGAATGAAAATTTTCCTTTTGCTGCTACATGGATGGACTTGGAGGGCATTGCGCTAAGTGAAATAAATCAGAGGAAGGCAAATACCTGATATCATATGTGGAGTCTAAAAAAATACAACAAACTAGTGAATATAACAAAAAAGAAGCAGATTCACAGATGCCGAGAACAAACTGGTGGTTACCAGTGGAGAGATAGAAGAGGGGAGGGGCAATATTGGGTAAAAGATAAAGAGGTACAAACTATTAGGTATAAAATAAGCTACAAGGATATGTTGTACAACACAGGCAATATAGTCAATATTTTATAATAGCTATAAATGGAGTATAACCTTTAAAAATTGTGAATCACTATATTGTGCACCTGTAGCATATAGTATTGTACATCAACTACACTTCAATTAAAAATAATAATAAAAAGATGCATCAAAACATATCCTTATGCCCATCATCATCTCTCTCCTAGAGTATTACAGTAGCCTTTAAACTGTTCTCCATGTCACTACCTTACGTCTTCCTTCCCATTCTATTCTTAACAGCAGAATTATCCTTTTAAATTACCTAAATTCTAAATTATCTCTGTTTAGAAGCCCCCCAAATGTTTTCGCATCTTACTTAAAATAAAAACCAGAGTTCTTACAGTGGCTTGTGACTCCCTGTGCAACCTGGCTCCAAAACATTCTGACCTAAATCATATATTCTTTGTCTTGCTCATTTCCCTTTGGCCACATTCTGGCCCCTAGCTCTTCCTTAAACATATCAGGCACATTTCCACCGTAGGGCCTTTGCAGTGGCTGTTGCCTCTACTTTGGATGCTTTTTCCCTAGATTTCCACATGGCTGACTCCCTTACCTTCTGCAAATCTTTGTTTAAATGTAATCTTTTCATTCAGTAAGTTTTGATCACTCTTTAAAAAATTGTAATCAGCATCACACATACACACAATCCTGATCACCTTTACTCTGCTTAACTTCCCCCCACATTCTAGCAAACAGTCAAAATAAAATATTTAGATGACATAGTTAGAAAATTGTAAACTTCTATATGAGTATGAAATAATTTTTCATACTTTAATACTGTAATTACTGACCTAGAATGATTTGTGGAAATAAGACAGGAGTTGGGCCTTGGAAGAAGAGTAGGACTTGAAGCAGAACAGAGAAGATGAAAAAGAGTATTCCAGGCAGAGACAAAGGCGTAGAAAACATCATGGAGGTGAAACTATGTTTTGTTAATATATTTAACAAGTAGATCAGTTGGCTAGATTGTGTTTTATGTAGGGGAACGGTAAGAGACTAAGGTTAGATTGTGAAAGGCTTTGAATGTCATGCAAAGTTTGAGATTTATTTATCTATAGGAAGCAAGTGGAGATTTGTATGCAGAGCTTAACAGAAAGGCCAATGTGATCATTCAGAAACCAGGTGATTAATGAAGGCCTTGTTTAGGAAATAAGATAGTAGAAAGAGAACTTGAGACTTTGGCTCTGCCACGTTAGCTATATGGATAAATCAAATAATCTCTAGAGCAGGACTGCAGTGATGGAAATGTTCTAGACCTGTATTGTCCAATATGATAGCCAGTGGCCACATATGGCTGTAGAGTATTTGGAATGTGACTAGTGCAACTGAGGAATTGAAATTAAAAAAATTTTTAGTTTAAACTTACATAGTTTCATGTAGCGAGTAATGATATATTGAACTGAGTAGCTCTCGACTATAATTTTCTCACTTAAAAATGTTAAGATTAGATTAGAACACTAGTTTCACTAGAAGGATGGGTTCTGCAGCCAGAATGAAGGTGGTGCTGTGTTCTGGGACGAGCAAACACGTGTCTGGCAGGTGCACCTGTGCATGACTAGCATTTATGAAATAGTGCCAGGTTTGTACCCTTTTCATTCTTTGTATCTTCATAACTTATTTGAGATTCACTCTCTTGATTGCTGATTTTTCAAATTTATCTTTAGGTTGATGCCCCCTATAGTTAAATATCTATAGTTGGATTTCTATAGTAAAATGTCTAATGTATCTCATTTAGTAATATGTTTCATGACTTTAGTTAAACCTGTTTTGTTTCTTTTGAATTCTTAATGAGAAAACCATAACAATGATAAACCTTTTGATTGTTTACCTATTGTGTAATTCTTACCTGAATTCTTATGGTTTCTTTATAATATACTTCCTTATTTGTTTTCTTCCCTTATAAAGTTAATATTTCATTTGTTTTTTAGTTTTGGTTTTATTTGAGGGGACGAGTTTAGAGAGAGGCTGTATGAATGCTATGTATCCAAAGGAAAACAGACACATTTTGCTCATTGTGCCTGTTTCCCAAGAGATATTGTTCCTTCTGAGAATTACTCTATAATTTGAAGAAAATTTTATAAATAGCTTTTAGAACTTCTACCAAATAGCCCTTCCAGCCTGTACGCTATCTCCTTATGTACGAACGTCGGAAAATGAAAGAAACACGTAATGTTTTACCCTAACCAGGTTTCCTCTTCCCCAACCCCTCATAGTCTTTAGGAGAAAGAGACAAATGAACTTCCAAAATTGGAGAAGCAGGATACTGCTGTTATCAATACATTTTATTTAAAAAAAAAAAAAAAACCCAAAAAAATGGTTAGGACAGAATTAGCCCAAACACTTAATACTTGTAATTGTACAAATAGTGGAATTATTCAGATTAATGATGAAACTTGTAAAATTTAACTTGCAAAGGTAATACTTCAATGGATTTACTAAGACAAAAGAGTATACTAACATTTGAGAGATTTTGGAGATATTTTTTAAAGAACAGAAACAAAAATTATCTCAGAAAACAGTAATTATCCACTTTTAACCCTAGAATATGCTCTGTATTATAGCTGTCTATATATTTGTATATTAGAATCATACTCTTTTAGAACTAAAAGACCTTAAACATTATCTCATCCAGCCACTTCAGCTTTCGAATAAGGAAATTGAAATTCAAAAAGTAGACAGACTTGACTAAGATCTCAGACTAGTGTTTCCCTTCTGTTGATCTGTAACAGTGAGTATTTTAACCAGTTCAAAAAAATTTATTGACACCTGGGTATCTTTTTTAAAACCAGTTTTAAAACCTGCATGTCTCTGGACACTCCCTCATACCTGCCGTTTTGCACTATCCTTTTCCTACCATTTCCCTATTGGTATATTGTTTGTTCCTCTGAACAAAGGGTTCCTGGAATGACCTAGTCTAAATGTTTTAAATCTTTTGTATTGGAAAAATGGAACAAATAATGCTTTTTCACTCTGTAGCACCTTATTTTTTGTAGTGGATTGAGTTATTAATATAATTTATAATAAGTGTTATTAAAGCCACAAAGTACCATTCTATTCTACTTCCCAAACAAGAATTGGCTTAAATAGGTAAATGTGGCAGGTGTGTGCTTATGAAGATGTTTAAGAACCCTTTAGGGAGGCTTTGTGGCATATGGGAGTAGTTTATTCTGAACTTTCAGCTTTGTGTTTCTAGGAGATCATAGATACTATCTAAAGGATAGAGCTCAAGATAGTCTGAGTCCTGGTAAGCATTCACTTTCCAAAAAACTTGCTGGAAAGTGATACCTGCCTATGTTAATGATCTGCTGAATTACTTTTACTTCCCCCATTTATAGGAAATTGAGCTGAAATTATTTATTCCCTTTTTAACATTAGACTACTTGTGGTAGGTTTGTAGGTATATAAAGAAGGCTGAAAACATTATTCATATTTACCTTAGATAAATTCATGTACAATAATGATATATTCCAAACTTGCAAGTGGCTAACAATTCTAATTGCATTAGAAAAGCTATTTCAGAGCCAGCAATTTGTTTCAGTTTATTTCTAACCTGAAGCGTGATAATCTTTTCAATAGTTTTGCCCAGTAAATGGTTTAGTTACATTTGTTAACTAAAGGGGAACATTAATGTTCCAGTGTAAAAATAGGCAAAAAATATGAGTAGATAAATCATTGAAAGATTAAAGAGAGCTGTAAGTATAACAATGTTCCATTTGTTTAATACTGAAAGAGGAAATGAAAGTATTTACTTTTGGTTTTTTTTTTTTTTTTTTTGGTCACTTAGAGCTATTGAAATAATATAGGATGTTGATGAGAATTCAGGGAAATAAGTATCTTTCCGGCTGATGGAAACAGAAATTGGAGCAAAACAGTTTTGTAGTTTGTTTCAAGAGCGTATTTTAGAAGTCCATGCCATCTAGATAGCAAGAAATTCATACACCAAGAAGTAACTTACCAAAAGTCAGCAGTAGGTAGAAAGGGAGATCATTATTCAATAAGTGGTGTGAAATAACTGGCTAGCCATTTAGAAAAAAATCAAATTTTGATCGCTACTTATTTCTAATGTGAAAGTAAATTGAAATGGATGAGAGATTTAAGCAATAAATAAATTATAGGAAAAAAAACAGCAAATTTTAAAAATATAATCTTGGAATGAACAAGATAGTTCCAAGACAGATGTAGATCCCAAAGATAATAAAGAGAAAGTTATGTGAATTTGACACACAAAATATTTTGAAATTCCTACACTGGAAAAAAAACATACAAATACAATCTTTAAAAAATAAATGTATTTGACACATAATAGCAAAATTCCTTTATATGTAAATAGATCTTATACATCAATAAAGAAAAGCCTAACAGCAGAATATGAACATGTGGTTAGTTCACAAAAAGTGAAATGTGACTTGTAAACATGGGAGAAAACCAAATATTATATTATAATACCAAATATATAGTTATTAAAATTTAAATTTTGCCTTATTCATCATCTTCTCTTCACCTCTCAACATAAGCATATATTACTGAAGAAGTTTAATAGCATTTTTTTAATATAAAAGTACTTTAGTAGCATATAAAATAGAAAGCCTTGTTTCTTTTTAGGCTTCACTAGCCACCAGAATTAATGATCAGTAGAAACTCTGCTGGGAATCTCTGTACCTATTCTCTCCTCACACAAACAAAAAATAACTTTATACTTAGCCCTCTTTTCATTTTCTTCAACGGTGCTAGTAAGTATTTTTATATGCTACTTTTATTATATGCATGTTTTGTAGGTGCTAGACATCTTGTGTGTCAGACATCAGTAAAAGAAATTAAAATTAGAAGCTGTAGGTACTCTGCTTTTATTCTTAGTATTTATCTACACAGAATTATTGGATTTTCTTCATATTTTTACCTTTTTGAGCAGTAACAGAAGAAACCTAATTTTAGCTGAGTAACAGGCAAAAGCAGATATTCGAGAGTATAGTGTGATTTTCTCTTGGGAAATAATTTCTTTATTGTCTATGTACTTTTGTTGCCCAGTCTTCTATCTCCACAATACCCTCTCATGAGTCTTAAATCCTTCAGACTCGTGGGTGGCTAGAAGATGCTACTAAAGTGTTTATGGTTAGGAGATGGTTATTGGTTGATATTTTAAATCTGTAATTCTCGAAGTTGTATCATGTCAACATGTCTTATTTATCCTATAGCACTTATGAGGTAAAGATTCTTGTATTTTCAGTTTAAAAAGCTGGATGTAGTAGGGTTATATCACTTAATAAGGATTTCACAGCAATAACAAGGTGAAAGCAAAGATGTGAACAGAATCCTCAATTCCTTACTTCCACTTATATGTGTTCTCTACCATAATTTATTTAGCCAATGCTTATTTGGCACCTACTGTAAGTTACACATTGTGTTAGGTACTAGAGATACAGAGCTTGTCTTACATTTCATTTCAACTAACATTTAGTATAGTCCCAGGCTTTGTTAGGTACTTTCAGCACATGTCAATTTCACTTTCTTCTTATAACATCTATTTGAAGTAAGTGGTATCATTTGTATTTTGTAGTGGAGATCAAAGACTCAGGAGTGTACTTTATCTAGGATTTTATAACTAATACTGGCTGGCCAGGTCTTGACTCCCAAATTCTCTTCTTTATACATCCAGACTGGATGTTTTTTATTAGCCCTCGGGCTTTACTCCTAACCCTTCCCTACCTTGCTCTGCCTTCCCAGAAGGGGTTGATCTCTAAGGACTGCCTCACTTGGGCTACTTTGTTGATTTCTCATTGGATTTATGTGAAGCACTGGCAGATACTGAATAGCCCTTCAGTTAGCTCTTTGAAAATGCTTTTTTTTTTTTTTTTTTTTTTTTTTTTTTTGCCGGGACCTTGACTGATACATACAGCTTTTATTAAAAAATGGGCTACTGTTCCTATGGATTTGAGCCTTCTGACTGTGCTTATGTATCCTGTGTTTAAAACTTGAGCATTTAAAATCTGAAACACATTTTCACTTAAAACAATATTGTAATTGTTGGTTAGATACTTCACATGAAATGGTCAACTTCTGTAATTTTTATGAAATATGAAAAAATAGAATGCTGCCAAGTTAGATGTATTTTATGATGAGTTAATACAAAGTTACCAGCACTTCTACTAAACCTATGGTCCACAAAGTTTTGATATGTGTGGTAGAAATACTTTTGTTTTGAGTTATTCTTATTTCTTAATTTCACACATATTCCTAAAGAGGTACAAAAAAGTACGAATCAAGAGATCTTGACTTTAAAGAGATGTAAGCACTATGGACTAGAGAAGGTCAGGTAAGCAGATTCAGGTCTTTGTCCTTAATACCAATCTCAGGTGCTGCTCTTCAATTGAAGTACATTGAGTGGGGCTTCTTTGCCAGTGATTAAAAACTAATTCTCCAATCAGTTTCTTCAGGGGGATGAAAGTGTGTAACAGCAGTTGGCAGTCTTGGTTACTTGCTGGAGTTGTGCTAGACTGGGAAAGAGGGGAAGAAAGACATTTCTCATATTTCACTTAGCAGGTGACTGAAATTTCTTGTGACATTGGTGTTAGAGAATTGCCTCCTTTATGATTTTAGATACTTAGTTGAAAATACATAATATGGGATCTATTTGTATTTGACCCTCCTTTTCTGTTTCAGTAACTAAATTCTTCTAGCGTTTTTAATTACAGACCCATACTTTTATTTGGGGAGGAAGGTATTCCCACTAAGCCAAACTGAGGTCAACCTCAGTTATCTTTTTCCCCGACCGCTTTTCTTCGTGTTATTAAGGCACTGTATTTTGACAAATTCTTGTGATAGTAAGTCATTTTAAAGAGCTTCCTAAGTTGGGGATTATTAGGAGTTGGATATTTTTCAAATTATATCATTAAGTGTATTTACTGCCTCTTATAATTTATTCCTTCTCTGAAATGGTATGAACTATTTTAGGTTTTTATATATAATTTATCCTGTATTTAATCCAGCAGCCTTCGTATTTGTCTTTGTAAACCCAGTATGAATTAATTGGACTTAAAAAAAAGTAAAACATGTATATGCTTAGGAGGTATGACAATGAAATAACTAGATTGATACTTTCTTGTGGCTATGGAATAGTATCATCACTTTAGTGATATTGTGTCATTTTAAGAAATACTTCTTTGGTATTTATTCACAATGTTTATTTTCATGACACTCACTATCTTGGCTCTGTGTTGTGCTAAAGAAATCACAAATATTCAAGTTCTACCTTTAAAACCTTATTAAAACATTGAAGGTAATCAGGGAAGAAAAACAGTGAAATTTTATCTGAGTTATAAAGCTTGAGTACAGTTTGGTTAGGAGGAGAGAAAAGGGAATAGCTTGAGTGAGGCTTGGAGTTGAGGAATAGTTAAGACCAGCCCTAGATGATATGAAAAAAAGAATTGTCTTTCATTTTCTGAGATAATTTTTGATATCTTCTTAGTTATTAGAAAGGTTGTTTCATGAAGGTGACTGCTGACAAATGACAGTACTGAGACTTAGATATCAGAAGACCTGAATTTGACACCTAATCCTGTCATTTACTAACTCTGTAATATTTACCCTTCTCTGAACTTCAGTTTTCTCATCTATCAGATAGGGATAGTAATACCCATTCCATAGGGCAGTGAGATTTAAATCAAGACACAAATAAAAAGTACTTTAAAACCTCTACTGTCTAGTGATAATATTATATACAACATATTTTCCCTTATTTTTCCAATCAGCAACCCAACTATTTGTTTTAAAATTCAAATAATATTTTTGTCTTAATGGTGAGTGCATTTTTGAGGCAGAACATAACAATAGCACTTACAGATTCATACAGTTGATAGTTTACTTTGAAAAGCTGAATTAAAAAAGAATAGTGCTATATTAAATGATGCAAGTAATAGATTTTTTTCCCCACTGGAGAATGAAATCTGCTTTTTCTAAAAATAAGTAAAGTTCTTGAATCACTGAAAGATTTTTCACATATTTTGTCCTGTTCAGATTGGCAGAATTTCTATAGTGGTTTTTTTTTTAAGTGGTTTATAGTGTAGTCTTAGAAATCCAAGTCAGTTTACTAATTTCTAAAATGTTTATGCAAATAAACAGTTTGATTAAAAACTCTTTGTATGGGTGACCCATATAATCTTAATTTCATGTACCAATAAAATTGTTAGGTTTAGTTCTTTACTTAATACTCTGAATCTCTGGTTGTCCATCTGCAAAATCAGAGTAGTGAAAAAATGTATATGGCTAAAACTTGTAAATTGTAAATCATTGCAAGGAGGAGAAGGGAGATATGGATATGCCTACACTTCAGGGCGGTGGGATGAAATATTGACCGTATCTTCTGAATCTGCTGTTATGTAAGACCTCTTATTTTGCTTTAGCTGGCTTGCAAGATGGCTTCCTCTCTTTTTAAGGTAAATTCTGTAATAGCCTGTAGTTTGCTGTAATGTCTCAAAGACTTCATCTAAATCTGGTAAAAGTTGATTCAAGAGATGTAGTTACAGAGACAAATTTAATGTGTATAGGTTTATAATAATTGGATTTGTGGTAGGTATTTCTTCTCCAGACATACCACATTGAGGATGGAGACGGTGTCTGTCTTGTTCATGGTGATAACCTCAGGTTCAGCACATACTGGGCCAGATTTTAACTCTGAAATTAGGCCAAAGTCCCCTTGATTGAGATAACTCTTCAGTCACATGCTTGCAAACACCTTTTGTGGATTATTTCTACAAAAGATTAGTCACTAAATTATGTGTTTGTTTTTTTTTTTAATGTTTCTCTTATCTCTGTACCATTGGTGGTTAAGTACACCTAACTGTAACCCCATAGGTTGACAATGACTATAAACTGTGTTTTTTTTTTTAAGTGGAACTTTTATTTTTAGTACCTAAAGTAATGAAAAACAAGGAGCCTTGATTTGGAGGCCAAGTCTATATAGAATTCTGTTTTTAAGTCAGAGTGCTTAGCAGTCTCTTTAGTATTAGTAGTTTTTGACCATAGCGTGCAACTAAATTACGGAGAAACATTTTCAGAATATACAAATTCTGGGCTGCAGCCTCATTGATTGGGTAGCTCTAAAGTAGATTATGTTTTTTGTTACTGTTTGTGGGGTTCAGTTAGGTTTTTATTTTTAAACTGTAGGCAATAGAGGCTCATGAAAAAACTATAAACTATGCAGGATGCAGAAAGTGAATACTAAACATTGTTCTCCCAAGGTAGCATTGTTAATGCTTTCTTAACATTTTTCCGAAATTGTGTGTGTACATGTAGGACTGTATGTGTGTGTTTTTTCCACAAATGGGTTCATAGTATAAATAGTACTTTTGCCATTATTATTGTTCACTCGGTACTATATGGAGAGATCTTTCCTTATCATTACACATAAATTGTAGTTGGTTCATTTATTTTTTACCAGTCCCCTATTGGACACTTAATTTATTTCCAGGTTTTGTGTGGGGTTTTTTGCTTTGTTTTGTTTGCTTCTACCAACTGCACTGCTGTGACTTCCTTGCACAATATGTCTTTGCACACTTGTGTCCTTATATTTTTCTGGACGATAAATTTCACGAGGATTGCTATTCAAAGAATAGTTCCATTTTGAAGTTAATAAATAATGCCAAATTGATTCCCCAAAGCTGTGCTGATTTGCAGTCCTCCCAACAGTGAGGTGCTTGCTTCTTCGAGTACACACTCACCAACCCTTTCAACCTTTGTCAGTCTAATGTGTACAAAGATGATATCTAATGTTTGAATTTTCATTTCTGTGGTTGTTATTGTTGTTGAACACTGTTTATCCTATCTTCCTAATTTTTCTAATTCTTTTTCTCCTTATATCTTTACTTATTTTACTATTAGGTTGTACATTTTTTCTTACTAATGTGTATAGTAAGGAAATTTGTTTGTTGTTATATGTGTGTTTTACTAATTTATCATGTCTTTCAACTTTATAGTGTTTTTTATCATATAAAAATAGTAAATTTTTAGTATTCAAATTCATTTATTTTCCTTTGAGGCATATGTGTTTATTGGCACCATATTTTAGAACAGCCTCCTAAGTGGGATGACCATATGTTCTAGTTTGCCCCTGTTATCCTAGTTTAAATATTAACAGCACCTCCATTCATTCTTACCAGGTTCTCATTTGGGTAATAAATTATATGGCTATCAAGTTTCTTAAAGTGTGTATTTTGAGAAAGTCCACAGAGTGATACTCATCAAGTACCACTGGTTTTACATTTTAAGCGATAAATTCTTAGGACAAGATACCCAAGATAGATTCCCAGGGGTCCAGTTCTGGTCTGTGATACATATATTGAACCCTCGAGTACAGAGAGCATTTTGAGATGCAAGAGAAAATATAAAGAAGAAAATACGTATAAAATTTTAATAAAATCTATCATTACACTCTATATTTTCCTCAGAATTAAGGGAGAGTGCTGCAGATGATGGGAAAAATATAAATTGTTGGCCATGAATAGAGTTTGCCTGAGTGAAATGTTTTGCTAGGTTTTGCATTGACAAAATCAGTATGACTTTCTCAAGGATGTGTATGGATATCAGCTCAGGTGGTGGTTGTTGTTTAACCTTTATTTGTGGTATAACAATCATCCAAAGAAGTGCATTAATCGTGAGTTTGTAGGTCAGTGATTTCTCACAAAGTGTACATACCTTTGTAACCACTATACTTGTACCTCCTCGAAAGGTAGCTACAGTCCTGACTTGTAACATCATAGATTAGTTCTGCCTGGTTTTGAATGTTACTTAAATGGAATTATACAGTATCCATCCTTTTGTGTGAAATTCATCCTTGTTTTGTTTGTAGCAGTATTTTGTTCCTTTTCATTGCTTTCTGGTGTCCTAGAGTGTGAATGAATATATCACAATTTATTTATCCATTTTACTACTGAAGGAATGTGGGTTGTGTCCAGTGTTCTGGCTTATTATAACTAGTGCTGCTATGAATATTGTTATGTATATATTTTGATGCATGTGTGCATTCATATCTAGGCGTATAAATTGGGTAATAGAGTATCCATATGTTCATATTTGGTAGATATTGTTTAACAGTTTTCCAAAGTAGTTGTGCCATCTAACACTCCTACCAGCAGTCCACATCTTTGCTGATGTTTGGAAATGTCAGTCTGAATTTTAGCCATCCTGCTGGGTGTGTAGTGGTCTCTCAGTGTAGCTTTAATGTGTATTATGAATGAAATCGAGCACTTCTTCATATTCTTTTGTGAAGTGTCTGTTAATGTCCCTTGTCCATTTTTCTATTGGATTGTCTGCTTGTAAGGATTTGTAAGGATTCTTTCCATATTCTAGATACTGGTTCTTTATTAGTTATGTGTGGCAAATGTCTTCTCCCACTCCCTTAATCTTAATACTGTCTCTTTGTTTTATTATAGTCCTTTTTAACAATCTTTTATTTTATGGTAAGTTCTTTAGTATGTTCCGTTTAAGAAATCTTTTTATTGAAATATTCTCTTCTATTGACTCCTAGAAGCTTTATGATTTTACTTCTCTAAACCATCTGAAATTGACTTTTATGCAGGGGATTAGCTGTAGGTTACAGATTAAGTTCCTTTTGTCTTCTCAGATGGTTACCAGTAAAACAGTATTATGTTGTTTTTGTTTTGTCTTTGACAAGACCATTCTTATTGCTCAGCAGTGTTATTTTTGATAGTAAATCAAGTATCCTTGTGTATATATATGGGACTTTTTTTTCTGGACTGTGTTCTGTTCCATTGGTCTTTATGTCCATGTTTGTGATGTACCACAGTGTCTTCTTAATTTACTATAACATATCTGACAGTGTAAGAGCACACTCCCCCCTCCATACATACACAGTTTGTTCAAGATTATGTAAGCTCTGCTTAACTCTTTGTATTTGTGCATACATTTTATTGTCAATTTTTTTAAAACTCATAAAGGCAATGGGAATCATTGAGGTCTGAGTGTGATAATGATCAAAAGTTTTGTACAAGATTTTAATAAGGTCAGCACAAATCTAGACTCTTTTATTAAGACTAAAGAATGTCCTTGTTATTTCAGCATTGGTCTTATATTCTCTTGTGTGCTACCCAACTGGCCTTATTTTTGTTTTTTTAAAAGCTAAGTGTTAAAGAACATACTTGTTTGAAGTTTCATAGAGAGTTTATAAGTTTATTAAAAAACATTCAGACTAAGAATATAATGAAATAATCTTGGTGTTTTGTTTTCTTTTTTTTTTTTTTTTTTTTTTTTTCAGAACATCTATGATAACAGTTTTCGGTAAATTGAACTTTCTCAAGAATTCTCTGAAGGAACCAAGTAGGATTTTCTAACATCATGACTTAATCTGAATGCAAGAACAAGAAATAAGTTTTATCTCTAAATATAATGAAGGGCTGTGTGTAAACACAGACCCTGACTCAATTCTAATGAGTATTTTAGACATGAGTTTACATCGGCAAATGGGTTCAGATCGAGATCTTCAATCTTCTGCTTCATCTGTGAGCTTGCCTTCAGTCAAAAAGGCACCCAAAAAAAGAAGAATTTCAATAGGCTCTCTGTTTCGGAGGAAAAAGGATAACAAACGTAAATCAAGGGAGCTAAATGGCGGGGTGGATGGAATTGCAAGTATTGAAAGTATACATTCTGAAATGTGTACTGATAAGAACTCCATTTTCTCTACAAATACCTCCTCTGACAATGGATTAACTTCCATCAGCAAACAAATTGGAGACTTTATTGAGTGCCCCTTGTGCCTTTTGCGGCATTCTAAAGACAGATTTCCTGAGATAATGACTTGTCATCATAGATCTTGTGTGGATTGCTTACGACAATATCTAAGGATAGAAATTTCTGAAAGTAGAGTTAATATCAGTTGCCCAGAATGTACTGAACGATTTAATCCCCATGATATTCGCTTGATATTAAGTGATGATGTCTTGATGGAAAAATATGAAGAATTTATGCTAAGACGGTGGCTCGTTGCAGATCCTGATTGTAGGTGGTGTCCAGCTCCAGACTGTGGGTAAGAAGATTTTGTTTGATTTTTCTTGAGTTAATTTTTTTCTCTGTGGATAAAATAAGAATTTGCTCAGCTTTACTCAAAAGAAAAATCTTAACGTGCCAGGTAATTCTTTTCATTGACTAGACAAACATGTATTTGACGCGTACCATGTGTCAAGTACAGGGTTAGACATTAAAAGCAGGAATCTTTTCTTACTCATTTTTATATTGTCTCTGCATCATATATTCACTTAAGAGCATTGTCAGAAGAAAAGGATAAGATGATAGAATATAGGATCTAGTCATGAACAAATTGATGTTCCCCAACTATTTGGAGAACTTTTATTTTGGTATAATAGATGAAATGATCATGTTTGCTTTTGGTAGGGGAGTCAGTTGTATAAACTTAAATGACCTTTTTGAAAGGTACCTTCACATGTGCCTCAGTATGATGTGTTCATGTTGGAATACATAAGTATTGCGAGTATCGAGATCTAGAGGTTATGTAATAACTTCATCTGCCTCAAGTTTTTTTAACTACAAATACCATTTTTCCAATATTTAAAATAAAATAATTTACTTATATTTGATTGTTATGTTAACAGCAGCCCCTGTTTATAGAGCATTTACTATGTACAGTTGTCCAAACTAGGAAGAAACAGTCATATGCTTCTCAAGACTAATGAGAGCCATAAACACTGAATGTGATTTAGCGTAGCATTAGTAAGCCAGAGATTGTAAGTAAGAGTTTGAGAAAATCCAAAACTTCAAGACCACCTGGGTGTAATCAGAGACAAGGCTGGGATGTGAGTTTATAATTTACCAAATGACAATGTCAGGACTCCAATCAAGTTAATTATCAAAAGCTTGTGTAGTAGCAGATTTTCAGATTGCATCTAGTCTATGAATTCCATAATTTTAAATGAGAAAAGTCATCATGCTATTTAACATTTTATGAATTCATTAGTTGTATGAAGGACTCAGAGATTCTGTTCAGTATCAAATTAGTGCTGTGCTCTCCTGTACTGCATGTACTATAACATAAATAACAAAATAATATGTTAGAGATACTATTTAAACTGGGCCAAGATAGACTGTGCTTCCAGGTATATAGTAGAAGCTAACTCTGGGACCCATAAAAGGCTAAACTCTTCAAAGAAAAAGGTGGGGGAAAAACAGGGATAATGAGCAATACCTCTAAATAACTTGAGCGGGAGACAGTATTCTGTCAGACAACAGCTTAGATAAAATTGTATCACTCTTGATCCCTTGGACACCTGCACAATTTTACTTGTGCGAGTGCACATTCATTAGAGTGGATTTCAATTTGAATAGCATATTTTGGGTTAAAAAATTCCTTTTGCAAATCATTATAGCAAATACTCCTATAGTAAGCGTTCAAATAGTAAGAAATATATTGGTTTTAATTTTGAGAAAAAGTGTGATTTTCTGTCTTTCTTGGAACCCCAGGGTAACAGATATTTCACAAGTTTCTTCAAGCATTTAGTAACTTTATAGTGTGCAAATAATGGGACAAATTAAAAGGAGGCATAATTGTCAGAACTTGTGACCAGGAGAGATTGAGAGGATAAATCCAGGAGCACAAGCTTTCTGGTCACTAAACAGGTATATTCTCTCGTGCTGGTTGATGGACCATATCATCATAATGAATAATATCAGTGCTGTTAACCCAATAGAACACAATAGATAGGGCTGACATAGATTCTAGCTTGTATAAGAATTTGATCTGGGGGGAAGCATGCCAAACCAACTGAGAAAGGATTGATGATTCAATATATACAATTGTGAAAATCAGCTATTTGAAGGGAAAAAATTAGATTGTCACCACACATAATAAATCAAAAAATCAAAACAGATTACAGAGGTAAGTTATATAAATAAAATAAAAAATTAGGCTAAAAGAAAATATTAGTGAATGATTAGCTCACCTACTGCATAGTATTTAGGAAAATTGAACACACACTTAACCCTTATAACTTAGAAGATCTACTCCTAGTTAAATACATTAGAGAAACTCTCTACTTGTGTGCCAGGAGACATCTGGTTAGGAGACATGTTTAAGAATGTTCATAATAACAAACAAAAACCCGACAAATGTTCATTCAGTAAAATGGATACATACATTTATTTTCATGGTTACCTCTTGCAAGGAGGAAGAAGCGATATAAACTTTGAGGGGCAATCAGGGGACTTCTGAACTCACAGATAAATAAGATAATCATAAGTTCTGATTTGCCCAGGATAGTTCCAATTCATGCTTATGGTACTGATGTAAGTTTTACCAGCATTACCTTTTTTTCTCAAGTGTTACAGTTTAGTTTGTGTATTAGATGATCACCCTAGTGACACTGTTGTTGTGTGGTAGATGCAGGTGGGTATTTGTTTTATTGTTCTTTATGAATCATTTAGTATATATGACATTTCTCAGTAAATTTTTTCATAATCTCATACTTTGAGGTATTTTGCACATTTTTTTTTCTTTTTGAGACTTCATTGTTTAAAAGTAAAATGGCTTAGTATTCTAAATATTTTGGAGAGGGTAACTTAAGTGTTAAGTATAAAATACCATAAAATAATGGAAACACCTTCATTAATAGATTGTTATTGGGAAGACAACCACTATATTGTCATATAAGTTTAAAAACCCTTGAGTAATTTGGCTATAAATTAATTTTTTTGTTTAGGTGATTATCAATAGTCTTATCTACAAATGACAAAGAAAATATGTTACAGAGATTATTTTTACTTATGTATTTTCATTTATATTTGATTTATGCTGGCTTTGTAAATTGTTAAGAGCATATTTTATATACTTGATTACATTATAGATTTTATGGTTGTGTTATGTAGATGTTACCCAGTAACAAAAAATTTATATGTATACTTTGAAAATATAGAATACTGCATAAGCTGTCGTTAAAAGTTTCAGTTTTACTTGTCATGAGCATGGACAGACCTGACTTTGAATCTCTATCCTATCATGTTGTTATAAGGATTGAAATAAGTCTTTAATGTTATTGCTGGCATAATTCCTAGCACACAGTAAGCTTTTTATAGCTGTTTATCATTCCTTATCTTCATTTCTGAAGTTTTGTTATTATTTTTCTTAAATCAGTCATTCATTCAAATAGTTGATACACCTATGTGCCAGGTACTGGAGATTTTTAATGAAGAAAAGATGAAGATCCCTGCCCTCTTGGAACTTATTAAAATCTTTGGATGTGCGGAGGGAAATTTCTAATTTAAACTCCATTTATTGTTTAAATCTAGCACAAGGAACACTGGTAAATATCTGACTGTTCGGCAGTTATTCATAGCAGTACTTAGGCAGCAGGGCTAGGACCGTAAGTGTGTGTGTAGCATTTTCACCCCTTTTATTATACAGCACACTTGGAAGGTTTCTTTTTTCCTGAAATAAATGTGAAATTGTAAGTTTTCTCCTTTGCATTTGATACTTACCAATATAACCATTTTCCGCATCTGATACCAGTTTTTTTAAACATGTAACACACTTTGAGAAATATTGCCCTTAGCTCAGAGTAGAGAGAAAAACTGACCTGGTTTCTACTTGAGATCTCTGAGGGTTTCTGACCTAATATTCTTTTCTCAGGGCCAGGGCAGATTAAGCTAGTTTAAAGGACAGTACGTATTTCTAAAAACCCCTCTTGAGAAGGGGCCTAGAAGGCCAAACCTGTGTGCTGTGATTTAACCAGGGTGAAGTTAGCTAGACTGTTTCTAGAACATGCTGATGCACACAGGTTCAGAGGAAAGTCTGGCTATGGCTGGGGAGAAGAACTAGGGTGAGGGGCATGTGGGAGGGGAAGCATAAAACTTGTCTTGGATAAAAGTATCTGATTACTTTCTGCCTAGTGGTCCTAGTTTGTACGTTGTCTAGGAAGATAGCTAAAAATTGGCATTCTGGTTTCTGTCATCACTTGTTTTAATTGGCTAAGACCACCCTTCTGCTAGCACACATTATCCCTGTCATCTCATGCAAGTGCTTCTGACTTTGCTGGGGAGCTTTGATTATGCAAGGGCATTAATTATACTAGAATATAATTAATGATTTCATGTCTGTGAGCCTCTCAAGAGCAAAAAAAAAGTATTTTTTCCTTGTAACCATAAGTTAACTCCCTGCTTAATAAAGAATTGTCGAATGAACAAATCTGACTATATGCCATTAATATGTCATATATCTTAGGAACAGTTAACAAACCATTTAAAGCAGTGTGCTCAACTGTAATCAGGTATGTTTAACTTTGAGCTAATTTGCTGACACTTAAATGACTAAATAATAACTTATTCTGGTGGAAGATAGAATTCACAGTGGAGTTTAAAAAATGGCACTATAGGCTTAGGAACTAAATAATGTGTATTTTTAGAATGTTTTTCTTTCCATATGACTGTCATTCCCATCCTACAAAGAAGGGTTTTAGCCATAACTTGCCCATCTTTTGACATGCCGGAAATGCTCTTGTAGGCTAACCTTTTAGAAATTTTATTCAGAGAACAGATCCAACTTTGATTTTCTCCCAAGGGAACAAGTACGTGTGTCTTAGAAAACAAGAACCAGATTGATAATGTAAGACACAGGAAACGTATCTGCTTTCTCTAATTAGTTAGCTAAAGAAGTTAGCTTTAGGTATATATGCAAAATGGCTTCCACCCCTAAACTAGACAGACTTCTGCAAATAGTCTGGGATAATTCTCTGTAACTGTAGGATTCTCCTGCAGCATGTAGTGGGGAGCAGAGCAGAATGTATCTTCTCTGGGAAAGCAGATCCTGAAAGAGAGAACCAGGAGATGAGCCTCACTTTGTCTAGACCGTCTCTCAAATATAGTCAATCAAACAAGTCACTCCTTTTCCACTGGAGTAATAGTAACTTCTTGCTAGTGGAAACATGAGCCTGTTGATTTGGATATAAAACTTGACTTTCCCCCTTAACTGGATCAAATAATTTTGATATTTCTGATTATATTTTCTTTGTTCTTTAAAGGTTGTGTTAAAGCTTTGTGCTTTTGGGAAAAAAAGTTATCGGGACTCCTGGATAATCTTTTATTCTTGTTTCTCGTTTTTTAATTAAAATTTTTATTGAGACTGTTAGGTATTTCTTAGGATTACATTTCATGTTAGTTATAGGTTGTTCTTCTTGCTTGTGTCTTCATAAGGAATTTGCTCTGGGCCGAATATACTGTTCTAGTTGTTATCCCTGCTTCCTCAGTGCTAATTGGTAGGACTGTAGTACTGCGAAGCACTCCCAGAATATAGAAGTCATGGTCCAATAAATTTGGGAAATAATGTTTACCATATATGTACACTCTGTATGTAACATTGGTATATTAAAAGTTATTTTAGCAAATCCTGTAGTAAGTAAACAAACAAAAAAGCACTTTAATTTTGCTTACCATGTCCCTAACTTGACCATTGAGTTCTTCCTTAGTCTGGGTCACCTATTAACAATCCAGAGAATAGAAAATATTTCTCGAAAAACTGCCTTATTTCAGTCCCTTCCTATTTCCCCACTTTCTTCCTATCCCTCCACTCCTGCTAAGTAGGAAGGTTTAAGCATTTCAGGTAGCTAGAGCCCTCCAGCTGAAGAATAGAGACAGAAAGTAAGACTTGAGTTAAACAAGGGGTCATAGAAGGAAATGGAACTATCTTCTAAACCAAGGTTTGGGTACTGGTTAAGCCAGAGATAGTTAGTTAGTTAGTTAGTATTATTCAGTTATTTCTGTGACCTTCTTCTGAGCCTATTCTTTTCCCAAATAGTAATGCACCAGAGCAGAGAGACTCCTGAAATTTTTCTTTAAAGCAAATATTTTGTGTTTAATTTAATTTTATTATTTATTTCCATTATAATTTGAGAGCTATTTTTCAGTGGAAAATAAATTTGGCTCCCACACAGTGAAAGTCACTTTCAAGAGTCCTAACATTTTGTTTTCAAAATATATGAATGCTATGTACATTTAATTCCTTGATGTATTACAGAATGTGCCTAACACGGTTATTATTAGGATTGAGTATGTATAAGAATGGAACACTTACATAATAAGCACTCAACAACTGTTTGCATAAGAATAAACTTCTAGACAAACTACCTTAACTTTTGTAGTTATAAATATACACATTTGTGAAAATATTTGGTTAGTACTATTAAATATAATCCTATTTTTCTTTGGAATTTGCTCAGATTGAATGGGACTAAATTGTTTAGCTCTGGGGTATGGTATCTTAGCTTTTCTATTACTAAGTACTGTGAAGTAGCATAAAACAAGTTTGATGTACTGTAACATTTGAGTATATATGATATGCTGTGAACTAATTCTCTTCCTCTCTCCCACCTGTCCTCTCCTCTCTTTCGCTGTCTTCCTCCCTCCCTGCACGCATGTGTGTGCACACACAAACACATGTGTTGTGTGTTTTTATTATTCCAGTTTTTGAGATGCATCAAAACCTAAATTTTCAGCAAAAGCGAAGTGGCCATATGTTAATTGATACTCATCCAAGGCTAAAGTCAAATATCATCAATTTGACTGATGTGATGAACTTCTGGGATACAAGAATAAATATAAAATTTCAAGAAATATTTTTATAAAATTAGTGATCAGATATTAAATGTTTGACATAATAAAGCAGATATAATTACTCTACATGTCAGCTGTTAGTTTGCTCCTGAAAATTATGCTGCATATTTGAAAAATTCTAGATTGATAGTCGTTATCTATAAGCAGTCATTTTCAACAAGCTTAAGTATCTAGACCCCAAACTATAAGGAATTTTCATATTAAAGCAATTTATGAAGCTGTTTGGAAGTTTATTGAGAAGAAAATGCATTTTGAGTCCTCAGTTTTCTCTGTTTTCTTGCCATACCCTTTCATTTTATTATGGATAATTTACTAGATTTTGGAACTTCTCTTGTTAATGAAATTTTTAAATGGCAAAATTGACCTGCTTTTTTTTTTTTCTGACCTTTTGCTTTTAATTCTTCTGGTCCAGATGTGAAGAATTCCCTAATAGAACTTTCTCTTGAAAGGCTATCTCTAGATAGCATAAATCACTAAGTAGAAATTAAGTCACTTCTTTAAAGTTTTGTTTAGATATACTAGTATACTCTACAAAGATTAGAATTATGATATAGCCTAATTTTATTAATCTGCCTCATCTATTTTGTAAATATTAATTTGCTTAGAAAGGATAAGTTCTTAGTTTATCTAGTTTAACACTCTATATTCATCTTTACTGTAAATCTGTTTCCTTATTTATTTGAAAAATTTTGTTTGTATCTAAAGTTGGCTCTCACAATCATACTAAGAATGATTGCATTTTATTCTCGCAACACAATGTATACTTATACTTCAGTTGTCCAGTAAAATTTCACTGTATAAAGCAGTAAGATTTTTACTCTTATCCCTAGAATGGTTATCAATGTTTATTCTTAAATGGATATTCAGATATTAATGTTCAGTCTAAGTGACATACATTTATTTATATTGATGTAGAAATGATCATAACTTATATGATCACATGGTCATTAATCAAACATAAATGCAGAGGTTTGAAGCCATCATTTGCTTATTTGGCCTACTACAGATCAAGGCCAGGACTGAAGCTGATTTTTGGCTGAATATTGAGGCTAAGCCAAAGTCAGTGAATCCCTTTTTTATGTTTGGGAATACTTAGCTGTAGGGAGATTATGTTACTTATATAAAATTATGCAGGTAATAAGTAGTGGAAGTGGAACTTGAACCAGGTAGTCTAAACTTTTCTTCTAGGGGGAAGGTATAGCTCATGTGGTAGAGCACATGCTTAGCATGCACTAGGTCCTGGGTTCAATCCCCAGTACCTCCTCTAAAAATAAATAAGCCTAATTGCCTCCCCCCCAGAATAGTAATAGTAGTAATCTGTAAATAAGTAAACCTAATTACCTTCCCCTCCCCCCAAAAAAACAACCAAACAGAACTTTTCTTCTGCCATTATAAATTGCGACTGACTTAAAAACAAAAAAAAAGTTGGGCTTAGCGTTGTCCTCTGTACACACACAGATTTCCCCATTCTGTCATTCCTCTTCCCTTCTTCCTTCAGGAAAAAGTGGAATAAAAAAGAGGTTTAGAAGAGAATGTCATTTCCTTTTCATTGAAATTACAGTTAAAGAGACTGCTTTAGATTATGAGTTGGGAGAAGATAGGCTTTGAAGAATTTTTTTCTTTTTATTGAGATTGCAGTGAATAAGCCCTCAGGGAAATATTAAAGCTCAGGGAAATGAAACTTTGCTAGATTACCCCATGTTGATTAAAATTGTCTTCAGTTCAGTCACGTTTGAAGGTATTTATGATAGACAGTGGTAATTGGAGAATTGGTCTGTCAGAAATAAATTGGAATTTAAAATGTAAAATTTGGAGTTCGAGGGTTTTGTTTTGTTTTGTTTTGTTTTAGCACAGGCCATCTGTTTGTCCTCCTTGCTTGGCCCTGCAATAAATCTTTCTTTGCTCCAAAAAAAGAAAAAAGATACAAAATTTAATTTTAAAGAACGAGATACTAAGGGAGCAATAGGTCCAAAAATAGAGGAACTTCTTGACTTAAAATTTTGCATAATTTAATAGATTATCTTGAAATTCAGTAAAATCTCACTTATAACTATTATTTAAAATTTATTGCCTTTAACAAGAGAAACCCTGAAAATTCCCGTAAATTTCTAGGCAAAAGGAAATGTTTGCTATTTACAAAAGCCTCTTACACATAAATGACTTGTTTCTCTTACAAAGAGAACCAGAAGCCCCTAGACTTTTTAATTGAAAATTTTATTGAGATAATTGTGGGTTTATGTGTAGTTGTAAAAAATAATAGAGAAATTCTGTGTATCCTTCACCCAGTTTGCCTCAGTGTTACCATTTTGCAAAGCTATAAAATAGTATTATAACCAGGATATTGGCATTGATACAATCTACCTATCTTATTCAGATTTCCCCAGTTTTACTTGTACTTATTTGTGTGTGTGTATTTAGTTATATACCATTTTATCACCTGTAGATTTATCTACCACCACAGTCAAGGTACTGAACAGTCCATCACAACAAAAAACCCTCATATTGCTCATTTTAAATACATCCATCTCTCTCTTGTCCACTCCCACCCCTACCTCATCTCTAACTTCTGACTACCACTAATCTGTTTTCCATTTCTAAAATGTTATTGTTTCAAAAATGTTATGTAAATGGAATCACAAAGTATGTTAACTTTTTAAGATTGAATTTTTTCACTCAGCATAATTCCCCAGAGATTCACCTAAGTTGTTAAGTGTATCAGTAGTTTAATTTTTGTTGTTAAGTAGTATCCCATGGTACGTATGCATCATAGTTTGTTTAACCATTCACCTGTTGAAGAACATCTGGGCTGTTTCCAGTTTGGGGCTATCACAAACAAAGCCACTGTAAACATTTGTGTGAACATAAGTTTTCATTGCTCTGAGATAAATGCCAAGAGTGCCCAGAATTTAAGTCAGAAAAAAATTTTAAGTGCCAAAAATATTAACTCAGAAAATAGATATTAGGTCTAATCATAAATCTACTTACTGTTCTCAGTCTTATCTGAAGCAAAAAAACAAATTTCCTAATTGAGAAATAAAAATTTGTGTACTTTTTGGTAGAAGATTGGCACCAGAGACCACTTCTGCCATGCATCTAATAAACAAAAATATGAGAATTTATGTGTAAATATAAGATACTCACAAGATGTAAGAATTGGCCTCACTTACTATTGAGTGACAGATGTAACATTCATAGTTATTATCATTTTAAATAGGTAATTTTTTTATCTTTCTGATTTTAAAAGTAACAAATAACTGTAAAAATTAGAAATGTAGAAATATATAAAGAAGAAAAACCCTCATACCAGAAAAACTACTGTCGGGATTTTTGGTGTGTTTCCTCTTGGTCTTTTCTATATGTATACAATACTAATTTAATAAAATTCTTATAAAATTGGGATTAGGCCAAATATATAGTTTGATATCCTGGTTAAAATTTGAAAGCTAAAAGTTAAAAATTAAACTTTAATAATGTTTTTTAGTCATTTATATGTCATCATTTGTAGATGACATTATTAATGTTGGGTTTATGACTGTTAGCTCATGCATAAATAGAAAACTTTTTCAGGAATACATTTAAGTTGGAAAATATTTTTACTTAATGAATATCTCTTATTTTACATCATATTTTACATCTTTTTTCCTGTTCTTTCAAGGTATGCTGTGATAGCATTTGGATGTGCTAGCTGTCCAAAATTAACTTGTGGGCGAGAAGGCTGTGGAACAGAGTTTTGCTACCATTGTAAACAGATTTGGCACCCCAATCAGACCTGTGATGCTGCTCGACAGGAGAGAGCCCAGAGTTTACGTCTGAGAACTATACGTTCTTCCTCTATCAGTTATAGTCAAGAGTCTGGAGCAGCAGGTATTTACATCTAACTTTTTTTAGTAAAATTTTGACACATACAGGAATTATTTTGATAAAAAATGCCATATTCAGTCCCTGTCTCCTTTTAGTTTTCGAAAGTGTTTTACATGTTAGTATTTCTGTCCCAGAAACATTCTTTCCTGTGGAAGAAAGTGGTATTGAGATTGGAGAGATTTTATTGTTAAAAAAAAGGAAGTGTCAATAACTTATGTAACTGATAGCTGAAGATGGTCTGAAACTGTGAAGGTGTTTAATGCAAAGCTTAGCAAATGTTTTCATTAAAATATTACTTTTGAATGTATCACCCTTAAATTATTTCTAATTGTAAAAATATCACAGAGTTACAGATTTAAAACAGTATTTACTTTTGGAATTCTTTTCATTTACATTTTTTGCAAAATAATTCTTTTATTTACAGATACTGTAGGATCAAGGATTCATACCATAATGGGGAGTACACTAAGAACTTTGTGTCTTTGGCTGGGAATTTAAAAATTACCTGGAGTTCTATACATGAACAAACATGCATCTCATAAATCTCAAAAATTAAAAAAAAATCTGACCATCTTAATGTTCTTTGAATAAAAATTCAAAAAATTAATATTTTACATTCATAGAATTTTCGTTGTTTATTGGAATTTCAGTCATTTTTTTTAAAAAATTCACTTTTCTTATTGATTGTAAAAGGGAAAAATTTGGAATATACAGAAATTTATGAAAAAAATTTACATTCCTACCAGCAGTGTGCTGAGGTAGTCACACACTTTATGCTACTAGAAAGAAATAAGGTCTTACTTGGATTTAAAATTAAATAAACTTTAAATTCAACACTTAATATTTTGCATAATGGACATGGATTTTCACATGTGTTTGCTAATTGACTTATTTCCTGTCCTGAAGATTTGGGGTGGAACTCCAAAGATACTAATAATAATTTGTCAGTATTGGTTCAAAAGCAATTCAGAGAGAACCCGAATACACCTAAACTTTCTTCTGCAGAGTCAGCTATAGCTATTAAATGGTGCAGTTGGAAATGATACCCCTTTTCTCTAAGTGGAGATGGATATTTACAGGACACAAAGACACATAGAGTAAGAGAATGGACTGTGGAATCAGACTGTCTGGATTTAAATTCTAGCTTCTCCACTTATTCTCTGTGTGACCCTGAGCAAGTTACTTGCCTTATCTGTAAAATGAAGATACTAATACTTAGGTCCATAAGGTTGAAACATTTCCAGGCTCAGAGTAAGTGCTCTGGCTATATGAAATAGGGAAACTTAAGAAACCACAGTCACCTGCTAGAGATACACATTTATCTGGACCATCTTTTTTTTTTTTTTTTAATGACTAAAAGATGTCTTTTGTTATTAATTTTAAAGTAAACATCGTGATTTAGTCATCCAGATGAATCTTCGTCTTCCTTATTGTAGTCACCATGGGAGATTTTATGTTTGTTTAAGCAGTGCTTAAACTTTGTTATGTTTGGCCATAACCTTTAGATCCTCATACATTCACTTTAAATTATCCTCTTAACATCAGTTTGGTTTCTGGGTATGACTAAGTCTTAACAACTAGGGTAACATACCAAGTTGAAACATTGGTTTGGGGTGGATCCAAAGTAAGATATGATTATATGATCATGAGGGTGTCTTCTTTTAATGTAAAGTAGCTTTGAAAGTAATTATGAAAGACAAACTTCCAAATGATTTGAGTTAAATAGTGGCATTGTTGGAATAAATTGCCTCCCAGGATGATTACTTTAAACTTTATTTGGAATTTTTCCATGTTGGTTTAAAAATCTTTATCTCATAGTTCAGAAAATTCAAAGTACATGCGTTTTTACCTACAGTGCTCCAAAACTCAGAGCTCTCAGAATAGATGTTTATGTGACAGTTTCTTCTGATTTAATCTATAAAAAATTTAAAACTTGAACTTGGTTTCTTGCTGACTTCTGAAAAGAAAAAAGGGAATTACCGTCTAAAATAGTTTTATAAATTCCTGTTATTCCAGGTATTTTGGTATTTTTTGTGTGTCTCATTATCATTATACTTTAAAAAATAGTCTGCACTTTTAATAATTGCTTGGTGTAATAGTTATAATTGGTTGGCTGTTTCTAATCAGTCACCTGAAGATAAATAAGTATGCTTAATCATATGATACATTAAATAATTTATATTATGATTATATTTGTCTTTAAACTGTATTAGTACTACATCAGCATGAGACTTAGAGCTAGGGAGTTAATACACTTAGAGTTGCACTTTAAATGAGACACATACTTTTCATTTTTGTTACCATATTTTTACCCCTTTATAAAAGTATATTTGACTCCCCACCGTCACCTCTATCCCCTACTACAGCCACCCCTAGAGATAACCACTGTTAATATTTTGCTGTAAGTTTTTACAGGTGATGTGGAGAGGTGGGATGGGGAAAGTTTTAAAACAAATTTTAAGAACATAGTATTTGTAACCTGTTTTTTTTAACATGACAATGGCCCATATTTTAACAATAAGTAGAAATACTGTAATTTAAAAAAATACACGAGCTTTGCCAAATACTTTGAATAGAAATGGCAAGCTTTTTTTTTAATATAAATGAGCTGTAGATTAATTGTTGTTTAGAGAATGAGGCATCATTTGACCGTATAATCAGTAAAACAGTTTTATTTAGGATTTTTGCTTTTTGACACTGTTTTGAGAGAAATATATTATCTAATGTGCACAATAAATTTTTTTTTTCTAGTTTGCTTTTAGGAAAAGAGACAAAGACAAAAAAGCTTTTTGTAGAAAAATAAGTATACAGAGAGTGAAAACTTGCAGGTACAGATACATAAAGAGACATATCAAAAATATATTGATTACGGTATTAATTCTCTAACATGTAGTTGTAGCATATTAAAAGGCTGTTTTGTGTTTTTTAGAACCATAGAATAAATGGAGATGTCAACTTTCAGTTTGTTCTGAATGCATATATCAGAGCCAAAGCCTGAGTCTCTGCTATCATCTCTAATTAGGATATGTACTGCTTGAGTATACTCTGGGATGAGGAAGTTTTATCAATTAATAGATCACTTAAGCAGATAGAATTAGCATTTTTTTAATTTGATGTACTAGACATTATATTAGCTATAAAAGCCAGCTTTTTTTCATTCATGCCCCAATGTTAAAAAAATTTTAGAGCAGAATTTTATGTTCTTTGGATCATTTAAATCATGACTTACAGATTTTTTTTTTTATTGAGGCACAGTCAGTTTACAATGTTGTGTCAGTTTCTGGCGTACAGCACAATGCCCCAGCCATACATGAACATACGTATATTCATTTTCACATTCTTTTTCACTGTAAGCTACTACAAGATACTGAATATAATTCCCTGTGTCATACAGTATGAACTTGTTTATCTATTTTATATATACCAGTCAGTGTCTGCAAATCTCGAACTCCCAGTTTATCCCTTCCCATCCCCCTCCCCCCTGGCAACGACAAGTCTGTATTCTGTCTGTGAGTCTGTTTCTGTTTTATATATAAATTCTTTTGTCTTTTTTTTTTAAATTCCACATATGAGTGATACCATATGGTATTTTTCTTTCTCTTTCTGGCTTACTTCACTTAGAATGACATTCTCCAGGGCCATCCACGTTGCTGCAAATGGCATTATTTTTATCATTTTTTATGGTTAAGTAGTAGTCCATTGTATAAATAAACCACAACTTCTTTATCTGATCATCTGTCGATGGACATTTAGAATGTTTCTGTGTCTTGGCTATTGTAAATAGTGCTGCTATGAACATTGGGGTGCAGGTGTCTTTTTTTAATTAAGGTTCCCACTGGTTATATGCCCAAGAGTGGGATTGCTGGGTCATATGCTAAGTCTAGTTTTAGTCTTTTGAAAAATCTCCATACTGTTTTCCACAATGACTGCATCAAATTGCATTCCCACCAACAGTGTAGGAGGATTTCCTTTTCTCCACAGCCTCTCCAGCATTTATAATTTGTAGCCTTTTGAATGATGGCCATTCTGACTGGTGTGAGGTGATACCTCATTGTAGTTTTCGATTTGCATTTCTCTGATAATTAGTGATATTGAGCATTTTTTCACTTACCTATTGGTCATTCGTATGTCTTCATTGGAGAATTACTTGTTTAGGTCTTCTGCCCATTTTTGGATTGAGTTGTTTGTTTTTTTCTTAAGTCATATGAGCTATTTATATATTCTGGAAAACAAGCTCTTGTCAGTCTAATCTTTTGCAAATATTTTGTCCCATTCCATAGGTGGTTGTTTTGCTTATGATTTCCTTCGCTGTACAAAAGCTTGTAAGTTTCATTAGGTCCCATTTGGGGTTTTTTTGCTTTTATTTCTATTGCTTGGGTAGACTGCTCTAGGAGAACATTGCTGAGATGTATGTGAGATAACGTTTTGCCTGTGTTTTCTTCTAGGAGATTTATTGTGTCTTGTCATATGTTTAAGTCTTTAAGCCATTTTGAGTTTATTTTTGTGTATGGTGTAAGGAAGTATTCTAACTTCATTGATTTACATGCAGCTGTCCAGTTTTGACTCATGGATATTTTTAATTTGCATATTCTAGTAATTATCATTTGTCTTGGTTTGGCTACATCAAGTTATCAGTTTGCTCAAAATTGCTTGAATTGTTAAAATACTAGTTGTGAGCATTGACCAGTTCTTAAGTTAAAAAACAGCTAAGTGAAGCACTGAGGAAACCCAAAATCACTGATAAAACACAGGTAAAATTTGACCATAAAACTTGTAGAAAGGAAGATAAAATGTAGCTTAATGCTTATCATGTAAGAAATTGGAACGAATACTTGAATTCCGTGACTAGCAGTATACAAATCTTTTCTTAACTGTCTATAGTAGTTACAAAATACAGGTGGCTACTAGTGACAGTGAATAATTGGTAGTTGCTAGTTAAATCGATGCCAAAGTTCAAAATCATCATATAATTGGAAATAACTCTTATCCTGTGTCAGTGATTCCTAAAGTTATGTACCACTTGATTTTAACTTGGCAATGTGTGCATTGTAACCATATTACTATGCACAAAGTATATAACAACAGCATTTGAACAAATGAATAAAATGGACAAAGATGATTAATTAAAAGCAATCAGGAGCATGATCAACATATGGTTGCTTTAATTCTGAAACTGTTTTCCATTAAGTGTTTATAATCCTTCCTTAGCCTCTTAGCTTCTCCCTTTTATTTAGGCTCTGATTCTTTGCAAGGCCCACCTGTCTATTGTATGAATTAAAATATGAGAAAAAGGCTGCTCTTCTACAGATGTCTGTATTGTTATTTTTACAGCATTCAAAGTTGATGTTACTTAGAAGAGAGAAGTAAACTCATAGTGCTTTTTGTATATAGTGCTTCAGATTACTATCAAATTGTCATTTCCTGTGTTCATTCACTAAAGGAACAGTATACAGAATATCTACATGTTAAGTGGAAACGGTTAGAAGAGAGAATATGAAAAGCCACTCATTGACACAGCTGTGGGGTCGGGACAAAGATAAATTTCATATAGTTCGCAGTTTGCCTAGAGCTGTCCTTGATTCTCATTTCTCTTGTTACTATTCTGTTATTCTTTGTCCTCAGTTTTCTCCTACTGTGTTTCGAAAATGTTTACAGTTTGAAAATTTAATCTAAAATATGTTCCTTTCTCAGAAGGAAAAGTGCATTATATACTAAAAATAACAGTACATGTTAAGATTCTTTGGCAGGACTACAATTGATAAACTACTAAAAATTATTTTTAGACCAGTTTCATATACTAAATGTCTCTTTGTTTTCCTAATAGCTGATGATATAAAGCCATGTCCACGATGTGCTGCTTACATAATAAAGATGAATGATGGGAGCTGTAATCACATGACATGTGCTGTCTGTGGTTGTGAGTTTTGTTGGTTGTGTATGAAAGAGATCTCAGATTTACATTACCTAAGGTAAGCTTGTAGAAGGGGCTGTTTATATCTAAATATAATTCTATATTGCAAGACAAAAAGACTTTTCTGGAAAAAGTATTATCCTAGGTATTTTTGAACTTGGGATTTATAAGATGCTTGAAGGGATCTGTTTTATTCTAATTACATGAATTTAACCGGAGCCCAATTATTATGCTAGTCACTTGGAATTAATAGTCAAAAATAAGAAACAGAAATTGCTTCTTTTTTTGTTTTGTTTTGTTTTTTGTTTAACTTGAAAGCTAGCATTTAATACCTTGTGTAATTATGCTAGGTCATAAATATTTCCATTTAATTTTCTCATATATAAATTTCTTCATTTAGGCCACAGAATGAGTTTATTGATATAATCAGATAGTTCTGTGCTGAAAACAGGGATAAAATAAGCATATTTTACATTAATTTACTCTTCAAAAACTAATGTAAGGTTTTGAGGCTAATGGAGGACTAAGGATAAATATTTAACCTCAATCCCAGTTATCAGTATCCTTTTACTATAGTTTATGGTGGCTTTTACCTTGATTTTTTGACTTTTAATGAACTCAGAATTCAAAGAAAGGGGGGGAAAACTCATTCCTAAGCTTGAGGCTTCTTTTACAGTCATTGCTGAACATACTATAGTAAGTTATTGTTCTGATGTTTTGCAGCAGTTACTTTACATTATAATTTTTTCCTTTAGTCCATCGGGATGTACTTTTTGGGGGAAGAAACCCTGGAGCCGAAAGAAGAAAATACTGTGGCAGCTGGGAACACTTGTTGGTGCTCCTGTAGGAATTGCTTTAATAGCTGGCATTGCTATCCCTGCAATGATTATTGGCATTCCTGTGTATGTGGGCCGTAAGGTAAACTGCATACTTCCTTGCTGATTTATTATCTTATTTTAAATCTTTAGATTTAGGATTGATGGTTTTGCTTTTTTATTTTATTTTTTGTTTATTTTGAAAGACAAAGATTATTTTCAGTATCATAAGTACAAAACAATTACTGTTTTTTCATAAGATAGTAAATTTTCAGTGTTTTACAAGCTTGTATGTATGTATAAAAAGTAGACTTGCTTTAAAATTATATGACTCTAAAACCTTTAGTACATTTACATTATAAATCAACTTTAAGTATAAAATACTTAAGTATGCACATCTGACATTTTTCTCATGGGTAGATCCTTATAAAGTCAGGTCTGTAAGAAGTTAATAGCTAAATAACATATGCCCTCAGATAAAGAATAATCAGCCAGTTCCTGAATTATTTCCAACTTTAATTCAAGGGTTTTTTTTTTTACTGTTATTAGTAAATATGCTGTTTTGTAGATTATAACAATCTTGTACAAGTCAGAACACCAATACTTACCACTGGCCTGAATGATGAATTATGCTTCATGAGTCAAGCAAATAATTTTTTTGAAAGATTAAAGGGATAATTTAGGAAGTGGCTAAGAAGTCTGCTGTTGCCTAAGTTAACAGAATCTCAGAATTGAGAAGTAACTTCAGAAATTATCTAATCCCAACCATGCACCCAAGCAGAACAAAGTATAGGAATTTTTTAAAAAGGGAAATAGCATTTGTTGAGTTCTAATTATATGGTGGGTGTTTTATGTACTTTGACTCATTTTAACCTCACAGCAATTTATATGTTAAACTTTTGAAGTTTAGGAAAATTTATGTAACTTATCTTCAGATACACAGAAAGAAACAGAACTGGGATGTAAACCCAAATGCATAAACCCTTAATATAAGATTCTTGATAAATTTCAAACTAGCCATTTGGGCATTTCAATGGTGGGACAGTCCATTCTATTGCCAGGGAGCTGTAAGTGTTAGAAAATTCTTACAGTGAGTCAGAATCTGTCTCCCTTTAAATTATTTCATTTAATTCTAGTTCTGTCTTTTGGAACCAAACTCAGTACAAGGCTAATCCTCCTTCATATAACAGCCACTTTTTTTTTTTTTATGTTCAGTATATATTACTTTTAAAATCAGAAAAATAACAATACATACTGTTTTTTTTAAGTTAGCTTTGGGACAGAGGACAAAGATATTGATGAGCCAAATGTTTATTTCAAAAGATTTTAAGTAACTAAATTTAAAGTCCCAAACATAGTAGCTGATTACAGTAATTTTCATACAGTTGTCCAAAGGTTTGGCTGAAAACAAAACTGTTTACTTAGAAGTAGAAGGGAAAGAGAGGCTGTTGTATTGCACACACCTACGAATAATTTATAGAGGAGAGATTATTTACCTCATTGTTCAGTCTTAGGTACAGTAACAAGTCTCCTTTTTTCAAACATGTACTCAAACGTTTGAATGAAAGGTACCTTGGGAAAGTCTGCCATCTATGTCTGCGTGGACTATTTAGGAAATGTAGAGGCCCATTCCCTGAGAACATATAGTCAGTTTTGGGGAACAGGATTCTGACTAGGAAATATAAGTGTTCCTTGTCCCATGCATGCTTTGCCCATTCCCCATCCCAGCCTTTTCACTATTTAATACATCCCACAAGATTCGTTGTACTCTGCAGCCTTCAAAATAACTGCATAATGATAGATTATTTCATTATGCCTTGTCTGTAATACTGTTTATAAACAAGTGAAGTATTTTGAGAGACTACCTGTACACTTTTGAAGCTGTTTTGAATCTGTCTTGAAACCAAGGGGAAATGTACTTTATTAGCTTTAGCCCTTGGAAACCAGGAGAACAAAGACACTGAGCTATTTCCTGAAGGTCATATGGTATCTCACAAGACACTTTCATGGTGATATTAAGTTCTGTTTATTAACACCTGTCCTCTACAAAGATGCTAAGTAGATCCAACTCCTGTCCTCTGGCAGCATCATTCTTTTATTCTTTTTCTACCCCTAACTTTGAGCTATAAGTGGGAGCCCAGGAACCTGAGTCATTTGATAATATTTTTCTCCATAAAAAGGGATCTGAGGAAAAATTTGTTTCTGTTTAGTATTATTTGTTTATTAGTACTGCTTTTATGGTTAATTTTTTTTAAAAAAGGATTTTAAACACTTCTCCTAGGAGCCAATTTTTACCATTTAGGGTTGTTTGTTTAGAAACCTGTGGAATGCTAAGTTTCTTAGAATTAATCCTATTAGTCCAACATCTAACTCATAACTATGTTGAAAACAGTATCCTTAATTCCTTCTTCTTTGCTCAAAATATAATGTATATTGTTCTTGAATAACATTAAAAGGATTAGTTTTACTCAAGACTATTTAAAAGTAAACATAAAGTAAAATCTATTAAATCACTGTCTTATGTAAGCAAATTATTAATAAGGAGCAAATTATGTGTAAGAATATGATTTAAGAACAGTAGTATGTTTACCTTGAATTAGGATACTTAACTATGAAATTATTCTGGGAATTTCTAGGAAATGTAGGCCTATTTCATTTAAATATGTATATAATATATTTTTTATTTAATCCATCACCCCCATTTTTATTTTTAATTTCAGATTCACAATCGATATGAAGGCAAGGATGTTTCAAAACACAAGCGGAATCTGGCCATAGCAGGTGGTGTAACATTGTCTGTAATTGTATCTCCAGTTGTAGCTGCAGTAACTGTAGGTAAGAAATGCTTAAAAATACTAATTACCTCAAATTTTATAGAATTAGTTTGTGGAAATTTTTAAAAAACAAAGCATTATATTGTTGAAGATAAGAGAGTTACATTTTTATTAATTTAAGGACAATTTAAGCTGGGCCTACTGAGAGCCTCCCATTCAGTAACCATGTTGGTTAAAAGTAGTATGAACCCAAGAACCTAGCGTTCGGGACAGTTGGTAGATTATTAGTGGCTAATGTCCCTTCCTCCCCATCAGAATACAATTTAGAGCCCTGGCACTGAAAAAGAAAAAGGTCTGCATTATTTTTTTTTTTCCTCATGTGTTACCTGATAAGCTAGAAGCTTTGCGTCTGTTTGCATCGTTTAACAGCTGGTAAATTCACTTTTGGCAAGGGTTGCAGAACCCTAACACTTTTCTCCTGTACAGTTCTCTCAAAAAGACTTAATAAAGCATGTGTGTCTGTGATTTACTTTTTGGTTTGTAGTGACTAATTTAATTCCTCTTTAGGGATTGGTGTTCCTATTATGTTAGCTTACGTCTACGGCGTTGTTCCAATTTCTCTCTGCCGAAGTGGAGGTTGTGGAGTCTCAGCAGGGAATGGAAAAGGAGTCAGGATTGAATTTGATGATGAAAATGATATAAATGTTGGTGGAACTAACACGGCTGTAGGTAAGTCCTACAAAGGAAGAAAACGTACTTACTAGCAGTGTGCATGAGTGGAGGCTGTAGATAAGACGCAAGGCAGACTTTGCATTTCCCTATTACTAGCCCTATAGTGTTCACCTGGAGGTGAAGAGAGTTAGGGCCTTGCTGTTAATTAGGCTTTGGTTTAGGGGAATGTTGGGACTGGTTTGATCTTCTATCCAAACTACTACAACTTTCTCCGTATCAGCAATAAAGCTGTTGTGCTTTCTGATAATTCATGTGTTCACTGAAGTGGGGCTTTTAATTTCCTTCAAGAATTTTTCTTTGCATTTGTAACTTGGCTAACCTAGCCTTTGGCCTGCCTCAGCTTTTGATGTGCCTTCCTCACTGAGCTTAATCGTTTCTAGCTTTTGATTTAAAGTGAGATATGTGCGACTCTTCCTTTTACTTGAAAACTTGGAGGTCATTGTAGGGTTGTTAATTGGCCTAATTTCAATATTGGGTCTCAGAGAATAGGGAGGCCTGAGGAGAAGGGAGAGAGACAGGGAACAGCCCATTGGTGGAGCAGTCAGAATATGCACACAACACACATTTATTGATTAAGTTCACTGTCATATGTGGGCACAGTTCATGGTGCCCCAAAACAATGACAATAGTAACATCAAAGATCACACATCACCACAACAAAGATAATATTGTTAAATATTGTTTGAAAAGGTTTAAAATATTGCAAGAATTACCATATTGTGACACAGAGACACAAAGTGAGCAAATGATGTTGGGAAAATGGTACTGGTAGACTTGGTCAAAGCAGAATTGCCACAAACCCTTAACTTGTTAAAAACAAAACGAAAACTCAGTAACTGTGAAGTGCAGTAAAATAAGGTTTGCGTGTAATCGAGCGTTTGTGCAAAATAATGTTCTCTTTCTTAACTCTCATGAACTCACTTCAGTCAGATTTTGGTCCCTGCTATTCCAGAATTTCATCTCTGCCACTCCACCAAAGCAGAGTCATCAGTCACTTCCATGTCATCAAATATACTGGCCAGTTCTTGGTTTTCATTTTAATACAACAGTACACCTGACATGGTAGACCACGCCCTCTTTATTGACACATTTTCTCTGCTTGTCTTCTGGAAAACAACTTCTCATCTCATCGTGTCTCCTGGCCACTCCAGTCTTCTTTGCTGATTCATTTTCCTCTCCTAACTGCTAAATTTTGGGGTTTCCCAGGGTTCAGTTCTCATATTTCTCTTCTTTATCTAGGTAATCTCTGGTAAATAATATACCACAGTAAATAAACTGACCACTCTTCAGTTTATATCTGGGCTAGAACTGTCCTCTGAACTTTATACTTGTACATCTAACTCTCATCTTTAATCTGTACTTGAATGTCTAACAAGGATTTCAAGCTTAACTTCTCTGTGACTGAACTCTTGACTCCACAGCCTGTGTTCTGTCAGTCATCCTCACCTCGTCAGGTAGCTTCTCCATTCTTGCCATTGCTGTGCCAAAACTTCTCTTAGTGTTACTCTCCCTTTTCACCCTACGTCTGATCCATTAGCAAATTCTGCTGCTTCCTTCAATATTTAGCCATAATTCAGACCTTTCTCACCCTCTCTACTGCTGCTCCACTAGTCTAGGCTACTCTCTTCTTCCTTGGCCTGTAGTAATATTCTTAACTGATCCTTCAGCTTCTCCCCTTCCACTCACTATTCCACATAGTGATACTTCTAAAACATGAGTTAAAACATGAGTTAAATCATGTCTTTCTTATGTTCACAATTTTCCCAGTGCTTCTTAACTATCCTGAGGGCGAGGGGGATGGAATCCAAAATCCTTATCATGGCCCGTAAGTACCCCATGATCATTTCTGAGCTACATCTCTGAACTCATCCCTTGTCCCTCTGTATTATACCGCCCATCCTTGACGTTGAGGATGCCAGACATATTTCCACTTCTAGGTTTTTAAACTTGCAGTTCCCTCTGTCTGGAATACTCTTCCCCCAGATAAGATCATGACTTACACCTGCACTTCCTTTGGGTTTTTACAAGTGTCACCTTATCCGAGAGGCCTTCTCTGCCCCCATGGTAGAAAGCAGCACGCAGGCACATAGACACACCTTGTCACTCTCACTGTCGTACTCACCCCCCTTTACTCTGCTTTATTTTTTCTCATGGCATTTCTCACCATATAATTTTACTTACTGCTCTTCCCAACTAGAGTGTAAGCTTCTTGAAGGCAGGATGTTTGTCTCTTTGATTCACTGTGTCCTCACTGCTTATTAGTGTTGGCTATGTAATAGGAGCTCATATATTGAAGCAAATAAGCAAATCCTTCAATACAAGCATGTGAAAAGTACTATAAGATTGGGATACAGTGGTGTCAGATCTCGTAATTGCTTATAGACAGTAGGAACTGTGGACTGTATCAAGAAAACTTGTAACTCATTCTTACTGACCTAGAGAATACCAAGCTCTTTAAATGACACCCTTATTAAAAACTCACATAATTTTTTTAACATTTTTTATTGATTTATAATCATTTTACAATGTGTCAAATTCCAGTGTTCAGCACAATTTTTCAGTCATTCATGGACATATACACACTCATTGTCACATTTTTTTCTCTGTGAGTTATCGTAACATTTTGTGTATATTTCCCTGTGCTATACAGTGTAATCTTGTTTATCTATTCTGCAATTTTGAAATCCCAGTCTATCCCTTCCCACCCTCCTCCCCCCTGGCAACCACAAGTCTGTATTCTCTGTCTGTGAGTCTATTTCTGTCCTGTATTTACGCTTTGTTTTTGTTTGTTTGTTTCTTTTTGTTTTTGTTTTTTAGATTCCACATATGAGCAGTCTCATATGGTATTTTTCTTTCTCTTTCTGGCTTACTTCACTTAGAATGACATTCTCCAGGAGCATCCATGTTGCTGCAAATGGCATTATGAAAAACTCACATAATTTTCTTCTGAAGTCAGCTAAATTAATTTTAACAACCAGGTTCTTCATAGAATTTCTAAATCTTCTAGATTTTTTTTCTAAAGTACAAACATATCTCATTTTATTGCACCTAGCTTTATTGTACTCTGAAGATAATTGCATTTTTTTTTACAAATTGAAGGTTTGGTGCAACTCTGAGTTGTCAGATGATGGTTAGCATTTTTTTTTTTTAGCAATAAAGTATTTTTTCCGACCTGGGCCGGTTCATCCCTCCTTAGACAACCTGGTGGTCCCCGCTCCCAGGGGATCACCATGTTGGTGCTGAACTTAGTGCAGATACCCGGTCGGCATAGCACGCTACAGCCCAGAACTCCCGGGCCCGAGCGACCCTCCTGCCTCAGCCTCCCGAGTAGCCGGGACTATAGGCGCACGATCACCATGCCCAGCAGCAGTAAAGTATTTTTTAATCAAGGTACATACGTTGGCTTCTTTAAGACATAATGCTGTTGCACATTTGACTGTAGTATAGTATAAACATAACTTTCATTTGCACTGGGAAACCCAGATATTCATGTGACTTACTTTATTGCCATGGTCTGAAACTGAACCCACAGTATCTCCAAGGTATGCCTGTGGTGACCATTTAAAACCGAGGGTGAGTCCCTAATCCAGCTCTACGCGGTGAGATAGTTCCCTTTACACTTACCCCATAGTTGTGTGTCCCTGACTCCAGACATCTCTTCTACTCCTGTGTATGTTTTATACTTTATATGAAAATATGTTCTATCTGAAATCATGAAGACCTTTGAGAGGAAAATTAATAATTGTACTTAATTTCTTTGAAATATTTGCATTTAGACACAACTTCAGTAGCAGAAGCAAGACACAACCCTAGCATAGGGGAGGGAAGTGTTGGTGGTCTGACTGGCAGTTTGAGTGCAAGCGGCAGCCACATGGATCGAATAGGAGCCATCCGGGACAACCTGAGTGAGACGGCCAGCACCATGGCACTGGCTGGAGCCAGTATAACGGGGAGTCTGTCAGGAAGTGCCATGGTAAACTGTTTTAACAGGTAAGACAGATATGCTTTGTTTTGTTTTTGCCTTCTGTTAACTCCAAATTATTAAACAGATGAGAACTTTGGACACAAAGCATGATTACATATAACCCTAATGTGTCAGCGTTGAAAACAGTAATGTTTCAAAAAATGAAATTTAGTGGTAAAGAGTGAGTAGGGAAAGTTTTACTCATTTGAATTTTCTGTCACAGTATGTCCATGATTAGGTAAAAACTAAGCCTAAGGCATAACATTATGCCATTTTTCTCACTGCACTTGTCAGATCTTATGTTATGAATCAATGCTAGGACTGTCAGTTAACACAGAAAAGGCAGTCCCATAAGCCTGGACTTGACTCTGGAGGTGACCGCAGCTGGACGTTAGGAAATGAGACATTGGCTGAAGCCTGGGGGAGCAGGTGGAGTCCGGATACCTGGCAACACATGAACTGAGGGCTGGGGTAGTCTGCCTGGGTCCCTCTGTGTGTTAATGGTTATTTCCTTCTCACGAAGTCGTTTACCCAAAGTCATGTAGATAAGTAGGACATGTGAAAGCATTTTATCTTCCCTTGTTTCCTCTTTAATTCACTTTCTTTACTTCTGTTTTATTAGCTTTGTGTGTGTGTGTGTAAACATAGGGCAGAGTACATGAATTAAAAGATAAATCAGTAATACTTATTTTATTTTTATGTAATGTGCTTTCAAACACAAACTTTTAAATTATAGCGGTGCATATTGTATCTTTTCTAAAGAGTTAGGTGTTAAATTTAGAACCATCTTTAATACACAGATGCCCAGGATTTTTTGATCCACTGATCTGTCATGTAGAATTTTTTTTTTGTATTTTTATTAATTGAAGTACAGTCAATTACAGTGTGCCAGTCTCTGGTGTATAGCACAATGTCCCAGTCATGCATATACACACATATATACAATGGTTTTTAATGTATTTATTTGTATTCAGATTTGGTGTTTTGCACTGAAATGTGGCAAGAAAAATGCCACATCCTGAGTGAGAATAATGAAGCATATTTAAGTTAAAACCCTTTGGGTTCTTTTTGTGTTCTTCTGTTACAACCTTACTTGGCAGACAGCGAATTTTCTCATACTTGGATAGCTGCTACTGTTCATTGTGCTGCAGTAGAATTAGAATAATCAAATAAAAGGAAACTAAAAAAATAATGTTTATAATTGTTTCTAAAGTAGCTTCTTGTTACTAGAGCTCTTAAATGAATTATTTAAAGATAATATTTTTGTTATAGCAGTGGTGATGTTATATGTAAGTTTGGTTTTTACCTGATACCCCTCTCTTGAAGGCTGGAAGTACAAGCAGATGTACAGAAAGAACGGTACAGTCTAAGTGGAGAGTCTGGCACAGTCAGTCTGGGGACAGTTAGTGACAACGCCAGCACCAAGGCCATGGCAGGGTCCATTCTGAATTCCTACATCCCACTGGACAAGTAAGAAAAGAAGTATTTTTTAAAATTAATTTGTAAAGAACTATCCTTATCATTAGGCAGAATTATTATGAATAATGGTTATCGACTATTAGGTTCTCTGGAAAAAGAAAATGATGAGATGTCCAGAATAGGCAAATCCAGCGGGACAGAAAGATTAGTGATTGCCAGGGTCGAGGAAGGGAAGAATGGGAACTGGCTGTTAATAGGTACAGGGTTTCTTTGGGGGATGATGAAAATATTTGGTAGTGGTGATGGTTGCACAAATATATACTATAAACCACTGAATTTTGCACTTTAAACAGGTAAATTCTATGATAAGTAAATTATATCTCAATAAAGCTATTCTGAAAAAAAAATAGAGAAGGTAGCATGGTACCTGGAACAGCACAAGCAAAAGGTTTCTTTTTTTTTAATTGAAGCATTATTATAAAGACAGTCTTCTTATTTCAAGCATTTTTTTCCTTTCATAGAATGTATCCTTGTATTAGTTTGTCCTGATAGCTTTTATAGTCTTTGAATTTTTTCACACAGAAACCTCTACCCCTTTGCTGTCATTTGAATTTAAAAAAAAAAAATGGAAATCAGAAATTTATATTTTTTACTCTTATATTCCAGAGAAGGCAACAGTATGGAGGTTCAAGTAGATATTGAATCAAAGCCATCCAAATTCAGGCACAACAGTGGAAGCAGTAGTGTGGAGGATGGCAGTGCAGCCCGAAGTCATCCTGGTGGCTCATCCAGTGGCCTGCATGAAGGTAAATCCAGTGCCACCAAGTGGTCCAAAGAAGCAACAGCAGGAAAGAAATCAAAAAGTGGTAAATTGAGAAAAAAGGGTAACATGAAGATAAATGAGACCAGAGAGGACATGGATGCCCAATTGTTAGAACAGCAAAGCACGAACTCAAGTGAATTTGAGGCTCCGTCCCTCAGTGACAGTATGCCATCAGTAGCGGATTCCCACTCTAGTCATTTCTCTGAATTTAGCTGTTCTGACCTAGAAAGCATGAAAACTTCTTGTAGTCATGGTTCCACTGATTATCACGCCCGCTTTGCTGCTGTTAGCATTCTTCCTGAGGTGGAAAGTGACCGTCTGGAAAATTCCCCGCATCAGCGTAGCGCTTCTGTGCTTGCTTCCGTGCTTGCCCACTCGGAAGTCCCGCAGTCGAATCACATTGCTGAAGAGCATGGTGACGGTGGAATAAAACCCAGTGTTGATTTGTATCTTGGTAATGCACTGAAAGAAACAAATAACAACCACTCACATCAGACGATGGAATTAAAAGTTGCGATTCAGACTGAGATTTAGACCTTGTAAATGCTGCAAAATAATTACCGCTGAACAACCTTGTTTGGAGCTCATTAAACTACATGTGACTCATTTAGGTTTCAGGTTACCAGCAGATGCCGGATTACATAATCATAATGCAGATACATTTTCTGTGTTCAGCAAAGCGTTGTATTTCATGTGGATCTTAATTACCAAACTATGAAATGAAGGCTTTAAAAGTGCATTATTGTAAGGACAGTAATTCTTTAGAGAATTATGTTTTGTGTGTTTGCCACAAAACATTGCTTGAAGCACTTACTTGTGTAGTTAGATAGAAATTTGGCTTAATTTATAATCAGTATAAAATACTAATACAGTTCTATAGCATTCTTATGAAGAAGAGTTGAGGCTTAGGGATAAGTGGTTAGTGACATTTTATTGAAACCACTAAGGGATACTTGCAGGTTACTCTCAGTATATGATACTCTTTGTAACATTTCTATTCATAACTGGGCATAAATTTCATTTTTTTTCTTCATATGCAATGTGGATATATAAAGCTTAATGCAGCCCATTTGCTACCATTTGGATACTTAGACACTTCGAGCAAGACTGGCACTTTTTGCACAACTTTGAAATAGAAATACCTGGTACTCTATATATCTTGTATATTGTTGATGCCATCTTACAAGAAAAGTGTTAAAGTAGGTAATTAAGTATACTGACAGCACCAAATAAGACATATCAAACTGCAAAATAAAATTCCACTAGTTTACAAGTGTTACAAAAAAAGTCACCTTTCACTAAGGGGAAGTTTGCACCCCATTGATTCTTGGTGCCTTTGGAATAGACTGGATTTAAAGGGCCTGCTTGTTGAGGGTTTTGCTGTATTGTTTTCCACAACGTCCCCTCTAGCCACCTTGGATTATGTAGAATGTAGAAAAATACATGATAGATAAACATCAATATGATTAATAATAACAATGCTGAAAAAGTATTAGCCTACCAAAGACACACTCAGGCTTTAGTGAGTAACTTTACATAACCTCAGTTTTTAACATGTGTATCTTCTCTAGTCATGAAATCAAAGCATGGTGCAGAGTTTGTACCAAGTAGTAAGGAGGGGTCCATACACGACTGGCTTTATTTTTCCTTTGCTTTTGTTTATGGAAGATACTTAGCTGACATAAACAGAAGTTGGCCAAAATACTGCCTGTACTGCTAAGTTCCTTATAATTCACTTAAATAAAACAGGCTAACCTCAATGATAGCGGTTAAAATGTTCCATCTTACGTGTTTCCTTTAAGTATTACCATTATGGTGCTACTGAGCATTTTCTTTTGACAAAAAGAAAAATGCCATATGGGCTGCAGTCTTCTTTCATCACTTTTTCTCACCAGGTCCATTAATATGCTTATAACACTAGTGCCAGTTATTTTATTTGATAATGCTTATTATGGTTTCTGTATATTTGTTTGCATTCCAGTTTTGTTCAGTAGTGAGTGTGTAAACTGCATACATGAAATAAATGTAAATACTAATGTATCACTGCCTTATGGTTTGTGCACAAGTGTTTTTATAAGAACAGGAGTATTCATTTGCCATGTGGTTGTTATTCATAAATAATTGCAGGCCACTGAGATGATCCTGCATCCTAGTCTCAGCCCAGAGGGAGCACCTGCTGAACTTCTCAACAAAGAGTGTTAGAAACTATCCTTTCTTCATGTCTGATACCTGCCTTTCCTCCAGAAAGAAGCTGTTTTATTCATCAACATAATTTCATTTTTTTTAAGTAAATTGGTTGGAAAGTACACATAGATCTACCATTAAATTGTGAAGAGAAAAGTATTATAAATCCTCATCTTAACAGAAAAGGAAAAAGATCTTAGACTGTTTTAAGAGATTCTACTCTGGCAACATTAGGTTATGACACGAGAGCCATTTAAATTCAAGCCTGTAATTGTAATGAAATGCTTTCTATTCTCAGAGCCTCTATAAAATGCATAGATGGTTTCTCTGTTTTCCTGTTACACAGTTAATTCATACTTTATGAAAAAATGTATAAGAATATGTTGACAGCCTTCTTGACATTTCTGTGAAAAGCTAAAGGCTAAATGGAGAGCTAAGTGGTTTAGGAGGAAGATGGCGGAAGCGGTGCCTGTGGGAGTGAGTGCAGGTGGCTCGTCCCATGCCTCTCCTGCTTGTACCCTCAGCCAGGACCACCTCAGTCTCACTCTGAAAGTGCTCCCAACCTTTCAACTGGCTAACTCATCTCCCAAGGGTCCTTCAAACTTGGATTAAATTAGGACCAAACCAGATTCCCCTGGAGCTCAACCCTGGGCTAGCATAGCATAAGAGAATACTCCAGAGTTCAAGACAGGCCTTAACTCACCAAAATCTTTTTAAAACACTTCAAACTTTGCTTCCTTTAAGGCCTGTGGGGAGAATCCCACGGTAGAGAATACAAAGATAATTACCACACACCTACTGTTCATTACGGAGGCCAGCAGTTTAACTGGGTTCTCTTCAGTGTACGAAGTTCCAGCTTCAGGGCGCTGGATTAGTTAGCTTCTTATGTTGAATTCATAAAATTCATTACTCTTGTTTTCACTGGAAATTGGGTTACTTTATAAATATGTAAGACTTTTCATAGCATATTTTCTGGTTAAATATAAATTTTGGAGAGCTTCCCCACGATGGTGTAGAAGGAAGACCCTGAACTCACCTCTTCCCACAGGCCACCAAAACTACAACTATTTACAGAACAATTATATATGAGAACGACCTGAAGACTAGTGGAAAGACTTTGCGCAACTAAAGATATAAAGCAGGAGCCACAACAAGGTGGGTAGGAGGAGCAGAGATGCGGTACAGTCAGGACTCCCACCCCCAGCCAGGTCAGTGAGCCACAAATGGAAGGACCGTCACAAGCACAGAGATCCTCCCCAGGGAGTGAGGGGCCTGAGCCCCACATCGGGCTCCTGTGCTGGAAAGTGAGCCCCCAGGACATCTGGTTTGAAAAACAACTTTTTGAAAAACAGGCTGGTTCTAAACAGCAGGACTTCCATTTGAGAGCTGGGGGGCTACAGGAAACCGAGACTGTTCTCAGAGGACGCATGCAGAATCTCACCTGCTCTGAGTCCCAGTGCAGAAGCAGACATTTGAAAGGAGCCCAGATCAGACCCACTTGCTTTTGCACAGAGAAAGGACACCATCAAACAAAAAGGCTACTGAATAAGAGGCGATGTTTGCAAATGACATGTCTGATAAGAGGTTAATATGTAAAATATATAAAGAATTCATACAACTCAGTATCAGAAGGAAAAAAATTCCACTAAAAAAGTGGCAGAGGACCTGAATAGACATTTTTCCAGAAAAGACAGAGCTAACAGGCACATGAAAAGATGCTCAACATCACTAATCATCAGGGAAATGGAAATCAAAACTTCAATGAGACATCATCTCATACCTGTCAGAATGACTTATCAAAAAAAGACAACAAACAACAAGTATTGGTGAGGATGTGGAGAAAAGGGAACCCTCCTGCACTGTTGGTGGATATGTGAATTGGTACAACCACTATGGAAAACAGTTTAGAGGCTTAACAAAAACTTGAAAATAGAATTACCATATGATCCAGCAATTCTACTTCTGAGTATTTTTCCAAAGAAAACAAAAGCACTAATTTGGAAAGATACGTATACATGCTACATTCATTGCAGTGTTATTTACAGTAGCCAAGATATGGAAGCAACCTAAAGATGAACGGATAGAGAAGATGTGGGGTGTGTATGTAAACACACACACATATATATATGATAGAATATTAGCCATGAAAAAAGTGAAATTGTGGCGTTTGCAACAACCATGGATGGATGTAGAGGGTATTGTGCTAAGTGGAATAAGACAGAGAAAGACAAATACATGATCTCACGTATTTGTGGAATCTAAAAAGAAAACAAGAGAGTGAAAACAGACTCATAGATACAGAAAACAAATGAGTGGTTGTCAGATTTGGGGGTGGGGGAACTTTGGGCAAAAGAGGTGATGAGATTTAGGAGATAGAAACTTCCATTTATAAAATAGACAAGCCACGGGGTTGTTATACACATCATAAGGAATGTGGTCAGTAACATTCTAATAACTGTATGGTTACATGTGTGGTTACTAGATTTATCTTAGTGGTCATGTTGTAATGTATGTAAATGTCAAATCACTATGTAGCACACCCGAAACTAACATCATATATGTCAACTGTATTTCAATTAAAAAATTTAAAAAAATAAACTGATCACAAAAGGATAAAACATATTTTGAAAACCATCAGAGCTAGTAATTCATACATGATATCAGCAAAATGCCTAAACTGCTCTACATCATTTTGCCAATTTTAGAGTCAATTAGGATTCTAGAGCTGCATTTTATACGGTTCTTTTAATGGGTTTGTTGTGTCATTTATTTACCTTGATTATGAGGTTTCATTGCTAAAAGTCAGTATTTATAAACTGGTTGTTTTAGGATACCCAAAGTAGTACTCTAAACTTGGAGAGAGTTACAGTATTTTGGTTGCCATCATTTAATAGATGAAGAGTGAAGGAGAGTTTATGGTTTATACACTTATTTCAAATTTAATTGCTACATTTCATATGCCAGTCAGAATTTCTGTGATTTCTGCGATTGATTTGTTCATTCAGCGAAGAAACAAAATAGATCTAGAGATACACCATTGTACTAAACAGACACTCTGGCTTCAACAAGCTTATCGTTGGGAGAGTGACATAAATAGTAAACATACACATAGCTTAAAATAATGTCAGATGGTGGATGCTGTGAAAAATACGGTGTGGGGAACAAAGTGACTAGAGGTATTGGGCAGTGCTGTTTTGTACAGGGCAAACTGGAAAGATGTTGGATGACGTTGCAAAGATCTAAAGGAAGTGAAGGAGGAAATATGAAGATGTGTCTGTTGGATGAACATTCCAGAAAGAGATCTCCCAGGTGAGTTAGTGGACCATTTAGACATCAGTCTTAGAATTTGTTTAATATCTAGAAAGGCAAGTTAGCCACCTTGTTTTTCTTGGAGATTGTCTTGACTGTTCTTAGCACTTTGCATTTCATTACACATTTTAGAATAACCTTGTTTCATTCCACCAGTTTTGACTGGGATTGCATTTAATCTAGAATTATCCCTATAGAGATCTTTCACATCTTTTATTAAATTTTATTCTCAGGTACTTGATGTTTTTAGATACAATTTTTTGCTTGTTTCTAAGCCTGCATTGAGATAACTGATTTTTGTGTAATGATTTTGCATCTGAGGGATAGTACTCCTTTAATTTTCAAGAGTTTATTTCTAGGTTCTTTGAGATTTCTCTATACGCAATCATCATCTGTAAATAATTTGTTTCTATTTATTCAACAAATACTTTTACAGTGCTTTGAAGTGTCAAACACTTTTTGTGTACTTTTAAAATACTAACTTACTCTTTAGAACAAATGTGAAGGAGGTACTCATCCCTATTTTATAGATGAGTAAACTGACACACAAAGTTATTAATTACTTTGCCCAGAATTACATAGCTGGTAAGTGACAGAACAGGGATTCAGATCTTCTTCGTTCTTCACATTATGTATTTCTTTTTCTGGCCCATTTGTGCTGGCTAGGACTTCGAGTGCATAATGCTGATTAGCAGTAATGCATTGTTAACTTAATAATCTCAAAGGGAAACCTTTCAACATTCCAGCCATTAATTATGTTACTTGCTACAGATACATTTGGAGATACCCTTTATCAAATTTATTAAAGTCTCTTCTAATGCCAAGAATTTTTATCTTGAGAAACGTTGAATTTTATTGGCTGCTATTTTGGGGGTGGGGGCATCTATCATGTAATTGTGACTTACTCCTTTAATGTGGTAGCAGTGAATTTGATTTTTCAAATGTTAAACTGACCTCCTGGGATAAACTTCAGTATCAGAGTGTGCAAGATTGGAATTCTGTCTTCCTTGAATGTTTAATAGAAGTTGCTGTTAAGGCTGTATGGACCTCCTGAATTTGTTTTTTAATACCACAGAGAGCTAGGTTGTCAGGTTCGTTTTCATCTGTGTAATGTGAACAGCAGGGCCTGGCAAGATCTCTCCTTGGGGAGAGTCTACTAATCCTAGAGTGTGTAGATTTTGCTGGGTGTCTGGTGCCAATATAGTCCTGCTTTTATTGTCTTTCTTTTTCTTCCCAGCCTTTTGCCTAATAGCATTGGAGCACCTATTTCTGTTACCTTTTGTCCTGGATGAAGGAGGTAAAAATTAAATATTTCACAACACCACGTGTACCAAGTGCCTCCAAATTCTGAATTCAGGGTACTGGGGAAACAGCAGCCTTAGAAAGAAACTACAGGCGCTCGAGGACAAGAACCTTCTCTTTCCTTTATTTTTCCCTATAAGTTTGCACTTATAAGTACTTTATGTGTGAAGAGGGAATTGAGGATAAGCTTGCTAAGATGGGACAGAGCAACTGAGCAAAGGCAGGAGGATGTTTGTGGACCAGGGCCTCAGAGCTGGTGACCAGCGTCGCTTCATTGCATTGCACACTAGAGTAAGTTTTGAAATAAGACAGTGGCTGAAGAGTCAGTCACTTTTAAGGTTTAATGCCAAATAGGTTAATTTGTAAATACTCTAGGATGTATGATGGCCACTGGAACATGTTTTCAGGGTTAATGTAGCCAAGGCATTTTAATTTTGCTTTCTGGGGGCTTTTTGTTGTTTTTTGTTTGAGGAAAATGTAATACATTCAGCTAAGTAATGAAATCATTGCTGCTTTAGAGGTAATGTGCAACTGATATTTTAGAGACAGTTACTACTGAGAGTTCAAGTGAAATGTGCACAAAAGAATTTCCTTCCCTTTCCCCCCTTTCCTTCTTTTTTTCCTTTGCTCCCCTCTTTTCTTCTCTGTCACTCTTCCCACATTACCTTCCCCCATAACCACTGCAAATGACCAAGTAGTTTTCTCCACATGCGTATAATCACACACAATACATACATATATATATTATTGTCTTGATTTTCTTGATATCTTACAGAAATCAGTCCAAGTCAGGTGGTATAGCTCCAGTTCATTCTCCTGATGGCTGTATATTGATGGGTGTACACTTCGTGTGTCTCGTGTTTTCCTCACTACAAAACACTGCAAGAAACATCCTCATCCATAAGTCTTTATTTTCTGATAAGTTTGGGTTATGGGAGATACATTCATGGATATCAAATGGCTAGGTTGAAAGTATATATATATATTTTTATTTTATTGAGATTACCAGATCGCCTTCCCCAAAAGGCTGCTTACAATTCAAATAACCATACACGAGTCCGCTTTCCCCTGCATTTCCCCAACAGTAGATATTACAAGCTTTAGCTTTTTCAGGGCTGTTTGGTATAAAGTAACACCTATTACCTGACTGTTCACATCCTTTACTACTAGTGCATTTTTACATCTCTTTGTGTGGTTTTCTTTTTTAATGGGGAGCGGGGAATGGTGATATTTGATTTGCTGTTCTCTAAATTGACTTTAATATGTGCTCCCTATTTTCTTTTGGGTTATTTTCTCCTTGTCAATGTGAAAGATAGCTTTATTATGTACTATATTAATAGTTACATTTTTATTATAGTTTTCTCCAAATCTAGTATTTGATTATTGACTTCAACTTTTTTTTTGCTGCACATTTTATTTTATTCTTAAACTTTGTTTAGAGTATTTTTAGATTTATAGAAAAGGCTAATTCAGAGATAATTCAGAGGCTTCCCACATACCCTATCCCTATATATTATTTTTTTTGCCATATGAAAGCTCTATTTTCAAATGTGTCTAATGGTATATCTGAGGCCCTCTAGTCATGGTTAAGGTCTCCTCTGCTCCTAAATGATACTTATAGTCCTGTAAGTATTCTAGCTAGGAGAAAATTCCTCGCTTTCTTGTGAGATTTTTATGTAATTTTTTACATTTGCTTTAATTTGTCTTTAATTTGTTTAGTATATCATACAGAGGCCTGATCTTATTTTCTTCCCACAGGAAAGCTGTTTGTGATGGCACTGTTAAATAATCTGTTCTTTCCCACCAATCTAAATGCTATCTTTATATTGGATTCTCTAGATTTCTACCTGAAAGCCTGGGATTTTGATTGTGATCCCATTAAATCTATAGATCAATTGGGGGGAAATAAGTATCTTAACAATATTGGTTCTTCTAATCCCTGAACACATTGTATCTATCCATTTATTCAGTTTTTAAAATTCCTTTAAACAGTGCTCTGTGGTTTCAGTGTGCAGATCTTTTTAAAAATCTCAATTTCTGTTTATTCATTAATAGTATACAGGCATGCCTCGTTTTATTGCACTTTGCTTGATTGTGCTTTGAAGATAATATTTTTACAAATTGAAGTCTTCTTGCAACCCTGCATTGTCAGATGATGGCCAACATTTGTTAGCAGTGAAGTATTTTTTAATTAAGGTATGTATAATTTTTCAGACATAATGGTATTGCATACCTAATAGACTATATTATAGTGTAAATATAACTTTTATATGCACTAGGAAACCCCAGAATTCATGTAACTCACTTTATTGTGATACTCACCTTATTGCAGTGGTCTAGAACCCAACCCGCAATGTCTCCCACGTTGCCTGTGTACAGACACAACTGATTTTTGCAGATTGATCTTGAATCCTCCAAACATGCAAGTCACATTAACTCTGATAACTTTTTGTAGATTCTATAGGATTTTTCTACATAGACAATCATGTCTGCAGATAACCAGCTTTGCTTCTTCCTTTCCAATCTGGATGCCTGTAGTACCTTGGGGTGGGGGTGGGGGTGGGTGTTGGCCTTATTTTACTGGCTTCAACCTCCACTACAACATTCAATGGGAATGGCTTAGAGTGGACATCCTTACCTTGTTTCCAGTCACAGCATGGAAGTATTTTGTCTTTCACTCATCCTTAGCTTTTATTCCTTCTTGTAAATTCTTGACAAGCCGTAAGGGGTGGGTGACCTTTTTGGACTGATTGGAGTTTGCCCTGAAGTTATTATCTGCCGTGGGTGGTTTGCTTTTTTTTAACCCTCAAGTTTTTTTACATTGAGATACAGTTTACATATAAAATTCATCTTTGCAAAGTGTAAAATTCAGTTTTTAATATATTCACAGGTTATACAACCATCACCACTACCTAATTCCAGAACATTTTCATCTCTTCTAAAAGAAATCCTGCACATGTTAGTACTCAGTTCCCATTTCCCCCTCCTCTCACCCCTTGACAACCACTCATCTACTTTCTGTCTACATAGATTTGTCCATTCTGGACATGTCATATAAGTGGGATTATGTAATATGTGGCTTTTGTGTTTGGCTGATTTTACTCAACAGTGTTTTCAAGGTTCATCTATGGAGCAGCATGTATCAGTACTTCATTCTTTTTTGTGGCTGAATAATAGTCTACTGAAAGGACATAACCACATTTTGTTTATTCATTCATCAGTAAATTGATGGACTTCTGGGTTATTTCCACATTTCTGGCTCTTATAAATGATGCTACTATGAACATTTTCTGTACACGTTTTTGTGTGAGTATATGTTTTCAGTTCTCTTTGGCATAATGCTAAGAGTGGAATTGTTGTGTTATATAACACTGCCTAACTCTTTGAAGAACTGCCAAACATCTTCCAAGGCAGCTGCACCATTTTACATTCCCATCAGCAATATATGTAGTTTCTAATTTCTCTGCATCTTTGCCAACATTCGTTATTGTCTTTTATTATAACCATCTTAGTGAAATCTTTGCCCTTGTTTAGCACAAATATGAATTAGGATTAAAATTGTGTTTGTTGAAATAATTTCCCCAACCCAGTGCTTAATTACAGCAAACACTTGGTCCAATTTTACAGGTGGGAAACTGACATAAAAGAGGTCAGATTGCAGCTAGTCAGATTAAATTTTAAGCTATTCTGGATTTGATTTAGGCCACCGTTAAAACCGTGAGGGAAAATAGAAAACCAAGCCAGTTTGGTTTGTAAGTGACCTGTCTGGTGTCTGCCTGCTGCACAGTGAAGCATGTCTGCAGTGGCAGGGTTTCAGGCGAAGTTTCCGGTGCACTGATACTGGAAAATCTACAGGAAAGCAATTCAGCCATACCCATCTCTTCTCATCAGTCCCAGTCAATTTAAAAACCTGGCTTAGATTGTACCTCTTCCTGAAAATGTTCTTGATTAACTCTGTTTGGCTGTTTTAATAACTTTGAACATTCTATTAATGCTTTTTTTCTACTAGAGTCTTGGTTTTATTTTCTGTTTTTTTCAAATTAGTCATAAGCTATCTTTTTTTAAAACATTTTTTATTGATTTATAATCATTTTACAATGTTGTGTTACTATCTTTTTAATTTATCCTTCATAATACTTTATTCATAGGGTCATAAATAGTTTAGGTCACTTACAATGCTTATGCAACTCAGACATTAATTAGTTATTGCACACGGTTTCTAGGACAGTGGGTGGTATATTCTAACTTGACTAAGAATCACAAGAAATACTTTAAAAGTTAGATTCCCCACCCCTTGGACTCGAAGATTCCCTAGTGATTTTGATGCAAATATTCCAAGAACGACTGTTTGAGAAATATTTAGTGTTGGTAACAGGAACTTCTTTCATCCGAATTTTGGAAACCAGGACACCTTTTGGGGCAGCACCCTCTAGATTCAGTCATTCAGCATTTACTAAGCAGCCTCCAGCCTGTGTCAGGCCCACCCTCAACAGTGACGGCTGGAAAAGAATGACACATGCTGTTACAAATAGATTCTCTGTTAAACTCAACCTGTGGAGTAACCTCTTGGCTGTTGTAACATGACTAACTTCCAGGAGGTGGCACCAGACCACTTCTCTGGCTATACTGTTTCTATTGGCATGGTTTTACTGTGGGCCTCTTATCCAGTAAGTAAATATAAAGGTGTCCATAATATTTGAAAAGAGCTTAATTATCCTTTTATAACAGCATAGATGAGATCATTATACTTCTGGGAAGAAAGCAGTTATACACATGGAAGGTAAGGTAAGGAACTTATTAAGTAATTACAGGTATTTTACATGAACCACATAATCCTACAACCTTGAACGGTGGGAAGATACCCCTCCTCACTTTGCAGATGAGGAGCCTAAAGTGGTCGAGGCTATATAGCTCCTGAGTATCAGTTAAATCCTGAGTTGGGATTTAATTCCAGGTTTATCTGATGCCAAAGTCTATGCTCTAAAGCAGTTTCCCAGAAAAAAAGAGGGAGCAACTGTCTCTTATACTTTGTCTCCTGCTTCTTTTTTATCGATTTTTCTTATCAATTAACCTTCAGCCATCTCTTTTATTTGACTTTTGGCCAAAGGCATCAAAACCTATAAACTTGATGAAATGCACTGTAGTCTGGAGACAGACCTGTGCTAACAGACATCTCTTGCGTGGAGAATTGAGAAAGGCAGGATTCTGTGACTTGTCCACATCGGTCCTTCGGGGTCCTTTTGGTCTGTGTGGTGCCAACTGGCTAATAGGAGAGCAAAACAAATTTCAGGCTTTGTTTCGTCCTGTTTCTTCGATAGCAAACCCGTAAAATAATAGAAAAGCAAGTATAATGAAATCTTTGAATTCACTTTAGCATAATGTTCTGCTGTAACTCATGGTTAATCTCTGCATACAACTTTGCGCCAACCCTTTTACTTCCTCCTAAGGCCTCTAGTGAAGGGTACACCATTTCCAGTGAGGCCCCACAAATTGTCACATGAAGGGAGTTTTCACCAAGATGCATATGAAATAGAAATGAAAAGGTTAAACTTACAGCTCCATGTTTTTAAAGTTTTCCTGACAAACGTCAAATTCTCAAAACATCCACCATTTTGCAGTGTTGCTTTGTGCAGTGTCACCCTTTGAATTTTGAGATCTTGCTCCTGAAGGAAGTATACTCTGAATTTGCCTGAGATTAACACTCGTTCCGAGCAATTCAGAAACAGAATAGCCAGTTTAGACTCAGTGTTGTAGCTGCCCTGAAAGCTTTGCTTCTTCACCTTCCAAATTTCACCTCCTTCGCCCACAAACCTCAGCAAAAGGGCAAAACCAATAGTCACTGTTTCTCAGCATTTCACACTATACAATATTCTGTTGTGTGCTTATTTTGGTTTTGATCTAAATAAAGGGATTAGATTTAGATAAGCCGAGCCAATCTCTAAAAAAATTCTCTTCAGGCTACAATGTAACCCAATTTTATGACTGAAAAAAAGGCTTCTGGATTTGAGCAAGGTTGTTGGGAGCAAGTTCAATAGTGATGGGAAGTAGAAGCCAAATTTCTTTCAAAAAAAAAATTTAGGAGGTAGGGAAAATGGAGAAAATTATCTATTTTTGAAAACATAATGGTGTAGAAAAAGATGGAAGTTTGGAGGTTAGAAGAGGGACTTTTCTCTGGGAGGGGAGAGTCCAGTTGGCTGTAGGCTCAGAGGAGGGCAGCAATAGAAGGGGACAGACTGCAGAGGCAAGAGAGGTGCTATTCTTGGAGGAAAGTCCTTGAGGGGATGGGATCAGGGATCAGCATTAGAAAGGAGAAGAATACTACTTTCTGGAAGAGAGGAGGGGCTGGGGAAATTCGGTGAAAAGTCAAAAGGGAAGCTGACTGGAGCGGTCGTATGGGATGGCCTCAGTTACTCCTGTTAAGCTTAGGAGGCCGAGGGCGACCAGGGCAGTGGACCATGGGATCCCGTGGTAACAACCGCAGAGGCTGGACGTGAACTGATGGTCCACGGTTAGGGAGCTTTCACATTGTCCATGAACCAGAAGTAATGACAGTCTTTTCTGTTGTATGTAGCTGAAAGGTATTTTTGTCTGTTATTTCACAACAAACATGATTCGACCCAGATGGTATCTACTAATCATTTAAAAATACGCAGACTTAGGGATGGGGATTGCTTGGGTGTTACACACCTAGTATGTATTGTCATGTGCAGCTTTCATTTAGCAGCCTCTGTTTTTTTCCCCTCCTTTTCTATTTTAATTTTTTATCTCTCATTCTTAGTCTAGAAACTGATCATAAGGTCCCTAACGTATGAGTTTCAACTTTGATGCTAAATCACCCTCCTCCCCCCGTGTAGAATTATTCTGAGACTTTTCTAGTTCCGGATACATGATTTACAGCAACCCAACAGGTGTAACAAGTGCTAACATTCTACTGAAATACTTTAAATAACACATGTACCCCCAGATACAAAGTGAGTGATGCTTCTCACTCATTCAACAAATTTATTGATTCTCTAACGCGCTGGGCGTTTTGCTGAGCAAGATGAGGAACAGAATTAAACCAGACATTTTCTGTCACAGACAAGTCAACTCAAAACACCAAGGAGGCGGGTGCAGCTGCGAGAGAGCTGTGTGCACAGCTCCACGAGGAAACAGAGGGAACGCAGCCCAGGCAGGTAAGCAGCAGCCCCTGGGAGGTGACATCTGAACTGGACTTTTTTTAAAAGATGACTAAGGATTAGCTTTGTGGTTTTTGGAGGTCAGAGAGAAGAGCGCTGGAGCAGAGAAGCACCCTGTGCAGAAGCAGTCAGTGCTGAGTGAGCCGTGTTGACTGAGTAAGGAAACAGTTTGCCTGGATGAAATACTGGACGTGGAGTCTGAGAGCAAGAAAAGGCTAGGATGAAGCCAGAGTTTCTGGCTTGGGCTGGTGTACGAATGCTAGTGGCTTTCATGAAACAAGCGAGGCCTAAGTTTGAGGGAACAGGGTTCAGTTGGGGGATATTACATGTGTAGTGACGAGGCATCCTTGTGGAGATGAACAATTTGAAGTCGGCTTTACAGGTCAGCTCACGAAAGATTTAAGGGTTTAAGACAAGAGATACAGAAACAGACTGTGAGAGGTTGAGTCTTGGGATATATCTACAAACCATCCCAAATCTCAGTGGCTTAACATAGAAAGCTGAGTTCTTGCTCACGCTGTCTGTCCAGTGCCGACGCAGGACTCTGCCTCAGGCTGCAGGCACAGGGCCGGGCCTGTCAGCCGGGAGCTGGAGCAGGCGGCTCCGCAGTCCGCGTGGCGCTGGGTGGGAGGCTGTGGCCAGCCCCTGCATGCTCTGGCCCCGAGGTGACAGGTCACTCTACTTCTGCCCTGTTGGTGGGAGTGGTCACATGGCTCTAACCAACCACAAAGGGGCTGAAAAGCAGTGTTGTGTATGCCCAGAAGGGAAAGAAAGGAACTATTTGTATAAGTAAAAAACTGACATCTCTGCCACTTTATATGTACCATGCAGCTTTGCAGTTAAGCCAGCTATCATACCTTCAGGCTCATCACACAAAGCTTATGCTCCACTAATACAGAGATGGCATGCAGTTCCCTGAACACGCCGTTACTCACACTTTCATTCCACAGGCACCTTCAACATGCATCTTGATGCCTTTGTGTCCCATTTGCTGTGCCCAACACATCCTCTTCTGTCCCTCGAATGATGAACTCAAGCTGCAACACTGACTCCTTGAAACCTTTCCTGTCTCACAGGCAGGGCTGGGCATTCCTTCTGCTCTGCGTCATCACCAAGATTGGTAATCTACAGATCCATCGCCTCTACTAAGCTGTAACTCTTGAAGGCCTGTTATTCCATTCATATATTTAATATTTTCCATTATACAACACAGTACCTATGTGTTCAAAAGAAAGATTTGAACCTTGGACCGACCATTTGCTACATCTGTAATCTTTGGTAATGTACAAGGATTTACTTTAAATTTTCTGTGTTTAATTTTCTCTGTGCCATGGTTTCCTCACAGAGTTGTTACTAGGATTAAATTAGACAATGTGTGATAAACGCATAGTGCCTGGCACAGAGTGAAGCTAAAAAACATCACCTGCAATAATTTTTTTAATTGAAATATGCTTCACATATAACTTTGTATAAGTTTAAGGTGTATAACATGTTATTTGATATATTTATGTGTTGCTATGATTGCCATTGTAGGGTTAGCCACCACCTTTATCACATATCATTTGTGGTGCGAGTAAAATCAAGTCTCTTAGCAAGTTTGATGATTACAATACAGTTATTGTCTGTCATTACTATACTGTGTATTAAATCTCCAGGACTTACGTATCTACTAGTTGCCAGTTTGTACCCTTAAACAGTATCTCTTATTCCCCCATCCCCACCCACCTGGTATTTACCATTTTACGCTGTTTTTATGAGTTCAGGTTTAAGAGTCCATATGTAAGTGATACCATACAGTATTTGTCTCTGACTTATGTCACTTAGTATAATATCCTCAAGGTCCACCCACACTGTCACAAATGGCATATATGCTTTGCAAGTATTTTCTCCCATTCTATAGGCTGCCTTTCCATTTTGCTGGTTTCTTTTGCTGTGCAGCTTTTTGGTTTGATGAGGTCCTACTCGTTAATTTTTGCCTTTGTTGTTTCTGAGGTCATATATTAAAAAAAATCATTACCAAGGCCAATATCGAGGAGCTTCTTTCATTTTCTTCTAGAAGTTTTATGGTATCAGGTCTTATGTTTAAGTCTTCGATTTTGAGTTAATTTTTGTGAGTGGTGTAAGAGAAGTCCAATTCCTTTTTTCTGCATTTTATTATCCAGTTTTCCTAATGTCATTTGTTGCAGTAACTATCCTTTCCCCATTATTCTTGGCTCCCTTGTCTAATACTAGTTGGCCATGAACGTGGGGTCTTAATTCTGGGGTCCACTGTCTATTCCATTGGTCTGTGTCTCTTTTTGTTTAATAGAGGTACAGGGGGTGGAACCCAGGACCTCGTGCATGCTAGGCATGTGCTCTACCACTGAGCTATACCCTCCATGTGTCTCTTTTTATGCCAGTACTATATTGTTTTAATCACCATGGTTTACAGTGTAGTTTGAAATCAGGAAATGTGATGCCTCCAGCTTTGCACTTCTTCCTCATAATTGCTTTAGTTTTTTGGGGTCTTTTGTGGTTTCATACAAATTCTTACGATACCTTTTCTATTTCTGTGAAAAATGCCATCTGACTTTTGATAGGGATTGCACTGAATCTATAGATGGCTTGGGGTAGTATGGACATTTTAACAATATTAATTCTTCTGACTCATGTGCATGGGGTATCTTTCCAATTGTGTCATTTTTTGATTTCTTTCAGGAAAGTCTTGTACTTACTGACAAGATCTTTCACGTCACTGATTAAACGTATTCCTGGTATTGTGACACTTCTGTGAGTAGGACAGCTTTCTTTCTTGGATGCGTCACTGTTGGTGTACAGAAATGCAGCCGTTTTTTGTATGCTGACTTTGTGTCCTGAAACTTTAGTAAATTTGTTGATTGGCTGTAACCGTTTTTGGTTGAGACTTTGGGATTTTCTATGCAGTCATCCCTTGGTATCTGTGGGGCCTGATTTCAGGAACCCCCACCAATACCAAAATCCATGGATGTGCACTAAATAAAATGGTATAGTATCGTTGGCCCTCTGTACCCATGGGTTCTGAAACCATAGATTCAAGTGACCCCAGAATTCAACCCATGGATACAGAGGGCTAACTGTATATAAAATCATCATCTGCAAATAATGAAAATTTCACTTTTTCCTTTCTGATTTGGATGCCTTTTCTTTCCTTGCCTTGCCTAATTGCTCTAGTGAGGACTTCCAACCCTAGTATTGAGTAAGTGGTGAGAGGGCATCCTTGTCTTGTTCCTGATCTTAGAGGAAAATCTTTCAATTTTTCATTGTTGAGTGTGTTTGCTGTGGGCATGTCACACAAAGCGTTCATTATGTTGAGGTGTGTTCCTTCCATATCAAATCTGTTGTGGGTTTTTATCATGAAAAGATGTTGTATTTTGTTACATGTTTTTTTCCTGCAGCTGTTGAGATGATCATGTGATTTTTATCTTTCATTCTTCTAATGTATTTTTTGACATTTATTGACTTGCATCTGTTGAACCATCCTTACATCCCAGGGATAAATTCCACTTGGTCATATATTTAAGTGCTCCTATGTTGAATGCATGTGTCTTTATCATTGTTGTATCTTCTTGCTTATTGACCCCCTGTATCATGACATAACGACTTTCTCTGCCTCTTGCTGTATTTTTGGCTTAAGGTCTAGTTTGTCTGATAAATAAGTATGGTTATCCCCACTTTCCGTGGTTCCATTCCATGGACAATCTGTGCATCTTTAAAGCTGAAGTCAGTCTCATGAAGGAAGCATATAGTTGGGACTTTTACTCAATCCAGCTACTCTGCCTTTTGATTGGGAATTCAATCCATATGTTTGGAGTAATTATTGATATACAAGGACTTACTGTTGGCATCTCAATGGTTACCTTCTGGTTGTTTTGTATTTCCACTGTTCCTTTCCCCTCTGTTTCTGTGTTTCCCCCACTCTGTTTCTCTCCATCTTTGTGAACTGGTGATTTTCTACAATGATATGCTCTTGTTTTCTTTTTCTAAAACCTTACATGAATTACTCTAGATTTTTGCTTGGTGGTTACCATGAGGCTTATCTAAAACATTTTATAGATAACACAGTCCATTTTATGCTGATAGCAGCTTATTGTCATTTGCCTATAAAGACCCCCTCCTTACGCTCCCTTTTATATTTTTGATATCACAATTTTTACATTGTATATTCATCAAGTTAGCTATATTTTAAATATTCTTTTCCTTTAATCTTTATACTATAATCAAGTGGCTAATACACCATCCTACTATAGAATTAGAGTTTTATAAATTTGAGTATGTATTTTTCGCCTTCACCAGTGTACAGGTGTATTCATGTCACTAATCAGCCTCTTCTCATTTCAGCATTTCTTGCAAGGCAGGTCTAGTGTGGTGAACTCCCTCAGCTTTTGTTTGTCTGGGAAGGTCTTTATTTTTCTCCTTCATATCTGAAGAATAACTTTGCTAGATAGAGTATTCTTGGCTGGCAGTTTTTATCTTTCAACACTTTGAATATGTAAAAATATGTAATTCCACTGTCTCCTGGACTGTAGGGGTTTAGGTGAGAAATCAGCTGATTTCCCAATGGGTGTTCCCTTGTAGGTTACACTCTTCTCCCCCTGGCTGCCTTTAGGATTCTTTCTCGTTGATGTTTGGTAGTTTCACCATAGTGTGTCTTGGAGAAGGTGTTTCACATTGAGAAAATAGGGTGATCTGTTAGCTCTGTGAATTTGGATGTCCAGGTCTCCCCCCAGGTTTGGGAAGTTTTCACCTAATATTTCTTTAAATAAGCTTTCTGTCCCCTTCTGGCTCCCCAGTTCTAGTATATGCTCTCTGCATCGGGGCCCCTAGGTCACGCAAGCTTTCTCTGCTCTCTTATTCCGAGTCATCTCAGAATCCTCAGCCCTCAGTCACTTACTGTCTTCCGCCTGCTCTGGCTGCTGCGGGTGCTCTCTGCTGCACTCTTCACCTCATTCACTGCAGCCTTCAGCTCCAGAATTTGTTTAGTTCTTTATTTCTACCTGTTCGGCAAGGAGGTCATCTTGTTCGGGTGTTTTCCATCCTATTATCATTGAACTACCTTCCTGAGTTTCCTTGTAGCTAACTTTCTTCAGAGCAGCTCTTCTGGGTTTGTTATGTGTTCTGTGGCTTTGAGCTCAGTTGTTGGAGAATTCCTGGTATCTTTTGGGGGTGACGTGTTTTCTTGATTTTTCATGCTCCCTGTTTTTGTGTTGCTGTTTTTGCATTTGAGGTAGCAGACACCTCCTTAGATCTTTACCGGCTGCCTCAGGCTGGGTACTGATGGTCGCTGTTACTCCACGAGGGGTTTCCTCCATTCACAGGTCTGCTCTACTCTTCTTGTTCCGCCTGGTTGCAGAATTCTTAACCTTTTGCGTTTCCTCCTCTTCTTAGAACTCACCAGGCTGGTTGCTGGAAGCCTCTCTTTTGTTTTCCAGCAAGTGGTGTTATAGCTCCAGGTGTAGTTTCTCGCTTATCCACAGACCCTGGTCCATTTTTCTGAGAACACTCTGATTACCAGACCTGCTCCCACCGCCGCACTCAGGAGCGTGCAGAAGGATCTGACCATGGAGTGGGAGGAGGTGTGGGTATAGCACTTGGGGTACTGGCGGTGCCCCACGGACCCACTGGGGAAATCCCTCAGTGGGGTACATCCAGAGGCTGGTGGGCAGACTTCCTGCTGGAGTCCTGAAACAGTCAGCAGGAGCCATGCTTCTTTCATGCCCTCGATATTCTTATTTGCTTCCTTCACTGTCTCTTCCCTTCCTTCAGTCATGGAGGTCCACCTCAGGGCTCTGGGTGCTGCTGGGGAGAAACAGGTTTCTCCAGGCGCCACCCAATCAATTGGGCCAGCCTGGCACCCGCTTGCTGCTTCCCACCTCCTCTGCAGGAGAGGCCGCCCCGCGCAGCTGGTACCTGGTAGGCAACTGTCGACAAAAGAGAATGTTTCCTTTTTACGTTTCTGCTGTAAAGTTACTAACACACTCCATCATTTACTTGTACAAAAACTTAATAATATTAAAGAGGACAAAACTAGTTTGTTTGAAGACTAGAAATAAGTACCCATTATGGTAGATTCTCATTTATGAACTTAGGAAAGAACAGTTTAAAAGAAAAATGGCATTGTTTGAAATCACTTACCTACAAGTTTTTTTAATGTTCTATAATTATAAAATATTAAAGAAAAATGGATATGGTAACAGTGAAAGTGACAGTCATCTTTCATCTGTACTTCTAAAGAACAAAAAAATGTTCCAGAAAAGGACAACTGACTAAAGATTACAGGAATAAATGACAGAACACTAATAGACACCTGACCGGTTTATTGTAAGAAACACCTTTACTTTGGCCCAGTTAACAAGGGAGCTCTCAATATAATTAAGAGGTCTTCACTTTCCCTTTTATTCCAAGGGAATAAATATGATCATGCTTAACGGAGGGAAAACAAAAGAGGAAGAAGATATTTTAAATGTGTGGGGGAAATGTGGGAGTGACAATTCAAACAGAAACACAGGCTTAGCTGCTTTTATATGGTGGCGTTTTGTTATTGCTTATATAAGTGGTATATGAGGGGTACTAGCTTTTAAAAATCTAGTAAAAAGTGGTAGAACTTTTGGCAATTTTTGTTCTTAGTTATTAGGCAATGCTTCTGTACTAGAAAAAAATAGGTTCTTATAGCTGTAAATTAATAATCACAATTTAACAATCATTTCATATTGCAGACTTAGGTGTTGCACTTCATCTTAGTGGGCGGTAATCCGCAAGTAGTATACAATGGGATTTATATACGTATCTTAGCAGGAGACAAAGGTGATGTGAGCATCACTGTTAATGATTTTCACTTTTAAAAATGAATTTTAAAGGAAGTTTTATCAAACTTAAGAGGACTCTTTCATAGCCCGGAGAAATGTAATTTAACTCAAATTTTTAACAAATTAAAAGAAAATGTGTAATATAAATTAAAATGCATTTAACAAGTTCCAAATATACTTATTATTAAATATATAGATGTTAGCTCTGGTACATAAGAAAATATTTACAACTGATAAAAAGCACATATTGTAGAATATACGTGTTCTATGTATAAAAATAAGTCAAATATTTATAGTCCAGACCAAGGGATCTTTTCTAAGCCAGGTTTTATCCGTGCAGCTCTATTACAATACCATCTCATTAGCATTACTGGAACACATACATGCATGGAAGAAATTTAAGAATAATCTCGATTTAAAGCTCATACTGCCTTCTGAGGGCCTGTACATCTTCTAAGGTAAAACGTGGGCTTGGTGTGTCTGAGAGGTCATCAAAGAGCTGTTTAATTTGCTCTTTTTGGCCCATGCTAATCAATGTCAACATCATCTGAAAGAAAGAGGAAAATTAGATTAGCATGCAAATTAACATTTTAAAGTTATAAAAACCCTAAAAATAATCAATCTCTATGAATAAGATGTTCTGCCACCTACCTTAAACCTTTCTGCTTCACTCAGATACAAAAGATGCTGATACACCAAAGAGGGATCTTTATCAATAAGATTATTTTTCAGAGACTGAATGAGGAGGAGGAACGTATCCCCCTCCAGCTTGTTACTCAACAACACTGGCAAGTCTTTCGGTTCCGTGATGGCTAAAAGGTGTGCACAGGCCTCTCCGTCTTTCCGAGCGCTGAGGGCGCTGATGAGCTGACCAAACTCGTAGGCGTTGTTGGGCTTGGCGATTGGCAGCTGCTCGTGGAATTCTCGTGGCCCGTTGCTCGTGTCCCCCTTCTCAAAAGCAAGGCAGTGGGTGGAGACCTCCTCCGAGGTCCTTTCAGGCTCTTTATGGCCTCCATTCACCTTCATGAGGAAAAAAAACTGCACTGTGACACAAACGACAGCCACTGAGCACATCCTAAGTTACCTTTCTTAAAGTGGGAAGGAACTGAAAACCACAAGGGGACTGTATTTTAGTCAAGTTCTAAGTGAAAAATGTCTCATTTGTAATAAATCATAAAATCTACTTTTTTCAAGAAGAGAAGTTTTAAGGTATAAGTATCCATTCATAAACATACTCTTTTAAAGTTAAAAATTTTTTTGACATTGAAAATATGACAGTAAAATTTCTTATAATTTTCCATGAATAAAAGCTACTATATAAAAGACCTATAACCACCTTCTCTTTTTCATGATAAATTTTACATTGACTTATTTTCTTACATTTAACAGAGAAATGAACTCATATTTTTCAGTTTTCTTAAAACAGTTTTGCCTTCTCTCCAGAGGGAAGAAGCTTCCTAGTCTCTCACGTTAGCCTCTTACTCTTAGTGGAAATGGAAGCTGACAGATGGTCTGACACTGGCACTCATGAATGCAGAGGAACTCATGAGCTGACATCCTTCACTAAAGCAAAGGCCTGAGTTATGTGAAGTCACACAGGGAGGTTTGCATCTAGGGAAGTCCAGGATCCCTGGCGAGGCCAGTCTCGTTCCAGTGTACTGAAAAGGTCTGAATCAAGCGGGGAGAGGGGAACATCTCTCCGTGAGGTGTGGCCTGCAGGGCCACTGAAACTGAATCAGTTGTAGGGTTCTCTCCACAGTCACAGGCGCCCAGGGCAATCTGGAGTGCAAGCAATCAACCCCCCAGGCCCGGTGGCGCTGGGGAGGGAGCAGAGAAGGGAGACCCCAGACTCCCAGCACCTCCCTGGGCCCACGCTGGGAAGTGCAATGGCTAATTATCACAGCAAAGGAAACGTTTTGACATTATAATCGGTTAAAATTTCTTCACTGATCATCAGAATTAAAAGTTTTAAATTTTTCTGGTAGAACTCATGGAATGTGACCTAGGAAACCAACATGCATATAGGATCCCCAAAAGAGTACTTCCAAAGATAATCAAATACAAATACCTCTTGAATCTCAATTTTCCTTCTCTCCTTTTCTTTGTTGAATGATGCTGCACCATCCTCAGTATTAAGGATTCTGGTTACCTCTTCCAGTTCCATCTTTGCCTCGACAACACCTGGGTCTAGCAGGAGAACTTTATTGAGGTCGTTTAAACTTTTCTGATAATTCTGAAAGTAGAAAGGCAGAGAAAATAATTTCCATAAATAAAAGAAGGAGCACAGATGCGCCCGAGTAGGGGTGAGAATGGTGAGGGGGGTGTGTGGTGTGTGTGCGCTGGGTTCCCGTTAGGACCACGGTTACAAAGGAAGGCCTATGGGGTTAAGTCTTGGGCTGAAATATCACAACCCATATCACAGTGAACATCCTCCGCAGAAGAGCGAGCACGGAACCTGGAGTGAGGTCAGGTCTGTATCACCACTTCATGGTCTCTGACGCACACAGGCATGTGCCATCTGCTAATGAACAGATGAAAGAATGGACATCCTCACATCAGCACCTCCCAGCAGTGAAACCTGAACAAGAGCCTAGAACCTTTCTGAGTTTCAGTTTTCTCATCTTTAAAATAAGGATAACGAAAGCTTTATTCTAGTTTTCACAAGGCTGTGCCAAGTCATAAATGAATTAATAAAATAATGAATGGTTTAAACCTATAAAGGGCTGTTATATTAGTTGTTACCATAATATCTTGTTCCACAAACCCTTCGAAGTTACTCACTGTTCAAACCGGCCAGCGTCAACAATGATTAATTGACAGAGTCACACAATACACTGGAGAGGTTGAGGGGAATGAAAAGGAATCTAAGTAATGAAACACAGCGTGGAACCTGGTGGCAGAGACAGATGCCACAAAATCACAGTCTGCTGTGACAGGCCATATTCTAGAACTACGGGCTACACCCATGTTTTAATTAAACCAAAATTAATTCTGTGAGGAGGTGGAGAATTCCAATGATGTGTAACAGCTCAAGTATTCATGACACATTGAAACCAGAGTGCACGGGACACAGGCACAGGCAGAACAAGCCAGTGATGCTGTGACATTCCTGGGGCCTAGCTGCGAGGCCACTTCCCCCACCCCCATCCAGTAACACACCAGAGCAAGAGTGGTATGTCTACAGGGATGACCTTAAACCTGATCTAACTTACTTTTTTGAAAAGGTAAATTATTTACAAACCACAGTACATGAGTACTATTAATAACAAATCTCCACACAGCCCTGTGTCACAGCAGCACAGGTGGAACCTGCCCCAGAAAAACAAATGACATCGTATTTCCATCCTAAGTGTTGCAGGCAGGGAGCCAGGTGGAAGGGGGGCCGGCGGGGCCAGCTGAGGGAGGAGCAGTAGCTAATTCTCACCATTTGTAGCATTTTGCAAGGAGTGTTACTGTGCTCTCATAATAGCCCTGTAAGTACTTTCATTGTCCCCACTTAAAGAGGAGACTGAGGCACAGAAAGGTACTCTGTGCGATGAGCAAGGCAGCAACGAGCAGAAGGTGGACGATCAGACACTGGCTCAGGTGAGAGGCCGGGAAGTGGAGATCTGTGCCCGCAGCCTTGGAAACGGGAGGCCAACGCCGTGGGAGCCGGCAGGCTTTCTGTTTCCAAGGAATGTCTGTGCTACTGAGCAACCTGTTTGGTTGGAGGAAACCTAAGAAACCAAGAAATGCACTTTAATTATGTGTTCGGACAGAGGGCAGGACAGCAGGAGAAGAGGAGGGGCTGGATCCTGGAGCCACACAGACAAGACCCGTCTCCACACTCCTGTGCCAGGAGCAGGAGCACGCGGGGGAAGGACAGCCGTGCCCTGGCCCTCATGGGAACTTATGAAGGGAAACAATAAGAAAACAAACGAATGAGTAAATAAGAAGAGCATGGACTGTCATGCATGCATTTAAGAAAAGCAAGGGTTGGGAGGGATACTAATGAGGGGGAAGGAGCCTCTGTTCTAATGCAGCTGTCAGAGAACACAAGGCCTGGAGGGAAGGAGGGAAGCCAGCCACACACAGGGGAGGGAAGAGCAGAGCTCAGACCAAGAGAAAGTGTGGCTCCGGCAAAAACGAAGACAGTGAAAGTTACTAACGACCTTATTAGGCCTTAAAGAAAAAAGGTAAAGTATAATCAGGTGTCTGCAGTAACACGTACTATTAGTAAATGTGCTTAACCTACAATTATTTTATAAGATATTACTATTTTTGATACTTCTGACCCTACAGCATCCCCAGTTGGCTGTAAACTCCTGAAGTGGGCACCATGTCTTACTCACCTCTGTGCTCCCAAAGCCTGACACCAGATGACATTCAGTAAAAGACACAAGTTGTAATTAAAAGCAAAATGTTCCATTATCTTTTCCTATGAAGAACAGCTATACATTAAGGAAAGCCCTTTAATGTTTCAAAACTGACACACAGGAGGAAAAAAGAAGCCCACTAGAAAACAAACCAAAGATCTGAGAGAGCAGAGGGTTCAGCTAGGAGCCACGGGCAGGCCCTGCTCCCCGCAAGCCCCTGCGCACTGCCCCCAGTCACACGGGGAAGCGGGGCCAGGCGTGAGTTCTGCTGCATTTTACCAGCAGCTGCGGCCTCTGAAGATCCTCAATTTAAATTCACTTGGCACACACTCAAACTACAGGGGATATAAATCAAGCTATAAGAAGTCAAACCAGAAAAACAAGCTGCCAGCCTCATAATCCAGGGGGATAGGGTTACTCAAATTCGGGATCAGCCTTCTGTGTGACAATACAATTTTCAGCATTCCATCCGAGGAAGTATTCAATTCTGGTCTTTCACTAGGTACACCTTCTCAGAGTCAAGTAAACGAGACCAAAGAGTCAGGCAGCGGGTATAGGATAAACGTGCTGAGTCTGGATACACATAGACTCGTGAGGCATGCAGACCACATGGACCCCTCATGGACCCAAATCCATATGTTCAAAAGCAGCGGAGTAAATTTTCAAAGAGCATCTTTTAACTCATGGTGCCACATACACAGGGAATCTTCACGTGATATTTACAAATTATTATGTTGCTAACAGAAAGGGGCCATTAGGGCTCGGTCACCTGGGCACCTTGAACACACAGTGAACACACTGTGAACACAGAATCCCGTGGCTGGGAGCTGCTGGGTTGGTGAGTGGGCGTCCAAGGGCCGGGAGGGTGGCACACCCCAGCTCCCTGAGGACAGACGCTGCTGTGCTTGAGCCCCTCCTGGACCCTGTGCACCTCTTCACCTGGCTGTTCGTCTGCATCCTTTACAACAAACTTAGAAGGGCCGGGCAGGGCTTGGGGGGAGGTCAGGCTCCACTGGGAATGGGGGTCCTATCATGGCATCCGCACAGGTGTGGCTCCTGCAGCCTGAGGGCTCCAGGATCCAGAAAAGCCTCATCGCTCGATGCACGGATCGAACTCATGATAGAGGACACAAGGCATGATCACCCTTGCCCAACTAAACCTAAGTTTTACGGACTACAGTTTTAGGTATTTCCCTGTCAGTGATGGGCATGGGATTAAAAGAACTATCTCAAACTCAACAAGGTCTAAACTCCCTCGAGGCTCCCCCTCCTGCTGTGCGGCCTCTGTCATCACATCCACTTGGCCACTGACACAGATGGGGGCAGGGGCAGCAGCCCTTCTGTTCCTTCCCCTTCTTTCCCCCGTATGTCTGACTGCTCCATGCGGCCTGTCACCTTGACCCTCAATCCTCAGTTAATCCCTCACCTTCTGTTATGCGCCGAACTGTGTCCCCTGAAAATTCCTAGGTTGGAGTCCTACCCTACAGTACCTCGGAATATAACCACATTTGGAAACAGTTTCTTTAAAGAAAAAAGTTTCTTTAAAGAGGTAATCAAGTCAAAATGAGGTCATTAGGGTGGGTCCTCATCCAATATGACTGGTGTCTTTATAAGAAGAGGAAATCTGGACACAGGCATGTACAGAGAAGAGACGAAGTGAAGACACAGGGACAAGACAGCCAGGGAGAGGTGCCGGAACACATCCTTCCGGCACGGCCCCCAGAAGGGACCAACCCCGCCCACACCCACACTGTAATCTTACACTTCTAGTCTTCAGAACCGTGAGAAGATAAATTTGCTGTTTCCGCCACCAGCTGCCGTACTTTGTTAGGGCAGTCGGAGCACGCTTACACACCTTCTCTCTCCCCTCTGCCATTACTTTCCTGTAGGCACCTGCTGCTCGGCTTGCTGGCCTCTCACCCATCTCCCTCCTCCACGCTGGGAACCCTTCTGATCCACCACCTACAACATCCCCAAATTGAATCAATCGTGGCACCTTTTCCACCCTTTGGGGGCCCCCCATCACCCTCAGGATCAAGCTTAGCCTCCATAGCATGACCTCTGGGCCTCTTGGGATCTGACCATCCCTCCCCACCCCCACCCACACCTGGCATCCAGCTGTACCAGTTCAGGAACAAGGCCATAAAAATACACATAAGAATGTCACAGCAGCTTCATTCATGACAGCCCCAAACGGGAAACACCTAAATGTCATAAACTGGTGAAGATGTGAAACAAACTGTGGTATATTCATACAACTCAGTAATAAAAAGGAACAATTCCTGATACTCATACAGTAAGGATGAAACTGAGACGCCATGCTGAGCAAAAGAAGCCAGACTAGAGGACATGCTGCATGATTATATTTATGTAAATGTCAAAAAAAGGCAAACATCTCCAATGATAGAAATTAGATGAGTGGTTGCCTTAGGGTCTGGGTGGAAGGAGGGAGATTAAGGTCAATGGACATAGAGAACTTTCCGGAGAAACGGAAATGTTCTGTTCTTGTTGGGGTGGTGGCTGCGAAGGAATGTACATTATTCAAAAATCAATGACTAAACTAAGAAAACAATCCCATTTACAACTGCATCAAAAAGAATAAAATACCTAGGAATAAATCTCACTAAGGAGGTGAAAGGCCTCTCACTGAAAATGAAGACACTGATGAAAGAAACTGAAGATGACACAAATAAGAAAATGTTCAGTGCTCATGGATGGGAAGAATTAATATTGTTAAAATGGCCGCATTATCCAAAGCACTCTGCGGATTCAATGCAATTCCTATCAAAATTCCAATGGCATTTTTCACAGAAACAGAACAAACAACCCTTTAATTTGTACAGTAACACAAAAGACCCCAAACAGCCAAAGCAATCTTGAGAAAGAAGAACAAAAGTAAAGGCATCATGCTCTCTGATGTCAGACTACATTACAAGGTCAGAGCAGTCAAAACAGTATGGTACCATCATAACCGTCCCTCGGATCAGTGGAACAGAATAGGAGAACCCAGAAATAAACCCATGCATATATGGTCAATTAATTTACAACAGAGAAGCCAAGAATTCTCAATGGGGAAAGAGTAGTCTCTTCAAAAAATGGTGTTGGGAAAACTGGACAGCCATATGCAAAAGAGTGAAACTGGACCACTCTCTTATACCATACACAAAAACTAACTCAAAATGGATTAAAGAACTGAATGTAAGACCTGAAACCATAAAAGTCCTAGAAGGAAACACAGGCAGTAAGCTCCCTGACATTGGTCTTGGCAATGATTTTTTTATATTTAACACCAAAAGCAAAGGCAACAAAAGCAAAAACAAATGCGACTACATCAAACTAAAAAGTTTCTGCACAGGAAAGGAAACCATCAACGAAGTGAAAAAGCAACCTACTGAGTAAGAGAAAATATTTCCAAATGATGTATCTATAAGGGGTTAATAATATCCAAAATATATAAAGAACTCATGCAACTTGGTATCAAAAAAAACCAAACAATCCATCTGTATATCTTCTTTGGAAAAATGCCTATTTAGGTCTTCTGTCCATCTTTTGATTGGTTTTTTTTTTTTTGATATTGAGCTGTATGAGCTGTTTGTATATTCTGGAAATTAATCCCTTGTGGGTCGCATCTTTTGCAAATATTTTCTCCCATTTTGTAGGCTGTCTTTTTATTTTGCTTATGATTTCCTTTGCTGTGCAAAAGCTTTTAGGTTTAATTAGGTCCCATTTGTTTATTTTTGCTTTTATTTCCATTACTCTAAGAGAGGGATCCAAAAAATATTGCTGCAATTTATGTCAGAGTGTTCTGCCTGTATTTTCCTCTACGAGTTTAATAGTATCTGGTCTTATATTTAGGTCTTTAATCCACTCTAGGTTTATTTTTGTATATGGTGTTAGAGAATGCTCTAATTTCATTCTTTTCCATGTAGCTGTCCGGTTTTCCCAGCAACACTTCCTGAGGATACTGTCTTTTCTCCATTGTGTATTCTTTCCCTCTGTGTTGCCTTCAGTCTCTTTCATCAGTCTTATAGTTTTCAGAGTACAAGTCTTTTGCTTTCTTAGGTAGGTTTATTCCTAGGTATTTTATTCTTTTTGATGTGATGAAGACATACAGATGAAAAAGCACATGAAAAGATGCTCAACATCACTAATTATCAGAGAAATGCAAAGCAAAACTACAATGAGGTGTCACCTGACACCAGTCAGAATGGCCATCATCAAAAAATCTACAAACAATAAATGATAAAGAAGGGTGTGGAGAAAAGGGAACCCTCCTACACTGTTGGTGGAAATGTAAATTTGGTGTAGCTACCATGGAGAACAGCGTGGAGTTTCCTTAAAAAACTAAAAAATAAAGTTACCATATGATCCAGCAATCTCACTCTTGGGCATATATACAGAAATGATGAAAACTCTTAATTTGAAAAGATACATGCACCCTAATGTTCACAGCAGCACTATTTACAATAGCCAAGACATGGAAGTGACCACAATGCACATCAGCAGATGAATGTCTAAAGAAGATGTGGTATGTGTATGCAATGGAATATTACTCAGAAATAAAAAGAATGAAATAAGTCTACCTGCAGCAACATGGATGGATCTAGAGATTATCATACTAAGTGAAGTAAGTCAGAAAGAGAGAGACAAATACCATATGATATCACTTATATATGGAATCTAAAAAAAAAATGATACAAATGAACTTATTTACAAAACAGAAAAAGACTCACAGACATAGAAAACATATTTATGGTTACCAAAGGGGAAAGGGGATGGGAGAGGAATAAATTAGGAGTTTGGGATTAGCAGATACAAACTACTACATATAAAATAGGTAAATAACAAGGACCTACTGTAAAGCACAGGGAATTATATTCAATATCTTGTAATAGAATCTGAAAAAGAATACATACATACATATATATGTATCATTCTGTAGACTCACACTGCCCACAGGCCATTAAGGCCCAGACCATATGAACTTCCCAAACTCTGGTATGTCTCTACCAAGTTCCTCTGGTGAACACGTCTTCCATTCTGACACCTTCCTTTCCTTCCACCCCACAGACAACCTTCACTAGAGGAATCCAGGCATTGCTGGTGGCCCTCCTTCAGTAATTCAGTAACAAGCCTTCCTGTCCCTTAAAGTGGACTTATAACCAACACCACTCCTTAGAAAATCAGAAAATAAATCATCATTTTTGAGTAGGAAGCAATCTCAGAAATTATCTAGCTCCATGGTACAGTTAGGAAAAATCTGAGACACCTTCCAAGGTTTCAGGACTGATGAGAACAGAACTAAGATTAAATCCCAGGATTATGTCACTCCCATTCCTTGGTCCCACAAGTTATGTTCATGAAAACCACATGAGTTGCTCACAGAGCTGAAACTTACATATTATAATGAAGATCTCACCTTGAGTCCCTTATGAGCAAGGGCTCGTCGATAGCATGCTTTCACATTCCTGTTATCTATCTGAAGAGCCTGATCACAGTCCTGCTTTGCCTCTTCAAACTGGCACAGCTTCAAGTAACAGAGAGCTCTGGTATAATGCAATGGAACTGGGTGTTATGAAAGGTAAAGACAACATTATCTGTACATTTGGACAGCTAACAGGAATCAGAAATAGCTAAGGAAGTCTGTTTCTATACCACAGCTGCTGCAGCTGAAACCTAACATTTTTCTCCAATTATGGCGTTTTCTTGCAATACATGTAATTATGGCCCTGGGACACAATGACTATCGAAATACAGTACCGGCCCTCAAGGAGGCTGCAGTTGAAGGAAGAGGCAGACAGTTAAAATCAGCAAACACAAAATCTGTACTAGATGCTCTGGGAACACAGAGCTAAGACTCTCATCAGATCCGGTGGAGTTGAAGCAAGGGGAGGAGTAGTCAAGGAAGACTTCCCAGAAGAAGTGACATTTAAGTTGATGTCCAGAGTATGACATGAGAATTATCCAGTATGAAGGCATTGGGCTGAGAGTTAAGATGCAGGGAAGGGAGAGTAGAAGCCACAGGTACAGCATGTCAAGTACTACAGTGAGAGAGAACACGGTGTTCTGGACGGACTAAGGAAAGAGCCCTATGGCTGGCGTGTGGGGATGAGGCTGGGAGAGTGGGAGGCCACAACATGAAGGGCCTTGTAAATAATGGCAAGGAGATTGAGCTTTATCCAGAACTTAATGTCAGTCCAGTGATGGGCTTTTAAACAGCCTGACATGTTCACCAGGTCTTAGAAAGATCACTCCAGCTGCAACTTGGAGAATGATAGGGAACAAGACTGCACAGGGACACCCCGGAGGGCACTGCAGACATCTGGGGACAGTCGGTGATGGCTCAGAGCAGGGACTGGCGGTGAGGGTGGAGAGAGGAATTTGGAAGGCAGGACACCTGAGCTGCTGACAGACTGGGAGAGCGAGGCGGCGGTCAGGCACGATGACTGGCCGTGAGTGCAGAAGGGCAGGGCTCAGGTCCACATCAGAGACGGAGACTTGGGAGACAACTAGAAGGCGGTGACCAGAGCTGGGGAGAGGATGAAATGGGCCAGAGAGCACTAGAGCAAAAAAGGGATTTACACCTTTAGAACCCCAAGAATCCCAGGGAAAGAAAAGCCTCACAAAGAGGGAAGGGGGGAGCCCAGCAAGCGAGCTGTCTGCACGGCGGCCAAGAGAGAGGGGGTCTCCAGGGAACACTGAGGGGCCACGGAGGCCCAAGACCGCACAGGCCGAGCAGGAGCGGGACAGAGAGATACCTGCTGTATTTACTGACAAAAGTTTGGGCAAAAAGTTGCCAAGAGAAGAAAACAGGTACAAAAACAAAGCAGTGGGGGGTTAAGTTTTAAAAAATGCATCTGAAATAACTAGGAAAACCCACCCCTACTCTTTAGGAACCGTACCTTATTCTTCGTTGTCACCCCAGACTCTTATCTACTCCCTAAAAATTCCCAAATCACTGTATTCTAGGAAACTATCTTTTCCACCATAATGTGGTAAAGGTGGCACCTGAGCAGCATTCTAGAACAGTCTGCACACGGAAAGATGCCAGTCCCTTCCCTTAGCGCTTCAAGAGAAAGGGGCACTTACGACACCAGTTTGAAGGCCAATGGTTTCCTGCTCCGGCCACGGCACGGAGGGCGAGGTGAGGCCCGCTCCCCGGGCAGCGACGGCAGCGCAGGAACAGCGCAGACCACGTCAGGCCTCCCAGGCCACACCACCATGCTTTCCATCTCTCTGGAAATCCTATGGCCCTACCTCTTTAAAAAAAAGCACTCCCTTTGCTATATAAATATACGAACAGAACAACCTGACATATAAATTCTCAGAACCATGGAGAAAGACTCTCGCAATCAATCCATCTATATTTTTAAATCAAAAGTATTCACATAAGAAATACATACAGTTACACAGAACTTGCCTGTTAGTGTAAATGGCACATTCCTTGTTGTTAATCTTTAAGCATTCACTGTATTTACTAAGGGCATCTTTATAGTTTTTGTCCTTTACATACTGATTTCCTTCTTCTTTAAGGGTTTTAAACATTTTTTCATCTATGGGACACACAGAAGAAAGAGGAAATTCTCACGTAAGCATCTCTACAAATCTTAAATGTACTGTAAATTAACTTGACTATACACTGTACAGAGATAAAGTTGAAATGCAACATAAAACTGTACACAAATTAAAAAGATAAACTGATTATAAATAAAAATGATTATACATTATGACACTATTTTTTCAAATTAGAAAATAAAATATGAGTGATTCTCTCATCTTATCCATGTTGGTATGCCTTTGTTTCTCTGCTTGAGATACAAGTAGCTAGAGTGTTTGCTTGAGTAACTATTTCATGAAAAATGAACACACAAACCCATTAAACCCTGTAGCAGACATCTGTCCAGCACTCCAGATTTCCTTGGAAAATCACACCACCTCCACTCTCTACTCCTGCGGCTTAGGTAAAGCAAATCCCACCTGAGCCCTCCCTTTGGGGGTCATCTTTGTTTTATTAATCAACACATTACATCCCCTTGGTCACAATAATCTAATTGGTCACAGATGGACCTGTGAGAACCAATGAGCTACAATAAGATTTTTGTGGCAGCTTCTGATAAGGTAATTCTTACTCTCTCCCGTGGAATAGGAGTGTAAAAGGAGGAGCTATTTTGCGTTCCTGCGGTACAAGGGGAGAATCTGAGAATGGGGCCAGCAGAGCAAAAGAGAGGCCAAGATGGAGAACTAAAGACTAACCTCTGAGTCCTGAATCCAGCCATCCCTGCAGTTACTCTTGTGGACTGTATTACAAGAGCCACGATAAACAACCTTTTTTGCTTAGGCCATGAAGGGTTGGGTTTTCTAATATCTGCAGTCAGAGTCCCAACTATTACTATTATCTCTTATCTTACAATGATCATGGCTGACCCCTGCTCAGGTTCCACTTTCTTCTTCCTCGGGGGACCTCGATATTCATTCGGCTGTCCCTCCTCTCCTGTTCAGGCCATGTATTCAAGGCAAGCTGACCCCACTGACCAGGAAAACTCAGGCCTAAGCCAATCAGGCAGAGCATTCCTTCAGCACAGGGACTGGCACTTGACTCATTAGAATAAGTACCAGTGGAATTCGAGCCAACAGAATAACAGGCTAAACAAACTAGGTCTTTGGAACAACTTATTTCTTCATCCTTAAATTAAGGCCACCAAAAGCAATGGTGTCTCTCTCCGTTTGAACACTGATAGGTACAGACATGGTAAAACTGCTATGGTTCTACTGTCTCCGGCCAGAGCCTGAACCTTGCTTTTAGAGTCTGCCTGGGCCCTTTCAGTTACTTGAGCCAAAACCATTCCTTTAAGTCAACAGATTTTTCTCTTAATTGCAACTTAAGTTTTCTAACACACACAAAGTATTAAAATTAAAAGCTCTAAAGCCATGAAATAACTTTACTGTATGAGTAATTTGATATAAAATAAAAATCCATAAACTTAAAATACACCTTTAAATTCTGCTTCGATCTAAAAATCTTGATAGACACACTGAATTTAAAGTATAAAGTTGGAATGTGTACAATCCTCTTATTTGTCCCTTTGCACAAATGGCATGAAATGTTGGTTTTTCATCCTTTATTTCAAATTACAGAGCATTTCTGCCTAATGTTTCATGTTTCAAAAGATCTCACTGTGGTGCCAAATGACACTTCCCAAGAATTCTTGTGTATATATAAGCTCTAAGACAGAATATTACAGAGGATTTTTTTCCCTCTAATTTGCTGAAAAACTTTCTTCAAGCTTTTCTCCCCACATTGTTTTTAAGCCTTGGGTATCCAATCTCACTAATGATTGGTACACAAATATGAACAAAAAAGAGCTGATTCTACTTGTACTTATGACCTACTATCATATATCTATGGGATGGTTAGTATATGCACTTCATTAATAATGAATAGCTACCCTTTATTGAGCAAATACTTTGAGCCAGGCCCCATTAATAATGCACTTGAGAGACTACAGACCTCCACCTAAAATCCCCAAGCGAAATTCCCTGCGCCTTCTTTCTAGGCAATGAAAAGGGTGAGGGTCTAACACTAGCCATTGGGACATCATGGCTCAGGAGCCTCCGGGAGTCTGCAAGATGAAGCTGACTCCAGCCACAAGTGGGGTTTCTAAGCAGGCAGTAGAAATGGGGCCTCAGCTGACTCCAACAGAAAGCAAGAGTAAAGCCACATCTATTAAACACTCCGCACAAAGTACTAAAGCAAGCACTGTGGGATGCAGGTGTGGATGTGGACCACCCGGTACAGGGAAGGAGGTGCTGCTAGACATGTGTTGTAGGGCTTTGTTTTATTATTTCATCAATCTCATTACACTGGCTCTGCCACATACGTGGTGTGTACGAACTATGTGCTACTTCTTTTTCTTATTATTAACAATGCTAACTTAACCTTTATTAAGAGGCTACTATAAGCTTACATAGTCAGCACACGCATTAAGTATTTTATATGCATACCTCCATTTGTTCCTGAGAATAACTCCATGAGACAGTTACTCGTATTTCCCCATTTCCCCCTTCTCACATACACTTAAGACACTGGAGGTGTGAAGCAACTTCTTAAGACTGTAGTTAGGAAGAGGGAGGACAGGGTTTTAACTTAAACCCAGGTCTGATGACTGAGTTCATACCCTTGTCCTTCTGCTTTACCGTGAAAACAGACACACGGCTCACGATAACCTTCGGCTTCCCCTACCTGTGGCACCAGGTTGCTGATGGCTGCAGGAGTCTCCCACTTGCTCTGGGGCCGCCTCTGCTGCAGGTTGCCAAGCTCGCAACTGTGCGGAAGTGGGCACAGCGGGAATGGGTGACAGCTTCTCCCGCCAGCTCGGTCCATCCAGAGCCATTAAAATTCTTGTGATTCTAAAAAGAAAATGAGTTTTCTGTTGATCATGCAATTTGCTTTTTGTATTACTGATGGTCATATCAAGAGTAAAATTTATAAATGCTGTGCATGTGTGTACTTCCCTGTAGAAAACACATAATCTTGAACTATCTGCTGTCCACTTAAACTTTTAAAAGAAGAACTTTTAAAAGGTGCACCAAACTATGTAACTTTAGATCCTTTTTGTATCAAAAGGAAAAATTAAGACAGTTCTAACTGGTTAAACAATTTTTTAATGTATATGCAATAAAATTTTAATTTTTAAAAAAGTGAAATATAAATATATAAAATTTAGGAAGCCTAGAAGAAATAACACAGTCCCACATAACACTGAATATAATTACTAAATTGATAACGTATTACTCTTGAGAATAATCAGAAGTAGTTTAGAATTTTATGCCCAAACTGTATACTAAAGACAGGTGCACACTGGCTGCTGAAAGTGATGACTTGCCGTTGCATGAAATACTGCTTTTTTCTTAAAACATTTACATGTGGTTAAGCTTCCCTTACCTTGTATTTTTTTATCTCTAAATTATCCACTTATTACCTCCCCCCCCAAAAAAAATTATCCGCTCATTTTGTTTTCATATGCATAAGATGGAAGAATAGGACACTGGTGTCTACGACAACGATCCTTGTATTAATGCCACTTGCTAACATATAAAATCCAGATGAACATCCCTGACTATCACTTTCTCATCATTCTGGACATCCAAAATATCATACTTAGATTTTAAAACAAAATTGAATTATGTCTTTGGGATACATCTGGTTTTAAAAAGGTGCTCCCCAAGACTGAGAGTTTACTGGTTATTTATAGAATGCATTCAAATTAGTTAACTCAGTAGTTCTTTTTGTGTGTAAAAATTTTATCCTTATATAGAGGCAAATATAATACACATACTTTCCCTACAGTTCTTAAACTGAAATTTCAATATTGCTCTTTGGTTATGATAACCAAATCTCATATATTTTAGTGTAAAAAAATAAATTTGAAAAATAATGTATAACCACCCACAACTGCAGAAGAAAAAGCAGCTTTAGAAAAAAGAATTTTCAAGCAAAACCTGTATTACCAGCAGAGAAGAAGGAAGAAGCAGCTGAAAAGAGATCATGTGTTGCCAGGGAGTAAATAAGTATATGCGGGGAAATGTAACATAAGATTCCTGGAGAGGAAGAGAGGAATATGGTTAATGGAAGACACAAACAAAATAAGCACAGGTGTTTAAATTAAAAAAAAAAAAAGCTATCATTACTTAGATAGAAAAGCAAGCATAAATATGGGGATTCATGAAAAAGAATAGAGAAATTTTTAAATGGATATTATATAGAAAATATATATACAGACAAAGCCTCATCTTCTCATAAAACAACATTTTTTTTTTAATTGAATGGTTCTTGCCACTCCTGGGCATATATCTGGAAAAGACAAAACTCTAATTCGAAAAGATACATGCACCCCAATGTTCACAGAAGCACTATTTATAAAAGCCAAGACATGGAAGCAACCTAAGTGTCCATCAACAAATGAACTGATAAAGAAGATACACACACACACACACACACACACACACACACACACACACACACACACACACACACACACACAATGGAGTATTACTTGGCCATAAAAAAGAATGAAATAATTCCATTTGCAGCAATATGGACAGACCTATAGATTATCATACTAAGTGAAGTAAGTCAGAGAAAGACAAATATCATATGGTATCACTTACATGTGGAATCTAAAATATGATGCAAATGAACTTATTTACAAAACAGAAGCAGACGTACAGACAAAGAAAACAAACTCACAGTTACCAAACGAGAAAGCAGGGTGGGGAGGAAGGGGAGGAAGGATAAACTGGGAGTTTGGAATTAGCAGATATGAACTACTATATACAGAATAGAAAAACAATAATGTCCCATTGTGTGGCACAGGGAACTGTATTCAATGACTTGTAATCTACAATGAAAAAGAATAAATATATATGATGTATAACTGAATCTCTATACTGTACCTCAGAAACTAACACAACATTGTAAATCAGCTATACTTCAATTTAAAAAACAACCAAGAAAAACCCCCCAAAACAGATTCACAGACATAGAAAACAAATTTATGGTTATCAAAGGGGAAAGGCAGGGAGGGATAAATTAGGAGTTTGGTATTAACAGATACACACTACTACATATAAAACAGATAAACAATAAGGACCTGCTGTATAGCACAGGGAACTATATTCAGTATCTTGTAATAATCTGTAATGGAAAAGAATCTGAAAACGAAGATATATACAGATATATGTACATCTATATGTGTAATTGAGTCACTCTGCTGTACACCTGAAACTAACACATTGTAAATCAACCATACTTCAATTAAAAAAATTAAAAATTAAGAAAATAAAATAATAAATGGGTCATAAAAGTCAACTGGTATAAAAGAAACTCCTTGAGTACATATAAAAATTATAATACACTCCTGAAAAAGCCAAACAGAATTACCATATGACCCAGTAATTCCACTCCTACATCTACAACAAAAGGAACTGAAAGCAGGTATGCAAATAAGACCTTGCACATGAATATTCATAGCAGCACCATTCGCAACAGCCACATGGTGTAAACAACCCAAATATCCATCATCGGATGAATGGATAAACACAATGTGATATACCCATACAATGGAATGTTATGCAGTCATAAAAAGAAAGGATGTCGTCACACATGACACACCATGGACCAACCTTGAAAACATTGTTAAGTGAAATAAGCCAGACACAAAAGAACATATTGTATGATTCTATTTATATGAACACTATCCAGAATAGGTCAATCCATAGAGACAGAAAGCAGACTGGTGGTTGCCAGGGGCTGGGGGAGGAGAGAATGGGAAGGGACTGCTTAGTGGGGACAGAGTTTCCCTTTGGGAATAGACGGAGGTGGTAGTAGCACAACACTGTGAATGTACTAAAGGCCACTGAATTGTATACACTTTAAAATGGTTGATTGAGTTGTCACGTGAATTTTACTTCCTTTTTCTTAAGTGTAATGTAGAAAGTTCAGAAATGTGAGTGATCACTGTCTCTATGAGCCAGATTTCCTTAAAATACCTCTTCAACAGGGCCCTCGTCTCTGTTAGGCACTTCAGGTGTCTTCCTGCTCCGTTTCACGGGAACCCCTAACTCTGTGAGACGGTCCTAGTTTCCCCAGCTACCTGGGAGACTCCCAGACTGAGGATGGGCAAGGTAAGGGCAGAAGCCCGCAGCGCAGGGTCAGCCCTGCCCTCTCTATTGGGGAATGCATTCATCCCACACTCTTTACTGAGGAGACCCCTGTGCAAGGTCCACAGCTACAAAGATGATAAAGTCCAATCCTAGTGGAATGGGAGGAAAAGAACTTCACAAAAAGAGAGGGACAAGGAGTTTACCAACATCATGGAAGCTGGGCACAGCGTTGCAGAGGCACCGAGGAAGGGACCCTGAAAGGCGTGTGAGCCGGGGAGACGGGTGGATCAGGGAAGGTTCTCACCTAAAGGGCAAGAAGGAATGAGCCAGACGAAAAGCGGGAAGGCACGCACGCCTGACTATGCAGGATGGAGGCCAAGGAGGCCGGGAACGCCCAAGCTGCCATCTGGTCCCACTCTAGATCTGACAGCCAGGATCTGTCCCTTTCTTCCACTTAGCCTGGGACCAGACAGTATCCCTGTGACCACAGAGTGGAGGTGCCCGAGATGGCTGTCCACTTGCCACCCAGATCTTTCCAGCTGTTTCCTCCAAAGTGCAGTGACACTGTGTGGGGAGGTTAAGGCAGGATTTTAGAAAATGAATTACTTGAAACATGCCACCTCATATTCTACAGCATTGTTCCAGGTCTCCTCGTGGTCTCTCTGGGCCCTTCACAGACCACCCCTGCACCGTCTCTCCAACAGCTGTAGCCGCACGGACAGAGTGGGGCTGGCCGTTCTGTGGTCCCCCGACCTCATGAACAAATGTTCACACTTGAGGATACTCTGTCTTACGCTGAGTTTTTTCCCCAGCTATGTTCTACTTTGCCCAAAGACAGAGACTCCGTCAGTTTTTTCTCTTTTTTGTCTTTTTGTGGGGAGTGGGGCAATGCACACTACACAGGGCACAGTGTAACACACAAGAACTTGGAAGAAATTATACTTTAGACAGATGGAATCAGAAAACAGTATACATAACTAGAACTGTTATCCAAGTAGTCATTTTCAAGTTTCACCTGAAAGCAACTTATGGAAGTCTGGAAATTCTTACCTGCCCATTCTCACTCAGGGGATCAATAGGTCATAACATAAATTAGATCCAAATTCTTTGCTATTTCACCATTTTAAGTTAATACTCATCCTAGATGGGTGTCTATTTAAAGGGCATATAACACAAATAGCTAGCAGACTCATGAAGACATCCACTCTCCTGAGGACAAACAAGATGTGTTTCCACTGACAGGTGTGGTGCCAATGAACACCTGCAAATTCTGCCAGAAAAGATTCAACATGGCAGTTTTCACTACATTTTTGGATCTTGTCCTATAATTAGTACTGATTTATGACATCACTGAAACCATCTTTCTAACCCCATAGATATTTACAAATATCAAAATCAAATTCTGTGCATTTTTGAGCAGCACGAAAGAGCTACATTCTGTGCTATTAAAAATAAACATATATATAGAATATCCAATGGACAGTAATAAATGGACCAGGAAACAAATATAAAGGTATTAGAGGACAACTCAAAATGTGTCATGTGATAGAAAGGTAAGCTAGAGAGAGAGAGAGAGAGCCAGTGAGAGAAGACAATCATTCATGTAAGGCCAGTGATGGAGAACATGTCTACACTTTGGCATCACTCTCGATGGAGAGGAAGAAAATAAAATCTCATTCAATTATAAAACAAGTAGACCTCAGGCAGCTGCCTCAGGTTAGGTTACCTGTTAATACTGTCATTTGCTATCTGGATCCCGCAGTCTATCTGCAACACTGTTTTGTAATCCACATAAGCTTTCTGATACTGCTCTAAAGTTTCATAGGCCATTGCTCGTCGAAGAAGAGGCTTGACTGAGAACGGATGAAGTTCCAGAGCCCTGAAGGAGACAGAAATATTACATGTCATTTGTTTTGAAAATTACTAACAGTACTGGACCCTCACATACATACACATCTGATATTTCACTTTGGGGACTTGGCAACACACCAGAAAGGCAAACCCAGAGTAGCAGAGCAATCAAATCTGTGGTTACTTCCTTTCTTTTATTTACTTATTTATTTTAATATTTTCTTTTTTTTTTCAATTTATATACATTTTTAATGGAGATACTAGGGATCGAACCTAGGACCTCATGCATACTAAACATGAGCTCTATCACTGAGCTACAACCTCCCTCCTACTTCCTTTCTTTTAAACCAGGACCAAAGCCCTTTGGCATTTACTCTTTCCCCCAGTGAGACTGAGCTCCCTGGCAGCAGGCAGTGCCCTCCCTCTCCCCGCTCCCCTATGCGCTAACAGATCAGCCCCCCATGGCAGCAGGCACAGAGCAGACTTTCAACACGTTCTTGTTATTGACAGATTAAAAGGAAAATTTTGACTTGAACCAATGTATTTAATAAGGTACCTTAGCACAGACCCACAAAAACCTGTATGACCTTTTGAAAATCAGCTGTCTAAAACTTAATATAGTCGATTATGATTTACTTGCTGCCCAAGGGCTTCAAAAACAGACCAGAGGGAATCAAGAAGGTAAGTATACAATGATTTCTTGTAAGTCATGAATTTTCATCTTGTACTTTTTAGTCCATGAAGAGTCACCAATATCACTGGAGATGTATTTCAAGGTTATGTTCCTTGGTTTTGTTTGAAGTAACTGCTTAAAGCTACCTCACTACTTAAGGCACTTCATTATATTCTGAAATAAAGCATATAATCAAAAGACTGTATTTATGAATGAAAACTATTGTACTCTTAAGAAAATCAACTGAAACTGTAAAGAAGTGCTCTTTGCAGAGATTCTTTGAAGAGCCTATTTTCTCTATAAACCGCGGAAAAGTATCTGCACCAGACTGTCCACACTGGGGGCAGAGGTTTGCTCTTACGCTAATTCTTATGCACGAGCAGTTCATGTATCAGACACCCAACCTGCTTCAGGAAATGCATGAGGAAGGGCTGCTTTGCTTCTTCCCAATAGTCCTAAGATCTGCCATCTATCCTGTCTCCCGTGACCTGGCAAGGATGCTGCACCCACAGAATATCTGCCAGTGTGAGTCACTGTGGATGCCCTCACCTAGGGTCACAATGAGCCTGCACGTTAACATTAATGTGCTCATTTGCAGGTGAGGAGATGCAGAGACACATGGAGCCATCTGCTCACGTGCCTTTTGAATTTAAGCTTCGGGGAAGCAAAGGCATCGCCTGTCCTGATCACCACTATATTCCCAGTGCCTAGATCATTCCTGGGCCACGAGAGGCACTCAGTAAACACCTCCTGAACGAACGTTCAGGGCCTACACTCTTTTGACCACAAATACATACAAAAGCACCACAAATAAAGGAATTCAGAGGCATCTGCCACTCAGACTCCTTCATAATTCTCTCCACTGTACAGATACTCAACTGCACACATGGCGTGTTCCTGGGCTCTGTACCATGCAAGTTGTTCTAGCAATGTCATTAAATCTAATTAGCCTCATGCCTTTGAAAAATAACCAATTTTGCTCTGCCTCGGTGTTAGGATTGTGGGTGATTTGAATGATCTCCTTTGTGCTATGTTGGGTTTTAATTTTTTTTTCTGTAATAGGTATGTGTTACTTTTGTAGCCAGTAGAAGTTATTTAAAAAATCAACTAAAAACACTCAAACACTAGAAAACAGGTTTCTGGATATCAGGATCTATCACCGGTACCACTGCCTTAAATCGACCTTAGTTTAATGCTTAGGGAATATTAATTATACAGTGATTACAAATATAGGTTATAGACACATGACTACCCTCATTTTACCAAAGACTTCCTTCCAGTGCCCAAAGTGCTATTTCTCCATGCAAGATGGACGTGAGGTAGGCATGGAATCTAAAATTGAATGAGACAATGCATCTAATCCATTTAATTTTTAGCACTCCCCAGCCTAGTAAATGGAAGGTTTTTTCTTTTTAACCACAATCCTGAAAATAACAGTTTTGTTATATTTTGTTTCATATATTAATCTTATATTATACGTGCTTATAAATGAGAATTCCACTCAGGAAAAAAAGCACAGTCATTTATAAAAACCAACACAGAGAACTTTTCAACCAGAGTTTACAAAAGCTTAAATATTCAAGTTAACACAGTGAAGACTCTGAAGAGTCTTCTACTTTCAAGTTCGTCAGAGAGCAGCAAAAACGGAGCAAAAGCAGAGAAGCACTTGGCAACACTGATTTGTCTTCAGTCTGTCAAAATACCTTCCGTGGAAAGTTGGTGAAGGATTTTTGGTGATAACCCAAAAAAGTTCTCTGACAGATGGGAACAATGAAGTTTTTTTTTCAGCTGGTAAACAACTATGAGAATGAAAAAGTAATTTGTAGAATAACAGTTTAAACTTTCCTTAGGTGTCATAACCCTGTTCCATGTTTCACCAGGAGGCCTAAATTGGGAACCAGGAGCTGCTGATGGAGGAGAGGGCAGAGCCCGCAGACCCTCAGCCCCTTGGACAACTCCTCACTCTCCAAGTGCCCTGGGAAGCAGCTCAGGGGACGTGATTCCGAGCAGGCCCCACAAGTGCACACACTTAAAATCAAATCCTTTTCCCCCTAAATACATAAAAAGTTGTTTTCATTGGTAAATCTATGAAAGCTATTTCATAGGTTCCCCCTCCCCCTTGTTTTAAATTTTGCCCCAGGGAGTTTTTCCTTTTCACTGTCTGAATCCTGCTACCACTAGCCTTATAATAAGGGCTCATGGAACACAAAACCACTCCCTAAAAAGCAAAGGTAATTTAATAAAAAACTGAAAAATAGGCTTCTTTAAAATGCTGGCAGTCTTCTCAAGGTTTCTGCTAATGACTGATTCCTAGTTTATACAGATTTAAACACATCCATATTTCAGTACGTTCACAAAAGCAAATCATGGTTTCTCTGGCATCAAAGAGGAGTTTGAGAATCACTGCTTTGGAGTAAAATCACCCCATGCCCCTATGCTGAGACTCACAGGCCAGATATCAGAAAAAACATCTAAGTAGGTCGGGCTCTAGAAAGGTCAGTAGTGACCAGCAGAGCCAGATTCCTTGGCCTAGAACACAGCCCTTAACTAAGGACACCTTACCTACACCATCACCCACTTCCCTGCCTTCCCGGTAAGCAACCTTCTGCTCTCCTCCAGGACAAACCTCCATTCCAGCCTCCCTAGACAGTCTCATTTGTAATTTCCTCCTGGGTCTACACTAAAACACAACAAATTTTAGCAGGAAAATGTCTGCCACCTTAAACGATCTCAAATAGGGACAAAGTAAGTCCACTCTTTTCCAGTAGCCCTTCCTGAAGGGGTCCCAATTTTTAACTAAAGAGTCCTGAGCTCGCTCACTGAAGGGAGACCTAAGACAAGCCTGAGGGGAAATGTATTAGCAACAGACACTTGAGCTGAAAGGTGCTTCGCTGCAAATCACAAGGTGCCTGATAACCTGCAAATTCATGTGGTCTTGTTGTTAGTTATGGGCAGTGGTAAATGTTTAACAACTGGCTCTCCTAGGAAAAAGGCCCAGGTTTGTGGCGTCTGCGTATTTTCATGGTATTAGTACTCCAACCACGTCAGATTTCAATTAGCACCTTGACTTCCACCAACTCACAAAATCCTAAAACTGTAACAACTAGCTAGTGTGAGCTAGCAAAATGGTAGACGGGGTCTAGAGTCTGACGAAAGTGACTACAAATAGTATTTATTTTAAATCTGAACATGCAAAATTGGCAAAAAATGCAAGTGGCTCAAGGCCTTCTTTTTAAAACTGCAGGCACAGTTTAAACTAGCAAGTTTTTACCCCTATCAATTAATGAATAGTATCAATGGGAGAAAAAATTGTTCACCTTCTAATCAAGGTGTCCACGCATGTTACTGTCCAAACTAGGTCTTCTGAAAGTGAAAGGGGGTGTTATTAATAATTATACCCAGACTACAGGAGTACGCCAGTATGGTGAAGGTCAAACCAGGACATGTGACTTCTGCTTTTCTTAGATGCACTAATAGTAGCTTCTTTCCAAAGGGCTCCTGAAGCAGGCTTATTACTTAATGGTAAAAGAAGCCAAAACTTTTTATTCATATAAATACACTCATCCATCTGAGCATGTAACCTGTTGAGTACCATGGGTGACTACTGTGCTGGGCAGATGCAACACTGCGTAAAACATGATTCCTGACCTCATGGAGCTTAAAATCCAACGCAGCGGATGACACAAGTACCTACAGGTGTGACAGTGACAGTGCAGGAGCTACAGTCGTGTAGATCACCAGGGAGCCTGAGATGACCAGGAAGGCAGAGACCAGGGGCAGCTGAGCGAGGACTTCAGAAGCAAAAACGTGCAGAGGGCATTATATAGTGGACCAAATGGGAGTAGAAAGCTTGTCTGGGGGGCAGTATGGTGAAAGAGGAGCTTATAATTATCTGGAAGACCATACTAAGCCACTGAACGCTCCCTGAAACAGTCCGCACAAAATAACGCTTCAGGAAAAGTTACTCTGATGTCACAGTGGGTTGGAGGAAGCAGAGAGACTAGTTAGAAGTCCTGTAGAGTGAGAAGTACCCTAGTACTAGTTAGAAGTACTCTAACTAACCTCTCAGGGATTGATGTGAAAAAGATGTGATTGATTGATGTGAAAAGAGCATGAACTCAGGCGGTAGCAGGGGAAATAAAGAAAGTTTGCACAATTTTTTGTAATTGTCTTCATACATGTGAAAGAATTTATGACCTTTATGTATTTATCAATTCACATCCCTTAAATGTCTAAAAAAATCAGGCTCTTATGCAGAAAACTTTAGAAGGAATTAAATATTGTATTAATTACATCGAAATGATAATCTCGTGACAAACCTGAAACCAGGCAGTTTACCTGTTACAATCTTGAATGCAGCCACTGCAGTTTCCGTCTTTTATGTAACACGCTGCTCTGTTAGAATATAAGATACTTAGATCCTCTGCATTTCCACTTCCTAAAATCACATTTAATTAAACACAGTTAAAATCCGTTAGCAAAATCACCGGAATTACAAGACGACAGAGGCCTGCAGCGGCACCGCGGTCCTACACACGGCTGGTAACGCAGCTCCGAGCCGCCGCCTGGGCCCGCAATGGTCACAGAGGCCAAGCCCGTAGGGGCAGCTGCGAACGCGCCTCGCCCGGGCACATGCTGCGCGTTCCAAGATGCTGCTCGGGGAGGTCAAGTCGCACCCGCCCTGCCCGCGGTCACCAGGAAGGAACGTACAGAGGCGAGCGCCTGTCATTCGGGAGGTGGCCTGCGCCGGTCCCGCGGTGGCCCCTTTAGGTTCCGCGAGCCTCATCTCGAGGGCCTGGGACCCCGTGGGCGCAGCCCACTCACCTGCAGGCTCCAGCTGCGCGATCGCCGCCGAGTACTTGAGGGCCGCCTCGGCGAACTGCCCGGTTTTGAAGAGCTCATTGCCCTGGCTCTTCAGGCCGGCGGGGCCCACCGGGGCGGCGGGGGCTGCGGGGGCGGGCGGCGGCGCTCCGGGCCCGGGGAGCGCGGGGGACGCGGGGTCCTCGGCGCCCCGCACGCTGCCCGCCGTCGCCGGGGCCCGAGGTCCGCCCCGCTTGTCCGCACCGGCCCCCGGCGCCCGTCCCCGCCGCGGCGCGCCCTTCTCCGGCCGCTTGCCGCCCTGGCTCTTGCCGGTCAGCTTCTTCTGGATGTTGCCCATGGCGCTGGGCTCGGCGGCGTGCACGGCTCCCGCCGGCTCCGCGGCCTCTGCGGGAAGTGGATGCGGGAAGTGAGTGTTTGCATCATCGGGAGCAACTACCGCTGAGGCCGCGGGGGAGCCGGCGGGGGGCGGGTTCGCGGGGTCAGCCGGGCGGAGCGGGCCCGCCCCTTGGGCGGAACCCCGAGGTTCCCGCGCCGCCAGGGGCGAGTCCTCCCGGAAGGTTGACCGCCGAGGCCGCGCTCCGAGCCCCCGCGCCTTCCCCAGCTACGGACGGAAGCCAAATCCGGACTTAACTCTTCAGACGCTGAAAGAGCTTGGAACGTGAAAACCGGCATTTCAAAATCACTCCCTTCGTCAAAGCATACGTGTCGAAGGAGCTCTTAAAATACGTACTTTTCTTCCATTTACAATTTATGAATGAATGAAGGAAGTTACTAACACTTGAATACAATCCTGATACCCAAAGTGAGGAAATGCAAATCAAAACTATAAGCAGTTACCACTTTATACCCCCTTTCTTTATGTTAAAGGACTGGGAGTAAAAGATAATTTGAGGGGAAAAAAAGTCCATGTGATTTTTTTAGCCATTGAAAAGTCAATTTAGCAAAGAACTCACATAAAACAGGCACGTAATTTTTAGTTTAAAGTGAACCTTAAAAAGACAGGAAATTTTCCATTACAACGCCTTATTCAAATTAAAAAATTCCTTTGATCTTGACTGAAAGATTTCAGGTATTATCAGCTTTGGTAATTGATCATTGAATTGATTTGCTAGGGGGTAGGTGTGCAGCAGAAGTCTGAATATTTTCTATGAATAATTTCTTCGGCTATTTTCGTTTTAGAACTTCTATGATTAGGTACTGTTTACATGAATTGACTTTGAAGTATGAAAATGACGTATAAATATTTCATTGATGGGTGTCAGTATTTAAAACAAAGCAATTTATCTTTTCAAAGCACTAAATACAGACTTTTCAGCTTTCTCTTGTAACAAATTCTAATCTGATTTTTAAAACCACATAATCATAACTGACACTGAAAAAGAACTTGACAAAATCCATCACCCTTTCAGGATAAAAAACAGTAAGAAAATTAGGAACAGAAGTAAAATTTCTCAACATTATAAAGTAGATTTATGAAAAACGCAAAACTAGCATCATACTCAATAGTGAAATCCTGAAAGCTTTTCCCTGAAGCTAAGGGACAAGAGAAAGATGCTGTTTTCACTGAAGCTGCTCTGAATTGTACTGGAAGGTGTAGCCTGATCAATTAGGCAAGAAAAAGTAATTAAAGGAATCCATATTATAAAGGGAAAAGTAAAACTATCTCTATTTGTAGATGACATGATTATATAAAGATAGATTCCTTGGGATTATATATTTACAAAATTTGTTTATATATGAATTAACATACATTCCCAAAGAATACACACACACTCTACTACTAGAGCTAATAAGCAAATAGAGCAAAATTTCAGGTTACAAGATCAACATAGAAAAATGAGTTGTTTCTATACACTAGCATTGAACAATTCTAAAAGCAAACTACAGAAACAATTCCATTTACAATAGCCTCCAAAGGAATACAATATTTAGGAACAGATGTAATAAGGTGGTGAAAGACTTATACACTGGGTAAAGAAATTAAATAAATGGAAAGATATCTCTTGATCATGGATAAGAAGAATTAATGTTATCAAAATATCAGTACTATACAAAGCAATCTACAGATTCAGCATAATCTCTATCAATGATAAACTCCACAACCTTTTTGGCAGAAATGGAAAGGTTGATTCTCAAATTCATATGGAATTGCAAGGGGCCTACAATCACCAAAACAATCTTGAAAAAGAACAAAATCAAAGGACTTACACTTCTAATTTCAAAACTTACTGAAAGCTACAGCAATCAAAACAGTGTGGTACTGGATAAGGGCAGACATATAGATGAACGAAACAGAGTCCAGAAATAAACCTATACATCTACAGCCAACTGATTTTTTGGGGGGGGTTAAAATATGTTTTAATTTTTACCAAATGCAAATCAATGTAAGAGTACAATGAAACTTCTAAAAACCACACACGGACCATGTCAGTCAGGTTTCTTTCTTAAATTGACGTATCATTGACTTACAATATTATATAAGTTCCCCATGTACAACATAGTGATTCACAATTTTTAAAGGTTATAATCCATTTATAGTTCCTATAAAATATGGGCTAAATTCCTTGTGTTGTGCAATATATCCTTGTAGCTTATCTATTTTATACATAATAGTTTGTACCCTAGGTCTCCTACTCCTACCCTGCACCTCTCCCCTTTCCTCTCACCACTGAGAGCTAAAACCATAAAACTCTTAGAAGAAAACATACGGGTAAATCTACATGACCCTGGATTTGACAATGGATTTTTATATACGATGCATGGCATAAGCAATAAAAGAAAAAGCAGATAAATTAGACTTCATTAAAATTAAAAACTTTTAATCTGTAATGAAAAAGAATATGGAAAAAATATGTATATAGGTGTATAACTGAATCACTATGCTGTACACCAGAAATTAAAACATTGGAAATCAACTATACTTCAATAAAAAAAAATTTTTAAATAAAATTAAAAACTTTCATGCATCAAAGGATATTATCAAGACAGTAAAACGACTGCACAGAATGGAAGAAATTCTGTGTAAATAATGTATCTGGTAAGGGTCTAATACCCAGAATATATAAAGAACACTTATAATGCAATAATAAAAAGACAAATAACCTAATTTTAAAATGAGAAAATTACTTGAATAAGCATTTCTCTACAGAAAATATACAAATGGTTAATAAATATGAAAATGATCAACATAATAAGTTACTAGGGAAATGCAAATCAAAACCATAAGGAGTTACAACTTTATACCCCCTAGGATGGCTATAATCAAAAAGGCAAACCATAACATGTATTTGCAAGGATGTGGAGAAATTGGAGTCTTTATATACTGCTGGTGGGAATATAAAATGAATAACAGTCTTACAGTTCTTCTAGAAGTTAAACAGTTACCATATAATCCAGTATTCCACTCCTAAGTATCTACCTAAGAAAGTTAAAAACATATATACACACACACCAAAATACTTGAACATGAAAGTTCATAGAAGCTATTCATAATAGCTAAAAAGTGGAAACAACCCAATTGTCCATCAACTGATTAATTGTTAAAGAAAATGTGGTATTATCCATGCAATAGAATATTATTTGTCCACAAATAGCAATGAAGTACTAAGACACCCATCTTAGTAATATTTTTTTGAACACATCTCCTCAGGCAAGGGAAACAAAAGGAAAACAAACAAATGGAGTTGTATCAAACTGAAAAGCGTTTTTTGCAAAGGAAAGAAAACTATGAAAAAAACAAAAAGACAACCTACTGAATGGGAGAAGATATTTATAAGTGATATATCTGATAAGGGATCAGTATCCAAAATATACAAAGAACACATACAACTCAATAGCAAAAAAACAAACTAGATTTAAAAATGGGCAGAAGATCTGAATAGACATTTTTCCAAAAAAGACATACAGATGGCCAACAGGCACATGAAAAGATGCTCATCATCACTAATCACCAGGGAAATGCAAAAACCACAATGACCTATCACCTCACAAATGTCAGAATGGCTATTATCAAAAAAAATAACAAGTGTTAACAAGAATATGGAGAACAGGTAACCCTCCTACACTGTTGGTGGGAATGTGAATTGGGGCAGCCATTATGGAAAACTGTATGGAGGCTCTTCAAATATTAAAAATAGAACCACCACAATACAGCAATTCCACTCCTGTGCATTTATCTGAAGAAAACAAAAACACTAATTAGAAAAGATATATACACCTCTATGTTCATTGCAGCTTTATTTACAATAGCTAAGATATGAAAGCAACCTAAATGTCCATCCGTAGATGAATGGATAAAGATGTGATACACACACACACACACACAATGGAATATTACCTATCTGTAAAAAAGAACACAATCTTGACATCTGCAACAACATGGGTAGATGTAGAAGGTATTACGTTAAGTGAAATAAGTCAGACAGAGAAATACAAATACTGTTTTCATTTATGTGTGGAATCTAAAAAACAAAATAAATGAACAGACATAGCCAAACAGAAACAAAGTCATAGATACAGAGAACAAATAGGTGGTTGCCAGAAGAGAGAGTATTGGGGTGAAGATATAGGTGAAGGAGATTAAAAGGTGCAAACTTCCAGTCACAAAATAAATGAGTCACAGGTATGAAATGTACAGTGTAGGGAATATAGTCAATAATTATGTAATATCTTTATATGATGAAAGATGACTAGACTTATCATGATGATCATTTTGAAATGTATAGAAATATTGAATCATTATGTTGTGTACCAGGAACTAACATAGTGCTTTCAATTATACTTCAAAACAAACAAGCAAAAAAAAAAACAAACCAAACAAACTCAAAGAAACAGAGATTTGTGGTTACCAGAAGTGGGGAGTAGGGGGAGAGTGTATTGAATGAAGGTAGTCAAAAGGTACAAATTTCCAGTGATAAGATTAATAAGTACTAGGGATGTAATGTACAACATGATAAATATAATTAACACTGCTGTATGTTATATATAAAAGTTGCTAAGAGAAGAAATCCTAAGAGTTCCCATCACAAGGAAAAAAAAATTTTTCTATTTTTAAAGTTTTGTATCTGTACGAGTTGATGGATGTTCTGTAAACTTAATGTGGTAATCACTTCTTGATGTATGTAAGTCAAATCATAATGCTGTACACCTTAAAATTACACAGTGCAGTATATCAATTATATCTCAATAAAACTGAAGGGAAAAAAGGAATGGAGAACTGATACATGCTGCAACATGGATGAATCTTGAAAACATTAAGAAAAGTGATAGAAGCCAGACACAAAGGACCACATACTGTATGATTCCATTTGCAGGAGATATTCAGAACAGGCAAATTCATGAAGACAGAAAGTAGCTTAGTAGTTGCCAGGGGAAGGGAAGATAGGAATAACTGTTGATGGGCATGGGATTTCTTTCTGTGATGATAAAAATGTTCTGGAATTAGGCAGTAGTGATGGTCGTACAATCCTATGAGTTTACTAAAATCCATTGAATTTGTAAAGGATGAATTTTATGACATTTAAATACTTTTTTCCCCACGTTGGCCCATATGATGGGAGAAAAAAAGGATCTATATTTAATTTTCATTTTTTACCAATACATAGTTTATTGATGATTTAATTTCTTCAATAGTGATTTATCTGTTCATATACTTTGTTCTCTTTAACTTTTTCTTATTGTTTTGTAAAAGCTCTTCATATTATAAGATTATTAACTCCTTGCCATTTTCCTAATTTATTTGCCTTTTTTATGGCATCTTATTATACAAGTTTTTCATTTTTGCATAATCAAAATCATTTACCCTTCTCTTTATGATTTTGTCTCCTGTTTTAACTCTTAAAAATCCCCATACTCCCACCCTCCTGATCCCACCAATTCTAGGACAAGGTAAGTATTTATTTAGATTTTATTCTTCTGTTAATGACTTTAGTTTTCTTATATTCCATTTTTTAAGCGAGTAATAAGCAGCAACATTACAAGGGAGTCTAGACGTTAACTCTTTTCTCATGGCCACTTCCAAATGCTCTCTACGAGGGAAGGACAGCACAAAGAGAAGGCAAGTTTCTGGGAAAGCCCATGAACTCAGAACCCCAGTCTAATCAGCCTGGCAAATTGGCAGGTGTTTCTTCATACCAGTCCTTAGAAGGAAAGGTGAAGAACGTCTATCAATTGTCTAATCTCAGTACGTGACACAGAGTAGGTGCTCAGTAACTGTCAGCTGTTAAATTAAATCCCTTGGTTATGCTATACCTCAGTCTGCAAGAACCGGGCCTGGCCAACCCAAGGGGAGCCAGCGGGGGAGCAGCATTATCAGCTAAGGTTGGAACACACTAAATGTTGCATTTTCCCAAGGTCTTCAGGGCTTCCTGCATCATACCCCATAATGACTAAGAATTCTTTCTTGGAATCTGGTGGAAGAGGAACCACAAGCAAGGATTCCTACTTGATAACCTCACTCTGGGCTTTCACTTTATTTTCCTAAAAGTGACCTGGATTTCTCCTGTCTTGTCCAAGGCTCCAGGACCTCTTTTTACATGTCATTTAACCATAGAACTTAGTAGAGATGAACATAAGATAGTTTCATTGATCTTATCTTAAAAGGATGACTTCTGGGCTTCCAGCCATTTAATTTACCTAATCTTGATTTGCTTTCCTAATAAAAGGGAACTAACTGGTCTTAGAATTTACATTCTTTCTGTCCAGACATTTTTCTTTTCTGACTCTTACATATTTTTATATATTCCCTAAACTACAAAATAATTATTGGGGGGCATGAATAACAGGATCAGAAATGGTTCTCTTACAGCTCTGGCTGCTTGGAGATCTGGATGGGAATATTCTCTGTGGAACTTACCTTAGGGATAACCACCTAACTCAAGAGAGAAACAAATTAGTCTGTTAAGTGATATTACACTACATCAGTCCTGGCTCAGATTTATAATCATGGAAGTGTATTACTAATTTTTTGTGTATCTCTTTCCTTTTTATCTTTTCTGTTTATCTCTACTTATGAGAAAGGCATTTTAGGATGTTTTTTGAGATGTAATTGACATACAACATTGTATAAGTTTAAGGTGTACAATGTGGTGATTTGATACATGTATATATTGCAATAAGGTTACTTAACATATCCATCACTTCATATGACTACAATTTTTATGCAATAAGAATATTTAAGATTGACTCTCTTAGCAACAAGTATATAATACAGTATTAACTATAGTCACCATGCTGAATACTGAATCCCAGTACTTACTCACCATATAACTGGAAGTTTACACCCTTTGACCACCTTCTCCCCAATACTCTAACCCCTCTGCCCCTGGCAACCACTATTCTACTCTCTATTATGAATTTAGCCTTTTTAAGATTCCAAGTGAGATCCTATAGTATTTGTTTTTCTCTGTCTGACTTATTTCACTTAGCATAGTACCCTCAAGGTCCATCCATGTTGTTGCAAATGGCAGAATTTCCTTCTTTTTATGGCTGAATAATATCCCTGTGTGTGTGTGTGTGTGTGTGTGTGTCTATGTCACATTTTCTTTACTCATTCTTTGATGGACACTTAGGTTGTTTCCACGTCTTGGCTATTGGCAATAATGCTGCAATGAACATTGGATATCTCTTCAAGAAAGTGATCTCATTTCTTTTGGATATATACCCAGAAGTGAGATGGCTGTATCATATGGTAGTTCAATTTTTAATTTTTGAGGAAGCTCCATACTGTTTTTCATAGTGCCTATATTTCCACCAACAGCACACAAGAGTTCCCTTTTCTCAATATCTTTGCCAACATTTCTGATCTCTTGTCTTCTTGATGACAGCCATTCAAATAGGTGTGAGGTGTATCTCACTGTGGTTTTGATTCTGATCACTGATGATTAGTAATGTTGAGCATATTTTCATGTACCTGTAGGCTATATGAATATTTTCTTTGGAAAATGTCTATTCAGTTCCTCCGCCCATTTTTTAATAAAAATGATCTTACTAGTCTTTAAGTCATTTACTTCTCAACATAGATTCAACCTCTGATGAGTTCTTGGTAAAACATCAGTGAGCACAAGAGTGGATAACCACCAAGTTATATCTCTTTCTTTGACAGTGTAGCCCAGTGATGTTCAGCCTGTGTTTTATAAAACCTACACTTTCTTAGTTGACATCTAATAACTACTTTTAAGAGAGAGACTTTGGAATCTCAAAGATTTAGGGCCACACCCTAACCATATGACTTACAACTGCGCAAATGTGGTAAATAACCTTTCTAAGCTTCTACTGTCTAGTGTATAATGTATGAATAGTAGAGCTTCCTTGCAGATTAAGTGAAATAATCTATGTAAAGTGCTTTCATAGTTCATCAAATGTGCTAATTGTTCAAGATAAAAAAAAAAAAAGTAATGAGACGGACAATTCCTGTCAAGATAGAGTAAATATACTCTGTCTCTCACACTCAATACCATTGAAAATCTGGGCCAGAATTCTTGGAGAAGATACATGAGGACACTGAAAAGTAAATGGCAGCAGGCTGACTGGGGAAAGGAACTAGAATTTGAAATACTATTCAAACAGCAGTGAGTATCTCATTTTTCTTTTCTCTGATATCTTCTAGCCTGAATCAAAGGCAGTCTGAAACCCAGACTGTGCACTGGGTATGGACAGAAAGAGCTTCAGAAGATGCTATTATTTATCTAAAGCAAAAAAGATAGCTGGCTTCTTTGGGGAAGTTGCCTATTTCTTTTTTGTTTGTTTTGTTTTTCCATTGTCTCCAATCCCAGCCGCCAGGCAATCCTTCAGCTGCTGCAGTGGCAGTAAGCAGCCAAGGAGATACCTAAAACTTTGAGGGAGAGGAACTCTTATCTCTGGTTAGAGAAACTGTGGTCCCAAGAATGTCTCCACTGCTTTTTTTTTTTTCGCTTTCTCTCTGACCTCTTGCTGTTCAGTCCTGGAGGCACATACTCATGGGAATTGTACAGTAGGATGGGGAAATTAAAAGTGTGGTTTTCTAGCCAGAGGAAGAGGAAGGAAAACCTTTGGCAGCCAGAAAGAGTAGGGAGGAATCACAGAAAGGAGGGAACCCAAGAAAACAATTTCATAAAATTGTATCTGAAATAAGGTCACACTGCAGGTGATCCATATGCATAAATCTGACCCTAAACATAATATGAAAAAATTTTAGAAGTGAATTAAAGGGGAAACCATTGCCAAGACTCCAGCTGATAACAGGGTGGTGCACAAGTGGGACAAGTCCAAATAGCACTGCAGAGGTTTTGAAACTAAATTGACATTAGAACCACAGTCCACAGAAGTCAGGCAGGAAAACTGTTACCCAAAACTTTTTAGTCAGGAAAAGGAAATGAGAAAAAAACAATTGCATGAAGATGAAATAACGTGCGACTAAAAAACCAATGGGTCAACAATAAAAATCAAAGAGAAAATTAAAGAATACCTTGAGACAAATGACAATGAGAACACAACAACACAAAGTATATGGGATGCAGCAAAAGTAGTCCTAAGATAGAAGTTCACAGCAATAGAGGCCTTCCTCAAAAAACTAGAAAAAACCCTAACAATATAACCTACCACCTAAAAGAATTAGAAAAAGAAGAACAAACAAAACCTAAAGTCAGAAGAAGGAGAGAAATAATAGATGAGAGGGAAAATAAATAAAATAGAGATTTAAAAAATAGAAAAAAAATCAATAAAACCAAGAGCTGGTTTTTGAAAGGATAAACAAAATCAACAAACTTTTGGCCAGGCTCACCAAGAAGAAAAGAGAGAGAAACCAAGTAAACAAAAAAAGAAATGAAAGAGGATAAATTACAACCAACACCACAGAAATACAAAAAAAAACTGTAAGAGAATATTATGAACAACTATATGCCAACAAATGGGAAAACCTAGAAGAAATGGACAAGTTTCTAGAAACATACAGTCCACCAAAACTGAATCAAGAAGGAATAGATAATTTTTACAGACCACCACTAGAAGTGAAATAGAATCTGTAATGTAAAAAAAACCACAAAGCCTCCCTACAAACAAAAGTCCCGGACCAGATGGCTTCACCGGGGAAATCTATCAAATATACAAAGAAGAACTTATACTGATCCTTTTCAAACTCTTCCAAAAAACAAAAGAGGAAAGAACACTACCAAACTCATTCTATGAAGCCACCATCACCCTGATACCAAAACCATACATTACCAAGAAAGAAAATTACAGGCCAGTATCTTTGACAGATATAGATGCAAAAAAATTCTCAACAAAATATTAGCAAACCGAATCCAACAACACATAAAAAAATCATGCACTACGATCAAGCTGGATTCATCCTGGGATCACAAGGATGGTTCAACATATGCAAATCAACCAATGTGATACACCACATCAACAAAAGAAAAGACAAAAAAACCACGTATCATCTCAACAGATGCAGAAAAAGCATTTGATAAAATTCAACATCCATTCATGATAAAAATCTTTCACCAAAGTGGGAATAAAAGGAACCTATCTCAACATAATAAAAGCTATTTATGACAAGCTAACAGCCAACATAATACTCAAGTTGAAGGCTTTCCTACTAAAATGTGGAAGAAGACAAGGATGCCCACTCTCACCACTTCTATTCCACACAGTATTGGAAGTCCTAGCCAGAGCAATCAGATAAGAAAAAGAAACAAAAGGAATCCAAATTGGAAGAGAAGAGGTAAAACTGTCACTATTTGCAGATGACATGATACTACATATAAAAAATCCTAGAGACTCTACACAAAAAATACTAGAGCTGATAAAACCAATTCAGCAAGGCAGCAGGGTACAAGATTAAAATACAGAAATCTATTGCATTACTTTACACTGAGAATAAATATCAGAAAAGGAAAGAAAAAAATAAAAATTCCTTTTAAATCACATTAAAAAAATAAAATACTCAGCAATAAATCTGACCAAGGAGGTGAAAGACTTATACACTGAGAACTATAAAACATTGATAAAGGAAATTAAAGATGATTTAAAGAAATGGAAAGATATCCCATGCTCTTGAATTAGAAAAGGCCCAGAATTGCCAAAGCAATACTTAGGGGAAAAAAACAAAGCTGGAGGCATAACCCTCCCAGACTTCAGATAATACTGCAAAGCTACAGTAATCAGAATAGCAAGGTACTGGCACAAAAACAGACGTCAATGGAACAAAATAGAGACCCCAGATATAAATCCTCACACCTGCGACCAACTAATCTTTGACAAAGGAGGCAAGATTATATAGTGGAGAAAAGACAGTCCCTTCAGCAAGTGGTGTTGGGAAAGCTGGGCAACCGCATGTAAATCAATGAAGTTGGAACGCTCCCTCACACCATACACAAAAATAAACTCAAATGGCTTAAAGACTTAAACATAAAATAGGGCACCATAAATCTCCTAGAAGAGAACACAGGCAAAACATTCTCTGATACAAATTGTAGTAATGTTATTCTAGGTCAGTCTCCAAAGCAACAGAAATAAAAGCAAAAATAAACAAATGAGACCTTATCAAACTGGTAAGTTTTTGCACAGCAAAGGAAATCATAAACAAAATGAAAAGACTGGGAGAAAATATTTGCAAACGATGCAACTGACAAGAGCTTAACTTCCAGAATATACCAACTCAATAACAAAAACAACAAGTAACCCAATAAAAAAATGGGCAGAAGACCCAAACATATATTTCTCCAATGAAGACAGACAGATGGCCAACAGGCATATGAAAAGATGCTCAATATTGCTAATTATCAGAGAAATGCAAATCAGAACAATGAGGTATCACCTCAAATCGGTCAGAATGGCCATCATTAAAAAGTCCACAAATGATAAATGATGGAGAGGGTGTGGAGAAAAGGAAACCCTCCTATACTGTTGGTGGGAATGTAATTTGGTGCAGCCACTCTGGAAAACAGTATGAAGATTACTTAAAAAACTAAAAACAGAGTTGCCATATGATCCAGCAATCCCACTCCTGGACATATATCTGGAGAAAACTCATATTTGAAAAGAAACCACCCAGTGTTCACAGCAGCACTATTTACAATAGCTAACATGGAAGCAATCTAAATGTCCATCAACAGATGAATGGATAAAGAAGTTGTAGGGGACACACACACACACACACACACACTCACACACACACACACACACACAGTATAGACTATTATTCAGCCATAAAAAAGAATGAAATGTCATTTGCAGCAACATATTTGGACCTAGAGATTATCATACTAAGTGAAGTAAGTCAGAGACAGACAAATAACATATATCACTTATATGTGGAATCTAAAAAAAAATACAAATGAACTTATTTACAAAACAGAAACAGACTCACAGACATAGAAAACAAACTTGTAGTTGCCAAAAGGGAAAAGGGATGGAGGGATGAATTAGGAGTTTGGCATTTGCAGATATTAACTATTATATATAAAACAGATAAACAACAAGGTCCTACAATATAGCACAGGGAACTATATTCAAATCTCATAATAACTATAATGAAAAAAATATATATTATATACATATATAAATCTGAATCATTTTGCTGCATACCGAAACTAACTCAACATTGTAAATCAACTATATTTCAATTTAAAAAAAGAATGAAAACAAAAAGCTATAAATAGGAAAAAAATATTCGCAGATCTCATACCTAACAAAGGACCTGTATCAAAAATATAAAAAGAACTCTCAAAACTCAACAGTTAAGAAAAGAATAAGCCAATTTTAAAAACTGGTTGAATGATTTTGGCAGATACTTCACCAAAAATGATACAGACACAGCAAATAAGCACATGAAAAGTGTTCAGTATCATTAGCCATTAGTAAAATGCAAATTAAAACCACAATGAGAAACCACTATACACCTAATGAAATGGCTAAAAATTGTTGTTAAATAAAATACCAAGTGCTGCCAAGAATGTGAAGTAGCTAGAACTCTCATATGTTGTTAATGGGAATGCAAAATGGTACAGGCATTCTGGAAAAACAGTTTGGAGATTTTTTAATAAAGTTAAACATACACTTCCCATATGACTCAGCAATCCTACTATTTACTCAAGAGAAATGGAAACGTATGTTCACCTAAAAACTTGTGCATGAGTGTTAACAGCAGCTCTCCTCATAAATACCAAATGCTAGAAACAACCCAAATGTCCTTGAACAAATGAAGGGATAACCACATAATGGAGTACTACTCAGTAATAAAAAGGAATGAACCAAAGATACATGCAATCACATGAATCAATCTTAGTGATATTATGATAAGTAAAGGAAGCTAGTCTCAAAAAGTTACATACTCTCTGATTCCATTTATATGACATTCTGGAAAAGGTAAAACCACAGAGAACAACTGATCAATGGTTACTAAGTGTTGGGGTGAGGGAAGGGTTTGGCTAAAAGGAAAGCAACAAGGAGTTTTCTGGTGTGATGGAATTGTTCTATACCTTGTCTGCAGTGGTGGTTACATGCAATTATACACATTACAACTGTATACTGAAAAAGTCCATTTTTACTATATGTATATTTTAAAAATAATTTTAAAATAATAGCACTGAATACAGTTTATACTATATCCTGTCCCAGATAAGATTTAAAATGATTTCCTTTCATTGTAAGGGGCTTGACTAATTATCTTAAGCTAAATATAAATATAAACAGAAAAACATCTGTTACCAGAACTTACTTAAAGGTAAGCCTCAATCCTTGAAAAGCTGCTTACCTTAATTTCTCCTTTTCTCCTCCTTAGATGCCCTCCCTTCCTTTCCCATCTCCCTCTGGTGCTCTATTCTGTCTCTTCTTCTCTCTTCCCTTTTTTTTGTGTGCCTTTGTTTTCATCCTAGCTTAACCGATCATATTTTAACCTGAGGTGTATATTTCACATCATATTTTTTAACCATTAAAAAACTTTAAAAAATAGATAAAATAAAAACATATACTCCTTGTTCTTCTTTTAAGTCAAATCAATAGAACATTTTATATTTCTATCTAAAAATTAAAATATTCTGTCAAAATACTTACAGTTGATATTTACCTGTGAATGATTTTCAAAGTTGGTATTCCTCTCTTAGCTGCTAAGAGCTCTTAAGAGAGAAGAAAAACTTTTTCTCCCCCGGTCAAGTGAAAAGGCAGACCTTTCCCCTTAAAGCTGATATAACTTTCATCGTTTTACATCATGAAGGTTAAGCTTTATATATTCTAGATTCTTTTTAAAAAATTGTATCAAAAATGAAAAAATTTTGCGAGGCACCCACAGCAATTTGCCAACAGTGCATTCATTTTAGGTATATAACCCCTCTGAAGCCAAAAACATATGTTTCCAACCAAGTAGTTACATATAAAGATGATCATCCAAGAGATGGATTTAAGGTGAACTTGCAAATAGTAGGTGTCACACAGACACAGCCATTTGCATTTAAAGGTAATAATTAGGAATTAAACTGAGCACTAGAAAAGATATCAGGTTAAGAAGAAAAGTTGGTTTGAAGATTAAGAAAAAGAGTTTAACTAGACTTCTCATGGTGATCATTTCACAATGTATACAAATACTGAATCATTATGTCCTACACCTGAAATTAATATGTTACAAGTTAATTGTATATCAATAAGAAAACAAAAAAAGACAAGCTGTATTACGGAAAAACTTACTTGTGGATTTACAAGGTAAAGGCTAGAAAGTCTGGTAGACAAAGAATTTTTTTACAAACAGAAAATTTGAACCAACTCATCACGTAACAAGAGAAGGGTTTTTTGCATAAACAAAAGAGAAAAGATGTTTTACTCTTATCTCCACTGCCATCTTCATGTTTTCTTCCATGGTCCTTTCCACCCTCATCTTCTGAGTTTTCTACTTCCTGAATAACCATCCTTTTCCCCTTGACTTGAGTCTTAGATGCAGGTTCAGAATTTTTCAGATCTCTTTCAACCTCTGACAAGGTTTTCTGCAACATAATCACCACATTAAAGAAAAAATTTTTCCTTTAATTAAAAAAATAACTATTCTTGCAGGTAAGAATATGAAGATATTAAAAAGTAAAGATGACTACGATAAGGCTTCTCATGGTGGTCGTTTTTTTTTTTCTTTTCAAACAACTTCATTGCTCTGTTTGATTATAATCATATATGTCCATTGTAAAAAACTTAAAGCATAACATGTATAAAAAAGGAAGAAAAAAATCACCTGAAATCCTGCCACTCAGATAACACTACTGACAGTCTGATGATCATCTTCCTAGATATGTTCCTGTGCATATATACTCACAGAGATGCACAGTTTTATGAAAATTAAATAGTATATATGTTTTTTAAGAGTAATCTTGAAAGTTCTTTAATATTTTATGCCTGTTAGAATTAAAAAATATATCAAACCATTTTCCTTTCCTTCCTCATTTTTAACAGCTGAGGTATAGTTGACATAAACCACACATACTTATAAAGTGTACAAGTTAATAGGCTTTGACATAATAATAAATATATCCATCATTTGCAAACATTTCTTCCTGTCTCTGTTATATTTCCCATTTGTTCATCCTTGCAACCACTGTTCTTTCTGTCATGATAAACTAGTTTGCGTTTTATAGGATTTTATAGAGGTAGAATCATACTATATGTATACTCTTTTTGTCTGGCTTCTTTTACTCAGCAAAATTATTTTGAAATTCATCCATGTTGTTGTATGTACCTACCAGTTCATTCCTTTTTATTGCTCAGCAGTATTCTATTCTATGAATGTAACACAATTTATTTATCCATTCACCTACTGATGGACATTTTAGGCTATTTCCAGCTTTTGGCTATTAACAACAAAGTCATTATGAATGTTTGCGCATAAATCTTTGTATGGACATATGCTTGCATTTTTCTTGGTAAACACTAGGAGTGGAATGAGTGGGTCAGGTGGCAGGTGTATGATTGTTTTGTTTAACTTTTATGAACCTGTCAACCTGCCTTCCAAAGCAGTGGGGTCATTTTATATTTCCTAGAGTTTCAGTTCCTCTGCATCTTGGCCAACACTTGGTAGTGTCAATCTTTTTCATTTTAGCTGTTCTAACAGATTTGAAGTGGTATCTCTTGTGGTTTTAATTTACATTTCCCTAGTGACTAATGATATTGAGCACTTTTCATGTGCTTCTTTTCCATTCACACAGTTCTTTTGGTGAAGTGTCATTTGATGTTTTGCTTATTTTTTATTTGCCTGTTTTCTTGTTATTAGAGAGTTCTGTATATACTCATGTTACTAGCCCTTTGTTGTACACACAATTTGCAAATATTTTCTCTCAGTCTGTGGCTTGTCTTTTTATTGTTCTGATAGTACCTTTCAAAGAGCAAAAGTTTTTAATTTTGATGAAGCCTGATTTATCGACTTGTTACGCACTGTGACTCTGTGCCATATCTAAGGAATATCTTCTCATCCAAGGTCATAAAGATTTCCTCTTATGTTTTCTTCCAGAACTTCTACAGTTTAGGTTTTATATTAAGTTATATGAGCCACTTTCAGTTAATCTTTGCATATGGTTAAGATAAAAATGCATTTGGTTAAGGTATTATATGTAAACATGAAATTGTGTTGAATAGTCAAAGTAAAGGTAGTCTTCCTTGCTGGATGATCATCCGGCAAGACTGATATCATTTTAACATGATACTGATAGAGCAAACTAGAAAGTTAGGGGAGGTATTACTTTCCGTACTCACTTTGGCCAACTCGTTATGAGGTTCAACATCCAGTACTTTATTCAAATCTTCTATAGCTTCCTGGAGCTTGTTTTGATGTTTATATGTAGTCGCACGGCGCAGGAGAGCTGAAAATTTGCCAAAATAAAAGTCGTATTTGTTAACATATGGCATTACGATCATCACACATTTTTCAAGTAGAAGACTATATGTAGCACGGAACAGTTTAGGATGCAGCTGTGCAAATGACACCCATTTTCATATTGTTGCAAATACAGGAAAGGACCCTGAAGTAAACAGAAGAGGCTGCATCAGGCAACTGTTCCTTCCAACAACTGGCGCGCTGACAGCCCCAGGCCCTGCTAGCTCCCCCAAGGGCTGAGAGTCTATACCTCAAACCTTCAGAGGCACCACGACGTGCTGCAATATTGAGAAGCTTTTCACTAAACAACAGTATTTTCCTCCTTATAATCATCATTAGTATTACTTCACCACTTTATGAAAACTTAGAAAACCATTCAAATTTAGTGTATTACTGACCAGCATCTGACCCAGAATATGGGTCATTAGTCAAGTCTTTGTAGCAATCTCTAAAACAGATGGAAGGAGCTATTTCACACAGGGAACTGAGGAAATCCTGATGATTGAGTCAGCTGGGTTTAGAAATTGAGCACTTTAGTAATCTGTATCAGTTTTTTTTTTGTAGGTTGCAATGTCTAATTAGATAATTTTTTGAAACTGAAATGAATGCATTCTTGGACCCATCATTATTAATCATATAGTGAGAGAATTCTGTGTACTAAGCCACTACTTTGAAAAGCATCAGGCGAGAAATTTAAATCTGATATATTTTAACATGGTATTTTAAAACATAAATTTGACCAATTTGATTTTAGTCTTAGAATGACTCATGAAAATTTATCTAAAGGATAAATCATTTTGTCATAAATTTAATCAAAATTATAGCACTGTAAGTGCACGTTTAGCTATTACTATTACTACTCAGATTTCAGAAGGGAATATCCATAAAGAAATATTAATGACATAAAAATCACCATTTTTAAAACTTTAGTTTGGAAATAATTTTAGATTGACAGAAAGTGGCAAAGATAACACAGGTAGTTCTCACATACCTTCACCTAGCTTTTCCTAGTGCTAACATCTTATGTAACTACAGTATATTTGCCATAACCAAGAAGTTAACATTGGTACAACACTGTTGACTAAACTATAGGCTTTATTTGGATTTCATCAATTTTCCCACTGATGTCTTTCTTCTGTTTTAGGATGTAATCCAAATACCACATTGCATTTAGAACAATTATTTTTTGAGTAAAAAATAAAGGTTTGAAGAGGAAGATATTTATCCACACTTCTTAAAGTTTTATGCCCATATTGATTACTAGATTTGGCTCTGTCAAACTTGTTGTTTATAGTGTGAAGATTCTGGTATTTAAGAATTTATTCAAACAAGGAAGAAGGGAAACAGACGGCCATTGTACTGGCAAGAGAGGGGCACCGTGGCTGCATGTGGGCTCTGGAGCTGAGTCCCGTGTTGAGTCCCGGCTCTGCCATTTACTAGCTGTGTGATCTTGGGGGAGCAGGTCAATCTTTCTATGCTTCAGTTTCCTTTTGTAAAATGAGTGTGCTAGTAACAGTATTTGCACCCTTATTGAGCTGTTGTGAAAATTAACGAGGTTAATACACGTAACACATGGCACAGGGCTGGGCACCCGCCTAGAGCTGGGAGCCCACCCGTACTCTGTGGCAGAGACAAAACACAGGCACAGGAGACCTGTACTGGGGAAAGGAGGGCAATCCATGACACTGACAGTCAGGCTGATGTACTGGGACCCCTCAGCACACCCGTGGTTTCTGCCCACCATGTTTATAGACACAAAAGCATACGTCCCATGTGAAAAAAATTGTGTTTATATTTACTTGAATCCATAAATGTTTAAAGAAATAGAACGAGTCTATTATAATTTATGCCACTCCTTTTTGGAATGACTCCTTGATCACAGAAAAGGGCAGTGCAGTCTGACTTGCATACTTCAGGCCTGGACCACAGCACGATGGTGCAGTCACTGAGACAGGAAATCAGAACAGCAGGCAGGTGTTGGTGGAAAGATGTAGTCTGTTTTGGATATGTTTAATTTAACACTGTTTAATTTAAACATTAAAAAAGGACATTTAGGTAGCGACACCAATGAGGCAGCTAGGTAGAAAGTTCTAGAGCTCTGGCGTGAATTATATTAATACATATCAAAAAATCTATATTAAGTTATACTTAAATTTATTTTTTGGATAAAAAGATACAGTTTGATAAACCAGGTACAAAAAGATAAATACTGTATGATCTCATTTCTATGAGGTAACTAGAACAGTAAAAATCAGAGACAGAAAGTGGACTGGTGGTTGCCAGAGCTAGTGGGGTGGGGACAGTTGAGAGTTGTGGTTTAATGGGTACACTTCCAGTTTTGCAAGATTAAAAAAGTTCTGAAGATGGATGGTAGTGACGACTACACAATATACTTAGTACCACTGAACTATATGCTTAAAAATGATTAAGATGGTAAGTTTTATGTTATGTGTATTTTACCACAATTAAAAAATCTGAAAGAAAAAAAAAACAGTTCAAAAGCAAGTGTGAGATATTTCCTTAAAAACACACGTACATTTTATTCAATCATCTGGGATTATTACCTACTTCAATGTAAATGATTAGGAACTTAAATTCCAAGTTAAACTTGAAATTAAAAGTAAGTTTATGAAGGTAATGATAGAAATTTGAGTTTATTTGAAATATTTTCAGTGTAAACATAATGAGCATTTACAAATGGTCTTTAACAGATCCTGCTGCAAAGTTAAAGGCATTCTATAAACATTTTTTTACCCTTTATGTTTCCAGGTTCTAACTCCAAGACCTTCTCACAGTCCCGGAAAGCACTGTTCCAGCTTTGCAGTTTGAGTTCTGCTTGAGCACGATTGTTATAGGCCGCTACGCTGGGAAGCACCGAGATGCTCCTGTAAAAGAGAGACTTTCTGGCAACAAGCAGATGAGAGAAAAACGTAAAACAGAGAAACTTACTTAGCTAAAACTGTAAGTAAAACAATCGTGGTTTGTGTTATGGGTAGAATTGTGTCCCCCAGAATTCATATGTTGAAGTCTTAACCCCCAGTGCCTCAGAATGTAACTATACTTAGAGATAGTCTTTAAAGGGATGATTAAATTAAAATGAGGTCATGAGGGTGTTCTCTAATCCAGTGTGACTGGTGTCCTTATCAGAAGAGGAGATGAGAACACAGATAGGCACAGAAGGAAGGTTGCTTGAAGTCAGAGAGAGCAGACGGCCACCTACAAGCCAAGGAGAGAGGCCTCAAAGGGAAGCAACCCCAGACGGCTGGATCTCAGACCTAATCTCTAACCCCCCGAGCTGTGAGAAAATAGATTTCTGTTGTTTAAACTGCTCAGTCTGCGGTACTTTGTATGGCAAAGCCTGCAAACTAATACAGCCTGCATCATCAAAAGTAATGACACCAAAAAATAATACACAATTCTACAAACATACTAAATCAATACTTTGGACAGATGCTTAAATATCCAGTTTTAAAGTTGACTCTGGCTTGAGAAGTGACATGGTAATTTAAATAGAACTTCTTAAAAACTAGTTTAGTTAACATGAGGTATCAAATACTTTTTTTTTTACTCTTTGCAATTTCCTAGTACCAAAAAAAATGGAGCAATCAGCCACAATTAATATTCTTTATTACTGTTACTGTGTTAACAGACACAAATTAGTCTGTAATCTATAAGTAGATTTAACTCTAAGGAAATGATCATAATTTTATCAGAGGAATTTAGTTGAAGAAAACAGAAGAGAATAGTAGTAATTGAGGAATACAGACCTTAAGAAAATAAATTTTGCTACATTTAAGGGTATGAATGTAAAATAATTAATGAAAAGAAGAATTTAAAACCTACCTGGATGCTGCTTAAAAAACTGACTTGGAATTCTGTAAAATAATGTATTCCTACACATAGGAAAGTTAAGGATATCAGTGCACTGTATTTTCTAAATCCAGAAGAAGAGAATATAAAAATGGAAAAGTCACAAAAAGTATCAGTTTACTAAAATCATTAACGAAGAATATAAAGAAATTATATGGTTGGGTAGAAACCAAACATGGAAAATATACATAAGAATAACACAAGTACCTGTGAGTACTTCCCACATGCCAGGCACTGAACACTAAACTCATTTACTCCTCATTACAATCCAGGGAAGAGGTACTACTGCTCTTCTGATTTTACAGATGATAAAATAAATGGAACAGAAAGGGTAAGTAACATGCCCAAGGCCAGAAGCTTATAAGTGATAAAGTCAGGATTCAAACCCCAGCAGTCTACTCCAGCACTTGCTTTCTTTACTATCATGTCATCCTGCCTTCCAGCATGTTGTTTTATTTAATCCTCACAGCTGCTCTGACGTAGGCACTGTTACAGCCTCATCACATGGAGAAAACTGGAGCAAGAGAGGTGAAGAATCAGCCCAAGGCCAGAAAATGGCAGTCTGAGTTCCCTTAACCATTATACCATGCTTTAATTCTTCACCTCTATGATTCCTTCAAAGAGGAAGACAAGAAAAATGTTTCCTCCCTGTAATAGACAAGAGTCTCCACTGGTGGAAACCTACAAGAAGAGACGTAACAGTATAAGAGCTGACTTCCACCGGCCTGAACAGGGGAGGCTGTACTGAATGAATGCTACCTCAATATCCTCTTTACCTTGTATATTCACTTAAACAGTTCAGCAAATTTCTTTACAGATGCAAACAACATTTTTAAAAAATGCCTTCCTTCCAAAGGTGGAAAAAGATTGTAGAGTTTAGTTCTAAGATGGCATTAGTGATTCTATATATAGGTAGTTTGTTAAAAATATTTTAGGGAATCAGTCTACTTTTCATAGACTGTAAATGCTCCAGAAGTCATACAAATATATAGTGAACATCTACTATGAACCAGGTACTTTGCTGGGCATTAGAGATACAGTGACACACACAAAAAAACAAAAACCAAAAACCAAAAAACCTGACAAGTGGGCTCTGCTCTTAGAGAGCCTACAGTCCAGTTAGTATCAAATCACACAAATTTAAATTGTAATGCCAACAAATACTACAAAAGAGAGGATTGCTATAAAAGTCCATAAATTGGAGGGAGGAAGTGGAGTAGACAGAGATATAACCTAGTCTGAGAGGTAGAGAGATTTCCCCCAAAGAAGTGAGGCACAGACTGAGACCTGCAGAATAATCTAAAATCATCTAGATAATGAGAAAAGGGAGGAGTATTCTAGATGGAGGACCCAGAATATGCAAAGGCCCTGTGGTGGGAGGTAGCACCATAAGTTAGGGTTACATCCAGGCAGTCTGACTGCAGAACCTGACCTCTTTACCTCTGTGCTATATGGACTTCCTGTCAAGTTCCATTCAGACTGCTTCTATTTTTTCCTAAAATAGGAAAGTTAGGACCTCTGTCAAAAGTGGGGGTGGAGCGGAAGCTTAGAGGTTTAAGAAAAGTATTGAAAATAGAATGCAAACACAACTGAATTTCTGATAAATCACAAGTATAATATCTTGAGTGATTCTGAAGCAGATTACTTAGCTTATCTATATCATTTCAACAATCTAAATTTAAATATTAGCATTTTTTTAAATGGCAAGTATAAACCACAATGAAAATCTGCTCACCGAGTATAATACATCACAGCCTCTTCATAATCTCCTGAGTTAAAAGCTTCATTTCCTTTTTCCTTTTCACGAGTAGCAAGAAAATCCTTTTCCTTCTCAGTTAGACCTAGAAATAGATGTTATCTGCTATAAGTAAAAATATAATTTAATAGAATTTTTAAAAATTTAAATCCAAGAATGCTTATTTTAACAGAAGCAGAAAATTGTAAAATAAATAAAAGAAAATAGAAGGTTTCCTAAGTTTAGAGATATTTCTTTTCTTTTTTTTAATCATTCAGAATGTTTGAAGGTTTAAATTTTGTATGGTTGATTGGTTTTACCTTAACAGTACTATCCACCTGTGGACTTCAAATGAAAACAAAGTGCTCCATCTTTTTTTTTTTTTTTTTTTGAGGCAAAAAGAAAAATTTTTGAGGGTTTTGGAGGAAAAAGAAGATTCCAAAAAAAAAAAAAGGAATGAAAAATGAATTAAAAGAATTACAGTAAAAAAAAATAGGTTTATATATGTATTTTAAAGTCTTACTTAAGTTAATTATTATAACTATTACTCACATAAAATTAAGTAATTAAAGGGTAGAATGGAATTTGTAAGAGGTGTTCAACTCTAAGAGAAAATCCATAAACATTTAATGGAAATTTGCAGCATTTTAAGAGAATGTCTTTGGGCAGAGAGCATTTATAATTTAAAATATTTAAAGACTACTAAATTATTCTTATCTTCCCCCAATTACCTGCTGTGTCTAGTCTTGTCTCAATTTTAGATAAATGTGCCTTGTTGTTTACTACAGTTTTTTCTTTGTAATCTTCATCAATTTTTGAACATTCCTTTTCCACGTCAAATCTTAAATGAAAGAATAATAAAAACTAGGGGAAAAAGTACAATACAAGCAAGAGAATAAAATTATTGATATTCTTGTGTTTATATCAATTGTGCCTTTAGACGTAATATTCCACAAATGCATAATAGTTTTGTTTCATGAGTCATCTGTATTCTTTCCTAGAAAACATGGAATTTAGTGAGGACTTAAATATTAATCAGACCTAAATTGTGCAGAACTTTGTAATTAAAACTGTGACCAATTGCTCGCAATTTAAAATTTTGTTCTTTTTTATTCTGGATGGGTGTAAGTATTAGTTATTTTCGGTATTCGTATAAACAAAAGGATACAATAGTTTTTTATTTAATGAAAAAATAAAATCAAGAGTGCTTAGAGCAGATATTCTTAGAACTCTACTGATATAACTTGGTATTTTTGATATGTTCAGGCTGAAAATAATTAAGTTATTTCAGTATTTTATGGTAGAGAATTTTTCAGTGACAATTTTACATAAAAAAATAGAAGGATGTAGGTATAGCTTAGTGGTAAGAGTGCATGCTCAGCATGTATGAGGTTCAGGGTTCACTCCCAAGTACCTTCAATAAAAATAAATAAATAAATAAATAAATAAATAAATAAATAAATAAATAAATAAGTAAGTAAGTAAGTAAATAAATAAATAAACCTAATTACCTATCCCCCAAAAATTGAAATGAAGAAACATAAAACATACTTATCCCACTCTGCATAATCCCTCGGAATTTTCTTTTTAGCTGGTCTACTTTTAGAATTTTTTTCCTAAAAGAATAAAATATTTTATGAGATATTTAATACAAGATTAGCAAGTTTTCCTGTAAATGTGAAGTATTAGATTAAGATATACGAAATGAATGAATAAGAAAAACGGGCACCCTTTCAGTTACAACAACTCCAATGTTATAATTATTAACATAATAAAACACAGCAGGTAAAAAATTCGTTTTAAATCTGTAGTTATTTCTGAGTGTGATCAATAGGACTTTAAGTACATATACAAAATTTTTAAATTTACATATATGAAATGTGATTATTATTGATTTTCTTATAATAAAAAATTACTAAACTATCATTCTTTTAAAACCTAGGCATTGAAGAAATAACAATAACTCCTTTGCTATATTAGTCAGAGCTCTTTTGCTTGCAATGACACACACACAAATTGGATGAATTTTATTTTAAAAGAATACATTATTGGCTTATATAACCTACCTGATGAAAGGGCAGGAGTATTGCTGGGTAACAAATTCATATACCCTCTCTCTGCAACTCCCCTCTCTCCCCTAGAAGTCTCTGCTATTCTCTGTCTGATTTTGATTTCCCTGCTAGCTACTTGCTTTTTCCATGTAGTAGGATGTGGCCACAAGCAGTCTGGGATGATAACCTCACAGGCCTCCCAACCAGAAAGGAAAAGGAAGAGTGACTCTTCTCTCCATCTTTAGTTAGAGAAATCCCAGGGAAGGACTCTAATTAGTTAGCTTGCGTTATGTGCCCATCCCTAACCAAGCATTTGGTCACACGTCCACTGCAAGCACCAAAAGGGAACGTGAGGAAAGCAAACAATAGCAATTATGCTCACAAATAGTTCCTTACGTGGTTTCTTAAAAGTCATAATTTGAAACCATCTGAATGGGTCATTTCTGCAAGCACAATTTTTTAACATTGTGCACTGGTCATTATGAGTTATACAGATCTTCCAAAAATTCCTACATTTCATTATACAATTAAAAAATCTTATCTGTTAAAATCTTCATGGAGCTCACCAACAGGCACATGAAAAGATGCTCAACATCACTAACCATCAGAGAAATGCAAATTAAAACCACAAGATATCACCTCCCAACTGTCAGAATAGCTATCATCAAAAACAACACAACAAATGCTGGCAAGGGTGTGGAGAAGAGAGAATCCTCACATACTGTTGGTGGGAATATAAATTGGTGCAGTCACTGTGGAAAATGGTAATGGTGGTTTCTCAAAAAACTAAAAATAGAATGACCATACGATCCAGCATTTCCTCTCCTGGGTGTATATCCAAAAAAAAAAACCCAAAACACTAATTCAAAAAGATAAATGCACCTCAATGTTCACAGCAGCATTATGTACAATTACCAAGTTCTGGAAGCAACCTAAGTGTCTATCAACAGATGAATAGATAAACAAGATGTGGTATATATGCACAGTGGAATACTACTCGGCCATAAAAAAGAATGAAATCTTGCCATTTGCAACAACATGGATGGACTGGGAAGGTATTATGCTAAGTGAAATAAGTCAGAGATGTATGACATCACTTATGTGTGGAATCTAAAAAATAAAACAAACTAGTGAATATAACAAAAAGGAAACAGGCTTACATATACAGAAAACAAACTAGTGGTTATTAGCAGGGAGAGGGAATGGGGGAGGGGAAAAATAGGAGTACAAGATTAACAGGTACAAACTATTATGTATAAAATAAGTTACAAAGATATACTGTACAACACAGGGAATATAGCCAATATTTTATAATAACTATAAATGGAGTATAACCTTTGAAAATTATGAATTGCTATGTTGTAACACCTGCAACTTGTAAATATTGTACATCAAATACATCTCAATATGAAAAAAAAATTTTAAAAATCCTCATAGAGCTCATCAGAAAAATCTCTGTCTCCCTTAAGGGGAAATTTTTTTGTCACAAGCAGGTATTTGAGAGCCCCATAAGAATATGAAATACTCTAAATTCTACTTGAAAGCTCAGATTTTCACACTGGCAACAAATATTGTTCATTGTTTTCCTTGAAGTGACAGACCATTTCATTCACTTCCAAGAAAATGTCTGCCAAAAATTCAGCTCTGAACAATCAGAGCTTGTCAGTCACTTCTTCAAGTAAAAACTGTTTCAGGAAAAAGTGGCTACTTTAGCTGGCAACTCAATCACAGAAGTGCTTTTTCTTATGACAGTCGTATTTCAATTCACAGTGAAGTGTCTTCTGCATACTCCACATTGTATGATGCAGAATACTAAAAAGATGTGTCCTCAAGATTCAAGATTAAACAAACAAAAGTTTTATTGTTTCATCGGGACATTTTTAAGTTAAACTGGAATGTTTTACTACAAGTACACAGCAGTGGAGAAAATAATGACCACTAGTCCAGCTGGTGCCACTGCCTTGATTCATGGTAAAGCACCAGCAGTTTTACCCTCAGTGCAAATGTCAACACAGTGAAAGAGACAAAGTATTAGCATTTTTTTTTTTTTAAACAACACTGACTTTCTGAATCCTCTAGAAGGATCTCTGGGACAACCAGTATCCACGGACCATATTTTGAGAACCACTGTACCACCAGTCTGTCTATCCACACTGGACGATAAGCTCTCTACGGACAGAGACCAAATGTTACTCACTGCTATATTTTCAGGACATAGACTTAGCACATAATGAATGTGCAGTAAATACAAATTGACTGATTACAGGTAATGGCATCCTTACCATACTTACTTACCATGTACCTCAGTTACCTTAATGAGGAGTAAAAAGATCCAGGAAGGTGAATTTCCAGGGAGCAGAATGATGAAGGGCTATGCATGTTTTTCAAATAAAATTGAGGACAGAAGAGATGAGACAAACAGGAATGACTCAACCCAGAACAACCCAGAATGAAAAGACTTAGGTAGCTATCCTTTGAGAAATGATAGGAATGAAAGAAAAGAAAAAAAAAAAAAAAAGGAGGGCAGAGGGAATGAAATGTATGATCCAAAGCAAAAGCCCACTGGAGACAAGGGCTGGGTTCCATCATATCAGGGTCAAGTGGATGCCAAGAAGCTCATTTTTAACTTGAAGTTAAGCAGAGTGAAACTGGAACTCCAACAGGCCCCTTGTCTATGGAACACGTCAGTTAAAAAGGAAAGATATGCATGGCAAAACAGGAGCCGATCTCAGTGAAATAACCATGAGGGGCTGGGGATAAGGAGGAAAAATGCAATAGACAGAGAGATGACAACTATAACTGCTTGAAAGTTTCCATTTAATACTTTAAATTCAATTATGTATACCTAATAATGTAATAAACTACTCCCTCTATACCTCTACTGGATACATAAAATTATTCCCTGGAACTCTCACCCTGAATTGTATCTTATGTACTCATCAAAACTTGTCAGAGTAGAAGAAACAGAACAGTAAAAGAAAAAAATGGAGAAGGCAGTAAACCCAAGATGCAAGTCTTCAAAGGAAAATTGATGTTTCATTTTGATCTCCAAGTGAGGCCTTCTCAAGGTGATAACACAAGGTCAGCAGAAAAAAAAATCTCCAGCTCTCCTGGAGGACATCATGCTTTGGCTACACTGACTAAACTGAGAGAACATCCTTACTTAACAACAACCTTCTCTCCCTACCAAAAAGGCCTACCTTGGCAACGTGAAGATGGCTATTTGAACCACGAACTGGAGGCAAATTATCTTCCATGGCTGGAAATGTTTCAGTTTCATGAAAGTGTATTTTATCATCTTCTTTTTTAATTTCTGATACCCAACTCTGAGAAGAAGGGAGAAAAAAAGGTAGGTAAATGTATCAAATTCATGAGGCACTAGAAAGGACTATACACCATCATAGTTTACAATGGGTCAGTTCTGAGGTGACAATATGATCATGCCATTCTTTACCTGAAACGCCCTTCTTACTCTCAGTATGTTCATATTGTTGTCGCCCCTCCTACTTTTATTTATCTTGCAAGATCTTACTCATTGTCCCTTTCAGCAAGTTTTCTCTGAACTTTCTGGTTGGGCTAAAAGTGCTCCTCCTTCAGGTATCAGCATAAAGATTTCAAATCCTCTGTTTATTGTTTGTCCCTCTGTCTGTACTGTAAATTCCTTAAGTCTTAATCTCATTTGTGTGATTCAAGAGCCTAGGACATCAGATACAACTTACCTATATATTAGATTGACCTAGTCTCCAACTCCAGCAGTCTGACAGAAGGGAAGGGCCCTTTTCTATAGGTATATATTAATTACTGCAGATTTCACTTTTTTTCTAATATATACAATGGTCAGCATAAAATATAAAAATAACAAGAAAGACAAATAACCAGAAAAATGGTTACCTCTAGTCAATAGAAGCAGACACAGAGAGTGGATGGATGTTGGGAATAACAAACACGGACTTGAAAACAGCTGCAGTAAATATGTGAAAAGGGTGGACAACATGCAAGAACAATTGCAAAATTCAGGAGAAGAATGGAAACTTTAAAAAGATTCAAAGGAAATGCTGAAAATGAAGGACTCAGTATCTAAAATAAATAATTCATTTGATTAACAGTAGAATGGACACAGGAAAAGAATAGACAGAAAAAAAATCAGTAATGCAATAGCAGATTTGAACAACACAACTTCATCAATATTATAATTATATGTTCTTTTCAAGAGCACAAAGAACATAGGCAAAAAAGGTCTTAATAAATTTCATAGGCTTGAAATCATACAGATTACAGTACTTGGCCATAACAGACTTATACTAGAATTCAATAAGTATTTAGACTATCCCCAAATAATTGGAAATTAAACAATACACTTATAAAGAACCCATAGTTTAAAAGGATATCAGATGGGAAATTGGAAAATAATCTGAACTAAGGGATAATGAAAACATGACATCATAATTCGTAGGATACAGCTAAAGTATTATAGGGAAATTTACAACCTTAAACAAGGAGAAAGGTTTAAAATCAATTACTTAAGCTTCTACCTCAAAAAGCTAATAAAAGAATGAGAACACAAAACTAAAGTAGGTAGAAAAAAGGAAATAATAGTAATAATAAATGAGAGTAGGAATTCCTAAAATGGAAAAAGAAAGAAAATTAATGCTCAAAAAACTCATCTTTTCGAAATAAATTAATACAATTTACAAACATATAGCAAGACTAGTCAAAAGAAAGTGAAAGAAAAAATATAAATTACCAATATCAGGCAAAAAAGAGGTACATCACTAATAATTCTACAGCTATTAAAAAGGTGAAAGGGGATGTTTTAGACAGTTTATACTGATAATTCTGCAATTTAGATTAAAAAAAATAAATTCCCTGAAAAAATACAACTTAGCAAAATTGATACAAGAAAAGCTGGAATACTTAGAAAAACAAAAATGAACAAACAAACAAAATCCGAACATAATGCCTGGCATATACTAGGTTCACAATAATGTTTATGAAACTGAATTGTCACAAAGACCAGAAAAAATTGAGTAAGAGATGTCTTTATTATGTGTGAAGTTCTATTATGTACTACTCAGCAAATACATAGGGAGTGTCTAATATTTGTCAGATACTCTTAAAATAGGCCCTGGGATAAACATGTTAACTGTCCTACCCATGTAGGAGGCAGGGAGGATGAAAAGGGGGCAAACAGGAGAAATAGGAAGAGAAACAGAAAAACAACAGGGAAGAAGGGTAAAATGAGAGAGGAAGAGGAAAGGGGGTAAGAGAGAATGGGGAACAATGGAAAGTGGCAAGAAAAGTATGAAGAAAGGGGGATGAGAAGGAGACAAACTCAAGACGGGACAGAGAAAGAACACACAACTGGGGAAAAAGCAGGCCCTGCAATGAAAACTCAGCTGTTTCCCCTCCAGAAAATAAAGCCAAGGAATTCTGGGCATGAACTGCTATTTTTACTTGTAGATTAGTTACCAGATTTTCAAACTCAAGTCAATAAAATGATAAAATGAGAAAGCTGAAAGTTTTTATAAAAGTTAGCACTTTGAGGTAGAGGATACCCAAACCTCAAAATTGTTTTCAGATGTCTTATTCACCCCAGAAAAATATGCTGAATAAAGTAAAACAGAAAAAACTATTTTTCCAGAGTGTGTCTTTTTAAAAAATTCTTTTTTTGTTTCAATTTATCTTTTTATTATAACATGAGCTAGATTTAAGAAATTACCCTAGTCTTCTGACTTTATTTCCCAGAGTTGTTAGAAGAGCTAAATGATAATATAACTCATTATGAAAACATACTGAAAAGTACTAAAGCTGATGTAAAATGGTAATCAAGGTTCCAGGTATCAAGGGATTAGAGTAACTGAAAAACAAAACCAGGTAGGCTGCAGCCCAACAGACAAAAGATAAAGGATGTGCTGGTTTAACGCGATGCCGTCTAGAAAGACCATCAAATGTGCACGGTGTCAAGTCACAGCCTAAGAAATATTTCCATTGGGTGAGTTCCTTTTTTGCTTTATAAATGAGTTTTCTTCACTTAATAACTTAGGAGTCTCTTAAATTAACATTTCAAAATTCATCAAATAGATACCATTTTTATAGGTAAGGTAAATTATAAGATAACATATTAATTTTGCTCTTTTTAAAATCAAAAAGCCAATAATGGTCAGAGATTGATGGAGTGGGGATGACAAATGTACATTTCAGACTTTCATTAACAAGGAAAAAAAAATGAAGCATATTTATAGACTTAAAATTGTCATTAGTGCATTTAGATTCTGATGAAGGAACATTTAAAATATCTCTACAGTAATACAATGTTAATAGAAATTGGCCATGTACTGAGGTCATTTTAGTAAGCTACCATCATTCAAATATAAGAAAAGTAATTTCCTGGTCCAATTTAGTGAAACCTTAAAAAAGATTGTCTCTAGAGAACATTATTTGAGAACAATGCTTTTTCAGACACATTTTGATATTCAAATCCACTTTATAACACAATTACAGATTAACCTTTTAATTACATCTTTCTTATTAAAAAGCTGTAATATTTCCATTTCTTCGAAAGATGTTTTCACCAGTGTGTTATTAGATTCCACAGGCTAAGAGTTCTTCATTATTATAAGAATCTCAGACAGATTAGAGAGACTGCCATTTGTTGCTTTTTCGTCTTTCCAGAATGACACAGGCAGACTTGCTAGACTAAAGTTGATGTCTTTAAAGGCATGCAACAAAAATATTCCCACAATGATTGTAAAGAAGCCACTCAAAGTACCAATGACACCATTAACAGGCATAGCTTGCCACTCCTTAAAAAGAATAGCTGAGTAAGTTAAAACCGATGTTGTAAAGAATACGTAATATACTGGAGTCACAAGGGAAGTGTTGAATACGTTCAGGGCCGTGTTCAGGTAATTAATCTGTGTGCTCACACAGACTACAATGCTCAGCAGCAGAATCCAGGCCAGGGGATGTCGCAGCACAGGCTTGTCAGCAAATAGCTCTTTGATAGCAATGCCCAGGCCCTTAACACAGGAGACTGAAAATGCTCCAATTACAGAGCAGACTGTGATATAACAAGAATGTTTGTCCACGGTGAGGCCCCGCCACAAAGATTAGTATCAAGGACACAATGACCACAAGTGTTGCAAAGGCCACAAAACCCGGATCCCATAGCTTGTGAGACATTTCATTTAAAGTCTCAATCTCCTCTTCTTTTGGAGCATGAATAACCATAACTGCAGATCCCAGAACACTTAGCAAACACCCAGTTTTTCCATCCAGATTATGTCTTTCATTTAGAAAGTATGAAGAAAGAATGGCACTTAATTAGCATGCAGAGAGCTCCTAAAGGAGTCACTAAGGTGGCTGGGGCAAAAGCATATGCAGCAAACTTGGCCACCTGGCCAGTTCCCACTGACAGCAGTCCAGCCACCACTGCCATTCTTTAAGATATGCACGGCCACCCTGACCTGCCTTCATGGAGCCTTTTCTGGTGAGCTGCAGAAGGCCTTTTTTTCTTTTTTTCAAAATGAAACACCCTCCAATGAAAATGCAGGCGCTCATAGCCAATCCCAGACCAATGTAAAAGTCATACTTTCCAGGCCCCTGGCTCATTTCTTCCGTTACTTTAGAAATTACTGTGAACCACAGTGATCAAGGACAGAGAACTGCTGGTGCTGGAGGCAGGATGATGCAGTCTCAAACAGTCTGAAAGCAGGGCACCAGTGGGAAGAGTCCTGGAAGGAACAGTTGCTTCACTATTTTCAGACCAGGTGATGTTCTGCCCACTCTGCGTACCTGAAGCTCAGTCACAGCCGGGAGAGCATGTAAGTTTAATACGGTCTCTCTTATGAAAAAAAGGCTGGAGGAGGTTAGCGATGACTTCACTCTCATTTCCTCATAAATAATACCCTTTATTCTCATTTAAAGTTTTAAGCCCTGGCAGAGTAGCTCCAGCCCCAGTTTGCAGGCCTGCTGAGCGGCATCCCCTCCGCTCTCTGGCCCGGGTCACCTCGGCCAACACTCCCACACAGGCCACACTAGCCACCCCATCCTGAGCTTGAGCCTTCATCACAGTCCAATGGGAGCTGCAAGCATCCAGCGCTGCAGCTGTGCAAGCCACCCCCTCCATGGGGGAGTGCCCGGGGAACCTGTCCCTATGACCTACTGTCCCCACCACTGCCACTGGGACCAAGGGGCGCCACCAAGGAGAACCTGGGTGTGGCCAAGTGACGCCAAAAAAAAATATATATATATATTTCGTAAGCAAAATGAACCACAGAGGAACTATGAGAAAATATTGGTAAATATGTGTCTGGCAGTAAGAAAGTTTTCGTAAGTATAAAACAAATGTAAAGATCACAAAGGATAAAATCAAGAGGTGTGGTTGCATAAAAATAAAAAAAAATAAACATAGAAAATACCACACACAAAATTTACAAGGCAAATAACAAATTGATGGAAGAACTGGAATATGTAGGACAAAACTCTTACAAATAAGTAAGAGACATGTCAATAGAAAAATCAAAAAAGGGACCTCTTCTGGCCCTGATGGAGTAACAGGGACTGGATTTACCCTCCTGCCTTTAGAGCTTTAGAAAACTGGATAAAATACATGAAACAATGGTTTTCAGACCCTGGGCAATAGGTAGCACAGGACAATCATTCCTGAAAGAAGGGAAACAAAGGAGGTAAGTCACACACTTGCCCCCAAGTGACTGCCTAGTGTTTCCAGGATGCAGCACAGGGAAAGGAAACGCTAGCAGCCCTGTGGTCTCACTGAATTTAGAAGAACAGAGGTCAGACTTCAGGGAGGCCAAGACTGCAAAGATGTGGGGGACAAGATATGAGAGGACAGAGCTAGACAGGTAGAAAGCTCTGAAGATAACCTGAACAGCCCTGTGTCTACTAAGGAAACTAAATTCACAGTTAAAATCTTTCCAATAAAGAAAACTCGAGGCCCAGATGGCATCAATGGTAAATTCTAGAAAATATTTAAGGAGGAAATAATACCAATTATACACAAACTTTTCTAGGAAATAGAAGAAAGAACACTTTCCAACTCATTCTATGAGGCCAACATTACCCTGCTATCAAAACCAGACAACAACATCACTAGAAAACTACAGACTGATATCTCTCATGACTCTTAGACACAAAAACTCCTTTACAAAATTTTAGCAAATCATATCCAGCAACATATAAAAAAGATACATCATGACTAGTAGGATTCATCCCATTAACGCCAGATGGCTATAACATTTGAGAGAAGTGTAATCATTTACCCTATTACCAGACTACAAAGAAAACCATACGTTCATCTCAATAAATGCAGACTAAAGCATTTCACAAAATTAAACATCCATTCATGATAAAAATTTTCATCAAACAAGGAACAGAAGGGAATTTCCTCAACCTGACAAATAACATCTACACAAATCTAAAAGTAACATACTGAATGGTGAAAGGCTGAATGATCTCTCCTAAGACTGAGAACAAGACAAAGATATCTGCTCTCATTTCTACATTGCACTACAGGTCTGAGCCTGTGGAATAAAGCAAGTAAAAGAAATATAAGGTAGCCAGCCTGGAAAAGAAGAAAATCTCTCAATATTCACAGATGACATAATCTTGCACAAAGAAAATACAAGGAAACTACAAAAAAGCTACTAGAACTAATTTGAATTAGACAAGACATAGGATGCAAGGTCAATATAGAAAGATCAATTAGATAACTATAAACTTGCAATGTACAAATAAAAACTAAAATTAAAATTCCACTGATAGGAGGTATCTAGCTTAGTCAAATTCATAGGAACAGAAAGTAGAATGGTGGTTGCCAGGGGCTCGTGGTAGGAATAGTTTGGAGAGTTATTGTTTAATGGGTACAGAGTTTCAGTTCTGCAAGATGAAAAAGTCCTTGAGATTGGCTGCACAACAATATGAATATATACACTTAACACTAACGAACTGTATACTTTAAAATGGTTAAGATGATACTTTTTATATGTGTATTTTACCACAATGAAAATAAACCAATAAGATTTCAAAGCTGGAATGACTCAGAATGAGCAAAAAAAATTTTTAAATATTAACTTTTACAATGGCATAAAATATATTAGATATTTAGGAATAAATTTCACAAAAATAGAAGTACACACTGGAAACTACAAGACATTGCTTCAAAAAAACTAATGACTTAAATGAACATAAAAAAAAATGTTCATGAATCAGAAATCTCAATATTGTTATAATATCAATTCTTCCAAAACTGATTCACAAATTCAACACAATCCCAATCCAAATATAAGCAAGTTATTTTGCAGAAATTGGCAAGCAAAGGACCTGGAATAGACAAAACAACTTTGAAGAAGAACAACAAAGTTGGAAGACTTGCACTATCTGATTTCAAGACACTGTTATCAGGACAGTGAGGTACTGGAGTAAAGACAGACATTTAGATTAATGAAAAGAATAGAGTCCAGAAATAGATCGACACATACATGATCAATTGATTTTTTAAATTTAATTTCTAAAATTGTTTTGTCCAACTATTATATTTTTTTAACTAATTATTTTCCATAATTTGGGGGGGGGCAGGTAATTAGGTTATTCATTTTTTTTTTTTAATGGAGGTACTGGGCATTGAACCCAGGACCTCAGGCATGCTAGGCATGCACTCTACCACTGGGCTATATCCTCACCCCTAGTTGATTTTTGACAATGGTACCAAGAAGTTAAGTGAGGAAAGGATAATCTTTCATTAAGTGATGTTTGAACACTGGGATATTCATATTAGTTTGTATGAACGTGTGTGTGCACATGTGTGTATCTATTTGTATGAGTGTGTCCAAAAAATAAAACAGATCTTAGACCTAAATTCAAGAGTTAAAACTATAAACTTTCTAGAAGAATCATAGGAGAAAATTTAGGGATCTTGGATTAGACAAAGATTTCTTAAATAGGACACAAAAGCACAAACTATAAAAAGAAAAATTGTTTTCATCAAAAGTAAAAACTTTTGCTCTTCCAAAGACACTGTTAAAAAAAAAAATGAAAAGGGGAGCCACTAAAGAGTATCAGAAAATACTTACCAAGAGGTATCTTTGTGTGTAACATATATGAAAGACATGTATTTTTATTTTATAACTTAATAAGAACACAATCTAATTTTTTAAATAGGCAAAGGATTTACCTTTTTTTTTTTTTGAAGTACAATCAGTTACAATGTGTCAGTCTCTGGTGTATAGCACAATGCCCCAGTCATGCATATACATATATATATATATATACTTGTTTTCATATTCTTTTTCATTAAAGGTTATTGCAAGATATTGAATATAGTTCCTTGTGCTATACAGAAGTTGTTTTTTTAAAATCTATTTTTATATATAGTGGCTAACATTTGCAAATCTAACTTGCAAATTTATCCCTTCCCACCCCCTTTCCCCCAGTAAACATAAGATTATTTACTATGTCTGCAAGTCTGTTTCTGTTTTGTGATTGTTTCTTTTTTTTTAGATTCCACATGAGTGATATCACGTGGTATTTTCTTTCTCTTTCTGGCTTACTTCACTTAGAATGATGATCTCTATGTCCATCTATCTGCGTTGCTGAAAATGGCGTTATTTTATTCTTTTTTATGGCCAAGTAGTATTCCATTGTATAAATATACCACAGCTTCTTTTCCAGTCATCTGTTGATGGACATTTAGGTTGTTTTCATGTCTTGGTTATTGTATATAGTACTGCTATGAACACTGGGGTGCAAGTATCTTTTTGAATTAGAGTTCCCTCTGGATAAATGCCCAGGAGTGGGATTGCTGGATCATATGGTAAGTCTACTTTTAGTTTTTTGAGGAATCTCCATACTGTTTTCCATAATGGCTACACCAAATTATATTCTCACCAATAGTGTAGGAGGGTAGATCCAAATTAGAATAGAAGAGGTAAAATTGTCACTGTATGCAGATGACATGATACTATATATAGAAAACCCAAAACGCTCCACACAAACTACTAGAGCTGATAAAAGAATTCAGCAAGGTAGCAGGATACAAGATTAACATACAGAAATCAGTGGCATTTCTTTACACTAACAATGAATTAGCAGGAAAAGAAAATAAAGAAACAATCCCTTTTAAAATTGCATCTAAGATAAATACTTAGGAATAAATCTGACCAAGGAGGTGAAAGACTTATACATGGAGAACTATAAAACCTTGATTAAGGAAGTCAAAGATGACTTAAAGAAATAGAAAGATATCCTTGCTTTTGGATTGGGAGGATCAGTATCATCAAAATGGCCTTACTGCCCAAGGTAATCTACAGATTTAATGCAATCCATATCAAATTACCCATGACATTTTCCACAGAACTAGAACAAATAATCCTAAAATGTACATGGAATCACAAAAGACCCAGAATTGACAAAGCAATATTGAAGAAAAAGAATGAAGTTAGAGGAATAACCCTCTCAAGACTTCAGACAATACTACAGAGCTACAGTAATCAAAACAGATATATGGATCAATGGAACAGAATAAAAACCAGAAATAAACCCACAGACCTATGATCAATTAACCTTTGACAAAGGAGGCAATAAGATACAATGGAGAAAAAACAGTCTCTTCACCAAGTGGTGCTGGGAAAACTGGATAGCAGCATGTATCTATCTTTATATATAGTAGCTAACACTTGCAAATCTCAAACTTCCAAATTTATCCCTTCCCACCCCCTTTACCCCAGTAACCATAAGATTGTTTAGTATGTCTGCAAGGCTGTTTCTGTTTTGTAGATGAGTTCATTAGTGTCCTCCTTTAAATAGGCAAAGAATTTAAAGACACTTCACAAAAGATAATACGGATGAAAAATAAGCACATGAAAAGACATTCAACATTATTAGTCATTAAGAAATGCAAAAGAAAACCACAATGAGATACCACTACATACTTAAAGAATAGCTAAAATTAAAAAAACTGACAACACTGTGTATTGACCATGATCTAGAGCAACTGGAAATTTTATCCATTATTGGCAGGACTGATTGCCACTCTAGAAAACATTTTGGCATTTGTTCACCAGTTGGTAAATGGTTAAACTGTGAGATAGCATGCAATTCACCACTACTCAGCAATTAAAAGGAATGCAGTCTGGACACATGCAACAACATGGAAGAACAGCAAAGGTATTATGCTAAGTGAAAGAAGCCAGGCACAAAGGAAGATACACTACATAATTTTATTTATATCAAAGTCTACAAAAGGTAAATGTATAATAATAGAAAGCAGTTCAGTGGTTACCAGGAGCCAGGATATGGGGTCAGTATTGACTGAAAAGGGACACAATGAAACTTTTAGGAGTAATGGAAATATTCTATATACATTTGTCAAAACTCAGCAAAATATCATAAAATAGCTAATTCTTACTGAACATAAATTATACCTCAATAAAGCTGATTAAAAGAAATCAGTAAAGATACAGATCATTAACAAAAGAAGAAATTCAAGCGACAGACTATTAAAAATTTATCTCCACTAGTAATCAAACAATACACTATGTATGATAATTTTTTCAACTATTTGATTTTAAAGTGTAAAAACTGACTACAGTAACCAGCAAAGAGTATCTGAAACAGGCATTCTTACACACTGCCAGTGGGAGAGTACAAAGGTCCAACTTTCTGAGAACACAGAGATGCATTTCAAAAGCTTTAAAAATATTAAAATCTTTGGATCAAGAAACTTGAATTTTAATAATTTATCCCTAGGAAATAAGCAGAGTGGTACCAAAAAACTTTATGAACAAACATGCTTGGATAGCACTCTTTATAGATGCTGGCTGAATTGTGATTCTTCCATAGAATGGAATATTATTGTCATTTAAAATATACACAAATGCACAAGCACGCACACACATAACAAATCCACAAACACACACATTCACAATATTCTCCTGGGTGTAAGAAGCAAACAATACCACCTCAGTGATCACCACTAAAAGGCGTTTACTGACAAATAAGAAGCCTAGGATTTCAGATAAGTGAAGGAGATATATATTCGTGACAATGTCGCAAAAAGTGAAGTTATCCTGTACCTTTATATCACCGTCAATTTTTTCCCATTCTTCTGCAGTAAAACTGGATGATGTTGCTGCTGGTTTATCTTTCCTCAAAGCTCTGCTTTCTGGAGCCAAGCCTGTGAGGCGCTTTTCACAGAATTCTGTAAGTTCAGGATAATATCCTTCCTCACCAGACCTTTAAAAAAAATTCAGAGTTTTAGAGTTACTGCTTTATTTAGAGATCATCTAGAGCAGTGGTTTGCAAACTGGGTTCCATGGATCCCAGGGGTTCCATGGGGATCTCAAGGTCTGCCCCTGCACAAGAATGAAGGCTGGGTTGCTGCCTTCCCACACATCTGGAACGACCTCCACGTCTATCTGCTAACAATGGAGTGATGTGATGAAGGAAAACAGGAGCACCAAAGACACCAATTTTCATCGCACCCTTTAAAAGTTGCATAATATTTTCTCTCCTCTTTAACATACATATGTTCATTTTGTATGTGAGGTAATTTTAAACTTATAAATGGAAATTCATTATTAGAGGAGCACAAAGAGTGAGACTTCCGACTTCCTTTCCAACACGGAGTTACTGTTTGCCACTCAATTTTTTTCCCCCTCAAAATGATGGGAAGAAAATGCACAGGAATGGTTCAGAACAACACACCTCTAAATTCTACCACTCAGGGAACAGAATTCCTTCCTTGAAGAGTTAAACAGACACACTGCTCTTTTTTGCTTTTTTTTTCTTAAGGAAAATCAATCTTTTCCCCTTGAAGTCTATTCATTTTTACATTTTTAGAACCATAGAAATAAATCCCATTTTCAAATTAAATTGAAAAAAATAATTCCAAGTGAACACAATTAGCTATTCATAAAATGTCTTAGAACCAACATCACTGTGGCTTTCAAACTCTTTCATCCTACAAACTTCTGGTTTCCTTTATTAGTTCTTGACCAAATATAAATGAAAATGTTCTTATATGTTGAGAAAAACAAAAGGGAAAATGATGACATAATACATCAACTCTGGCTGAGGACAAGCAAGGGATGCTCAGGAAGGACAGGGGGTTAAAGGTGATGAGAAAGAAAAAGGAAAGGACACAGTGATAAGGAAGGGCCTCAGAGGAAAGACAAGACAGAACCACTGAGCAAAAGGAAGACTACTGATGTTCCAGAAAGGAGCAATTCGTGCTCATAAGTGCTACTGCAACTCCAAAAGACAACTCCTCAAAAAACCCAAAATATGTGGCACAGGTTGGCAGCCATGGAACAGTGTTGTTTGTAGAGAGTTCCCTTGACCACCTGCACACCGATCAGCCAGCGTGCTTGTGAAACACACACATTCCTGGCCCCACTCCTGATTTCCTGAGTCAGAATCTCTAGGAAAGGGGCCCTCAAATGTGCATTTTTTTTAACCACCTTCTTTGGTGTATATTAAAGTTTGAAAATCATGGCCACAGGGCTCTTACCCAGAGAAGGCCTGGATTCCCTGCCTCCAGGTCCTACCTCCTAGCCTCCCAGCATACTGTGTGTGACAGCTCCCAGGGACTCACCCACATTTGTGGGCTGTAGTATGAAGTGGGAGAGTGCCAGAGAATTTTATGAGTAAGCTGGGGCCTCCTAATGGCTGCTTTATCTTTTCCTAGGAAGTGGGAGGAAGCCAAAAAATGCCCTCTTAGATATAAATTAGCCTAAGTCTCAAGCTGGAAGCAGACCTAGCCAGAACCCTCCTAACCACTAATTTGGAACCTATCATGGACAAAAACAACAATCTCAACATTTGAAAATTTGCTCCAAAATTTCTTATGTAGCTTTGACTTTCAGAAGTCAACAATATAATTTAAATTGGTATACTGAAATATGAAATGATTTTTAAATGCTTACCTGAGCACACAAAGAATTTTTTCCAAGTGTTTAACATCTGAACATTTTTCAATATACTTGAAATCCAAGTGTTCAACAGGAATTTTAAATGTTTTTGTTGTTCCAAAGCCCCACAATGATGGATAATCTTTGGCAGTCATGGCTGAAATATTATATAGGAAAATAATTATGAATCTCATTATATATATACTCATAACTATTATGAATCTAAATATATATATGTATATTCAATTCGGATAGTAATAACCATCTAGGTACATCTGTAATGTTTGTTTTTCATTTCCATATAAAAAGAGATGGAGGATCTCTTCTAAGGAGGAAGCCACTTATTTTAAATTCTCTCTCCCTGCTAAGAACAGTTAACATTTATGAAGCTAAGTTACCATATAGTGTACATGGGTTATTTTAATTAATCTTCACTTAAGCAAAGTTGAAATACAATGACAAAGCAAATTTTGGTGCGGGAGAGGAAAAAAATTTTTTTTCCTCTAGTCATTTGGGTTCAGTAGCTGAGGACTGTAAATTAAACTGACAAAAGACATTAACAGAGGAAAAGATTTATTTTATATGCACACAGGGGCTTCATTGAAAAGCGAAAACCCAAAGAAACTTTTAGGCCTATGTAGGTTCTCTAACGTATATACCATTTTAGCAGAGGGTGATAAACTGCGCAGAAGTGATTAGACAAGGCAAAAGTTCTGGCTTCCAGGAGAAGGTAAATATATGGAGAAACTAATGGAAGATAAGGGTTGTTTAAGTAAGGTTTGTTTATGCAGACTCATCTAAGTGCTAACTGTCCATCTACTGTAATAAGGGTTGTTCTCCTTGCCTTGGTATGGAAAGAGGAGAGAAGGGGACACCTTCATAAAGGGAAATTTATGCCCTGCTTTTAGGCAGAAAAGAGGAGGGCAGAGAGTTCTTCCAGTGCTGCTGTTTCTTAACTGCCTTCAGCTCAAGATAATCCTTACGCCAAAGTGGCCTATCTAGGGATGGCATACTGTGATCCCTTTCAATGCTCAGATTGCTTTTTAAGATATCTTTTAATGTTGATTTGAATGACCTTCTACTTTGGCTGTTAACATCACAACCATCATTTTGTGATTCAGCACAAACTTAAATAATGTCCTTTCTGTCACTTGCCTTAACATCACCCTCTTTCCCATTCCCTGCCTCCTTACATTCCCAGTTACCCACAATGAACAGCTCTTAGATCTGTGTTCTAATGGCACCTTATACATACCTCTTATAACGTATCCAAATTATGTTTTTTTGTCTTCCCTTCTAGATTGTGAGAGATTTTACTTTATTCATCTCAGAGCTTCAGAACTAACACTTCAGTGAGTACTGTCTTATATCCCCTAAGAAAGATACAGATAAGAAAGGTGACATTTCAAGCATATAAACTACTCAAAGTCATTAAACTATTAAGTAGTGAACTGAAGAACTCAATCTCAGTAGGTAACTACAGAGCCCACATACTTAACCATCATATTTAACTGTGCTTTTCAAATTGCAGGTGGCAACCCATGAAATAAATCTAGTGAGTTGCAATCAGCATTGTTTTATGATGATAGAACAGCAATAAAAACAGACCACCTAACACACACCATTAAACATTGTTTTGTAAAAACTTTCATTTCATGACTATACAAAGAGAATTATAAATATATGTGTATACAGTGCACGTGTTGCAAAAAAAGTTTTATTATGAGTTATTGTCAAAGTTTTTAAAGACCACTGCACTAAAACATATTGGGATAAATTTTAAAACAAGAAGTAGCAATGGGTCTAACTCATTAGTATCTCCTTCACCGTGTCTGCCCTCTGGGAGTCTGGTCATATATCAAATGTCTGCAGAAAAAGAGGATGCTCTGTCAGTATCTCCTCCATATCCCTGCTGGCTTTGACTTGGGTATAGAAAATAGGTAACAGTTTGTCAGCTTTTGGATGAAATCCAGCTGAGAAATGAGAATGGCTTTCACACCATACCACCAGGGAACCAGTATGATGAATGTCTCTCATCACAAGGAGAGCCTTAAGGCTAGAAGTTACAAGAAGGAAAGTGAAGAATTTTTAAATTATTGATGCTGCCCCAAATAAAATGGGTTGTCTTTAGGAGAATTTTTCCAAAGAGCCGGAGGATCTCTGATGGGATTTAAGCATCTAATGGGATTGAAATAGATTACCTCGAATTGAAGGAGTCTTGCAACTCTTGAGATTTCATGATTTGAATAAAATAACAGTGAAAAACATTTGAAATGATAAAGACAGCTCCTACCTAATCAAACGAATTTCATAACGTTTCTAAGAATCCTTTTTGAAAATCATCTTTTCTTTTTCTGGCAGGATATACATTCTCAAGACCACTAAATGTTAATCTTCATGTTCCCCAAAATAAGTTATACAATACTTTATTTGCCCTATTTAGAACTCTTCCATGTTTGTTTGCAATCTTTTTGTCTCTGATTCGGAATAACTTTGGTCCTAGTTGGTTTTAATTTTTTCTCCATCATCTTGATCCACATCAACTTCCCATGTTTCCTAATCAGTTTATCAGTAATACCTTCAAAGCAAACCGTGATGGGTTTAGTTAACACGAAAAATTGTTTTCTTTCACCTGGGCACGTTTTCCAGCATTCACAGCGCCCCCTGCAGCCAGAGGCCGAAAGGAAAAGGCAAACTCCGGCCGTAGCAACGGTTTCTATGTACAGCTCGGCGCGAGGGCGGCGGGGTCAGGGACTGGCCGGGATCCGGGAGCTCTACAGCCAACCTGCAACGGTCAGGAGGCCCTTAGGACCCCATGAAATTGCTCCCCATTCCCCGGCTCTGTTCACCAGGCCTGGTGGCAGCTGGCCGACCCCCCGAGAACCCCCGTGTTTCCATCACGCCCCAACATGCGCCACTGTCGGCCAAGAGAAACAAAAGGCCCCCAGTTTGTTTTCCCTGACCAAGAAGATTGTTCCATCCCACATGCTCCCTCCCACTCGAGTCCGACAGGGAATTTGCTCCACTGGGTCCGTCTTTCACGCCAGCTCGAGGAGAGAGGGATCGCGATGGGAAGACGTAATTTACTCCCAGCCTGGAGTGACTCACCTGGTTCTGAGCCCAAGCCGTGCAGAGGAGGCCGCAGCCGCACACTTTACCCGCTGCCCAGCAGTTACCGAGGGAAGGGCGTGTCGCCCCGCCTGGGCACCCAAGGGCATGCAGCTGACCGCCGAGGGCGGGGACTAGGGCATCTGCGGGATGATTGGCTAGTCCCCGATCTGCCACCCCGCTGATTGGCCTTGCAGGCCCAGCTTCACCCGGACAAAGGAACAGAAGCCGAAAAATAAGAGGCGCAGTGTGAGCTCTCTCACTTTCGCGCTTTCAGATAGTTAAAACACTGTAACTGTGCTACACCGTTGGACTTTTCAATAATACTGAAAGCAAGAAGACAATAAAGCAATACCTCCAAACTCTGATGCTGGTGAAGAACACACAAAAATGTCCTTACAGAGAGAAAAGCATGAAAAAAGGAACAGGCAAGAAAGAAGTAAGGTCTGTTACCTGCTTAAGGAACTGCAAATGTTTCCTTAGAACCAAAAGATTGAGAGGTGTGTTGCAAGTGGTGACAGAGGCAGGAAAGGATTCTGATTATCAAGGACCAAATATACTATTCCCAACAGTTTGGTTTTTATCAAAATGAGAAGCTACTGAGGACTTTCAGCAGAACAGCACCACGAAATTTCTATTTTAGAAAAGGTAAGCTGAGGAGTATCGAGGACAGCAAGGCCAGTAGCTGAGACTAACCCTAAAGCTAATCCGTGCAGAAAATGCTAATACTTACAGTAAAGGTGTTAACAGTTAACATCTATTAGGTTCAGAGTTTTTACGGATTATTTCATTTTATCTTGCAGCAAACCTCTGAGGTAGGGCTATTATCTCATGCCTATGTTACAAATAAGGAAAGTGAATCCTGGTCAAGTCACTGCCATCTAACATGGGACACTGTAGGAATATGGACCCAAAGCCTTTCACCAAAGTCCATACTGTTTAAGTACTCTTTTAAGTACTAACCAACCCATGAGTAAGCTGTTAGCTCAACTTCAAAACATGTCATAACCAGCTACTTCTCACTCCCTCCACAGCTATCACTACATGTTAATGGTAGCATGAACTAGTACAAGTGGCCCCTAACTGGCTTCCCCTATAATGACCATTCCTACAGAACAGACGGAGAAATCTTTTGAGTCTGGGCAGAGGGTCGGGTGGGTGGATTTGTATATGTGAAGAGGCAACTTGTTCTTACATCTTCTCAGCTTATACTTTCTCACCTTATGCGATAGTTTATTCTTCCTTAGAATTGGTCATTTCTGATTTCATCTATTTTTGAATTTTTCCTAACTTCAATCTCTGAAGATAGCTTCAGAATCTCAAAGCACTGTTCTGACCATCATTAATTCCTCAACTTTGACAATGAAGCTGAAGTTAAAAGAAATGAAGTGAACTGGCCAGTAACTGAGTAGCAGGGCTGGATGTGAACCAATTTCCATGCTTTTTCTGATGGACCTGCATGTCTAGAGACACTGGTAAGCAGTTTAGTAGGGGACAAGTTATGACTTAACTTCAAGCTCAGATTTACTGATTTTTATATTTCGAGCACTATGCAAAAGGATCTTTTTAAAGCTATTTTATATCTATTTTACCCTTTCTTAAAACTGTCCAGGTAGGTTAAGAAGTAAAATTATATCCATTTTATAGATGAAGGGGACACCAAGGGGTAAGTAACTGATTGAAATGATGGTCTTGAGTTCCAGTGGTAATACTTTTCCCATCAAATCACTGTCTAGTTAACCAAATAACAATATTCAATTAAACTACTAATACGCAAAGGGCCTATGATGAAATCAGAATCATTAACAAGCGCTGCCCAGTGAGTTCGGTTTTGTTTAGGGTACTATCAAAAATAGCTATTTACTGGAACTCTTTTATATAGAAAGAACAAGGTCAAGAAGGAACATGGCAGAATTACCAAATTATGAAAGCCACAGTCCAGGAAAACCTGGACCAAGGAACTACTGTACAAATTTTGAGCATAATAATGCTTTGTATAGCACATAAATTTATAGACCTTAGTATTTGAGGATAGTGGTAGAATAACATTTTTTTAATAGCATAGTTAATTTTTTGAATGTCAGAGACACACATAGCTATTAATAAAGCTGGAATAGATCTAATCTTCAAAATGAGTATTAGAGAGGCCAATATGGCATTCCATAATGATGAACTCCTGGAACAGATGAAGTATCTAAGTATCCATATCCCTAAAACCAAGGCAAAAGCTTTAAACATTTATCCAATAATTCGGTGTAAAGCAACTCCTTTTTATGTCCTGAAAGCAGAATTTTTTACCTTAATGAATGATTACACCTGGCAAACTGCACTTGCCTTAATAGTCCATTTCATCCATTTTACTTGGGGTTGATTTTGCCCTACAAAAAGCAACCATTAAAGTTTCTTTTCCCTTGCCCAAGATTTAAAAAATAGTCAAGCATTACATACATACACAGAAAGGCCTAGGCCAAGCTAAATGAAAACTAACTCAAAATGAGGTATGCACACTGACAGTTAAGTACATTGGTATACTCCATACAGAATAGAATGATGCTGGAGAATTTACAGTTGGTGATGTAAAACAGTGGTCTCTTAGGAAGTTACTTAATCAGTCTTTTAGAGGGCCCAAGAAAACTTCATTTTAAACAAGGGCCTCAGATGATTCTAGGTTTTGATTAAAGTGTAGTTTGGGGAAGCACTTTTAACCTTCATTGTGTGTTAGTTTACATACACAATAAAACCACAAATCATGTAACTGAACAAAAAATATCTTTATATAAACTATTAATAGATACCTAAATACAACGTTTTTTAAATGAAATCATGTGTATATAGTTGTACTCATACAGTAAACTAATCAAAAGCTATACAACATTAACAGCAAATCCAAATCAAAATGAAGATATTCCTCTTAATTCCATCTTTCATCGAGCATCAAAAACCACCACTGCATTAAACTCAGTTAAGGACAAAAAAAAAGTAGTTTAAAATTATATAAACTATTTTAATTTTTATTAATCCCCTTCCCATGATGCAAAAGACCAGTGCACTAAAGACCACTGAAGCATTGTTAAAGGTGGCACCTTAGTGATTTAAAAAATACTGTTACTACGCTCTCAGTCTTCTGGCTAATTTGTAAGCCTCCTTTTTTCCATGAGGCAGCATAATCAGTATCTGTATTTCTCCTTGTATAATTTAGTTTGTCCACAAATTCAAGCTCAAGAATGAGTATTTAAATATAGAATCCCTGAAAAATACACTTATGAAAACCCAAATCAACAAGTATTTATTTAGCACAGGCCTATACACTGGCATACTGGTCCATAAAAATTAATCATGCCCCTTTTTTGGTAATTCAAACAGTGTTACCATTTTCACCAGAAATTAGTCTTTGACTATCAACCCAAGCCTTATTCTTCACTTCCTCCTAGCTCATATTTAGAAAGCACAGTTAAAAGGATACATCTTTTAGTCCTTTTCTTGTACATTATTCTGTATCCACATTCTCTGCATCGGATTGGATCCCTGGATTTTATTTCATTTTCTGTGTGACATTCTAGAAAAGAAAACACATTTATTCAATGTCTAGAAGGGAAATATTACAGACAAGCAAATTATCTTTACCATACTTTTCACTCAAAGCACTAAAATATGTATACTCAATCTCAAGGGTATGTTGCTATTACCAATATACTAAGGGCGTCAAAAAAAAAAAAAAAGAGTGGTGGGCAATGCACTTTTCCTAGTGTTAGGACGTTTAGATAGAAATGAGGACTGTGCAGGGGGAGAGGAAGGGGAAAGGAACAACCCAGAAAATGGCAGTGTGTCTGCATTCAGGAAAAGGGACTCCAGAAATTTTTACTTTCTCTCAATGAGAAACAGTAAAAGAAGCCAGTTAAAATCAAAGCGCTACAGCTGCTCATGGGAGGGGGACTTGGTATAACTTGACCCAATGAACCTGCCCAAAAAGGGATGGGCGTGCCAGAGTGCAGGGAACCTGAGCGGTCAGTCAATTAATCAATCAAGAAACCAGGATATAAAAACAGGAAAAACAAAGGAACAGCGCCATTTTTCCTCTCTTGGATTGGTCCGCTCCCAATTCTCAGGGGTGTACTATCTTTCACTATTTTTACTTCACTAATAAAAATCTTGCTTATATCACGCTTTTTGTCTCTCCTTAAAAATTCTTTTCTCAGGTGACTAAGAACCGAGGTAATTCTTATTTTCCTTTTCCCAGTAACACTAAGAGAGAAAGTGAAATCTTAACGAGAGGATTTTTTTTTAATGGTTGTTAAAGCGTTCTCCTTTCTAACTGTAAAGATGAATGACTCATTTTAAGACAAAGATAAATGCAATAACAACAACAACAAAAAAAAACTTAAGTAAAATACTCTTACTTTAAGTAAGCACTACTCTTACCTCCACAGATATATATCATTGGCTGCTGCTTTGGGGGTTGAACGTCCTTCTGGGTGTCCATTGTCCCTGAAATCACAGACTGAAATATTGACTATCCCAAAGGCGCTCCTCACAAATCCAACCAGGCCTCATTCTCCTCAGGGAAAGGTAAAAAGGTCCCTATTCCTAATCTATACTTTTTTCAAATCCTATGGGTGGATCTAAAGGATGAAACAAAAAACAACGTATCCCCGCATTTACCCCCAAACTGGAAATAATAAACACTTAACATGTTATCTCATATATACACGTTATTTCATTATAATCTTTACAACAATATTACTGGGTAATACTCTTATTTTACAGATGGAGAAACCGAGGTTTCCGGACGTTAGTTTCGGCAGGATTATTCAGCTATTAAGAGGCACAGAGATTTAGACCTAACTGGGAAATTCGCGTTTTCATTTAACACAAGAACAAGTTCTACTTCTCGAAACTTTAGCAGGAGAGGACCAAAAAATTGCATCTCTCAACACGGGAACCTACGAACCAAGGAAAAAATAATGAAACAACTCCCAACAGCTGAACAGCTAAACGGAAAGAAACCAAGCAAAGGACTAACAGCATCAACTCTATTCCCAGCCTCTCCCAACTTTAACCCGACACCGGACCTTTTTAACCTCTAGTGTCTTTCCAGTTTTGGCCCAAATACCCACCCCACAAACCCCAAACTGGCAATTCCCTACCCACCTAGCACGGAGAAACTTCTCTGCACTTACAAGCAGATTCCAGCTCGCCGCTGTGTCGCCTCCAGCTTCCGGCGCTAGCATATGATGCAGGGTGGAGTCTCCGCCCCTTCCGCCCAGGGCGTGGCCGAGGAACCCGGATTGAGCACAAACGGTGAAGGCGGGGTTTTTGTATGTTAACCTCTCTGCGCAAAAGTGTGTAGCTGTTTATAGTTTTCAGGAAAGCAGAGCATTTTTAGCAGTTTCTTATATCCAAGGAGGTTTGTCTTCTGATAAATGAAGCCGGTAGAAAGTAACACTTTTCCAAGAGGACGGAGGGTTAGAGAAACCCAAAGAGCAAGTGCTCTTGGAATTCTAAACTGACCGTTACTAACAGGAACGTAAAGAAATTGTCTCCGCTGCTGATTTTCACGTAGAATAAGACTTAACTGATTATGTATTTCAAATCGTTTGGTACCTGTGCTGGGGCAGTGGAGCAACTGCCCCCTATCCTTCGTGTAATTTCGTTTTACCTTTTTGACCCTTTCTCGCCTAGACTTCTATCATCCCTCTCACCTGTGCCTTTCACTCGCTTAAAGCATAGGCGGGCTTGAGGGCAGCTACATCAGTTATTTCCACTTAAGGGATTTAGGTGGTGGTAAATGTCCACTGACTCTCCTTTCGTCCCATGTATACCTCCCCAGAAGAACAAAACGACCTGCCCAGTGGAGGCGTGTTCTTTAAAAGCTCAAAATATTTGTGAGAGTATCAGTTGGGTTCACAACATTTGTTTGCTTCTTTCACAGCAAATATTTTACTTACATCAAAAGGAGGGAGAAGAAAAGTTATTAAAATTTAGGAAATAACCAGTTGTTAATAACTAACAGTTAATAGGAGAAGCAGATTTCTTTCTCTGCAACATGCACTACTTTGGTTTCTTATTAAGCAGGCTATGCTGCTTTCCGGTCTTCCATCCAGCAACTCGAAAACTTAGAGCTTCACCTTTCATTTCCAGAAGAGGTTCCAACTGGTTGCACCTCCACAGACCAACTTGAGAGCTTTAACTCGATCCTCCCAGTCTTCCTAGATGCCAATTTTTAAATTTCCCGGAAACACAGTGGAGTGTCCCGCTTTTTCCCCCACAGAGAGGCTAAGATAGAACATAAATATTTTGACCATCAGCTCTCCTCTGAAGTCCCTCTCCTCTCAGCCAAAGGGAAGAGGTAATCCAATAGAACAGTCAAAATAAGATTCCCTCCAAGAAGTACTAGATAAAACCATTATTATCATAAGAGAAAGATGGTGGACTTATCCAGAAAGAGGAACTTTAATCATTGCAAGCTGACCTGGATTCTGACTCTCCAGCTTGAGGTGTCAAGATGATGCTGGCACATAACACAGTCTGTGGATATCAGAATGGATCAACACATGTAGAATACCAATGGGTCCTGGGACCCTACGGAGGGGTAGGGTAAAGACATGTTGTAGCAAGAAGATCCAGAATTTCAACAAGAGTTCATGTTGAGGCTAGTTTCCAATCCAACACTCTCTTTCCTATCAGCAGGAACCAGTAGTTTTAGGATCATTATGGAGCATGGTCAGTGGAAGCTCTTATCAATGGTAACAGCTAACTTTTCTTGAGCATTTACACTATGCCAGATATCATTGCATTGCTCTCTACTAATGAGGGTGTTGTCTTGCCCTTGGATACTAGTGCTTTTAACTCCTTATTATATGGTTGTGGAGATGCAAGTTGCTATTTTTTTCCCTGAATATCTGTTTTCCTTTTCATTTAAGTATATCTGCATAGCTTGAATATCACGATGGAAAAGTCTTCCATTATGTTTTACCAGATGGTCCCCAAAAGAAGCATTAGATCTGTGGAAAACATACAGGTTTTAGAATTCTGAGGTCAGTAATGGGATGACACCCAATACGGAAAGGGAAGGGAAAAGGCCAAAGACTGTGATGGGTAAAGAATAGGAAAATACAGCTCAGTAGCTTAAATTTGGGGTATATGAGTAAAGCTAGGGCAAGCTACATGAAACTAGGTGTCTTTTTGCCCTTTTTTGGGAGAGGGGTGTAAAAATTATTCTTTGAATGAATAAAAGGGAGCTATGATATGCTCTTTTACTCTTCAGTCATAGTGAAATATCTAAAGAAAAATTAACTAGAGAAAGAGAAAAGAGCAATGTTTAAATGGTGTTTAAGGTCATGTGGATTTTACTTAACCATAGGCAAAATCTCCTGCCCTGTTTACAGTGTAGTGGGGAGCAGACAATAAACAATATAAGTAAATAATATATTTTAGAACATGGTAAATTGCATGGAGAAAATTCAAAAGCAGAGGATTGCAAGTGCTGGGCAGGGAGTGGCAAAATAGAGACTTTACTGTAAAGAAACTTGCTTGAGGGGCTAGAAAGAACACTACTTACTCTCCCTGAGCATGTGAGGAAGGCTTCAAGGAGCTGCTGTCTTGAAAAATGTGTAATTTACCAATTCCATACCATAAGTCCTCCAGGTACCTCAAACTTAACAACCTCACACTAAATTCATCTTACTTTCTCCTAAACCTGTACTCTTTGTTCCTTACCCCCTGCTCCATACAGCTGATTCTGCCAACTGAATGTGAGTCCAGGTTCTTCTCCCCCCCACCCCCCCCACCCCCACCGCACTATCTTCTGGAGTAATGCAGCAGCTTCCTAAGCCACCCTCACTTATCTTCCTCTTGTCCTCCATTCTGCCACCAGAGTGGTCTTTCTAAAATGCTCTGCATTGCCTAAAGGATAAACTTCAGACTCTTAATATGCATCCAAAACTCTCCATGGCTTGGTTTCTTCTCCTTCTCAAGAATTTTCTTTGCCCTTTCCTCAAACAATTCTTAGTTTCCAGCTATTACAAATTGTTTAGTTTCTCTAGTGTGCCCAACTGTTTCAGTTTTCCTGCTCTTGCACATTTTGAGTTTGGAATCACCTGTTATCTGTCTTTGAAACTGCCACTCGTCCTTCAAAATCCATCTCATGTCACAGCCTTTTTAAAGTTAGCTCTGGCCCCTCTTCTGGCGTAGGGTTAGTTGATCCGTCTTTCTTTTGCGCTACTACCATTCCTCTACCACATTCTATAGCATTCAGGGTAGCTGTGTCTATCTTTGTATTCCCAGTACTGAGCCCAGGAATTGGCACATAGTCAGAGATTAATAATTGTTAGTGAGTTTGATTTGGATATATGGCATTTAGGATATCTAAGGGGCATCCAGATGGAGAAATGGCCTGTTGGAGGAGAGTCGTAGCAGTGGCAGTTACTGGCTTTAAAGCAATGGTTGTCGCTCTGAGAGTTAGGTAAGCACAAAATGGTAAAGTAAGAAAAATGCTGGGCAGGACGCCCTATTTAGGGAATAAGTAGAAGAAAAGAAGCCACAAAAAAGAGATAAGGAAGAAGCTGCCAAGAGCAAAAGGATGGAGCCTGGCCAGAAAATAAAATAAAACATCCCATTTTAGATGCCAAAAAAAAAAAAAAAAAAAAGCATAATCTCATCTAGAGTTGCTATAACCAACTTAGTCATACCTTTCAGACCTTATGCTATGTATATCTGTAAGCTAAAAGGAGTCATTCAGTTTATGTAACCCGCTTCTCATGCTCAATTTCATCTCCGGAAACATTTTCAAGTGAATGTTCTCCTACGTAATTTTTGATGGCATCCCGCTGTAGGATCTATTAGCCCTTCCATACAATGTTCCCCAGAGTTAAAATGGGGCGGGGAAAAGCCTAGCAAACTAGGAAGCCCTCGCTGTGCCTCTGAGGGTGGAAAAGCGAGGACCAGACCTCATCCAGCGGAGGCAGGGGCCGGGGGCCTGCACGTCGCGGGGCGGCCGGTGGGGGCGCCGCGGAGCGGGAGGGAGGGGCGGCGCGGCGCGGGGCGGCGCATAGCGGTTACTCGGGGCGGGCGGTTCAAACCGAAGGAGGGAAACGCGGCGGCCCCACGCGAAGCCGGCGTGGGGGTTGCCATAGCGGGGCATCCCTGGGGGCGAGGCCGCGGCTCCTCCCCGGCGCTCCAGCAGCAGCCGCCTGTGTCCCCGCCCGTCGGCCCCGTCGGTGCGGCCGCGCCGTGGTGTCCAGGTGGGCGGGCGCGGCGGCTAGCGGGCCTCCGGGCGTCCCCCGGCCCCGCGCCCGCTCTGCTTTCCGGGCGCTGGGACTAGAGAGGCGCCCCGACGCCGTTCACTTTCCGCCTCTCTCCGCTCCAGGTGACGCCCGTCCACTCTCGGCCGCTCGGTGGCTTTCCGGGCCCCGGGGCCAGGCCGGGCCTCCCTCCCAGCCTGGCCCGGGGAGGGTCCGCGGCGGGACGGGCGGGCTAGTTGACAACCTGGGGAGACTATTAACCACCCGCCCGCCGACGGCACCTCGGGGGAGGAGATGACAGCGCTGCAGCTTACACTGCATTGTCGGAAACCCGAATTTGGGGAGTTTCCTCAGATCCAGGACTAGCTGGAGAAACCAAAGATATTAAAATTACTGTTGTCTGGAAAGCTGGAGGAAATTCAAAATAAGTTAGGCAGTTTCGAGTGTTAGAAATAATCCCTACAGCATGTAGTTTATGGACCCTGCAAATTTTAGCCGGCATCGTGCTACTGCACGTTTCAATTACTTTTTCAAACTAAAGTTTTCTCTTTAAGTGGTTTTACTTTGGTATGAATTTTAAAGGCAAAGTGAGAAATTTTCTTTTTTGGAATCCTACAGAACATTGACATCTAGAGCTCAAGATTTACTGATGGTAAGATTTTTCCACTTTAACAAATGAAGGAAATTTAGTTCTAATTTGTTCTTATGTTATTACAAGTATTTTATTCTGAGTTAACCAGTGCTTTTTTTTTTTTAAGAGCATCATAGAGATACATGTTCTCAACCTTTTATCTTGGGTTGAAAATGTGAAAGATGAAAATGATGACACCGCAGAAAGCATGTTGGAGGCAACTTCAAATGTGTAGATGAACTGGAAAAAAATAGTTTTTTGTATGTTTAAAGCAAGAGGTCTGTGGTTTTTAGCGGGAAGAGAATGGTATTTGTACCCCGACTTTTGTTTCTAACCATTTGCCTCTGTTTCCCAAATTCTATCATGGTGAGACACCTGGTGGTGAAGTAGAAGAATAGTTACGTTTAACTTTTAAAAAGTCTCGACCTAAGTTCACCAAACGACAGGAGTGAAAACTATTCTTTAATAGAATGATTCTCAGAAAGGGGAAATATTCATGAGTGGAGGTGTAATTTGAAAACAAATTCTGTTTTATTTAATATTTTGAAAACAAAAATTGTATTAAAGTATAATCCAAATTGTAAAAAGCAAAGTTTGATCATCTTGGCTGGTAAGCATGCAAAGAAGAGAGCCATGGTTCTCACAATCCGGGGAGATCTAAATCAGAAGAGAACATGTATGAGATTTACCAAAATGGAATATAAGGTTTAAAGGTTGAAAAACACTTAGATACTTTGCCCAGTAATAATGACCTTCTAATGATCATTAGACATAAAGAAACTATTCGGTTTTGTGGTTAGAGTAGCAAGTTTTAAAAATAAAGTCTCATCCACTTATATATTTAATTGATGTAGCTTAAGCATAAATAACTTTCCCGTTGTACTCAACTGAAATGTATCTTCCCAGGATCCTTTTAATAGAGAAAAATCATGTGTTTGGTCTGGAGAAAACTTTGAAAGAATGAAAATTTTCTTAGTATCCTTTGAATAATCTGGAGAAGTATCAAAAACTATAACTTTTTTTTCTTATTCTTTGAGTTAAGATTTAATTCAAGTTTCTAAAAAGAAGGAATGTAATGATACTGTTGAAAAAGTTAAAGAGTAAAATATTTCCTAGTGTCATTCCATACAAATATAATTAGTGAATCACATTTCTTCTTTAAGTAATTTACTTGAATTTTTATTTGCAAGTTCAAGAATATATTATAAAGGGTGGGTTGTCCACAAATATTTGCCAGTTTACTCTGAATTCAAGCCTGCAACTTGACCTTATGTCTCAAAATATTTAGGAGATGAGATATGAATGAGTGTAACATGCCAGGTTTGAAATGGCCCCATGTTTGTGGGGCAGTGGATGATTTTGGTTGGCTCAAGAAGAGTATGTTAGTGATTTATCAATGAGCTGAAGAGTCTTTGCGAAGATGAAAGTTGGGAACTCAGACCTTGTCAGTGGTCATGAGGACTGGATTTCTGAGACAGGCCTGTGTTACAAGTATGAATAACAGTATCCTGGAGTTGCTTAGCCAAGTTGCAGTTAAGTGCAGTGGCAGCACTCATTTGTCCCATTTCCCAAAGACATATATAGACTTTTTTAAGTAGCTATATTTACATCCCAGAAATTTGAAGGGAAATATCCAGCCGACTAGATATAGGCCAGCACAAATGTGCTAGAATATTAAAACTACATTAATTTACTCCAGTGCTGTTGAAGTCATAAGGTAATAAAATCATCTAAAAATGATGCCATGAGAGGTTTTTCTCTTCAAATGTATTTCCAGGAAATATTTGTGCATGGTGCCTAAACCATGCTTAATCAGTTAATCTCTGAATATTTATATCCTGGAAATTTTGTTTTTTATAATGTTAAAACCTTGTTTTAAGTAAGATACACATGAGTATATTGTAGAGTAGATTTGTTTTTAAGGTGACTTTTTTATTGCCGTTAAAATTTTCCAGTATTATCTGTGCTCATAACAAGTAGCGTATTTTGGTGTAAGTTGCCAGGCTGTTCAAAGTAAGAATAAAATTTGTTTTCACTTTGTAGAAACAGGTTTTGAAGATGTCAGAAAGGCATTCAGGTCAAGCTGGCACTGGAGCAGGAAATGAGGTAGACTCTCCTATTGTCAATGTCAAGGACTCCAGCTCTGGAGACTTGTGTTCCATATGTTCATTTCAAGATAGTGGCTACAGTGAGCTGTTAAAATCTTGCAGCTTTGATAATACAGATAAAGAATTTTTTGGAAAGAAAGAAAAAGGCTCAACATTAATCCATGAACATCCTGAAACTTCAAGCCTGGCCTTAACACCTAATTTAGAGTCTCCGACTCAAAAAGTAAGATTTGTCTTCCCTAGAAAGGAAAAGGATAAAACTCCAGAACTTTGCGAAACTCCTAAAGTCAGTGGAAAAAAATTTTTACTGCGCAGAAGATTGGACATATCTTTCTCTTTTCTAAAGGGGGACTTTGAATCACAAAATAGTTCTCTTGAAAGTAGTATAAGCCAAGTTCCCAATTTAAACAAAAATATTCCAAGCACTGCTTCAGGTTTGTCAAGGCAAAATAATTTCAATTCTTTAGTTAATAGCACTTTGAAAACAGAAGAAGCAACTTCCAGCAGTCAAAAATTGAGGCTTAATTTTTCTCAACAGAAAACTTCCACAGTTGATGATTCCAAAGATAATGGTAGCCTATTTGAAGTTGAATGTATATCTCCAATTCAGGGCAGTGGTTTTAAAGATTCTTTCACACATGACTTCAGTGATAGCAGTCTATGTGTTAACGATGAGAATACACATCCCAAACTTCTGGGCTCCTCTGTTAGTGGAACAACATATGGAACAGATGAAGACATATTTGTGACTCCAATAAGTAATCTTGTAGCAAATATTAAGTTTACCGCAAGTCAAAGGCTTACTCCTTCAACTGAAGTGAGACGCAACATTTCAACACCCGAAGACAGTGGTTTTAACTCTCTTTGCTTGGATAAATCAGGAGATTCCCTCTCTGACCAAGAGGGTTCTTTTCAAGAACTACTTCAAAAACATAATGGAGCTCTCAAAGTTGGGGACACTGTAAGGAAGTCAAGGCATCTTGAAAGGTTGAGAAGACTGTCCACCCTTCGAGAGCAAAGCTCACAATCAGAGACAGAAGAAGAACAGCTGGTCAACCACTCTGGTCCTGAAACAACACCAGCGGTGGCTTCAGACAGCTCAGAGAGTCAGCCAAGCAGTGATAATAAGAGTGAGGATTTGATTTTAAGCTTTCCAAATTTATCAAAGACCCCAGCTTTGCAATTAATGCATGAGCTCTTTATGAAAAGCAAAAGGAAAAGATTCCAGCAAAATGGTGCCCATGAATTGTTAGAAGAAAGGGACGGGGAGAGAATAGCTGTACTACAGCGTGTACTTGCAGGACTGATTGGCAAGAAAATGGGTATAGAAAAACTGGACATCTTAACAGAATTAAAATGCAGAAATTTAAAGCATATTCTTGCTGTGGTTTTGGACTCTTTGACTGTAGAAAGCCTGTGCAGGTAAGAATTTTTTTTTTTCTGAAATACAGTTGCCTTTTATCACTTTCTTTTTTTAAGTTGGAAAGTTTTTCTGCTAATTGAGTAATCACCCTGGGTTTTTTTTTAATTTGTTTTGTTTTATTATCTCTACCTTGGTTACCTTATACTTTATCAAAGGTGATTTAGTGAAATTCTTCAGTGTCACAGAAATGTCACAGAAATTTCAGTATATTGAATGCTGCTTAATAATGAAAGAAACGAAGTCATATATAGGAGAATTGAGGCTGGGAACTAACTAAAGTGACAAAAATTACAGTGAGACTGCATTTATACTGGCAATTTTGGGAAGCACAGGACTATCAGAAGACAAGCCCCTTGGGTATGCCCTGAGCAGGAAGGAGGGAGGTCATGTGGAACAGGATTTCTGCAAGGTGTTGGGGCAGGGCATCCAAGGGAACCTCTTGGAGGTAGCGAACCTCTTCTGTAACAGGTAGATGTCAAGAGTTTGGTTCATAGAGTCTTTGCTCTTTTTGTGGCCCCTACTTCCATTAAAGCCCTTCTTCACCTTTTCCCCATAAATTAATTGTAGGCTACTGTGGAGAATTGGAGAATCTCATAGCTGGAAGTCTTCTGAAATATCTAGTCCTGTCACATATTTTGCAGATGCAGAAACTGAGCTCCAGAGAAGTTAAGTGGCCTGCCAGTAGTCACTCAAGGAGATAGGAATAGATCCAGATCTACAACTGAGCCATCTGATTTCTAAGTCCCACAGACTCTTATTAAGGTTAAGGCTTCTCAGAATAGGCTTGATCAGGAATATATTTGGTGTAACCCAAGTAGGATAATAAGCAGATCAATGACATATATGCTTGTGCCTTTAAATAAAGGTTCAAATGAATAAACAGGATTATACTGTATAGCACAGGGAAATATAAACAAGATCTTATGGTAGCTCACAGAAAAAAATGTGACAATGAATATATATATGTTCATGTATAATTGAAAAATTGTGCTCTACACTGGAATTTGACACAACATTGTAAAATTATTATAAATCAATAAAAAATGTTCAAAAAAAGAGAAAATGTTCAAATGAAATACATTATTTTAAAAAAAAAATAAAGGAGATGGCTGAGATATTGGAGTTTTATTTTTATATACTGGAGTATTTGGATACAGACCAGTTAAAATAAAAACTTGGGTGACACTTTTGGGTGCTCACTTGGGGGAGCAGATGATATTCAGTCATATTTCAATAATTGCCCTTCCTGTCCATACCTCCAAATTTATTGCATTTGTACTGTGGCATGCATGTGTGATGTTGGCAGTGCTTATTCTCGGTAATGTGAGAGACTAGTCAGCTGAAATAGCTGAGGGGCGAATACGCAATTATGTAGTTCATTTCTTCCCCATTAACGGGTGACTTTCTATTTTCCATCTATCTGCTACAAGGCACATGTATCTGCTTAGGGAGTGTTCACAACTCAAGTATAACCTGGGGCTCTCCATACCAAGTGACTTGTTTTCAACCTTCTCCTGACGTTACTCACTTTGAGTGACTTGTTAAGTTAAAGTAATAAAAAAGACCTGATTAACAGTTGAAGGATTAGCTTTTCTTTAATAATTAATGTAGTCAAAGTTATTAATAAGTAAGTATATTACTGGATATAAATTGTGTTTTTTCTTTAGTTGTTTCATTCTCATAAACTTTGTTTTATAAAAAAGGAACTTCGTAGTGCTGCCCATAATATTTATTACAATTGACCTTGAACAACCAAGGATTAGCGGTGCTGAGCCTCCACCATGCAGTCTAAAATCCTTGTATAATTTATAGTCAACCCTGCATAGCTGAGGTTTTTCCATATTCAAGGTTCAACATCCACAGTTTCCCATCCATGGATTCAACCAATGAGGGACCATGCAGTATTTACTAGTGAGAAAAACCCACACGTGAGTGGACCCACAGAGTTCAGACCCATGTTTTTCAAGGATCAACTGTATTTGGTACTTAGTACTTGCAGCAAAGGATTGATTGTTCTTGTGTTTATTTAATCAAAACGACAAATTTGTTAAATACAATAAGAGGAGAAATTTACAAAAATCTCTTGCACTATAGATGATAATCATTTGCTGCATGTCATGTTCCACATTTTTTAATCTTGGTATCACGTTTAAGTTAAATCCTCTTAATCAGTTTCCCAGTGGACTTATATCAAGTTTATATGAAACTTTGTTTTTTCCTTAACCGTTTATAAGATAGTAATATGGTGCTGGTATGTTTCAATATTTTTATTTTAAGAAGTATTCTTTCACAACTAGGCAGATCAAGTAATATTTTTATTGTAAGTTTTTAGGTTTAAATTAACTATCCAAAATCTTTAAAATGAGCTTTTCTTATTAATTGCTATGTATAAAAAATGTTAATTCTGTGGAATATATACAATATTAGGACTGATCTTTTTGTTACAGTGTTTGGAAAGTGAGTAGAAATTGGCGTGAAATTATTGTTCAAGATAAAAAAGCAAATCGGAGGAGGAAATTTCATATCACACAACTGAAAACGGATTCTGAGGTAATGTATGTAATACTATTATAAACTGGATTTGTATAAATACCTAATAGCCCCAAATTGCTGGACAACCTAATTTGGTTTTCCTGCTATCTTTTAACCTCACCATTTACCAACATTCATTTGTAAACTCTTGATTTTCCCCAAACTCCATTTCTAGCCAGTCTGTAAGTGGAGTAGACTGAGTGATGCCAAGAACGTCTTGCTGGATTTTGTTGTTGTTTAAGTGTATCTGCTGTTAGCAGAATTTGAACACCACTCGATTAGGATATGCTGGATCCTATTTGTCATTAGGCATCTTTGTAGCATTTTCTATCCAGTCTTTTGAGTGGATCTTATAGGCCAGTCACTCAGATTACAAAGGAGAACATTTTTGACATGCTCTCTGCTCTCTTGGAGCTCATATCCTGTGGGGGATACAGGTATAAACAGGTGGTTACAACACAGGTGTGGTAGGGGAAGCCCAGACGTAGTTCTATTGGAACATTTAAAAGGAGTGTTTGATACTTGGGGATCAAGAGAAGAGAAAAGTGCATCTCAGCTGAGACCTGAATAATGAGTTAGCATTAGCCAGGTGAGGACGCTGTTTCAGCAGAGGGAGGAGCATATATGAAGGCCTGGAGGTGCGTGAGCGTGGCAGATTAGTCCTCGTAACGCATCATAAACCTGTATTCCCTGAAGACTTGAGGTCCAGCTTTGAAATTACAAGAAGTCCTACAGCTGATTTAATTCTTTCTGGGGACACTATGCATAACAGCACCTGATGACTCTGGCACCCGTATTTACTGTATATTCAACTTTTAGGCCTTTCTTAGACATCAGTAACAAAGAAACTCTGAGAGTTAACTTCCTTATCCTTGTCCTAGTAAAAAGTGTTTAATAACATAAGTAAATTTATACTTTGACTAAATACAATAATTGAGATGAAGCACGGCATAGACAAACATGAATACCCAGGTACAGATTGGGGCGTTTCTCATTCCAAGAAAATATTAGGGACTGCTATGAACTAAAACGTTGCCTTTCCATTTTATTTGAAGAAAAGTTTTCCCTTTTCACCTGTGGTAATCCTTCATGACTTATTCCCGGCTCTTGGCTACTTACTGCTGCAGTGCTTGGTTCTGGGAGCTTATAATAGTGAAGGCATTAATTGCTTTCTTAATTATTAACTCTTAATAAAATTCTTAAGTTTTAGAATGCTGCCCTACATGCTAAGGACAGACCAAAAAAAAAAAAAAACCAAATTTTTAAGCAAGTACCTATTAATATTAAACTTTTAGTTCCACATCCTCCTTACATCCTGTGTGAAAGAAGCATGTGGTTGTGTTGGCAACCTCTGGGTAATTCCAGATACAGTATTCTACCCTCATGTGCTAGCTACCACTATTTTTTAAACTTGGTTTCTTAAAGGACTATACCTTTTCCTTACTTGTGCTTTTTTCCTATATTTATTTGTTTTTTAATTTTTAAAAATAAAAACAAGTACCTGGTTTAAAATGTTAAATTGGACTTTGAGGCTGAGAACACACATTCTCCTGCCCTGTCCCTTCACACTCTTGATTCTTGCCTCATCAAAGCAATCACTTTGAACTCTTTAGTTGTTCCTTCTGAGGTTTACCTCCATGTTTCCAAACAGCATGGCTTCACTGCTGTTTCTTGTTTTGTTTCTATAGAGGGACTAGCTTAGTTCTCTAACCTCTCACCGCACCTTACCTGCCTCTCCCTCTGAAATCCTTCCTCCTGTCTTATGAAGGTAACTCCACCGTCATTTGGGAGCAAGTCTGAATTGGGTGCTAACATTATTAAGACTGTGTAGAGATTATTATGACTTTTTGACAGCTGTAACATGTAGTAAACTATGATTGTATCTATTGTACCCTCTTTCTTATATAACTTTTTTCCTCAGTTAATAATTGCCCAGTTTCTTTTTTTCTTTCTTTTTTTTTTTATTTTTTTGCTTAGTGTTTTCTCTGTACAGATCCCTGATTCATCTCCTATTATCCACCAGAACTGGAATCTCCTCTGTGTAAGTCTGAATAAATCAGGTATTCTAACGGTTCCTTCTTTTTCTCAGAGACAATCTTCCTGGTGCCCTTTGCCCTCTTATTCCGAAATGGACTGGTTGCTTTCTACCTGAACTATCCAAGTGTGTATCATTGACCGAAACAGAAAAAGTGTAAAACAAAATTGTTTGGTGGTTTTCCTCAGGCTTGTATAGCATCACTGAAAGTTCCTTATGTGTGAAATTAAAATGCACAGACCAACTACGTGTAATAGGATCTCAATTTTATGTTTGCTTTGCAAAATGAGAATGACCATAAAAATTGGAAGATCACACCTTTTTGATTAAATTTCTTAATTTACTGTAGTCCTCACTGTTTTCTTATAAACATGGAAATGAACAACAATAAGGCGGCTCCACTCTTACCCTTAAATATTTTCTGGAAACGTGATGATGACTATATTTTGAAACATGTTGTTGCTCACGAACACGTGCCTTTGATGACTGTTGAGCCTTCTGCTGTTCAGAGATAGCAGCACATGTTTTAAGGTCCAGGAGGACAGGAGTTAGACTGTTTGATTCACTCGGCAGCTATTGGGTGTCTTATGAATATTTGTTAAATGGAGGAGTGTTTCTTCTGTGGCTGAAATTTGCTTCAGCAATATATCTCTATTGATTTTTTGGTGCACGCCTCATCACTGTGTTTGCCAACTGCATCGATATCCAATGGGTGTGTTCTTTTAGCGTGCTCTTAAGTCATGTGCTTCTGGCCTAGGCTGCAAATCATTTCTAAAATGTAATATAAAGAGACATATTGAGTCCTTAGGTAAGTTTAACCGAATCCATTCTAATTTCTGAAAACCAATATTCATCCATTACACTTATGCATATGTTGTTAAACTGTTCATTGCACAATTTTTCGTGACCAGCTAGCCTCATTTCCTATACTTATCTGACTATAATTTCTCATGTTTTAGCTCTCCTGCTGTTAGGGGCCAGTTGTGGCAAAGGGAGACTATCAAGGGAGAGGAAGCAATTAGAGCTGGACCCTTGAGGAAATTCACATGTAGTACATTTTATTTTGATAATTGGTTAAGAATGCCAATTTATTAAAAAAAAAAACTTACTATTTTTTTTTCTCATTCCCAACTTTAACAAAGTAGAAGGCTATAAGGATTACTCATTGAGAGTATTTCTTGGCTAAATATTTGAGTCATGTGGAAATCCAGTTCAAATAAGAGATGTTTTTCTCCTCTTAAAATATCAAAGCTTTTTAAAACTTAAGGGTAAAAATTAATCAGGTATTTACAAGTATTGTAAGTATTTGGTATTTGTGAAAACCAGCCAAACAGATTGGGTTTCATGGTCTAATCACACCCATTATTCTTCTGATGTGTCGCTAAGGTAAGAAACCTTCGAATTATGTCCCATAGCAAACTTCGGAAAGATTCATCTCTACTTAGACTTTGGCTTGAAAGGGAGCTTGGTAAACTCCAGTCCGTGGGCCAAATCCTGTCTGTCACCTGTGTTTTTAAAGTAAGTTTTATTGAAACACAACCCTGTTCCTTCAATTATGTACCTCTACCTCTACAGCTACATTTTGCTAAAGGAAAAGAGAAAAACAAAACAGTTGAGTAGCTTGCAACTATCTGGCCCTTTTCAGGAAAAGTTTGCAGACCCATGCCTTAAACAGAAAAAAATAACACATCCTGCAAACTCAAAGCTAGCATTTATTGTTTTATCTGTTTCTTTTTATATTTCTTTGACTTCTAAATGCTAGATGAGAGAAAATTTTTTTTCTAGAAAGGGATGGTTTAGGGAGAAATTCCTAGTGGTGTCAAACCACTTTCAAACATTCGAATACACGTGCATTGTAAAGCTGTCCGGGATCTTTTGCTGTTACAGTGTTGACCCTCTTGTCTTTTACCGCAGGGGGCTGTATTAAATGTTGAGGATGCTGCCACTCGGCTCCATGTTTTAAATCGATCAGCTTTAAGATCTGTGCAAGCACAGGCTAGGACACCAGGTTTTCAGAGAGAACAAATTTCAACATTTTCTCCTTGGGGAGAAGTTTTGACACCTGTAGCAAGTTCTGCTGTTACTCCCTTAAGTAGTAAACAGGAAGAATATGTTAAGGTAAGTATGTACTATAAGTTATTAGAAATAAGTGTTTACAGAGTTTGAAATAAAGCAACGCTGTGTGTGAAACCGGGAGATTTAGTGTGTGTGCTTTCACCGCAGGTTGCCAAAACACTTTTTATTGATGAAGCATTAAAACCTTGCCCAAGGTGCCAGTCCCCTGCTAAGTACCAGCCCTATAAGAAAAGGGGACTGTGTAGCCGCACCGCCTGTGGTTTTGACTTTTGTGTGTTATGTTTGTGTGCTTATCATGGGTCTGAAGAATGTAGTAGAGGAGCAGCAAGGCCAAGAAATAGAAAAGATGCTCTTCCAGGAAGTGCCCAGAGTAAGCGGAATCTAAAACGCCTCTAAAGAGACTTTAAATATAAAAGAAGCATCCTCCCCTAAGCAACTTTTGTTTATCTGACTTAAAATTATGAATATTTTGAAAGCATGCAAGTCTTCCCATTAATGACAGATGATGATTTATTTCCTATTTTGTATATATTCTAATCCATGTCATTGTTTTCTTTGAAGTGGTGAGTTTTGAAAATTTTTATTTTACTATGTCATTTTTACTCATTTTAATAACAGTGTTTTTAAATAAAGAATTTTCAATGTTATCGTATATATGTATATAACTGTTTTGTATAACATTAAAAGATTGTGCATTTCATCACCCTATGTTGAAATGTTCTTCACTTTCAAAAAATAATTTTCCAAATAATTTTTAAAATTTTGAACTTGAGACAGATGGCTTTTGCAGATTTTGAAATCTTTGACTATTTGACTGAAATGAAATATAAATAAAATGTTTTCTGAAGTTCTGTTGAATTTACTCTGTAACCTCAATCTTTCTCTTAATTTAATGAGTATCATATTTGGACAGACTTCTGGTTAAATAAAACTTACTTAAAATTGACAACTAAGGAGATGTAGAGAGTAAATTATTAGATATATGTGGTTATTCACAATGGGAGTCTTAGTCTAACCTGCCACGAGTCACATATAAATTTCTTTTACACATGAAGTTGTCAGTTGTGCAATGTAGAAACCTGGAATCCTATTTCTAGCCCATTACGAGGCACTTTGTTACTGTTTTATGTGTTGCAACCACACCGCCCTCTCAGTGGGATCACATTTGTCATCTTTTGGTTACCCAGTCCATTGGAATGTAATTTTTTATTTTACTCCCGTGGAGAAAAAGTAGATTTTTAACCACATTTAGTTTTAGAAACTGGTCATCTATATATGTTCCTCTCTACTGCAGGTACTGTTAAACAATGGAAGTTCAATTTTTAAAAAATATTTCTGGTGTTAAAGTGGAATGAATATTATAACAAAGTAGATATGACTGAAATAGTGTAAGGACTTAGTACCACATATTTAAATGAGTTTATAATGAAACTTTCTGAAGAAAAAAGATCACCGTGGGAATTCAAGTTAATGAATGAAGCTGATTCCACACTTCTTGGTTGGTTTTACATTTGGGATGAAGTCAAGAGGTAGATAGGTTAACTGAAAGAAAATCATATGGTATGCATGAACAACTTTAATAAGAAAACTCTCCAGCTATCCAGAAAATAATCATCAATATCCTAATTATAAATCATCACGTGTTAGAGTAACTGGCCGGCGCAGCTGCCCCAGCTGGAGGGTCCAGGAGTATCCTGTGCTTCCTCTGTCACGCGGATTAGTGCACTTTACTTAAATTGTTTCCTTAATTTTTTTTTCCCCAAGAGACTGTAAGCTCTTTGAAGGCCTGGACTGTGTCGTATTTGATTTAAATACCATTGCATCTCTAGCCTAGTGCCAGGCAAGTAGCAGGTGCTCAATAAATACTTATTGAATGAGTGGATTTTTTTTTTAGCACTACCAGTGTTACTTTCTATTTAAGTAAACCATTATAATTCTACCTTAATAATGTGTTAATTTTTTTAATGTTTGATTTCAGTGACTAAGAGTTGATTACACAAAAAAGTGGAATCTAAATGATTTCTTAAGTTTCTTTTAAACATGTAATCAGTGGATTTGTTTGGTCTACTCATTGTTTTAGTTGACTTTTCTTACAATTAGTTAGGGTGCAGTGGAAGGAACACTGGACCAGGAATCAGAAAGCTGGGTTTGGTATCCTGAACCACCTGCTAGCTGTGCCCTTATTTATGTCACTTACTGATTCTGAGTATATTTCTTTAACTGTAAATAAGGGAAGTTAAAAGAAATGATGTAGTGTGAAATTACTCTGTGTTACACCAACCGGTGTTACACATTTGGCTATATGAATACAATAAAACGAAATAACATTTGTTGGGGTAGAATGTCTGACCTTGGTATCATTAGCACTATGCTGAATGAAGCTGTAGAGTCATCTCTAACCTGCTTGTGAAAAATGGTTGAAAAAAAAGTTCAATATACCATTAATTGAGCATTTACTATATACAGGCACTGTTCCAAGTTCTTTACATGAGTTAACTCATTTATTCTTCAAAGTGACTCTAATGCAGTTATTATCATTCCTTTTTTTATATCAGGAAACCAAGAATAAGGGTAATTATCTAAGATTGCACAAACAGCAAGTGAGGGGAGCTAGAATTCTAGCAGAGGGAGTCTGTCACTTGTATGTGACAAAACTCTTTGCAGAACCATTGTTGATAAATTCATTATGCATATAATTATTGTGTCTTAAATGGATTGTTTTGCCAGTTAGGAAAAATTATTGGTATACCAGAGAAAAATAATTCTAATTTAGAACAATTTTGCCTGAATAGAGTAGTTCGTTAGCTCATGAGTGGCTTAAACAACTATATCTTCGATGAACTAATGAATTGCATGAATACACTATTATCTGGGATCTCAGTTCCAGAGGCCACTGCTCCCAAGGCCTTTGTAATCAAAAGACACAAGGCATGAAGACAAGAGCATTACCACGTTCTAGTAATGACTACATTCTTAACAGGTTTTGATTACCGGATGAGGGAAAGCAATGAGCTTTTCTCACCAAACATTTATTGCTGGGACTATTCTGTTCCCAAGATTTCAAAACAAGGGGGATGATTAAATTTGGCACTTTGTTTTTGTATTTTGTTTTGTTCCTTAATGAAGGCATAAGGAAAAGAATGAGTGTTAATTCCGGGGGAAACCAATAAATGCTTTACTTTCTACTGATTTAGGGTAAGAATCTGTCTTTTCCCCCTATAATGTGTCCCCTTGTGGCCGTGCTATCTAATGGCAGGAATTTTCTTTTTTGACTTCCACTTGATTCCAGGAGGGACAGATATTTCCCATTTCTGATCCCACTCATTTGGAAAAAAAATGGTAATAAACTTGTGATAAGTAGTATATAAAGTGAAACAACACTTTAAGTGCTATCTGATTGTTTTATGGTAGCATTTCTATGGGCAAAAATATGGATGTTTAAATTTATTCCAGCTATTTAAAGACTTAATAAGGTCTTACGGATTTCTTAGCAGTAATTTAAGGGTAGAAGTACTATTGAGAAAATATTTTTGATACTTACATAGCACTGTGTAAATCTAAGGTTTAGAAAAAATTTTTCAATTACCTTTGCTTAATTTATGACACAAAGGAAAACCGTCATAAATTTATGACACAAAAATTTACTGAATATTTTCAACATTTGACCTCTTATGTTCCTAGTTTGCATTAAGTTATTAATATGGATTTATTTTAAATAGTGTCTCTTTAAAATAGTGTAATATATGTAGGAAGTGCTTTAAATATCTTAAAAGATGGAAATACCCATTGTTTCTGTGTAGAAGAGGGTAAATATTTCAAAGCTCACACTAAACATTCCACAAGAGGGCGCCAAAGACTCATTTATGGTTATTTTGGCTGCCCTTCAAAAAAGTAAATTTAGTTTTTATATATTTGACATTGATGTGCTATGACATTGCCAGATAGGGGCCATGTTCTTTAATTTTTTAAGTGTATATAGGATGAATGTTGTTAATAGTTAATATACTAAGAGTTGGTAATTAAAATATTTTATCTGGCTTACAAAAGTGTACTATTTTACGGGATGGCTTAATGAGAGCACCTTTTTGGTGGCCGGGTCTGTACCTTGGCCATCTGTGTTCACTTGCCCAACAGCTCTGCCGTCCTGGCTCCCTCATCATGGACTGTGGAGCCAGAGGAGTAGAAGGAGCAGTAGAAACATGGAGGTGAGCGCTGGTTGTGAATGGTGGTGGCGAGCTACCAGCTATTTCCCTCTGGAATTCTCATTTCTGCAGCAAAGTGGTGCTTGGTTCAGGTCCTAATCACATCCTGCCTAGATTCTGCTCCATGCCTCTTAACAGGTCTCTTTGCTTCTGCTTTCTTCCCATCTGACTCTGTCCTAAGTGTCCATTGCCAGGTTATTTGTACTAAAATGTGGCTCCAATTATGTTGGTTCCTATTAAAAATGTAGCAGAATTTGGAATCTCCTAATGGTCCTAACTTTCTAGTAATCTCTCCCACCGTTCCACTCTGCACACTTTGTTCCAGCCAAACTAGACTCCTTACTGTTTTCTAAACTTCCCCTGTGCTTTCTCCCACTTCCTCTCTCTCGCCACACGAAATCCCGTCAAATCCAGCTAATCCTTAATTTCTTTCCCTGAATCATTTTCTGATCTCTCCAAGGTGGAATTCCTACCTTCTTTGAATCTAGTGTTTATTTATACCTTTCTTGGGGTATTTCTGGCATGTCTTATTCATATTAAATTCTTTACTTGTCTTCCACCATTAGCAAGTTCCTTAAAAGCAAATTGCTTTATTCACCTCTCTCTTTTAGCAGAGTGTCTTGTGCATGATAAAGGATGCAGCAAGTATTAATTGAATTGCTGAATTAATGATGATTATTACATGCTATTATAATGAATCATGATGGTGATATATAATAGGATAATATCATGAATGAGAATTAAGATATGTATGCATGTATGCATATATACATACATATACATATGTTAAATGTTTAAGGGCAGTGGATTTCGGTCTTTAGAGGAAAATATGCATCAATTTATGGTTAAGTGGTCGTAACTACATGCAGAAAGTAAACCATACATTCAAATTTTTATGTGCTAGGGTGGCAAAGAGATTTCATTTTTGTGTGTGTTAGTGTTAAAAAGAGGGAAGTATGTGTTCAAAACATAGTATATTAAAGGAAGAAAATATTTCTTTTTTTCCAGCTTCATTGAGAAAGAATTGACATGTAACATTCTGTAAGTTTAAGGTATACTACATTTATTTAACATATATTGCAAAATGATTACCACCATGGTATTATATTAGCTAACACCTCCATCCCATCACATAATTACTATTTCTTTTTAGTGTATGTGTGGTGAGAACAATTTAGATTTACTCTCTTAGCAACTTTCAAGTATATAATACAGTATTGTTAGCTATAATCACCATGCTCTACATAAGATCCCCAGAACTTGCTAATCTTATAACTAGATGTAATTTTATTTCTTGAATGCTTTCATGCATTTTGGTAAATATTAATAATTTTGGTAAAAATAAAAATAATTTGAAGCTTATTTAGGTGTCACCTAAAAAAAAGCTGGATAATCTTATATATTTAAAATAAATACTTTAATAATAAAGCCATGGGCTAAGAACAAAAAAATTACCATCTAGGTGATCTTACTGAGGTACAAATCTGAGTATATCTCTCATTTGCTTTAAATATTAATTAATTGACTTGCTGAATTAATAATAATTGGTTGCCATATGAGATAAATTTTATCCAAATCTCAGTTTTCTTTACTTATTCAGCTGAGATCATAGGGAACTTCAAATACAGTTGTTTGTTTTTGAGAGAGCTAAAATTGAGCCACTGCCTGCTTCATGCTCCCTTTGCTCCAGCTCTCTGGCCACTTAGAGTTTGCCTGTTCTGCTTCCTCCCTCGGATCTGATAGGCATTCTCTCCCTTCCCCTCTGCCTCACTCCTATTTGCTTTTTAGAACTCTGCTCAGTGGACAGCAGGGCTGATCACCTTCCCCCCTCCTAGGCTGGCTGTGTCACTCCCCGGAGACCGTTTGCATCTGTGTTATCTCAGCCTTTATCAGAACTTTTATGCTTTCCTCCTTAGGCAGGGAGGTCCTCTGACCGGTTGGTGTCTGTGTCCTCAGCACTTAATCTAGTGCCTCAGCACTGAACGGAAGTTCAGTGTGGACCAAAAGGCTTTCCTGCTGTCACTCCTACGCCCAGCCTGGGTTAGGTCTACGTGGGGTGCAGTGGGGAGCAGAGAGAGGGAGCTCTGTGTCATTGTTAAAAATGAGGGATTGCCAAGGCTGCTGTCAGGAGAGGCCTCCTTTTTTCTTACTGTGTGCTGCCAGAGCCGTGTACCTGGGTTGTAGTTGTTGAACCTCCACATACCCTGCTGCCTCTCTCCTTTCCTGCTGATACAGACGGTAACCTGCACTCGTTTTCAGGTTGCTTTGTAAGCACTTTTGAATTGTTTCATGAAGAGTGTAAATACCCCAAGGACAGAGGCTGTTTTTTCCTGCCGCTGTCTGGTGCTCCAGTGTCCGCTAGTGTGACCAGAGACACAGTAAATGTGGACTACATGGGCTGTGGAACCCTGAGACAGTGACCCCAATTTAAAATATTTACAGCTCTTTATTGTTGGGGCTAATTTTTAATTTGGTTAGGAAATGAACCATGTATCTTACAGACATGATCTCATTATATTAAGAGCAATGCTGTGAAAGTGGTACCGTTAGTATTTGCTATTTTTTCCCCAGAAAAGCCTCAGAGGAGTTTAAAACTGTGTTCATCCCCACTAGTGAATGTAGGGCTGCGGTTAACATGGTGGCTGTTTGCCCCCAGACGTTGAGGCTGGGCTTTCTGCCTGCCCGTGCCAACCAGCGCAGTGCCCTCTCCCGTGGCCGTGGCCGCGGCCTCTGCTGCTCCTGCTCCCTGGTGATTAAAGAATCACGTGCTGTTGGTCTGGCTTCAGGTGAGGCGATAGGAAATTCAAGCTATTGGATTTTTTATTTTTCCTGATCCCTGGTACCCGATTAGGGGATTAAAAATTAAGAGATTTTTAAAAAAATCTACCAGTCTAATATTCTTTATACCTTTTCAGAAAATCTTTTTTAGAGCAGTTTTAGGTTCACAGCAAAATTAAGAGGAAGTTGCAGAGGTTTCTTAAGCTCCCTATCCCCACACCTGCACAGCCACCCCGTTATCAGCATCCCCCGCAGGGCGGTGCACCTGTTGTAACCGAGGAGCCTCCGTGTACACATCATAATCACCCAAAGCCCATAGTTTACCTTTGGGTTCACTCTTGGTGTTATACACGCTGCGGGTTTGGACAAACGCATGACTTGTAGCCCCCACTGTAGTATCGTGCAGAGCAGTGTCGCTGAGCTGAGAACCCTCTGTGCTCTACCTGTTCATCTCTCTCCCCACTGACTTCTGGCAACCACTGATCTTTTTACTGTCTCCATGTTTTGCCTTTTCCAGAATGTTGTATAGTTGGAATCATACAGCATATAGCCTTTTTCAGTTTTGCATTTTACTTAGTAATATGCATTTAAGGTTCCTCCATGTCTTTTTGTGGCTTGATAGCTCATTTCTTTTTAGTGCTGAATAATATTCCATTGTCTAGATATACCACAGTTTATTCGTTTATGTACTGAAGGGCATCTTAGTTGCTTCCAAGTTTTGCTGATTATAAATAAAGCTGCTGTAAACATCCTTGTGAAGGTTTTTGTGTGGACATAAGCTTTCAGTGCCTTTGGGTAAATACCAACAAGCACAATTACTGGATTGTATGATAAGAGTATGTTTAGTTTATAAAAAACCATTAAACTGACTTCCAAAGTGGCTGTACCATTTTTGCCATCCCACCAGCAGTGTACGTGGTGAGTTCCTGTTGCTCTACATCCTCACCAGCATTTGGTGTTGTCAGGGTTTGGATTTTGGCCATTTGAAAAGGTGTGTAGTGGTATCTCATAGTTGTTTTACTTTGTAACTTCCAATAATATAATCTTTATTTCTTTATTCAGTAAATATAATCCACTTATTTAACACATATTTGTTATTTACAGTATCATGGCAGGCTTTGTTCTAGGTCCTGGGGCTACAGGAGAGACCAAAACACGTCAAAAAAATCCCTTCGAATTCAAATTCATTTTTTAAAAAAAGTGGGATGGGGAGGAAGAAAAAAGGGAGAAAAGAAAAAATAATGCATTCTCTATTTGTAAAAATTACAACATCCTAGAGCAATATTAGACTTAAAACTTTAAGCAGGGAAGGGTTAAAAACTTGAATTATCTCATCAGTTTGTGAAAGAAACAAAGTAATATAATGGAATATATTGACAATTAGAATAAATCTAAAACAGCAGGTCCAGCTGGTAGTTATCTTGGATAAATTAAGAAACTGCCTAATGACAGTATTAAACTCATTATGCTCCTTCTTCAAAAAATTATGAACTGTTAAGTTAGGAAATAGAAAAAAATGGCTATTTTCTAGTTAAATGTGATACGGATGTGAGCAGTTGTTATCCAATATAGATAAGATAGTAATTTCACAGAAAGGAAAGAATCTGTGATTATCAAAAAGAGGATGGAAGGAAACAACATACATTTTATAACCTGTGTATCTGATCTCCTTGCCACAACAGCAGTTGCTTTAGGGACTGGAGTAGGAGATGGCATCATATATCATTAGATGCTGAGTTGCCCCCTGGGTCCTCGGAGAGACATTCTATTGCATTGTCTTGTCATTTTGATTCATTTATTCATGAACAAAAATGATTCGTGTAAAAGTTAAGGATATAGTTTGGCTGTGTGGAAATAAGTGAAAATAACCCAAATGAGAACCAGCAAAGTCTACTTATTCAGAGTTTGCTACAGCAAAGGCATCGGCCACCATCACTTGCACGTGGCAGTGGCTCAAAGGCACGCAAGAGAGAGGAAGAGCTGTACAGTGAAGAGGGGAAGACGTCAGGTGTGCTCTGATTGGAGGTTGTGGGCGTGGGGAAGCTGGAAGCAGGCCAACCAGAATCTAGCAGGCATCCTGTTGTTAGTTAGGGAAGCATATTTGGCTTTCTCTGGTTGATCCTGAGTTGGAAGCGGGGACAAAAATTAGAGAGACTGGCAGTTACTGACCAAAGCCAGACCATTCCAGGCCTGTTGCTGCAGAAGTGTGGCTTGGCTTCCCAGGCTGGTTGCTGCAGAGGTTATTAAATTCTGTTGTCATAAATGGTCTAGCCATTGTCCATTTGTACATTCAGACTCTCAGCCTGTTAAATATCCCATTACTATCAAAAGTTAAAATCACAATGATAATAGGAGTTTCATTGTCTGATGCTATTCCTGTTTCCTGTTCACATTTAGAAAGGTTTAGAACTAGGCTTAAGTTTGACCCTACCACACTAAATGCCAGGAAGGACCGCTTCTTTTAAATCATTAAATAGGTAGGATGCCTAAAAATAAGCTCTTGGTTGTCAAGGAGCTATATACACATACACATACCCAAACACACCAGTCCCTCCAGCAGTACGTGGGAGAATCATTGGATAAATCCCTTCTCACCCTGAGCAGGCTACACAGAGTAGCCCTAATGCAAACTAATCCTTGCAACTCAGATCAGCCCTCGTGACATTTGGTTTGAGGCTTGTATTTGGAAACCTGATCATTTTTCTTTGTCTGCAGCAGGTTAATGTGGCATCACTTCTGTCCTGTTCCACAGTTATGTTGGCTTCTCACCGTATCACAGTTTTAACTGTTTTGCAGGGAGACTGTCTGATATGCTCTACCCAGATTGAATTTTAGGTGTACCACAAAGTCTGTGTTTAAGTAAATCTGTCTCAAACATAGCCTTCAAATTTGCTAACAGTAGGTCCAGAATCAGAGGAGAATAAACAAAAACTTAAGTCCATTTATGCAGCTATAGTTCTCACTATAAACTTGTGGTTTTGAACTGCCTTGATTTTCAGCAGTGGTAAAGACTAGTCGTAGAAGAAGGCTTTTTTGGAAAAATGAGCTAGTTTAGGGGCAGAAACATAATGTGTTGAAAGTAAGTAAAATCTAGTCATCAGGGAAACGCAAATCAAACCCACAGAGAGCGACCACTTCACACCCAGTAGGATGGCTGCAATCAAAAAGACAGATGGTAACAAGTATTAGTGAAGATGTACGAAAATCAGAACCCTCATCCACTGCTGGTGGGAATATAAGATGGTACAGTCAATTTGGAACATAGTCTTGCAGGGTGAGGAGGGTGTAGCTTAGTGGTGGAGCGCATACCTAGTGTGCACAAGGTCCTTGGTTCAATCCCCAGTACCTCCATTAAAAATAAATAAATGAATTATCTCTCCCCTGAAAAAAATTCTAAAAAAAGAGACAAAATAGTCTTGCAGTTCCTTAAAAAGTAAACATAGAGTTACCAAGCAAACATAGAATTACCACATTACCCAGCAATTCCACTCCTAGGTATATATCCCGGAGGAATGAAAACATATGTCCACACAAAAACTTGTACACAAATGTTAACAGCAGCATTATTCATAATAGCTTAAAAAGTGGAAACAATCCAAATGTCTATTATACTGGGGAGTGGACAAATTGTGGTATATCTATACACTGGACTTATTCAGCAATTAAAAAGAAATAAAGACCTAATTCATGCCACAACATGGATGGCTAGATTTTACAAATAATATGCTAAGTGAAAGAAACCAGTCACAAGAGACCAACATATGGTGTGGATCCCATTTATATGAAGTATCCAGAATAGGCAAATCTATGAAGACAGAAGGTAGATTAGTGGGTGCAGGTGGGAGTGGGATAAGAGAGGTGACAGCTGAAGGGTATGAGTTCTCTTTGAGGTGATGAAAATGTTCTGAAATTGATTATGGTAATGGTTGCAACTCTGAATATACTGAAAACCACTGAATCACACAGTTTAAACAGGTGAATTTTATGACATGTGAATTACATATCAATACAGCTGTTACCAAAAAAATCATCAAAACATTAAAATAGCTTATAACCTACGCATTTGGGTGCAAGTTACTGTTTTTATGATTCTTAGGCTGTTTTAAAAATCTCTGATGAGGTTATTTTTAGGGAGAGGCTAAGTTGTTAGCACAGTTGTTAAAGAGCAAAGGCTTTGGATCAGACAGACTGGATCAGCTGGTAGCTGCAACACTTGCAAATTGTTTGTCTTTGGGCAACTCATCTCACCTTTCCAAGTCTCAGTTTCTTAAATTGTTGAGAACAATACTGGTCTCTTAGGGTTATTGTTAGAGGTCCACAGTGAGAGTGCAATAACTGTTAGCCACACAATGTTAAAACAAATTATTGACTCATCATCAATGTGCTATCTAAAACAGGAATTAACAAGTCTTGTCTGTCAGCAGGGAACAGTGCAGAATGATTGCAATGGAGAAATGTTTCAACAAATACGTAACGTACTGAGCGGTACGCGCTCAGTAGTGGGTGCTGGAGGGGGTGTGCTTAAAATAACATGGATCTCCTTCACCCCCAGGAGTTTACTGTCTGGTTAGTGGCACTGAGAGTAGAGGGTACACCATCCTGTACAGATAATTTTAATATTAATACAGTTTTAAGATAGGAGTTTGTACCAAGTATACAGCAGCAAGGAATTCATCAGAAGGTATTCTGCAGGTGACACCCAAGCTGAGTATTGGAGAATGAGATAATTTAGCCTGGTTAAAGAAAGGCCGGAAGGACTTCCCTGGTGACAGAAACACTGCAAGCAAATGCCTGAAAAGCCCGTTGATATGTCGACTCTCAAATTTATATCTCCCAAATTCCAGGCTCCCATGTCAACTGCAAACTCGAAATCTTTGCTTGGATGGCTAAGAGGCGGCTTAACCTCTGTCTGACCTGTGGTCCACTCACAGCTTTCCCCATCTCCAAGGACTGCAACTCCATCCTTCAGGTTGCTCATGGCAGAAACCTCCGAGTTATTCTCAACTACTTTCATTCCTACATCTAATTTGTCAGGGAATCATCCTGGTTCTAACTTTAAAATACATGCAGAATCCGAGTCCATCTCAAGCCTGTTACTGCTACCACCGTGCTCTGAGCCAGATCTGTTACTACCTGGGACCATCTCTATTCTCTCTGTACAGCGCCCAGAGTGATCCTTTTAAATACATGTGAAATCTCTCTTTACAACTCCTTTTTTTGGAAGGGGGAAAGTAACTTATGGTATGTATGTATGTATGTATGAATGGAGGAGGTACTGGAGACTGAACCCAGGACCTGGTGCAGGCTAAGCATGGACTCTACCACTGAGCCATACCCTCCCCTCTCTTCACAACTCCTGTAGTTCGCATCTTAGGCAGGATGAGAGTCCATCTGAGGGCGGACAAAGCCCTTCCTGACTTCCCTCACACGTCACCTTTTTCTTCTCTTCACTACTCTCCCTTGACTTCGTTCCGCACACTGATTTTGTTTGGCCAAGGGAGTAGTCCATTGCTTTAGTTTTTGTCTTTGCCTGTGTATGGTTGAAAAGGCAATGCATATAACTAAGCAGGTGTTATAGTTCCTGGCAGTACAAGCACCCATTGTCTTACTCCTTGTTTGCTTAAGCATTGACACCTGTGGGTCCCTGGGAGGCAAATGTGGAGCCACTGAAGCTTTTAAGTAGGTCAGATTTGCATTTAGATTATTTTGCTTTCTGCATGGAGAATGGATTTTAAGGGGAACTCCACTAAAAGCAAAGAGTCTAAGAGACAAGTTAGGAAGTTCTTACAGCTGTCCAAATGGGAGCCTGTGCTAGGGCTGCGGTTGTTAGTGGGAATGCAGAGAAGATTCCAGATTCCACAAATACTTTAAGGTAGAATTGGCAGAACCTAGCGCTTGTCTGAATATGGGGTTTCTGGCCTGGGTCACTTGGTGGATGAAGGTACCATTTACTGAACATGGAATTTATGTAGGAAGATGAAATTTGACAATAAGAAATCAGAAGAGTGTGAATTTCCTTTTGGACACTTTGGTTTGGAAGCATCCAAGAAGAGCTGCCACAGGTAGCAACTGAATTTAGGGTTCTTAGGCTCAGAGGGAGAGGTCTGGGTTGGAAATTTGAGTTAGCCACGACATTTCTAAAAGTGTACCCCCTCCCCCCCATTAGAAGTATTGTCTTTTTTCAGATTTCTCTTTTCACTTAAAACTGCTCTATCATAAGTTTCCCTAGAACACACACCGTGGGCATCCTCAGTTGACTGTTCCCCTTCTTGCCTCCTCTGGTAATGGCTAAAGCCTACTTATCTTGAAAATTCGGCTGTCCTAACCGACTGGAGGAAAAATGTGGGCAAGATCTGGTTCCTAAGGTACGCGAATATTAAACTTTTGATGGAGGCATTTGATACAACTGTGAATGAGCTCAAGCAAGAGCTGTGTGTGGGGAGTACTCGTCCTCCTTTAGTATCAAAAAAACTTCCCTTTCTACCCACTCATCTCAGGAGGACCAGCCCGTCTGGCCTCCACTCCCGCACCCGCTCCGAGCGGGTCTTTTGTTTCCACGGACTCCACATTTCCTGGACGGCGCGGGCGGGAGCGCGTGCGGGGAGCACCGGCCAAACCGCGGTCACCACGGTAACGAGGCCCCGGCTGGTTCGGGGGCAAAGGGCGACGCGCGTGTCCGGGGCCCTCGCGGTGGCGGCACCGGGGTCGGGGCGCGCGGCGTCCCTCAAGCGTTGGCGGTGGCGCCGGCCCCCCGCCAGGAGGAGGACGGGCTGGGGCGGCCGGAGAGTCCCTTCCCCCAAAAGGCGTGTGACCGCCCGGAGCGGCCCGCTGGTCGGCCCCCGCATTGTCTCGGCTCCATAGCAACTCGGGCCGGGCAGGGGCCACAGCAGCCGGCACAGCCCGGGGCCGTGCGCCGCTCCGCGTCGCCCTCCGATCCCGGGCCTCACGGCCCGCGCCCATGGCGTCCTGACGGCCCGCGCGGGGTCGGGGGCCTCGGGCGCGGGCACCGGCGGCGGCATGCCCCAGAAGCGGCTCTCCGCCGGTAGGTGGGCCGGGGCCGCGGCGCGCGGACCGCCGCTCTGGCCCGCGGGGCGGCCCCGCCGCGCACGGCCTCTGGGCTTTCCCCTCTGCCTGGGCGTCCCCTCTTCCAAACATTCGAAGCCCTGGCTTCAAAGCCCTCTCATTGCGTTTTATTACGAATTTTACCGAAACCACCCCGCTTTTACAGTGCCTCCTTGGCACCCTCTTATTTTATCTTAATTCTCCGTTTTGCAGCGGGAATAACAGAGACCTCCATCTAGTAAGGCTAACTCCAGGGTCACAGTGAAGTAGTGACCAAGCTGGATTCCAGAGGCCTTTCCTCCCCACTTCCACCTTGAATTCCAATTTAAAATTCAATCCATGTGCAGAGAATGAACAGAGGGCCAAAATTTTTACTGAGCTTGCCCACGTATAAAGCAGGGCTAAGTACTGTCTCAAATTATTTCATTTACTTTAAAAGGAAATCAGATTTGAGTGAGATAATGTCATTTTTTATCTTGTTTCAGAGCCACCAGCTATTACAGAAGAAGAGTTTGTAAGTACAATTTAGAGGGCTGCTTTTTTTTTTTTTTCTTGGCTTTTTCTTTTTTTAACAGCAAATTATCATAGAAAAAAGCTGTGCATTTTCTTTTCTTCTTTTTGCCAAATGGGTATAAATAGAAGCTTTGGTTTCATAACAGTGGTGCTGAGTACAAGACCATCTTGTATTTTTTAACAGGTACATTTTTAAGAAAGGGCCAGTTGATTTTTATGGTGGATGCTGTTCATTGTTAAAGTTCTTTTACATAAATGGTCTCATTTAATTTTGCTGAACTTTTAAATGACTCCTTGGCAGGTAGATTTTATCTCCATAGTTTTATTGTGATGTGGCTGTGCAGTTCCTGGTTACAGTAAACAGTAGTAGGTGGAATTGATTGATAATAAGTGGTCAATTTATAGGCATAATTCCTTTAAAAGTGTACTGAACTTTGTTCTCAGGTCAGACTTCTGGACAGCTGAGTAATAGTAAGTACTTTGCTGAGTACATTATATACATTTTCGTTTAGGTGAGCCCTGCATCTAGGGTGGTAGCTTCAACTATAATTCCCATTGTGTGTTTAAGGAACTTCCCAAGGTAATAATACACTTAGATAGGAAGGAGTGGAGCCTAATTTCTACTCAGGTTTGATTCCAAGAGCTCTGACCACTTCTCTAGATTATTTGCTCATGTCCTACAGCACTTAATTTCTCTTGCTGGTCGATTATCTTATTTGCTTTGGCTTTTTATTCAACAAACGTGAGTGCCTCTGTATTCACAGTGCAGTGCTCCATGCTGAGGATAAGTCAGCAAGTTCACTGTCTAGGAGGGGCTAGGAGGGGCTACGAGAGGAGAGGGTCTCTGCTAGCTGAATCCGCTAGCACTTTCCACTTTCACCCTTTGGTCCACCACTGAGAGAGGGGGACCGAGACAGAGGCACAGAGAGCCAGTCAGAAACTCCACCTGTCTTCCTGTTGCCTTGGTGTAACACTGTGCAGTGGTAAACTTCTTTAAACTGCTTCCTGAACTGTTCTTCATCCCAGCCAGGAGTAAGCGTTTCTGGGGGCAATCCTTTCCCATGCAACGCCAGCATAAACTCTCTAAAGAGCACTTAGCAATATTATACTTAACACTTAAGCTGTCTGCTAACCTCCCCAGGTCTTTTCCCAGTTTGTGGGAACTCATAGCCTTGAAGACTATTAGCTACTCCTCTTTTTCTTGGTTTCTTTGATGCCACTCTCCCCTAGTTCTCCTGTCTCTCATTTTGAAGTCCCCCTCTCTGGCTTCTCTTTTTCCTTGCCCACAAAAGTGTTGACCTTCCTCAGGATTCTCTGGGGGCACTCCTCTTCTCCTCCTATAGCTTCAGCTACCCTTATGTCCCAGACTCCCACCCAGCGCCGCGCACCTCCAGCCCACACACCTCTTCTGATGCCAGAATTCTGTATCTGTTGGGTTGTTGGGCACCTTCATCATCTGGATGTCCCTGAGTCACGTCAGTCGTCTACAATGAACTAATCCCCACCCCTTCTCCCTCATTCTGTCTTTCTTCCTCTTTTATAATTTTGGTTAGTGGTGTCAGTGGCCAGTCATCTAAGCCAGAACCTTTCTTCCCTTTTCTTCACCTCCCACCTGCAGTCATTTACCAAGTTCCTTTCATAGCCAGATCTTTTTCTCCGTCCTTGGCAGCTCCTGTCTTATTCAAGCCCTCATCCCTGAGCGTGGACTTTGGCAGTAGTCCTAACTGATATCACTGCCTCCAGTACTCCCTCTGCCGACTTCAGTTTTTCTTTGCCTGAGGCATAAAGTGCAAACTCCTGTGCATCAACTATGCAGATTACCTGCTGTGGCTTTGCTCTGCCTTTAGATTTTTTTTTTCCTTCTCCCGTCACTCCTGCCTTAGCTATCAGATTGCTATTAACTCTAAAAAATCACCACATTACTTGATTGCTCAGAGCTTTCATTAATCCTACTATTTACTGAATGCTGACTACCTGCTAGTATTTAACCTGAAAACAACCCTATTAGGGGGTTATTAACACCCACATTTCACAGATGAGGAAGTCAGCGTTCACAGAGGTTAACTAACTTGGCTTGAGGTCACACATCTAGTAACTGGCAGAACCAGAATGTCAAACACCTCCCTTTAGCGTTCAGAATCGTTTTCTGTAACTTTTCAGGCTTCTTTAACCTTACCTCCCAATACTTCCTGTGTGATAAAGACAATGTTCATACTGTTTTTGGTGTTTATAAAGTACTTCACATGCCTTCTGTTCCAGCCAAACTGCCTTGGTTGCCTCCTTGCCTTTGCTGTCGAGTTTTGTCTCAGTTGCTCTCCCCCATCCATTTCACAATCTTGCACATTCTTCGAGGTCCAGCTCATCTCCTCCGTTTCCAAACTATAATCACCCAGATTGCCTTTGAGCCCTGTGCAGCTTTCAGTTTGTGATCAGTATGTGACGAGATCCTCAAATTCATATGCTCACCAAGCATTATCTGTCGATTAAATAATTCATATGTCAGGCACATAATATTTATCTGTCTTTTTCAAAAGTGTATAAGTTTCTCTTTTTCTCATTAATATTCTTAGAAGAAAGTGTGTGGCAGAAGTCTCTGGTTCCCCAAAGTCCATTCTACCATTTTCCATAATACATACTAGACACATTGCTCTCCAGAATAAAGACTACATTTTCTAGCCTCCTTTGCAACTAAATTTAACCAAATTCTGATTAATAGACTGTAAGCAGAAGTGTTGTGTCCTATTTCTGGAAACCTGATGTTTACAAAGATTAAATAACTAACCCAGAGCTCACACAACTAGTGGCTGGTTAAGCCACAGTTAGAACTTGGGTCGTTGTGCCTCTAACATTTAGGTAAGCGTAAAGGGAAAGAACATACTCTTTTTCTTTTTTCCTGTTGGCTGGAATGAGGATGTGATCCTGGAGCTCATCCCTGCAGTCATCTTGGATCATGAGGTAGAAGTGGTATCTTGAGGATGTCAGAGTCACAAGATCAAAGGGCCCTGGGCTCCGGATACGTTGGGAAGCCACAATGCCAGTTCTGAACTGCTTATAATTATGTGAGAAATAACTTCTATTTTATTTAAGTAGTGTTGTTTTGGTTTTCCATTATTGTCAGTATAATCCTATGTTAATATAAAATGCTTCCATGTTCATAGGAACTTTTTTCGTATTGCATTTTCTCACTCAGTGATCTAAAATCCGCAGTGCTATATGGATGTCTGCAAAATATTTAACCTTTACGTCAGGTCTTAATCTTCAAAGGAGAGAATAACATTTAGGATAAATCATTTGTTGTCAGGGACACATTGCCTTGTATAATTTTAACTTTTTGTTTATAAATTTTGCAATTTCTTAACAAAATTGTGAGCTCCTATAGAGCTAGTATTGTGTCTCAGTACGCCTTAATATTCCCTTTAGTAAGTAGCATGATTCTCAGAATATGTTATTAGATGATTAATAAATTTTGGTTGATGGATATTTTCATAGATAACAATTAATATAATTTGCTTCACTTATTAAATTTTTTGCAAAGCTTAATTTGATACATAGTCTGTATTTCCTGAGTATTTCTCTCTTGACTTTTTTTTCTACTTTAGTGTCTTTATTAACTTTGTATTTGATTGGTCTTTGATAATTCTCTTAGGAAAAATATACACCAAAAACTTAAATATTTGATTCTCTCATTAGTTCCTTTGCGGGTATATTTTTAACTACATAAGCAATATATAAATACATTCTTACAAATAATTCAAATAATAAAAGTGATAAAGTGAAAGCTTCTCCTTATTACTTCCCTAAATCTCAGCCTCTCTTTTGTATTCCATAAAAACTGAAATATAAATCTATCATAGCAAGAATAGTGGAGTTCAGACTGCTTTATGATACATTGGGATTTGATTGTATGTTAGATATACACTGAAAAAAGTTTAAAGTGACAGTGACTCCCAAAATTCTTTTTAACTTTAAAACAGAAATTAGTATTAAAGATGTAAGTACTTGACTCTTAAATCCAAAATAATCATATTTTTTGTTGTGCCTTAAAAATTGAAACTACACATATAGATATGCCATGCTTCAAAATAGTCTTGGTAGAGTAAAAATTTTGTAATATAATGATCTTGTTAAAGATTTTCAGATATATAAAACCCACAGTTTCAGCTTTTCTTTTTCAACCACAGTTTCAAGTTAAAAAGCAGATGACATTTAAAAAAAAGAAAAAAATTTTTTAAAGCAGATGCCCTTTATTTTTACCATCAAATTAAGAGAGACTGTAGTTTCAAGCAGTATTTTCTGTATTTTCCTTGTTAAAAATCGTATTTTTTGAGCTAATCGCTAGTCTGTTCAGATTCATATTCTGTTATTTGTATAGGTTGAATGGAATTATTATAAACACAGCATTTCCAAAGCATGAGGATATTATTATTATTCTAACCTAGTACGCAAATATTTTCTCACATTATGTAGGTTGTCTTTTCACTTTCTTAGTAGGGTCCCTTTAATTCATAAAAGTTTAATTTTTATGAAGTCCCATTTATTTATTTTTTCTTTTGTTGCTCATGCTTTACATGTTGTATTTAAGAATATATTGCCAAATCCAAGGTCATGAAGATTTATCCTTATGTTTTCTTCAAAGTAGTTTATAGTTTTAGCCCTTATGTTAGGTCTTTGATCCATTTTGAGCTAATTTTTGTGTACATTATAAGGAAAAGGTCCAACTTCATTCTTTTAAATGTGGGTAACTAGTTTTCCTAGCACTGTTTGTTGAAAAGAGCTTCCTTTCTCCACTGAATGGTCTTGGCACCCTGGTTGAAAATTGTTTGACCATATATGAGAGGATTTATTTCTGGTCTCTATTCTATACATCTGTCTTTATGGCAGTACCACATTGTTTTGATTACTGTAGTTTTGTAGGAAGCTTTGAAATCACAATATGTGAATCCTTCAATTTTTGTTCTTTTTCAGTATTGTTTGGCTATTCCAGGTCCATTGAAATTCCATATGAATTTTAGAATGGGTTTTTCATTTCAGCCAAAAAAAAAAAAAAAAAAAAAGAAGAGGAATTGGGATTTGGGTGGAGACTGTATTAAATCTGTAGATTGCTTTGGGTAGTATTGTCATCTTAATAGCATGGGCTTTCAATCCATAAACATGGCTTATCTTTCCATTTATTTATATCTTTTCTGATTTCTTTCAGCAATTTTTTTAGTTTCAGTGTACAAGTCTTTGGCTCCTTGGTTATTATTCTTTTCTCTGCTACTGTAAATGGAATTATTTTCTTAGTTTCCTTTTTGAATATATGTAACTTTTTCATGTTAGGTTTTATGCTTGAAGTGCCTATGTGCAATTCCTAATCAAGACTTTTTAATGTTGATCTTTTACTATTTTTGATTAGTCTCTATTGGTGAGAAATGGTATCTCCCAACAAATATTAACATTTTTGTACTATCTTTATAACCATTCACAATTTCAATAGTTGAAATTAAAATTTAAATTTAGCAGTACTTCCTTTTTTTATGACAAATATAATGTTAAAAATTCTTACGATAAACAAATTAAGAAGTCAGTTAAATATTTCAATTATTTTAAAATAATTATGAAACTCTACAGTTGCAGCATATACATACATTTTTCAAGTGATCACTTTATGTCTAGCTTGTATATTACTACAGGAATCTGTCAGTTGCCAACAGACAGAAATATCTGATATAAGTGAAGGTAAAGATTTGGGGCCATCATCTGTAGTCTTGCAGGATCTACCCTCCCCCTTTCCTCCAAGCTGTCAGCATCTTCAGCTATGAACTGTTTTCTTGGACATCTCAAACAGAAACTTCTCCAGCAGCTTCACAGGGCAGTGGTACACTCTGCAGCTAGCTAATAAATTCATGTCCAGGGGCTTGGGCAACTCCTTGGCTGTGCTCAGCGTCTGGGTGTGGGATGTGGCTCATAAATCACCGTCTCCAGGGCAGGGAGTTGGATCTCAGGAGTCCCAAACAAGGCTGCTCACAACTGCAATCCTGGAAGCACCGGCCATCCCTGACTCTGCCTGTTTGCCATGAGGGCTGAAGAGTTCTACTTTCACTTGACCCATTGAATTCCATTGTCTGCACCCCACTATTTGTCATTGCATACCTGGTAGAAAGCTCTGGTATAATGATTGGCTTGTTTAGAAAGGAGAAAAGATAGAATTTATATGTGGTTTAGGAAGAAAAAGCAAAAAAGAGGTCCATCCTGATAGGTAAAATTTTGGAAATATGATCGATCTATCCTATCTCCTGATCGATGATAACATCCCCAATCTAAAGTGTGTCAGTTTAGGATTCTGCATAGGAAATTAGATGAATGGCTTTGGTTTAATGTGTGAATGGCTTGAAAGGAAGTTGGAAATTTGGATTATTTTTCTACTGTGCCATTAGCCAACTGTGATCACCATTACTATGTTTTGCTTTCCATCCTCTCTTTCTTTCTTTGCACTGTATTGCCTGTCATGTGTATATTTCTAAATATAGAATTCGAAGTTATTTGAAATCCATTTCAAATGCCATTTTCCCCACTTGAGTCTTTTCTGATTCCTCTTACCAAATAATATCTTTGCCTCCTTCGGGAGAAAATTTTTATGTTGTGATTTTCTCATGACATGTATTATATTCTTTCTTGGATGATGGCTTTTATCTGTATTTACCCCATTTCCTCTTGTTTAGAAGATCTTCTTTGTATATCTTGCATCTTTTAGGGTTGTGAAGAAATTGTAGTTGATCTCATTTGAGGGTCCAGCAAAATGAGTTTTTAAACAATGAAAAATTTTACCTATAAAAATTAGCAGACACATATAAACTATTTCGTTTAATCCTCTTTCAGGAAGAAATGTGAGAAGTTTGGACTAAAAACGGAAAAGATGACTTCACTTTCACAGATGGCACACCTGTAATACATGAAAAAACTGGTTTCAAGAGCGTATTCAATTCTGAAAGACTGTTCCTACCTTCCATTGCATCATTCAGCAGAGAATCTGTGTTGCAAACTTTGCAGTCAGGTTCATGGAATGATGTAATGGAGGAATTGATTGTAACTCAGTTTTCTTCTTGATTGTACCGCTAACCGTCAGCAGTTTATTGGTTACTTGAAAGATGTTAAAGCTGAATGTGGAGACTTAGTTCATTTTACTACAGCCAAATGACTGGACTGTGGAAATATACTGAGAGTAACTGGGCTGCTTCTGCAGATCAAGGCTTTAAACTTATTTTTCTCTTTAACTAAGAGGTTTTGAGAAAAAAGGATATATCAGATCCTCGTAGGTTCACAAGACTTTGTTACTGATGTGGCAAGGTATCTGAACACATCAGACTAGAGACTGCAGCAGGAAAATATGCTCACTTACTTAGAGACGTGCAGGCCTTCTCATTAAAGGGTGATGAGAGGATTGAGCAGATGACACTAGGAGGCTACACTTATTTCCATTGTGGATCTGACCACCCCGATATCAGCAGAAACAAATGTTTAATATTGGTAGAAATTAAGATACAATTTCTGAAAAGAAATACAGATTTTGATGGATTTGAATACTATTTTAAGGGTCCACGGTTGTAAGTGCAAACCTGAGGATGTGACTGAATGCCAAGGAAATGCCCTCTTGCTGTGGTTCTGCTTTGGGGGAACCTGAGGGAGCTGAGGGCACCCTGCTCACCAGGGAATAAGGGCAGCTCTGCTCCAGTAGGTGTGCGGACTGTGCCCCCTGAGAACTCCTATCCGCCCATCAGGAAATGAGTTCAGAAATCGAGAGTAAATGTTTAGAAACTTTATGGTAATTTGACAGAGTATGTTTATAGCTATTGAATTTAATAATAAAAAAGTTGGGCTTGTATTATGTATATTTTTATTTCATTTTCTAGCAATTCATTCTATGGCATTTTACAAAAGTTATCTGTCTGAAATGAATTAGGGAAAAGACAAAACAAAACAGGTACTTCATCCCAGGTGGTTTGGAAAGCACTGAGTGTCTTAGAAGTGTGAGGCATCTGGAAATGAATACCTGAATCTGAGGATTCCCTACAGATTCCTGGCTATGTGGCTGGCCAAATTCTAAGCAATATTTAGGTCCACCACCCATGAAATACACATTGTTTTATGGCTAAAAATTTAAAACAAAATGGCTATTTTAGAAAAATGAACACGGGACTGCCCTCCATTACCATTACTAACTTAAAATACTCACCCTTCCCATCTGTGGATTTTTGATCATGAGCCTAGTAGTGCAGAAGTTGGCCACCTTTCTTGTAACACAATGCCTTTTACCTAGGAAATCCTAAAAATGTTTTTTGAATTCAGTAGATTTCTCCTAAGAGTTAGCAGAAACTAGGTAGTTCACTAAGTGAAGTCCAGACAATTAGAGTAGCTTTGAAAGGTAAAGCTTGAAAGATTATTATCCTTTTAGCCTCCACAAATGTTTTCTGCCTTGTTCTGCTTTAGGAGATCTTTGCCAATCAGAATTTTGTTTGAGATTGTATTACTAAGGTACTACTAGAAAGGTAGTAGGTTTGTGAGATCCTAAGTTTGTTGTTATTGTTTTAATCAGTTGAGATTTTTAAGTAAACTAAGTCCTTAATTTGTTGTCATTTTTAACCAGGTTTTTACTAAATTGCTTGATATAAATCCTCTAAGTGATTGTTCATAACTCTATACTGACACTGCAATTACTTAAAGAACTTACCCTGAAAATCTGTTTTCCAAAGTAGGTATTAATATATTATAATTTCTTCCTTATATTTTCACACTGTACTTCAACAAAGTTTTTAAAATTGGCCAGTATAAGAAGAAAATAATCAGCCATATGGAAATAATAGCCTTATGTCATATTGTCAGCTTTCATGTTAGATTTGTGAAATTGAAATATAATTATGAATAACAAAATAAACACATGCGCTATACAACAGAGTATGCCATGAAGTACTTTTGACACAATGGAAACAATTACTAATCAAGTAAGGTGTTTTATTTGGAAGAGAGAATTCGTTCTTGGCAGTGGCTTTCCAATTTTGCCAACTTTGAAAGTGACTATGTTGGTGGATGAGATAGTTATGGAAAAAAAAATGTATACAATCCTTATGCTTAGAACACATGTACTGTCAAAATTTCTTAATGCGAAAGTTAAGGAGGACCCAAGTTACGAACAGTCTCATCCTGAAGGTGAGGCAGTAGAATACTTTCTTCACTTAGTTGATCACAATTCCATTAGGTGATTTAAGAAATTTTTCATCTGAATCTCAACTTAACTCCATACATTGGTGCTGTCTTTACTGACTCTACCTTTTTTTTTTAATGAAATAAATATTTTTAATTAGTCCATGGGAAATTTACCACGTGTAGTATTTTGTATTTGCTGAAGTTTCTTTAAGTGCTGTGTTGCGTTTCCCCTGTGTTCTGTTTTCCAGCTGAGTCCAGTAGCAAGGTCTTTTAAGAATACGCTCCATTCTATTTTCTTATTTCTTCCTTCCAGAGCTCAGAGCACCGTGTTCTATTTATTAGCAGGGGTTCACTACTGACTGATAAAGATTTGAAGATCTACATTATAATGTATTAATATCAGAATTAGAGAATAACATTGGCGTGTTTTAAAACATCTTAGTATAAGCATAATATTGTGTTTTTATATTTTTGCAGGAAAATTCTTTGGCAACAGATGATTTCCTTGTGGACTACTTAAATGAATTCCTAAGCCTTCCAGTGAGTGTATTACTGTGTTCTGTAGAGTATATTATCAAAGCAAAATATTGTAAACACTAGATTATCTTGTGAGACAGATTTATCAGCGATAATATTTTTTTAAATACTAATTAAAACATTTAGGTAAAGTTTGTGTCTTTTTTAAGGAGTTAATCATTTGGGTTTGATCATATTTAGGAATTATTCTTATTGAAGAAAACTGGGTCTGTCATACAACAATAAAAGTAAATAAAGAGAAGAAAAAGAAAGCTGGATTCTTTCTAACCATCAAAAGCATTCTGTATAAAATCTGATACAGTTGTATTTGGTACCACTTTAGGCTTTGGACAGAGGTGATAAGGACAGAATATCAAAAAATTTAAGAACGTAAATTTCTTGCCTGTAGGCAATTATTGTCATCCTCTTGGACAGATTTTAAAGTGGAATTTGTGTTCAAGGCAACTGGAGTTTTATGTCAATAGTAAATAGGCCTTGAGACACTGTGTTGGTGTAACATAGGTAGATGCCAAATAATAGATTTGTGGTCTTAGCCAGCAGTGACTGATAGAGTAAACGTTGAGGGTTTGGGAAAAGTGAAATGGGGATGCATAAAAACACTTACATTGTTGTATAGAAATAAAGTTCATCGGGAATGTCAGATGAAAGGAAGTTAGATAAGAAAAGGTTTTCATTATTGTTATGAAAAATTTTTTAATTCAAATACTTAGGGAAAATTTGAAATATAAAAAAACACAATTTTTGAAGAGAATCGACCGTAAGATGCAAAATCTCTTAAAAGCCCAACAACTGAAAATGTTTTTGGAAAGAAAAGAACTAGATGCATTTTTTTTGCCCAGATTAGTCTTTATGTATATGTATGTATCTGTGCATGTATGTGTATTTGTTTTGATTCTCTTTTACAAAAGAATTTGCTTTCTCCTCCATGCGGCACCACTGGGTCTCTGGAACCACTAGGGGGGTCTAGTAGAGACATCAAGGCACCCTCTGCCTTTCCAGCCACAGGCCTGAGCACCCCGGGAGGCTCTTTTGTGGTCTGACTCTTCAGCTTTCATCATCCAATTGTGTATTATAAAAAAACCCATCAGAGTCACCAAATTGTCAGAATGTTGCTCTTCTGGATTAGGTAGTCTTTCCTCTAGGCTCTGCATTCTCCATTCTTCCTCAACAAAAAGTACATTATTGTGAAGTTTTAAAAAGAAGAATCTCTATATTGAGTCTGATTTCAGCTTCTCAAGATTTATTTTTATTGTCTCAGGAGTTGATTACCTTGACTTTTACTTGCTCTGGAAAATAAACCCCCCTGCTTAACTTTTTTTTTTAATCGCTTATAGAAATCTTATAACAATAGCATAGAAAATTAACCTCAAATGTAAGAAAAATTCAGCCATAGTCTTGCCATCTAGTTAGAATAGACGTTACCTTTTTTTTTTTTTTTTTTGTATGTTTTCTTTCAGGCTTTAGGTGAAATGACAGAATGTGGTTTCTGTTAACTCTGTGCGATAATGTTTTTCATCCCTCTCCAGCAGACACCTGCAGTTTGGCCCGTTCATACGTCCCATGCAGCCCACCTGGGCCACTTCTCCCTCTTTTCTGTGTCTTCACATCCTTCTGCTTTTACATTCTCTCTGCCTGTCTGTCTGTCTCCTTAGCTTCTACATTTGGTACCACCACAACGACTTATTAACTACCTGTGCTTCATACCACAAGATGGAAGAAGGGGAAATGTCACAGGTTTTCAAAAAGAATTTAGGGGCAGGGAGGAGAAGGAATGATGGATTCTCACACCAAGTTCCTGGCAAGATTCTAGAACAGATTAGTAGTGTTTGGTTTATGAGCACTTAACTAAGAATTAGAAGCCAGCGTGGGTTTACTGAGAATTAGTGAGCCAAACTAATTTCTCTCTCTCTCTCTTTTTTGGATAGTTATGGACTGGTACTTCAGGGAACCATAGATTTAATTTATTATGATTTCAGTAAATAATAGTACTGATGATAAATTGAATCATGTTACTTCCTGCTCAAAACTTTGTCTAGTGGCTTCTCATTAAACTAAGGCTAAAATTCCAAATCCTGTATGATCTGGCTCTTGCCGTCTGTTGGTCTTTACTTCCTATGCTTCTTTCCCTTGTTAATGCTTTTCCAGCCTGGCTGGGAGACTTGGCCTTCATTGTGTTTCTCAAACATGAATATGCCAGGTATGCTCAGGGCTTTCCAGCCTGGAGTGCTCTTCCCTGAGATACTTGCATCACTTTCTCCCTGATTTAAATCACTTCTGTTCAGAAAGCCTTCCCTCCCAACCCTGTGTAAAACAATACACCCAACACGTGCTCCACTTACGCTGCTTTATTTGTCTCCAGAGCCACATCATTAGCATTATCTGTGAAATTACTAACCGTAGCTACTAGGGGTTGACTCTTGGCCAACAATTGAAGTCCAAATTCCTTAACATGGACCCTTTGCCATTTGTCCTCAATCTAACCTTCCCAGCATTATCTCTAGCTTCATGCTACTTGTGTCTCCCTGAGCACCCTTTCCTGCCTCCCCTCACCCTCCTTGACCACACACGTTCTTCCTGTGCTCCTCTCCCGGTGTGATGGTTGGAACAGGAACAGGAGGGAGACAGAACTGTTTGAGCTCAGCTCCCCTACTTATTACCCACGCGATCATAGGCACATCCCTTAATCACTTAATTCCTCGATTCCTTTCTATGTGAAAACAATGTAACTATCCTACAGGATTGTTATGAAATGAGGTAACAGTATATTAAGTGTCTGGCGCAGAATTAGTGCTTCTCTTTCTTCCCTTCATTAACTAAACCATCTCCTCCTCCATACCTGAAACATGAGGGGAAGTCACTCTTTAATTGGATTGATGGGTCATTGTCATTCTAGAGAATAATTTTTGCTACATTGGCTTTGGCTTTTAAAAATTGTTTTTTTATCAGAGACTTGAATGAAACATTGTAAGTGAACTAGTGTTTTTCCAGCTTGAGGTCACTCAGCTAGTAAATGACATGGTCCACCCAGGTCCACATGATTCCAAAACTTGTCCTACCACACTGTAATCCCTATAGAACTGGGAGCCAGGGAGCAAACTGATAGTTTGGATAACAGAGTTTGGTCTCATTTTTATCATGGTAGCCTGAAATGTGCTAGAACAAACAACGCTAGTATGTTTTTAGGATGCATTAATAGAAGTATAGTTAAGATCAAGAAAAATATTAGTCTGGAGCTTAGAAGACACTCAATAAATGTTTTTCTGAATTGGATCAAACCGTCAGACCACATTTGGAATATTGTGTTGCACCATATGTTAAGAGTTGCTCTGCCAGACCAGACTCAGGAAGGCTCAGCCGATGAATGCTCGGGAAACCATGTCGGATGAGTAAGGGTGGAAGGAAGTGTGGGTGCTGAACCTGCCTTGGGAATGGGCAGCCCTTTCCAAATATTTGATGATCTGACAGAGGAAGAAGGGTTAACACATTCTGCGAAGCTAGAGGGCAGAACCAGGGTCAGCATTTATGAGGAAATTAATTTTCACTCGCTAGAAGAAAGATGTTTATAGATTGTTTTCTAACAATAGAATGGGCTGGCTTGTGAAGGACTAAACTCCCTGTGATTGAGGATGTTCAGGTATAGGTTAGGCAGTCATTCGGGGGAATATTTTATAGGGGATATATGTATTGGGTGGGAGATTAGACTCCTTCAGCTAAAGAAAATTTGATTAGTTTCTTCCCTGTTTATCTCAGGAAATACAGCACACAATTGCTGGGGGCAAGGATAGATCCGTTTCTTCTGTATTTCCCAAAACTTCTTGAGGAAGATTCTGTTTTTATTTTTACATTTTCCATGTGAGATCCCTGAAATAAACAAACTTTCTAATCTCCTTTTCTTCTGCCTCCCCTCCTCCATCACCTCCACCCACCAAAAAAAGAAAAGAAAGCTCCCAACAATCTAAAGTCTGAGGGTGTGGACGTATATTACAACATTCTCTATCTAAAAGAGCTCTTAGGTTGTCTAGATTTCTGAGACTTCTCCCACATCTGGAGCGATATGCCCAAGGTCCCATAATCGGATGGTGGCAGAAATGGGTCCAGGAATCAGGCTTTCTGGCTCCTACACCATTTCTTTCCATTACACCATTACCCGCTTGGGACACATTGTAAGATCCAGAAACTGGTGGCTGGTAGCCTGCTTCCAGGTTCACTTTGTGATGAGGGGAATCCGGGACAGTTGCCGCTATTATAAATAATTATGGCACTTTCCAAATCCTAGCTTTCATAACTTCATTTGGTTTGTTCTGGTGCCAGGTTCACATTCAGATACTGTTTTCATTTGGTGTCTGGGAGGTGTTTTTTTTTTTTTTTTTTTGCTGTCAACTCTTTATGGACAAGTGTTTGCTTATTAAATTTCCTTCTATGCTATAGTGTGAAAACATTTTTGTTTCCTTTTGGTTTTGTTTGGTGTGTTTTTATGCTCAGTGACTATTGTGGGATTGAGTAGATGAGCCCACATACAGATTTAGGTTGGTCCTCTGTGGGTGGTTTAGAATGTTTGTGACATTTATGGTTTGCAGAAGCTGAAGGGGTGGCCTGTTCTATACCCTCCTTGCAAAGATAGGTATGTCATGTGTTTGCCAGACCATGCTTAGCTATGCGCCTTTGGAATTTTACCATAACTTCCTTTTTTTGGAATGATTCTCCACACTTTTTTAAAAAAAATCTGTGAACTATTATAACTTCTTGCAGCTTTATGAAGAAGTTATATGTTAGATAGATTGTTGAGTAAGGAGAGAGAGAGAGAGAGAGTATAGATTTGGGGAATGAGTGAGACAGAGGGGGATGAAGGACTTGGGTCTTCCCCGACCATAATTTAAATACTTAGAGATTGATTTTTAAAGGCATTGATGGAGTTCCAGTTCTCCACGTAGTACTGCTTAGCTCAGCACTTGTAACTACGGGTGTTTTGATAAGCCTGCAGCTCAAACATAAAGCACTCAAATTACCTGATGTAACTATTTTTTGTGCATTTTATGTGGCACATTATTCCTTCCACCCTACTGGTGAATATGTCCAGTAAATAGTTTCTGGTTAAACATCTAAAATGACAATAGAGCTTAGATTAAAAGAAGTAGTTATTGGTAACTGACTTGTTATATTCAAGTAGTCAGCTGTTTTTCATTCACTGACTAAGATGTATGTGTAAAATATAGCTTTGAGCTCAATTAGTAGAGACAGAGTTGGAGTAGAGATGAACATGTATTAAATTAACCTAGTCATTAGTTTTTAATTTAAATACTATTCAGCTAAATAATTTGGCACCCAGTAAGTTTCAGTGGTGCTGGGCTGGCAGTTTAAGCACATCACTAATTATTCACAGGCTTCTCCCCCGCCCCCCACCTCTTTTCAAAGAAATGTGGAACCAGCAATTTATTGTGGTAAAAATATTTTCATGCACTTGCTTTTTCTGTGAAAATATTTTTCGCACATGGGTGACTGGTACTACAAAGTTAGCTTTCACCACCTTCAGGTCAGTTCGTTTTAGAATGTTTGGAAAATGATACCCTTGAAATAAGAAAATTAAGTAAAGGAAAGAGCAGTCTGTAACAACTTGTGGAGGACTGGGTTTGAGGCTCAAACTGAACAGTTTTTCCTGTCGGATGATTAAAAGCTGAGTGTTCTCTAAATCAGCCTACTCAGCTTTCCGGGGAAAGTCTTCCTCCATCGTTCATGTCTGTCTCCCCCACCATACAAGTCTTGTATTGTCACATACTAAACTAACTTGAGGAATTTTGTAGATAAGCTTAGAAAGTGTAAAAACAGAGGATTCGCTGTGTGAGAGAGATTCTTTCTAAGCAGACAGCAGGACTTTGCGGAATGAAGACCAGGGTTCTTTCTCCTGTGTGGAGAAGGTGGATGCCCAGCCCCTCCGTGTATGTGAATATGCACGGAAGTCAGCGTGAAGTAGCAGACAGAATGCGGGCTTCGACCTTTGTCTTTACCTGTTTCTGGTGCGGAATTCCCTTCTCTCCCTTGTTTCTCTGATGAGAATGCCTGTTTATTCTTCAAGACTCAACTTTCTCCGTACAACTTCCTTAATTTCCTAAAGATAGTTAGCAAGTCCTTCTGTGCCGTCACTCCATCTGTATATACCTTTACTGTAGTTATTATGTGTTAAAGTGGACATGCATTATACACGCGTTACTACTCAGAATGAATAGTGCTCTGCAGAGGGATTTAAAGAGCCAGGGTGACTCTGTTGTCCCAGTCCACTGGCACATGCAGACCACTCCGTGAGCATCCCAGAGCGGGTGAGACGGAAGATGAGAATCTGCAGTTCCCTCAGTGGCTCTTACCCTTCTTTCTTCTCATAGTGTGGTCATTTTATCTTGCTGAGGGTGATTCTGGTATTAAACATACCTATTTTTGTAGAACATGAGCTTTAAACACATGCCCACCACTTCACCTGGTCTCTCACTGAAGAATTAGTGACCATTTCAGTGTTGGAGGAAAAATTGACCGTGGTCAGCTTCTTGAAAGATAGGACAACATTGTACTTAATGGGTGTAATGCGTTTTCAAGGATTTCAAGGGATAATTTTGACTAAATATGGCTTCACCTTATGTGCTGACTGTAGAATCCATTTCTCATGTCTTGCATCTCAGGACACATCTTGGGATGTAAACCTTGTTGATTTTCGAAATTAGATGTTTTGGAGTCTCATCTCTCAGGTGCGGGTCTTAAAAGTTGAGGTGCTCGATTTGGAGTTCAAACCCTTTGCTCCTCATGGAGAAGCTCTGGGTTTTGAGTTCCCTTCCAATTATGGGTCACTGCACTGGGGTGGATTTTCTGGCGAGGTTATGTCCCACCTTTTCTTACCTGTTTGATGTGGTTTTCTTCTTGATTGCCTGATGTGTAGTCATCACTCAGCCAGCCTTTAGGCTTTTTTAAGAGGAAATTGTTCCACATGTAGCTGTGGACTCAGTGTGTCCACTGGAGGAGGTAAATTTAGGATCTTCCCAAGTTGCCATCTTGCTGAAGGATGAGTCTTTATTTTCTCTGTGTATTTACATATCTTTCTTCTTCTGTTAGATTAGCATGTTCTGAGATGAAATCTGTGTCTCATTCATTTCAGTTGGGGCTTGTGGAGGATGCTCTGAATCGGCTCACTCAATGTAGCAATATATCATCTATCCTGGTGTGTAATAAGGATTCAGTAAATACTGTACAGAGCTACTCCAGCAGGACTGGGAGGATGATGTTAACCATAAAACTTTAAGCTTGGTTCTTATCCCCTTAGTATGCAGAGTGGACCATGGTTTCTTGTGATAAGATACAATATTTTTGTGTATTAAATCCACTACTTTTTTAAATAAAACATTTTGTTTTTTAAAAAATTCTTTCCTAAAAAAATTAGGATTCAATAAATACTTACTGAATAAATGCATTAACAAACAAAGGAACATTAGAGTTGGGTGATTTCTAAGAGACCTCCCCAGAGTAAACAATCTGCCTCACCAGTTCGTGCGCCGGCAGGAGAAACTCCACACTGCTACGGGGAGAATTTTCCTAAAACTCAAATGGGACTACGTTACTCCTCTGCTTAGGGTTTACCCATGCCACCCTTTTCCTCAGAGGATCTGGATAAGCTTATGCTTCTTAAAATGGCATGCAAAGCCTTCCATGGTCTGATCTTATCTACCTCATCTACTTCAAGTCTCTTTCTCTGTTCCTTAAACTCTTCCACCTATAAACTATTCTAGTTCTATTCTATTAGCATTAAACTGCTTAAAACTACCCGCATGTATCTTGCTGCTTCAGTGCCTTGCATAAAGAAGATGGTCAGTTCATGCTAGTTTTATCATGCGTGAGGCAACATAGTAAAGAAGGGGAAACGTGCTATCTTTGGAACCAGACAGATTTGGTTCTGTAGTCCCGAACCAGCTATATTTATAGCTGAGTCCGTGGTCCGTCGCATAACCATCCCGAGCGTCCATTTTCTGTAAAGAGCCGTCGCAGGAATGTGGAAGGAGTCAAGACTGCATTTAAAGCGACTATCACATGCTTGGCCCCTGGTAGATGTTCGGTAAACTGTGGTTCTTATCACTCCTGTTATTTCTACCAACTGCACCCTAACTACTTTACTAATAAGATTGGCTACTGAGGGTCTCAGAGTGTCACGATGCCTTTAAATTTTTTTACTTGAGCATTTTTTTTTTACTGGATTAACAGAAAATATTTTATTTGTCCATAGAAATAATTACTTGGCAATTTTTGCTTTGGGTTATCACTGCTTTGTGTTCCTTCAGGTACAGGTGTGAGGATAAAAGTCAGAAAAAAAGAAAACAGTAAATGAAGGTCAAGCTTGTTCTCTTGTTCCATGCTCAGAGCTAGAAGAATCTTTTCCACATGGTCCTTCACGTTATACTGCTGCATTCCCCTTGCCCCAGTTAATATCTGATGCCCATTCTCTATCAAGTTTAATTCAGTTCCTTTCTCCAACTGGATGAATCTGGTCTCTGACATCAGCAGACCTGTTTATCTCTTTAGTCTAGTGATGGTATAATTTGGAGATAATATTTGACATTCAGGTGGGTGGTGACTAGAATCTCATGTTTGAAAGACAAATGTGGTGGGAAACCAATGAAATGTATTTATTGAAGAAACCTGATACACAATTTACTGCTAATTATCGTTACTTATCCAGTGAGTTGTATTTGTCATTTTGAGGGGAAATCTTTTTTTTTAGCTTTTATTTGTATTTCTTTTTTTCTTCTGGCTTAGTTGAGATATAATTGACATAGAGCACTGTATAAATTTAAGGTGTACACCATAATGATTTGACTTACATAAATCTTGAAATGATCACCACAGTAAGTTTAGTGACTATCCATCATCTCATATAGATACAAAATAGAAGAAAAAAAAATTTCTTTGTAATGAGAACTCTTAGCATTTATTCTCCTAACTTTTCTATATAACACACAGCAGTAGTGTTAATTACCTTAATTATGTGGTACATTACATCACTAGTGTTTACTGATAACTGGAAGTTTGTACCTTTTGACCACTTTCATTCAGTTTCCTCTCCCCTCCCCACCTCGCCGACCTCTGGTAACCACAAACTTGATCTTTTTTCTATGGGTTTGTTCATTTGTTGAAGAATAATTGACCTCCAACACTATGTTAGCTCCTGGTACACAACACAGTGATTTGATATCTCTGTACGTTTCAAAATGACCACCACAGTAAGTCTAGACACCATCTGTCACGACACAAAGGTATTACATATTATTGACTGTGTTCCCCACACTGTGCATTTCATTTTCTTCACTCATTTATTTTGTAATTGAGAATTTGTACTTACTCATTTTCTCACCTATTCCCCTCACCCCCCCACCCCACTCCTCTGAGGGGAAACCTTAGCCGTGAGGCCTTTTGGACTATGGGCTGACATTCATATTAAACTCTGTTTTCTGTGCACTGTAAATTCCTTAGGAGGGGAAATAATCAGACGTTAGAGATGTGATTTGACCTGACATAAGGAAATATGAATATATGTGCAAACAAGCAATAGGTTTATACGTATTCACACATATATTTCCAACTCTAATGTAAACATCCTGCCATTTATTAGATTTTAACTGCAGTATATTTAGCAATATCTTAGTAAAACTGGGAAGAATTGGTATTCTCCCTAGGACACTTACTGATCCACAGGGAAGGGTTTAATGTCTTCTACCATGTGGCTAAAAATATATAGATTAATCTATATGAGTATGCAGTTCACTGGTGGTATCCTAAAATAAATTAATATTCTGAAAAAGGGACCTGATTCTTGATTTGGAGGGCAAAATGGAAAAAGGCACAGCCAATCCCCAATTTACTTGGTATGGAGATGGAGGCCCCAAATATGTCAGTGGTTTACCCATACTCACAGGGCTACTTATTGGCAAGCTGGTATTCAAACTCAAGACTGCTGACTGTTGTATATTAATGGACTGACTTTAAATAAAAGTTGGCACCATTTAGTAATTACTGAGAAGAACTCAGAAATGTTATTGTCTTTCACTCTCTCCTTTTTTTTTTTTTTGTCACAGTGAATGGAATGGTGTTGAAATAGTCTTAAATGAAGAACACATTGTACTTAATTTTCTCCTTTTGGGCAAGGAAGACTTAGCTTTCATGGTTCCTGGGGGTGAAAGAGACAATAGGAATGTTATTTCTTCTTTGCTCATTCTTCCCTGGGAATCTGCCCCCTTCTAAGGGAGTAACATTGCTTCCTAGAGACCAGGTGTGTATTTCTTTCCAGTTCCAAAGAGGCACAGAGATAAGAGGTTATACAAAGGGAATTTCTGCCATAATATACCCTGACACTTATCTCATAGCATAAGTACATTTGGAAGGAAGGATTCAGTGGGTTCTCTTACCTGTAGTCAAGAGATTTCCAAGCTCCTAAAAGGAAAGAGGTAATGATTAAGAACACAAAACTTTGTGTGAGTATATATGCATATATGTAAGTATCAGAACTTCTTGGAGACAGTGAATTTCTGGATTTAAACAATCTTTAAACATATTCCCACAAATTTATTTTGCAGACCTTTTCAGAGGCAATTAGATTTAATGCGGACTTTGGAGTTTTTGAAGTAGTTAACAATGCTCCACAACTTCTGGAAAAGCAACTGAAAAAAATTCTGCTAGACCAGCAACCTCGGAATCCCATCTATGATGTTGTAAGAAAAGAAAAGAATAATGTCAAACCTGTTCAAGTGAATGCCCCCCACTATGAAGATAAGACTGTTAATGTCAACTACAATATTATGGTAAGAAAGTATGTTTGTGATCTAGTTATACTAAACTTATCTATGTTTCCTCTCCTGCTCCCTCTTCAATCAAAGCTCATCATGCTTCCAGTCAGCCATGCTCTGTGGGAAACCTTTGCTGGCTCTGTGCCCTGTGGCCTCCCATGGGAGCCTGCGCTCATGGCACTAACCGCACTCAACCATTATTGCTTATTGAAGTATCTTTACTCCGTAAGAGAAGGGCATTATCTTTCTTGTTAACCTTGGTGTCCTCGAGGATAGTTCCTGGGGATATTAAATATTTAACAAAATTTTCTAAATATGGAAGGGCAAGGGGCTTGCAGTTACTCTAGCAGCCTTACCAAGTTTTCTGGTTAGTTCTTTTTCTGTTTGTGATTATTTTTAACCGATTTTATGACTGAAAATATTGAGACTAACTGACTTTTTTTTCCTCATTTTTCCTCCTTCAATAAGTTACTTAACTTCTCCGGATTCAGCCTGTTAATCTGTAAAGTGGAGATAATAGTTGATACAGGGTTGTTGAGAGAAAGAAGTACCGGAAGGCAGGAAATAGCTTCAAATTTGTGACTCAGGGTTCTTGCTGTCCCTCGTGCAAATGGAGGGTAGAGCAGGGCTCCCGGGAGGAGCTAGAGGTAGTGTTGCTCCAGTGATGAGGCCATAATTGTCCTACAAGGTGATTTTCTTTTTCACTTGTTCTCTAATAGTGTCTCAGTCGTGAACAAGGTATTCAGTGGATCAAAAAAGAAAGACTTCCAGCATTTCTGGAAAGTGATTGCTACTTTGAATACAGGTATTATAGTCTCATCACTACACATATTTTTAAATGCTTTGTATTTTTCCACCTAAAATCATTTCTCTGTACTTTCTTAATAAAATTGTATACCTTGAAACCGATTGGAGTTTGTATTCCACTTGCTATAATATAAGAGTGATAAAGCATTGGTGAAAATCATTTAACTTTTCCAAAGAGATTTCACAAAAGCAGTGCCTAACAAATGTACTTCAGTTCTGCTTCTGTGATCATTATATTTAAAATCTTTTCTATTTGTGGCGAAGGTATTTATGTGGAGGGTGTTAAAAAATAAACATGAATGTCATGAAAAAGAATGTTGTAGTGCAGGGCCAAGTTTTTCTTTTGTGTCCCCTGACTTTTAAAGTTTAAGTACCTAAACATTATGAAATTTTACTAAAACTTGACCTTTGCTTAGAACAACCATCTTTTAAAATAAAAATAAAATAAAATGGAATAATCATTTAAAAAATAACAGAATGATTATTAATTAATTTATTAGCAGTTCTATGAATAAGCCATCAGTTTTAGCAGATCCTAAGAGAATCATCCTGCAGAGTTAGGAAGGGAGGTTGGCTTGAATACATAAAATAAAATTTTGGGTTTTTTTTTCCTGAATTCTACTATATTTGAAACTTACTTCAAGTTTGTATGATTTCTACAATGCAGGTTAGCCAAATTGGTTTCACAAGTAAGATGGAGTGAATCAGGCATGAACATCATACTAGGTACAGATTTTTCTCCCTGGGTCCTGAAAAAACCACCCAGTCCACCACCTCCTGTTGTTGAAGACGACAATGTTATGATTCTGAAAAAGTTCTACATTTCTCTTGGCGAGGTAAAAGTGTGACTGTTTCTTTGTGACGTGGCACTTCAGTGAAGCTTCTCATTTTAGGGACATGAATTTCATTTGTACCACTTGACTAGGAAGATGATTTCAAATACCTATTTTATGCTGACCCATTTGCCCTACACTCTTTCACTTGAAATGTAATTAGAATTATTATCCTCATGGAGAGGATATTATCCTCAAGGAGAAATGCCGGATGGAAGAATGTGCCCAGTGTCACCTGGAAAGCAAGGGTTTCATCGTTCATTCCAAATTTTTTATTATTTGGGTTCTCTAATTTTTGATAAATTGGGTTTTCTCCTCCCTATTGTCCAGATTATTCCTCAGTAATGAAGTACCTTACTGTTTAACTGCTGTCAGGTAAATCTGTCCTCCGTGATTGGAGAGTGTTGGGTTGTATGAGTACGTTTGAAGAGATATAACCTAGAATCAAGTGTTGGAGAAACATGGTATAGTGAAAATTGCTGTTTGATCTCTGGCCTTGCTGGGGAGGAGAATTTTTCCTTCTACCCTTCTAGGTTCTTTGGCTGGTCTGATAATGAAATTGGCGTAAGACAGAGTAACAGGAGAAAAGCAGATGTAATTTCATATGTATGGGAGTCCTATGAGAATATGAGGCCCACGAGCAAGTTGAGCAGTGAGGCTGATGTGCCCTCTTCAGCTAAGGAAGGGGGTAGGGGCCTGGGGCTTCAAAGGGGAGGCGGGTAATTCACGGGAGGGTAAGAAGAGCAGACCTTTGGTAATTAGATGTTTGCCTGCCTACAGATAGGTCGATCAGATAAAAGTTATCTCTGGCAATAGCCCTCTCTGAGCCAGGCCTCCTGTCTAAGTTCTTTTGCGTAGTTAAGAGAGAGGTAGAAGTTTTTCTTGAGTCTGCTGGGTCTTGATTGTCTTCAGCTCACAATAATCCACATGCCAAAGTGGCACATTTTGAGGTCACATATTCTGCTTCTCTTTAGCCTCTAATTTTCACATCTTCTGTCTGAGAACACATTTCCAAAATAGAGTTCTTTACAAACCAAGAATTGCAAATATGTGGCCCATGTGTTGCTTTTCTCCTACTCTCCATTCATGACAGACATTGCTAATCAATCATGGCAATTACCCTGCTGAGCTAGGACTTGGCTCCAAATTCTTGTCAACACGACACTCTAGGCAGGCACTTCCAATTGATCAAAGATGTCATACAAGACAAAAACTATTTGCCATCTCTGTTGGAATAGATATCCTTATCTTATCTTGCTTTTAACATTTTTTTTTTTCTGTGTAAGCTCCTATTTAATTTTGTAGTTTGGCATTTCTATTGGTAATATTTGGCAAAAATGTTAAAAATTATGCCAGTCCCAGTATTTCCTCTGAAAGATGCTTGGAGATGTACTGAAGGCATATTTTCCTTCTCTCTTATCCTTATTTTTAAGTATTTTTTCTCTTAACTTACGTATTATAATAATGTCAGGAATGTCAAAAATATATACTGATCAATATAGAGTACAGAGATCAATAAACATGCAAAGGAAATAATCAGTCTAGTGGAGTAAGTTCTGATTCCTCACTTGTAAATTGAATCAGATCTAAGAGAATGAAAACGCAGGCTAGTTTACTTTTGCTATTTTCTGTGATGAAAAAAATCTCATTTCTGTTGACTCGAGTCATGCTTTAACTATATATTATCCTTTTAATAGCTTTTGAACTTTGAGAATTCAGTGTTCTTTGGGTTCTTAAGTCATTAAACCGTGACTATTAAATAGGGGTTAATCTTTATGATAATTGGTAATATTTCTTTGAGTCTTCAGTTTTACTGTGTAAACACAAACAGTTGACCCATCTTTTAAGAATATAAAGTGGAATAATTAACTGCTTTTATGTTTGACTAACTACTTCTTTCTCCCCTGTCTTCATCATTTTTTGTGCAGTTGAAATAGCAAGGACTCTTGTATGTTAGTCTCTCTCAATTCCTTGAAAGTTCCTTAATTATTTTGGCTTCCTCTCAGTGCTTAGGATACTGCTTGGAATAGAACAGTCATTCAATAAATATTTTGAATGAGCATGTTATTGATAATAAATGACTTGGCTTTGGAGGAAGGAGAAGAGGAAACAAAAGGAAATTAGATTCAAAGCTTTTATCTAGCCAGGAAACCTTACCTTGAAGAGGGGCAGTGACTACACAGATGGCACCTGTCACTTCTCTCTCTTGCTTTTGGTCTTACTGTGTGGCCTAACTTGTCTTGCTAATTCTGCATAATGACCAGGGAACTGTATCTACTCCATTTGAGCCCTGCCTCCTTTGTGAATGTTCCTTGGGTGAAGGGGCAACCAGCTGACTCAGTTGGAGAAAGAAGAAATGAGAGCAGTGCTGGGCACTGCCTTCTCTGCTTCGGTTGAATAACTTGGGTTATCCCAGAAAGATAGGTGAGGATATTACCCAGAGAAGTAGAAAGAGGAATTTTCCCAAGAAATCTGAGATGGGGTTTCTTAGGACTGGGGTCCTAAAAGCTGCGGGTCAGTTTGGGAATTGGGTCAGCTGGCTCAAGAGTACACAAAAGAAAGGAGCAACTGAAAACTCCATCCAGGGGCAGGTGAGTCAGGAATCAGCCTTCAGGAAGCATCCAATCCAAGCCAAGTCAGGAAAACAGAATCTAAGACAAAGGGGCAGATGAGCTTAGAGAGGTTTCCAGTGCTACTGAGAGTAAATTTTTGTCATATTATGGACGCATTGTTAAAAACACTGAGCCAGGCCAGACAGAATCGGGGGCATGAAATAATTGGGAAAGTTGTAAATGGGAACAGCTGGCAAAAGATGCATCCAAAGACTGATGAGCCATGGTGACTGCTCAAGTTAAAGTTAGATGGCATGAGCCTGTAGTGATTACAGGAGGCAAGGTTACATGCTTCTGGGGGCAGAGTAAAGAATGTGATGAGTATTGAGCTCACCTTTTTCCTTTGGTCATCTCATGCGAAAATAATCTTGATTGAAATTTCCTTACCACTATTTGCAGCTAATGAATCTTTCTGTATACAACATTCTTCTCTTTCATGGCATAATTTTTTGTTTACATATTGTACTATGCAAATGGCATATTATCATAATGACTTGTCCAGGTTTGTGATTGGAAGAATACTGCTAATCTTATGTTAAACAAATGTGCTCCTTTCTTTGTAGGCCTCGTATACTCAAACAAAAGATTGGTTTACATTAGCAAAACAGAGTCAGCAAACAGTATCAACCTTTTCATTACCATCTTGTGTGCTCCACAATAAAATTGAATCACCAGTTATTTCATCTGTTTCTGGTAAGCAGAAAAGGACGAGAATGACTTTAAAACTGCTCTTTAAGCCTCTTTTGTTATTGTTCTAAACTTATAGCATGACACTTAGTGGATAGGGAGAAAAATTGCCTCCCCCCAACTTTACTTTTTACTGTTTTTCTAGAGACAGCTTGGTATAGTGAAAAGAGCGTGAGTTTAAACCCAACTCTGATATTTATTAGCTTGTGACTTTTGTAAATTATTCCACTTCTGGGAGTCTTGCTTTGTCATCTGTAAGATTAAAATAATGATATATACATACTAAATGCATAGAAAATGCCTGGCCTAGTGTTTGGTATCTAATAGACAGTCAATAAATGTTTGTCTTTATTTCCTATCACAGTTTACAAATTCTTATTAAGCCTTTGAAATAGAATACAACCCTTCTCTCCTCCCGGAAGTGAATAGTGATTCATGGAACTTGAGTTTTCCTTCTTTTTTTAAGTTCAGACTATTTTTCACCTTGAAAAGCAGATAAATTTCTACTGTGGGGATACAAACTTTTCTTAAATAAAAGGAACCTTCCAGAAATGAGAGTGATTAACATGTATAATTTGCTAGGCAAAAAAGGAAATCTAGCAATGTGATTCAGGAGGGGAACTCAGCAGTTCAGTGATAGTTCTTACATGTTTCCTTTGAGAAGTATAAGCCACCTCCAGGGGTAAGTCTGGATTCTCTGGAACTGAACCTAAATCCAGGTAAAGAGGACAATAACCTTCCTAATTGAAAATAGCTGAATTTATGGATTTCTTACTATCTCCCCCAATAGTAAAGCAGGAAATTGGAGAGTAAAGGTAGTCAACAGGAAGAGAAAGGTGAGCAGGAAGGTGGTGAGCAGAAATGCTGGCCTTCGCTCTGCCTCCACGTTGGTGGGGTTGAGTGGAGACTCAGTATCCTTTCACAGGTTTATGAGAATCTTATCTTAATATTGGCAAAATTTGATATATTTATCTTCAATAAAAATTGTGGTGAAACATTTCCGGTTCACTGAGATTTGAAATCTCTTACTGAGAAAATTGAGCATGCACATCAAGGTTTGCCATGAGAAGTGAAGTATTGATATCAGATATTTCACTGATTTCTGAAAGACAGAAAATAGGAGCTAGACTGTATCTTTAGAAAAGATGTAAAAACATTCCGTTTCTATTTGTAAGCCTTCAGAAGGGCCTTATGCAATTTTGTAATTTTTAATGATAGTTTGTAAGTGTAGTAGTAATTGAATCTTTCTGATAAAATAGTGAATTTTAAAAAAATTACTAATATGACTCCAGTTCTGATCCTTCGTCTCATCATCGATGGTGGCTTATTTTATTTTACCATATACATGAAATATTAAAGCACTGTAATTATTTGATGTACACATTCTAATTCTTTAATAGATTTGGCATTTATATGTTGACATTCTCTATCAGCCTGAACTATTGCATTTTAAAAGTGGTATAATGTCTTTTTGGAGATCCTCTTTATTAGGGATATCAAATATTTAGTTCATCTGCCACCATTATCCCCTTTCACGTCCAGGGAAGACATGGCTAATCCCTGTTGGCAGTTTTTTCTCTGCTGGTCCCAAATGTGGGACCAGAAGTTTAGAACTCCTCACAACATAGGTCCCTGTGGTCACTAACTGTATTAAACCCATTTGCCACCCTAGCTCTATAACATCCAGTTAGTAATTTAAAAAATTTTTACATTCATACCTCACCTAATAGCCTTTTATGATTTAATACAGAGAGTTTTATCTTTGATGATGGAGTTCACCCCAGGACGAAAAAGGACCCATCTAAAGCCACTAGATTAATTTCTGAATTTGAAGAAGATGGATCTGTATCTCTACAAGACACTCCTTCTCAAGCTCTTCTGAGGATATACCTTGAAAAGCAACAGGATGTTGAAGAAAGCCTGATATTGCATTTCTCAACATGTGAAGAATTTTTAAAATCTTATATAACTTTTATTTTGAGGGTGGCAATTCATCAAATTCTTGGAGTTCCGCTCAGAGAAAGCCCAGATTATATAAATTTCAACCATGTAACAGAAGTGGAGCTTGATGAGTATTTGGGGCCTACCTCTGGCAGGAATGTTTTGCTAAGTGAAATGGCTCAAGCCACAACGGAAAAGTTAGAAGAAATGTTAGAACAAGGAATTTCAAAAACTGACAGCATTGGACCAGAAGGCAGGGCTGACTGGTGTGTTTCTCACAAAACTTATGACATTGGCAATAGAAAGGAGTTCGAAAGATTTAAGAAATTTATAAAAGGTACTTTGGGGGAGAGATACTGGTGGCTATGGATGGATATTGAGAGGTTAAAAGTTCTTAAGGATCCTGGAAGACGTCAAAGGTATTTCTATTTTTTTTTTTTGTCAATGGTTTTAAAACTAAAGAATGTTAGTTTGAGTTATTTAAGCACAGGCAGAAAGCCTGAAATAATATATAAATGTAATTTATACTTTTATAGAAATGAATAATAAGATTTATTTTATTATAATATTGATTTCACTAGTTCTGTGATTTCATAGCTTTCAGATGCTAATAGTAGCAATTATTTGTTGTTAAACATAATGTTTCTCCCCATAGATTCTAAACTTACTTTCAGATTAATCATTCTATTTTATTTTTATAATATTCCAATGATAGATTTTTATTGAAAAAAATGATCAGTTATATGACCACAGTGGCATAAGATACCTTACATGAAAGATATCTACTACAGTTCCTAGCAGTGTGCTTGATTTAACAAATTCTATGCTCTTTAGGTGGATGCCGCCTAGACATTTCGTACCTGGATGAGTTCATTTCCACTAGATAGCATGCTATATGCCCTCTAGAGAGCCTTGTAAAGGTCTGCCGGGGGGGGGGGGTGCAGGTCTTTGGCTGCTTCATATGTTTTGGGTCATTGTAAGTCTTAAGAACCTTAAGAGGACCCTGTTTTAGGAGAGTCTTTATTGTCTGTGTTCTCTGGATCTTCTGTGAAACAGCTCAGCTAGAGTAGACTTCTTCCCATTTAAGGGTTTGACTGAGTATGTTCTCGTGACTGGGCTATTCCAGTTATCTCAGTGGCGTTCAGATCAGAAAGCTTATTGTTGTACATAGTTACAAGAGCAGGAGTTACCAAATGGTTGATTATGAAGCATGACCTGATTGATCCTGGGGTGGAAGGCCACTACCACTTTCCAAGTCACGTTAGGGAAGGTATTATGCAAGCCACCTACACCGGTTCTTTAGAATTAATGCTGTATTAGTTCTATTGTTGCAGTAATAAATTACCACAAACTCAGAGGCTTAAAGCAGCACAAATCAATTCTCTTACAGTGAGAAAGTTAGAAGTCTAAGATGGGTATGAAGGCTGCAGTCCTTCTGGACACTCTGGAGGAGAAGCTATTTCCTTGCCTTTTCTAGCTTCTGAGGCCACCTGCTTGGTTCATGGCCCCTTCTTCCATCTTCAAAGCCGGCAGCATAACGTCATCTCTCCTCTCTGACCTCTGCTTCTGTCTCACATCTTTTCTCTCTCACTTCTGCCTCCTTCTTAGAAGGACACTTATGATTACATTAGGGCCAACTGAATAATCCGGGATAATCTCCTCAAAATCCTAATCACATCTGCAGAGTCCCTTCTGTCATGTAAGGTGATAGTCTTAGGTTCTGGAGATTAGGATACTGCCATCTTTGCAAGGCCGTTTGTTGTCCAGCCTACCAGAAATACCCTTCCCATTTCCATACCTATGAGAAATATTTGTATCTCCACATCGGTACCCCTGTAACTCACTTCTGGTTTTAAGATAGTTCATTACTTGTCTGAAACATTTTGGAAGTGAAAATATTTGGCTAGTTGAATATTGCATCAATGTGTATATGTTTTATTTCAGACATCTTGAGAAGATGAAAAAGTGCTATCTGGTGAGCAGTGGAGATTGCTACCTTTCTGCAGAAATCTTATCAAAATTTAAACTGCTAGATGGATCTCAGTGGAACGAAGGACACTTAAAAAACATTCAGTCTGAGGTTGTAAAACCCTTACTTCTTTATTGGTAAGAAAAATAAAGTGAATCAAAGTTATTTGCTTTCACTTTTCTTAAGCTAGTTACAAGTTATACTTTTTTTGTCTTAAGGATATATTATATATGGAAATTTGAAATGACAAGATTATTGTATCTTTGGCCTTCCTTAAAGTATCTATCCTTTAGATAGTGGGAGTTTGGGGACCTTTAAATCCATAATAAGACTGGAGAGTACTTAAGCTCCTTTTTAACTTTGTGAGCCCGTCCTTCTACACCTGATGTTTTTTATGCTCAGTATCTTGTCAAATTGATGTGTGTGTCTGTGTGTGTACATGTAGCTAGAGTTAGATTTATCATCTCAATAAACATTTTTGAGCACTTACTGTAGGCTAAGTGCTGTGCTACAGATACAAAGGTAAAACATGGTCAAGTCTAGTGATTCTAGTCTAGTGGGAGGAACCTGCATGTGAAATGAGTATAATACAGAAAGTGTGGTGAATGCACAGGATACAGAGAAGGAGTAATATTTCCCCTGGGACTCAAGGGACACTAAGCAAGAAAAAGAGAATGGACCTAGAGAAGAAATGTGTGTCATGTGAGGATCAGTGAGTTGTCCATTGTGGCCATGATGGATCTGATTGTGTCACTTCTCTGCTCTGAATCTTTCAATAGTTACCCCAAAGCTTTCAGTATAAAGTTCAGATTCCTTAAGTTAGCAAATGAGGTCATTATGATTTGTCCCTTGCCTACTCTTCTAGCATTATCTCCCATCTAGGATTTCCAGATTTCTTGTATACTTTGTATTTTTCCATATATAGAGAGAATATTCTTTTTCTCTTTCTTTCTTTAAAAACTTCTATTCTTAAATATTTAAGACATGCAGAAAGGTATAAATTATACTATAGTAGGCACCTACTATGTACAAACTACCAAACTTAATAAAATATTAATCCAGTACAAGCTTTCATTTTTAAGTTAACTTTTCATTTTGAAATAATTGTAGATTCATATGCAGTTATAATAATACAAAGAGATTCTGTATACCTTTCACCCAGTTTTCCTCAGTGATAACATCTTGAATAACTGTAGTATAATATTGCAGTGAAGAAATTGACATTGATATAACTCACTAATCTTTTTTTCATTTTTTCACCAGTTTTACATGCATTTATGTCTATGTGTGTATAGTTAGTTCTGTATAATCATGCATTTTCCATTACAGTCAAGATACAGAGCAGTTGCATTACCGCAAACATCCCTTGTGTTGCCCTCTTACAACCATACCTACCTCTTTCCTTTCCCCCTTTCTTTCCATCTCTAACTCCTAGAAACTACTAATCTATTATATAAATGAAATAATACAATATGTAATTTGGGGGATTATTTTTTTCATTCAGCATAATTCACTTGAGATCCATCCAAATTGTTGTGTGTATCAATAGTTCTTTTTCATTGCTGAGTAGTAGTCTATTGTATGGATGTTATACATTCATTCACCTATTGAAGGACATTAGGGTTGTTTCCAGTCTTTTGATGTTACTAGTAAAGCAACTATGAACATTCATGTACAGTTTTCTGCATGAACATGTCTCCTCTGGGATGAATGTGCAAGAGTGAGATTAATGGGTCATATAGTAAGTCTGTTTTTAGTTTCAAAAGAAACTGCCAAACTAGTTTTCCAAAGGTGATGTCCCCTTTTACATTCCCACCAGCAGTGCATAAGTGATCCAGTTTCTCTGCATCGTTGCAATGCTTAATGTTGTCACAGTTTTCTTTTTTAGCCATTCTACTAAGTGTGTAGTGATATCTCATTATAGTTTTACTTTGCAGTTCTCCAATTGTTAATTACACTGAACATCTTTGTATGTACTTATATTCCATTTGCATATCCACTTCAGTGAAATACCTGTTTTATCTATTTTCTAACTGGATTGTTTTCTTTATTCTTATTGATTTTTACAGTTATTTTTATATTCTGGGTACTAGTCATTAGTTAGATATATAGTCTGCATATATTTTCTCCCAGTCTTTAAACTTCTTAAAAGGTTCTTTCAGAGCTCCTGGGTTGGTGAGCACGTAGAGGTGCTGGGAAGGTGGTGCATCCACAGCCCTTGCCCTGTGCATTTCTTCTATCTGGCTGTCTCTGTGCTATATCCTTTAACAAAAAGCCAGTAATCTACATTAAGCAAACAAGTAAAATATTGTAGATAATGGGAATCAGAATTCTCATCAGTGTGGAAGAGAGTTACAAATGTGTCAGAGAACAGACTGAATCCTGTGGTGATGAACTGGAATTAGAGGTGCAAACGGAAAATACATCTTGCACAAGCTCAAGTTACCATACTCAATTGTGAAGACTAATACACTGAAAAAACAGGACAAATCAAACAGGCCATGCAGACAAGAAAAAAACAACTTGTGAGAGAAAGTCTAAGGTTAATTGTGTGTGAAATTTTCCCTGGTGGAGGGGAGTGTATTGGGGGGCTCTCTAAATGAAGATTTCCACAGAAGTTTTACTCCAAATGTTTCATTAGAATAGAGGCAATTATCCTCTTGGGCCAAGTTTATTCAACGAATACAACTTTTCTATGTCAAATGTTGCTGCCTGCACCTACTATTAAGAATAAATATAACCATATCTTAAGGACCAAAAAAAAAAAAAAGGTTTTTTAATAGAGCAAAATTTAAAAATTTGTTGAGATCCAGTTTTTCAGCTCTTCCTTTTATGGATTATACCTTTAGTGTTAAACATAAGAACTCTTTGCCTAGTGCTGTATTCTGAAGATTTTCTTCTTTGTTTTTTCTAAAAGCTTTGTAATTTTATGTTTTACATTTAGATCTGTGGTCCATTTAGAGTTAATTTTTATATAAGGTATGAATTTTAGGTCAAGATTGAGTTATGGTTTCTTTTTTTAATTGCTTATTGATATCTAATTGCTCATCCTCATTTATTGAAAAGCCTGTTTTTCCTCTTTCTTTGTTTTACATTAACGTACAGTAAAAGCGAATTATATAGATTCACATAACCAACCACCATGACAATCAATGTACAGTTATCCTCCTAAGAAACTCTCAGACTTCTCTTTTGTCATTATACACTTTCTTCACTCCTAACTAAAGCCTGGCAGCCACGAATCTGTTCTTTGCCATTATAGTTTTGTCTTTTTCAGAATGTCATAAATTAAGTTATACAGTATTAACTTTTGATATGCATTTTTCTAGTAATTAGTGATGTTGAGCATCTTTTCATGAGATACTTCCTTCTTCCTCTCACCACACACCAATATCATGCAGGTCTTATGGCTGATTGTCTGTTCCCACCTGCTTGTATTTTGGTGTTTGTAAAGATACTTTATTTTATGAAGGTTTTGTTGCAAGTGTTGTCCATGAGTTTTGGTTTTGCTGTCTAGTTGTGCTGTCTCTTTTTATGATGGGATTCTGAGAGGTAAAAAAACAATATGACTGACAGTGCCATTTCCCCAGAATCCTCTCTTACCTTTTTTCTTGATCTAGCTAAACCCTGCGTATTCTTTAAAATTCAAACTAAAACATGAACAACCTGTGTAATCACCATGCTGGCTGAGAAATAAAGCATTGCCAAGACCCTTGAAGGTGCCTTCCTAATCACAACATCCTCACTCCCATCTTGACTTTTGTGATTATCATCGTGCTTTTCTTTATAGTTTTACCAACCGTGTATGCAAATAAATCCCTAAATGTATGTTTTTATCAACCTGTTCTACAGCTTTATAAAATGGAATCATGTTGCATGCAATCTTTTGTGTCTTCTATCAGCAGTATATTTGTAAGATTTGTCTGTAACTGTATTTAAGAGTTTTATTACTTTTTCTTGTTGTATAGAGTATTCCAGTACGTGACTATACCATAACTTACTGGCTATTTCTAACATTTGTGGTGTTTTCTCTTTTCATAATTACAAGCAGTGCTGTACACATATCCATTTTTCCAAAGTAGTTGTAACGCTTTGTACTTCCACTAACAGAATATGAGAGTACTCATTGCAACAAATCCATGATGACCTTTAATATTTTCAGATTTAAAAATTTTTGCCTGTGTGTTTGGTATGTCATTGGTGTATTGTGTTTTTAACTTGCATTTTCCGGATTATTGGTGAGATTGATAACCTTTTCAGTGTTTATTGGTCACTTGGATTTCAACTTTCTTGAATTGCCTGTTTATCTTCTTTGACCAAGTTTCCATTGGTAGATACATAAATTGACTGATAGACACACACACACGTATAAACACGTACATAAATGTATATATATGTTTACACACACAGTTCCTTGGATACAGTTCCTTTAGTGGTATTATGTGACAGATATCTTTTCCCACTCTAGGGCTTGAGAACTAAGACGTGTACAATCAATGTACATGAAAACTGGTATGACAGAAGCATGAAAAAATCCAATACCAGTTTAGCACTGACTGTGAAATGTAGTCTACAATATTTGATGAATTCACATAGTGGCTAATAAGAAATTAATGCAATGAATGAAATTTAGAATGCAAGGTTAAATTAGTAGGGGTTAGTAGGGACTTATGGGGTCATATGAATATACTGTGGTGATGGGAATCAGAAATTGAGGTACCTAGATTTCTTTTCCAGCACATGTATGATTTATTTGATAAGGATCTTGTAGATATGCCCACTTGTTAGCATGAAAATGAGATAATTTCAGATACTTCCAAGTCTGCAAGTAAAGGTTTTGAAATATAGTGTAAAATGACCATGCAGATCTTTACAAGGTGTTTTCTGATCCTAAACTAATCGTGGACTTTGGAGTCTCTTCCACCCATAATCTGTGTTCACATCAGGGAAGTATCTACTTTCTTCCTATTTTAAAGGGAAGCACTATGGAGTGGGAATTAGTCTTTGGGCCATCCAAACTCAGGGGAAAACCTAGTCCAAGATGCAATTAACAGGCCCTGGCAGCTGAAGTTAACCCTGTAGCCAGTATAGAGTTAGCCTACAGACTGAGTACCAGAATGTCCATCCAAGTAAGTGCGGCCTTGATATTGTGCCAGACATCCTCTTTCCTAAATTTCTGGCAGTAGTGTTGGTCTTTCATGTATATAAATTGTTGTAAAATTAATTCTTACTTTCAAGTTTAAAGCTTGAAAACAGATCATATGAATTATAACCCTCTTTAGTAGTATACTTAAGCATTATAAAAATGTTTATATATATGCATTTAAGTGAAAGCAAGTTTATTTCAAGAAATGTTTATATATTTTAAATATTAATTTCATCTACCATTTTTTTAATTTTATTTTTTATTCATCCACCAGTTTTTATTTGATACTACAGATAAATTCTAAACTGCTTAAAAATGGGTCCCAGGTGCATTTTATGTTTGTTTTGCTATAAACTAAAAGTAATTTTTAAAAATTCCTTCTTCAGATAGATATATAGATTTCTTTCTCTTAATAATTTGGATATAATTTTATAAATTGTTTTTTCTTCATGCATATTGCTTCTTTATATAAGTGAATGTGACTTCAGGCAGTTGGTATAGAATAACATTTGGTTGGGGAGGGTTTAGACAACAGAAAAAGAAGGAAGTATTAGAAAGGGGTATGGAAGACTGGTTGTTGTGACCATGGGTATTACACATTTATTAGGCTTTTGATTTTTGAGGCTTGTTGCCTAATTTAACCTTAAATTTGTTTTTCCTCTACCTAGGGCACCAAGATTCTGCATTACTCATTCATCCTCAACAAAACATGCTAGTGCTGAACTGAAGTTCTGGCACCTTCGTCAAGAGAAACCAAGGAAGGATGTTGACCCTTTTCCACAAATGGCAACCCTCTTGCCATTAAGACCTAAATCGTGCATTCCACAGATATCTGAGGTACAGGCAGAGTGTACATTGATACTTTGATCTCGTTGTTAAGTTTGTAGCAAAGTACCCATGCTTGAATTTTGTACACTAGTACTTAAGTTTAATCATAAGCTCTTTTGTTATTGCTGTTAATGTACATGCTGCAACAATTAGGAAATAAGAAAACCGATGGTCTGTTCTCCACCAAGCAGCCAACGTGATCTTTTAAAAATACATGATTATGGCACTCACTTACTCAGAATTCTCTGGTTGGCCTCCTTTCTCATTCAGAATAAGAGCCAAGGACTTTACACAGCTGTCCACGCCGCTGCTAACTTCCTGACCTCATTTCCTACCACTCTTCTGTAACTGACTCCACTCCACACTGGCCTTGTTGCTGTCCTTTGAATACACCAAGCAAAAGCCTGGGAGTTGGCACTTTACTTGGAGCACTTGCCCTTCACTCACTTTGGCGTCTGCTCAAATATCACTTAATCAGAGAGGCTGTCCTTGACTCTTCTGTATAAGCACGCGTGTAGAGTAGCACTGCTACCCTCCATCACTGTCCTTTGGATCACATGATTTGTGTTTATTGTCTTTCACCTCCTACTAGAATATAAGGGACTTTTTTGTTAACTGCTTTTCCTCAGTGCCTAGAACAGTGCCCAGCACATAATAATTGCTTAATAAGTATAAATTGAACAAATAAGTGAAAAGTAGCAACAGCAAAATTAGAAAGAGTGAGAATTTTTTCACAACAAGGAAGAATAAAATAATACAAATTTTCTTCTCTTTCTGGGGAAAAAGCCCAGAAAGAGAAGAAAAATTAACCAATTTATGGAGAAGAAGTAAATAACCCTGCATGCTTTGGCACAACTACAAAATAAATGTAGCTAAGATCTGCATTTCAAAAGAGGAGAAAGTTATTAATCTTTGTAACCTTTAAAGGTGTCACCCAGTGTTAAGTGTTATTGGCCGTAGTCAACCCCTTCAGCAAAGATTACTTTATGATTAGGATATCTTATTTTTAAAAGGTAGAAAGACGTATAATATAGTTTTAAAAATTCTACGTCTACAAGTAGTGTTTTAGAGCTGGAAAGATCTTAGTTTTTCTGTCAGTGGTTTCTTAACTGTAGATACATATTAGAATCACACAGAGAGCTTTTAACCATACTGATGCCTGGGTCCCATCTTCAGAGATTCTGATTTGATTGATCTAGACTGGGTGGGAGTCATTCTGTAAAATCAGGGGGTTGGCTTAGAACTGAGGTTCCTATCCTGCCTGAACATAGAGTCACATTTTAGAAACTGCATTTTAATAAGATTCCTAGGTGGTTTGTATGCATAACACTGCTGTAGGCTAGTGGTTCTCAAACTTCAGCATACCTGAGTCACCAGATGAGCCTGGTAAGCTAGACATCCTGGGGCTCCACCTAAGGAACAAGATTTAGTAGGTCTGGGGTGGGGCCCAAGGATTTGCATTTCTAACAAGCTCCCTCTGAGGTGATCCTCTTGCTGCTGGTCTGGGGACCATTGTTAGAGTTAGTGTCACTTTAGTGAACTAATGGTGGCCTTTTTTATGTCATTTGTGCTACCTTCTTAGCCCATGTGACTTTGTCACAAGTTAATACACATCTTAAACATGTAGTGTAGAAAGTACATCATAACACATAAACAGATGGCACTTGTGCAGCATTTGAGAGGCAAGGGAGAAACAAGCGATGTATGGTTAACGAAAGGAACTTGAATGAAAGAGCAATGCCAGAGGAGTGGGGAGAGACTGGCTTGTGTGTGGTGGTATAGACAGGACTGACCTCGTCTGTTACTTCCCTTCGCTTTCTTATCATCACCGTGTGTCGTCATGGATGTTTTCTAGTTGGATAACTCATTCTGATCTCACTCTGTTTCTCCTTGGTGGAAAACTGTCCAAGGAATGGAACTCAATTCCATTTTCTTTATTTTCCTCTTTTAAAAGTTAATATATCATTTATGTACAGTAAAATTCACCTTTTTTAATGTACAAGATCTATGATTTTTGACAAATATATACATTGTGTAACTCCCATCACAATCATGATACAGAACAGCTCCTTTACCACCCCCCCACTGCCCCCCACTTCTGCTGTGTCCTTTTGTCAGTTTTTTCCCTGTCAGTTTCTTTCTGGCTTACTTTTCTAGCTTTCACCCAAGCCAGAAATCTCAGAAATTCTAACTTAGGCCATTCTCTCATTTTAAGTGTAATACACTTAAGTTTTTTTTAATACTAAAATTTTTTTCTTGTGCTAAAAAACATGACATAGAATTTAATTCACCATCTTAACCATCTGAAAGTATATACTACAGTAGTAAGTATATTTGTATTGTTGTGAAACAGATCTCCAGAACGGCTTTATTTTGCAAATTTGAAACTGTACACCCATAAAACAAATCCTCTTGTAGCCCCTGGTAACCACCATTCTACTTTGTTTCTATGAATTTGACCACTTTTAATAATCTCAGCTCCCTGTGGTCCCACTCATTTATTGAGCGTTGCTTAATGTCATGCTGTGTTATGAATTTCTAAAACAGATGTGAGCCCTGAGACATGGGAAGTGATATGTGAAATGTACTTAAGTAATTTTATTTACAGAATTCTTAAAAAAATAGTAGTGGTTGTTAGACACCTAGAGTGTATACGAGATTTTTTATTATTAGTTCTGGATAATAAAACATCACAAATATATTTCTTTCACTTCAGCAGCATATATCACATTCTAACTGAAGTTGACATGTAAGAAGTTTGTTTTTCAAATTATAAAAATAATAAAACCACTGTACATTTGGAAACTGAAGAGACAGATTACACCTGTCTCACCAGCTCCTAGACAACTGTTATTTATTTTCTCTTAGGCTTGTGAATGTTTAGCTTTAATATACTTATATTTTTGTATTCTGATAATTCCTTTTAACATCATCAGTATTTTTCCATGTGTGTCATAATTTTCATAGCTCTTACTTTTAAGTATTATATAGTGTTACATTTATGTATATCTCATACACAGTTAATTATTTCTTTCTCCTCTCTTTGGACAGTTTGTACTTTTTTGTGTTTGTACTTTTTTGATTCATGCATGTAGCATCTCATATTCTAGATTTAAATATTCACTTTTACCATAAAGAACATTTAAAAATGGGAACAATACCGATGAAAATAAAATGTCCAAAAATGAGAGGAAGTAGCCCTGTTAAGATAAAGGTGTCTTATGGACCAATGCTATCCTCATCCTTCACCCCACCACACCACCACGTGCATTCCCCACCCCGCTCCCCACATACATCCATCCACATCCACACACAGCACTAAAACCTATTCAGTTCTGGAATAAAGAAATGTTTTTTTGCAAAGTTCTTCCTCCAGGAAAGAGTCTTTTTTCACAATGATATAAGGATATACAAGCCTTTGGCTTTTTTCCCCTTATACTTTAAATAGTAGTAGGGATTTCAGCCTGCTGGTTGCATAAAAGTGGGAGTATTTTTATTCTAGCCAGAAGCATAGTAGGTGGTAGAGTGAGGGAAGAAATCGTCTAGTGATCAAAACAAATTTGAAGTGTATATGGAGAGCCATGCTTTTATTCTTTGTCCCCTTTTTCCCCCATTGTGCCCATTTTTCACTCTGTTCATTATCTTACTACTTTTTAGAAAGAAGAATCCAGTTTATTGCAACTTTCTAAATCTCCCAAGAAACCACCCAGAGTAAAAACAGCAATTCAAAAACCTTTGAAGAGTGAGTCTTTGTATCCAGTTTCTTCTAAGGAGGATGTGACTGAGAAAGGGTAGGTGCAGCTCTTTGTGTGACATGTGCTTTTCTGCAATGGTAAGATTTTTGAAGAATTTAAAAATTAAATAGAAATTGAAAACTAATTTTGGCTGTTAAGCATCCCTTGAGGTTCCATATGAGTTTTAGATGGATTTTTCTATTTTTGCAAAAAATATCGTTAGAAAGTTGATAGGGGTTGCATTGACTCTGTAGACTGCTTTGTGTAGTATTGAAATCTTAACAATATCAAGTCTTTCAATCCATGAATATTGGTATATTTCCATTGTATCCTCTAATTATTTCAGCAATGTTTGGTAGTTTTCATTATATAAGTCTTTCACCTTCTTGGTTAGTTCTGATATTGTTCCTTTTCATGCAATTTTAAATAGGATTATGTTCTTAATTTCTCCTTCTTTTTTAGTTCATTATTAGTGTGTAAAAATCAACTAATTTTGTGTAGCGATTTTGTTTCCTTCAACTTTACTAAATTCATTTATTAGTTCTAAAAGTTTTTTTGGTCAAGTCTCTAGATTTTTCTCTATAATCATGTCATCTGCCAACAATGCCAGTTTTACCTCTTCTTTCAGATTTGAGTGCCGATTATTTTCTTGCCTAGTTGCTCTGGCTAGGGCTTCCAATATACTACATTGAATAAAAATGGCAAGAGTGGGCATCCTTGTCTTGTTCCTGACCTTAGAGGAAAAGCTTTCGGCTTTTCACTGTTGAGTGTGATGTTAGATGTGGCTTTGTCATATATTGCCTTCATTATGGTAAAGTATGTTCCCTCTACGCTGACTGTGCTGAGAGTTTTACTCATGAATGGATGTTGAATTTTGTCAGATGCTGCTTCTGCATCTGTTGAGATTGATCATATGATTTTATACTTCATTTTTTTAATGTGGTATATCATATTGATTGATTTGCAGATATTAAAGCATCCTTCCATCCTTAGAGTAAGTCCCATTTGAGCATGGCGTGTGATCTTTTAAATGCATTGTTGAATTTGTTTTTTTTTTTTTTTTTTTTGTATTTTGTTGAGGACTCTTGCATCTATGTTCGTCAGGAATTTTGGACTATGATTTTCTTTTCTTTTCTTGTAGTGCTCTTGTCTGGTTTTGGTATCAGGGTAATGCTGGCCTCATAAAATGAGTTTGCAAGTATTCTCTCCTGTTCTATTTTTTGGAGGAGTTTGAGGATTGGTATTCTTTAAATGTTGGTAGAATTCACTAGTGTAGCCATCTGGCCCTGGACTTTTTGTTTGTTAGGGGTTCTGATTATTGATTCAGATGTCCTTACTAGTAGTTGGTCTGTCCAGATTTTCTATATCTTCATGATGCTGTCTTGGTAGGCTGTATGTTTCCAGGAATTTATCCATTTCTTCCAGTTTGTCCAATTTTTGGTGTTTAATTATTCACAGTAGTCTCTTCTGATTCTCAGTATTTCTGTGTGTCAGTTGTAACGTCTCCTCTTTCACTTCTGACTGTATTTATTAGTCCTGTCTCTTCTTTCCTTGGTGACCTAGCTAAAGGTTTGTCAGTTTTATCTTTTCAGAGAACCAGCTCTTATTTTCATTGATATTTTCTATTGTCTTCTTAATTTCTGTTTCATTTATTTTTGCTCTGATCTTTGTTATTTCCTTTCTTCTATCTCTGGACTTTGTTCTTCTTCTCCTATTTCCTTGAAGAGTAAAGTTAGGTTGTTTATTTAAGATTTTTCTTATTTTTTTGATGTAGGCATTTATCCCTATGAACTTCCTTCTTAGACTACTTTTACAATATTCTGTTTTGGCATGTCATATTGCCATTTTCATTTGTTTGAAGATATTTTTGAGTTCTCTTTTGATTTTTTATTTGACCCATTGATTGTTCAGTAGCATGTTGTTTCATCTCCAGATATTTGTGAATTTTTCAGTTTTGTGATGGATTTTTAGTTTCATACCATTGTGGTCAAAAGAGATGGTTGATATTATTTTAATATTCTTAAATTTATTAAGGCTTGTTTTGTGGCCTAACATATGATCTACCTGGAGAATGTTCCGTGTGTGCTCGAGAAGAATGCATATTTTGTTGCTTTTGATAGCATGTTCTGTAAATGTCTGTTAAACCCATCTGGTCTAATGTGTGTCATTTAAGGCCAATATTTCCTTATTGATTTTCTGTCTGGATGATGTGTCCACTGATGAAAGTGGGATATTAAGTTTCCTTATTGTTGTTGTATTGCTGTCTATTTCTCTTTTTTGGTCTGTGAATTTGCTTTATATATGTAGGTGCTCATATATTTGGCACATAAATGTTTACAAATGTTGTGTCAGAAGTATTAAGGCCTGAATCTTTGTGATTCTCTTGGCCATTCCTTTATAGTCAGTGGTGTTACAGCTCCTGACATCAAGCTTTCACATCATAAAGAATGAGGAGGGGCAATATCCATGAATCCTCTCCCTTGGTCAGGAAAGCAAGTTCTCATAGAAGCTCTGCAGCAGGCTTCATTTTATATCTCATTAGTCACAACTGCATTACATGACTACCCCTCCACGCATGGAGTCTTGATAAGTGAATGTTTAGCTTTTTAGTATTTTAGTGGTGCTCATTATAGAATCGTGCCACTGGAAATGGGTGTTGAGTTAGCCAATTCACAGTGTCTGCTACATGGGGAAGTGGAGACTAAAGCATATTGTACCTACATTTTATTTGAGAAGAACCTGAGGAACCTGCAAAGTAATCTGCTGGTGGGTTGGAGTTGGGGTAGATTGGTGTGTTGGAACAGGCACGTTTTGTGGCACTGGAAAATGAGGTTTAGGATAATTGCAGTGGGCTGTGGGAGAGGGAGCTGGATAAGAGAACATAAAAAGATAATGTCCAGAGTCATTATTCTAACTCTAAAGTCTTCCATTATCTCATCTCAGACTGCTATATATAAACCCTTATGAATCCCACCTGTTGTGAGGATTAAATATGATAATATGAATTTTATTTGGCACAATGATTGCTTTGTAGTTTAGTTCTTAGTGTCCTCCTACCTTAAGAAAATTAGTTAACTTGCTGCATTTTAAACAAGACTTTCCTTGCCTACCTTCATATATTGTTCACTATTCTTATCTGAAGAACCCCTCTAAATACACACACACACAGAATATGTCTAACCCTTTTATTCAGGAAGAATCTAATTTCTTCAATTACTAATATAGCTCAAAGGAACTTCTCGGTCTTACACTTGCATAGTTTTATTATCCAGCCCAGTCATTGGGCATCTATAATATGTTCTCATATTCATTCAGTCAGCAGTTATCTTATTGGGAGTTGTCTTTCTATATGACTATATATATAACTTCCTATATGACTGCTTCGTTTTTTCAACTACCTCTTGAGGGTTGGACCTGATGCTTATACCTTTTTTTTCTAATTATTTCACAACGCTTGGAAGAAATCTCCTAATATTTGATGCCATGTATACCAAAGGTGCTTAAAATACTTGTGATCTCATCCCTATAATTTAGGTCAAGGCACATGTCAGAAAGCAGAGTTATTCGTTTAACATCTTTTACTGACATTTCTGAATGTCTGAAGCCCCAGCTGGATAGAAGGTATACTTATACAGAAGAACCTTTGGTAAGTATTTTAAGGCCGATTAATCTGATTTTTCATTTACCTAATCAATTTCCCCTGATTTTTAGAGAATTTTTAATTGATTTACCATAGTAATTTTTTCTTTACTGAACAAAAATTTTATTTTTTCCTTGCAAAAGGATTTTTATTAAGAAAAAACCACGTTATTTCCTTTTGTAGAACTATGTTGCTATATACTCCATTGGTTACTGTTTTGAAAAACACCTATGTTCTGGTTTTGGTATGATCACACCTCAGACACAAAATAAGATCCTCTAGGATTTTTGTTGAATATTTAACAGTTAAAGAAAGATAAAATTTGATGTTATACTTTGGAACCCTAGAATTTTTATAAAGCAGAATCTTTCCAAAGTGTGGCTGCCTTGATAATGTATATTTAATACATCAGTTCTCAGTGAAAATTTTACATTCTCTAACAATTATACTTTAGGTAGAAAGCTTGGTAGTCCTAATATAGCCTGAACACTTAGATGTAATTTTGTACTATTTATTTTATTGTAAGCAAACAGTTCTCCTTTTCTTCTAATTAGTATTTCTTTTCCTACAAAAAAGATTATTGTAGTTTTGGAATGCCAGTGGTTAAACATCATAAAAACATTAAATTTTTTATGTTTAGGAAGATAGAGAGGCAGAGAGACATTGTAACAAAGAGAGAGCAAGGACCTGATTTAAATGTTAAATTGTTCATGCCATAGTTATCTTAAAATTACAAAGAAGTCTGAGTTCCACACAGCAGATAGCGAAGAGTTCATGTGAATAGTGGATGCCCTTGCTTATTCCAGAGTTACTCTTATGCTTGGAGAAATAGCCAGCCTTCTGTGTCTTAAAAATGGTGTTAGGCCTGCCAGCGTCCTTGGCAGAGAAGCCCATAAACAGTAAAGTTTTATGAGAACTTATCCAGCCATTTATACTCTGAAGGCCGTGACCTGTGTGGAGTGAGACTGTCCAAAGAGGGACCCCATAAGGACAGTTAATGAACAGCGCTAAGAGGCCATGAAGATACTTCTTTTTATAACTCTCTTGTAGCTATTACAGCAGCAGCTCACAGCTAAAATAACACTAAGTATGTAGGAAAGAGGCCACCAACAGAGATTTGGAAGACTCCTAAAATGGTATCACTGTGCCTGAAATGTGAAAATAGTTGAGGTTGGGAAGTCAATGTAACATTAAGTTTGAAATCAGATTGGCTTATAACAGAATGAACTCTGCTGCTATGGTTGGCTCCAAAAATGAATCTTATGCGACAGTCAGATGCAAACATACTGCATTAATTACATATATGGTACAAAAATAAAATAAAATAAAATAGCTCAGTGGGGAAATGACAGCCTGGCAGAATTTATGAAATCCTGTTGTTGTACAATGCCATAAAAAATTACAATGTTTCTGGGTGGATAATGTACTTCTGTTTTGTTATCTAGATTAAAACCATGGCAGATGGTGCCTTGGGAGGATTTGACATGGAAAATTTGTTGCAATCTTTGTATGTAGAAAATAGAGCTGGATTTTTCTTTACTAAATTCTGCGAGAATTCGGGGAACAAGGTAGAAGATAATTATTTTAAATCTGACTTTACACTTTTACTTCATTTTAAAATGAGAGCTTGAAATAATTTAAGGCTGAAGTAATTATATTTGATGTTAAAATTCCCATCTCCTGGTAAGAAATTTCATGCTAAATATTTAGTAAAAATTTAAGTGTCTTAATTATAATTCTCTTTGGTTCACTAGCCTACTAAAATTACAAGGAGAAGTAAAATACAGATAGATAAGGATTGACTTGTATTATTAACAGTTGTTAACTTTCCTGTAACTTTGTTTCAATGTAATATATATTAAATTCAGTTGATTTTTATCAGTCCTTTAATTTTTATTTTTAATAATTTTAATAATTACAATTACAATGAATAGTGACAAACTTATTTCCAGGTTGTTTGCTTTTTAGTTGTCACAAATAGTCTTCATTTTGCTCAAATGAAAAGTATTTCACTAGCTCAGTTATTAGAGTAGTGTTTGATTCTGGTATAATGAACTTTTGCCCATAGATATCAAAATACCTTCAGATTTTGGTTTTATGCCAGAAGTAAGTGATTACTCTTTAATTATTAACTAGAACACTTATTATCTTAATGACCAATTATGTGAAAAAATGTAGATGCAGAAATAAAATGTTCTAGTGACAATGCCAATAAATATTTTGTATGTTGCCAGTTTGTGATAGAAGATTAAACCATCTTAAACTGAACCTGATTTATAGTAACACCAAGGAGCTAAACAATTATTTATATTTGAAATTAAAGCTTTGTAGAGCTTTAATGATTGGGTGGTAATAATTTATGTACTTTTTCCATCTGCAGTTGTGGAAGAACAGTGTGTACTTTTGGTTTGACCTACAAGCTTATCATCAGCTTTTCTACCAAGAAACACTTCACCCTTTTAAAGTATGCAAGCAAGCCCAAGTAAGTAGTAAATAACGCTGGTTCAGTGTGAAGCTTTGAGTACACCGAGAAATAAAAAGTTGCTTCCAGCCCCAAACAAGAGAAATCTGGGAGTGTGGGGAAAAAGTGCAGTTAAATTGTTGCCATTGGATTACTTTATTTAAACGTCAGCAGAATATTGTTTTATAATCTGATTTGTGGGTTCTCATTTTTATCTGTTTTATTTGATTTGCTCTATTTTCTCTTTGCTGCCAATTAATTGTTCTTCCAATAAAAGACATCCTATTTTTTTTCCCTAATTTTTGCCTTTTTGGTTGAGTTCTGAGTCATTTAAAAGAGAATCATGAGAGAGGGCTTGTAATGAATCATTGAAGTGACTGGGAATGGAGGCACTGACCAAAGCTGTGCTCTGAGCTTCCTGCAGAAATCAGCTGTTGGGTATACTTAGGCTGTTGGCCTGTCTAAAGAGGAGGAAAGAATGCTGACTGACACTGTGTGGTGTAGACCCCGCATCATTGCCTGGGCTTCTGTGCTGCATGCCATGTAAGACAGATACTCCAAGTTGGAGAGAAGAATATCTTAAGACCTCTCCAAAGCAAAATAGAGGAGGAAGAACAGACGATTCTCTGAGGAGAAGGAAAGGGAATGGAATTATGGCTCAAGCTAACTTGTCTTCAGTTTTTTATTCTTAGGCTGTCCTGATCTTTTATGGAGAGATGTCATCAAGCCTAGAAAACTGCCAATCACTTCTGTACCTGTTGGCCACTTAAGTGCTTCTTATAACCTGAAATAACCCCATTCCAGGGGACCTTTCCCTGAACAATGCTGAACAGATTAGCTCTGTCATACTGTTTATTATCTTCCTGTTATCTTATTTGGGACATCAGAGAGTACTGCTGGCTATTTGTTGTAACTTCCACCACCCTGACTCCGGTATTAATAACTATGTTTTGTAAATCAGCCGACAGATCTTTGTACTTTTTACCATGAAAATAAGGGCTTCGGCTCCTACATAGCCCAGATCTGACTCCGTAAAATGATAAAATTATACCTCTAATTTGCCAATACCATTTTCTGAGACCACACAATTGGCTCTTCTGCTTGTTAATCCTTTACCTATAAAAGTACTTACTTATCTACTCTCTACTTATCCTCCTTCCCTAACTTCTTGCCCCTGTCTGCTAAAGTACCATCTGTTTTTATTATGTTTTCACCGCTACAAAGCTTACTCCTTCAAAATCTTCAGCAGCTCAATTAAGCAGATTTTCTTGTTATGATTGTAATCACCATATTTCCATGCACTTGTAAAAGTGGGAATTCTGTTTGAGCATGGTAGATAGTAAGTCTTTGTAATGGCATTCAACCAGCTATAAATGGTTATGAAGCAGGATACAGTCCCATTTTGGTTATTCTGAGATGGAGTATCCTGTTTTGGGATTAGCGAGGCCCATAAGCTGTTTTCTCTTCCCTACGTTCTCTTTTGGTGAGTAAAGCAGAGTAGGGGGAGGAGAGCCATGGAGACATTTGCTTTCAGGTTAATACGGGGAAATAAAAGGAGCAAGTAGTGTGATTTTTTTGGACTTGCTTGCTTTTTGTTTCTATGGTTACTTTATTTTTTGGTTAGCAAAGCAATTGTCTAAATTGGTTCAGGCTTTAATTATTTGAGATTTCTGTGCCACCACAGTTGAGAATTGTTTCAAATACCATAATCCTATGGATTTGTTTCACAGTATGAAACACCATTTCTTTATTCTTTAACATATTTTTATTGAGTTATAGTCATTTTACAATGTTGTGTCAATTTCCAGTGTAGAGCACAATTTTTCAGTTATACATGAACATACATATATTCATTGTTGCATTTTTTTCGCTGTGAGCTACCGCAAGATCTTGTATATATTTCCCTGTGCTATACAGTATAATCTTGTTTAGCTATTCTGCATATGCCTGTCAGTATCTACAAATTTTGAACTCTCAGTCTGTCCCTTCCCACCCCCCGCCCCCTTGGCAACCACAAGTTTGTAGTCTATGTCTATGAGTATGTTTCTGTTTTGTATTTATGTTCTTCTTCTTTTTTCTTTTTAGATTCCACATATAAGCAATCTCATATGGTATTTTTCTTTCTCTTTCTGGTTTACTTCACTTAGAATGACATTCCCGAGGAACATCCATGTTGCTGCAAATGGCGTTATGTTGTCGGTTTTATGGCTGAATAGTATTCCATTGCATAAATATACCACAGCTTCTTTATCCAGTCATCTGTTGATGGACATTTAGGCTGTTCCCATGTCTTGGCTATTATAAATAGTGCTGCTGTGAACACTGGGATGCAGGTGTCTTTTTGAAGTAGGGTTCCTTCTGGATATATGCCCGGGAGTGGGATTACTGGGTCATGTGGTAATAAGTCTATTCCTAGTCTTTTGAGGAATCTCCATACTGTTTTCCACAGTGGCTGCACCAAACTACATTCCCACCAGCAGTGTAGGAGGGTTCCCTTTTCTCTGCAGCCTCTCCAGCATTTGTCATTTGTGTACTTTTGAATGATGGCCATTCTGACTGGTGTGAGGTGATACCTCATTGTAGTTTTTATTTGCATTTCTCTGATAATTAGTGATACTGAGCATTTTTTCATGTGCCTATTGATCATTTGTATTTCTTCCTCGGAGAATTGCTTGTTTAGGTCTTCTGCCCATTTTTGGATTGGATTGTTTGTTTTTTCCCACCATTTCTTTATAATAGAAATGCTGTATGACTTCCTTCAAGGGTACATTTGCAATACAGATCTTTGGATTGATCATGTCAATGGCAGAATGTCATTGGCTGGCACTGTGTTACAGTTGCTATGAACTTGATTTTTACATTGTTTTTATACATCTGACAAGCTGTATGGTAGGAGACCAAGAGTTGATTACAAAACACTTATATGCTTTTCTGTATGCTGGTGGGCAAATTATGTATCTTAAAGTTTTATTTCCTCAAGAAGTACTACAGAAATATCTGTAGGCAGACCAGGTGGGAGGTCGGTGACAGTGATTTGCCATGACTAACTCTGGTCCAAGAGTTTGAACTGTAGTCCCTGGCACATCCTGAAGATTTTATTTCACAGCTTTAAGATAGACTAATGTGGTTAGAAACCTAATGAAATGGTCTCGGCAAGGAGAAAGGGAATCACCACCATAGTGCAGAGGTACCATCTTTGATTCTAGCAACAAGTTGCCAGGGTCCCATCCATCACTGCCAAGATTTGGAGCCCAGATTGCTGCCACAGGGAGTCCTGCTGCTTTTTTTTAACATTACCTACTTCCTCCAGTGACAGAGCACTACAGTAGAATGAAGTACATGTGGGTACCACTGTCTTTTGTAACTTCTTCCATCTTCGTGGAAATCTTTCAAATAAACTGTATCCCAACAGAAACCATGCATTTAGAATTTACCACTCTCTATAGCATATACATTGAGATTAAAAAAAAATTAGTGAACCTGTATGATGCATAAGTATTATACATGTTTACATGTATGTAGACACACATACATACAAACATGTTCAAAATTTTAAAAAAATTAAATGAGATGGAGGAAGAGAAATTAACAGGCTCTGTCCTGTGTACCACCAGTTGTGGCCCAGGCCACACTGGAGCCCCTTTGGGCCATCTCTGCACAGCCAGCCCCAGTGCTTTCCACAGGTCTTTCTACTGAAGCCCAGGTTTCAGCACCCAGTGCACACACGCCCCAGCAGACGTGCATCTTGTGCTAGAGACTGCAGTGAGGTGGCCAGGACCCTCCGTGCTGGTCTTTCTTTGTTCTGCCTGCCATGAGCAGGCTGCTGCACTCTCCTCTAAGCCTCTGAAGCTCCCTGTCTGTCCCAGCTGAACTCCTGGCCAATGAAGGGAGTTTACAGGGTGAGGGAACCTTTCCTCTTTCACAGGTCCCTCCCAGGGGCACAGGTTCCATCCAGATTCCTTTTTTTTTCCATCCTACCCAGTTCCATGGTGCTCTTTCTTGGAGTTTTGGTAGTATGAGGTCTTCTGCCTGCATTCAGTAGGTATTGTGTGAGAACTGTTCCACATATAGATGTATTTTTGATGTATTTGTGGGAGGAGATGAGCTTCGTGTCCTACTCCGCCATCTTGATCTCTCCCCCTTGTATGGCATTTTAGATTTTGCTTTATAGCCACCGAGTAGTCTTCACTATCTTGTTTTTGTCAATGCTATGTAGATTTATTCACACTGTTTTTTTTGTTTTGTTTTGTTTTGTTTACCATTGCTTTTAGGACCTTTTCCTTCCTCTGGGTTTGATTTCTGAAGAATGTCTTTTAGTAGGTTTTTCATCAGGATTTACTGGTGGTAAAAATCTCTTAGGTTTTGTTTGTCTGAAAATGTCTGTTTTATTCTCTCATTGATCATTTAGATGAATATAGAGTTCTAGGTGGACAATTTTCTCTCAGCACTTTGCAGATATTATTCTTTTGTGTCTAGTTTTTGTTGCTATTATTGAAGAGTCTGCTGTTGCTCTTTTAAAGGAGGATGTTTTTTCTCATTGTTTACTTTTATGATGTTCCCTTTGACTTTAGGATTCTGTATGTCACCTACATGTGTTTACTACCATTATCTTTCTTGGGTCTAAGCTGCTTCTAGAATTTGAGGAATCATGTCTTTCATCAGTTCTGGAAAATCCTCAGCCATTATTTCTTTCAGTCTTTCTATTCTTCCTGTCTGTATTCTGTCATTCTCAATTCTCTGGTCAATGTGGGTGCTTTTCAGTCTATCGTATCTCTCTCTTAATCTCAAGATTTTCCACCTTATAATATCTGTGTTATATGTTATAAACTGAAATCAATCACTTTCCTTTGATCTATTTTCCAGTTCATATATTATTTCTTCAGCAGATTTCAATCTGCTATTTAACCCATCCATTGAGTTCCTTAAGGAATCATTTAAGGAATTACTTTTTCTTTTTAATTATTTTTTAGACATTCTATTGTGTTTTTCAAATTTTCCTAATGTTTTTCTCTTTGTCTTACTTTTTCTTCTTTTTCTTATTTCTTATTTTATGTCTCTAAGCATCTTAAACATATATTGTAGTTTGTAGCTGTATTGTTATCTATTCCTGCATAAGAGTATTAATTTTGTGGCTTAAACAACATGCATTTATCATCTCACAGTTTATATGGGTAAGGAGTCTGGGCACAGCTTTGCTGCATCCTCTACAAAACTGTAAATCAGGATGTTGTCCACGGCTGGTTTCTCATCTGGAGTTCAACTGAGGAAGGATCTACTTCAGTGCTCACATGGTTGTTGGCATCATCCAGTTCGTTGCAGGCCACCAGAATAAGAACTCCGTTTTTTTGCTGGCTGTCAGCTAGCAGCCACCTCAGCTCTGTGCTATGTGGCCCTCTCCGCATGGCAGCTAACAGTGTGGCAGTTTGCTTCTCCAAAACCAGCATGGGAGAGAGTTTCTCAGTAGAACTAGCATTGCCATTTTATGAACATAATCACATACATGTAATCACATAAATCTCATCACTGTTTCTATGTTCTCTTGGCTAGAAGCAGGCCATAGGTTATGTCCACACTTAGGGGAGAGGGTTATGAAAGGGAATGAACACTAGGAGACACTATGTTCATGGGAGCCACCCTAGAGTCTGGCTCCTACAGGATCCAATAATTCCATGATTTGTAGTTCTTGGGAGAACTAATTCTGCTATTTATTATTTCTGCTGAAATGATGGATTCTTTCTTTGTGAGTTTTGTAATTTTGCATTATGAGCTTTTAAGTGAGATTTTTATCTGTGGTGCTTCTGCTGGGCACATTTTTAATGTGAATTTCTCATCTTGGAGAAGTAGATGAGAAATTCCTCATTTGCCAAGTGTAATCTTGAAAATCAATCCCAAATGATGGTAAACTCACAATAATGAATTCTCAGGAGATTTTTTTTCCTCCACATAGAGTCTAGGCCAAGACAAGCATGCTTCTTTTTTGTTTCCTAGGTTTGGTAGGTATATATACGTTCATTTTTCCCACTCTGCATTTCACTTTTTCTATACCCGTTCAAGGATCATGGTGTATGTGTGTGGATCTCAGTGTCACCTTTTCACTTTGTGAGGGTCCAGGGCCTTGTCTCCTTTACCTTGTGGCTCTTGTAACCCACAGCTTTGACTTACCCCATGGTAGTCTTGTCTCATGGGATAAGCTCATGCTTATCACCCTGATTTTCAGTACACTCCTTCATTTTGACCCCTGGTGACTTTCCAGTATGATCTCAGCCACGCATTTAAGAGGATATTTGTTATACTCTATCCAACATTTCTAGGCAATTTATAGAGGAAAGGTTTTCAAGTAATCTAGCCTACCAAAAAAGGAATCTTTATAAGAAGCGGTCATATGTTTTCTAATTTAATACCCATGGTAAGCATGTGAGGTATTTTTATCTATTTTTTGTGGATAAATGAGAAACTAGACCTCTGGAATGTTAACCTTGCCAAGGTTTCATAGTTGGGAACAAAACTGAGCTCAGACTTGTGGTGCAGAACCTACTTCAGTGCTGCACTTTGCCTTCTCTGCTGTGCGTATAAAAGCTCCTCATGACTGCCTCGGAGGACTTTGCAGGGACTGCATAAGATGATGTAGTTGGATGTATTCTGTAGTTTAATGTAGAGCACTCTATGGAAGAAGTATGTAGTATTATTAGAGTCAGTACTTAAGGCTCTGTCAGTTATCTGGTTAATGGGGAAGAAAGGCAGGAATTTGAAGAAATTGAAGAAAATAGGCTGGAAAAACAGCAGCTCCTAAGCAAAGAGATATTCACTCAATCACTAACTATAACTTATTCTAAGATTCAAAATAAAACTTAAATTAAAATACGCTTCATAGAATCACAACCTTTTAAGATATATTTTATAATATCCTGTTACTTAGTTATTAATTTACATTCACAGAGAGCCTACTATATGCCAAGTAATGTTCTATGAATATGAAAACGATTAGGACAAAGTTCTTGGCTTAAAGAGCTCACACTCTAATTGGGGAGAGAAATAATTGCTGAAGTACTTCAGTCACATTTGAAATAAAATAACATATAACAGCATCTTAATTGGAGATTAAGTAAGTTCTTTCTTTACCAGGAGATAAAAGTTGATTATCATTTTTTAAAATTATCAACTTCTTTTCAAATACCTGTAGAAGGAAGGGAAACTATTTCCTTTTTTTTTTTTTTTTTTTGAGCCAAAACATTTTTAATCCTTTGGTCTTACTTCTGCCCTGTGAAGCAATACAAAATAAATCTCTGTCTTTTGGGTGACAGTTCTTCAAACAAAAAAATTGTACTGTCCTGTTTTACTCATATCAATGACTTTAGACTAAATCTCAAATCTCTTCCATATCTTTAACTATAGCTAGATGAAATCTTGACCTTTGAAAGTCCCATTTCTGCAATCTACACCCAGTAATTTGACAGCTTGGAAATATTCTGGCCTAATGCTCTAGTGAGAGACTCTTGTGCCTCTGTTTATATTCCTACAGAGAAATTAGTTGATGGGTCAATGGCAAATAATTGTCAGTGTTAAGTGACTACCCCATCTCCCCTATCTCCCCAGGGTCTATAAGAGTTTATTCCTATGTTTGCAGGATTTCACAAGAGAGAAAGAAAACAAAAAAACTGAGTCAATTATGGTATTCAGACCTATACCGTGTATTGATGTTTTTAGGAAACCTTAAGTTGTGATGTAATAATAATGCAGAATTCATTAATTTATTCATTCAGCAATTATTATTATTTTTTGTGGTCTGATGCCTTTTTTAAAATTTTTATTTTTTTAACTTTTTTTTATTGATTTATAATCATTTTACAATGTTGTGTCAAATTCCAGTGTAGAGCACAATTTTTCAGTTATACATGAACATATATATATTCATTGTCGCATTTTTTTCTCTGTGAGCTACCATAAGATCTTGTGTATATTTCCCTGTGCTATACAGTATAATCTTGTTTATCTATTCTACAATTTTGAAATCCCATCTATCCCTTCCCACCCTCTGCCCCCTTGGCAACCACAAGTTTATATTCTATGTCTGTGAGTCTATTTCTGTTTTGTATTTATGCTTTCTTTTTTTTTTTTTTTAATTCCACATGTGAGCAATCTCATATGGTATTTTTCTTTCTCTTTCTGGCTTACTTCACTTAGAATGACATTCTCCAGGAGCATCCATGTTACTGCAAATAGCGTTATGTTGTTGGTTTTTATGGCTGAATAGTATTCCATTGTATAAATATACTACATCTTCTTTATCCAGTCATCTGTTGATGGACATTTGGGCTGTTTCCATGTCTTGGCTATTGTAAATAATGCTGCTATGAACATTGGGGTGCAGGAGTCATCCTGAAGTAGGGTTCCTTCTGGATATATGCCCAGGAGCGGGATTACTGGGTCATGGGCTAAGTCTATTCCTAGTCTTTTGAGGAACCTCCATACTGTTTTCCACAGTGGCTGCACCAAACTGCATTCCCATCAGCAGTGAAGGAGGGTTCCCTTTTCTCCACAGCCTCTCCAGCATTTGTCATTTGTGGATTTTTGAATGACGGCCATTCTGACTGGTGTGAGGTGATACCTCATTGTAGTTTTGATTTGCATTTCTCTGATAATTAATGATATTGAGCATTTTTTCATGTGCCTATTGATCATAGCAATTATTTATTGCTATCCTTTTCGTCCTCTCTGGACCCAGATCATTTAAATTTTCCATTAGGTTGTACCAGGTTGTCTATTACTGTAGAAACAGGAACTTAATATAAACTGGATAGCCCTTAGACCAGCAATTACAAGCAAATTTTCCCTAGCCTAAGAAATCCACTGATATTTATACAAACATTTATCAAACGTCTAGTATATACAAGGCTCTAAGCCACACTGGGGAACACTTTGGGGAGCAAAGCATACACAGGTGCTGCCATGCAAGTGCTGTCAAGGTTCAAGAATATGCTCTTTTCTTGGCTGCTTTTCCAGTAAGCCTTAGAAAGACTGAGAAAGAAGAGACCATGTAGCTCTTTCTCTATAAAATTTGCATTGTCCTGACAATGTTTTCCATTGAAGTCTGAGCTAATTTTATGTAACCAAAACCTTGGGTGTTACCACAAATTCCTTCGAGAAAAAAAAATGTTATGGCAAAGAAGATGAGTGTTGAAGATTTTTCTGATAATCAGCCTGGTTTTTCTTTGCCCACTGTCATCCATTACCTTAGTTGTTTAGCTACTCTCTTTACTTGGCATTTACAAGACTTAAATACTTCAGGGTGGTCCTGACATTTTCATTAAAATGCTATGAGCTGAGTGCTCCTTCTCTAGGCTGATGGTGTATTTTCAGGTGCACTAACAGAGATCATTCTTTCTTTATACAGCAGCAGCATTGAAAATAAAGCTGTGTTTCCTAAAAGGTGAACGGGCATGGGTGAGGGGTGAGGCTGGGGTGATGATTAAATGTGAGAAATCATGTACCTCTTTACAGCTTAATGACAAATTTCAGTGTCTTCAGAATTAGGTTGTTTCTGAGTGCGGGGCCAGTTATTATTCAGGCTTTGTTACATTATTTGTTTCTGTTACCAGAGAGATGGTGTCCCAAGCAGCAGTCCGGCTTGGAATCTCAAGCACTATGAATCACTGAGCCGAGAATCGGCAGGGTTCTCTTCTTGCATCCCATTTTGTGATGCTTACTAGTGACAGGGACTCAGGAAGAACACGTGTAGCAGCCAGCTTTCTGGCTTTCAGTTAGTCATTCATTTCCCCTGTTCCTCATGTTTGTACCAGCTACCCATCTTCAGTTTTAAGATTGTGACTATTATAAGATTATGGACCAGAAAAGCTCCTTTTTTTGTCCTCTTGTTTCCAGAAAAATCAACACCTGAGCTTCTCTAAACCATAATTATTATTATACCTAATGTTTATTTAATGTTTACTATCTGTTGGGTTCTGTGGAAATCACTTTACATGGATAATTTTATTTCATTCTTGACAATTATAAAAGGTAGATATTGGTATTCTCTCCATTTTATAGATTAGGAAACTGAGACTTAGAGAAGTTGAATACTTTCCTAAGACAGTACTTTGCATTTAGCAATTAGTGAGCTTGGAATTAAACCAAGTATTCTGACTCCAGACCCTGTACAGTTAACCTCTAAGTCATTGCTCTCTGATTACTTGTCTCTAGAAAAAAATCACCTTATTTAATTTTAACTTTGATATCTTAAAGTCTTTGTGAATATTAAATATCAAATTCACCCTTAACATTTCCCCCCAGTAGATTGTAAGTTCCATGAAGACAGTCTGCTTTGTTTATATACTTTGTATATTCAGAACTAGAGCTGGCATATAAAAGGTGCTGTAATATTTTTTGAATGACTGAATGAACTCATTGGCATGTTTATATTCTTAGCAACATATTATAGACCTAATTATACATAATGATTGACTATCTATATATGACTGCCAGCCAGATGTTTTTAGTTTTAAAAAAATTTGTTTTAATAAAAAAGCTTAATGAACTCCCATCACTCAGCTTTAACAATGATCAGTATTCTATCTTTCCAGACATAGTGTGTTTATAGTCCAAGATTACTCTTAATAAAGATCTCTTAACAAGCTTCACTGAAACAACAGTGAAATCTCCCTGTATCCTCCCACCTCACTCAAGGAACTTAAAAATAAGGTTGCTTTCTGAAACTTAAACTATGAAATCAGTGTGTAATAATTCAGAGAGGATATGAGCAATTATCTGGAGACAGAATGGTTTCACAGGTCTCAGGACTTATAGTGAATGTACCAGTACATCTAAAGAAAGAGTGTTCCAGGCAAGAAGAGGCATTGGTCAGCAGTGGCATTTTAGAAAGGGAAAATGTACAGAGGTGGTCCTTGACCACACACTTGAAGCACTGTGCTGAGCTGGCTACTCCTGAGAGCGCCTGGTCAGCCTGATAGATCTAGAAGAAAAGATGATTCTTTCCATAGAATCATAGTTAACTTCCCTTATTCTGACTCCAAGGAACCTGCTACATTTGAGCTTGCTTTCCAAGGTGGAGTGCTGGTGAATAGAAATACTCCACCTGTTTGACAGTTGATTTTCTCGTTGTAAAGTGACCCCTTGATGCTCTGGTTTTATGTGTCAGTTTCTTGTGCTTTGTTAGCATGGACTGGCTTCTCTAGGGGCAGGGTTTTTTTTTTTAAGCCAAAAATGTTAATATAGCCATGCTTTTCTCACTGAATTATCCTTTGTTCACTGATTTTCAAGGAATTATTTTTATTAGAGTTTAAATAATTCCATTAGTTTAAATACATATTTTGCTTTTGTCAGTTAATAGGTTTTTTTTTTAATTGAATCCAAAAGTTATGTGAATAAAATCCTTATTTGTTCCTTAGGTTGCCTGAACTGCTTAGTAATAACTCTTTGTGTAATTGTTTATTTTATTCCTTATATACTTAATCAATTTTGCTTAAAGTACATTAAGCAATGGCCCAAGTCAGTCTTAAGCCTATTCTGTTTTGCCCCTTGAGTTTGTGGTTCGTTTTTGGCTTTACTTAACATACTCTTTTCCCATTTGATTTTTCATTTTGTCCGAAATGATTCAAGTTTGTTTTATTCTTTTATCCTATTGGCATTTTCTTAGCTTCTCTTTTGCATTGAGTTCTGTTTAGTAGAGTCTGAGTAATTGCCAGAAATTCTGTTTGATTGTCATCACGTTGTCTTGTTTGTGCAGCTCCATCTTGTGTTTCTCTCTGCAGTAGTTTGCCTCTGCGTATCACAATGTTGCAATCTCTAGATCCCATCTTTTAAGATTCCTAATTGAAAAACCCCAAGGTCCCTCACATGAAAATCCACTTGTGGAAAGCTCCATCTGTAATTTATTCCCTCTCGGCATAGTTCCTCAGTGATGTTTTTGAGCTCCTAGTTGGATGTGAGAGATCGTTAAAAATCATCATTTTTTCCTCTTTTTGCAGAAAAAAAAATTGGATTGCTTGAACTTGCTCATTATTTTCTTTTTTTCTGCCTCATATGAACCCAGATAATGATGTTCAGTGCCTGCTAGAGCTGAGAATCGTTATGAAAACAGATTTTTTTTTTTTTGCTGAAGTGAATATTTTGTGATTTCTGAAGGTGTCCTGTATCAGGGTATTTACATTCCCTTTATAAACCTCTCTAGGGGCTCTTTGCCTTTAGCTTTTTGGAGCACAATTTCATTTCATTTTTTAAATATAAATTCCAAAGATGGAATCATTGAGCCCAGTTGAGAAGATCCCACATTACTTGCTATTTGACTTCAAGTACAGTAATCTGTTTTTTGTTGTTGTTACAGTGTAGGGGACATCTGTTCTGTTGTGTCTGATTATCCGTGAGTTGATTTTGGTCTCCTTGGGGTCCAGACACTGCATCAGGACCCATCAGTACCAATTTTATTCCTCAGGAGGCTTTAATGCTTCTTCGCTGTAGCTGCTCCTTGTACTTTTTCATGAGGACAAGTTAACAAGCTTCTCCCCACTAAACTCTTACCTCTTCTGATTTACTAATCAGATTGAAGTTAAATTTAACATGTGAAGCTTAGCTTTGCCCGTTTCTAAATAAAAACTATTCAGAATGTAAACAAACAATTTCAAAGAGAAACTTATTTGCCCTCCTCTTGTAGTTTGACTTTAACTATTAAAAAGTACATTCTACATCCATGTTTTAAAAAATGGATGCCAATTAAATAATATTTAAGTAAACTGTGTTATAAATTGGCATGTTTTAGTGTGAATTGGTATATTCTGGTACGTGCTTTGCCTCCAGTGAATATTTCAATTAGTTGGTGTCATTTGCTTTTTTCTTACTTTATTTCTCTTTCTTTAGTCATCATGATAGGAAAAGAGAATTATATCTGCCTTGTAATCAGTGATATGGTGATAAATGTTTAATAACCAACTCTGGGGCCGGGGAAGCAGTTCTGATTTGTAGCATTTGTAGATCTCTGGGTGTAAATAGCTGCCGCGTGGCGTTACTAGAGTTGGAAAGAGAGGTGCAGCAGCCCACCGTTACACAGTATTCCACCAGACAGACAGCATGGAGGTAAAGGACCTCCAGAGCACGGACAGTCGTGAAACAGTAAAGTCATTAGGAAGTGTGGGCTGTGAGTATTCATTATCTTTGTTTTTAGTATAATTTTTTAAATTGTAAGCTTATATAATTTAATTTTTGATAATGACTAAATTTAACAACCCACTTACCAAATTCCTAAAAATTCATGAATTAGCTCTTGTGCGCTGTTACGAGCTGGCTCCAGCATACCAGTGCTCGTAGTGGTGGAAGGAATCACTCTGATCCTTCAGTCTTAGGTTTTTCTAACATTCTAACTGGAGACCCTGATCTTCCACCATCAAATTTTTCTCCCACCCTTTAGAGACTGCCCATGAGCTCCTCACTTTTACCTACCAGAGAAAGCATATTAACCTTGGCTGCCGTTTGCTGTGAACTGAAAAAAGGAGCCTGTGAAAAATCTTTGTATATTTCAGTAGCCAAAGTTTTTTTTCTTCTTTTATCCTTCAAGTATATAAAATAGTGTCATGGTCTTATAGGACATTTCTTCTTCCCCGGGGGCCAGCTGGATCTTTGTTGATAACACCCTGTCAATCCATCTGGCAGGACCCTAATGCTACCTCCCAGTAAGTAGAAGGAAATACCAGTTAGTCTCTGGACTACTTTAACAACTTATATTGAAAATCTGCTTTTTAAATGTCCCCCAGTTTTACTTAACCTGGTAATATGCTCTGCTCAATGTCCTGTAATCTAGTATTAAGATCTCACAGCATATAGATTTTGAAACATCTTGTATCTAGTGTACTGAGGGACTCATTTTAAGTCATACAGTTCTGAAGTTGAACTTTTACATTTCTTTTCTTACTTCCAGCCCTGGCCTGGTGGTGACAGCAGAACATCATGCAATCAGTGTTACCAGGCAATCATAGAAAGATACATATACATGATCATTAAAATAAATACATCAGAACAAAGTATGTGAGACTGTTCCATTAACATAACTAACAGCTGAAATGTAACATAGCAAATCAACACATGTGCTACAACATTTGGTGTTATTCTTGACTTTGCCTTTTAAGGCTACACAGGAATTGTTCTTATTTTCATTGGAACACAGCTGAGTGTCAAGCTGCAGCTCATCAAATGGCCCCTACTTATGGAAAAGATGCTCTCCCAAAGACTGTGCTCACCTTTGGCACAGCGAGCATGCTTTGCTGGGTGCTTCTACAGCATGATAATTGGAATCTAACCCCATAGTTGTCATCATTTAGTCTTTGGTACAAAGAGAAATCCAAATAGCACAAAGAGTTGTGGAAACCCTTCCTTTCCTTTCCTTTCCTTTCCTTTCCTTTCCTTTCCTTTCCTTTCCTTTCCTTTCCTTCCCTTCCCTTCCCTTCCCTTCCCTTCCCTTCCCTTCCCTTCCCTTCCCTTCCCTTCCCTTCCCTTCCCTTCCCTTCCCTTCCCTTTCCTTCCCTTCCCTTCCCTTCCCTTCCCTTCCCTTTCCTTCCCTTTCCTTTCCTTCCCTTTCCTTTCCTTTCCCTTCCTTTCCCTTCCCTTTCTTTCTTTCTTTCTTTCTTTCTTTCTTTCTTTCTTTCTTTCTTTCTTTCTTTCTTTCTTTCTTTCTTTCTTTCTTTCTTTCTTTCTTTCTTTCTTTCTTTCTTTCTTTCTTTCTTTCTTTCTTTCTTTCTTTCTTCTCTTCCTTCCTTCCTTCCTTCCTTCCTTCTTCCCTTTTCCTTCCTTCCTTTCTTCTTCCTTCCTTCCTTCCTTTCTTTCTTCCTTCCTTCCTTTCTTTCTTTCTTTCTTTCTTTTCTTTCTTTTCTTTCTTTTCTTTCTTTCTTTCTTTTCTTTCTTTCATTACACTGTTAAAAACAAGAATAAATTCAATAAGCCTCAAATTCTACTCTCCCAGATATGCTCATCTAGGCTTTATGATGCAGTAGGAAAACATCAATACATTCCAGGGTCTATGAGAATCAATAAAATGTCCAAAAACCAAGACTGGAATGCATTTTCATACACTTGAAAGGAGGTATGGATCCACTTTCATCCAAGAATATGCTCATAACATGCACTTTCAAAATGATTTTGAAAACTGTTAAGTGCTGAAATCTTGCATGAATAATATCTTAGCATTGGTGAAAATGTAAATTGAAATGGGAAATGTCATATTTTAATTTGAGCCATCTCCTATGTAGTACAATACAGCTGTTGTGTTCAGGATTTTACTTCTAGTTAATGAAGCATCTGAGATTTCCTTGAAGAGGCAAACAGAAATATTTTCTTATTTTTTCCTATAATACCAACAAGCTAATGGGTATTAATAGTAATTTAAATTAAATATATTTTTAATTGAAGTACAGTCAGTTACAATGTGTCAGTTTCTGATATACAGCATAATGTTTCAGTCATATGTATACATACATTAATTCGTTTTCATAAAATTAAATGTTATTTGTCATCTAAACATCTTTTAGAAAAAGCAAAATATTTATGAAAATATTTCTCTCCTTTTCTCTCTGCCTTCGTCTTCATTTCTCCCAATTTGTTCCTACATTCCACTTTCCAATTCAGTTCTTCCTCTCATCTCCAAGATATCCATCCTACATCTTTTTCTCTTACTAGTCTTGAGAGTTTAGTTTAAAAAGAAAATTAACTTGCAGAATTTCAAGACTGTAAGAGATGTTTAAGGGGGAGGCGTTGCTTTTTTTTTTTTTTCCTTTCTGATACAGATGCCAAGAAAGTGAGTCACAGGCACAGGTGTAGAGCAGGGCTGGGCAAGCCGCCCGTTGTGCATTTCCTGATTACATAACCTCTGAGTGTCTCCAGGAGAGATGGGGTTTAGAGCCATGCTGTGTGCAGTGCCAGGCAGTCTGATCACAGACAGGCAGTGCTTGTATCCCTCTCAGAAACTTTCCTGCTGTGTTGTTAAAGCATCATAGGTTAGTGTTTAAATTGGAATGATGTGGGCCACAGCTGTGCATGAGTGAATCTCTGCTTTAATGTGAATCAGAGTAACTGACTGAGAAATGAAGGGAACATTTTCTTTTCCAACATTAGCTACATTGTTATTTGCTCAGTGGCTAGAAGGGAAGAACTGGGTGGCCAACAAAAAAGCAAATGATCCAGGATATTTAATATTTCTATCCTGTAACTAGAGTTTATCATTTAGCGATCATAAAGCATAATCTTTAGATTCCATTGGAAAGTCAGCTTACATCAACTTAAAAATGATTTTCATCATCTTTATATAGACCTTAAAGATGTTGTTTAGCTTCTTAATTTTGTTTCATATATATGATTACATCCTTTGTGTTTATTATATATAGTTAGTGGTCACTTGTCCACTCATCAGTTATCTCTGGATTATTGGAAACATATCAGAAAGACATTCTCAGATTTTAATGGCATAATTAAGTTGAATGTACTATAAGTTTACTGTGTGGCCTAATTAAGGATTGACAAATCAAATCAATTTTCTCCTTTTTACCTCCTTAACCACCTTGGTCCCTACCCACCTGGGGAGGTGAGGAAGAGGGAGAGACCAGAGACCGAGCCTCAAAGGAAGACAATACAGGTGCACAGCGTAGACTGTCATGGGGAGGATGAACTTTCAAGCCCCTTTCTAATGCTTCCTGTCCTGTGATTTTATAATAAGACTGGTAAACAATCAGTGAAGTGAAGGGAGTATGTTGCTCTTAAGGATTATGCTGGTTATCATGGGGGTCGGGTGTTGATACTTGAACAAAGAGAATTACTTAGGTGATAATGAACAATGTTCTGATAAACTGGCTGTGAGGAAGAAAAAAAAAAGAAAGAAAAAGAAAAAATGGAAGAGCAAATACCTACATTTAGATACAGAGAGGGGAAATATTTTAATTTCTATTAAGATTTTCATTTACTGCATTTATTCATAAGAGGAAAGTCCATGAAGCTTCAATCCAAGCTCTAAATAAAATATTCCTGGTTTGGGATTTTTGGCTTTTGATAACAGCTATTCAATTCATATGATTGCAAATTAGACAAATGTGTGTTTATTAGAAAGGAATATCCTCTGCCTTTCTTTCCTATATTTTCAGCATTAAGTGTGTCAAGCAGTCCTGAGTCTTGTTTTAGAGAAACTTTAATTTTATCTAACGGATGACAGTTAAACATAGGGAGACCATATAATTTGCCATCTAAACCAGGATTCTTTTGAATGTAAAAGGGGAACTATTAATAATTATGCCAAGACAGTGGGCTTAAACCAGAACGAAGTTGTATGGCTACCCTAATTGTAGTTCATTGAGGCTGTAGGATATGCAGTTAAATCATATGCAAACTCATAAAAAGAGATCGGATTTGTGGCTACTGGAGGTAGGGGTGGGGGGAAGGAAAATTGGATGAAGGTAGTCAGAAGGTACAAACATCCAGTTGTAAGATAAGTAAGTACTAGGGATGTAACGTACAACAGGACGACTATAGTTAACATTGCTGTGTAGCATATATGAAAGTTAAGAGAGTAGATCCTAATAGTTCTCATCACAAGGGAAAAAAATCCTTCTTTTTCTGTTTTTGTATCTATATGAGATGGTGGATGTTAACTAAACTTATTGTGGTAATTATTTCATGATATATGTAAGTCAGATCATGCTGTATTCAGTAAACTTTTACAGTGCCATATGTCATTTATATCTCAATAAAACTGAAACAAAATAGTTGAACAATAACAAATATTACACATAGACCCTTGTGGCTTTATAGAGCATAGTACGAGTTGGGCACAGTAGCCTGGAAAGGATCTGACCTAGCTTGGCCAGAGGACTGAGTTTTTTTATCTTTTTAATTGGGATGGAAATGCTGCCCCGTATTTCCTCCTCATATTTTTATACTTGGTCTTGTCAGTTTCTGCTTGTTTCGTTATAGAGAATTAAGTTCACAGGACTTGCATTTGAGGAGAAAGGAGAAGAGTCAAAGATCATGCCATGAGTGGTATGTTATTAATAAAAACTGGAAACACAGAAGGAAATGGCAGGCTTGGGAAGATAGGGAATGGTAATTTTTTACGTTATTGAGTCCTTGAGTTTGAAGGGCTGTATGCTATCCATGTAGCTATAACAATATATCTGGGTTTCTTCCACTGTAGTTGACTGTTAAGTCTCTGAGAATGGATGAAGTCTTTAATTCATTCATTCATCCATCATTCATTCTAAACTCAGCATTTCGTTAGATGCTATAATTACAGTAATAAACAAAGTAAACCCAATCTGTCTTCATAAAGCGTGTGATCCAGTGGGGGGAACACACAAATACAGGGTCCCATGGGCATACATAAGAATGATTCCTGAGCCAGACTTCAGGAAACTTGGTCCTTTGGGATGGAGAGAAGCTCAGCTAAAGGGGAAAAGAGGATGAGAGTGGAGCAAGGGAGAGAGTCCAGAAGGGAAGTCAGCAGTGTTAGAGCTGCGTAAGGAGTCAAGTTGGATTAAGATTAAGGAGAGAAGATATTGAACTGCTGGCTATGTGGTTATTAGTGATCTTAGAGATCAGTTTCACTGGCACGAAAAGCAGATTGCGGTAGATTGAGAGATGAGTGAAAGTGAGTGTGAAGATTTGTAGGGAAGGGAAGGAGACAAAAGGGTGGTAGTTTGTGGACAAAACAGGAAGAATATTTTGGAATGGGAGAGATGCTTCATTTGAACACCTTTGTAGGATAAGGAAGGAGATGGAATCAATGGAAAGATAAGGACATAATTGGTGTTGGGAGGTTCTCAGGGAATGGAGTCAGCAGCACACATGAATTGTTTAGCCTTGGAAAAGAGTCCTTTGAAACAGAGAAAGAAAATGATTTAGAAGAAAGCTCTTGAGAGGAAAATTGAGGGCATTCATACCAGTGGTTTTTCTGAGTTAAGTGGAAGATAAAGTCCACTGAGTGAACAAGCACGGAGGAGGCAAAGTTTAGAAATGGGGGGATGGAGCTGATTAGAAATAAGCAAAATTGCCAAGCTTTGCAATCACAGCTAAGGTTTTTTTTTTTTTTTTTTCTGTTTGTTAAAGTCTATTAATAATGAAGCCAATTATCATAGTTTTTTTTGGGAGCTTGAAGATAGAATTAGAAAAATGAATGATTAGGCTGACCCAGAATTGGGCCTTGACAGGGCAGAAGATCATGGTGGCAGGAATTCAGGATGTTTTAAGAATGCAGTTGAAATGCTGGACAGTCTTCAGTCCTAATTGTGTAACAAAGTATGAGAAACTAGGTGGTACATGGCTCATTTAGAGGACATGAAGAAGCTGCAGATTGTGCTGAAAGTAAGCAGATCTTGGTGAGAGGTATAAAAGGATGAAGAGTAATGGTCAGAGAGAAGAAGCTGTGCTGTTATATAGTCAGTGCTAAAGTGAAATGCTGTTCATTCTGAAGAAAACCATAGAGCAGAATTCCAGAAGGTAAAAGGCCAAGCCAACTGGATCCAGTTGCATACATGATCTGGCTTTATCCTGACATCATGAGATGGCCACCAGTGTATAGTGAGTGACAGAGTATGTACATGGCATCTAGAGTCTCTCACAGGACTGGAGGTAGCAGCAGATTTTAAAAGACACGAGAGTGAAGGCAAGACTGGGAGTGAAAAGGAAAGGAATCGATTTGGGTATCAACTGGAATCTGACAGTCCTCTCGCTCTTATTCTAGTCACCATTTCAGCTTTTGTATTTTACCCTCTTCACTACTATGCTTTTAAGTCAGAGGATTTGCCCTAATGTCTGTATAGAGTCTGACAGGTGGCACATCAGGCCGTCTGAAAGCACAGCTTTGAACACAGCTGACCCAGTGACATCACTCCTATGTAGAATCTAAAAAGAGAAAAAAGAAGACACAAATGAACTTATTTACAAAACAGAAACAGACTCACAGACATAGGAAACAAACTTATGGTTGCCAGGGGGAACCATGAGAGGTTTGGCCGTGAGAGGATATTCCTGCCAATGTGGAAGCTGACTGCTGATGTTAGCTTAGTGATTTGGGGAGTCAAGTTTACTTTCCTTTGAGGTAAATTTGAAATTTGAAACAAATTCTGGAGACATTTTTTTAGTGTTGTTAATTTGATCATTTTAGTCTTTAGTTTCTTAATTTACTTTAGTATAGGCATTATTTTCATTAGTGCGGTTTTTAAAACTTCCAGTGTAGAAAATGTTTAGTAGTAGAACTGAATCTGATAAAATTCTAGCTTTTCAAACAGATTAGATTTACAAGTCATTCTTCTGAATAACTCCCAAGGTTAAGAAAAATGGTCATGTGTATGTGAACCAAATTTCATTTTAGATACTATAGAATCACTTGGTAAGAGCGTGGTTCACTTTGGACTATTAAATCCAGCAGACTATGTACCTGTGTTTTAGGGAAGGAAGTTTCCAGACTGTAGATGACCTAATTATATAGAAGATCCCCAGTGGCTCTTATATGCCCTTTCTCCCATATTTCACAACACTTAGGAGGAAAAAAATGTCCTCTGCTGCTGTTCAGGACTCATCTTTTAATAGCTTCAAAAATTTTGAAGTCTATTCCATCTGCTAATTTCCCTTCCCCTTAACCTCATTAATGTTTTCTAAAGAACTTTTAAGTTCTCTTTATCTTCCTAGGAGTTTTCAATACATGACTCTTGAAATTTCTCCCTACTTTTTCTCTTTTATCATCTTGAAGCTTCTTTCTACATCCACACTAATAATCCTTACAACATATGTGCTATATATTGTTTCTTAACTTACCCAGTTCCAAATGTCTTTTATCTCCATTTTTCCTAAGTTAACTGTAGGGATGGCTATATCCTAGGATTCATCATAATTTGGAACTAGGTCAGCTTAAAATGTTTGAACTCTGAGATTTCCCTTTCAGATCATAATCTCAGTTTAGGCCCCTCTCTTCCATTCATTCATATAGCAAATATTTATTGAGTGCCTATTATGTCCTGAACTTGATAGTACTCCCTTCTAACTGTGGTGCGTGTGCTCCTCCTCTGTCTTCACTCCTCGTTCTTCGATACACTGCCCTGCTTATTGTTTGTTACTACCCTGATTTGAACCTGTTTTGTTTTCCTACCTGTAACAGGCCTCATGGTAGATCATTTCAATTGCACTTTAATTCTACACCTTCCATTCTGACTTTTCTTTTGTAGGCTCTTTTACTATTTCCTCTGACTTTATTCATTATTATTATATTTTCCAATCAATATTTATTGATATTTACCTACATATGTGTGCTTTTTGTTGTTCTGAATTCCATCCTGCTTTTGTCTAAGGCCTCCCTTTTTTTTTTATTTATTTAGTGCAGATCTGCTGGTGATGAATTCTGGTTTTGTTTATTGATTTATGACATCTTTATTTTCATTTTAGAAAGATATTTTTACTAGGTATAGAATTATAGGTTAGCAGTTATTTTCTTTTGGCACTTTAAAGACTCAAGGCCAGAGTCTATATCTGGTCGACCCCTGCTCTTAGAGTTTTTTGAGAGCCTGAGGTGTTTATAGGTATTTCCTCACTGACAGGTCCTGAACTACAATTCTTATCCCCTCAGCATTGAGAAATTTCCAAAAACTTCAATTATAGTAATTGTAAGGACTTTGACTTTTTTTTTTGGTAATATATTTTTAAAAATTGAAGTACAGTCAGTTTATAATGTGTCAATTTCTGGTGTACAGCATCATGTTCCAGTCATATGTATACATACATATATTTGTATTCATCTTCTTTTTCTTTATAGATTACTACAAAATATTGAGTATAGTTCCCTGTGCTATACAGAAGAAACTTTTTGTTTATCTATTCTATATATAATAGTTAATATTTGCAAATCTCGAACTCCCAGTTTATCTCTTCCCACCCCCTTTCCCCCAGGCAACCATAAGTTTGTTTTCTGTGTCGGTGAGTCTGTTTCTGTTTTGTAAATAAGTTCATTTGTGTCTGCTTTTTTCTTTTTTTAGATTCCACATATGAGTGATGTCATATGGTATTTTTCTTTCTCTTTCTGACCTACTTCCCTTAGAATGATGATCTCCAGATTCATCTATGTTGCTGCAAATGGCATTATTTTATTCTCTTTTTATGACTGAGTAGTATTCCATTGTATACATAAACCACAACTTCTTTATCCAGTCATCTGTCAATGGACATTTAGGTTGTTTCCATGTCTTGGCTATTGTACATAGTGCTGCTATGAACATTGGGTGCATGTATCTTTTCAAATTAGAGTTTAAGGACTTCGACTGTTATTCTGTATGAGATGGGAAGTTGCTGGAGAGTTTGACTAGAGGAGTGATATTCAAAAGAATTACTCTTTTTGCTGTGGTAACAAGAGACTGAAAGAAAGCAAAGAGGAACCTGAGAAGACCAGTTAAGAGGCTGTTGCAAAAAAAAAAAAAAACAGGCTAGAGACGAGGGTGGCATGTAATTTTTTGTTCGGCTGTTAAAATAACTTCCAAACTGCCTCAAATCTTGATCTACTGAAACCATTTCTCCCTTCTGATACCATAGTGATTTATTTCTAAAATTCATGTAATGATGTCACTCCTCAGATTTTCCCCATTATATATCTTTAGGTAAAAATCCAAATTCCTTACCAAAGGATAAAAGATCATATCCACGCTCTGGTACCTGCCTCCCGTTATAGCAACCGCTCTCATTCTACCTCTGTCCTTTAGCCAGTGTTACCTGCTTGGAGACTCGACTCTCCAAGGTTATAAAACCTTCTTAGGCCTCCTTGCCTTGACCCATGTTTTCCTTTTTGAACTATCCTCATCGACTCCCTTCTCTTATCTGGCTGACTCCAACTCATCTTTAAAAATTCAAATTAAAGACTAAGGCTAAGAAGCTTTTCTTCTCTTTGAAGAGTTTCTGGACCTTTTCCTTCCCCAGTTCCAAGACAAAAATGGGTCTTCTCTGTGGATTCAGTACAATTCAATAAACATTTATGGAATCTGCTCTCTACCAAGAACAGTTTTAGGAGCTGGAGAATCACGGAAGACTAAGCTGCAGTATTTGCCCTCGAGGACCTTGTTCTAGAAGAGAAGACACATGAATACAGAATCGCATTATAGTCTGGTAGGGTAGAAAAGTATGCTCTTGGGAGGAAGATGTGAGTGAAAGCTTCCTGGAAGAGAAGAAATCCATGTTGGATTTTTTTGTATATATATTTTTTATTGAAGTATAGTCAATACTGTGTCAATTTCTGATGTTCAGCTAATGCTTCAGTCATACATGAACATACGTATATTTGTTTTAATATTTTTTTACCATACGTTACCATAAGATATTGAATATAGTTCCCTGTGCTATACAGTATAAACTTGTTGTTTGTCTATTTTATATACATTAGTATCTGCAAATCTTTTTAATTTATTTTATTTTATTGAGTTATAGTCAGTTTACAATGTTGTGCCAATTTCCAGTGTAGAGCACAATTTTTCAGTTATACATGAACATACATATATTCATTGTTGCATTCTTTTTCACTGTGAGCTACCACAAGATCTTGTATACATTTCCCTGTGCTATACAGTATAATCTTGTTTAGCTATTCTATTTATACCTGTCAGTATCTACAAATTTTGAACTCCCAGTCTGTCCTTTCCCACCCTCTTCCCCCCTGGCAACCACAGGTTTGTATTCTATGTCTGAGTCTGTTTCTGTTTTGTATTTATGTTCATTTGTCTTTTTCTTTTTTCTTTTTTTTTTTTTTAGATTTCACATATGAGCGATCTTGCATGGTATTTTTCTTTCTCTTTCTGGCTTACTTCACTTAGAATGACATTCTCCAGGGACATCCGTGTTGCTGCAAATAGCGTTATGTTGTCATTTTTTATGGCTGAATTAGTATCTGCAAATCTTGAACTCCCAATTTATCCCTTCCCACTCCCTTCCCCCTCTGGTAACCATAAATTTGTTTTCTATGTCTGTAAGTCTTTTTCTGTTTTGTAAATAAGTTGGTTTGTCTTTTTTTTAGATTCCACATATAAGTAATATCATATGGTATTTTTCTTTCTCTTTCTGGCTTACTTCACTTAGAATGATGATCTCCAGGTCCATCCATGTTGCTGCACCATGTTGGTTTTTAAAGAATAATTCAAAGTTTGTTGAGCAGGCTGCGTGCATGGGGTAGGGCAAATATCCAAGGCTAAAGGAACAACTTGTGCAGTGGTATGGAATGAGAAAACAGCAAAGCTTAGGGAAATTACAGAAAAATTGGTGTTTGAGCATAAAGCTTAAAAGGTGATTGATAGGGGGTGAGCTTGAACAGAATGAACAGGCAATCATTGAAGATCTTATTTGCAATGAATACCTTTATTGTGGTGCTTGCCATGCTATATTGTTAACACTGTTTTTCATCTCCATGTCACACCAAAAGGCTTCTTCAGGCCTGCATTGGGTCTTAATCATTAATCTCTGCACACACAGCACCTACCCAAGTGTCTAAGATGTAGCAGATATTCAGCAAATACTTACCAATGTGAATCCATTTAAAATTTATGAAAGGCTCTTTTACGTAAGACTATTATTTGGTGTTTGGCACCAATCTATCTATCTATCACTTGGGTTCAGTCTAGGCATTATTAGGTCCAAAATCTAAGTATAAAAATAAAATTGAAATAAAATACAATTAGAGATTCTTAGTAAAACTACATTTAAATCTGATGTGTAGGGCATGACATATCCAGTAAATATCATTTAAAAAATAAAATGTTATTAAATTACCTCTCAGATTTAAATGGCTGTTATTGAGGGAGAAGACAAATGAGTAAAATGGAATACATACTTATGCAGCTTTGTCTAGGAAGCTAGAAGTTCCATCTGTATCTTTCCATTCATTCTTATCTCCTTCTGCATCCCTTCCACTGCATTAGACACCAGGTGGAGATGTGTAAGAACTCTGCACCTCAGTTAGGGAGGGCAGGTGGTCTCCTGGGTCTCTAGACTAGAAGAGTGATAGCCAGTTTTCAGCCCTGGTGTATTCTTGCCTCTTGTTTCCAAAAGGGCATTTCAAAGCACTTTGGAAAGTAGCACAAATGTGTTAGAAATGTCATGAACATAAGAAAAAAAGGGGACATATAGTGTGGAATCTATCATAATAGTACATAGCAGTAATCTGAGAAAAAATGGAATATTCATATCATGCATTGTTTTACAAGATACACTGGCCAATTGACTAATTTCCAATGAAGAAATAGGAAAAAAAATGAAAGGCAAAGTTTTTTGAATAAACACATTGCTTTGTCTTAAGTAGTCTGCACATCTCTTCAAGAAAAAAATCACTTGAACTTGTCTGCCTTCTCTTACCTTTTAAAATATGCTTTTGCTAAGGAATCTACTAACCATTATGTTTTCTCCCAATATCCTCTCCTTTCTCCCCCTTCTCCCATAGTATCTTTTTGCCACATACATTGCTCCTTCAGCCACTCTTGACATTGGACTCCACCAGGAAAAGAAAAAAGAAATTTATATGAAAATACAGCCACCATTTGAAGACCTTTTTGACACAGCAGAAGAATATATCCTTCTCCTCCTTCTTGAGCCCTGGACAAAGATGGTAAAATCAGACCAAGTTGCTTACGGAAAGGTATTGTGGCTCTGATCAATTGTATGTGGACCATTCAGATCTACTACAAAACTGATGATAAGTTAACTCACAAGAGAGAAAAGCTGGAAAAAGGTTTCATACGGGCCAAGGACTCAGAGTTAAGATTTGGGCAGACACAAAATTGGGGCAGGGAAAGTATTTATTAACTTAATTATTTATCAGTTTCCCTATTGCCTCCTAACAAAAGACTAAAATCAATGTCATTTTTTAATTCTCTCTACAAATATGTCAGCAGAGAGAAACCTGAGTTTTGGTTTCCTATGAATCAATAAAATACGCCATGATAATATAGTGGCTTTGTCCCTTCCTGTGTTTCTCAGCAGTGGCCTTAATTTAATTAGTGGAAAAAGCCCGTTTATTTTTCTGCTGGATGAGTTATAGTGAATATTACACCCATGGAAAATAAAAACGTTTCATATGTATTGTGGAAGGCATACTCTCTGACTTCAGTGCTGCTGTTTTAAAACACCCCAGATGTTCATCAGGTCAGACTGCTTGATGGGATAAAAGTGTCAACACATCTTTTTTTTTGTTCCAGAAAAGGTCATTTTTTTTTTAAACCTCAGTGCTTGAATATTTTCGCTTTTCTCTTGATGGGTGGAGGACATTTCTTTAAATGTTTATTCTGAATCACAAATTAAAACCATTCGTGTGTATTTTTAATATTAAGTTAATGCTTGTCCTTTGTACATGAGGTCATTTCAAAGGGAACTCTGCTGTCTTTGTATTGCCCTTCTTCGTTCGTATCTCCTCAACAACTTCTGAGTCATGTCTTCTTCCAGAAAGGATGGGTTAGGTAATTAGGGTAAAATTAATACCACAACACCTTGGATAGAATGACTCTATTGGATTGTGACCAAAACAACCTTTATGACTTACTAAATTCACTGACCAAAATAATGAGTTTTTAACCCCTGATTTCTTTTCACCCTGAAAAATTAGCTTTCACATCCTTTCTACTACAAAAATACGTATTTTACACTAGGAAAATTGGGATATCATAAATGAAATTTTAAAAAAATTCTCTCCAGTAATTATTTTAAACATAGTTGTATAATGTAGAGGAAACTGGATCTGAGATATGGTCCTAGGGTGACAAAACAGTTAGAACTATGACTAACTTCCCTAAACCAAAAAGTCTGGGCATTAGTAGTGATTCTTATAAAATTCATGGGAAAAATTATATACCATTTTTTAATAAGAGGAATAATAAATTTCTCTTAATTCTAGAAACTTAAATTCAGCCCAGAGGACTTCTCTAAAAGTCCAGCCGACTGGATTATGTAGACTCTTTCCCAAAAAGGATAAACGAGGAGACTTACCCAAAATTAGCTGTTAAACACAGGAAGTTCTCAGTCAGCCAAACTGGTGTTTCCCTGCAACAGAGAGATGGAGAATGAGCTTGTTCTCCTGACCGTTTAAAGCAGTACAGGGCACACGCTGAAGACTGAGCCCTACTGTGAGGTTTAATTTGAGGATTAACCCTCTCCTCTCTTCCCACAGCTATAAAACCCTCTGCTCACAGACCAGTTACAGTAGAGTTCAGTCATTTCTTATTCTACTGTGAATTATTAGGTCCCCAAAGCTAGCAGTGCCTACCTTCATGACTGATATCCTGTTACAGTGAATAGAAGCTGGAAATGTCACCCAACATGTTTGCACTGTCTATTAGTTCACATGGGGTATCCAGAAAGGAGGAATGATCTTTGGTGGCACTGTATCATTACATAGAAATGTATGTATACTTTTAATCACATGCATTTGCAGCCTGACTTTGCTGTCTCTAATATTTTTCGCCATGTTGGTCTTCCTGCTTTTGTCTCCTGACTAGCTTACTTTATTGGCAAGTGTATTTGTTTTTTAGCCCACTGTTTTATTGGCAAATTGTGCATTCTTTCCCCACTTCTTCATAATGCACATTCTTTTGATGTTACAAGCTTTATTATTGTTTTATTATAGGTGGAGCTGGTGGAAGAAACTCGACAGCTAGATTCCACATGCTTCAGAAAACTACAGGCTTTGCATAAAGAGACACTTTTCAAGAAAGCTGAGGTAAGAAACATTCTACTTAGAAAAACAAGTATTTTAACCTGGAGACGATTATCACTGCATAGGTGGGAGGTGGGAGAGGGATCTATATTGAGAAGATCATGTATTGATATGGTAAGGGACAGGCGGTTTCATTTTCTGCTGCTTCTTTGCCTAGCGTGCTGAATTTGACAGGTGTCACATTATACTGACAATTTAACAGCAAAGCCAGAGAAACAAAGCAGATGAGGTTGCATAGGGAGCCAAGATCCTCACTTGCCTTCAAGCCACACTATGTTCCTTTGAATGGTACTAGTTATTTTCTGTACAGCCACAGCTCTATTTGTTGTCAAGTCACAAAAGAATTAAATCGAGTTTTCCAAACAGAAAAGGAACTGTTGTGTGACAGCAGTAAGCTAAACAATAAAGAAAAAGTATGGAGAGGGCTTGCGAGAGTCAGTACAAAGATCATAAAATTGACTAGGATATTAAAATGTTATTTTGATTTATAAAGATGCAACTTTTGGATTGGCTAAGTAAACCGTGACAGATCTATAAAGCCGTAAGATTAGATGTGTGTATCTATGTAAAAATGACAGTTTAGGTTCATGTTTATTGATATGGAAAATGCCCAGAAAATATTATTATATAAAAATGTAGGGAACAAAAATACTGGGATCATATAATCCTATTTATATAAAATTATACATGCATTTCTACTTGCATACATACATGCAGAGAGAGCTATCTGGACAAATGTTCATCCAAATATTAAAGATAGTGCTGAGAGGTACGGTTTCAGGGGATTTTTTACTTTCTAATTTTACCTACCTGAAATCTGTATTCTTTTACAGTAAAATTTTACACAAACAGTAAAGTTTTTTTTAATGGAATCTTCATGATATTGCCTTATTAACATGGAAGTTCTTTATATGAAACACAGTATCTGGAAAGGATACACAAAAGTCCATAAAGATAGCACATTAGAAAGTTGTATTTAAAATTTTTTTTGATTTATAATACTATTCATAATACTTCTACATATCAAAAATTGATTTTTTAAACATTGGTAATTTATCTCATGGTCTGATGCTTTTCGAAATCAAATAGGGAGATGAATTAATTATACAGCAAGTTACATAAGGAGGGATTTCCAGAGAATAAACTTCTTTAGCTCTTTGCCCTGGAGGGCTCATAAACTGTTCCCAAAACATAAGCAGTCTTTAAAATACCTCACAGTTAACTGTTATATGAAGGAGATTACATTTAAAGTATCTTGTATTACTCTATAACTTTAAAAATTGTTATAGACAAAATAATGTTTTATGTTCATAATATACTAAGGAAAAGAACCAAGTTCTAAAACCATACATAATTGTTTAAGCCTATCTTCATTTTTGATAAACTACATGTATGAATACAAAAAAGACTAGAAGGATGCACATGAACATGTCAATGGTGGTTACCTCTGAATGGTAGTACTGTGTATGCTTAATGTTTTCTTTTTATTACAAAAGACATATTACTTCTGTACCAAAAAAATTATAAAAGTAACATTTTATAAGCAGGTATATAGTAAATGTTTACTAAATGTTCCTGAAAAGAAGGGAATGGAAAGAAAAGGAACAGAACAGAATTTGATGTGAGTTAGAACCAGATTCTATATTCTTTACCCAGTTCTACTACTGAAGTGATAAATGGCATTGGCCTAATAGTTAATTTTTATTTCAGTTTCTCTATTTAAATTTGGAAAGTAATTTGTTGTATTTAAGAGATTTTTATGGAAAATATTATTCCACTAGGACACCACTTGTGGAATTGGAACTGGCATTTCACCACTTCCTCGTGTCTCTAAGCAATCAGAATACTGGAATAATGTGCCTGCAGAATATAAGCATTTTACTTTTAACGATCTGCTTAACAATAAATTGGAGTTTGAACATTTCCGTCAGTTCCTTGAAGCTCATTCTTCAAGGTGAGGAACATAACCATTTTAAAATTTATTTCTCTCTTAAAATGGTATTTTTCTAAGCTATTTACTTTTTGAGCTACTTATTTTGATAAAGTGATTTGGTGCTCAATTTTAGCCATTTCAGTAAAAATTAATGAGCATAATTGTCTCAAACCTGTATGGATAACTTTTTGGTGGAGATCACATTTTCATAATAGCTGCCTCCAAAATGTTATTTTCAGTGATCAAACAAGATGTGTTGATACTTTTAGCATTGGCTAAATGAAAACACCAGTATGATTTATTTTTTCCCTTTCCGCTGCTTCTTTTGTATTTTTCTACACAAGTGCTCTAATTACTATTTGTGAAAAGTTTCTCTTTTATATTTCACTAAGCTACTGAAATTACTGTACTATTTTATAATTTTTGCTAGCTGATATATAAGTGAAACATTGTAGTTTTGCACAGAATCTTGGAACCTTATGACACATATGTCTAATATAAACTGAAGCATTAATCATATTTTTTCCAATACTTTTCTCTCAAGTTAGCAAAAACGGGTTAGACCTGGGAGCCAAATTTCACATATACAGTTTCTCTTCTTTGTGATGCGGATTATTCTAAATTTAGCATGTTGCCAAATAGACATGCAATAGGTGGAAATTTTTACATATTTGAAAATGACAGTACTAGTTCATCATTAATGTAAGAACACTGAGACCCTGCCAATATGGTGGGAGATTTCTTTTCTGATCCCAGTGCTCCTTTTATTCTTTCATATATTTAGCCAGGAGAAGACAATGTTGTACTCATTAATTTCACGATCTAATCAGATGTGCTAACTAGTCAAGACACTTTCTAAGTTCTGTCAGAAAGACAGCTAGTTTGGTGCTCAGTATAATTGAAAGAAATAACTAAGAAGGACTGTACTTTGTTTTTGTTTTCATTTTAGCATGGACCTTATGTGCTGGACGGACATTGAACAGTTCCGAAGAATAGTTTACAGAGATCGAGAGCAAAGGGAAGCAAAATCTATATATATTAAAAACAAATATCTTAATAAAAAATATTTCTTTGGACCCAACAGTCCAGCTTCTCTTTATCAGCAAGACCAGGTATCAAGGTGGAAACACATTTTTTATATTCAAGTATAAAAACTAGTAATTTATTTCTTTTTACCAACAACTTTAAAGTCATCTTTTTTTTTTTTGCTTTTATGATTGTGTGTTAGACACTTTTGATATCTTTTTAAGGTATTCATAAGTATCTGCAAATGTCTTTACAATTCACTCAAATGTTACATGTTATAAAAGCAGTATTATTTTAAAAAGTAACTTATGGAATGAAAGTAACTTTGTTCATCCACTCACCCATTCATTTGACAAGTATGGGTACCTGTGATATGCAAGACACTGTTCTAGGTGCTCAAGATAAATGGTAAACAAGGTAAACAAAGTCCTTGCACCTTTCAGTTAGCAAGAAAATAGCCATTTTTAGCCATTAAGCCTCATCTCTACCTCTTTTCTGTTCTTCTCGTAGCTGATATTACTCCAAACATAACCGATCATTGAAAAATCCTGTTTGCCATTGTATTGTCCTCCAAAGCTGTTTTTATTGATCAGGAACATAGGTTTGCCATTTTGTTGAACCAAAACCACATACCCTTCATCACAACTTATTAATAACTATACAATGTCATTATTTACATCAAAAATGTCAGGTTGGGATTCCGCATTGGGTTTGAGTATTGATGTAGCACTTTGATCACATAAATTTAACTCAGTTTTTATGGCTTTGAAATATAAAGTATTAAGTGTTATAATTTATTTAATTTGAAGTTTGCTAGTCGTAGAAGTTTGTCAGATCAAATGTATAGCATTTGATTTCTTTATTTTTGTAGTTAAACAGGATGCATATCTTAATGGCAACATGTATAAAATAAAAATCTCAGATTAATTCAGTAAAGTAAAAAAAATTCAGAGATGTTCACAAGTAGAGCATACCACATTAAAAAGCTAGATCTTTTGGAGAAAAATAAGCAAAAGTCCTTGGGAAAAAGAGGGAGAAGAAATTCTAGAATTAAGCAACCTTAACAAGAATGCCTTTGCCATTAGTTCCCTGAGATACAAATCTGGGATATATTAAGCAAAAGTGGTTGGGAGTATCTCAATAAGCACAAGTATGAAATAAACACATGGAAAGCATTTGTTTTCTATTTGGCTTGTGCTGCATTGCGTGAGGTTTCATGGTATCTGATGCTACTGTGTGAACCCTCCACAGTAAAACATGCTGAGAACTTAAAATTCAGTGGAAAAAGTCACTCATTGCTGTCGTAGCAAATGGTTGTGCTTACTACAGAGGGGTTTTCCGAATGACTCCTCCTCTTCATCTTTGTCTTTACTTTTACTATTATTATTGTTATTTTTCTTTTTACCTATTTTATACTTAAGTATATCTGCATCACATGTTTTATATAGACCATGCTAGTTCTAATTTTAGTTGTGTGGCTAATTTGCAGTCTGATTAGCAAAGTAATCTTTCCCCTTATTCTGTTTTCTTCTTCTTTTTATATAAAATAGTATTATTTTAAATTTTGATTACTATTGTTAAAGAATGCCTAAGAAGGTTTCTCTTTTGTTTATTACTTTTTTTTTTCAATTGAAGTATGATTGACCTGCAATGATGTGTTAGTTTCTGGTGTATTTATTTTTGCCTTTATTTCTATTGCCTTGGGAGGCTGACCTAGGAAAACACTGCTATGATTTATGTTAGATGTTTTGCCTATGTTCTCTTCTGAGAGTTTTATGGTGCCCTGTCTTATATTTAAATCTTTAAGCCATTTTAAGTTTATTTTTGTGTATGGTGTGAGGGAGTGTTCCAACTTCATTGATTTACATGTGGCTGTCCAGCTTTCCCAGCACCACTTGCCGAAGAGACTATCTTTTTCTCCATTGTATAATCTTGCCTCCTTTGTCAATGATTAATTGACCGTAAGTGTGTGGGTTTATTTCTGGACTCTCTTTTCTGTTCCATTCATCCATATGTCTGCTTTTGTGCCAATACTAGCCTGTTTTGATTACTGTAGCTTTTGTAGTATTGTCTGAAGTCTGGGAGAGTTATGCCTCCAGCTTTGTTCTTTTGCTAAATATTGCTTTGGCAATTCTGAGTCTTTTGTGATTCCATATAAATTTTAGGATTATTTGTTCTATTTCTGTGAAAAATGTTCTGGGTAATTTGATAGGGATATTAAATCTGTAGATTGCTTTGGGTAGTATGACCATTTTGACAATATTATTTCTTCCAATCCAAGACCATAGGACATCTTTCTGTTTCTTTAAGTCATCTTTAATTTTCTTTATCAGTATTTTTACAGTTCTCAGTGTATAAGCTTTTCACCTCCTTGGTCAGGTTTATTCCTAAGTATTTTTTAATGCAATTTTAAAAGAGATTTTTTTTTTTTAGTTTCCTTTTCTGATATTTCATTGTTTTTGTAAAGATATGCAACAGATTTCTGTATGTTAATCTGGTGACCTACCACCTTGCTGAATTCATTTATCAGCTCTGGTAGTTTCTGTGTGGAGTCTTCAGGGTATTCTATATGTAGCATCATGTCAACTGCATGTAATGACAGTTTTACCTCTTACCTTCCAATCTGGATCCCTTTGATTTCTTTTTCTTGTCTGATTGTTGAGGCTAGGACTTCCAACACTATGTTGAATAGAAGTGGTAAGAGCAGCCATCCTTGTCTTGTTCCAGATTTTAGTGGGAAGGCTTTCAAATTTTTACCATGTCTATTATATTGGCTATGGGTTTGTCATAAATAGCTTTTATTATGTTGAAATATGTTCCCTCTATACCCACTTGGGTAAAAGTTTTTTTCATGAATAGATGTTGAATTTTATCTAATGCTTTTTCTGCGTCTATTGAGATGATCATATGGTTTTTGTCTCTTCTTTTGTTGATGTGGTATATCACATTGATTGATTTGAGTGTGTTTGAACCATCCTTGTGACCCTAGGATGAATCCAATTTGATCAGAGCATATGATCTTTTTTATGTATTGTTGGATTTGTTTTGCTGATATTTTGTTAAGAATTTTTGCATCTGTATTCATCAGTGATATTGGCCTGTAATTTTCTTTTCTGTTGGTGTCTTTGTCTGATTTCAGTATCAGGGTAATGGTGGCTTCAGAGAATGAGTTTGGGAGTGTTCCTTCCTCTTCAGTCTTTTGGAAGAGTTTGAAAAGAATCAGTATAAGTTCTTCTTTGTTTGTTTGGTAGATTTCTCCAGTGAAGCCATCTGGTCCTGGACTTTTGTTTGCAGGGAGTTTTTTTTTTTCATTACAGATTTTATTTCCTTTCTAATGATCGGTCTGTTCAAATTATCTATTTCTTCTTGATTCAGTTTCGCTGGACTGTATGTTTCTAGAAACTTGTCCATTTCTTCTAGGTTGTCCAATTTGTTGACATTTAATTGTTTGCAGTATTCTCTTACAGTTTTTTTGTATTTCTGTGGTTCCCTTTTGTTTTTAATGAAACGATATTATTACAAGGACTTGATTAATCTCATTAATCAAAAGATAACGAAGAAGAGATAATTTTTCTAATGATGAGTCCAAAAATTTTGAGTGGTCTGTACACAGAAAGAGGTAAAAAATCAGAATGATTTATAGCAGGAAGTAGCCATTAGTATTGTTGAAGTCAGTAATTATGCAGAAGGACGATTTGGGCCACAAAGAATTGTGTTTATAAAAGGTGCTACCCGTGCAAGTAAGAGACTGTTGTCTATATAACCTGACTTTCCTCTACTTCCTGCTGCCTTTTTTCTTCTTTGAAGTTGCTGGGACAGCCCTACATTGCCACCACCACCATCATTCCACCATCTCCAACCCAGTGTTTGTTTGTGATGTGCATGCTTATAATATCTGAGTCAAGATCGTCTCTTAAGTAATTAATGCCTTATTTTTCTCTTGCACAAAAGAAAATGCTTTCTCAAACAAGTCCATTTGAGTAGAATCACAGATTCACTAAGTATTAGTTCTAGAAAAGGACTCACAAGCTAATGCCTTATTTTACAGTTGAAGAAACTGAGGCCATGGAGAAAAAAATGGCATTGCAGTTGTTATGCAGGATAAAAATCCCTGTGTTCTTTGAGACATACCATAAACAAAACCATACATCTGACACAACCATCACATAGACCACAATTCTCTGTTTGATGTTAGGGGAGTTATCTCTCTTTACTATACACAGTAAAGCCAGGAGATATTTTACAGAAAATGGAAATTATGGCATCTGTCAGGTGCTCAGCAAATGGTTTTGGGGTGAATGAATAAATTAAAGACTATTAGTGTTTCTTTACTTCTTTAAAGAAGTTTCTTTTTTTTTTTTCCTTAGATAATGAATTTAAGTGGTGGCTGGGGAAAGATTCTCCATGAGCAGCTTGATGCAACCGTTCTGATTGAAATTCAGAAGCACGTCCTAAATAGGCTAGAAAATGTGTGGTTGCCGTTGTTTCTTGCAAGTGAACAGTTTGCAGCACGTCAAAAGATAAAGGTATATACATTAATGTAATCTTGGGATAGCAGTTGACAGCACCTCTCAAAACACTGAATGCACATACTTGCTGACCCAGCTATTGTACTTCTGTGGCATAGTGGTTAAGAACATGGAGTCAGACTTCCCAAGTTTTAATCTCAGCACTGTCACATATTAATTGTGCAACATTAAGTTTTACAACCTTAGGTTCCTCATTTGAAAAAACATGAGGTTAATAAGAGTAATTGCCTCATAAGACTTATGAAGAGGAAATGAAATGATGTATGTTTAGTTTCTTAGCATGGTGCCTGGCACACAGCAAACTCAGATATTGTCTATTAAATATAGTTGTTATTTTTTATATTATTATTATTGAGTCCTCTTATAAATGGGGAAGGATGTACAAAGGGGAATAGTTAAATGAATTATGATAATTCCATACTATGGAAAACTATGCAGATTTCCATGTAAATGAGTTTATAAAAATGAGATTCCCACATATCCTGATAATGAAAGATGTTATTTACTGAAACAAACAGGATGCAGAACAAAAATATATAGAAAATAATCCTATTATATATGCTTATATCTCTGTATCTGTCTATTTAATGCATCTCTCTCTCTTTCTCTTTATCTATTTATATTATGTTTATGAACAAAAATCAGAAGAGGATCTGCATCCTGGGAATAGATTTAGGGAGTGAAAAGGATTTTTACTTTGTAAAGTAGGGTTTTTGTTGTTGTTGCTGTTTTGCTTTTTTTGTTATAAGAAGCATGTATTGCTTTGATAATTTAAAATGTCATTATCACATTTAATAGGTGAACATGATCTTTACAAAGAGAACACAAGAGGCAAAGAGCATGTAATTTTGGACTTTAGTGTGTAAAGCACATGCCGCTAGTATTGATCAGGAAGAATGTAAAAAAGCTGCTCTCCATACTTAATTTATCAAACGCTTTGAGTCTTACTTATCTGGAAATATCCTTAGTCTTCTGCATACCTTAAGTTATAGAAAACACAGTACAGCTGGAAGCATAGGACTTATAGTATGAGGAAGAAGACCTGATTTGCTTTAGGCAAAAAATTCCTGGCAATAAGCTTTGGGACAACTCAGATTTTCTCATTTTCTTTCTTCATGATGACTCTAATTCTCTATCCAAAGCCAAGTAAAAAGATACTTGGCTTACTAATATCATTTACCATGTCTTCTCACTATGTTTACCACAATAATTTTATTGTTACCTACAGCCACTTCCTGCTTAGCAATTCTTTGGATGGTCAACAACATAAACTGATTCTGGCAACCTTAAGCCAAAGGCAAAAGAAAAGAGAGAACAAGTATTTATTACAAAATGATGCTGGAGCATCTCACAAACGTAGGGGAAGAATTGACACACAAGCTTTAGAAAGGCTAGAGGCCAGGACAGCCCTGGGAACCCAGCAAGAAGAATCCTCAGATCTTTTCTCCAGGCTGGGGCTACCAAAAGACTCAGCAGCAGTGACTCTGGGTCACTCTCTAGGTCAGCTCCTGGATGTGTGTGTGATGGACAGGGAGGTATGGTCACATGGCACAGAATAGGCGGGAATGGTTCCGAAGAAAGGGAAAATACTGTGAATAGGCAATAACCTCAAGAAATACCTACTGTATTTCTTCCTTGTGTTGAGTAACATTTTTGCTCTTCTAAAATTAGTTGTTTTACTGGAAAATAGCACAAAAATCTGGGAAGTTCTAATTATCTTTCTAGCTTTAGTTTCCATGTTACCCAGAGTGAAACTATTGTCTGCCTCTGGCGCAATGCACTCAGGTGTTCTTATCTCCACTTTGCAGATGAAGAAACTGTTCAGAGAATTTGAGTGACTTGCCCAGGAACCTGGACAGGGCATCCATTTCTAAGTCTTATCCTCTTTCTCCTGTTCTCTGTCTTTTATCTGCACTGACCTTTACATCATTTTTAAAAGCTATTAAATTAGTAGATAATTTCAAAACTGGGGACATTCTGAATAACTGGGATAAAATCATTGATTTTGCTTCTAGGTACAGATGAGAGACATAGCTGAAGAGCTTTTACTACAGAAGCATGAAAAGAAAATCGGGGTCTGGAAGGCAAGTAATATTTGTTATATTCTTCCTCTTGTAAGTTCTGCTCTGTCAAATGATTGTTTTTCTTCTTCTTGTACAAAGAACCTCATTGTAGACACTGCTTTCTGAGCTACCAATAGACTGCTGACACTGTTCTTAACTGGCTGGTGGAATCTAGGGAAAAGTGTGAGTCTACTGGAGCCCTCACCTTAAAGAATTCCTTGACCTGCTCAACCCAAGAAGTGTGTAGTTGGACTTTAAATCTATATTTTTATTTGTTTTGCTCGTGATGGATTTATGGAGACAAGCTGTTCATTCCAGCATATGGTCGTTTATTTATTATTGGGGGTGGATTACACAAAAAGGATGAGAAGTATGCAGCAGAATCAGCAACTTAGATGATCTTACATCATCCTCTTGATTTAGAATTACATTTTAACTTTAAAACAATTAAAATAGGTATCATTTTGGTGATTATTTAAACCATTATAATACCTTATTAGAAATTGCCTATTTTGCTTCTTAACAAGCATGCTAAACACAGTCCTCTTTTTGAGCCTGCAAATCCATGTGTATTCATCTTTCTACGGGTCTTGATAAAATGTCAAGCTAGACCCAGGTGACCCTCTACAACTAGCAAAGATAAAAATTTATTAGACTGTTAGAGGAATGTATGTATCTGTTAGGGTGCTCTTTTTCTGTGTTTTCCTCTTGAAAGGAAATAAACTGTCCTTATATTTATCTTTTGCTTTATATTTTTTTAAATACTAAATAGAATGGGCTTATACTTCATATTATTTTGCATTATCTATTATGTTATTTTCTGTTTAGTTAAATTACAGGTTTTAGTTAAATTGCTAAGTTTTAGTATCTTAAGAAGCAGGTCTTAAAACATTATTTGTTGAGTGGGTTTTAAATAAACATCCCGGTCTAATACATAGTTGTTCCTATTTATGGGGCTGTAATTTTAATAGGGACCATATGGTGAGTGTCTTAATGTTTTTATCCATAGAACACCACATGTGCCTCACTGAAATAGTGATAGACATCTATTCACTTTATCTGGGGTAAAGGACCCACCATTCATCTAGACTGCCTCGGTTGCCTTCACTTTTCAGTTTCCAACTCAGATGTCATCCTCAAAGCCCTTCTCTGGCCTTCCCCAAGCTCTTAACTCCTCCAGGCAGAATTAGTAACTCCCTCCTTTGTGTTCCCATAGAGTTTTTGCACAGCTCTCTTAAACACTTATGTTGATGATCACATATGACTTATTTCAAGAAACTTATTTTATGCCTTGTCATTAGTGGATATTTACCATGCATAGTGGATCTTTATCATTGATTGTTACTGTAATTCCCAAGTTCATTAAAACATTGCCTTTAAAATGATGCCTCCTTGCATGGTTGTAGGCTAAACTCAGATTTAGAGAACTTCAGTAAATTTATTGAGTGAAAAAATTAATTCAGTGAATGCAATAAAATCTATTAAGTTTTTTAATCTGAGAGGCTAAAGGAAGATGAATATGTGATCTAAAATGGTCAAAGTAAAAAAGTAGAAATCATATTTCAAAATTGTGAAGATATGAAATAAGTAATGCCTTTAGCCATAGCAAAACACCCTGGGTTCCTTCTGGTTGTTTTGCTATATAAAGTAAATCCTCAGTCAGAGGAAGTTTATTATTAAACTATCCATTAATAGTTATTTCTTCTTGCTGTTAATTATTAATAGCAATTTATTGTTAAGATAATATAAAGATATCTCACCTAAAAACATGGTCTTTCTAGGGCAGAATTATAGTGAAGCTTTATAGTAAATTTTCTATTTAAATTAATAGGATTCATTGGTAGTTTTTTCTAAAATTTTTGAAAAAATTCTTAAGTGTTTAACTGCTTTTACTTTTTAAAAGACAGGAATTATATATTAACATATATAACATAATATATGTAATTAATAACAATATGTGATCATAACATTATGATTACTTTGTTCTATTTAAGCACAGAACTCATACTGTACACCAAATTGTAGTCTTTCATCCTAGTCCCAAACTGTAATGATTGTTAACGCTCTTAATGTAATTATGTGTTCTAAATCATCCAGTCATTTCTTTTTCCCTCTACCTTTTAAAAACATGATGCCATAAAAATATAAAGGAGAAAAAAGAGAGAAGAACAGAGGGGGAAAGTTGTGTAATTCTGTTCATCCGTGCCATGAATTTCAACAGCCAAAAGTAAAGGAGACAGAAGTTGGTCACTTTTAGCCTAATAAGTAACTTTATTATTAATTTTTAGAACACAGCTAATTTTCTGTATTCTCTGATTTGGACAGCCTGTGGAGAGTAAGTGGATATCTTCATCATGTGAAATCGTTGCTTTCCGTAAAGCATTGTTGAATCCAGTTACAGCAAGACAATTTCAACGGTTTGTGGCTCTGAAAGGAGATTTATTGGAAAATGGGGTGCTCTTTTGGCAAGAAGTACAAAAATATAAGGTATTACATTAAAAACTGGAGAAAACCACCTCTTTTTGAAGAGGAGATGCATTAACATATCAGATTTCTAACTAATTTTATGGACAAGATTTTGATTAAGGTGTCGCAGATCTTGATGTCTTCACACAAATGTGTCAGTATTGAGGTGTTTATTGTTCTATGTTAGATACATTTAATATTCTACAGTGAAGAGTAACAGCAAGCCCTGAAATGATAGTATTAGGCCTTTCAAGGTGTTCACATGTATTATGATCAAATGAGAACCTTCTTGAAAAGTTTTAACTAATTTTTGCATATCACTTATCTATAAATGTACCATGCACATTTTTTCCTGAAGATATCCATATTCAGTACTTTAACCAAGACCTCTTTACAAGAATTCCTTCTGACTTATTTGCAGCTTTGTTATCAATATCTTTGATATCAAAGATAATGGACTATAGGTAAATAAACCAACAGATACGAGAGAGGATTTTCTATTAGAATGGCCAAATTTGTAACAAAATAAATAAGTGAAAGAACAAGTTTTTAGGTACAAAACAGTTTTCTTTTTCAGGTTTAATTGTTTGATGGAGTCATATAGAATCTTTGCATTGAAGAGGAGGAAAGGACTTTCTAGGCTATATTCTAGACTTGAATACAGGAATGTTGTCCAGAAATACCTAAGAATAGGCATCCAGCTTAAATACTCTCAGATTAGCAGGCTCATTTCTTTGCAGGCAACCTATTTTATCCAATTATAAAAGCTGAGAATAAAAATAAAATGGAAATTTTAGAGGATAATGCTTTTAATTGGCCCATAATCTTAGTATGTATTAGGCAGTGCTAGTACTCTGCAGCATGTATGTTCTATATAGTTAGTAGCTGTGCAATGCAATCTTCTTTCCAGACGTTCTCCAGCATGCCATGAAACTGTTTTCTACTCTTTTCTGTTATCAACAGTTTTTGTACTTTTCTCAATGAAGAAATTTCCTCAGGAAAAAAAAAAGTATTTTAAAATAAGTTTTAAAAAAATCTGTCACAAGTTAAGTAATAATAAAATACTTTTTTGAAAATTAGAAAGGGGGTAGAGTCTGTTCTGCAGGACAGGCAATGATGATGAGTGGGCAGAAGAGTCTGTAAGCTAAAATGAGTATGAGTAAGGCCAGCCCTGCTAGGGCAAGAGGTAATGAGATAAACTGTGCAGAACAAGCTTTTTAAAAAACCATGGTCTCATACACAGTCAACCCTTAACTCTGTGGCTGATTCTCCTTTAAGGCTGCCTTTGGTCCCCATTTAAATATCTTTTCTGTGGTATAGAATGAAGGACAACACTAGGTAGCTGTTAAAAATTATGCTGTAAGGGTAAGTTTGTTCATTTGGTAAGCATATATTGTCCCTAATATGCCAGTCATTGTGCTGATTGTAGGAATAAAAAGGTGGATACAATGCACTGCCTTCCCTCAAGGAAGGAGACGTCCATGAAAACAAATGTCATGAAATAATATTGATTCTGATCCATGTTCTAACTAGGCACAGTTTTGGCACAGAGGAGAGAATGATTCAGGGAGGCTGGTAGGTCAGGGAGATCTCAGCAGAAGGGATGATACTTGAACTGAGTCTTGAGGAAGTTTGCCAGGGGAGAAGCGTCCCACACAGCAGAGTCTTACTGTGCTCGCTTTCATGTGACTTACTGAGTGTTTACTGTCTGCCAGATATTGTCTTAACACTTGTCATGTAATAACTAATTTATTCTTTATCAGAATCCTAGGTCAAAGCTATAATTCTCACCATTTTACAGATGAAGTAGCTAAGGCATAAAAAATTTGAGAAACTCCTGACATCACTCACACAGCTAATCAAGTGGTAGAGCTGGAATTTGAACCAAGCCATTCTATTGCTAAAGCTTGTGCCCTTAACCACTAAATTACGCTCCCTTCCCTGATGATTGTAGTAATATGGAAAGAGATGGCTGCAGTGATCTTACTCAAACATTGTTCTGAATTGTTAAAAATTAGAAAGAACCCAGATGTTTGGCAACAGGACATGGGTTACTCAATTATGATACATCTATACAACAGAATACTCTGTAGCCATTAGAATGTATGCTGTAGGAGAATAATCAATGATGGGAAAAGATATTCATCTCATCGATTTTTCAACACCTAGCTACTAGAGAACAGTATGATTTTAATCTAAAGTATGTTTGTACGTGTGTGCGTGTGTGTGTGTCCGTAGAGAAAAGACTGGAAGAATATATACATCCAGCAAATACTTATTGAGCACATATCAAAGGCCAGGCTAAATCCTGGGGGTGCAACTGTGAACAGTCTTTCCTCTTAGGGCTTACACTGTTGTGGGAGGGACAGACAAGTGATAGACTAGGCAATTATAAGAGTGTGATTAATGCAGTGGTGGAGGAAACACAGGATGCAATGGAACTACCTACAATGGACATCTTTCCTGGACTGAGGGAACGTTTACTAGGGGACATTGCAGTTGACCCTTGAATAACACGGGTTGAAATGTGCAGGTCCACGTATAGTTGGATTTCTAAAAAATAAATACAGACTACAGTACTACACAATCCACTGTTGGTTTAATCCCAGGTTGCAGAATCGCAATTACAGACAGCCAACTCTAGTTACATGTAGATTTTCTACTGCGTGGCAGAGTCTGTGCCCCTAACCCCCATGTTGTTTAAAGGTCAACTGTGTGCTCAAACTGAGACTTTAATGATGGGTGAAAGTTAACTTGGCCAGTGGTATAGTAGGGCAGAACACTTAGGAAAGAATCAAAATTCTCAAAAATTACACTCTCAAAATTAAAACTGCATAACTTCACAAATTTATTTTTATTTCACAAGCCTTGCAGCCCATAATAATAATAAGCCAGCTTGCCAAATAATCTGATACGATAATTTCACTAGTAATGGTAATTTTTGGTAACGTACCAAACATATATGTTATAAATAGGCATTTTCTGAGGGGATACTGAATTGAGTAGAAGATGCTAACTGTTGCCTCAATGTAACATTTATATCAAGATTTTTCACAGATAACTTATTCCAAACTTGTAACTTATGTATGTGAAGTTTTATTTGGTGAGCACTAGAATTTCTCTTTCTTTAATAGTGTCCTTAAGACAGTTATTACAATGCCTGTCATATAGTGAGTACTTAGTAAATGTTGGCTTATTTCTGGCCTAGAATTACAAGTTTCCAAATATGTTTACCTTCTAGTGATTTAGAGAGCAGTGTCTTTGACAGAGAAATACCATGATTCGAGCTAAGCTACCTCTTTATTTTAAAAAACGATAGCCTTACATCTCGGCATAAAACTGGGTCTTTTAAATGTACAATTACTATTGTTAAGTTCTTTAGCTATAAATATGATAATGTAATAAGTTAACTTAAAACAATGTAGATACTAAGAGATGTGTAATACCCCACCTGCCAGCACAGGATTCCCGCTTATGTTGCTAGGCTTTTTGAGCCTAGGTCACCTTGGTGTAGAAGCAGTTATGGTAGAAAAAGCTTTTGCGTCCACATGTAAGTTGAATTAGGTGCCTGTTCTCAGTGCTCTCCCAGGGCTCCGGCTACCTTTACGGACCACTTAGATTAACTATCTCAGATCGGAGTAACGTGTTTTCATGCTTCTCTTCCAATAGATATTGAGCCTTTAAAGAGCAGGTGCTGTGTCTCGGGGCTCAGCTCAGTGTCTGGCATATAGGAGGCATTTAATATAAATGTGTTAACTGAGTCAAAGTAGACACTAAGCTGCTCTTTTGCCAGGAGAAAAAGCAATCAGGATTAAATAAAACCTGTATTTACGTAAGGTACATGCATCAAAGTCTTAGGTTCCTCAAACCTAAGAGAAATAAAAGCTACGATTTCTAAGGTAGTCAGCATGTCCTAGTACCTTCCTGACCTGAAGTTAGAGTGTACATAATAACTGAAGGACATATTGACACATTCTATAAAGTGTTCTAGTAACGCATTAATCATGTATTATTCTGTCTTTCTTCCTTGGTTAGGACTTGTGCCATTCTCATTGTGATGAGTCTGTCATCCACAAGAAGATCATGACTATTATCAACTGTTTTATTAATTCCAGTATTCCACCAGCTTTACAAATTGACATTCCATTAGAGCAAGCCCAGAAGATTATTGAACACAGGAAGGAGTTAGGACCATATGTATTTAGAGAGGCACAGGTAAGAAGTCAGGACATGTGGCTAAACATACTTTAAAACAGATGAACAGTCTAGATATTCTTTTAAAGTTTTTGCATTATTCATATTTTGCAAGGTTCTAATTCTAATGCTGGGATTTATTCTATTTAATTAAAAAAATCTTTGCATATGCCACAGAACATGGAAACTAGTAACTTAATATTTTGTTGATGATAATGTACAGAAAATACCATTATTTAAATACTGTGCTTTGACTTTGCATGGTTATCATTTTTATTTCTAACTTATAAAACTCCAGTTAATTCCTCCTTTCTTTCCCGCCATTCATATTTCCTTTTAAAATATCTGCTATGACAGATGTGTATAAAATATGTATGTCCCAAGATTTGCATATTTTTAAAGATTGGAATATTCACATAGCTCATAAAATAAGTGAGAGGAGATTTAAGTACCCAACCAACATAAAGTACACAAGCTCATGAAAGGAAAGTCGGGCCTGTTAACCTGCTCAAGTTACTTCTTTTTTGGGTAAATAATAGAAAACACTGCTTTGTTGAACATAATTTATTTGCATTTTGAAAAGCCTTTTAGTGATGCTGTTCCTGAAAAATGATTAAGAAAAATAAATTATAATAAGGGTAATAGGGAAGGCTGTGTCATGATTTAAGTGATATGAAACAGAGACTGAGGGTATGATTGCCCTTGAGCATGGAAAAAAAGCCGTTATTCCTTAACATGCATTTGCAAGCCAGCTGTGTTCTAAGTCCTAAAAGGAACTGAAAGTAGACTCACAATCCAAATTATGCATTAAAATAGGCAAAAATATAAAGGAATGATTGAGGATGTGCTAGAGAGAAATAGAGAAAGTATGGTGCCAGAACCGTAGCATCTGTTAATGAAAAGATCACTCAGCCTAGCCTCAGTCTCCTGAAGCCCAGGCCGGGGCTTGCCCGTCTAGAGCGTAGACCTTGAGTCTGACAGTGAATGTCCAGAGCTGCTTACATTGGTAAGTTCTGCCACACTGTCCAGGGATTGCAGCTTGGGAAATTTCCTGGAGTCTCCTAGTTTATGCCTTCTCCCTGGGTTCCCAAACAAAGTCCTAGACATATCTTAAATATGGACTTTGGAGCATCAAAAAACACCTCACCAAATCTATTACTCCTCTGTGCATAAGGAAGCTCAAGGGATGGCCTGCCTCCTGCCTGGGTGTACAAGCCACAGGTCTGGTTGCCATCCTCATGGCTTCCCTCTCCTTCACTCCCTTACCTTTGGTGATCTTCAGTCACTAAAACATATCCAATTGGCTCCTTGTTACCTGTTATTTTATCTACTTTTCTCCAACGCCATGCTGCTACCTCAGTTCACAAGGGAATGTCTTACACTGACTACCAAAATTCCCTGCCTCTAGGCTCTCTTGAAACTATTTAACTCACTGCAGACAGAGCCATCTTTTTCAAAATGTATATTTGATCATGTCACTTCTCTGTTTTCAGTTTCGATTACTCCCCATCATCCTCAGAATGAAGACCATACTCCTTCCTGCATATCTCTCTAACCACGTCGTCCTACCCGCTGCCATCTATCTCCCAGTCTTACTGAAATGTTTCTTCCCTCCAGAGCTTTTTGCAGTATCATCTTCTCTCCCTTATACTTCTGTAATGTCCTGTGTTTGTCCCTGTCAGAACACTTATCACACAAAATTGAAAATGACTATTCTCATGTCTGACTTCCCCATTGGACTATAAGGTCTTTGAGGGCAGGGAGTGTTTCTTATTTACCTTTGTGGCCTGAGTGCCTGGCACAGAATAGACACTTGACACTTTTGAATAAATGAAAGAGTGTGAGAAGAGATCCATCATGACGGAAAGGAATAGATCAAGTTGGAAATGAAAGCGAAGCTGAACAAAAGGGCTGAATAGTAAATTAAAAACTGTTGCCTGTTTTTGCATCCTTATCATTGTAGCCTCCGCCTGCATTCCTAATAGCTTGAAAGGTTTCATCACTCAGCCGTATTTTCACTGACCCTTTTAAATAAAACTACAGCCATTGCCATCTGCTGGCAGCGGGCAAAGTAGCTCTCTATTTATGAAAACATTTCCTTACCCATAGTTAGGTTATCTTTTAAGGTTCTGGAGGTACAGGGCAATTTTCATGAATAACATGTATGTCATTAACCTTAATTGCAACTTTTAGAAGTAGAGCAATTTTATGTTTGCCTTGAAAAATTGTGTCCTAATAGGGTGACTTACTGGAAGGCCTTCTAGATGAAAATAAATATATTTGAGAGCTGGGAATGACTCAGGTTTTGGAGCGGTAACTGAGAAGTTGAGTCAATAGTTGGTAAATAGAGGAGGAGGAGTATTTAACCTTAAGGAGTTCATATGAGAACCACTATGATCCCGTAACATTGGAGCAGGGGGTTACTTAATTAAATGCATGGCAGATAACTGTAAATGAAAAACATTTTTAAAGCCTGCGTTTCATCAAATAAAGTATCTTTAGCTTTTGTGCTTACAATCCCAAGAGGCTATAGAATTCAATAAGAGTGTATTTTAAATTGTATTACAATTACTAATGATATTCATGTACAGAAAGGAAGAGTAATAAAATGTATCAGTTCAGGACTCTGTTGATCACAGCAGCATTTACTTTTTAAAAATTCCACTTTCCCCCTGAAGAGTTGGCTTAGAGCCTAACAGGATGGTTCACTTTTCTCCAGGGCATGAGGTAAAGGCCATTCTTAGCAACAAGATGTTGGACTTCATCTGATGTGGCAAGTCCTACCTTCTTGGAAGCAATGTATGCCTTTGGAACTAATGGAAAAACTTGGCATGGGGATTTGAGCAACAATTCTTATCTCTATAAATATCACAATTAATCACTTAATGTAGAGTGTCCTCATAGAAAGCATTTGTCCAGGATACCACTCTGCTTTTTAAATGTTACTTTTCTTGCTCTTACATAAAAGAGAGATTATATCATTTAAAAGTTACTCAAGATTTATTCTTAGATCTGCAGCTTTGTTTAAGAGCTTTTCCAGAGGCAAAATGGTATTTCCTTTCTCTGAAAGAAGGAAAAGGGGGGTGGAGAGGAGTTCCCCTTGATGAACTGAATATTTGGAATACTTGCATAAAACAACAGAGTGTGTGGCAGATCAACTAGTATATGTTTTAAAAGAAAACATAAATTTCTTATTTAGAAAGACCTAATGGATTCTTTATTAATACAATCAATTGGTTAGAGAAGCATAAAGAATAAAGTGACTTTTAAGTGTATTTAAGTGTATTTTTTTTTTGAAAGAAAGACTTCTCGTTGGTAGTAAAAAACATTGATGATAAGCATGTGCTGAGCTAAACTATACCAAGATGTCTGGAGACAATAAGTTGGAGGAAACATGCTGTATATTAAAGATAGAATAGTTAATCCATTATTATGGTGAATTAGAGTTTAAATTGGTACATTTGTATAAAATTGTAATCTGAGACATGCTTTGTTTTTTATACAGATGACAATTTTTGGGGTTCTGTTTAAATATTGGCCTCAGTTTTGTGCGTTTAGGAAGAACTTAACTGATGAAAAAATTATGAGTGTTTTGGAGAGAAGACAAGAATATAGTAAGCAGAAAAAAAAATCAGCAGTCACAGAAGATGAAAAATCTGCAAAGGTGAGACAAGAATCATTTTGGGTTTAATCAGACCTTTAAAAGGTATGTGATATGTGTGAATTTAAAGAATCTGGATTGGGCAAAAAGACAGAGAAGTTATAGAATACAGATTTTAGTGGCTTTATGCTTTCAATCAGAGATTTCAGACTTGTTTTTGAACTTTTAAAAATTATCTCAAATGTCATCTCTTCTATGGGAAGGCTTCCTGGACCCTCCTAGCACAGCAGCTCACATCTGCTGTAAAAGCAGTCCTGCCTCTGTTGGAGAACACTTTATATTGTCTTGTGAGTAAGTTTTTGCATCTGTCTTTCTTGCTGGACTGAGATCCTCAGAGATACTCTTAACACTTTAACCATTGTCCGGTTCATGATCAATTATTAATCATTGTTTACTGAATAAGAGAATGAATGAAAAAATATTTTGTACTGTGGGCAGCATTTTCAATATTAAAATTACAGAGTGATATATTAACTGTGAAACTTACAAATGTAAGTCATAAATTGTCCAGCCTGCCTATTTGTCTGTTAATCTGTCCATCCATTCATCCATCCATTCATCTAGCTCTCTTTATGTTTATCTGTTTTCTTTGACTTGAAAAGGATTAACAAGTAATATATTTAATCCTATTCACAAATTTATTCCTATTCTGTTTTTTAAAGGAAATTTAAAAGAAACAAAAGTAATATAATGAACACCCCAATTTGCACAGGTCAAAATAACTTATTTTCTCACAGTTCTGGAGACTAGAAGTCCCAGATCCAGGTGCCAGCTGATTCGATTCTTGGTGAGACCTCTCTTCCTGGCTTGTAGACAGCCACCTTCTTGTGTCCTTGCTAGTTGAGGAGGGATGGAGATCTCTCTCTCTCTTCCTCTTCATATAAAGCCACAATTCCTTTGGATTAGCACCCCACCCTTATGACGTCATTTAACCTTAAAAATCTCTTAAAGACTGTATCTCATGGTACAGTCTCACTGGAAGTTAGGGCATCAATATATGAATATGGGGAGACTGAATTCACTCCATAGCATATATTATGCTTTCTACATCTTGCTTTTAAATTCATTTTGTCTTTTAATTCTACTGCACTACTTAGATCTAGTTTATTCAGTTTTATTGCTGCATTTCCATCATATGAATAAATACACTATTTTTATTTAACTATTTCTTTATTGTTGGATTTTTTTTTCCAATTTTCACCATTACAAACAGCACTGCAGGCAACGTTCCTGTAAATGTCTCCATATTCACTTGTATAAAAATGTTCTGGAATGACTGAGTAGTAGAGTATGTACGTGTGTCAGTCTATATTTCTACCAGTGGTATATGAGAATACTGCTTCTCCCCATTTAGTATGTTCAGACTTGGAAATTTTTGCCAATGTGTTGATGACAAACAGTATGTCATCATGCTAATGCATTTATTTACATTCACCTAATTATTGGTAAAATGGAACAACTTTTCAAATGTTATTTGGATATTTTGATCAGGATTGTAATAAACCTATAGATCAGTTTGAGAATTGACATTATAACAATATTGTGTCTTCTAGTCCATGAACACAGTTTATCTCTATTAAGTTCTTCTCTAATTTCTCTCATTAATGATTTGTCATTTTCAATGACAGGTCTTGAATGTATTTTATGAAGTGTATTCCCAAGTATTTCATATTCAAAATATTGCTATTGTTATTTTTTAAATTTCCAATTCCAGGTGATTTTTTTTAGAAAAAACTTTATTTTGAAATAATTAACATTCACAAGAAGTTGCAAAGATGGTACAGAAGTCCCACTTTCCCTTCACCTAGTTTCCCCCAGGGGCTACATCTTACGTGAACTATATACAATAGTAAATCAGGAAACTGACATTGGTACAAGGTGTGTGTATAGTTCCGTGCCACTTTGTCACATGTGTAGGTTCAAGTAGCCAACACTACGTCCAAGATGCACCACAAAGTTCTCCCTTGTGACTACAAGTCATATCCACCCAATTATCCCTAATGTCTTGCAGCCACACGTCTGTTCCCTATTTATGTAATTTTGTCATTTTGAGAACGTTATATAAATGGAGTCATATAATATGTGACTTTCTGAGATTGGCATTTTTCACTCAACATAAATGCCCTTTAGATCCATCCACACTGTTGTGTATACACATAGTTCGTCCTCTTTATTGGGTCTGTTGTATTTGCCCATACCTTTGCTCTTTCCATTTTTCTTCCTTTTTGATGTTCCAAGATTTATTATTTTATTCTTTCTTTTCCCTACAAGTAAGGTATTGTTTCTCACTTCTTCCAAGATTTTTCCTTTGTTTCTAGTTTTCATAATTTTGATTATAATGTATCTTCTGTGGTATTTTGGGGAGTTGATTCTGTTTGAGGATTATTTGGGTCCTTGAGTCTGTAGGTTTATATCTTTTGCCAAGATTGGATGAGGGGAATTTACATTCATAGTATATTTATATTCATAGTGTGTATATTCATTGTGTGTGTGTGTGTGTATATATATATATATATATATATATGTGTGTGTGTGTGTGTGTGTGTGTATATATATATATATGTGTGTATACATGCACTTTATTTCTGATCCATATTCATAATCCCATGGGCACCTTATAGCTTCATTTCTGAGAGATTTTGGTTTTTTCTTCAATTTTTTTAAGTTCAGTAAACTGTCAGTTTTACATTTTCCTTTTTAAAATTTTTTTTGTCTGTTTCTGTCCTCAGCTTCTGTATTTATGATTTGGAGTATTATTTTATATATGCAAGTATTTTTGTAGGAATATTTTATCTATTTTGGGATCCTACGTTAGAGTTTTCCTCTGATTCATGATTGGATTTCTTAGAGAGTACTGTTATCAACTAAAGTGTTGGAGTTCTCATTTTCTTTTTTGTTCTTATAATGGTTTTATATGGCCATCACCTGCCGTTTTCTGCTCATTTTGAACTGTCATATTTTCTTCAACAACCAATAATAGGGATGTGGAGCAATCAGAACTCTTATACACTGTGAATAGGAGTATAAATTGATAATCACTTCAGAAAACAATTTGACTTTATCCAATAAATTAAAAGATGCACTTAGCCTTCAACTAAGCAAATCTAGGCTTATATGTACGTATATCCTAGAGTAATTCATGAACACATACATCAGGAAATGTGCACATGATTTATAGCAACCGTGTTTTCAATGGCAAAAAGTAGGAAGCTATCCAAATGTCTATTAACAAGGGATTGGAAAAATAAATTCATGTGGTAGAATCCTTTGCTGTGATGAAAAGCAAATAAATCATAACCACAATAATAAGTGTAGATGTATAGCAGGAGTATAATGTTGAGTGGAAAAGTTGCAAAGGAATAGAAGCAGTAACCTCTACTTATATAAAGTAAAAATTCATGCAGAACTAATTAATACAAATATGGTAGACTATAAATAAGCAAAAGTAATGAGAAACACAAAATCCCGTATAGCCATTACCTTTGTGGTTGAGTGGAGTTAAATGATGGGATTGAGGAATGATACAAAGTGATACTGCACTTCTTAAGCTTTGGTGGTAATGTTACTATTCATATCTGATGTGAGTGTTACAAATATTTTGTGTTTAATATTTAATAACATTTCTATATGAATGATGCTACAAAAAATTATCAGATTTTCAGAAGCTACTCTTTGGTTGTTTTCTATCATCTGGAGGTTGATAAAAATCCTCACATTTAATTTCTCCAGGCCCTTGAGGCAAGTCCATATCCAGCTGAGCTGTATGAATGTGATCCTAAGTTGGTAGCCTCAGGAAGGTTTAAAGGGCTGATTGAGGGAGGAAAAAAATAGAATGTTGTCTAACTTATGTACACTAGGAGCTCTGTTCTGATTCCACCTGTGGCACATGAATAACTTCACCAACCAGATGTCTCTTGTGACTCTGCTGCATTTTCTACTAATGTGGCCTAAATAGTGTCTCAAAAGAACTTCCCATCCTAGTCCTTTTCTTCCTTCTTTCACCAGACTTTTATTAATTATCTACTACATAGAGTTTTATGGATCATCTGTTCATATTGATCCCTGCTACATAAGCTAGGGATATGAATATAATTTACCTATTGTGTAAGGGTAGGTAAACACACATATACACTTAACTGGAAATGGTATAAACAAACAACTGAAACCACAGAAAATGAGCAATTAATTATTTGTGGGGAATGGTAAAGGATCTCAAAGGAAAGGTAAATTCGAGTTAGTCTTAAAAAGTAGGATTTTAGTGAATGATTTTAAATGCATACTTATTGAATAAAGAATATAGGTTAGACTTAAATATGACATGTGAAGCATAATGAATATCATAAAGTAAATATTAGTTATTATCTTATTTATTGTAACAATAACTGTCCCTTACAACAAAAATACTAATGTCAATTATATCCTTCATCTATTATTCTTATAAAGGAATCAAATGGAGCTAGGTAATCTGAAGAAAATTATGACAGGAGAAAGAATGTCATGAAAAGCTTTCATATAGTTTAATGTCAAGTACTTAAAATGAACAGTGGCAAATTCATTAAACAAGGATCATAATAAGTTAACTAAATCTTTTAAATTGTAAATGGCAAAAAATAAACAAGGTTAAAAGACAAATTAGGAAAATATATGATATTTCAAAAAATTTATGATATAAGTTATAAAAATAAAATATAAAAGGTAAATACTCTAAACAGAAGGTAGGGCAAAGGGCATTAACATACAATTCACAAAAGAAATACAAATGATTAAAAGCATTAAAAGATGTTCAACCTCACTGATAACCAAAGACATGCAGAGTGGCAGAAAAAAAAAATCCAGTGTTGGTTGAGGGTATGAGAAAAAGGCCTACAAATTCATGCATTATTGGAGGAAGTATAAAAATGATACTCAGTTTCTGGAGGGCAGTTTGAGAACTTATATTGTTTAAAATATTCATTCTTTTTAAACTAGCAAATACACTTCTAGAAATTTATTGTAAAGGAGAGAATCAAAAAAGTACACAAAGATGTGTACATAGCATTATTTGTAATAGCAAAATTTTAAGTGACCTAAATTTCTAATAGCAGGCAGTGGTTAAATTATCTGTGGTACACTCCTTTACTAGAATATTATTCACTTATTGAAATGATAATGTAGTTTATTCTTTTATCATTCAACAAATATTTGTGTGCATAAGACTGTTCATCCATAGAAAATAATAATTTAATTTATTCATTTCATCATCCATCAAATATTTGAGTATATACTATGTGTTCTACTGTAGGCATACTTGGTATATGATACAAAGACCATGCCCTTACATTCTTATTCTATATTTATTCACAGAGAAATGTTTTCACAATATTTTGCATGAAAAAGTAGGTTTTAAAGGAGCACATATAGTGTAATACCATGTGTATGAAATTTATGTAATAAAATAAACATATTAAAATTATAGATTATATCTAAGCATCTCTCTAGTGAGAAGTTTGGATGAATGTTTGTAGTGGTTTTTCTTAGAAACTAGAATTTGGGGGTGATTTTTACATTCTACGTCATAATTTCATTTATTTTGTAATATTTTTATACTAGTATGAAATAAAATTAAAGATCATAACAGTAGATTACGTTATATTAGTGATATTGGTGAAATCTCAGGTATGGGGCTCACCACAAAATATTTTTTACATGATATGACTTCTGAACTGTAAGTTTATATTAATATAGCATTTTTCCCTTTTGGGGAATAATTTAACTCAGTATAATTACAGGATGGAATCAAACAGTATCCGAGTACTTCAGGATCTGCTATCAAAACAGCCACTTTAGGCAGTGACCCAGGTTTAGGCCTGCAAGCGTACGGCCGACAGGTAAGCAGGAAAGATGCCACAGATAACATTTCTTCTACAGAGCACTGGACAGCAGGGTGCAGTAACCCAGTCATTTTATAGTAGCAGAGGTGTGTTTGGAAATGAGGCTAAAGAGAGAAAATGGCCTCTTGAATAAATAGTTCTGGGGAAACTGGACAACTTCATGCAAAAGAGTCAGACTGGGCTACTTTCTCACACCATATGCATAAACAAACTCAAAATTATCAAAAACTTAACTATAAGACCTGAATACATAAAACTGCTAGAATACATAGGCAGTACGTTCTTTGACATCTGTCGTAGTAAAAATTTTGGGTAGCTCTCCTTAGGCAAGGGAAACAAAGGCAAAAATAACCAAATGGCACTACATCAGACTTTTTTTTTTTGTTTCGAATTAAGCTTTTGCACAGGGAAGGAAACTATCAACAAAATGAAGAGGCTGCCTACTGAACTGGAGAAGATATTTGTAAACAATGTATCTGAAGGGGTAATATCCAAAACATACAAAGAACTCATACAACTCTACATCAAAAAAGTAAACAACCCAAGTAAAAAGGGACAGAGGACCTGTATAGACTTTTTTTTCAAAGAACACATATAGATGGTGAACAGGCACATGAAAAGATGCTCAACATCACTCATCATCAGAAAATGCAAATATAAACCACAAGGAGATATCACCTCACACCTGTCTGATGGTTATTATATAAAAAAAAAAAACAACAAATAACAAGTGTTGGCAAGGATATGGAGAAGGAAACTCTCATGCACTACTGGTGGGAATGTAAATTGGTGTAACTACTATGGAAAACAGTATGAAGACCCCTCAAAAAATTAAAACTAGAACTACCATACAAGTGGAATCCAGCAATTCCACTTGTAGGTATTTATCCTAAGAAAACAAAAACACTAATTCTAAAAGATAGATGCACTCCTGTGTTCATTGCAGAATTATTTACAATAGCCAAGACTTGGAATCAACCTAAATGCCCATCAATAGATGAATGGATAAAGAAGATGTAGTATATACACAATGGAATATTACTCAACCATAAAAAGAATGAAGTCTTGCTTTTGTGACATATGAATGGACCTAGAGGGTATTAAGCTAAGTGAAATAAGTCAGGCAGAGAAAGACAAATATTGCATGGTTTCACTTATACGTGGAATCTAAAAAACGAAACAAATGAACAAACAGAACCAAACGGATACAGAGTCGTGGACACAGAAGAAACAGGTAGTTGCCAGAGGGGTTGGTGTTGGTGGGAGGAGAGAAATGAGTGAGGGAGAGTGGGAGGTGCAAACTTTCAGTTACACAATAAACCAGTCACAGGTTTATTGTGTGGGGCACATAGTCAGTAGTTGGGCGATACCTCTGTGTGGTGACAGATGTTAACTAGATTTATCATCATGATCATTTTGAAATGTATAGAAATATCAAAAACTACCAATGAAATACCAAATGTATAGAAATACCCAAAACTAACATGGTGTTGTAGGTTAATTATACTTCAGAAATGAAGAAGAAAACAAACAAATTCGTAGAAAAAGAAATCATATTTGTGGCTACCAGAGGTGGAGGATGAAAGGAAGGTGAATTGGATGAAGGTAGTCAAAAATATAAATCTTCAGTTATAAGATACATAAGTACTAGGTGTGTAATGTACAACATGATAAAATTGACACTGCTGTATGTTATAAATGAAAGTTAAGAGAGTAAATCCTGAGTTCTCATCATAAGAAAAAATATTTTTTATATTTCTTTGATGTTTTATCTATGAGTGATAAGTGTTTATTAAACCTCTTGTGATCATTTCATGATGTGAGTCACATCATTATGTTGTACACCTTTAACTTAAACAGTGCTATATGTCAATTATATCTCAATAAAACTAGAAGAAAAATTAAATTATTAAAAATTTGGGTCAAGGCTATAGAAAACTACCTTTACGTTATCATAAATATATGTACATAAATGTAGACCAATAACAATTTGTGGCATCCAGTTAAAAGTTTAAATGGGCAAGTTCTGTTTGTGAAAATTCATATAATTATAAATTTATCACCTGTGTTTTTCTTTGTATGTGTTATTCTACAATAAAAGGTTTAAATAAAGGGGATGATAGAAGCTATCTTACCTTCAGTTTACTTCCTAGGGCAAATATTTCCAAATTAACTTTGAAAATTATTTTTCTAGCCAACCTGGTGCTACTCGAAGTACATAGAAGCTTTAGAACAGGAAAGGATTCTTCTTAAAGTTCAAGAAGAACTAGAAAGAAAGTTGTTTGCAGGTAGTTTTTGCTTTTTCCTTACAGAGTTGCTTTGTTATCTTCTATCATGGGTTCAGTTCAGAGGACTTGACTGATGGTTACTTCACTGTTTTCCTTATTTCTCTCTCTTATTTTTTCTGCAGCCACGCCATCTTTTACAACTTTCAAGTCTACTGCTTCCAATATGTCTCTGAAAAAGACCATATCTTCTCACAACATCCAGAGTGAGTTTCAAGTGCTAAGTCTATCTTCGGTTCTTTCTTTCTTATTGTTAGAGCTTCATCTCTTACCTCACCGTCTGGAATATAGAGGGCAGGAAGGGATGACGGACAACTCCCTCCCAACTGCTCTGATCCACACATTAGGAGAATTCCGTGTGTGTGTGTGCGTGTGTGTGTCCTGTCTCTCTGTTTTTCCTCCTCTGCTGGAGAGGAAGGACTAAGCCTATACCCAACCCTTTGCCCCATTCCCAGAGTGACAGCACTCATGGGAGCTGCTGTAGGTACAAGGTAAGTAAGAGACTGAATTGATCACTCCCATCCATGTCCCGCTGACTCACACACTGATGCCCATGCACACCTGCACAGAGCGCACACGCAAAGCACACATACACATAGTTAGACTCCCCACCAACAAGTTGGTGGGTAGGAGCACCTTGCCTGCCTTCTGAACACAGCCTCCTGAGTAGGAAGGCCTCTGGGGAATGACCATTTATTGCTTCTATTTACTTCTTATCTAGTCTTCTCTTCCACAGAGAATATTTATGGAAGATTGGGCTCTTGCTCAGTTTCCCAAGTTCTCCCAAGCTGAATTTTTCTAAGTTCCATTTTCCCAAGATAGGAACATAAGAAGGGACTGAAAATAAAGAACCAAAACTCAAGCTGGAGTCCATCTCACACAGATACTGATGAGGTTATACAGTTTCGATCAGATACTAATGTTAGAGTTTAGCAATGCCCTTGCAAAGTAGCGCAGGGGTATAACCTGTGTAACGCATTGACCCAGTACTTAGAACACCCAGTAGAAGTCCCTATTCTCTTACCTTCCATCTCGCAGCTTAGATTTTCGTTTCTTAAAATCCATAGTTTTCTGGTTCTTGGGAGGGTTTGATGAGCAGGCCTGTATGTTCTTAGCCTGCTCATCTTTTTTCTCTTCTGATTTGCCCTTGCCTCTGCACCCGCTGCCAGTTCCCCTACCCTTGAGACCAACCTCACAGTGCCTCTGGCACGTAGGGTGTGCTGACATGTGTTAACTTTTTTGATCCTTGTTACAACTCTCTAAGTTTTTGTTTTTGTTGTTTTGGGTTTAAATTTTTTGTAGCTGTTTATGTTTCAATCATTTCTCCTTTTTTTTTTTTTTTGCAGGAATTCTTTAAACCAAATTTAACTAACAATGGAAGCTCAAATGCTTTTTGACAGTCTGCTTTAGAGCAAGCCTATCATCTAAATAAAGTTTGGCTTGTTTTACTTCCACAGTTCAAAACTTACAGCTACTCTGTACACATGACATACAAGACTATAAAAAATTTTTAAACTTATTTAGAATAAAACAACTTCTATCTAGGTTAGAAGAATCAAAATGTTTCATTTATCACAGACCTTAAGGAGCTATAAATGTTTTGCTCCTCAAGTAGTCTTTCAACAAATGTTTCTTGAGTATTCACTGTACAGTTGACCCTTTCACAACACAGGTTTGAACTACGCAGGTCCACTTATATACAGATATTTTTCAGTAGTAAATACTACAGTACTATAAGATCTGTGTATGATGAACCCACAGATACGGAACTGCACACATGGAGGAACCTTCAGTACAGGGGCCTACTATAAGTTATATGCAGATTTTCAACATTGCAGAGGGTCAGTACCCCTACCCTCCATATTGTTCATTGATATATTCAGCAAGTGGTCAGGGGAACAATATTGCTAGCAATAAATTGACCCAAAACATAAAGGGAAGACCCTTCCCCACTTTATCCCTATCCCTATACACAATTCTAAAAAAAAACCCCATTTATTAAAGCAGTGGTTCTCAAACCTTAGTGTGCATCAGACTCAGTGTAACATTTGCTAGAAATGCAGATTCCTGGGCTCACCCTCTGAGAGGCTGATTCAGTAGTTCTTGGACAGGACCCAGGAATCTCCCTCTTTAACAGACATCCTCATTGTCTCTGTGATACAGGTGTTCCACAGTCCACTCTGACGTAAACTGTTAGGGTAGTAAGAGAAGAGCTTTAAAAGGTAAAAGCTCTCTTATTAACTGGAGTTACACTTGTAGCAGAGAGAAACCCAGACACGCATCCTCCTGTCCTCTTCCTGGAGGCAAAGGAGAATGTGTGAGAAATGATCTGGGGGGTGAAGCTTCACCATCCGTAGGCCCTGGGACTCAGAAGCTGTGACCTGGAGTAGCGGCTTGGAGGCGCTGGACTTACACTCTATTACGATCCCAGAAAGTATTTTCAAGTAGAAACTGCCATTCCTAATTCTCTAAAGAGTTGGACATTTTAAAACGGGAAAGCATCAGGAGGCACACATCAGAGATCATTTTTTCCCTAACACAGTGGTTTTTGGACACTTTTTTTTTAAACATTGGAACCCTGTAGTTCCCTCTGCTCTCACACTCCTCTAGACCCCATATTGGCCAAGGCGTTTGTATCTGTTTTCCATTCATTGCCCTTGTCTTCTTTTTTTTTTTTTTAAATTCCATTCCTTTTCTGCCTTCTTTTGATTTTAAATTGAGCATTTTATGTGATTCCATTTTCTCTCTTAGCATATCAATTATACTTCTTTTTAAAATTTTCTTGTTGTTATTTGAATACTAGCATCTGACATAGAACATCTAGACAATAGATGTTTATTAAATATTTGCTGGAAAAATGAAGGAAATATCTCCACTCTAAAATCTTCAAAAGGTAAAAAGTATTGCTCATCTAAGAATGTCAGTATAATGCTATTCACAAAAATTTTCCACTTGTGTTATTGTAATGATAAATGCCCAGTACTATGGTTATTTTATACCATTTTTCATATTTATGAAAATAGACCAATGTGTCATCGTGTCTTTCAGAGAAAAAATTAACACATATTAAATCACATTCAATCACTTAAATCACTTTCAGCCTGAGTTTCTCAACCTTGGCACTATTGACATTTTTGGCAGCTAATTTTTTTTGTTGTGAAGGGCTGTCCTATACAATGTAGAATGTTTAACAATATCCCTGGCTTCTACTCACTGTATGCTGGTAGCCCCTCCGTAGCTGTGACAACTGACAGCATCTCCAGACATTGCCAAATCATCCCTAATTGAGAACTACTTTAGACGTTGGAACATTTTTGCATTTTACTTTTTGAAATCTCTAATTACAATGGAATCTTCAGATTCTAGTTCCCCAGCATATCATTTTTTAAAAGTATAACGCCTGTTAGCTCCATTATGCTACCAACAGCGTCTTCTAACTGATGACAGCTTGTTTGTTTCAGTGAGTAGCTGTATTACAGCCACTTGAATAATTTCTCCTTTTACATCATCTTTGAAAGTAAAATGCATAAAGGAGATGCTCAGCCAATGTTTGTTGAATTAATAACACACAAATTCCTTAGATTTAATGTAACATACACTATATTTTAGGTAATCTTAAAAGTGCCCTTAAATCTGTCTTGGCTTTGTACAAATAAATAAATAAATTCTAACTGTGCTATACATGTTTGCATCTAATGTGCTTCTTGACTTTATGAGTTCTCATAAAGGAAAAACAGTTTACTTTTCGAAGCCTTAGGTTTTAAAAACACACAAATTATTCCATATACTATGTCAGCTTACATCCTTCAAAACATGCGAAAATTGAGCTTATACTTTGTTTACATTATTGTTTTGAGTGAACAGTTTGAAATAAATACAATAGTGAAATAATCCAAAAGTAATTTGGCCAATTGGCTCAGATTCAGCTTGTGTATATTATTTTTTAATAAACAAATTTAGTGTTAAAGAGATAACCTAATTCATGCTGTATTTGTTTAAATATGTATCTTTATCATTTGTTATATAGTTGAAAATTATAGAACATTATCTGTGAATAATTTTTTTAATTGACATTTTCTTTTTAAAATTACAATAACCTTTCTACTTCAAAAATATCTCAGTTGGTATATATCCAAAGATTGAGGAAAATTTGGTTCTTTTGGTTCTAATTTTGGATCAATTACTATCTTTCTGATTTGGAGTCATTAATTTTACCTCTTTGAATCTCAGTTTACTTACATATAAGAAACAAAGGATCATTTTTCTAGCACTAATATTCTGTGATTCTATAAGTTGATATTAGAACTTTTTAATTTATAACTGCAGATAGAGTTTTGGTGTATTCCTCAATGTGCAGTTATTTTAAATTAGAGCCTTAGATCGAAAGATGAAGGGGAAGGGTTCAAGATGGCAATGTAGGAAGATCCTGAACTCACCTTCTGACACAGAAAACAGATCTACAACTACATATGGAATAATTCCCTCAGAAACGGACCAGAAAACTAGATGAACAGAGCCTCTGCAACAAAGAGTTAAAAGACAGCAGCAAGACCAATAGGAGAGGCAGGGACAGACTCAGCAAGGAAAAACCCACATGCCAGATGCAGCAGTCCACAACTGCGAGGGATCACAAACGTATGGGTCTTTTTTCCTGAGGAATATCCATGTCAGGCGCCCCAACCTCTAGATCCTGCATAGGAGAGACAAGCCCCAAACCACCTGGCTTTGAAAACCAATGGGAAATATACCTAGGAAAACTACAGAACTACAGGAAACAGAAAACCTGGTCTTAAAGAGCTTGTGCATAGACTCACTTGACCTGAAAATCAGCACAAAAACACCAGATGGAAAAGTGTATGGACCATGGGTGAGAAGGATCTGTGTACTAATCTTGAAGCATCTGACAGAGAGGCAAAAATCAGTAGGACGCTCCCTGGGGATTGATTGATTAATGCACGCTCCCATTAATGCAATCTTAGGCTACCTTGCTAATACTAGTGGTGGTGGGCGCCGTTTTGGAATTCTCCAACTAGACTGTTAGTGTCAGTAGGAATGCCCTGCTGATAGCCCTGCCTACCCTTATGTTCCAGCTGAGCCTCACAGCTGGCTGGGCAATAGTGCCACCCAGCACTGCTCTACAGCAGCCACAGCCTTGTCATAACAGGAGGGCACATGCAATCTACATTGGGGACAACCCTTAGTGCCTGGCAGGATTGCACTTGTGAGCCCAACAGGACATCTTCTAAATAAGGCCACTTCTTCAAGACTGGAAGGCATAGCTGAATACCTAACACATGAAAGCAAACAGAGAACAGGCAAAATTAGAAGACAGAGGAATATATTCCAATTGAAGAAATAAGACAAAACCTTAGGAAAAGCACTAAATGAAATGAAAATAAGCAATCTATCTGATAAAGATTTTAAAAATAATGTTCATAAAGATACTTACTGAGGGGGAGTGTGGCCATGGAATGCAAGCCTACCTCAGGAAACAACAAAGTGTCAATTAGCCTAACCTTACACCTAAAGGAACTAAAAAATGAATAGATAAAACCCAAGGTTAGTATAAGGAAAGAAATAATAAATATGAGAGCAGAAATAAATGAAATAGGGATTTTAAAAAACTATAGGAAAGATTGATGAAATTAAGAGCTGATTCTTTGAAAAGGAAAACAAAATTGAAAAACTTCTAGCTAGATTAACCAAGAAAAAGGAGAGAGAATTTAAATAAATTTAGAGATGGAAGAGAAGTTGCAACTGACACTGCAGAAGTATAAGGGATCATAAGAGACTACTGCAAACAAGTATGTGCCAAAAAATTGAATAACCTAAAAGAAATGGATAAGTTCCTATAGATGTACAATCTTCCAAGACTCAATCAAGAAGAAATAGAAAATGTGAATACATCAGTTACTAGTAAGGAGATTGAAACAGTAATAAAAATTCTCCTAACAAAGCCCAGGACCAGATGGCTTCAAGGGGGAATTCTGCAAAACACTCAAAGAAGAGTTAGTACCTATCCTCAAACTATTCCAAAAAAAAAAAAAAAAAAAAAGAGGAAGGAACACTTCCAAATACATTTTATGAAGCCAGCATTACCCTGATATCAATGACAAGAACAACCACAAAAAAAAGAAAGTCACAAGCCAATATCCTTGATGAACATAGATGCAAAAATCCTCAGCAAAATATTAGCAAACCAACTCCAACAATACAGTAAAAAGATAATACACCCTGATCAAGTGAGATTTATTTTAGGGATGCAAGGATGACTCAACCTCTGCAAGTCAATCAACATGATACATCACATTAACAAAATGAAGAATAAAAATCGTATCATCTCAGTAGATGCAGAAAAAAACATTTGATAAAATTCAACTTCCATTTATGATTAAAAAAAACACTCAACAAAGTGGGTATAGAGGGAGCATACTAAAGCATAATAAAGACCATATATGACACATCCACAGGCAACATACTCAACAGTGAAAAGCCGAAAGCATTTCCTCTAAGATCAGGACCAGATCAGGACCAAGACAAGGATACCCCCATCACCACTCTTACTCAACATAGTATTGGAAGTTATAGCTATAGCAGTTAGGTAAGAAAAATAAATAAAGGAATCCAAATTGGAAAGGAAGAAGCAAAACTATCACTCTTTACCAATTGCATGATACTATATATAGAAAACCCTAAACAGTCCACCAAAAAAAAGTTGTAACTAATGAATTTCAGTAAAGTCACAGGATACAAAATATACAGAAATCTGTGATCTTTCCATAAACTAATAACTTGCAGAAAGAGAAATTAAAAAACAATCCCATTTACAATTGGCATCAAAAATAATAAAATACCTGGGAATAAATTTAACCAACCAGGTAAAATACTTATTCACTGACAACTAGAAGACAATGATGAAAGAAATTGAAGAAGACAAATAAATGAAAAGGTATTCTGTGTTCATGGATTAGAAGAATTAATATTGTGAAAATGTCCATATTACCTAAAGCAATCTACAGATTCAGTATAATCCCTATCAAAATTCCAGTGGCATATTTCGCAGAACTAGAACAAATAATTCTAAAATTTGTATAGAACCGTAAAAGACCCAAATAACCAAAACAATCTTGAGACTGAAGAACAAAACAGGAGACATCATACTCCCTGATTTCAAGCTCTCCTATAAAGCTACAGCAATCAAAACATGTACTGGCCAAAAAACAGACACACAGATCAATGGAACAGAATAGAGAGCCCAGAAATAGACCCATACATATATGGACAATTAATTTACAACAAGGAAAGCAAGAATATACAATGGAGAAACGACAGCCTTTTAAACAAATAATGTTGGGAAGTAAGAAAAAAAAGGAACAATAGTGTTGGGAAAACTGGATCACTTTCTTACACCATATACAAAAATTAACTCAAAATGAATTAAAATCTTGAATGTAAGACCTGATACCATAAAATTCGGAGAAGAAAACATAGGTAATATCTTCATTGACAGAGATCTTAGCAATGTTTTTGTGGACCTGACTCCACAATCTACTTAATGAGAAAAGATATTTGCAAATCATATATTTGATAAGGGGTTAATAACCAAAATATGTAAAGAATCCATTAAAAAATCTAAAACTAGACTTACCATATGATCTAGCAATCCAACTCCTGGACATACATCCAGAGAAAACTAATTTGAAAAGACACATGCACCCAAATTTTCATAGCAGCACTGTTTACAATAGCCAAGACATGGAAACAATCTAAATGTCCATCAACAGATGACTGGATAATGAAGATGTGGTATATATATATATATGTATATATATATATATATATATATATATATATATATATATATATATATATATATATATATATATACAATGGAATATTAACTCAGCCACACACACAAAAAATAATGCCATTCACAGCAACATGGGACCTAGAAATTATCATATTGAATGAAGTAAGTCAGACAGAAAAAGACAAATATATGATACCACTTATATGTGGAATCTGAAAAAAAAAAAGATACAAATTCTATTTGCAAACCAAAACCAGATTTACGGACATAGAAAACAAACTATAGTTACCAAAGGGAATGGGCAGGGAGGGATAAATTGGGTTGAGGATTAACAGACACACATTACTATGTATAAGACAGATAAACAACAAGGACCTACTGTATACCACAGTGAACTATATTCAACTTCTCGTAATAACATGTAATGGAAAAGAATCTGAAAAGAAAGAATATATATGTATGTATAAGTGAATCACTTTGCTGTACATGTGATGCTAACATTGTAAATCAAGTGCACTGCAATAAAAAATTTTTTAAAAACTAAGTTGATTCACTAAGGAATTATTCACAACTTTTGCATGGATAATGCTACAATGGTTATGTTCAAAAAGTTATATTTTGTAGATACTGAAATATTGGTGAATGAAATGATATGATGTCTGATTTTTGGCTTTGACATGAAGCTGGATATTGGGAGTTCATCATATTATTCTCATTGCTTTTTATAAATTGGAAAATAGCCAGAGTAAAACTATTTTAAAAGCCAAAACAAACAAACTGTAGACATTTTTCTAAGGAAGACATACAGATAACCAACAGGCACATGGAAGGATGTTCAACATTACTAATTATTAGGGAAATGCAAATCAAAACCACAATGAGATATTACCTCACATCATTTAGAATGGCTATTATCAAAAAGACAAGAAATAAATGTTGGAGTGGATGTGGAGAAAAGGAACTCTTGTACCCCCTTGGTGGAACTATAAATTGGTGCAGCTACTATGGAAAGCAGTATGGAGATTCCTCCAAAGATTATGAATATAACTACCATATGACTCCACTATTCCACTTCCAGATATAGGGAAAGACAGATACCATATGAATTTACTCATATGTGGAATCTAAAAAAAAAAAATTGAGCAAACAAAACAAAAAAATCATAGATACAGAAGACAAATTAGCAGAGGGGAAGGGGGTTACGGTGGGCAAAATGAGTCAAAGGAGACTGCCTATGTGGTAATGGATGGCAACCAGGTTTGTAGTGTATATCAATGTTGAATTATAATTCTGCACACCTGAATCTTACGTAATTTTGTAAAAGATGAAAGTAATTCTATACTGTTTCCTTTCCCAGAGTAAAATACTTAGGGTATAGGCCTGGCCTGAAATAATTACTATTTTAGAAACTTCTTCTTTACTGTAATTATTATAAAACTAATGTATATACTTCATTTTAAAAATTCAACAGTATATGATGTTATTAAGTGGTAACCACCCTTTCAACCCCATTGTGATAGAGATTGCTGTTTCCCAACGTCTGTCCAACTTATGTCTTTTAGTAATGGAATCCCCAAGTTCTAGCTGTGCCCATGAAAGCCTAACTGGAGTTAATTGTCATTTCCAAGTCTACCTTGCAGTTAGATATGGCCATATGACCACTGTCAGGCCAAGGGGTATATAAGCAGAAGTGTGAAATGTCCATTCAAGTTTTTTAAAAATGAAACTGCTTGCCAACCATTTTCTTTTTCCTCTTCCTATAAGCTGGATCACAGTTGCAGTGCTGGCTGACAAGGTCCCACCACATAGCTGGGGCACCTTCCTAAGGAATTGTATAGCCTGGGTCTCTCGGTGACCTCATGAAGAAGAGACACCTTGCTCTGGACTGTTATGTGAGAGAGTTTATTTTTGTGCCTTTTTGTTATAGCAGCTTATACTTTACCTTAACTAATGTAAAAATTGCTATCAAAAGTAGAGTACTGCCATAACAAAAACCTAAATTATGGGACATTGGTTAATCAGTCAGTCTTTGGGCAGAAGGAAACAGATAATTGAAGGCTAGAAAGGTGGTGACCTTTGTAATGTCATGAAAAAATATTTGGTGGACCTGTTACTTCTGATAACTTGGAAGGTAGACCATGTGCTTGCTGTGCCCATAGCTTTCTAAAGGAAGTGGTCCCCCCCCCAAAAATAGAATGTTAGTGTGTGTTTATGTGTTGGCTGTTCCATGTTGATTTTAGCAAGGTACCATGAGCGATATATTATGCTAGAATTAACCCATTTATAAGTAAAAATGAAAGCTAAAGGGAGTCACATTCTCTGACTGTGGCTTACAATTAAACCTGATATAAAATCTGATAATTTGGCTCCTCAAAGCTGGAAAAGTCAACTGCAACTATGCCTCATAAAGCAGAGCCTTTGGTCAGTGCCCTTTTTAAAAACTGTTCATTAAGACTTTTCATCTGAATAGTGGTGGCCCTGTAACAAAGGTCAGAGTAGAGGTGTTGCCTTGCTAATCTAGCCTATTGTTTTAAATGACCTTAAAATGACCACCACTAAAGTAACAAAGAGTGAAATGTGCTGAGCATAGAAGTGAATAAGAGAGTTGGCAGGCTTAAAAACAATGACAAGAAGAAATTTTGACATGGAACCAACTGGTAGTAAATAGACTGAAAGCTTACTAAATTTTGATGGAATTGTATTCTCAAGAAAACCACAAACCTGGCCTGAAAGTGCCTGTAGTTTTTCAGTCTATAAAACAACCACCAGCCCCCAAACTTGCATCATCAGAAAGCAGGCTGTGAAATTTATACAACCTCCAAAGAGGCCTACTTTCCAATGCCAACTTGAGACGTGGCCTACAAGATAATAGATAAGGAAGTTTTTCTCAGAAGGCAAAGTCAGGGGCCCCAGAGGAGTAGGAACAAGAGAATTTCTCCCTCACAGAGTAGAATCAGGCTCTAACAGTGTGTTCATTTGGGCTTCTGTAACAGAACCATTGAGTGGGTGGCCCTTTAAACAACAGAAATTTATTTCTTCCAGTTCTGGAGGCTGAAAAGTCCAAGATCAAGGTGCCAGCAGTTTTAGTGTCTGGTGAGAACCCACTTCTTTGTTCATAGATGACTGTCTTCTTGCTGGGTGCGCACGTGGTGGAAAGGAGGCGGGAGCTCCTTTGGGTCTGTTTTATGAAGCACTGATCCCATTCATTTGGACTCTCCCCTCATGACCTAATAACCTCCCAAAGGCCGTCACACTGTACCATCACACTGGAAATTTCAGTTATGAATTTCAGCGTATGAATTTCAGTTCATTGCACAAGGTATTTTCACAATTCTAGCCAAGATGATGAATTCTGATTAGTATGTATTGTCCTTTCAAGCCATCATGTTGTATTGTTTCTTTTCTCTGCCATTGTTTCTATGTCAGTATGGTCCCATCAGCTTTTTACCTTATAGTGTCAAAACCTCTGTCCCCTGATGAATTCCTTTCTGATCCTCAATACTGTGATATGTTTATTCTCATGTGCTATCATGTAGGATTTTCAGAAGGAGGTGTTAGAAAGTATATACTTAGTTTTGACATATCAAATTTGGTGTCTTTAGCAACTTTTTAAAAATTACTTAATTCCTAAATAGGGTGGGACTTATAGGCTGAGTGAGAAGTTTAGCAAATCATCTCGCCAAAAAAAACAAAACAAAACAAAACAATAAAACTGGACAAAATTGTCAAAACAACTACTTCAAATATATAATAAATAGAGGAACATTTATTCAGGAAAAATTACTGAATCTCAGTAGGAATAGTTGGGGGTTTGTGGATTCATGGGTTAGGGCTGCTTCCTCTCCCCTGTGCTGTTCCATGTGTAGTAGTTCTTCCGGAGTGGGCAGTCAGCCAGGACCAGCAGCCTTGCTGCCTGCAGGGAGCTGATTTGATTTACACTGGAACTCCTCATCCCCAGGAGTTTTGTCAATACAGTAGGACAATCCAAGAACAAGAGCGTATATCCAGGAAGGCCAACCTCATAGCCAGACTGAGGTCATGCCACTGGTTGGGGCCAGCGACGTACCAGCAGACCAGCCAGAAATAGAACAGAAATCAGAATGAAGAACCATAGTGGCACTGATAAACTTTTACATATCCCTGATGGTTTGGAAACTGGTGGGCACACATGCTCAAGAGAGATCAGAGAGAACCCTAACCATCTCTCATCTTTTGTTGAATATGAGGCCTGTTTACTCAGAAGGTAAAAGTTGAAGCAAACTTACAGACTGCCTAAATTTTGAATTCAGTCCCTAAGCCACTGCATTGTGATGCAACACTTCAGCGCATCAGCAAAGAGTGAAAACCTTACTAGCTCATAGTATTTAAGTGCAACTTCTGACCAACCATTGGCTGACCACTAAGTTGTGCAGGTGGTCACACTGTAGAGGCGATAGCCTCTATAGACTTAGCCCAGGCGAGCCAATAAACAAATAATAAACAAAATGAAAACAACCCCTGGGTGGGGTAGTGAATTGGAATCTAGAGACAGTACAATGTATCATCTAAAATGTCAGGTTTTCAACAAAAAATTAAAGGAGGTGCAAAGAAATAGAAGAGTATGACCCATACACAGGAAGAAAACTAGTCAGTAGAAACTGCCTCTGATGGGACCCATATGTAGTATGTTTGCAGCAAAAATTCTTGCAGCAAGCTATCTACAGCATAAATGCTTCTGATCAAAATACTGAACAGACTTAGCTGGGAGCACTTATTCAGTAGTTGTTCACATATATGTTCTATAAATAAATACAAACCTACATTTTCAGTTCCCATCATGAGAATACTGAGATTGTGTATAGTATTTTTAATCAAAGCTGTTTTATCAAAAAGGCCTTCTTTTTAAGTTAAAGTAACATTTATATACTAAACTTTTCCATTTATCATCGAAGAAAATAACATGTTTTTCAAAGAATACTTAATTTGGCTCATGTGAATATAGTGATAACATTTATTCCATCTGAGGGTTTTAAGTGGATTGTTACAAAAAAAATCAGTGTGCATTTTGTCATTTTGTGTACTATTCATTTTTAAGACTTGTCAGCAGGCAAGAAGAATACCCTTATTGTCAGTCTAATTGAATTTTTTGGTCCGCTAGAACTATTATGGACATGGTCCTTTTATGCTATACGTGTTTGAAGTTCCCATCCTGACAGAAATATTTTTTTCAAATCAAGAGAATTATCTCTTCTCAGAAAAATATTCTCGCACACAGAAAAACAATCATCTCATTAAGTAGAATGTGATATGAGACAAATGACAGGACAAACAAGGAACAAACACGCTGTCATACAGGAAGAATGTGCTAGCGTGCAAGAGCTTATGCATCACTGTTGTTAAGACAAATAATGGGATATACGAGCAAAATGTAACATACTATGTAAGATTCTTGTAAGTGTGTGTGTAGGGGGTGTATGTGTGTTTGGAGGATGGCTGTTCTTGTTGATAAGTATTCATTACCATATTCCAGCGTAAGGAGAATGACGGTTTTAACTCAGATGTGATTCAGCAAAGACCACTGTGTAACCATCATAGCCATCAACAAACTGATTCGTGTGCAGTTGGTCCAAAAGTTACAAAAGCTGTTTCTGAGTTCTTGTTTGTACCCACCATCTTAAGATTACATCAGAATTAAAGCATGCAGGACTTGAACTGACTTCAAAGACTAAACTTAGACTCCTAGCTAGTTTAGTTTTTTTCTTTTATTGGTTCATGTTTTCCATTTGGCTTCCATATCCTGTTTTAGCTTGATGCCCCTTCTAGAATTTCATTTACAAATCTTACAGCCTTGGTTGGTGAAACACGCTAATTAATGTTGTGGTGGAGGCTGAAGATCTTAGCAATCTCATGCCTCCTGCTTGGAAAAATATCTGCTGTTTTTCCACCCCATGTCTAGCACCATGCTGAACATGACAAAATGCATCTTAAGTGGAACTCTAAATGCATTTAATCAAAATGCATTCAAGAAGGACTGTTTATACTATCTGCTGCCAATACTATTAATCATGAAGCTCAAACCTTTCAATGGAACAGAAATATGAGATCTACTTTTTCCTAATTAGATTTTTTCAAGAAAAAACAATAAAGTAAAAACAGGTTATTTTATGATTTTTTTGAAGTCCCAAGTAATGCATAAGCCAACAGCATTCCAGCTTTATAAAAATGAACAATTCCATGGGCTCTGTAAATCTCTTATGACTGCATTAAGCAATACCAATTTAAGGGACAAATTCCAGCTCCATAGGTCTTTGGCCAGCCTGAGAATCCTGTACAGGAAACCAAGGTCAGATTTGCAGTTTTATGCTTGAAGATTTGTCTGTGACCAATTTCTCAAAAAATTTTGGTTAGTGCTATGGTATATCCATCATATTTTAGTTGGTATTGAATAAACTTTAAAATACTTGGGTTAATTTGCCTACTATGCTTTTAGCAGATGCAGAGGGTGCCATATATTTTTGACTGAGTCTAATTAGGGTCACCTTCTCTGCATGCTGTCTTGTGACAATGTGGGTACACATCAATTCAGTGTTTGTTGAGCAGCGTGTAGGGGCCAGCCTTTGAAGAAACAGTTGGATGGTTTTATAAGCACTGTACTTTGGAGTTCCTGAGATTATAGTTAAGTTTTCAATTCATGGTGGAAGACAATGTGTCCTTAAAAAAAAAAAAGGAAAAAAAAATTTCAGCTCTTAGATTTCTCCAACCCTAGCTAACTGGTGAAAAGTAAAAACAAACTACTCTTGAAACTCCAAATTCAGTGGTCCTGGAACATAACACCTTTGTTTAGTGGACTCATTTGGCCACATTCATTAGCCATCTGTTAACCAAGGGAGATGGAAAGGATACTCGGTGAATTTGTGCCATAGATGTAGCAACCTATGCTGCCAAGTTCAAAGCTTTGCCATGTTACCTGATCCAAATCGTCACGTATTTGAAAGCTTTATGTGTCCCCTGAGACCTTCTGATGAATGGGATTCCACCATATTTCCAAGAGCCCAAGGCTCCAGGATTAACTAATGAAATTATAGTTTATAATATATTTACCTTGAGCTCTGATTGGCAGTATCTGTGTTAACGTAGCCCCTGTGTTCTGTCTAATGTGTGTGAGAGCAAACACAAAGGAATCGCAAGCTGATTCCAAAACAACAGTTTAAAAATATATGAGGAAAAAGCTTGTATGTGGTTTGCTTAAGGCTGTTTTCCTCATAATTTAAAAATATCTTTCCCAGGATGGCATACGCTGATTGTTGAAACAGAAATCTAGTTCAGAAATGTATTTCTTGACTTCACTTTTAAAACATCTATCCCAGTTTTCAGTATGCCGTTTATAGCAATACTCTTATTTTACTAAAGAAGGTAAAAGGAAAAGCCCCAAATGATGAAACATATTGCTTATATTCTTAGTCACGCTCTCATGCAAAGTGAATGACAAAGTTGTCATCTGTACTAGTGACATCTGAACGTTCATACTATAGTGGTAATGATAATTGAACATGATGATTGCTAACATTTATTAAATGGTTATTAATTACCAACTTCTTCTGCATTCCTTACAAGAACCAGCACCATCAACAAAAAATTATTTTACAGATGAGATAACTGGGGCAACAAAGAGATTGACTTATCCATGGTTACACTGCTAAAACTTGTACCGTTAAACCATGATGACTTCCAGTATTAATTCTATTTTGAGCCTATCCAAGACCAACACAATTTTGTATCATTATGACTCGTAGCCTCAGCGATAAGAGAGAATTGAAGTCGAAGCCTCATATGAAGCAAATTAGTCTTCTTGTTTGACAGTAACAATAACATTGCTTATTTGTAGGCGGAGTAGACGATTAAGTGGTAAATGCAGTCCGCATACCTCTGTGACAGGTAGGAATGACCTCTTTAGAAATGTTTGATTTTTCTACATTGTGAAGCTCTGGCTATGGTTTTAGACTCTGATGTTTGGCCTAAAGACACTGACATTTATACATATATTTTGATAATGCAATGGTTAAAGTATAATTTTATTTTTTTGGTCATGTAAGAATTGATTAGCCACTTGAACTCTCAAATGAAATGAGAAAGTCCTTTTTTAAATTTGGAAGTTATTTTTTGAGTGATCTCTGAGATGTACTTTGTGGCATGGCCACTTAAATGTGCACATGTATGCGTGTGCATAGGTATAAGTTAGTTTTCATCTAATTACTAATGCCTATGCTCATGATACTCTTGTTCATGAGTAATAACATTATGGGTACCATATAGCTTCTTTTTTACTTGTTAAAAATAATCTTTGATTGGTAGATCAAAGATAAGCCAGGCCATACCATTGTAATAAATCCTGAAATCTAAGTGGCTTAAAATAAAATACTGAATGGTACTTAGGTATGACTTAGATGGATTCCTGATGTTCAGCTCTCTTTTAATGAATTTACCGATCATATTTTCTGTATCCTCAGTGCAAGTTGAGATGACAAAAGTTATAGGAAGCACACAGATAAGGGTCCACATGTTTCCTATCCTGTGCAGAACTAAACTGGAAATCATGCGATGTAGGTTTGCCCACCTTTAATTTCTCACTGGATAAATATAAGCTTGATCTATAATAACTAAAGAAATATTTGAGGACTTCTGGCACTGAACATGTTGGAGTAACAGTACCAGACCTCTCCTCATGCCATAAACAACTATTAAATTGTTGGCCTAAAACAAATAGGCTACCAGTTATTTCTCCAGAAAGAAAAAGAAAAAGAAAGAAAGGAGGAAAGAAAGAAGAGATGAAAGAAAGGAAGGAATAAAAAGAGAGAGAGAGAAAAGGGTATTTAACATCAGCAGAGGATTGCACTTTAAGGTCTGCAACCACTGTGAATCACATGCCAAGTCCCCACTTAGCAAGGGAAGAACTCTTATAGAGGGAAAAGGAAGAACTCTTATAGAGGGAAAAGGAAGTACTGTAGTAAACAGTCGACAGCTTTTCATTGGTCAAGTTATTGCCAAGAAAGAAGTCTTTCTTCTTCCTATTGGGCTCTGCTATTGTCACAGAATGTGAGAGCTCCCTCTTCTGGTCTCCCAACTCTATTTAATTGAAATTTCTGTTTATTAGGTTTTTTTGCAAAACTAAACAAAACGTACAGAGCAACTGTTTTGAGACATCAGACAGTACACAACGCACAATGTCATCTTTAAGAGTAAAGCACAAAATAAGAGCTCTATATTCAACCTGAGGGCATTTTCTAAACTATTTGCAGGAAATTGGAGAGGAAAAATTGAGATTGAGGTTGTGAAAGTGGTTGGAGATTGCAGTACAGGTACATAAGAAGAAGGAAGCCTCAAAGAAGTAGCCCCAGGAATCTGCACAGAAGTTTCCTTTGGACTCTTGTCCAAATCCTCAGCTTCATATTTGCTGGGTGAGTCTCTTCAAGGCATGTCAGAAAGCAATGGCTGGACAAGCTGAAAGGAAGCCTAGATTTTAGAAGTTGTACAATGCTGTGATGACATTGGAGTCACTGCCCATTCAGAGTGGAGATGTGTTGTTGAGACTTCAAAAAGGCCATGCCCTAGGAGTAAAGCTGATACATATAAGTAAGTGCTAAACCTTAAATCTAAGGAAAACATGAAATATATCCACAATGAAAGCCTAAAATAAACCTCAACAGACTCAAAGTGATGTCCTAGCAATTTAACTTTCTGCCAGAATAAAATACAGTACTCTTCAGAGGAAGATAACAAAATCTAGAGTCTATGTCCAGCACAAGATTTTAAAAATTACTGGACATGTGAAGAAGCAGGGGAAAATTAACTCATAGTTAAGACAAAAAATAGTAAATCTAAGAGACTCACAGATGACCAAGATGTTGGAATTAGTAAAGAAGGACTTTAAACTTATAAATGTGTTTTAAAATGTTAAAGATCTTTCCCCTGTTGAGCCTTCATATGTGCCCACAGCCTTGGATGACATCTTGGCTACAACTTCATGAGACAGCTCGATCCAAAGACATCCAGCTGAAACAACTACGCCAAACTGATTCCTGACCCACAGATACTGTGAGATAAATGGTGTTTTAAGCCATAAAAATATTTAAAGCAAAAGATTAAACAAATGGCTGAAGAGATGGATTAACTGGAGCAAAGAAGTGGAAAATCTTTAAAAGAACCCAGTGGAATTTCTAAAACTGAAAAATATAGTAGCTGAATTGACTCCACTGGATGGCTCAACAACAAATGGACAAAGCAGAAGAAAGGATGAGGAAACTTAAAGGCAGTCTAGTGGAAATTAGCCATATTAGAGCATGGAGAGGAAGTAAAAGGTGAAAAAAAAAAAAAAAGACAGAGTATCAGAGACCAGTGGGACCATATCAAATGATATAATGTATATGATGGAGAGAATGGGGTAGAAGAAATATTTGAAGATATAACAGCTTGGATTTTTCCAAATTTTATAAAAGATAACAACAATCTATAGATCCAAGAAATTCAGAGAGCCTGAAGTGTAATATATCCTTTGAAGAGTACACGGAAGTGCATCATAATCAAACTGCTGAAAACTCAGAGAAAGAAAAAAATCTTAAAAGCATCCAGAGGAAAAAGAGGTAATACATTTAAACACAGAACAGTAAGAAGGATGGCTGACTTTTTATCAGAAACAATGGAAGCCAAAATGGAATGACATTTTTAAAGTGATGAAAGAAAAAAAAAAGTCAACCTGAAATTCTATATCCAGTAAAAATATCCTTCATAGTTGACAGCCTTCATTTCATCTTTGTCAGAGCCATGAATTCAGTTGTCAAAATCAGTGTGGCCAGGCTCAAGGCTTTGGCCTGTATGGTTGGTGGAGGCAGCACTGAGAGGATGGCCTATATGTTTGATAACATACAGGAGGATTAACAAATTGTATATTGAGGATAATGGGAGCCAGCTTTTCAATGTTAAAGGAGGAAGTTACAAATGTAGTAAGTTCAAGACACTTACCAACTTTACAGTAGAGAAACATAGCATGTGACATTTTTATTGTGGTAAAATTTAATACAGAATTTACCATTGTAACCATTTTTAAGTGTGTAGCTCACACTTAAAGTCCATTAAGTCCATTCATATTGATGTGCAGCTATCATCACTATTTCCAGAAACTTTTCATCTTCCCAAAGTAAAACTGCCCCCATTAAAGAATAATACCTCATTCTCCCCTTCTTGCAGCCCCTGGCAACCACCATTCAACTTTCTATTTCTATGAATTTAATGATTCTAGGTACCTCATATGAGTGGAATCATATAGTATTTGTATTTTTTGTAATTGGCTTATTTCACTTAGCATGGTGTCTTCAAGGTTCATCAATGTAGTAGCATATGTCAGAATTTCCTCTTTTTAAAGCTGAGTAATATTTAATTGTATGTATATATCACATTTTATTCATCCATTTATCCATCATAGATACTTGGGTTGCTTCCATGTTTTAGCTATAGTGAATGATACTATTATGAACATGGGTGTATAAATATTTCTTTGAGAACCTGCTTTCAATTCTTTTGGGTATTTACACGGAAGTGAAATCTCTGTTATCATATGGTAATTCTGTTTAATTTTTTTTAGAGGAACTACCATACTATTTTCCATAGTGGCTGCAACATTTTATATTCTGACGAATAGGGCACAAGAGTTCCAGTTTTTCTACATCCTCCCCAACACTTATTATTTTCTGTTTTTTTAAAAAAATAATATCCATCCTGATGGGTGTGAAATGGTATCTCATTGTGATTTTGATGTGCATTTCTCTGATGGTTAGTGAAGTTTAGTATCTAATTGGCCATTTGAATATCTTCTTGGAGAAATGTCTATTGAAGTCCTTTGTGCATTTTTGAATTGGGTTGTTTGGTTTTTTTTGTTGAATTGTAGGAGATCTTTTTGTGTCCTGAATATTAGCCCCTTATCAGACATAGGATTTGCAAATATTTTCTCTTATTTGGTAGGTTGCCTTTATACTCTGTTCATTGGATGCACAAAAGTTTTAAATTTTTATGTGATCTGATTTATCTAATTTTTCTTTTGTTGCCTGTGCTTGTGATGTCATATCTAATAAGTCACTGCAAAATCCAATATTATGAAATTTCTCTTGTATTTTCTTCTTAGAGTTTTATAGGTTTGGCTCTTACCTTTCGGTCTTTGATTCAAGTTGAGTTAACTTTGTATATGATGTAAGGAAAGGGTCCAACTTCATTCTTTTGTGAGCTTCCCAACACCATTTGTTGAAAAGACTGTCCTTTCACAATTGATTATTTGACTGTGTATGTAAGGAGCTTTTGTGTGTGTGTTTGTGGTGGTGGTGGTGGGGGTGACTCTATTCTGTTGCATTAGTTTATATGTCTGTCTTTATGCCAGTACTACATTTTTTTTTTGTAATTGGGAAGTATGAGTCCTCCAACTTTGCCCTTCTTTTTCAAGTTTGATTGAAATATACCACCTTGACCAAGTAATAAAAATTAACATTACAAGTAATGAGGACAATTGACATTGTGTGCCTCCTGAAAGGATGCACTGAACAGGACATAGCATCACTTCTGTGTCATTCCTGCTACCAAAAACAAAAACAAAAACAAAAACAAAAAACCTCCCTTCAAAAATAAGATTATATCAGACAAACCCAAACTGATAGATATTCTGCAAAATAATTGGCATGTACATTTCTAAAATATGTTAAGTTCCTGGAAGACAAAAACAGAGATTATCTTCCAGATTGAGAGAAATTAAAGGGGCATCATAACTAAATGTGACATGTGATCCTGGATTGGATTGTAGACTTATAAAGAATATTGTCAGAACAATCAGTGAAATTTGAGTGGGATCTGTAGATTAGATCGTAGTATTGTTTCAGTGTTAATTCCCTGAATCTGGGTTGTTAGATCTACAGCTTACTTTCAAATGGTTAAAAATCATATTATGTATATTATACAAAATTATATTATGTGTAATATCAAAAATTATATTATACACACACACACACACACACACAGGGACAAAGGGACAGGGGGAGACAGAAAGAGAATGATTAAACAAATGTGGCAAAATGTTGACAAGTAAATGTTATCAGTTAGGAAGAGTATATGGGAATTCTTTGTACTATTCTTGCAATTTTCTGTAAGCTTAAAATTAATTCAAAGTAAAATTTTAAATGATAGATAAATGATGGCCAAATATAGACATTTTCAGAAAAACAAAAGCTAAGGAAATTTGTTGGCCCTAGACCTGCACTGCAGGAAATACTTAAGAAGTTCCCAGGGCTGAATAGAAATGATCCCAGATGGGATCCCAAATGGGAGCCTGCATTTTCAGGAAAGGAGAAAAGCACTGGAAATAGTAAGATTTCTAAACTATACTTTCAGGCTTGTAATTCTATATAGTGGTTTAAGCACACGTGTTTAGCTCCTCTTCCTCCAAATCCCTAAAAATTACTATAAAGGATAAAGTTATAAACCCACAAAAATAAATAGAGGGCATCAGTTGATCAGAGGTTTCAGCAAGTTTCTGGAGACTGAAAGTGGGTGATGGAGTAAGTATTTAATGAGGCAGGGAGGAAACCTCACTTGAAAAAATGCATGGTAAATATTGTAGTTGAGGAGACTGTACAACTTCCCCTCATAAACCTGGAGAGGCTGAGGACTCAGAAGTGCCAGGTCCTCTGAGACAGTGAAACATGGGGATGAAAATAGAGGAGTTACTGGAAGATTTGTAGGCAAAACACTTAATACATATGAATCTCTGCAGAGAATGCCTCATTCTCCTCAAGCAAAGAGAAAAAGAGAGACAGAGCAAGAGTGAGAGGGAAAAACTGACTAATTTCAATTCAAAAGACATGGAAAGCTACTATTTTTTTGTGTGTGTGTGTGTGTGGTGAGAACACTTAAGATCTATACTTTTAGTAAATTTCAAGACTATTATACAGTATGGTTAACTATAGTCACTATGCTGCACATTAGCTCCTCAGAACTTATTCATCTTCTAACTGAAAGTTAGTACCCTTTGACAATATCTCCCCATTTCCACCATCCCTCAGCCCCTGGCAACCACCATTCTTCTCTCTGATTTTGAGTTCGACTTTTTTAGATTCCACATAGAAATGAGATCATATAATATTTGTCTTTCTGTGTCTGGCTTATTTTACTTAGCAAAATGTCCTCCAGATTATCCTTTGTTGCAAATGGGAGGGTTTCCTTATTTATGGCTGAGTAATATTCCATTGTATATCATTTCACAGCGTATGCATATACTAAAGCATCACATTGCTTACTGTAACAAGAAGAAAAAAATTACATTGTACAACCTAAGTTTATGCAACTATTATTTGTCAATCTACATTAATAAAGCTGGGGGAAAAGGAATTTAAACAAATTCATAAAACCAAAAACCAAAAACTAAACACCAAAAAAACAAAAGAAATGGAAAGAATTGTCTGGTGAGAGACTGGGCAGTAAGCATGTGAATTAGTGCCTTTGTCAGCACACAGCTCTCCTCATTTCATTTTATAACATCCAAAGCTTAATGGCTTCTCCTTGTCTGTTCACCTAAAGTGACACTTTCCAGTTGACAGGCCCTGCCATGAACACAGATCTGAAGGTGACCTTTTATATTGCCTCATTTTTTTTAAACACTTTTATTATGGTATGATTCCTATACAGTAAACTATATATATTTCAATGTACAATTTGATGAATTTTGATAGATGTATACACCAATGAAACCACCATTACAATCAAGATAGCTAACATTTCCATGACTCCCTAAGAGGTACAAATTTCAAATTCCTAATTTATCTCTTCCTAACCCCTTTACCCACTGGTAACCATAAGTTTGTTCTCTATGTCTGTGAGTCTGTTTCTGTTTTGTAGATAAGTTCATTTTTGTCCTTTTTTTTAGATTCCACATATAAGCAATATTGTATGATATCTTTCTTCCTCTTTCCTATTTACTTCACTTAGAATGCCAACCTCCAGTTCCATTATGTTGCTGCAAATGGCATTATTTTATTCCTTCTTATGGCTGAATAGTATCCCATTGTGTGTGTCTTCTTTATCCAGTCATCTGTTGATGGACATTTGGGTTGTTTCCATGTCTTGGCTATTGTAAATAGTGCTGCTGTGAACATTGGGATACATATGTCTCTTTGAATTATATTTTCCTCTGGATATATGCCCAGGAGTGGTGTGCTGGATCATATGGTAAGTCTATTTTTTGTTTTTTGGGGGAATCTCCATATTGTCCTCCATAGTGGCTGCACCAATTTCCATTCCCACCAGCAGTGTAGGAGGGTTCCTTTTTCTCCACACTCTCTCCAGCATTTATTGTTTGTGGACTTTTTAATAATGTCCATTCTGACTGGTGTGAGGTGATACTGCAGTTTTGATTTGCATTTCTCTAACAGTTAGTGATGTTGAGCATCTTTTCATGTGCTTGTTGGCCATCTGGATGTCTTCTTTGGATAAATGTCTACTTGGGTCTTCTACCCATTTTTTGATTGGGTTGCTTTTTTTTGTGATATTAATCTGTATGAGCTGTTTGTATATTTTGAAAATTAGTCCTTTGTTGTTTGCATCATTTGCAAATATTTTCTCCCATTCTGTAGACTATCTTTTCATTTTGTTGATGGTATCCTTAGCTGTGCAAAAGCTTTTAAGTTTAATTAGATCCCATTTGTTTATTTTTGTTTTTATTTCTATTACTCTAGGAGCTGGTTCGAAAAAAATATTGCTGCGATTTATGTCAAAGAGTGTTCTGCCTATGTTTACCTCTAGGAGTTTTATAGTATCTGGTATTACATTTATGTCTTTAATCCACTTTGAGTTTATTTTTATATATGATGTTAGAGAATGTTCTAATTTTATTCCTTTACACATAGCTATCCAGTTTTCTCAACACTGCTTATTGAAGAGACTGTCTTTCCTCCATCGTATATTTGTGCCTCCTTTGTTTATTTGACCATAAGTGCATGGGTTTATTTCTGGGCCTTCTATCTTGTTCCATTGATGTTTATGTCCATTTTTATGCTTGGTCCTGGCCCTCTGGTGGGTAGGGCTGTGCCTAGGCTGCTCTGGACTGCTGATGGGTGGGGCTGCGTTCCAGCCCAGTACTTTGGCCTGACCCAGTAAGCTGTTTGGCCTGAGGCTTCCCAGCACTTAAGCCTACAGGCTGTTGGGTGGGGCTGGGTCTTGGTGCTAACAACCCAAGCAAGCTGTCAGCCTCTAGGATAACTCATGTAGATAAACACTCCCCAAATGTCTGCCACCAGCTTTTAGGTCTCCAGGGTGAGCCACAAGAGATTTATTTAATAGCATATTATGCTGTCATATTGAAGGGCAGCCAAATATGCTACCCCAAAATATGCCACTTTGCATATTGATTATTTTGAATTAAAGTCACTCCAGAAACAGCCAGTGCAGGAGAACACTCTGACCCTCCTTTGTCCCTCTGAAAGCAGGAAATAAATCTCCCTTGTGAAAGGCACCCTCCCTGTACTAGATACTGAAGAAATGTACCTCATCACCAGAGATAGAGAACTTAGAGCTCTCTAAAAAGCTATAAACCTTGTTAGTTCTTTGCTGATTTATTACCCCAAATCCAAACTTCTTTTTCTTGTCAATTCTGCACAAATTTATCGTATATTTGTCTAAAAGGTATAAAAGCTGCCCCCGTTGGTCACTTCTTTGTATCTCATATTTTTCATGAATTCCTATACATATGAAATTAAATTTCTGTTTCTCCTGTTAATCTGTCTTATGTCAATTTAATTATTAGGCCAGCCAAAGAACCTAGAAGGGAAGAAAAGAAAAGTTTTCCTTCCCTGCAGTAGGATAGCACATTACTACATAATGATAATATATTATTTATGCTTTCACATGGTAGCATATGATTGCAAAATGATAGCTATGATTCATAAATATAAAGATAATAAATGGAAGAAACAGTAAAAGTAGTTGCTTCTGCAGAGTAGGATGACAGTAGGTGTATTGAGAGAGAGGACTGTATAACCAGGAGTGTGGATGAGTTTCCTTATAGGGTGACTCTGGGCAAGAAACTGAACAGGTGGACTGGATCAGACTAGAATCTGCTGTTTCACTCCATTAGGAGCGTGAACTTGACCTACAAGCTATGAGAAGGCATTGACAGTCCTAATCTGGGGAAATTGTCTGTTGTGTGGGGATAGTCAACAGAGGAGTCCTTGATGAAGCCTCCCATAGACTGGGAGGGGGACCTAGTAATGCCTCTAGCTTGTGATTCTTCCCAACCCTGTATCTATGAGAGCTGTCTATGCTCCAGAAATGTTAGTGTGTTACAATTATTGACCAAGAGTCAGTGTTCCTCCAGGTACAGGACAGCTCACTGCAAGATGATTTTAAAGTAGTACACAGCAACTGCACTAAGCAAACAAAATGGGGTGGGGGGGTGGGGTATATAGCTCAGTGATAGAGCCCAAGCTTAGCATGTATGAGGTCCTGGGTTCAATCCCCAGTACCACCATTTTAAAAATGAATAAAATGTAAACTGGGAAAAAGAAGTTCAATGTGAAAGGCAAATACATCATTAAAAAATTACATAAGTTGCAAGAAAAAAAGGTGAGGGAATCTATAAATTGCAAGAGATGTAAAAGACATTTCAAACAATCGCAACATGTGGTCCTTATTTGGATCCTGATTCAAACAGTTAAAAAAAAAAGACACTTAGAAATCTGAATGCTGGATATTTGTTGATGGTGAGGGATTATCATTGTTTCAGGTATGATAATGATATTGTAGTTCTATTATAAAATAGACTATCTTTTTGAGATATATAATAGGATATTTACAGATGAAATTATGTGGTAGCTGGGATTTGCTCTGAAGTAATCAGTGAGATATCCAAGCTCCAGTTACCTCTTCCCTGATCCTTCTCCCCCCATCTCATTTAATTTTCTTTGGAGTAAGAAACTGCTTATTTTGGACTTATTGCTTATAATCCCACTTTCTTTATACCCCTGCTTCCTAATGGACTAAGCTATTGATTCTTGAAGACTTTCTTTTTCCTTAGAAAGCTCACACCAATCAAAAGCTGTGGCTTTTAAGACTATTTGCCAACTGAGAGGTTCAAAATCACTTCAACAAGTTGACTACCCTGAGGACAGTGTGTAAAGAAAGCTCTTCCCCTGGAGTGAATGGTGGCCCTATGGACATTGGGAACGCCCAAGTTTAGCATCTCCAAATATTAATGTCTATACTGATTTTTTCTAATGAGTCAATTTAAAGAAAAATGTTAATAAGTAATAGTATAGGAGTGTGCAGATAATTGAAGCATGGAAATTTTGGGTTAAGCTGCATGCACACTGAGACCCTCTCTCCTGGGGCTGCCCTTATCTTTACTGGTCCTGGGTCAGTCTATCTCTCCAGAAGGCAGAGAGGAAAGCACAGCTAATTGATACATTGAGCTTAAGTCTATCAATAATGAGAATAGCTGGTGATATTAAAGAGATGGGAAGCTTAGAGGGCAGTGTCTTGGAGTTCAGAATGAGAAAGGAGGGGTCTGCAGGGCTCTAGGGGCTCCCCAAGGATCAGGATAAAATCATGTTCATCTTTGCTTTCACAGAAACTGCCACAAGATATGGCCTGTAGTAACCTCAGTAAATATTTGTAGAATAAGCATCTTAGATGGAGGGAAAGGAGGATTTTTATATTTTTAAAGTTATTTAGAGAAATGTGAGATGTGGTCTGATTCCACTTAAAATGGGATGGCTTAAGAGGAATGAAAGGACAAAAATTAAAAATTAAATTAAATTTAAAAATGAAAATATAGTTCTGAAATAGAAGCCACACCAAAATTAATGTAGTTGTTCAGGGAACTCTCAGGTGAGTTTGGTGTTTAAAAGCTTATGTACAAAAGCGGCAATGAAAGTTATGTCATCAAAGTCAGGTATGAGGGACAGTCGCCTGCAAGAATTATACCAAGATGACTGAAGAGTGGTCTGAGGCTTAGAAACGATGCTAAAGACATTCATTTGTTGTAAACATTTTATCATGGAAAACATCAAACATATGCAAAAGTAGACAGAATAGTATAGTGAACTCCTGTGTAACCGTGGTCCAGCTGCAATAATGCTTACTAACTAGGGGTCAGCAAGTTACAGCCCAAGGGCCAAGTTCAGCCCACTACTCGTTTTTATAAATAAAGTTTTATTGGAACATAGTCATGTTCATTTCTTTATATTTTATCTGTTTTACTTTTGCATTTACCAGCCACTACCTGGCCCTTTATAGGAACAGTTTGCTGACCCCTGATTAATTCTCCCCTAATCAACATCCCTCACTCTTGTCCATCTACCTGCCAACCTCCCTTGTATTATTTTGAAGCAAATCATCATCATCATGATGTCATTTGATTGGGAAATATTTCAGTATATATTTCTAAACCATAATGCCATTATCATTCCTAAAAAGAGATTTCACAATAATTTCTTAATTTCATAAATAACCAATTAGTGTGGAAATTTCCTATTACCTCCAGGGCATAAATCTTTTTAGATTTTTTGTCTTCCTGCTTTACAGTTCATTTGAATCAGGATCCAAACAAGTTCCACACATTGTGATTGCTTGACAATTCTCACTCCCTTTTTTAGTTCCTTACAGTTCTTTTTTTTTTTTTTTAAAGAAACCAGGTTGTAAAAACAAAACAAAACAAAACAAAACAAAACAAAACAAAACAAAACAAAAGAAAGAAAGAAACCAGGCTGTCCTGCAGAGTTTCCCAGTCTGAATTCTAACTGCATCCCTACAGTGGTGTTTTAACATGTTGCTCTGTCATGCTTGTATTTCCTGTAAATTGGTAATTCAATTTAGAGGCCCTCAAAGGAACTTTAAAGCTCTTCAAAGACGCAAGACCATTTGCCACTTTGCATTGCACTGGTTTGTTGTTTACTTGATATTTAACACCTGCCATAATTAAGTATGGGTGATCAGAGCTCTGTTCCATCGCATAGTCCCCAGGGAGGACTACAGCTGGGAAGATCACTGGGAGATCTTCAGCTATGCTCCCATGAGTGAGAGAAGACGCTACTGTATTGTAACCCTGCTAGGCCTCAGTACTCCATAGGAGAACAATGGCTCCTGGTGGCTCTCTAAATTATAACATCACCTTTCAACTGCTAGAACTATTTTGTAGAAGGGAGGGAAAATGGGATGAGATTCCTTATGTATAGGCTTTTATGTTACTATATTAAAGTGAGCTTTTTGGAATTGGTTTGGCTTTTATCTTGGGTGTGTGCATGAGTGTCTTAGTATAGGAGTCCGAATTCTGTTCTCTCTCTCTGCTTTTGACCTTCATTATGGAGTCTTAGTAACTTGAATGCTGATTCAAGTTCATCTGGAAGTGAGTGAGGCATGTAAATGTGATGAGTGATATGTATTATTGTAAATGATCTACCTGGGCTCTTGGGAACTTTAATCATCTGTGATCACCGAGACTAAAGAAAAAAAGAGGTCTTTTTAAACTCAAGCAGGAAAACTGTGAGACCTCTGGCTGTGTCTGTATAGATATATGTATACGTGTACAGTATAAGTGTGATATGTCTCTGCCTCCAAATGGCATTGCCAAGATTGGTTTGTGGATAAGCTCTGTTTAATCAGCTTAAAAGAATTAAGCACTTATGTAAATTCTCAGAAATATATAAGAAACTGGCCAGAATGAATTTCAGGTTGACATGATCTGGGAAATATTCAATATTAAATTAATATCTGGTATTTAATCTGGTATAGCTTAAGCTTGTTGGTTTGATTAATATAGACATGTCTTTAAGGTCATCAGTATTAAGAAGTATACTTTTATTATACTAGGTTTACTGGAAGTCAAATAATCTGTTGCAATGTGTCAGCAAAGAAAGTAACATGATACTGTGGACAAAGAATGCTGCCTGCCATATCAGTACACAAGGGATGTTGTGGCTATCAAGCCATCAGCCACTGCAGCTGCCCTCTCCCCTCCACAAGGTACACCCTGAGGGTATCCAGGATGGAGGAAAACAGCATACTGGTCCTAGATAGTTAAGGTGCACATCAAAGAAATAACTTCATTAAGCCTGGATTCTTGCATCTTCTCACACAGAGAAAAGTCCTAAATTTATTAACTTGAGTTGTCTGACTTTTCTTTAATTAACAGTAATCTTTTGATGTTCAACTACCTGTTTTTGTTTTTTGCAAAAAGTCCTATATATTCTGACTCCTCCCTTATCTCTTTGGACAGTCTCTCAGTTACCTCTGAGAGACTGTATCCTACACTGAAGACCTCAGTAAGTCTGCCGAAGAAAATGTAATTAATTCTCAACTTTTAGGTTGTGCATCTTTTTTTCAGTCAACAGTTTGATGAAAATTATAAGTAAATTCAATGTAAATGAGATAAGAGGTCTTAGGTAAACTCTTTTGGAATAATTATGTTTTGGAAATGTCTTTCTAAAACAGTCTCTGCAGATTTTGATAACTTGAAATTTTAGTTTTGCTAAATTCAATTAAATGATAGGAATTTATTGAAAATCCAGGTTATTTCAAAGAAGATAAAATGCTAAGTGGGTCTGAGTTTACCTACCTTTGCTTCTTACAAGAAGAAAACTAAGGCAGGAAATGCTGGTATGACAAACAGTTTACGATTACTTGCTTCTCAGTTTTTGCTAGAGACTTAAGGTTAAATTTTATGGGTTAAAATTAAAATATAACGCTACTAAAATAATAAGAGAAACATTTCAGTGTGCCAGGAGAGTAGGGTGTGTGTTTTTAGTAAAAGGAGGTAGGAGGAATGGAAATTTTGTTAAAGGAAAAAAGGGTAGTTTTGTCCTGGAGCTGTTTGTTTCTGAAGGGAAAAGAAAACAAGGGCCAAAATAAAATGGATACAAAAAGTTGTAGGCTTGTAGAAAAGGAATACCGAGAAAAGCTTTGTACATGGTCATGATTTGCTCAGTTTGGATTTGTGAAGATTTGTGAATGAAAAATAGTCAAGTCATATCAGTAAACAAAGGATGCTATGGCCATCAAGTCGTATGCTACTACCTGCCCCTGCAGCCACCCCCAACAGTGCACCCTGAGGGAACTCAGGTTGTGGAAGAGCAGGAGACTGGCCCTAGAGAGCTAGGTGTGTATCAAAGGAATGATTTCAGTGAGCTCAGACCTTTGCATCTTCCCATACATAGAAAAGTGCTAAATTCCTGAACTCGAGATGTCTGATTTTCTTTAATTAACAGTAATTTTTTGATGTTCCGACTACCTGTTCTTTGTGGCAAAACTCATCTATCCTGGCTCCTCCCCTGCCAATTTGGATCAGTCTCTTATAGCCATCTGAGAGGCTGCTTTCTGGGTTTGAATCCTCAGAAAGTCCGCCAAATAAAACATAACTCTCAGCTTACAGGTTGTGCATCTTATTTCAGTTGACAGGTTAAATGTAACTAGGTAAACTGATTTTGTTTTTAAGACTAGGCTGGTGTAGGACTGGATTTGGTTTCTCACTATGTTAAGAGAACAAACTTTTCTTGGAATGCTGCTTTTGATTAGATTGTTTCTTTGTGTGTAAGTGATCTGTATTTGCTTTCAAAATCTTTTATTGTTGCTTTAATTACATGAATAGTATTCACACTGATCTGTGATCCTGTGTGACCAAGTGTTTTGAAACCTTTTTGATATTTTTGACAAACTGCCCAAATATCAAATTCAAATTGAAGTTTTTTTTCATCTACAGCTCACTCTGGAAACCTGCAGCATCTCGGAGAGAGTAAATTAACTAGGATTATTTGGTGTGTTGAATTACATGGGAAGCATTGTGAAATGAGTGATTAAACCTCAGGTTATACTGTATGGGTAAATTTTATTAATATAGACATTCTAGAAATTATATGAATTTCTCAAATTTGGACATGCCCTGGTATATAATGTTATTGTTACCTGAAAATTAGGTTTGCCTCTTGGTGTCAGCCAGAAGACACACCACGCCAAAGACCGGGAGAAGAAAGGATTTATTGCTTGCAGCAAGTAAGGAGACCACCTGCGATCTTTCCCAAAGCAATGTCTTCCTGAACAGCCAAAGTTTTAAGCTAAGGGTATATGCATGTTCATGAAGGGGCTACAGCAGAGGAGAATTCAGCATTGAATTGGGGCAAAGGTCGACAGAGTCCCAGCTTTAGGTGACTGAAGTCACGAGGGTCAGAAAAGGCCATCATCCCTTGGGTTCCAGTTGAATGCCCAAGGAGGGTTACATTCTGCAAAACAGCTCAAGAAAGTGCTTCAGGCTGGTCTCTACCATTGAAATAGAACTTGCAGTCTTCCTTTAAGATCATTATTACTGAGATCTGTTCAAGGGCAAGCAATGTGGCCAGGCTTAGATCACAAAATGGCTTAGGTCTAAAACGGCTTCTCGTATGTCAAAAAGTTCCTCCAGGGACCCCGTGCCCTATCTGCTAAAACCTTATCAGTCATTATTTTAGTTAGTATCTTAAAATGTTGTGTGTCACAGCTGTGACCAAGTTTCTTTGTCTATTACATTGTAATAAGGTGTTTAACAATGTCTTTTAAAGTCTTGTTATTCGTAGACAGTTATTGTTGTACTTTTGTTAAAGTGCTTCATCTTTAAGAAAATTCATGGGAAGGACTCTTTGACAAATACAAGTTTCTGATGAATTTCAGATCATAATGCTGAACTGGGTAAGAAATTTAAAAATCCCAATGGAAAATCTGATGGCTTCATAAAACTATTAACAAAAGGTTTGGTTATTGAGTAACTGGTGAATATGGTTATAATTTTCATGGTTTTGTTTGGAATATTACTGGTTTTGATCTGTGTTTTCCAGCTATAAGGAAACCCTTCCCTTCGAGCTAATTATGACTTAGAGCAATTTGGTAAATTACACCTTTGTAAGTAGAATTAAAACATTTATCTTTTCTCTCAACCTGATCTCTCTAGACTTTGGAAACTCTTGCGTTCCACGCAGCTTATCAGGTGAATAAGAAAGGCTGCCCCCTGACAGATGATGGAATCTTGGTATTTTGAGGACCTCAAGAAGAGAGAAGTTCACCCAGGCAGAATCTAATGGCAAGCCCTTGGTGTGGTTTTCTTGGCCTTTCTCTGCTCTAAAATCTGATGTTTCAGTTCGTTTGACCTCACTGTGCATTGCTTGTAAACTTGGGTTCAACAATAAGTAGCCTGAAAAAAAATGTTGCTGAGGTACAAACCCAGTTTGACCTTCAATCAGCACCTTTTCCTTGTGACCTAAAGGTTTCATGCCCCAGAATGTCTGTTAACAAGTTGAACACAAAGACTCACTGACAAGGACCACTTCCTCGATGATTTATAATAGCAGAGTCTGGTACATAGTAATTGCTCAATCAATATGGGTTGAATCAGTATCATGTATCTTTTGTGTCCCTAGGAATCTTTCACATTGCTTGCTGAGTTGACTTAAATAACACGATACAAATCCAGGTTGTTTCAATAAAAACCAAGCCAGACACCCCTAAGGTACAAGAGGCTTACCTTTACACACGACTTTGCATAAACTTGCAGATGCCTTCCTTTAAAACACTTGTCTTCTACTAAAAACCCACGCAAATACTTCCATCAAAACTTGCTCTGCTCTGCTAAGCAGGTAATTGCTTCTGCAGCAGCTGGGTCACCTCTGTGTGGTAGGGACCACTGTTTAGGATTGGTGTTAATCTGTTTATGTCTGTCTCATCTGCAGGGCTGTGAGCTCCTAGAATTTGGCTGTCTTGTTCACTCTTTAACCAAACAAGCAAGCGGTTGGACGCATAAGGGTAGTCATAATGAAAATGTCGGTTTGTGTACATTGTTGGGGCGATCCATGCCCAGGATGATTTGTACTGTATTTGTAGGGTACATTTAAAAAATTCACGTACTACATCTTTGAATTCCCTAATTCTGTGTATTAGTAAGATCAATATCTCTAAATTACTAAGGAAGTGGACTCATAAGGTGAAGCCCTAAAACCAAAGTCCCGAGGGGAAGAGACTAAACACAGGGATTAACTTCAGCTGTGAACAGCGGGAGGCGCGCCAGAGGCATTTTGATCTCTTTCGGCCACCGTCGCCGGGTCCTCGCCACGCCCTCTATTTATGCGCCTGCGCACTGCGGGAACGCCGGCCATTTCTCCATCAGTCTGGAAGGGCGTTGTTGAGGTGAATCGTGTTGCTTTTCCTTCCCTTGTTCGGTTTTCCTGCGTGTAGCCTCCTTCGGTGTGCTTTGGAGTTGGGTCTTGATTTTGCATTTCTGCGGTCGGAAACCACGGACCTCTCGCCCGCGTCGACCCCAGCGCGGCCTCTGCGGGCAGGCGGGCAGGTGGCAGGGGCCCCACGTAGGCTGGGTGGGCTGCGGGGCCAGGAGGAACCGCCGGGCTGGGTCCCCGCTGCGTTTTCCCCTCATTCTGTGTGACCTTGGTTACGTCATTTGACCTGCCTGGTCCCGGTGTGTTCGCTTGCAGGGAGGGTGGTTTCTCCCTCGGCCGGACTTGAGGTCCAAGGAACAGTGTGGGCCCTCGGTCTGCGTCCGCTGTGTGCTGGCGTTCGTGATTAGGGTTGGGAAGCTAGAGGAGGGTCACCCTGCCTGTGGCAGGAGGGCAGGGTGGGCTTCAGGCAGCCCCCTCCGCGCGCCCACCGCCTTTCCGGCCTGGTCCCGGCCGCGCTCGCTCAAGGTCGGCCCGTGGGTGAGACGGACGCGCCCCGGTCACTAAGTGAGACCTGCAGGCAGCTCCTGGGTGCCGACCCAGTGTTAGTCGTTGACCGCGTGACCTTGCAGTAGTTCCCTAACCTCGTTTTCTCATAATTAAATGGGAATAGTAATTGTCTCACAGGGTCCTCTGGACGATTAAATGAGTTGGTAGGAAGTTTGTAAATACTTAGAAATGTGATTGTCAGTCTAGAGCCACTGTTAACCTTCCCTGTAATTGCAAGAGATTTTTTTTTTGTCGTTTTTGATCCCCGGTTACTGTTGTGCTGCAGTTGTCTTGCTTATTTAGGGTAGTCAGAGGGTAAACAGGGTGCAGCCGGCTGAGCCAGTAAACACCTTAGGCTTTGGGGGAGGAGTCGGTCCTCTATCCTTCCCCTCTAGGTACTAAGATGTACAGAATTCTTTAGGTGTCTTATGAGAGTTTTCTTTTTATTACTATTTAGCTGTCAAAGATAATAACTACCATGACTTCTGGTGCTTTGACGAAACCTCAGATGCGAGGCCTTTTGGCCAAGCGCCTGCGATTTCATATTGTTGGAGCGTTCGTTGTATCCCTGGGAGTTGCAACCTTGTATAAGGTATGTATGTTTGGTTTTTATTTTGTGCTCATAATATAGAAATGTGTCTTAAAGTTGAAAATGTGTTTTATTTTCATAAGAGTCTTTTAAAGAAATTCCCTGTTTAATACATTCCCTTTCTCTGTTCACCTCTGTGTGACAGGAAAGTATCATTTTCCCCAAAGAGCTTTGTCCTCCATCTTTAAATGAAGCTGTCTTAGTCGGCTAGGGCTGCCATAGTTAGCAAAGTACCACAAACTGTGTGGCTTACACAATATAAATTTGTTTTTTGTTTTGGAGGTAAAAATCCAAGATTAAGATTGCTGCAGGGTTGACTTCTTCTGAGGCCTTTCTCCTGGGCTTGGAGATGGCTGTCTTCTCCCTCTTGTCATATGGTCCTGTGTATATGAGCTTGCCTCTGTCTCAGTTTTCTCCTGTAAAGGTGCAAGTCAAAACTGGATTAGGACCCAACCTAAAGACCTCATTTTAACTTACTTACCTCTTTAAGGGCCCTAATAGGGTCAAGTTAAAGTTAACTTTGTGATTTATGTTGTCTTTAGATATTGTTTCTAATAATCTAAAAAATAAGCCCTAATGTAACCTGTACTTTTTAGTTTGGTGTGGCTGAACCAAGAAAGAAGGCATATGCAGATTTCTACAGAAACTATGATTCCATGAAAGATTTTGAGGAGATGAGGAAGGCTGGTATCTTTCAGAGTGCAAAATGATCTTGGAATGTAAAGGTAATGTGGTTATTTGAAGTTACTGTTTTAAAATCTTTTAAAATTGTGGCAAAGTACACCATCTTAAGTATTTTTAAGTGTACAGTTCAGTATTGTCAAGTACATTTACACTGTTGTACAACCAGTCTTCAGAACTCCTTTCAGCTTGCAAAACTGCCACATTTCCCCTTTCCCCTGGCAGTCACCATTCTACTTTCTAAGTACCTCATGTAAGGGGAATCATAAAGTGACTTTTTGTGACTTATTTCACTTAATGTAATGTCCTCAAGGCTTATCTGTTAAAGGATATGTGGGAATTTTCTTTGTTTTTAAGGCTAAATAATCCATTTTATGTATATACCACATTTTGTTTAATTAATGCATCTGTTAATGGACACTTGGATTGCTTACACCTTTTGACTGTTGGGAATAATGATCTGTGATGTGTGCATTTCTCTCTGGTGACCTGCTTTCAATATTTTGAGTATATACCCAGAAGTGGAGTTGAGTATATACCCAGAAGTAGGTTATACGACAGTTCCATTTTTAATTCTCTAAGGAACCGCCATACTATTTTACATGGTGGCTGCACCATTTTACACTCTACCAACTTCTGTGCACAAGGGTCCCAGTTTCTCCACATCCTTGAGAACATTTCTTTTTTAATAGTAACTATCTTAGTGGATGTGAAGTGATTATTTTGGCTTTCATTTGCATTTCCTTAATGGTTAGTGATGTTGAGCATCTTTTCTTGTGCATTTTGACCATTTAATTGTATCTTTTTCTATTCAAGTCTTTTGCCCACTTTTTGATTATTTTATTTTGGCCGGGGGAGTCGGGGGAGGTAATTAGGTTTATTTAAATTTGGCGGAGGTACTGGGGATTGAACCCAGGGCCCTGTGTATGCCAAGTATGTGCTTTACCACTTGAGCTATATGCCCCCTTCTTTTGCCCACTTTTAATTGGACTTCTTGTTGAGTTTGTAGTTCTTTAAACCCCCTGTCAGGTATGATTTACAGGTATTTTCCCCCCATTATGTAGATTGCCTTTTCACTGTTGATTGTGTTTAAATTTTTGATAGGAGTCTGATTTATGTAATTTTTGTTGCCTGTGCTTTTGATGTCACATCTAAGAAATCATTGACAAATCCAATGTCATAAAGTATTTGTTTTCTCCTAAAGTTTTAATAGTTTTATCTCTTACCTTTAGGTCTTTGATCCATTTTGAGTTAATTTTTGGATATGATGTTAAGGGAAAAGTCTACTTCATTCTTTTGCATGCGAATATCCCGTTTTCTCAACACCATTTGTTGAAATGACTTTTCCCCATTAGATGTTGGCACCTTTGTTGGTGTGTTTGTTTTGTACTGTATATGTGAGGATTTATTTTTGGATTCTATTCTGTTGTTTTGGTTTATATTTCTTTATGCTGATACCACAGTGTTTTGGTTACTGGATCTTTATGGTAAGTTTTGAAATCAGGAAGTGTTAGTTCCCCAACTTTGTCTTCTTTTTCAAGATTGTTTTGGCTATTCAGGATCCCTTAATAGACCGTATGAATTTTAGGATGGATTTTTCTATTTCCGCAAGAATTCCATTGGGATTTTAATAGAGATTGCATTATATTTGTAGGTCACTTTGGGTATTGTGGACATCTTAATTACAAGTATTCCAGGCTGCGAACACAAAAGATGTGTTTTCATTTATTTGTGTCAATTTCAGCACAGTTTATGTTTAGTAGTTTTCAGTATACCAGTCTTGCCCCCTTGGTAAGTTTATTACTAGTTTTTTTTTTGACACTAATGTAATGGGTATTGTTAATTTTCTGGTTATTCATTGTTAGTGTACAAAAAATGACTAATTTTTGTATGCTGTAGCTTTGCTGAGTTTATTCTGACAGATTTTTTTTTGTGGAATCTTTTAGGTTTTCTGCCTGTAAGATCAGGTAATCTGCAGAGATAGTTTTACTTCTTCATTTCCAATTTGCATGTCTTTTATTTCTTTTTCTTGCCCAAGTGCTCTGGCTAGGACTTCCAGTACGATGTTGTCTGTCTTTTTTTTTTTTTTTTTTCTTAAAGAGCTTTATGTTCTATTTATTATTGTATTATTTAATTACTTTTTATTTTGGTGGGGGGAGGTAACTAGGTTTATTTATTTTTAGGGGAGGTACTGGGGATTGAACCCAGGACCTCATTGCATGCTAAGTAAGCGCTCTACCATTTGAGCTATATCCTCCCCCTCCAGTCTGATGTTGAATAGAAGTGATAAGAATGGGCATCCTTGTTTTTTTCCTCCTGATCTTAGAGTAAAAGCTTTTAAGTCTTTAACCATTGAGTATATTAGCTGTAGATTTCTTGTATAATCACCTTTATTATGTTGAGGTAGCTTCCTTCTATTCCTAATTTTTTGAGTTTTTTAAATCATAAAAAGGTTGTTAAATTTTTCAAATGCTTTTTCTATATCAGTTGAGATGGTCATGTGGCTTGTCCTTCTGTGGTGTTATTATGTTTGATATCCGTATGTTGAATCATCCTTGATGATCCTTTTAATAAGCTGTTGAATTCTGCTTGCTAGCATTTTGTAAAGGATTTTTGCATCTGTATTAGGGATGTTGCTCAGTACTTTTCCTGTGTTATATTTGTCTGGCTTTGATATCAGAGTACTGCTGGCCTTACAGAATGTTTTGTATTCATTAGTGAGATGGTCAGTCAGGTGTGGTCACAAGAGACTCAGGAGAGGCTCAGGGAAGCATGGTAGGGACAGTCTCTCCTCCACCCAGAAATCTTTAGTGTCTCAATATATAAAAAATAAATATATATAAAATATGTAGAGTGAATTTAGAAGTGTTACCCACTCTTGAATTTTTTTTTGAAGAGTTCGAGGAAGATTAGTGTTAATTCTTTTTTAAATATTTGGAAGAGTTTAATCTGTGAAGCCACCTGATCCTCGACTTTTTTGTGTCCAGAGGTTTCTGATTGCCAGTTCAACCTTTGGTGGTGTGATTGCTTATTGTATTCCTTTATAGTACTTTGTGTAAAATCATTTGTAATATCCCTGCTTTCGTTTGTTTTCAGTTGTCTTAGTCTGACTAAAGTTTTGTTAATATTGTTGGTCTTTGCAAATGGCTAACTGTTGATTTTGTTGATTTATCAGTAGTGTTTCCTGTTCTCTATTTTGTCTCTCATCTTTATTTCCTACTGCTAGCTTTGCTTTTTTCCTAGCTTTTTAAGGTGTAAACTTAGGTTTTGATTTGAGATCTCTTAAAATTTCTTTTGTGATACTTAACTTGACCCAGTGGTTGTTAGTGTTTGTTTAATTTCAACATACTTGGATTTTTGAGTTTTCCTTCTGGTATTGATTTCTAGTTTCATCCATTGTGACCAGAAAAGATACTTTCTATGATTTCAGTCTTTTAAAATCTGTTGTCTTGCTTTATGGCCAAACATGTGGTCTATCCTGGAGGATGTTCCATATGCTTTTTAAATTGATTTAAAAGCATGTGTGCAGTACCTGATGGAACTATTCATACTCTGGAATCTTGTCATTCATGTCTTTAACTTGATTCAAGCTCTACAAAAAAGAGCAATTTAAGGAGAGTTAAATGAGCCTGTCTGCCACCTCAGTGAGTTTGATGTGACAAGGGGAGTATGAATGTTATTTTTTTTTTCAGGCAGACTTTTCCTTAATGAGCATTCCAACTGCCATATGTACGTGTGTGTGAGAGTGTGTGTGATCTTTGCTAAGATCTGGGATGTGGGGGAAGACCTGCTGTATTGGACTCAGATCAGTTTTCTAAGACTTAAGGATGATTTTGAATATAAGTAACTTTTGCCTAACGTGAAATTCAACTCTGTTATAGTCCATTTCTATAGTTTATCTTAAGTATCTGTATTATAGATAAAACATGCATAAAAAGCTATAGTTTATATTTAGTATAGGTAATATACAATAGAAAAACAACTTTATTCCCAGTGTTTGGAAAATTTGATAAAGGAATTATGACTTTCATACCATGGACTGTTAGGTCCATTAGAAATGATAAACACAAAGTAATATGAAGAAATTTATAATAGAAAATTAAGAATGTTTTATGTAAAGCGTGAGCTATGTTAAGTGAAAAGTGCATAGAAAAAAAAGCTGAAGGTAAGAAGATCAAGAAAATATTAGTGGTTCTGTGTGGAATCTTAACATTGCTGTTTTCTTATACCTTTGAAATTTTCAGAATTTCCACAGTGGGTATGTATTTCATACTCAGATGTTAACAGGCTGATTTTTAAATATTTAGGTTTATTTTACCTTTTACTTACAAGAAGTTGATTGTTGTTTTTGGAGGAAATAGGTCCCCTTTCAGTTTTGATTTTTGTTTTCTCCTGTTTTGGAGACAGGACTAGAAATGTTTAGAACTGGTGGGCTGCTTTTTAAGAACGGTATGGGTATGAGAAGGGAATGGAGGGCGGTGGACTTGAGGGGAAAAAAGAATTTGGTAAATAAAAGCAAGAAACCTCTGGGGTAAGATATGTATGCCCCAAATGGCAAAGAGGCTGATCAGAGAGGTCAGGACGCATGGGGGAGATTGGACCCGGAGCCCAGGCTCCTGGGCGAAATTCAGCTCCACTGGTAGCAGTAGACTTCAGGGGACCTTCAGGGTGGTGAGGTACTAAGAGAAAGCTTGTTAACTTGGCTACTCTTTTTTCTCCACAGAATTTCTTTGGGTTGAATTCCGTGGAAGTTTGTCACTTACCTGCGTTCCTGAACTATGAAACTATGAATATCTTGGTTAAGGAGTAGTTTCTCTTGATAAATAAACAATTAACAGATACTGTGGACACTGAGTCTTTGCTCTGTTTTTCATATATATATACATGTATGTATATATATATGAAAACACACACACATACACACACACACACTTGCATTAGATGCTTCTGGACTTCATTGTCTCTAGCCCTGCTGAATCCAACCACCGGACAGATGTAATAATAGATAATTGGAATTTAAGAGTCTTTCCTCAGTATTATGGAAGAGCTAACAGAATGTATGTACAGTATGGAAAATGTCTAATCCAAAAAAGTTGTGTCTTGTTGGAATTGAGTAATGCCTGCTAATTTACACAGTGTGGTAACTTTTTCCAGAGGAGGTCTCAGGACCTTTCTCCCCTTTCATAATTGTTTTTTTGTTGTGATCAAATGACACTATAGAGAGCTTTAAAAATTAAGTGTATTTTAGGCAAAGCTAATTTAATCCCCAGTTTTATTGTTATTAACTGATGCAAAATTCTTGAGTCCCATACTGTGGACTGTAGTAAACCCAGGTATCAGTGAAAACCTGCATTTTAAGAGCCCCTGGTAACAACACATTTATGTGTGGTCAGTAATTCAAGGATTCTTTTTATTTTTAACAATTTTTAGAAGTAATATGCAAAATTACCATAAAAGATACAAGAATACATATTTACATTCTTAAAAATAGTTTTACTCTTCAGGTTGACAAAACTTTAACTTTCTTAAATGAGTATGATACAAGTAATGGACAAACTACTTTTGTTTTTCATATTCAGCCTGAATTGTCTATTAACAGTCTTGCAGTCTAGAAACAACTATGTAGTTAGTTAGTTACTTCTTATGCTCAATAGCATGTGATGTCTAAGGTAAAGAAAGTTAATGTGGGCATTTGAAATTTAATTTTCTTAGCATCTCACAATTGTAGGTGTCAGGTTGAAGGCCCAAGTTTCAATGTAATGAGTAAAAATGTGTTTTAATTGGAGTATAAGATAAACTCACCTGAGCATTCTGGGTCCGTTTTTATCAGCAGACACAAAAGATTTACGCCAAGCTTGCCTAGTAAAACAAACTAGGAAAACAAAAACATTTTTTCCAAAACACACGTGGACAGTCATCAGAATGTTTTATAAATTTCAGTAAAATGCAGAATGTAGAGTAGGACTATACATGTCAGCTTTCACTTAAAAGGACAGCATCACATTTAAGTAACAATAAGGTAAACAGAATCCTAAGCACTTAATTTCATTTAAAGAATTTAAATCTTTGCATACAGGGGTGTTAAAGGTGATGTCTTAGCCTAAAAACAGATGCAACTGGGTGTGAAGTTTCAATCTGTCACCATTCTAAGGCGTGACTTTTGTGTTAGAACAGAGTTAACAGATCTTAATTATAGTTGAGATTTTAGCAAATACCAGAGCAAGAAAGAATGCATTTTCTACTTGTGATAAAACTAAAGATTCTGTTAATCAGGATTCTGTTAATCAGAAAAGGAAGTTTTTCTTTTTTGATCACTCCATTTTAAAGTATCGTAGTTTTAGGGAAAAGGAAGAATCAGAATTCATTTTAGAGGCTAGATCACTATAACTATAGAACAGTGTTGCCCTTGTGCTGCATTAGACGTTAGAAACCCTAAAAAACTCGTTAGGTTTCTTTTCCAAAAAGAAACAAGCAGGAATCAACACCTCAGAGGGGGCTCAAGGGAACCCTTTCCTCAGGGCTTTATTTTTCACCATGGTAAATTTACTAATGAAGACTTGAGCAAAATGTGGCTCAACCATATAATGGTATGATTTCACAGTGGAGGGGAGAGGTTCCACAGCCACCACAGGGCAAGGTGTCTGCATGGAAGAGCAGCTGGGGGCCAGGTGACAAGATGTCTTTGTGATGTAGTCCACAAGTCTGTTATACTGTTGCTCTGATAGTCTCTCTCGAGCTCCGTCCACCTGGGGTCCAAAAGAAAGATTCTTTAGTTGCCAAGCCCCCCATAATGAAACTTTCCATAAGATTATCTCTTCTCTTGCCTTGATACACTGTTAGGCCTTTTAGGTTATCTAATAAAGGCCCTGAATAAGCATTTGGTGTGTAAAATTCCCAGGTTTAAAGTTGATGATTTGCTCTTAAAAGTCATCTCGCTATTCTTTACTAACCTAGTCCAGGAAGAAAGGAGAAAAGTGCCTTTCCTCTACTTGAATCTCATCAACATTAAACTCTGCACCCTGAGATAAAAGCTGTTTGCCTGTCTCTGCAAACCTCTCCAGACAGAACCTCTTTAATTTGACAGGAAAAAATGGAGAATAGCGCCTCTTTCAAATCAGTGGCTTTGGACCGAGCATTTAAAAAAATAAATACCTTTTGAACTGTAACATTTTCTGTTTTTATAAATACTAGGATTTAAAGCCAGAGAAAATAAAAAAACTGGGCAGAGGAAGGGGAAATTTTTATGGAAAAGAGGGAGGATGCAAAGTACATTTATGGTTCATAAAAGTCTGGCTCATCTTCAGTGGAACTCAAATAGGAGAACTGAGATATACTACCTAAGTTCTTAAGCAAGATTTTCTGAGAAAGCACCCATCAAAGGCAAGTGGAGCTATAAATTCTTCCCATCCTGAAATCCTGCAGCTATGTAGTGTGTAAATCAAGTGCAGTTGGAAACTTGAAACGAAAGCCACTGATCTGTGGGAATCAGGTAGCCACTGACCTTTCAGTGGTCTTTACCTAGCAAATGCTGGCAAGACCACTCTGGGAGAATTACATTTTAATGTGAGCTTCTTACTTCCTGAAATAATAAAGAATGTACACGTTTCTGTGTAGGGCACAGAGACAGTGCAGCTAAAGGTGCTTTAAAAGCTGTAGAAAGCCAGTGGGCTGGTAAAGGGTGAGGTCTGCCTGCCAGAGCAATACATAGGGCATCCATGCATTAGAGTTCAGTCTGTCTTTTTAAGCTTGGTAGAGAAAAGGAAGGCCCCCAAAGGTTCACTGACAGATGAAAGCTGTGCACCACCAGGCAAAAGCCAGAGCTCTGATGATATCATTTGATGGGGTCAGAATTCACTTGGAAAGCTTTGAATACACACACAGTCTTAATTGCTCCTCCTGAACAGCAGCACAGGAAAACCCGTGTTGTGAAAGGAACATGGCCAAGGAATAAATTGACCTTCTGACTCATTTTGAGCCTCTCATATGGGACTTCAACAGTGTGCCAGGCATATTAAGCAATTATTACCCTAAAAATGGCTGCATTTAACCAAGAAGAGTAAATGCTGATTTTTAAGAAATCAATCCTGCGATATTTGAATATACTGAATGATGTCATCTATAAATTAATTCCTTCTAAAACTCAAAGGAGCTGAGTTTCCTAGCATCGAAAGCAAAATCCCAGAAAAGCCATTTTATGTAAAGACCTTAAAATACTGTTCTTTAGTTTTCACTGGAGGACACTGGGTAGGCTTCTCAGCCCAGTTTTACGCCTGTGCATTAGGCTGGTGAGCACTGACGTGGGCATGGCCACTGGGGACAGTTCACTGTCAAGACAGCACTGCTGACGGCCCCCCTACTCCCACTTTGAAAATACACTGGATATAGGACTCTTAAAAGGTCTACTGTCTCAAAAAAAAAAAAAAAAGGCATTTTGTTCTGCAGCTTGGGTGTCCACTGGGGTGAGTAGGGGAGGTTAGGGTTTGGACACAGGATTAACGAGGCAGTTACTTTTTGTTTCCTGTGAGAAGATAGTAAGAGCAGAATTTGGAGGCTGAAGGCATGCTGGGGATCCACCTGGTCCTGCCCAGTGCCAGGTGCTGCTGTGGAAGCACAACAGTGTCCCTGCTCTCGGTCACCTCTTCCTGCCTCTGTTTCAGCCACCCCTCAACCCTGGTCCTGTGACCCCTGAACACCAGTGGAAAATGAGTGGTGAGCTTGGTGTCCAGAGTGTCAGCGCTTCTGCCTCCAGCTGATCCCACGGTCTCAATTAGCCTTGGTGATGCCTAGGGGTGGTGACTCCAGCTATCATCTCAACAACCCCCAGAGAAACTGAGGTCTGGTCCCCTCCTCAAACAGTACCCTTCTCAAACAGGAAAGCCAAAGAGAGGGATAACAGCAAAAGATGATTCTCTAGTCTCAATAGTTTAAGATCTGAAATATTTCCCAAACAGCTAAGGAATAACGATGGTCACAGATACTCCTCAGGGCTTTGGAAGTTTCTCGTTAAGGACCAAGGACTTGAAGATAATGATACTATCCCCTGCCAAGTCCTGTAGCCAGATTACTGCTGCTTTATTGTCAACTGGATCAGAAGATTTTGGCAGATCTAATAAAGTCAGCCTGGACATCTGACCTCTTGTTTATTCCCAGAAAGTCATCAACTCGAACCAGCAGTGTAGTCCTAGTGCCAAGCCCCAGCTTAAAGCCTGACTGATTATGATCCAAGAAACTAGAGAAATCTCAGAGTTGTTGTGGTTGGCTGCCTTCCATCTTCTCAGATAATTTTACCCAAACGGTGGTGTGAGGAAGACGCAGGCTCCCATACCAGGAAGAAAAGAAAGAAGGAATCAGGCAGGAGGCAGGTGTGCTGTCCTCTCCTGGGGCTCCTCAGTTCCTAAGTTAGGACCAGCAGGCTCCAGCTTGCCACTGGTCTACCTCTGGTGAGCTGTGTGGGAAAAGACACCTGTATCTGGGGTCAACTCTCAGGGCCCTGTGGATCAGGCAGTCAGCAGGGAGGGCAGTTTTCCAGTGGGTGCACCTGCTCACCGCGGCCTGGACTACAGGAAGCTGGTGCTCACCTCTGACCCCTGACACCCAGAATCACCAACCTGAACAGCCATTCTACATCAACTTCTGTGTGGCCAGCACATTAGCCAGCACATCTCAAGCTGTGTGGCCAGGGAGCTGCCCCAAGAGCCCAAGCAGCATCCCCAGGAGGCCCCCTTTGGTCCATAAGGGATGGGAAACTGTCCTCTGGGAAAGGGAACACAGAACGCAGAGCAGGGGGTGGGAGAGAGACACACACTGACAAAGTTTTCATCCTGAAGTCTGGGATTGGGAACGAGGGAGGGAGGGAGTCAGACCTGGTCTGTGACCTTGCAAAGGTCCGGCCTACTGCCTGTGCCTTGTTTCACTCACGACACCCCTCACTTCAATGGTGGTCCCCTTCAGTCCCCACAAACCTAATGCAGTCACTCCCAGGCCATGTGCAGATGTGGGTCTGCTCTGGGGAGTTCAGACCAGGAGGTCTGCTCCGTGCAGTATTTTCAGGGAATTGCTGCCTCGGCCCTGGCCCCTTCGCATACAGGCCTGCCCGCTTTGGAGCTCCACTGTCCTGCCCACTCCAGTGCCCAAGCCTCAGGACAACCAAGCCTTCTTCAGCTCCTGTGGTGACTGAGCCCCAGCTGTGAGTCCATCCAGCCTCCTGCCTGGCTCTCCTGTGACAGCCTCACACGCACACCCGGGTGAGAGCTTCCCCACCCGCTTCTGCAATGGCTGCCTCACCGCCCGCACACCCTCCCCCGACAGCCCTCCTGGTCTCCAGCAGCCACTCTACAGGCTGTGGGCTCAAAAATGCCTGGAACCACCGGTCACCCTGTGTCTCGACTCTGCCAGCAGCAAGCCCCGGTCGCCCTGCTTTCTGAAATGTACCTCCACATCACAGGCCACTCTTGGCTGCTTGAGCTGCACGATGAGCAGGTTGCTTTGCTTGCTGTCCTGTGTACAGTCGATCTCCGTGACGGGGAAAGCCTGTTGCTGGGTGTCCTCGCCGACACTCACCACGAAGAGCACTTCTGACGTCAGCAGCAAGCACCCTTCGTGCTCCTGGCCTGAGCCCCTCACCAGAACCACATCCAGGGCCATGTGGACTTCTGGTCTGCCCAGAGACTGAAGCATTTTCCTATTTCAAAGGAGAACAGTGAGGCCAGGAGGCAGCTTTGAAAAGATGGTCACCTATCAGGGCTCACTGTGTGTACCAAGGAAAAAGCCCTCACCAACCTGATGATTAATTTCAGCCTGAGATGTAACTGTCAACTTTAAATCTCAAATTGATACTGATCAACAGAACCCAGCTCCTTCAGGAGACATACCTCCCTTGGCTCTGGTTAATTCCTCTTCTTCCCACTAGAAATGTCACCCCTACTTGGAATGCTGGCTCCACAGAGAATCTCAGGCCCTCTCGCAGGCCTGGGCTCCTCTGCCAATGTGCATCCTCCCCTGAATGGGACGCATAGGGCGGGGGAGTTCTGCCAGCCCAGATCTGTATACGGCAGACTTTCCCTGAAAGCAGCTGCCCTGTGTGGGCTCCCCTGGAAGCACGGCCCGTTAGTTTGAAATCAAGCCAGAGCCTGTTAACATACAGTGCGCATGTACCCATGACCCAGTGTCTAGGTGATTTTACCAGACGTATTTGACGTGGCTATTTGGAGCCTGGTCAGCATGCAGATCACTTGGCTGATAGCGCTGTTTGGGGAGCTGAGAAAGTCCAGCTCCGTGTAAAATACCTGTGGTAAGAGAAGTAAGGGAGTTTTACTAGTTGTTTTCTGGAAAACAGTTTCACGCTAGAGTGATGTCATCTGCTTAGCGCCATCCATAAACTACTACAGATCCAAAATGATGTCACATCTTTGGAAGCATGTGCATAGATAATCATTAAACAGTGGAAGGCTCTTAACCCTGGTGATCTTACATTAGCTACAAACTGAAATATGAATGAGCTACAGTCCAAGCAGAGACAGGCAATTAGAGGAAGCATAATGCTCCTGGGAGTAATCAGTCCTGAGCAACAGCTTACACATCATTTACAATTTATATGATAAAAAAAGTCAAGATTGTTAGTCAACTTCCTTGCTTAATATTACAGTACTTCTGTATCTGCTGTGGCTGGTCAAATAATAAAAAACAACACACACAGATGCACACAAAGGCACATGTTTTGCTTAGATACGTATTTAAGTGACTTAATCCAGCTGTTAAACATGAATCCATATACATTTATGAGCGCTCCTGGGGCCTCTGGTTTATGACACGCTCTCCCTGGTGCCAGCACCAAACGAGGGCACCCAGCAGCGGCCACGCAGTCCTCCAAAGAGACTCTCCAGAACCAAAGATGGTACAGCATGTGTGCTTTCTGAGGGCTTGTTAATGTTTATAAAGGAGGCACAGTCATTAGACTAAGAGTTAGTGGTTTGTAAAACCTTCAGTGCGGTAATAAAAGTTTTACAAGAATGATGGAAACCAACAAGTCCATGTGAAGCTCTGTTCTGAGATGCTCTTACATAAGGGAGAGTTCCGCAGCCCTGGGAAGCGCACAGTGAGGGACAATGGCATTCTCAAGACCAAGGGAATTTATGAAGTATAAGCTGACTTTGCCTCACAGGCGTCCATCGCAGAAGGAATAGTTTTTATTACTGTGTAAGCATCTGATAAGGAAGCATTTAACTTTGTCCAGTTATGAGTTGCAGCAGTTCTTTTTGTCAGTTTCCCTGCAAGTGAAAATGTCACTCAGAGAAGGAGAGACAGAACTAGAGCGGGAGGCGAGGGGGAAAGCGGAGGGGAACACATGTTCCTATCTGTGTGGTCTCTTAAAGGAGCCTCTCTGGATGGCTGCCTGAGTGTGGGCATTCGTCCCCCGCTCTCTTCCTTTCAGACAGTGTTTTATGCCTGATCTGGCTGCCTCTTGTCGGGTCTAGTGAGGCGCAGGATGCCGCAGTGAAATGTAGCCCTTGGGCTTTATGGCCAGATGCAGATGCAGAGCGCCCGCAGGGAGGAGGAGGGCCTTCTCGTAGCTGGTGATGCCAGCTAGACAATAGCTTTGTGACCAAAATAAAGACATGATTTTAGGAAAAAAGGTAACAATTCCAGTTACCTGTTTACTGAAAGTCCCTTTAACTTGCTCAGTCAAGACGGCAGAAAATTAGCAAAGGAGGAGGTGCTTCCTTTCCCAGGCACCCGGCGCTCCCGTGCACGCAGGCGTGTGTGGAGAGCCCAGGCACCCTCCAAGCACGGTAGTTCCAGGAGCCCAGGGTTTCTGCAGCCTTGCGCTTGGGAGAGGGGGGTTCCGGCTGCAGATCACATGTCTTTGCTGACATTGGCCGGGAGACTCGGCCAGGTGGCAGCAGGCCCCCCAGTCTGCTGGCGAGAAAGCCATGCCCAACGCTGCGTGCACACGCACCCACCTACACTCAGGCCCCTCTCTCTCACTCTCCAGTGTGACAGTGACTTTGTCATTTAAGAATATCTTCCTGCCGTATAACCTATTTTTTTCCTTTCAAATTGCTCACCAGAAAAAGTACTTCTACTCTCAGCTTCAATATATTCTACATCTTGACCTCAACCTCTAACTGGTTACTTTTCATTAAAGTCTATTTTATTAAATGTACTGGAAAAAGATCTGTGACATATATATACTGAATTTACTCACTGATTTCCTGGTTCTGCACTTTTATTATTTATTATTAGTAGGCCAGTTCTACTCTTTGTATAAATAAGCATAAGGAGGTGAGAAAAATAGCTATTTATCTACTTATAGATTTATCTATTTTATTTTTCAGTCCTTTGTCACGTGAGGGGCTGGATTATCTAAGTGGGGGGGGCCTCGGTATAGAAACGCAAATGAATGGGTAATGTCTGAGTTGGCCCGACAGGCTCTCCGCCGACTCACCATAGCCAGTCTGCGACACGAGCTCAGCAGCCCCGCCGATGGGCTTGGTGAACACCCCCATGATTCCTTTCCCCACGCCCGAGATAACACCCTTGGCCTTGTGTCCTGCTGAAGCCTGCGCCTCCAATGTTTTCTGGAAGTTCTGCATTGGCTGATCGACGATACCAGCAATTGCACCTGAAAAACAATGAGTCCCTGGTGAGGATTAAGGCTTAAAGTCCTGAGCTAGTGAGAACCTTCAATCTGGAACATAGTTTTATTCGGACTGACACCCCAGCCTCATTATGAAATTCTTTACTATGCATTTATTTCCCATTTGTCTAAGTACATTGAGGCTAAGTTAGACATTTATTATCTTCATCAAAACTACAGGTTCAGACTGGGTTTGGCCCATCACAGATGGGACCTGTGAAGTTCAGTTCAGAATTTAATAAACATGCCAGACCATTCTGAAGTGGCACCCTTACACCTTTCCAGAAACCAGGCAGCACAGTTTAGGGAAGAGAGCTAACAACTCCTTAGAAGAGTGAGTCTGCTCAGCCTCGGACATTTTCCCTGAATGAAGAGGATGAAAAACTGCAAGGGGCCAGGCCTTTCCCATGTTGTCTCTTTTAGAAAGAATAAGAGCAATCATTTAATAATAATTCAATATTTATATTTTAATAATTGTTTAATAATGAATAATTTTGATATAGCAATTATTCTTTCCATTATAGCGAATCTGTTTTGAGTGCTGACTATGTGCTAAGAGCTTTACCTGTATGAGGTCATTAATCCTCACAATCCTAGGGAGGCAGGCATGGTTTTTATCCCGAGTTCCTAGATAAGGCCCCTGAGGCACAGGGAGGTTAAGGAGTTGTTCCCAAGGTCACACAGCTGTCCCGTGCTGGAGCCAGGATTTAAGTTTAGGGAGTTGGAGTCATAGCCTTGCTCTTAACCACCAAACTATTCACTGATCCTGCTTATAAAACAGGCTCTTCCCTTTGCCACTCTGGGAAAAATTTCCTTCTCTCTCGCTTCAACTGAGGTTTGGCCACTTACTCTTCACTTGAGAACAGCTACAAGGCCTGTGCTCATGACTCTCTGCCCTAACGGCTTTCCCCCAGGGTGGCCAGGCCGGGCATGGAGCTGGAGGGCAGACCCCTCAGCTGCTGTGGGTCCCCTCCTCGCTCTTCTCACTCTGAGGGACCAGGGATGAGTTTCAGTAAAGTCCCAACAGTCCAGATTTTTTTTCCATAAGAGTGAAGGGTTCCCTAGCCCAGACCCAGTAAGAGGTAAAAATCTTATTACAATTTTTGACCGAGTTCTCTGTTTTCAACTCAAACCTGCTAGGATTAATGAAAATGCAGTCTCCCTGGTAGAAATTTTAGTACATGTCAAATCTCATTATTCCAAATGCCACTAATTCAAAGTCTCCTGGGTAAATGGAGATTTCCAGGTCTCAGTTAATGACCTGCTAATTTCAAGCAGTATTACATTGAACCAAATCCAGTAAAACGAAAGGCCAGTTCCTTCAGATCAGTTGTAAAGGGAACGTTCTTCATGGATTCCACTCCTCTAAATTTTGACAGAGCCATTTAAGTTTATGTATTGACAGATTAAGAATGACCTGAGGTGACAGGTCTGTTTCCCAGCCTAGACCACTGCTTCCCTAACCTCCTAAAGAAATTACGTGGGAAGCTGCTCACAGCTGGCCCGGCCACCCTGGCCATTTGGGGCCAAAAGATGGCGGTCTCAGTGCCCCACAAGACACTGGTCTTGGCCCTTGCGCTGGGAGCTCACCTCATGTTTTCAGTCTGAGGAATCTGGTGTTCTGCTCCCCCTCTATGAGATCAGGACTCAGAGCAGCTGGGAAGTATTCATGGAACTGGCTGCAGTGGGGAGGCAAGAACCCTGGGGTCTTCCCTTCCAATCACTTCAAAGCAGACAGTTTGAGGTGAATAGCATCCAATCAAACAAGACAGCTTTTGCGATTTCATTCTCTGGTATCTTTGAAAGGTCTCTATGCAGAAGAGCAGAAAAGGTGGGGTAGATAATGCCAAATTCACCAAGAAGTTAAATTATTGCCTGTATTTCTGGGAGAAATGTCTTTTCTCAAGTGCAGATTTCCAATCAGACTATTAAAATTGAGCCGGGGCAAGTGAAAATCTCCCATTTCTCTTTAATGTGCCAGGCCCACCCAGCACCTGGAGCAGGGAGCCGAGACTGTCCACACAGGGCTCGCATCTACATCCGGCTAAGTGCAAACAGGTCCCACAGGGAAACTCCCCTTTGATCTTCCACTTTCTCCAGCCACCCGCCACGGTGAAGGCTCGGTTCCTGCGGCTCTGAGAGAGAAACCGGGCAGCCTGAGAGGCAGGAAGCCTGAGCCCCGTGACAAGGTGTGAGGCTCTGAGGGGCAGAGAAGCGCTGTCAGGGCACATGCCCTGGGCCAGCACTGGGCCCTGGGGCGGGGAGGCCGGCCTGTCACACACCGACACCACACTGGGCACCAGATGCGAGGCCGAGAGAGGCCGGCAGCCCCGGCCGGTCTGCAGCCGAGCCCAAGAGGCAGCTTTCTCCAGGCTTCAGAAAGCTCTCTTCTTAAGTGTAATCCAGCTAAATCCCACCACTGGTAAATTATTTACTGTCATGTGCTCAAATTCTGCTCTAAGGCTTTAGGGAGTGGAAATTGATCCTCAAACTTGTCTGCTGGCATCAGGCCCACGGGGCGGGGGGCCACATGGAGCCAGCTGTGAGGTGACAAGTGAGGCCGGGGAGGAGGGACACGCCTCGCAGGGACGCTTCCACGGACCCTGTGTGCTGGGCAGGGCTGAAACCGGGACCGTTTCCTTTCCTGCCCTTCGCTGGAAGAGGGGGGCTTGCTTTGCAAAGCAAGGGAACTACCAGGCCCTCCCCCACCTCTTCTGTGACTTCCTCCCCAGCCTGAGGCAAAAACACTGGGTCAGAGATCCGCCTGTGGGGTATCTCGGAGCTGCCCTTCCCACACACTGTGATTTTATTTTGGCCACTTTTTTTTTTTTTTTTTTTAAATCATAACAGCAGAGGGATAGGCCTGGGCTGGGACACCTCTCCTCAGCTGACTATTCCAGGGACAAACAAGCCCCACAGAGGGTATTCGGTATTCTGGCTTCAGGCTGGCTTTTTCTGACCAGAACAGATTAGCAAACTGAGAAGGAAGCACGTCTGTTACTCCTGGATTCCCTTCCAACTGCAAACCAGGCTGCTGGGGCGGCATCAGAGGGACAGCTCGTAAGTGCTGTCTGGTGCTGGCTCAATACCCACTCGCTCAGGAAACCGCCGCGATTCACCTGGTGGGGGCCTATGTCGTTGGGATGCCAAACGGCACCCCCGGAGTGGCTGTGAAGATAGAGGGTGTGGTCGCTGGGAAATCCAGCCACGCTTCCTCAGTCAGGTGCTCTCAAAGGAGCGTGGGTCAGAGAAGCAAGTTCTGACATCCTGTCCTTGGTATTCACGCACCACAGGTCACATCCGGGAGGGAGGGTGCCGTGTCACTGCCACGCGGAGCTCACATCCTCTCCCAGCAGACTCCAGCATGAAGCAGAAAGCGGGGGAGTCGGGGGAACAGACCTGGTAAATGTGGGCAAGCCTGGTGCCAAGTCTGCAGGCTCCATGGAGTTTTTCCAAAAGCTTTTGCTTTCTGAAAACGACTGTGGATCTCCTCCAGGGACCTCGGCGCATCTCTCGCAGGCCAGCACTTCCTTGCTGACCTGGGGCAATGTGGCTGGGCATGGTGGCTAAAGACGAGCTTTGATTTCTCAAGTGCCTCATAACACTGCACAGTGTCCCCACGAGGGCCAAGAAGAGTCAAGAAGGCCCACAAACTCATAAACATTTGGGGGAAATGTGTTTTTCCTACCCTGGAACTTTCAACTGTTCAGCCTCCCCACATCCTGATTGTTTCCAGGTTGAAGCCCTCCAGGGTAGCTGACGTGGAGAGGCCCAGGCTCTGGTCCTGCCTGGAGGTCTGACCTGGGCAAGTCACTTCACCTCACCCACGAATAGGGTCTGAAGATCAAATAAGATGACACATAGGAAAGTGCTTTGTCAACCCCGAAGTGTTCTTTAAATACATGTTTACTAACTGGGTCATCAGTGTTTATGTCTTCTAAAGGAAGAAACCGAGGAACCAGCATTTTGATGTCACTAAGCATGGCTTTCAAACTCTTATATGTAATAGCTCTAACTTCAGCTGGGCACCTACTTGCATTGGGCCGTTTTAAACACCATTTCTGGGGATGGATTAAAGGGCAATAAATCTATACTTTCCTCTCCCTCTTCTTCCTGCCACATATCAAGGACTAGATGTTCTGAGATGACCCAGTGATTACGTGGAATACAGAAGGTTCTTGAACTCCTCCAGGAAAGGGAGCTGGTTTGGGCCACCCTTGGTCTGAGGAGCACAGAAATGGACACACTGCTCCGGGTGCGCTGCTGGCAGCGGAGCTCCTGGGGGCGCAGGGCCAAACCAGTGTTTGCAGGCGCAATCAGTTCACACGGGGGAGGGATTTACATCACTCCCTGAACTCCCAGGTTTTGGGAAATTACCAGAGATTCAGAAAGACTCCCTGAGCCTACTGCAGTTTCCACAGACAGGCTAACTGATTCCCATGCATGGACAAGACACAATGACTACAGCAAAGATCAAAGATTTATGATTTTCTACCCTAGTTAACAACAGGAGCCACGCTCAAAAGGGTGACATCACAAGGGCAGAATCACGGCTCCCCACCTAACTGATTTCCACCATCAGGTACCATTTTATGCAGTGGAAACTGGGTAGTGGGTGTCGGCTTCTCTGGGTGGGAAGAGAACAGATGAGTCAGGATGGAAACAGCCACATGCCAGCCAGCTCCGGTCTCCTCTGCTGAGCACCTCCATCCAAGAAGAGCTTGGATGGAGGGAAGGAAGCTGTCCTGCCCAGAGCAGAGGGCACGTAAGGCCACAGTTCTTAGCAGAAAGAGGTCCCACAGATCCCAAACAAAGACTTAAGTCCTCCAAGATAACCTCATTATCACTTCCCGTGGTTACAACAGCTTAACCCAGTGGACTAAAACTAAAGCAAAAATGCTCCTCCATCACTCACATGGCTCTCTTTGCTGAGACTCTCTGAAACCAGGCAACTCCTGCAGTTCCTTTGCTACCGCAGTGTAATCGTGGGTGCTGTTTACCAAACACAACCCCTATGCCTGGCACACAACTGACCATCGTTACTTCTAACAATGGCATTTCCAGCCCCAATTTACAAAGGAGAAGGCCTGAGGTCATAAAGAAAGGACCTGGACACCCAAACCTGGGGTCTCCTGGCTCCTGAGGAGCGTGGTCACCCCCTCCCTCTTCCCCAGAGCAACCACGCTGCCTGCCCGGCTCTCCTTAACCCGGCTGCTCCACCCAAGTCCCCGTTCCCCCACAGTATTCTGAAACCGTGCCCCACGCTGCTGTATGTTAGGACTTACACAGTTTCTAGTAACTCAGCCTGAACTTGGAACATCTTACTACTTCCTCTTAAAGCCTCAGCTGGCCGTGCTGCGGGTTGAGGGGTCGTGTACAGAACCGCAGCCTGGAGAGAGGACAAATACTTTCAAGCTCATCTTTTCTGACCTGTGCTCTCGCTGCTTCAAGCCACTTTGATCTCTGTGAGATGCACACTCCTTCAGATGCTTGGTAGGCAGGCTGCCAAGCAATACAGTTTTAAATTCCTTTGCAAACAAATAAACAAGATACTCTTGAAAATCCTGCTCTGCAAAATTTCAGCTCTGAAGCTTCCTTTTTATAGATTTTTCCAAAGCAACTTATTTTTCAAACATTCGCAATATTTCGAAATACCCACCGCAATCTGCATCTCTAACTATACATCTGGCTGCTCGACCGTCACTAATCACTTGGAATCAGGCAGATCCGGCACTCTTACAAAAGAAAGAGGAAAAAGTGGGCTCCTCACTGAAGTTTACATGACACTTGCACGTTGCTCAAGTGCTTCCCAAACAAGAGCAGGCGTATGCAGTGTCTGTGACAGAGAAGGAGTGGGGGCTTCAGGAGGGTTGCCTGTTACTCCCTTCTGCAAGCAAACAGCGGCATGACCCCATCTTTGTGCTGACACCCCGCACACAGTCCCCTGTGGAATGATGCTTTCTTACAGCCACGAGGAGGCAGTTTCCACTAGAGGCAATGGAAGGTAGGGCTGGGGCGTTTGCTCAGGAGTAGTGATGCGGCAGGGCCTGGGATGGTGCGAGCCATGTTTGCACCAGGCTCTGGAGAGGGTATCCTGTTCTAGAGCCTCATGATCAGGGCAGGAACCAGAATGTGTGCCTTATCCTCTCTGAGCCCCAGCTTCGTCTGCAGAAAGAGAGACAGTCCACAACCACCCCCGGTCCCGGGCCTGGGCGCCGTGGCCTGCTGGCAGAGCCGCACACAGACGCCAGAGCCCCTGGGTCCCTCGGCCCCTTACCGAGCAGGCTGATGCCCAGCCGGGACAGGCCCTGCCGGAGCCCCTCGCCCAGGCTCTCCGGGAGATGGCGCCGCCACTCCTCCTGCCGGCTGTAGTGCTCCTCATCCAGCGAGAGCCGGTCCATGTTCCGGGCCAGGCTCGTGGCCAGGTTGGTGATGGAGGTGAGGGTACCTGAGGGCACAAGAGCGCACGGGTCGGCCTTCTGGTCACATGTATGGTGGCCCCGAGGTGAGGGGTCCCCGGAGCGCTGTGGGGGAGGGGGGGGACAGTAGAAGCACATCTGCCTTCTGGACGTGCCTGTGGAGAGTGACAGTGGCTTCCTCTTGGGCAGCATGAAACGACAGCCTTAAGAAAAGGAGGTGATGATGGACACTTGTTTACGAGGGTGATGGCCCTCCTCATGAGGGGTGGAACACAATCTCTGTTACCAGAAAAGTGCTTAAAGTCTCCGATGAAGTTATCACTCACTATCATCTGATGGTCAGGGCTTGGCTAAAATAGTTCAGAAGTCCATACTGAGGCCCAGTTTTGAAGGGTACAATTTGTCTGCTCTGATTTTAAAGGTTAAGGTTATGTTGCTGAATTTTAAACAGATTGTAAAGGAATGTTTCCACTTTCAGAATAAAATGTATTCCCTCCTTATTACTTCAGTCCTCGTAAAGGGAGATATTAAACTTTATTACGTGATATTCTGAGGCAGTAATTATTATGCCACAGAGACTATGTGTGATTTTGATATTCAGGATGTTAAGTGAAAAAAAGGCAAGGACAGTAAAAGGGAGTTAAGCATGTGAAAGCCACGACTCTGTCCGGTTTTCCCAAGGAAGGTACTTCTGCATCTTGCTCCAGACAATCATAACCCCCTCTAGGGAGTCCGCACAGATCATCTCCGTGAGCAGAACTGAAAGACATCAGTGGACATATCCTGAAGCTAATGAATTAGCTCATCTGTTTTTGGATGTCTACTTTCAAGAAGAAGTGGAAGATGTTGTTTTTGCAGCTGCATCTCTACCAGTAATCTGAAAAGAACAAAATCCATGTGCACACACACACTGACAAACCAAACAGATTTTGCTAAGAGAAGGAGAGGACAAGAGAAAAAAACATCCAGTGAGTCAGTATGCTAAAATTACCGCCAGGGTTCAGTTGAGCTGGTGCTCGTTGTCTTATTTTAAAATAAAAACAACAGAACCATAGAGATTCAAGTGTCAAGACTGAGAAATCCACCAGGGAATCATCTGTGAGTCCCCACAGCTCTGCCCGCAGCCTCCCGGGTGGCGGGGTCCGGGGCAGCGGTCCTGTCGTCGTCCACGGAATTTGGTCCACTGCTCTCGCCGTTCTCTTGCCAGCCCTGCTCGATGAATCCTGGGTTCTTCCATTTCAAGCTCCAGTTTCTTCTTCTGAGGCCTTCTAGAGACTTCTATAAGCTGCCTACTCATAACAGTTACAGCATAGTTCACAGTAAAAAGCCTTTTATGGGGGAGAAGGCCTTTGCCCTGTTTCCCCTGCCTCCTGCCGAGAAGAAACAGGGACTCAGATGGCCCTTGTTAGTTCCCGAGTCACTGCCAACCTGACCCGAATGTGGGCAAACAAACACACGGATGAAAGGAGAGCACGCTCTTTCTCGTGGGCGGCAGTCAGACTTCTGGGCTGGTGACCAGTCTTGGCCACAAGATGGCACTGTTTACGTGGCCTGCTAGGGAAAGGCTGGCTCCTTCACCTCCGGATCGGCTTCCCCATCAAAATATATCCGTATCCTTACAAAAGTTATGACAACTGTATCTACATTTAAAAAAATATGATGAGGCAACGCAGTGTAGGATTTCTGATGTTTAGCAGAAGTCCTGAACACCTTTAATATTTCTGTATTTATCACATGGAATAACAGTTGAGCCAATCCTGGTTTTCCCAATGGGAGGTTTAAAATTCTGCAGTTTCTGAAACATTTTCACACACTGCAGGCAAGGAGTGATCTGTTTAAAACATAAGACGTTATATATGAGCTTTGCTACAACTCCAACCTTTCACTGCCAGCTAACAAGCCAAACAAAGCTAGAGGCAAACTTAATTCACTGAAAACTGTAACACGGTCTTCAAAAATAAAAAACAAGACAGGGAAGGAAGGAAAATAAGGCATCGTTTACAAGGAACCCAAGTAGCTACCTTTGGAAATGTGCTTCACAAATGATGTCGTCCCTCTGGAAACTCCGCTCACAAAGGCTCCAGGGCCCCGGGTCAGCCCCTCGTACGGAAGCCGGAAGAAGTCGGCGATCCCGTTCCCAATGCTTCGCACCAAACTCGCCGGGCTGCCGAGGATTTCCAGGGATCCAACCACCCAGCCTGCGAGGGGCCAAGGGGAAGGGGTTACTGAAACCCTAAATACAGCCCTTTCAACATTTGGGAAAAGTGACCCATTTTCCCTGCAATTCATTTTTCACACTAGAATTGAGAATGTAATAAGCTCCTTTGGAGCCAAATATGGGAAATAACTCATTCACTGTGAATTCATAAATGGCAAACTTTCATACTTTATAAATCAAAGTGATCCTTCTGGCAGCCTCACAAATGGCTTTAATATGACTTCCCTGCCCAAGCCTCCCGTTCCTGCTAAAAGGGACCCGTGTACAGGGGACAGGCGGTCCCTTGGGCTGCAGGTGTTCGCAGGCTGGGAAGTCATCTTGAAAACCTCCTTGGGGAGCAGAGGCACCAGGATGAGGAAGAGACGCCTGGTCGGGGGAGGGGACCAGATGCTAAATGGGGTGTTGCGAAGGGGACACACAGTTCTGACAAGGATGGGGGAGTTACTTTTAATCTTTCCCAATCCTACCGAGCTGAGTGCTTCCCTTTGGAGTGGAGCTGGAGCCAGAGAAACGTCTCCCCTTCAACCCTAGCTTCAGTTGTGTAAACTCTGGTGACAGGGACATACTGATTAGGTTAGCGAGAGGGGCGTGTTTCCCGCGAACGTCCCTGGAGGGGAGTGTTGGATCGGGTTTCCTATTGGAGCCGGGGCTTGCCAGGAGCGGGCCTGCTCCAAAGCCTGAGTGCCGAGCGCACGGCCCTGTGGGAACGCGGCTGTGGTGTGGACCCCAGAGTGGCTACCCTTCCTCTCCCTCCCGGGGTGGGGGCTCAGAGCTCTAGCCCAGAGGACAGGAGGTGCCAGCAAGGATGGAGGGCTCAGGAGAGGATGATTCCAAACAGATAATTTCCTCTGGGAACACAGTAACCTCCCTAGCCTGGGGCCGAGCGCTTTAATGGGGAGGCCGCGGGGACAGGACCCATGCGGGAGCCAATCCTGCCTCCCCAGCAGGTTCTTGGAGGCCAGGCCTGTGACAGAGACCCGCCATCAAGTCATCCATCCCAGAGGGTGGGGAAGGTGTGGGTGCCAAGCCAGAGCCTTTACCAAAGGGTTCCCAGGCCCAGCCCTTGTCGGGAGGATGATTCTTAAATTCTGAGCCCACCTCTCTTCTCTGTGACGTTAGGAGGTAACACTAGGGTTCAGGTTAAAAGAGGGAATAATTTCTAGAAGATGAAGATTAGAAACGGGAAGGCCCTGTGGGTGCCAGGCATTCAACCCACTTCTCACAGCAACAGTGCAAGAACTCATACCTGCCTTCACATACATTCAGATTAGCTAGAGACTGAGCTTCTCCTGGGTCAGGCTCTGTACCAGGCACAGGGAACAGAGCCTAATCCGATGTGGTGTTGCCCTGTGTCCACCATCTCAAGGGCCGGCAGGAAGAGGAGGAAACTGCAGCTCAGAGGTTGGGTCAATTCTCACAATCTCCCCACTGGTGAGACACTTGGAGGGGTTTCCAAGCCGGGTTTACCTGATTCCAAAGCCCACCCTCCCTCCTTCGGGGAGCCCAGGCTGTACCCAGAAGGCTGGGTACCATGGAGGGTACGGAGATTTTCCCTTGGAGGGCCCTCTCTGGAGGTAAAAAAACAACAGATTCTCTTTAGACTGGAAAAGTTGAAAGGTTTGCCTGGAAGCAGAAGATTCGACTAGAAACATCTTATTTCCCCTTCCCTCCAAAGGTTCTATACAGAGATTAAAAAAAGGGAGAGTAGCTACTGCCAAGCAAAGACCACTCACTCTTCTATCTGTGGGCCCATTCAGGCCAGTGCGGCGGGCACGGAGTGTGAGGAAATGGGCCAGCCTCAGACCCCAGCCTGTCCCCCTGGACAGGAAGGTGAGGGAGTCTCTCCTCGGTTAGGATCGCTGCAGAGCTACTTCTCAGTGGCATCTGAGTTGGCCAGAAAAGGGCCAAAGCATCCAGGGGCATTCCTTCTTTAATTATTTCCCTTCAAAAGCAAATACAGCTTTTGCTTACTTGTTTGGAGATTTTGTTGAAAAAAAGGTGTTGGTCTGGCTTCCCATCAAACTAAGCCTTGGGGGTAAAGAGGGATGCCAGGAAATTACAAAGTCCACATTCTTGCCTTCAAATAGGGCCAGTTGTTACTCATTTCTAATTACTTTATTGTTAAAACCTCTACAAGTTACTTCCCTAGAAATGAGGTCAGGGTGTTTCAGACATCGAGGTCAGAAACCTTCTAAGTAAGTCCAATGGGTGAATCTTGACCCGTGTGAGATGTAGAGGCAACTGGTCCACTCCCAGGCCAGCCCTCTCCCGGCCTCTGCAGGAGTGCCAGTACATCCTCCTTATGACACTTCTACCCAGGGTGTTAGTAACCTCCTGCCATCTTCCCATTTGCAGCTCTTTCCAATCACTGATTTCCTCCAGATAATCTTCAGACTGTGTAGGCCTTGAGTGACAGAACTCCCAACAGGCCTAAAAAGTTGGCCCTCTATTTTAGAATTTCTTGTCTCAGCATCTAATGAGATTGGGACAACAGCTTGGAGGATTTTTAGGTGGATTACAAAAAATCCAAACAGAATGTTCTTGTGAAAGCTCATGAAAAACAAAACAAAGAGAGATTGTTGTTAGCACACGGGCTGCAGGGACCTAGTTCCTGGTGCCACAGCTGGAGTCTCTTACTCTGGTGGGTGCTCCCACACCTCAGCCTTATGTGATGACCAGATGGACAGGAGGCTGATTCCTTCCCAGGCTCCTGATCAGAGCTCAGTAGCTGACATGCCTGCTTCTCATGTTAAAAGCCAAAACTGCCCGAAAGAGAAAGCTCCTAATATACCCATCTATTAAATTTGAAATGTTTGTGGCTTATTTTTAAAGAATTTCTTAGCCAGAGGGTAATATTTTTTTCACTCTTGTACCAGCTATCAAAACCACAGTTCCGGCAGGGCGCTCTCCAGACCTCGCTATTTTCAGCTGGGAGTCCTGGGCAGCCATCTTAACTCTGTGAACTTCATTGTGGAGACAGTGTCATCTTTCCAACGTGGCAACAGCATGGGTCAGCTGGTGCTACCAGGTTAACCTCACAGGGGAAGGCACTCACAAGTACCACGTGACAAAGGTCTCTCCTTTGTTATTTTCAGAAAGCAAGACCTCTGTGTTCTTTACCAGAAGGAATCGCAAGACCAGCTCCAGTTGGTTGGTGTTGGTTGCTTGAATTCATGGGAACTTGAGGAGCCAGATTATCAGAAGGAAACCATTTTAGAGTGAATTTAGCTCCAGAAGGGGTGCTCTGAAGCCAGTTACCATAGAGCATCAAGAGACAACACCCTTGGGCGCACAGCACACTCCATACGACATTCTGTACACACATTCAAGCCGCCCCCAGCAGACTCTGCCCGCTCAGGGCTACGGAGAGGCTGGGACACCCAATGCCTTCTCTTTGCCATCCGTCTAGACAGGGAGGGCCTCACGGGGTAGGTAGAAGGCTCTTTGTGCATCTGACGAGCACACAAATCCTCTGAATTTCTCACCTAGAGCTATTCATGGGCTGTAATGAAGAAAGCTAACAAGCCAGCACTGGATTCCTGTTAGGGCCAGGGGCTGAGGGCTGGGGCTGATTTTCCTGGCGGCACCCGTGCGTTCACACAGAGCTGGTGCCTGCGGGGAGCTCACAAAGCGCTGAATGGGATTGAAATTCTACGTTACATAACAGCCGGCATAGCAGTGACTATTGCTGGGTGTTCACGAAGTGCCAACCCAGATTCACTACTTTACCCCCTGCCATTTTATCCTGTCAGAAGTCTTAAAGCCCATTTTCCAGATGAGGACACCGAGACGTGGGAGGTTCAATAGCCTGGCCAAAGCCTCACAGCCGGCAGTGGCTGAGTCTAGACTAAAATCCACTGCTGTCTAACTGCCAAGGCCACGCTCTTCACTTCCCACTGTGTTGCTTCCCTCTGTCTTGAGGTCCGTGAGTCCACCCCGAAGCCTTTCCTTTCTGCTCGGGCTCCAGCCCATCACGGACCCTCAGCCCGTGTCCTCACCTGCTCTGAAGAGGGCCCCCGCAGCGTAGTGCATCGCCAGGGCGTGGACCAGCTGCCTGGCCGTGGTGAAGATGGGGCCTCTTTCAAACACGGAGAAGGAGAGCGGCGTGTGGTCGGAGGCTATGTACAGCTTGAGGGATGCGTGGATGCTGACAAGGAGATTCACCGGCTGTATCACCAGCTTCCGTAACGTCACGGGATTCACCAAGGCCCTGGCATGCTGCCTGACCTGCACGGGCAGCCCCTGTTTCCCACCTGAGAGCCTCGTGGCCTGACCAGCTGGGCAGCTGCTAGGGAGGTAGGTCTCAAACAAAGTTTTGATGTAGTAGACAAAGGTATCTTCCACATATAACCGGGTGGGTTTCAATTCAAAACTGAACTCATTAATATCAAATAAGAAGCTCTTGCCCTCAGTTAAGGTGAGGCAAAGTTTGATAAAACAATTTTTCTTGTATTCTTCCAAATCTTTGCTGGATACAAGGAGATTCTGCATCTTGAAACAGTGAGCAGCTTCTGCCTTCTCCCCCCGGCAGACCAAGACAGCAAAGTGGAAACTGGACTTGTCGTACAGCTGGTTGTCCACCTGCAGGTCCCCACAGCAGACCTCGACACAGTAAAGGTGGAAGAGGGCTGCGGCCGTCTCTTCCCCAGGGAGGTGACCAGCCCCTGGGGTCATCTGGAGAAAAACATTGTCCAGTGTGAGTCTCAGAAGTTCAGATGATGCTTTGTGGTGGGTGAGGTCATCAAACACCGCCAGGCTCAACTGGGTGATGAACATTTTAAATGTCACGATCTTCTCCAGAGTTCTAGAGGAGAAAGGGAAGAGAACATTAGCCTCCCCTTGCTTTTTTTTTCTTTCTTTCTTTTCTTTACCTCCCTCCCTCCTCTCTAATTTCTTATTTTCTAATGATAGCGCCTTATTAAGCACCTCCTGATGTCCCATCAGATTCTCATAAGAAACAAACAAGAACTTAACTTTCAGTACATCGTGTCTGGACAGAGCCCATCACACTCCAGCAGTACTGGGAAATGTTTCCAATGGGACTATTACAAGTTCTTGTGTTTCTGTATCATATTTCCCTTATCAACACGAGATTTTTATTCCAAAATCCCTCTTGTTCTTTGTGCACTAATTCTCTGTCGTGATTGTCACAAGGCAAAAAGTCATAATAAAATAACCAACATGCCTTAAACTGGAAAAGAAAAGCAAGCAGAAGAACACTGACCATGAATTCCCACCACAACGGCCCAGCTACCAGCATCTCAGGTCGTGTTCTCTGCTCTCCCTGCCATTTTCAGAGCTGAACTGCCCAGGCTCTGGTCTCTGTGAACCCCTCTACCGTGCGCTAAATCACTGTGCTCTTGCCCTCTTCAAGGTCATCTCTCCAGCAAGGCACCCCTATTTTTTTCCTTCACTACTAGCAGCTTATAAACATGCTGTTATTCTCCTATCTTAAAAAATCCCTCTTGTAATTCCCTTTCCTCCTTTACCTACTACACATTTTCCTGATCACCTATATATAAAAACTCCAAAGCATTTTCTATACGGCGTCCCCTATTCCTTGCCTTCCATTTTCTCTTACCCTTACACCAAAGGAGGCTTCTGCCCCCTCCGGTGTATTAAAGTGGTTCTCATCAAGGTCCCCAGTGACTTCTGTGTGGCTAAGCCAAATGACTGGCTTTTAGTTTGCGGCTATCTGATGTGGTCAAATATTCCTCCTTCTGGAAACACTATCTTTGCACTTCTGCTCTCAGCTCTTCCATGTCTGGTCACTCATCCTCATCACCTATGTGCCTCCCCACTCTTCTCTCTGGCCTCCTCAAGTTCAGGTGCCCAATGTTCAGCCCTTGGTCCTCTTCTCCTCCCATTTCCACTCACTCCCCTTGGAGATTTTCACCCAGTCCCAGGGCTTGACATGCCATCTATATGCTGATGACTTCCAGAGTCACATATTCAGCTTAGAACTCCCTGTGAACGCCAGTCTTATGTATCTAACTGCCCATCCACACAGTAGTCACTGTATGTCTAAAAGACATTTCAGGTGGTCATGTCTGTAGTCAAACTCTTGATCTCACCCTCAAACCCACAGATAGTCTTTCCCATCTTCGTTCAGGACAACCACATCCTACTGGTTGCTCAGATCAAAACTTTAGGAGTCCTCTTTGACGTCTCTATTTTCAACCCTTATCCAATGTGTCAGGGAACTCCCACTGGCTTTTCCTTAAACATATATCCAGAATCTGACCATTTCTTATCACTTCCACTGGTAGTGTGGTCCAAGCCATCAGTACCTCTCGTGTGAATAACTGTATTAACCTCCTAACTGGTCTCCCTGCTTCCTCCACCTTTGCTTCTCCATAGTCTACTTCAAAAGCAGCCAGTGGTCTTCTAAAATTTAGGTCAGAGCACGTAACTTCTCTGCTCAAAAAGCTCCTATGACTTCCCCTTTTCACTCAGAATTAAAACTAAGCCCTACACAACATGTCTCCTCCTTCCAGCACGTACTTCCCAGACCTCAAGCACTGCTCCTTTCACGTTCCCCCACTGCACTTGGCCCACATTGGCCTCTTCCCTGGTTCTCCAATTTGCCAGGCATGCTCTCCTGACCTTGGAACTGGCTGTGCCCTCTGTCTAGAGAGCTCTCGCCCCAGACAACCACGTTCCTAACCCTCTTGCTGCTTTCATGTCTTTGCTCAAGTGTAAACTTCTTGGTGAGGCTTACCTACACCAGTTTTTCAAAACCACGCTCTTTCTGCTCCTATGCCCTGGCATTCCTGGTCCTTACCAGGCTCTGTTTTATCCTTGCTGAATGCCAACCTTCTACTGAACCATAAAATTTCCTTTATAAATTAATGTTTATTCTCTATTTATTCCACACCTATGAGAATGTGGTCTCCTCAGGAGCTGGGATTTGGGACTTTTAGGTCACTGATGTATCCACAGCCCTAGAACAGCACTGGCATCCAGGAAGCACTTGAAAAATATTTGTTAAATAAATGAATTAAGAAAATACGAGTAAACACTTGTACCTTTCCTACTTTGACCACAGAGTGTATAGATTGTTGCTACTATCATTAACAATGCCCTACTAATGCCCTAGATAAAACATTTCTGAAATTGTGTGGGCTTGAAATTTTGTGTTATACAATTAAAAATTCCCCCGTATTTATTTATTTATTTTAAATTGAAGTACAGTTGGTTTATAACGTTGTGTTAATTTCTGGTGTACAGCATAGTGGTTCAGTTGTGTGTGTGTGTGTGTGTGTATTTCTTTCCATATTCTTTTTTGTTACAGTCTATTACAAGGTATTGAATATAGTTCCCTATGCTATACTGTAGTACCTTGCTGTTTATTTTATATAAAGTAGTTGTGTTATGCAATTTAAAATTTAGCCTCCAGCCTTATTACAGTATTAATTTTTTACAAATACTTCTGGGCAAAGGAAACAGTCTGTCCAACCTATTTGAAATATGATAAATTCAAATTAATAATAATTTGGCAAGGTCCAAAGTAAGGAGTTCTTAACCACATACGAAAAGCAAGAAACTAAAAAATAAAAGACGGCTTAAACAAATGTATGAAAGTTGATATCACTAGTTTATATTTTAAATAATTTGAATGATAGTCATTTTTATGATTATAAAATTCTTATAGAAATTAAAATACAGAAAATTATTAAATAACCACTTACAACTGCACATCTATTAAAATTTTTCATTCTTTTCTTTTCAGTGGAATTTCAGAGGAATGTTTTCTGTGAGAATGTGTGTGCATACATGTACTTATGTGTATATATGTACATATAATTAGGATACATATATATTCAATTTTATATTTTGTTTGCTTTATTTTAGATTTATTGTATGTATTTTTCTATTTCACTAAAATCCTACAAGCCTCTTTTCTGTGGAAATACCATTTATGATACATTAATGTATCCTTTATGCCCCTACTGATGGGATTTGTACTCTGAATATTTTGCCATTATAATTAGCAATGTGATAATTATCTCTTGGCATACCTTTGCCTATTTCCCTAATGACTGCTTTAACTCTTAAGCTCTTAAAACTCTTAAAAGTGGAATTTCCAAGCCAAAGGGATTTTAAAGTTCTTACTATATATTGCTAAAGTGCTCTCCAGAAAATGGTTAACAACTTACACTTTTACTAGGACTGTATATGATGGAATATCATGGTTAATATCTCATTTAAATTTGCATTTCTTTGATTACCTGTGTTTCCTCTTCCTAGAATTTTCTGTTCATGCTTTTTGTCCTTATTTAATTTTTAGAAGGAGGGACTATCTTTGTATCATACCTACTGAATTATATGAGTTGTTTTAAAATAAGGATATTAACTCTGGTTCACATGTCTAAAACGTGATGGCGACATTCAGGTTGAAGAGGGGAAAATGTGGTTCTAAGAGGTGAATTTATTTTTGTTGTAGCTCTAACTGCTAAATCTGATTACCAATTACCAGGTTGTGCTGTGGATACAAAAGTATGAATTTGCATTTCATGCTAATGATAATGTATAATTCTAAGATGCACGTCTCAGTTTGTAAATCAGTTTGTTAAACTTTCTACAGAAGAACTGGAAGCGGTACCCACGCAAGATGATATATTGCTTCTTATTATCAGTGTCATTTAATGTTAGTAACCACATCCTTATGGAGTCCACAACAATTAACCAAAAGCTTCAATGTTATTTTCAGGGATGATGAGGAATGGTAAACAGTAAGCTGACAACTTTAACACAGGAAACTTACCATGCTGGTACTGGGATAATAATGAAGCCTACCTGTTGGTATTAGTTAAAATAGGTCCAGCTTTTCCTTCTGGGGCCACAGTGATGAAGGCTGTGCCACATCGGTGGGCAATGTCCACATAGACATAGCCAAAGCCAGTCAGAAACACAACCTGCAAAAAGTATTCAAAATCTGATTGAAAAGAAATAAAAGATGCTATTGAAATGGCTTCTGATGTCTTAAGTTCTGATTCAATACCACAAACACTTCCTGGTTATATTTCCTTTATAACCATTTTTACAGGCTATTCCGCTGACTTGGAATGAGAAAAAAAATCAAATCCAGATTTTTCAATATCCAGCTGTAAGGTTCACAGAAAAAAAAAGATGGATGACGGGGCATGAGTATCTTCATTCTCTGCTCTCTGGAATTGGCAAATAACTCTACAAGGGCTGGAGTCCCGCCATGGGCGAGCTTTACGTGTGCGTATGAATCTCTGGGGGGGAAAACCCCCTAAAACTCAAGATTTGAAATGCAATGTGCAAAAAACTTGCAGGCTCTTGAGTATTGACTTACTGCCACAAGGATGCCCTTCTATGCTGGGGACACCTGAAAACCACCAACAGGACATGCTATAATCCCCTCAAGGTCCCTCATATAACTGTAACAAGAATGTCAGATAACTTCATTTGCTTGGAGTCAAAATTAATTTTTCTTCCATGAGAAGGTGGACTAAGACCTAGAAAAAAAAGTTCTATCTCAGAAGCCAGGTGCCAGGCCAGCAGAACAGATGTCCTTTCAGCATTAAATACCGATGGTGCTTAAATGGATAAATATTTGAAAACAGAACAGAACTATTTGAAAAACAGCTCCAAGAACACCATGTTCACAGCCAGCATTACCTGAGGTTAAGGGCAAGAACCTCCCTGTGTTTGGGAACGTTGATCCTGGTGATTTGCAATACCAATGCAGGCCAAGTCTGGGCCCTTTATTATTGTTAGGACAGCAAATAAAAGAAGAAATAACTGAAAATTCCTGGGTGAGGGAACAAAGCTAGATATCCACCTGGCATGTAATGAATGTATTCTAATTCTGACCAAATGAAGAGGTACCAGGAGTCTGTGATTCTCACTCCTGGATGTGACTTCAAGACCACTGGGCTTCTTTCTTGAATAATGGCTCCTCCATCAGAAATCCTGACCATCTTCAGCATCCAGGGCACCCGGAGGTCATCTCTGCCTCTTCCCTGTCTTCATCTCCCGCTCTGCCGGCTCCTGCACTAGCTTTTTCATTCTGCAGCCATCGAATGCTGTAGCTTATTTAGGCCCCTGTCTGCCCCTCGGCACCCTCTGTGCAGAGAACATGCCTTCCCCCATGAAAGCCCTTTCCAAATCCTCTGTATCTTTGCACCTATAGGGTAAGAACACCTTATACCAGGAAGATAATTCTCTAATTTTTCTACTCCTTTCCTTAGCTTGATACCTACTCGTACATTTCTAAAAATAATTTAACCATACTTCTGTTTGATGACAAATCTTATTGTATGTATTACAGTCACTGGTTTCTATCACAGATTCAATCACTAGATTGTCAACTTCTTAAGGGCAGGAGTGGAGTCCTTTTGTATTCGCTAGTGGCATGTTTCCCAAACGGATTGTTTTGCAAAAGTATCTGTTTCAGAAAACTCTGTTTCCTGAATTTGCTCCTTTGTTCCAAGATAAGAATTGAACTGACTATGATAAAATGTGGAATGCAGCCAACCTGAAAAACGGCTCAGCTCACGAATCTAAAACAAAACAGGTACTCTCTGAGAGACACTCACATTTACAAAAAGCTATGATTTTTACAAAAAGTATGATATGTAAAGGAAATTGATCGGTTTTTTACTAGGCTTACAGACATGGGATTATTCATCTGACACAAATCTTTGTAAGGTCCTATGTTCCCATCCATATTCCCTTCTCTCGAGGACTGTCTGTAATTTCAGAGCATTCTCCGGGGTTTTAGCAGACAGTGTTAGAAACCAGAACTACCACCCCTCCCAAGAGGGAAGGAGGTGATCAGAAGAGGGAAGTACGTATTGTTCTGCTCAATCTCAAAGCGATCTGGAGGCAGTATGAAGTGAGGACACTTGGACTTCCTAAGATCGGAAAGGTAAGGCAAGCTGATTGTTTCTGTTAACTGCTCAGGGGACCTTGAAAGCAAGCAAAGCAACCCAAACCTTTAAGGTACTTCTTCTGGCCAAAAACATAGACTCTGGAGAGAAATTCTGCAGAGTGCCCCTTTCACTCACGACTAGAACGGAAGAAACCCAGACCTTAACTTCTGGTGCCTATTCTTAGTTCTTTCCGCATGTGGAGAAACAACTTATAACGTCAACCATTTTGTACAGTGTGAGCTTTAGGGATTAGAGAGTTAGGTACCTAAGTGCCAGAGGAACTGGGCACCTAAACCCAGGTCCCCCGGAAATTAAAATCAGTCCTTGTCTTGGTCTCATGTTTGATCATTTAATCATCCAATCATTTATTGGATGTTTAAAGCCAAGTTCACAAATAATGAAATAAGAGCTAGCAGTTCCAGGGTAGAGATGTATAAAATGCTTCTCCCCCTTAGGGTGTTAACTACCAGAGTCTTCAGTATAAGTTTGTGAGGGCAGCAGTTTTGTGTGCATTTTCTTCAGTATTTATAACCAGCGCCTCGTGCTCAATGAAGATCTGAATGGACATCATCTCGATGTGGTTCCTGTGGTAGAGACTTCCAGTGTCCACCAACGTCGAGCTGCCCTCTCCTTCTCAGCGGGGAGTGGGGTTATACTCCCTGCCCCACTGCTGTGGCAACGTGACTAGCTCTGGCCAACGGGCTGAGGGCAGAACTGACAGATGTCAGTTCTAAGCCAAAGCATAAACGCGCCAGCCTTCTCCCCTGCTGCAGAGACGGAATAAAGGCTTTATGTTCCGTATCACTGGTGGGCCGCATCCAAGCAGATGCCTGTTCTTTGAAATAGTTCTATTGGAACATAGCTATGTTCGTGTATTTACATACTGACTCTGTCTAATAGCAGAGTTGAGAACTTGTAAAGAGACTATGGAGCCTGCAAAGCCTGAAGTATTTACTATGTAGACCTCAAAGAAAAAGTCTGCTGACTCCTGTTCTACGTAGCTGTGGTAGACTGTTAGACAGTCACGGAATTGCACATCTCAGGATCCATGCCCTTGTTTAATCCCTTCCCATAATGACACAGAGCTTGGCTTTGCAACTTTCTTCAGCTAACGGGATGTCAGCAAGCACGAGACAAGAAGAGGCATGATACAGCTTGCTTTTCGAGGTTTATCCTCTTGTCAACCATGCGAGGAAGCCTGGTCTAGTTTCCCTGCGAGGGAAGGACCACATGGTAGGAGAGCTGCCCAGACTTCCCAGCTGAACTCATCCCTAGCCAACCCCCCTCTTGAATGCAGCTGCATGAGTGATCTCAGGTTCATCATGCAGAAACATCACCCAACCAGACCCTCCAAATCACTGCTGTTTCAAGTCTCCATGCTTTGGGGTGGTTTGTTACAATGGGGCAATGGAAGATGATGGAGCCTCCATCAACCTGGGTCCCTGTGTGACCATGCAGAACAGAGCCCCCTGGTGACGAGCACTGGCCATGCAGCACGAGCAAGGAGGAAAAGCTAGGATGAGGGCCGGGCAGCATAATGCAGCCTATACTGACAGAGAGAGATACTGGTCACAGTAGGGTTCCAGCAAAAACCTAAAATACGACTCCTTGGCTTAATGGTAGGCAGTAGAAATTGCTATTGAAAGCTACAAGAATGGGAACTCATGTTACAAAGCAGCAAGACACTCAGTAAAACCACTGTCTGAGATGACTTGAGAGGTAGATTGTACACCTAATAGATTTATTTGTAGCTCTAGAAGATGAGGTTTGAAAACAAAATATTAGCAGTGTGTGTTGGCTGCTGCTGGCTGCGCCTGGCAACGTATTATGAAGAAGACATGAGCTCAGGAAAGAACTAGCCAGTTTGCAAATAAAAATTAAAGAGAAGAAAGAGATTCCAGAAATTCAGGGCTCTGCAGAGTTAGAAACGCTTTCAAACCCCAAACAGCCAGAGATAAAATGTAGTCTTTGGACATGCTGAGGGCCACGTATAGGCATCCCGCTCACTGCTAAAACTCCTTAACTGTTTCAGTAACCGAGAAAAAAGTTTAGATGGAGAGTATAACTTTGCCACACAGGCTGTTTTAAATTCAGACAGAGGTAGGGAAGCAAGATAGCACAGAAAATATGTCTTAAGAACTAAGGATGTGGTTATTAGCATGTGGGATTCTCCGGAATCAAACAGATAAGAAGTCCACCGAGTTCTGGAGAAATCACTATTGCCTAATTAATTCACGAACATGGACTAAAGAAGACTGGGATTGACTAGGGCTCAATACGCCTTCAGATGTGGCCGAGGAAGCCCTCGGAGGGTAAACCAGGGACTGGAAGAATGATGGTAAAAGAGTGCTTCCACAAGCAGCGAGAGGGCCTGAAGACTGCTCCCAGCTTCCAAGGTGTGCCTGCAGGGCGTGCGGGGAAACTTCAGAACTGTCATGGACAAGAGGCTGGGTATGCCTCTCATTCCCCCTTTTTCTAATTTGGAGGAGTTACCACCATTCTCTTGTCCTGTCATTTGGCAGGGGGCTGATGGGATCATAGGTCTCCAGATGAAAACAAGTCACATCCAGACTCAGAGAGCACCACTCAGAAGTATGCGATTTCCAGTGGGATGTGGTGACTGGTTAGAACCCTGGGGAGATTTGTTCTGTTGTGTTTGGGGCGGCAGTGTGGGGGGTGGAGTGGAGAATGAAGTGAATGATTAATGGCCGAGTGGATTATTTTTTTTGGGTTGTTTGTTATTACAGTATAAGCTAGTCAGTCCTGATGGATGCTGTCGTGTAGTTGTTTTTCACTTTCTTCGCGTTGGTAGTGTGAGGGTGTGCGTGGAAAGCTACAGGCGACATACAGTAAGAGAACTCAGATCAGTAAGTAAGCACTTAGACAAGAAAAACTTTGAAGCCTAGGTCCTGCCTTCTACATAGTACATTATCTTTTCCTACAATTACCAGCAAGAACAGTGTAATATGACCTGTGCTTTGCTGTATATTCAGCTATCTTTATTAAAATGGTTATTTACTATATTTACAGCCAACAAACAATATTTTAAAAAATTTATACCAGTTTAATTTTACAGAGTAAGTAAGTTACAAGGTGATGCCTAGGAAGTAACTGAAATTCTTGAAAGTCCATCTCTCTTCCTTTCTCTCCCATTCCCCCCACCCCACACCCCCCCTGCACCACTCCCTCCAGGCAATATGTGACAATCCAGGGATAACCAAGAGGGAGTTAGAAAGCATCCCAGTGCTGCGGCTGAGTTACGGAACAGGTATCCCTGTTATTAAGAGGCCTTAAGCTGCACACTCCTCCAGTTTGTACTAATTTCCTCTTCAGCTGGTCTTCGTTCCCATTATAGTGTCTCTTGTTGGACTTCATCACTCTCCAGTTCTCCCTCTACCCGACTCATCTCACCCCGACCCCCTCACATTTTCACTTCCTTGTTAATGGTTAATTTTATGTCCACTTGGCTGGTCATGGGGCATCCAGATTAAAACATTATTTCTGGATGTTTCCAGGGGAGATTTGCATTTGAATGTGGGTGGGCATCACCAATTCATTGAGGGCCGGAGTAGAACAAAAGGTGGAGAAAGAAAGAATTTGCCCCCTTTTTGTCACCTCTCTGTTTGAGCTGGGACATTTCATTTCATCTTCTTCTGCCCTTGGACTGGAATTTTACGCTATGGGTTTCCCGGGTTTCCAGCATGTCTCTAGCAGATTGTGGGATGTCTTAGCCTCCATAAACTGATTTAATCACATGGCAGTCAGACATTGCATTTGTTCTGCTGACTTTCTGCAAAAATTCATAAAACATTTCACCCTCTATTTGGGTAAGGAATAAATATAAAATTTACTTATACCTCCAGATCAAACAGTTTGTTAAGGAATGTTTTAAGAAGGCAAAGCATGGTACAGAAGAATTCAAGACTCAGACTTTGAAGGGAGGAAGAGAGTTCCACATGATTGAAGTCTGACCTGCAGAGGGAGGAAGGAAGGGAGTGAGAGGAGCTTTCCTGGTCGCGGGGAGTGGTTTGTCTTCAGCAGTCCAGTGGGCTGGAGAGGCTTTTCTGGGCTGGCCCTGTGTTTTAGCAATCACTTTGGTGGAAGTCGTGGAGACAGATTTGAGGGCAGGGAGGTGATAACAGAGAGACCTTTTAAGGGGCTACTGCTAAAATCTGAGAGAGAGAGAGATGATAAATAAAAGGCCTGAGGTAGACCCTGGTCACAGAGAGAAGGGGCAGACACAGAGACACTTCTGAGGAATTTCTACCACAACCTGGTGACTTACTGGATGTGCAGGGGAAGAGAGAGAAAGACAGGCTTGGGACCTAGACAGTCCTGGGTTTGAATCCCAGGTCCACTTGCTCTGTGCAAGTTAACCTCTCCGAGCTTCAGGAAGCATTCACCTTTATGAGATGTGATGTGGACTAATGACAATATTTGTCAAGTGCTTGACATAAAGCAGGCAGTCCATACAAATTTATATCAATGTTGTTTAAAGTTTTTATACTGGGAAAATAGTGACGACATTAACTGAAGTACAGACTCTAGGAGAAGCTGGCTTGTGGAATGGAAAAGGGTCACTTTGGTTTCAGACGATGGCGATGGTTTGAGGTGGCTGTAGGTCTTTCAAGCGGAGATGTCTGGCGGGTGGCTAGAAGTAGAGATTTGAGCTTGGGAGGGATGTGGGGGCCAGAAATAGACATCTGGGAGTGATGGGGTGATAGTTGGTAGCTAAAGCTCTGAGATGAATTAGATCTCTCAGAGGGGAAACAAAGGGGGGACGAATTTCTAAGATGATCAAGGTAGAAAAGATTGGACAAAGATGAGAAGAAAACAGCAGACATTCTGGGTGTATTATTCCCTCTGTATACTTATTGAAAAGTATTTCAGGGAAATCCCTACTCCCAAGTATCTTTGGTAGCAATGGGGACTCAACCAGAACAAACTGGAAACACACAGGAGACTCTAGACCAGGCCACTTGGCAGATGTTGGAAGTGGGTGCCAACTTGCTGATATCTCTTCTGGCCCTGATCTGGGGTGTGAGGGAGAGAAGTAAGCAAGAAGCCAAAACATCTGCACTACACATATGCTAAATCAGGTACTCACTTGGATCAGTACCTTCTTCTCTCTGTAAGAATCTGGGGACTGGGGCTAATGAGAGCTCTGAAAATGACTGCATGCTCTGGAAGCATCAGTGCTCAGGCTTCCTCCTGTCTGATCTGCACCAAATGGACCGATGACACATTGGAGTCCTGGCTCCTCAAGGCATTTACTGAAGTGTCTCATGATGCTCTTGTAAGCAAGATAAGAAAAATATCTTATACAGTAGAGATTAAAAGTGCTTTTAGATGCATTTTCTTATTTAAGAAATGTGGGCTAGATGACAGTAGAGTTTGGTGCATTAGTGGCTGATTGAACCCATGCATTAGGGAAGTGTCTGGTGATTCACCAGTATGTAGACCTTGGACTTGTCCTGTTCAATGCATTTATTAATGACTTGGATGAACACATAGACTGCATGCTTACCACATCTATAGATGACATAAAGCTACTAGGGATTCTTAATATGTTGGATGACAGCATCACAATTTTTTAAAAAAGTGATTTCAACAAGTAGACTATGCCAATAGCAACAAGATTTAATTTATTGGGGATAAATGTAAAGTCCTGTCATTGGGTTCAAAAAGTCAACTATACAGCAAGTCATACGATAAAGACCTGGGGGATGTGGCTGACCACGAGTTCAATAATAACAAACAGTCTGAACTTGTTAATAAAAAGCTAACTCAATCTTCTACTTTATTAATGGAAGCATAGGGAGGTAATAGCTGGTTAGACCACATTTGGAATACTGTGTGTAATTCTGGCTGCCAGATTTTTAAAAGGGAACAGAACACGCTAGTGTGTTCAGACAAGGGTAACTGTGGTGATGGGTCTGGAAATCACATTTACTGAAGGAATGATTCAAGGAACCAGAAATGTTTGGCCTGGATAAGGGAACACTTAGAGAAGATGTTGAAGCTGCCTTCAAATAACTGTAGTGCGGCTGTATTAAAGGGGAAGAAAACATTCTGTGATGCCCCAGAGGGCTACACAAGGAAGGATGAATGGATGCTACAGACAGAGCTTTTGGTTTGATACAAGCAGAAATTTTCTCATAGTCCCTGCTGGAATAAGCCATGACTGGTACCCTGGGAGTCTTCCGAGGTGGGATGTCATGGAGGGGACTCTTGTTTTAGGGAAAAGGGGAAATCAGAAAATCTCTTCTAACCTGTGCTTTCACTGACTTTCAGGTAGCAATGTCTGTAGCCAGGGCAGGACTCCACATGGCAGTGACCTCAACTTGGTGGAGGAAAGACAAGACCAAGCCACATGTGCGCAGACCCAGGTTCCAGCCTGATGCTACTTAATTAGAAAGAACCCAGCGGATTACTCTTTAAGCCTCAACCCTCTCATCAGTAACGTAAACATCAAAATTACTGCCCTGACTATCTTAGAATTTTTGCAGTGATCAAAGGCTCTGTGTTAGGACTTACTACTTGACCGCATTTATTTAGTTACTCAGGTGCCTTGAAGGTGGGAATTACACATTATTCGGGGCAAGGGTTTGGCCTTTGATAGGTTCTCAGCAAAAGCCTGTTGAATAATTGAAAGAATGGGGACTGTCAGACGTGAAAGCGCTCTGTAACGATACAGAGCTCACTGGAGAAGAAAACAGCTGAGGCTGACCTGGCTAAACACTTCTGCTAAGGGTCAAAGATCATGAGAATTTACTGGATCTTCGTAGAAGAGAAATTACTGGCAAAGGGAACGTTTTAATCTGCTTTTTGGGGTTCAAACTGCTCCTTCTTTGGCTCAGTAACTGCTTTTCATGAATAATTCAATCACTTTCCATGGCTCCTAAGATAAAAATGGAAATCCTTGATTGGAGCGACAGGATCTTGCCAGGTTTGGCCTTGAATTGCCTCACTGGCCTCCTCTCCCTCCCCCTCTTCCTTCCTCTGGCACTACCAACACACTGGCAGCTAGGTCCCTGAAAGGCCCACGTGCACGCTCTGAGCACCAAAGCTCTGAATATGTTGTTCTTTCTGCCAAGAAAACTCTCCTGTTCTCTTGTCTACTTAATGCCTGTTCCTCCGTGAGGGCACAGACGCACGGTCGACTGGCCAGGGACACACTCCTTGGCCTCTCACACTGGTCTGCTGGGGACAGCACAACTGTACCTATCTTTCCTTCAGAGCTGTTATCAGAGTTCACAACAAGAAACGACCTACGTGATCGCTTGCTTGTTAATTACCTCCTCCCAACGCAGTCTGCTTGAGGGCGAGGCTGTGTTGCATTTCTGTTCCCGTGCTTTACACCAAAACTCTCACGTCTGACATGCGCTAGAAGCTCCCTAAGTGCTTGCTGACTGAATGACTAAAGTGCACTTCGCAATGTTTATGTTAGTTAAATGGTAACTACGATGTTTTCTTTGTACTTTTTTGGTTTGGAATTTTTCAGAAGAATGTTGCCTAACTCTGACAAAAATAAGGTTTCAGGCTGTATCAGTTATTGAAATCACATACACTATGACAGGATTCTAAACTATTTCCCTGATGGGGTCAAAATTATGACTTAAAATGATCAACCTAAGCTTACTTTTCATGCCTTTACTTATTTATTGAGAATCTAAAGATATTTTCCCCCTCAAGTCTGGCTCTCAGCCACAGCTGCCGCTGCAGGGCCTCTGGCTGAGACACCTTCTGACTGGGTGTGAGCCGGGGACACGACCCCAGAGAACCCACAGCAATGAGAATTTTGCAGCCTGCATGCTCTCAGGTCTTTTTGATAACTCTTGATCCAAAGAATACTTCTTTGGGTGATTATAAAGTGGTTTTCTGCCTCTTCCCTCCCATATTGCACCTCAAAATTATACCACATGACACGGTCCTATTTACAAAATCGAGGCAGTTGCGTACCTATGACTGACAACAGCTAAGTGAGTTTTCTCCCTTGCGGCATAATGGGGATTTTACGGTGTTTTAATTCTGCTTTTTTAGGTCAGCTTTGAATTTCACATCACGTGCCTCAGAGCCAGGGCCGAGGAAAAGCTTCTGGGAGACAAGCTCACTCCTACAGGAGGGCTGCCTCCTTTCATCGGAAGACACAGCTCCCCACGCTCCCTGGTGATTTATATGTCCTGGTGTGTTACTGAGGAGATGTCAGTGAGGGTTTGAAACAAATCTTCCTCCAGGGTAGGAAGTAAACCGTGGTCTGCAGGACATATGGCCCGCAGCTCCTTAAAGATTAATGGGAACATGAGACTTTGCTGGGTCCTCAGACCAGGGATGATAAGGGTGTTGGAAAGAGTACCTCCTCTTAGCTTTGAAGTGTCCCTGACTACAAAGGTTTGAGGAAATTTAGAGTGAACGGGAATCCCCAAACTAAGGTTTGGCAGGCACAATGCCTATTGTAAAGAATTCTCTAGGCATATATAAGCAAGTTTCAAAAACCTTCATAACGATGCAGGGGAGCTCTGGGACCCTCAAGTAGTTGGTGATATTTATTTTGTAAATTCCCAAGACAAGACGGGGGATGTGTCCTAAGGCCATACAGACCCAGCAGCTTCTCCCTGTTCATCACATGAGCACTGCAGATGGAAATCACAGCCCTCAGTTTGGGGCCACCACACTTGCAGGTCTCCAAGGTGAGCGGGGACCCCAGCCTGCTCAGCCCCTGTCCCTGGCCACGTCTGTCACCTGTCTGCACAGCTACTGCTCTCCCCGGGCCCCCACCCTTTCCCTCCCTCTCTCTTAGCAGCTGATTCAAACCATGCTTCACAGCAGACTTAAGGCCACCGAGCATCACTTCACCCCATTTCTCAGCCCTGTTCCTCCAAAGATCTCTACCTATATCTCTGCCCAGCCCCACCTCTCTTCCATCGTCAGAGAAGAAGGCGCGGTCCTCCTGCTCGAGTAGAATTACACCCCCGGAGCTTTGGACTTGCCACTCCTCTTTCCTGTGGTCACGGCTGCTTGACTGGCTCCTCTCCTACCGTAATAAAGGGCGACCCCCCAACCCCCGATCTCATTTGCTTCATAGCCGTACTCCTGAAAAGAGCACTTCCCACCCATTCTCGCTCTCCCTCACTTCCACTGCCTCTGAACTTGTAACTTCCAGTGCTCATCGTGCCTGCCCTCTTCTCCCTGCCTTCCACCTCCTAGGCTTCCTCTTTCAGGGCCTTCATGTTTCCACCCCGCCCGGCCTCTCCCCCTGCTACGCACGACACTCACATGTTGGAGTTTCCCAAGGTTAGCCTGCGACCTTCTTTCCCTCCTTCACAAGATCTCTCTTGGGAACCTCATCTTCTCACTCATTCATTCAGTCATTCATCTATTCGTTTGATATTTATTCACATCTGACTGTGTTGACAGGCACTCTGCTGTAGGCCGAGGATGAACAGGGCAGGTATCTGACCACCAGGGATCCTGACTTGGTAGGAAATCATTTCCAGAAATAAGTGCCATTAAATGTTACAAATGTTATTGGAGTATGTAGGGGGTCCTGGGGGTGGGGAGGAGACCTCACCGGGGTGGAGAGATCCCTTGAGAGATGAGACAGAGTGTGCCAGCAGGACGGGGGAAGAGGGGAGTTAAGGCTTGCCTGACTCCAAAGCATCTGCTCTGACCACTACGCGTGAACGCTACTTCCTACAAGTCCCTTCCCTGGGAACACGTGGGACTTAGGCCACGTTCCCTCTGGACGCCTTAGTTTTCACTTCTGTAACCTGGAGAGGACAGTTCCTATCTTGCGTGACTGTTGCAAAGGCTAAATAAGAATGAATGTAAAGTGCTCATTAGCACAATGCCTGGTATACAGTAAGCGATTATGAAATAACCACTGTCATTATTGTAAATACATTCATAAATTGTGTTTTGTAACCATTACAATAGGACCTACTTCAAAGCTTGTTGTGAAGATCAAATGAACTAATAGATGTGAAAGAACTTTTGCAAAGTACACAGTATTATTTAGCCATAAAAAGGAATGAAGTTCTGACAACATTACAACATGGCTGAACCTTGAAAATGTTATGTTAAGTGAAACAAGTCAGACACCAGAGGACGAATGCTGTATGGTTCCACTTACATGAGGTGCCTAGAGTAGGCAGATCCAGAGACAGAAAGCAAAACAGAGATTACCAGGGACTAGGGAGGGGGAGAACGGGAGTTATTGCTTAATGGGTACAGAGTATCTCTTTGGGATGAAGAAAAGTTTCTGGAAATAGATAGTGGTTATGGTTTTACAACATTGTGCATGTATTTAATGCCACTGAAGTGTACTTTAAAATGATAAATTTAAGTAGAGCAGAAAGGAAATGCTAGGTTCCTGTGCCGTTTTCAACAAAAATAACACCATTAGCATCCAGAGTAAGACAAGAGACAAACCAGGACATAGATCTGTTCAGGTTTTTAAAACTGTCCTTATGTTTGCAAAGTTTCATGTACTCCTGGGATAAGTATGTATATTTTTAAACAAGCAAATTTTCAAAAGAGGCAGTTAAACTAGGGTTGGCATTATGGTTGTCCTAAAATCTGGAGAGTTGGACCACCTTCTTAATGGCAGAAGATAAGTAATTTAATTTCATTTTTGACCTTGGATTTGACCCAGGAGGGGAAGCTTTACCAAGCGCTCCTCTCTTATATCTTCAAAGTAGGGCATACTTTGGAGATACATGCTTGGTTTGAGAATTCATAACCAAATGAGGATGTAAAAGTGGACACACGTGTGCCCTCACACAGAGACAAGAAGTTCAGCATTTAGAAAACTATGTTTAAAAACAGACAACCATGGAAACCCTAGAAAAGGGACTTTTTCTTTGGGCTTTGGCAGGAACGCACGCGGCCCACTGACCTGTGTTCCCTGATGGTTGATGTCGACGGCATCACTCCACTCGGTCGTTATTCCCTCCAGCAATTCCACTCTCAGAAGGAGGCTGGGAAGTATGTCTCTGGTCCTGCAGTCTGGGTAACTGGAAATCTGATGATACAGCTCATGATGGATTGAGCACTCAGGAGGAACTCTTCGGCAATACACCTCAAACATTGGAATATCTAAGAGTGAAAAAAAAAAAAGGCATAGGCAGACTGAGGCCTTGAAGACAAAGACTTGGGGATATTAAACGTAAGTGGTGAGAGAAACTTCTGGAAGTTTACTTAAAGAATAATATTTTTATTTAAGGATCACAGGAAACTATTAAGTCAAAAATCTCCAGAAAGAAGATAGGTTTTATATTATTTAAATTCAATATTGTAACATATACCTTTAATATTTTCCTTTATAAGTATTGTTACTGGGCATCTGTTGTGGAAGATTATTCGAGGGTTAGGGTCTTCGGAGAGGGTTAGATAGGTCACCCCCAAGTGTTCCTGATACGTCAGTGCTACCGCCCTGGAAGAGAAGCCAATCACAGGACAGAGATGGTTTAGAAACAGATGCATGCTTTCTCTCCTGGTACATGTTCATTCGGATTTGCAATATTCTGAACCTCTGTAACATCTCTCTTATACATCAGAGGAAATGTTTTCAGAGAAATGAGGCCGTCCTCTCATCTATTAACTGCCAAGCACTATTATTAATTTTTTCTTGACAATAGTAACACGTATTTATATGAAATATTAAAAAAAATGTGAAAAATTATTTAAAATAAAAATCCTGCAGCTTCTACCACTCAGAGAGAATTACAGACGTGCTAGCTTTTCCTGCTGCTCTTTTCCCCTCTCTGCACATGTGCTTTAATCTCTTCTGATGGGCTGCCTTCTTCCTCAAAAGCGCTTGGTAAATTCTGGCAAAGGGGGAGCCGATGTGCTTTTAGGAGGACGACTGGAGAATCTGGGTGTCTGCTCTGTTTTTGTTCTACAGGTAGGTAGGCTCACTATGTCTGCTGTCCATTTTCACAAGATCATCACACCTTACAGGATCTCCATTGTGACTACCAAGAGCAAAACTGTATTTTCTATTTGGCATCAGAAACATTGCTGTGCGGGCATAGGCTGCCCTCTACAACAGACAGAGGGAAACTCTCCCATTTAGACCTAGAGACCACCAAACAATGTTTTATATCAAAGCAGGAAAAAGAATTCTCTCTGAAGTTTAAATTACAAAGAAGGCATATACTTGCCAAATGTGACCCTTAGTTTACACGGATTATAAGCGGTCAGTAACACACTAAAGAATTTCCCATTCACCATCTACCCTGTTCGCCAGCATGAATCCTTCCCAAAGACTATCTGTCTGAGATGTCAAGATGAACTGTACATTAGCATTTGAGGAAACACCAACACATGTGCACTGTCGTACTGAGGGGAGGACAAAGAGGAGGAGATGAAACACTTCAGAGTATAATCTTTGGATTGACAATGAAATTCAATCCCAGCCTAATTCTGGAAGAGCCGGGCAGGCCAACCTCAGAGAATGTCTCACTTAAAGTCAAGAAAGTGGGTACCAGGACTAAAATATGGTACATTCAATCTAATACCTATCTTATTATTTATAGATAAGGTTAAATTACATTAATAAAATCTTAGAAACTTTAACATAATTTCTCATTGTGTTATTTTAAATTCTGCCTCTCAGTTTTAAAAATAAGTTTGGTTTTCTACACATAGGTTTACACTGCTTTCAAAAATACTTCCTTAAACTTACCACACTTAACTTCTCTAACCAGAACATTAAGGACAGCCAATCCTCTGGAGTTAGAGATGGAAAGTGTTGATAAAATCAGGGATGTTTGTGAATGTTGTGAAGGAAGAAAGGATGTGTGTGGGGAACAGAGCCTTACCATTATGGATGACTTGAGTTAGGAAGTTATCTTTTGAAATACTACCTCTAGCAATCTCTATATACATCAAAGTTAAGATGGCTAAAATCTCCAATAAAGTCTATAAATTCATAATCATGAGAATAAGGTACCTCTCATAAGGTCACAATATGTTTTCTTTTGTACTTTTAACATATACCATAAATAAGTTATTCCCGACAGCTACAGAAAGGACGTACTGCGTGCAAAGCGACCACAAAATAAAAATCCGGTAAGAGCAAACCATTACACGTCTCTGGCTTGATTCTGTGGTTGTTATTTGCATAACTGGTAATTGGTAATTGGAGCAACTTGCGTGCAGGAACAACCCAGAACAGAGTCTTCTGTAACTTGTGTTTATCTAAGTTATCTCTCAATAACTTTTTGGGAAAAATTCCATGTTGAAGTAAAAGTAAAATATGGGAAGAGAAAATGCTTTCCAACTTGACTCTCTCATATTTTAACCTTTATTTCTTATCACTTGACAGAGGCTAAGAAGTCATAAAAGAAGGCGATCTGTTCATTATGATAGATAGGTGCTGCTATTCTATGGTACCAACACCACATTTTCCCCGGGTTTAGGCTGTGTTAGGGGAAAAATCTCATCCGTAGTACACCGGGATATCCTATGTGTGATCATAACCCTTGCCCAGTTGTAAACCATACCTAGAAGCCGCTGAAAATAAAAATCAAACCTAATTTTACATGCGGTGAGCCCCACAACTATCCTGTCTTTTCTGGTACCTGGATGAATGAGCAAAGAAGGGCATTTACATAAACGTAAACTACCTGGTGCAGAATCCATTTTCCCTACAATTCCCGAAGGGCACGGCCACACTCTGTCTGGGAAACTCCGGTCTGACCAGAGCTGGCAGGCTCCAACACTGTGAGCTGCCGGCAGCTGCGGCAGCGGAAAAGGCCAGCAAGATCTGTTTTTGAAGCAGGGATGCATCCAACGCTGACTGACTGATGTCAGGCATTAAGTCCCAGCAAGGGAGGGAGCTGGATGTCACAGCAGGCGGCTCACCACCCGGGCAAACGCTGTAAGTAGTGCTGTCTGGAATATGAAAATACTGAAAAAAGAAAAAGTGCAGAGAGCACCGTTACTATAGTCACACTGAGAAGTTAAGGTCTTTAGAGAACAGCTTCTAAGAAACCAGAACTGTGTATTCTCAGGAGGTAGCCAGGTGGGGGACATGGGAATATTGGAAGACCTGTTCCCATGAGAAAGCCCTAATGAGATGATTACAAGCAGTGAAGGCAGGGTCTGCTCTTCTAGGCATAATGAAACGTGATAGAGCTGGTGTGATTTAAAAGGTGATGTAAAGTTCTTGATATCCCCCAGGTATTGCAAAAAATCCAGATGCTGGTGGTAGAAATGCCATTTGTTGGGAGGGAGTCCTCTTGGAAAGGTATGGCTGCACGAAGAGGGTGGCGGGTGCCCTGGGGGACCTTGGAAAGAACAGACCTGAATGAGATACAGAAGGTAAGCTGGGAGCTCAGAAGATGCACTTTTTTTGAAGGCTCATCCCGAGGGAGCAGGAAACTCTGATCTCCAGCCCTCAGTTAGAATTCCAAACGCTTTCTGGCACATGAGAAGAATCTCAGAATTTGAGACTTAAAAAGGGCCTTAGAGATAATTTATTGGCACCTCCTCTTCCACAGCGAGGGAGCTGTTTTCTAGAGCGCCGATGATTTGTCCAGCAGCACGGAGCCGGGTGTGGCAGACCCTGGCTGGAAGCCAGCCTTCCCCCTGCCCTGGTTGCTGTTTCTCCCACTGTCTCAGACAGTCTCCTAGAGAGGGTAGGGATTATCATGTCTTTAAAACATTCCCACACCTGCCCGAAGCAGGGTCAGGGTTGGAAAAAGGGGCCCCCTCGGCTGCAGAAAGAACGAGGATTTCCACTTCTCTCCAGGAGCCGATTGTGAGCTGGTGTAGAGGGGGCTGCCGGCAGCTCTCATTTCCTGAGTGCCCAGCATTCTTCCTCATATCATCTCATTTAATCTTCACCCAAACCCTGCAAGGAATGGAAAATTGTGCCCATTTTCAGATGAGGACGTGTCAGTCTGGAAAACTCTGACCCCAAATCTCAGGGTGGGGAGAAGCAGGAACATTATCAGGGCACAGGCTGGTTCTATCCTCAAATCCTCAACTACAGCTCAATTATCATTGACCTCTACTTCCTGACAGGGGACTTCTGGTCACCTATTTATTTTATCAGTACTTCAGTGACCCAAGATGAAATTCTAGTATTCTGACATTTTATAAATACTATAATGCTTCCTAAGCATCCTTGTGTATTGTTCTAATGTAATTTTTAGGAGCTGAAAGTAAGGGATAACAATAAATGCAGATGAAAGCAAAGAAAAATAATACTTTCCTATATGATGGTTTCAATAGCATAAAATAATAGCATACCACTTAGCATATTCTGTTTTTAAGTCCTTTTAAATATCCCCTTACTCTCTTAAAATGAAACTGTTCATCTGAACTGTATCAAGAACTGAATAAAAAAAAAATCCTCCCTGGATTCATTTCCCGAATATTGTGCCATAGAGACGTTAACATAAATGAGCTGGTACGTTGTTTTCACATTTCCTCTCCTTGCGGACACAGAGCTCAGTGCTCCCAGATCTGGGGCTCGTCTGGGCTGGGCCTTCGGCACACATGGCTCCTTCAGGCAGCACAGCCTGTGAAGCAGATGTTCTTTTCCACGAGACGGTCCTCAGGCCCACTTCCCGCCGCCGGTGCGGCCCGGCTTTAGTGAGGGCGCCCGCGTGCGCGGCAGCCTCCGGGCAGGCGGCGGCCGCACTCCGCCCGCAGCTGCCGGGATCTGCGGCTTCGTAGGACGTCTCCGCGTCCAATTACCTTGGAAGCGCTGCCCGAGACGGCCACGGCTTTAATGAAAGCAAAACTACACGAATCTTTACCTAGATTCTGTGTGAGCTTTTCATTTGTTCTAGGTTAAAAAAAAAAAAAAAAAGCTGATCTAATTATTACTTATTTATCAAAACTTAGACAAATCAGTCACGTTTGAATTGCTTACCTCCTTTCCAGAGTGGGGTCTGGAGACAGATAACTGTGGTTTATAAAACATCTGATACGGCGTAGTATTGATTATTGTAGTCTTGTCTTCAATCTGAATGATCTGTATGCCTTGCTGGACCATGGAGGAAACGCAGAACTGACATAACTGCGGGACAGTTGAGGAAAGAGTACTTTAAACAATGTGACATGGCATAGAAAAATCTGATTATTTTCGAAAGGCCATTTTAGCCACTGGTTTGACCAGGACGATGTCAATTTTACCTTTTGTCCCACAGTACTTCATACAGTTCCTTTTCAGTCTCAAAACTGTCAGTATCTGCTTTTCAACAGGGTGCTTTAGCCGCTACTGTGTGGTTTTCAAGTTATTTAACCAATTCCTTCACAAAATATTTATTTATATAGTACTTACACCTACACCGATGCCACTTATCTTTTCCAACATAAACAAATCAATCCAATTGACACAACACTGTAAACTATACTTCAATACAAAAAAAGAAAGAAAGAAAAGAAAAAGAAGTCCATCCAGCACTCCCTCCCTCCTCCTCATGCTCATCCCAGCAACCACCTCACCGTAGGTATATGTGGACCACGGGGAGTTCTGACAACTGTAATACTGATGGCAATAATGAAGAAGACAGTAATGACTGACCTCACATACTGCTTTCTTGTGCTTCACCAGTTTAAAGTACTTTATGCATATTAACTTGCGGAATCCTTACTACACCCACATGTGGTAGCTACTACTATTCCCATTTTACAGAAGAGAAAAAAATGAGGCACAAATTGGTAAGCAACCTGCCCAAGGTCACAAAGATAAAGAGGGTCTAGGGCTTGAATTGAGAAACCATGCACTCTGGTTTCATGGTGTTGCTCTTAACCACTACATGTATCACCTCACCTTCTTACCACACTGTATGAGAAACTGATGCTCAGAGACGGTATTATCTACCTAAAGATACCCATCTAGTAAGTGGTCATGTCAGAACAGAACTTCTCCAAGTGTGGTCTGCGGATACCTGGAGGGGATGGTCTTTGAGATCCTTGCAGGGGCCCAAGGTCAAAACTAATTTTACAATAACACTAAGATGCTATTTTTTTCACTCTAATTTTTTCCTGAGTGTACAGTGTAGTTTTCCAGAGGCTGTATGACATATGATGTCAGAGTTCTTATGGCTAATGAAATGTATGTTCGTGAATTCTTGTGTTTAAAATTTTCTGCTTTAATTTCTAACTTGATAAAAGTCAATAGCTATAATCCACATAAACAAAAGGTTTTTGGAGGTCCTCGGTATTTTTCAAGAGTGTAAAGGGGCCCTAAAACTAAAAAGTTTGAGAATCACTGCTAAAGAATAATGAGATATAAACATAGTAATACTACATTTTCAGCAGTTCATTCATTCACTAACATTTATTTGCATTTGCTGCGGCCACTTTGTGAGATGCTGGAGGCACTGGGTGTTTGACTGTATATCATAACTTCTTCTCCAGGTTTTGATGGTTTTTCTCAACTTACAGCTATTCAACTCTGGGTGATTCATGCCTACAGCTCTTTGCCATTTACATCCATGTTACAGTATTTTGGCCGGCAGAGCATAAACATGTGTTGCCCAGACAACTTGGAGGAAATGGATACCAGCCTTGAAGATTGCAGACCAACTTCTTTGTATCAGAGAAATTTATTTTTAAAAAGTCATCAAATGACCCTAACTTTTCTCAAGAGGCTCTTCAAAGATGCCTGTCAAAATCTAACTTCTCCCCAGAGAAAGGTCATTCTGAATTACACCACTCTGATGAAGTATGCCTTCTTTTTCTGATTTGGGACAGCTAAAATAATGAAGATATTCTTAAGCACAGCATGAGATTTCTACATGGTACACGTTGATACTGTACTTTCACACATCCAGTTAACTGTGATTTGTTACTATGTTACTCAGTTTAATTGGTTTTCATATACTACTTGAGAAAAAATTTATGCTGAAAGGCACATACCATTTGTACTTAAATAACTGATTAAGTATGTTTTTTGTATTCGTATCTTTACAAACATGGGTACCAGTCCCTTGTTCAAGAATACAACTCCCAGAGGGGAAGAGTGTAGCTCAGAGGTAGAGCACATGCTTATTAGCACGCACAAGGTCCTGGGTTCGAACCCCAGTAACTCCATTTAAAATAACTAACTAAACCTAATTACCTTCCCCCTCAACTAAAGATAAAAAATTTTTTTAATTATAAAAAAAAAGAATACAACTCTCTCTCATAATGTTGGTTCTATGGGATCCACCTCATTTTGGTCAGGACGCCCTTTCCAGGAAAATAACCTTTGCTGCAGGAGCCTTTGTCTTTTCACTCAATACTCAGAATGTTAGCAACTCTGCTTCCTGCTCTAAAACAAGGAGGCCAAGTACAATTTGTGGATATTTTGGAGTAGATTCATTTTTCCCCCACATACAATAAATCAAGTGACTGCTGAGTGTTCTGAAATAGAGTGGTTATTGGATAAATTATGTGACACAGCTATTATCACTGGTAAAGGAAAAAAGAAGACATTGTAAAACAGAGAGGTCTAAGAAATCACATGTTTCACTGTTATAAATTGTTTAGAACAAGTAATACCAAAAAGGGGTTAAAGAAGAAAAGTGTAGACTCATTTTAAACAGGTTGAGGGGATGGCACGCTACTCCCCCCAAACCACAGACTCTGATCCTACCTTCTGATGTCCTGGGAAAGCACCAAGTCTGATTTCAGCATCAACAAACCCTTCTTCGTCCAATGACACAACTTCACCATTACCTCCATCTTTCCACTTGGGAGACGTCAGGTTATGGACCAGTTTAATTGCTACTGACTTGTGCACAGTGTTTGTATTTGCCCAGTATATTCCAATTTGAAAAGCTTCCTGGAAAAATAATGCCTCAATTATAAAGTATTTTTCTTAACTTTGATATTTTTACCTCAATTCGTAGGAATTTTTTTGTGTGTTATATAATTGATCTACTTAGGCAACCAATCCCTCTACAGTTTTCTTTCCTTTTTTTTTTTTTGATAATGGCAACATACATTTTATTTTAGTTCCCAATGCTTTCTTTGCTTCACAATGGAATTCATATTTATGGAAGGAGGGAAAAACATCAACCCAAACTGCTTCTGCCTTGTAAATACCAACGGCTTAAAACCTGAAGGTTTCATTTCATTTGACAAGAGAATAATATGCAATATTAGGTACATGTAGGTCAACATTCCAATTCCATAAGGTAACATCATGTGATTATTAAAAAAAAAAGGAAAAATGCAATTGAATAAAGATGTTTATAAACTGGAGGTCAAGAAAAAGTACTCTCAAATTGTTCCCTATCAGGAAAACACTTTATTTAGGAATTCCTTGTACTCTTATTTTCTTACAGATTTATGTGTCTTCTTGAACTGGGCTAGCCTTATCAAGAAAGCTCTCCTGTGATGGAATATAAAATCTTCCTGTGAAATTCTGTTTTACAATGAGATTTTTCCTCTGTGTTAGCAATGATTCTATGTTGCTATTATCGATAACGGGGGGGGGGGGGCTTCCATGGTTACGGACAGGTAAGTCCCCTTACAAAGGAAAAAGGGCCTTGACAAAACCAGTTGTTCAGAAATCTTTAATTCTTACCCACCTTGCAAATCTTAAGAGAGTTTCTGCAAAAATCACAAAAATATCTAGGGGGTGGGTTAGCACAGAATATGACTCTGTATTCTTAACATATTCTGAGTAGGCCAGAATACTTGTCAAACATTCTGTACACAATGGAAATAAGCCTGTAACTAGTAAAGTCATCAAATTTAATGATAACTCAAGCATGAATACTGCTGATGGGAAGAAAAAAAAAACATACGAAGTATCTCTGAATATCAGAGAACATTCCATACCCCTTACACATGCATCTAGGCGGACAGTTTTCCACAACTGATTCATTCTGTTAAGAACATAAATGTAACCTCAGAATAAAAGCTGGTTGTTGAAAGACAAGAATTCATATTAGTTAAAAAAAAAAAGTTACAGTACCTGAAAATTAGGGGGGATAATAATTTTGCCAGCAGGAACCTGCAGAACAATCTTCTCTCCTTCAAACAGCCAGAGGTCCCACGTGGACTGATTGATGAGCAGGGCCCAGGGGAGCAGCTCTATCAACAAGGTCCTCACATACGGCTTCCAGGCTGACAGCCTCACTCGCATCGGGCTGTCCCACTGACTCAGCTGTTCGTTCCTGTGCCAAACACCACATCCAAGAGACACAATGAAACGCGATGACTTCAGGATTCATGAAACGTATTTAAGAATTCCAGACACACGACGCTCCAGTATGACACTTCACACCAGAGTCATGCAATGCTATGCTGCGTTTGCATCCTGGAGAAAGGAACTTTTCATGCAATTACGCTCCAGGTTAGGAAAGAAGCAGTCTACAAAACGTATCTACCAGGTGATAAAAGGTCAGAATCTGACACATACGTGCAAACATCTTTTTGAAAACATTTTTATGGTATCTAACATTTTTGTGAATGGTCATTTATTTCTTAAGATTGGGAAATGTTTGTAGAAAAACAGCACTGGAGAACATTACCTGTCAGCGTCCTTTTTATTATAGGGCCACACAGGTTGAAGGGACTTTTCTGGCCCGTAGAATTCATCAAGGATCTGATTAAGTGTGCCTCCAGGGTGTATCTTGGTGGCTATTTGCTTAATGAGAGATGTTGAAATGGGAACAGCACAATGTGAAGGGTCATCTTCTTCTCTAGGAAATGGAGAGAATAAACAAGAATGAGTATTAGATGCATTACAAACCAATGCTTCCTTTTGTGAGACTGAGTCAATGTTTGGTGATTTAGGGGTGATGACACAGTTTTGGGATGATCTGGGCCATGGCCTTTCCTCCCCAGTGCTGGGGTGAGATCTCTGTTCATTTTTTTATTCCACTACAGAAATTATGTGTCAATTAAATTTTCTGATCATTCTTATTTATTTCTAAAGGGGCTGAATTTTATCTTAATGTACAGATGAGAGTAAGAGAACACTAGGCAGGGCAATTTTACAATAATCTTCTTATAAGATAAGGAATCATACAAAAAAACTCCATCCTCCCTTTCCCCCTCAATAGGACAAGGTTATTTTTTGACTGACTCTCTTTTAGGAAAACGTAAGGACTTTTCCAGTACCTTGCTTGAAATGTCAGGTGATGTACAAGGTCAGGTTCTATGTTTTGCAGTGGTTTTTCCTGTCCTTTTCCTGGAATAATTTGTGTTTCACTCAATCCCAGACTCCTTTTCTCCAAATGTATGATAATGGGGTCTGGAAGATGACTCCTCATGATAAAAAGAGGGCTGAACACAATCTATAAAAATAAAAGGACAGAACAACTTTCATATTTGCTTTGTTGCAGTATTCCAGCTGTTTGATGCTGAAACAAACTTGTAATAAATCTCTTCTCTGGGTCACTCTGACCTTAATTTATTTCAGAACAGGAAAGGTCAGAGTCATATACCATATTTTAGGATTGGAAAGCACTCACCATTCGCTGTTGCACTTGAGAATTGGGTTCTAAAGTCAAAACTGTGCACCAAACATAAATAATGGAACTGTTTGAAGATGGCACCTGCATATGAGATAGAAAAGAATCCTATTAAATACTACATGGTTCACTAATTAATCAAAATAAGGCACAGATATGATATCAGCGTGCAGGATGAAAAAAGTTTAAAGTTACAGAAAAAAGCCATTAAAGAATAACTAAGGAAAAGCAGACTTCATTATGGCATCAAGTGAATGTGCAGTGAGTCAATGGGGCCAATTCCTTCCAGAAAGATGAAGGGATTCGTATGCAGAGAGGCTGATACAAGCATGAGTGGGAGAACGAAAGACAGGACTTGTCCTTTATGGGAATGAAAGTGATGATGGTGGAGACTGAGAGAGAGCTAAAAAAAGTAGCAGATCACCACAAAGATTCTCACATGGGGAGGACACCTTTTATGCCCTCCCACCCCCTCAAAGCCCTGGTGCATCAGAATCTTTTTCAAGATATAACTCATCTCCATCTGGGAGGGGTAGAGTCTTGGCCATGAGAACTATGGGAACTAATATAAATGTGTTGTTGTGGGATAGGGAGGAAAAAGTTTGAGCAGTAATATTCAAAGTGATTTTTTATTATTTCAGGCATCCCCTCTTCTGTAGAGATCCCTTCTTAATAAATTAAATGCTGCACTGAATAAAGAGCATAATGAGAAATTTTACATTTTAAACCTGCGCTATTTTAGATTGTATTACTTCTCATACCTGAATGACAATGCTATACTCAGGGTCCTTGGATTCCAGGCACACGTCTCTCGACCAGTCTTCATCTCCTTTGGCCTTCACACACAACTCAGTCAGTTCACTGTTTTCTAGGATGTATGAAGGCAGTTTCTGTTTGGCTGTGAGGCAATCAAAATGTTCTCGAACCACAGCTTGTCCATCTTGACCAATGTAATGCTGAACAACTTTTAGTTCTATACTTTGAGACAAGTAACTACAGATGATCTGTCTTCCACAGATGATAATCTGGAAAAGACAATCAATCAATCAATCAATGAGACTTCATCTATCTAGATTCCATGAACTGGAGATACAGGCAAACCTTGGAGACATTGAGGGTTTGGTTCCAGGTCACTGCAATAAAGCAAATATTGCAATAAAGGGAGTTACATGAATTTTTTGGTTTCCCAGAGCATATAAAAGTTATATTTACACTATACTATAATAGATGGTGTGCAAAGCATTGTCTAAAAAAATGTATATACCTTAATTAAAATTTTTTTGTGCTAAAAAATGCTAACCATCATCTGAGTCTTCAGTGGACTATAATCTTTTTGCAATAGTAATATCAAAGATCAGTGATCACAGACACCATAACAAATATAAGAAATGAAAATGTTTGAAATATTTTGAGAATTAGCAAAATGTAACACAGAGACCTGAAGTGAGCAAACACTGTTGGAAAAATGGCTCCAACAGACTTGCTTGATGCAGGGTTGCCAAAAACTTTCAATGTGTAAAAATGCAGTATCTGCAAAGTGCAATAAAGCAAAGTGCAATAAAACATGGCATGCCTGTATATAACTGCTCAGAGTAAATGATGTTGATTTTAATGCAAAGAAAATGAAGCCATTAGCTTATTTAGAGAGTTCAAGAAGAAAAAGAGGCTTGGAAGGAGGGAAAGGATTTTGCTTTGGTTATGTTGTTTGAGGTATTCAAAGCACAGACAGGTAGGCAGGATCCATGTCCAGCTAGAAATGCTGGTCATGTACTTGAGAGTGAAGGTGGGGCTGGAGATAAAAGATCTCGGAAATCAAAGCTTTGCACAGACTCTTTATCTGGAAAAGAGGGTGGAGGCTCAAACCCAGCAACTGACCAACACTGTCAGGGCAGACCCAAGGTGAGAAGCAGAGTGAGGGCTAGAGAAGAAGTGTGAAAGGAAGAGAAAGCAGGAGAAATATCTCTTCCACTGGTAGAAATTGAAAGGATGATGCAAAATTTATTCTTATGCAGTGAATGCTTTGAGAAAGCAAATCCTTCTGTAATGTGAAGAGAGAACTTTCATATACTGGATTTCCTTCTTTGTGGAGGTGAATCAGGAGAAAGCAGTGTTGCTGAAGTCATGAGAGAAGAGACCAACAGGAAGTGGTGGTCGGTGGTATCCAACAAGGCAGCAGGCACAAAGGATGGGGACTGAGAACAAGACTTCAGTTCTCATAGCTGAGATAACAGTTGTGATCAGTCCATCCCCCGAGGCTGATTCCCAAGGGTTTATTGTACTCATATGCAATACAAGATCTCTGCATAAACAGATAATACAAACCACTTTTAACTCAGAAGTCTAATTATATTTTATCTTACTCAGGTTTTTCCTATACTGTGGAATCATTTATCTTTATAAAACACACAGAATTATCCATTAAACCCATGGATTATTCAAATTTACATCCAGCTAAGCGTATAGTTCAGAGTAGGCCTTAAGAAATATCTTTTTAGGGGGAGGGCATAGCTCAGTGGTAGAGTGTGTGTCTAGCATGCACAAGGTCCTGGGTTCAATCCCCAGTACCTCTGTTAAAATAAAACAAAACAAAACTAGTAACTCCCTCTCCCCAAAAAATAAAACTAAAAATTAAAAAAGGACACAATATATCTGTATTAAAAAAAAATCTCTCTTCAATTGGTGGAAATTGAAAAGATAATGCAAAATTTATTCTTATGTAGTGAGTGCTTTTTAGAAAGCAAATCATTCTCCTATATGAAGGCAGAACTTTCACATACTGGATTTCCTTGTTTGTAATATTTTCCCAGGTTATAAAATAGTAATAAGTAATATACAAATATAGCATATTTACTGGTCTAAGGATATGATGGTTACTTTAATGGGTTAACTTGAATGGGTTACAGGGTGTGCAACTGGTTAAACACCATGCTGGGTGTGTCTGGGAAGGTGTTTATAGGTGAGATTAATATTTGAATTGGTAGACTCTCCCTAGCATGGGCGGGCTTCATGCCATCAATCAAAGACCGGAAAGAACAAAGAGTCTGAGTGGGAAGGAACTTCACCTGCCTGATTGCTTGAGCTGGTCTTTCCCAGCCTTTGGACGTGGACTGAAACATCAGCCCTTCTTGGTAAACTGGTCTGCTGGCTCTTGGACCGAAACTACACATCACATCAGCTCTTCTGGTTCTCCAACCTGCAGACGGCAGACCGTGGGACTGTGCAGCCTCCATAATTATGTGAGCCAATTTATAATACATCCGTCCCTTTCCTTCTCTATGTGCATTCATATGTACACACACACACACACACACACACACACATCCTATTGGTTCTGTCTCTTTGGAGAACCCTAACACAAAGCATTTTCACAAATTATCTTTTATTCTCACAGCAACCACATAAAACAGGTGCTACAATGACTCTTCATCTTAATAAGAAAAAGGAGCGGCACAGAGATTCTGAATAACTTGCCTGATATTACACAGATTGGCTCAGAGTCTGTGTTGATAATCACCATGATGTTCCATATTTCAAAAAATTAATCTCTACTAATTAATAAAACATAGAAACCACACACAAAAAAAGGAGAATAAAGGCTGCCCATCATAAGGTAAATGTGGCCAAAACCACTGGTTCCATTCCACACAGCTGGTCTCCCCTTTCCCCTTGCTATTAAAATCCCCAACTTGGTTTAGGTCTCAAAAAGCAGCATAGCACCAGGGCAGGTGGCCACCTCCCCCGGCCCCCAGAGCTGCACCAGAACTGGTTCAGGCCAGTCCTGCTCATTATATTCCCTTTTTGTCAATGATGAGTTTAGAGGCGAGCATGGAACTTTGTTTTGGTTAATAACATAAAAAAGGAAAACTGGTAAAAATGTTCTAGGAAAGATTTCACTCCTTGATAACAAGCGTGACAATTTGAGAAGAGAAAGCCCTCCTTTTCTCCGCCGTGAAAGATGTTATGAGAGGATAGTCAAAGCTTATGCAACCATCTTGAGACCAGGAAGACAAATTCAAGAGAACAGCAGAGAAGCAGACACTGCACTGAGTTGCTTAATTAACTAAACGACACTGAACCTGCCTTCTTCCTTCTGGTTACATGAGATAATACTTACACAATAGGAACATAACAGTATCTGCCTCATTAACTTGCTAAGAAGATTAAGAACCCTATTCTGTAACTTCACGCTGAAAGCATCCTAAGTGATACATTTTCCCATGTCGCTAGGAATACTCTGTAACCATCATTTTAAACAAAACTATTATTTAACACAAATAAATGTAACTAAGTATTTATGAATGAATTATTACTCACCCAAAACAAGTCTGCTAGATTAATAGACCAAAAACTAAGGTCATGTTGTTGACTAGCATTATTTGAATAGTGAGGTTTAGTACTTTCTTAAACATTTATTTTCTAACTACCTATTCCTTTGACTTTTCTTTAGAAGGAACACATCTGTAAAAACCAAGCTGTGCTTAACTGTTACATTTCCCCTAGGTCCCCTGGCCATTATTATCTTTTAAAACAATGTTTTCAAAATAACAAACACAGAATTCCATTGAACTATGAGTCCCACATTTTCTTGAGCAAATACTAGGGGCTGCTAGACACCATGAGAAGCCTTATGGTGCCACAGTGCTGCCTAACTTCGAGTAAACAGTTGAAAGTTGGGGCAGTATGTGACTTGGTTCTTCTTCTGGATGTGCCCAGGCCTGGCAATGTGTGCTCACTGCCTTTGCTCAGAACCTTTGAGCCCCATGTGATTTAGGAGAGAATTTGGCTGTCTCTCACAGAAACCACAGAATCTCCACAACCATCTGGGACTCACTTTGTTTAAAGACAAAGATCCTCTTGGTCGGTTTTTATAGTTTCATTTTCAACTAAAAAGCCTATTAAATAGGCTTTCAAATTTGATAAAAAGAAAAACCGTTAAAAGTGGCCAGGGAGGGAAGGCTGCTTGGATGAAGGAAAATCCAAAATGGCGACTCCTTGGAGTGGGGTCTTCATGGCTGCTCCCACATAGGGTTCAGTGAGAGCCATGTCTGCTTTTCTTCAGAGTGGCAACACTTACAATGCCGTTATTTTGAAAATTATGGTTAGAATTTCAAGACTAATTCATCAGTTGAAGACAGCTTCTTAATTTTTTTTTAATGTCGGCTTTCTCTTTAATACACATTTCCAGGTTTCACACTTATTCTCCTCTTTCCCCAAAGCCACAAAGATGTGTATTGAAGATTTCCACATATGATTTTACTTAGCAGGTTTCAGAACTCTTATTAGATCAGTGCCAAGAAGAATAGTGATATTAAAGAATAACTCCAGAGTACCAGATGCACTGGAAAATGATATCTGAACCATGATTAAAAGTGCATGTATAAAGATACAAATATGTATCTATATATATGCATACATTCATATGTACATTTAAGTTTTTAGAGGGGCAAAGCTTTCCTCAATGAAGGGATGGAAAACATGGACACAAATACGTGTACCTAAGTAGTTGTGTAATTTACAGAGTTCCTGAGAAACTTTACAGTGGTCAGTTTTCACTCAACTGGGGAAATGAGAGATGTACAGATAACCAAATGCCAGTGTTCAAACAAGCCTTAGCCAGTTCTCTGTTGTCCAGTGGCATATTGACGTGGTTAAGGTACATCAGGGAGCTGCACACACTCAGCTCCCCGAATGGGGATTGGTAGTTAGGCAGCTGCGGTTTATTGCAAATTTCCAGGCCCAAGTCGGCAGAAGGAGAGAAGCCAAGTCGTAAGGGAGGCAGGAATCCACGAACCTCTTCTGGAAGCTTGGTTCCTCATCTTCCTTCCTAACCAGGCCAATTGCAGAAATCCTGGGTCTCTGATGTAGCTTCACTACAGCTAATCTGAATGTTAGTTAATCTACCCTGAGCATTAAAAAAAAATCCAATTTAAAAAGAAATAATATATTTTTACCTGTGTGTGTGTGTGAGAGAGAGAGAGGGAGAGAGAGGGAGAGAGAGAGAAAGAAAGAGAGACAGAGACAGAGAGGGGGAAAGAGAGAGAGAGATGAGAGGCTGAAAAACACCGTCTAGGAAGCATTTTCACAACACTGACACATGAACAGTTGGTTTGAGGTTGGCAGGGGTGCTCTGCTGAACCTCGTATTACCCGAGTTCCTGATGAACCATTTTCCATTTGCTTCCTTCTAGGTTAAGTGAATTGCTGTTTCTTTGTTCCACTTTTCCCTGCTCTGCTCAGTTTTAAAAATGGTCCTAATGCAGAGCTCAATTTCATCTGATGATAAGAAGTGCTAAAACTCAAAATATAAGTTACGTGCATATCTGCCTCCCATGATTGTGGGAACGTAAAATGGACTTTCCCAGTTCCTGTAGGAGAAGAAGACACTTCCCTTCAAAGAGGTAAATGCTCTGGGAGTGAGGATTATGCCTCTGTTATTGCTCTCCATATAGTCCTTTCCTGCCTGGCTAGATTCGACTTTTTTTTTTTAAGAGTATTTATTATAAGCAAGGTAGAAGCAGAGAAAGGTGTGAGAGGCATTCCCCACAGAAAAGGATTATGACCATTTAACAGTACAAATAACATTTGGAAAAGTCTTGAAATGTAATTTGGCACCAGATGCGTTAAAATCTACAGTGATGACATTAACAGCGAGAGTGATTACAAGGATTCCTTCAACTTCCAATGTATGGAAATTTTTCCTCGGTTCTGATTTGAACACTTCTTATAAACATTTAAGATTTTACAAAATGCTAATGGTTTGAAAAATTCAGGAAATCAGCAGAAGTTTAAGGACAAATATACATTGAGCTATTTAAAAGCTTAGTATAGCCCAACAAGACTCTGGTAAGACAAAACAAAGAATTTTGTCTAAGGAATAAAGTACATGTTTTTAGTTTGGGAATGTGCATCAAGCACCACAAAAACATTCATACTCTTTTGCTCAGGTAATTAAATTTTATAGCAATTATTTTAAGGACAGACTCAGAAATTTGGTCATATATTAATATACAAAGATAGTTATTTAAGGATTTATTATAGTGACCAATTGAAAATTAACTAAAAGTCCAACAACAAGGAAATGTCTAGATATGATTTGATATGCCATATGATAAATCATTATGCAACCATTAAAGGGATAACTCGAGAATTCTAGATAATCTGAGAAAATAAGCATTATATACTGTCAAATGAAAAAATGAGTTGAAAAATGTAATTACAATCTGATCTCACGTTGGCTAAAAAATTATCAGCACCGAAAAAAAGAGCAGAAAAAATACACTAAAGTAATAACAGAATATATTTTTTGAGTGGTAGATTTATGGGTGATTTTTACTTTCTTCATAAGACTTTTCTGTGTTTCCAGATATATTTTGTAATAATTAATATAAAAATAACTTTGTGAACTAATATTTATTGGGTAATTTCTTTTATAAAAGGAATATGAAGTATAGAAATGTTAAGGCATTTGCCTAAGGTCATATAGGTAATAAGTACTAGGGCTGAGAAATCTTTTGTGACCAGAAAAAAAAAGTACGTAAAATTTTGTGAGAATTTAAAAAAAATGGATTTTTCACAACTAACTTTTTTGACTTACGGTATACTGTCGTAATAGTTATCTGCTCAGGTACACTGTATATATTAATTTATCCCTGAAATTTAATACCATTTCTTGAAAACAGATAATATTGGTGGCAAGATGAGGCATTAATATAGAAACACAAAAAAGTCCAACTAGCATTACTTGCGCCTGGGAATATTATTGTAAGTGCACTAAAATTTAATGGGTTATGACAGTGGGCCAGGAAGGACCCTGCCATTCCACTGATTTACTGGTAAACGTTCTAGCAACCACATGCCAAAGAGCTGAATGAATTGGGAAGCTGTAAACCAGAGCCGTGGTAGACAAAGCACCTGAGAACTTGTTAGAAATACACCTTGTCATGCTAAACCCAAGACCTACTGAGTCTGGAATGCTGAGGGTGGGACTCAGCAATCAGTTTTAACAAGTCCTCCAGGGGATTCTGATCAATGCTCAAATTTGAAAACCACTATCCTAGAGGGAAAGAAACTAAGGGGAAATACGCTAAATCTTCCCCTGTTTTTGGAGGGCCCTAGTACAGAGGAGAGGTAACAAGTTGTGTGCCTCCTGGGTATGCCTCACAAGTTCTGAGGAATGGTGAACACTGGCTGAATGGGGACAGATTTTGGCTCAAAATTAGGAAAGAACTTCATGAATAGCTGGAAGTAACGGACAATGGAAAGGGCTGCCATGGGAGAGAATGAGACTCTCATCATTTGGAGTATTCAAGTGGATGCTGAGTGACCGTTTCTCAGGCACACTGGTGAACGGGAGGGTAGAGAGGCATTCTTGAGAGACCGTGAATGACAGGTTCAGAAAACCGGTATGTATTGGGCAGGTATTTGTTGGGAGCCTGTCCACATAAGAGAGCTCTGAGGGCAGGTGGGAGTGACACTTCTTATTCTTATGACTTCCCAGCTCAAAGCCCACACTACCTAGGCTGGTCTCCTCAAGAGTCCTTGGGTAAGACCCATTTGTCCCATATGCGTATCTTTGTTTATCCCACACTGCCGACTCCGACTCTTAATCCAAATTCTACATGTTTTCCGAAGCCCAGCTCAAGCCGTCTTCTTAGTGAAACCTCTAAATTCCCTCACACTTACTGTCTGCTGTATGCATTGTTGGGTTTCTGTAAGTTTTCAGTTAAAGAGTGAAGACTGTGTCACATACTTAGTGCTTTTTACCCCGTCCTACAGTGGGGAATCAACAAACATTAGGAGGAGTGGTTGGGTGATTGGGAAGACTCTTCCATGCTCCCTTTCTGAGACTCCTCTGCTAGTGTTCTTTTCACTTCTGTTGCCCACAAAAATGAGACCCCGAAGTCCAGCTCCTTGACTAGGTGCAGACCAAGAATGTATATGGTATGGGCCCTACTGTTGCCCTCACCAGCTGCTTCCTGCCTGCCCCCCGGCATACAGCAATGGAGGAGCCTCTGATGCCCAATATGAAAAGCTCCCTTTTTTCTTTTCTAGGGACCCAATGCTGTGTCTGTCATGTCCCCAGTTCACATAAGCTCTGGATCCACTGTTACAGTCCAGATGCAGATGTATATGTTAAAACTCTTATGACAAATCCAGTTACTATGTGTGCAGTGAAGCCAGTTTTCAGATTTTAATACTTCCTTTTTTTCTTTCTACTCTTGTCATATGCTCCACGCTTGAAAAACATCTTTTAAAACCACATTTTCACATCTTAAGAACACAAAAAAGTGTCAGATACTTTTCTCCCCCCTTTGCAGTCTTAGAACTTCAAAAACAGCCAAAAGGAAGTTTTATAAAATACGTAAAAATATGTGCTGAGAGCTGAGGTTTTATATGCCAACAGTTAGACTGCAGTGAATTTTTACTGCAGTTAATATTAACTCCTAGGAAAAGAAAGCTTGCTGGAGACTCAGGCCCGCTCTGTCGCGGGAGACTATCACAACACCTTGCAGATTATTTTTGCACGTATGAGAATCAACTCCTGGTTATCCACTGTTGGATTATCCAGAGTCCTCACCATCCTTCGCTTCTTTTTTCTTCTCCATAAAGACCCTCTGGCCATTTCACAGCTCATTAGCACCTCCACCAGAAGGTAGGTGGTGACAGGGAGAAGAGGTGAAATGAAAATCAGTAAATTTTACTGCTCGTTAGCAGCTCTTGTAAAAGGCTTGGGACAAGGGGGATGAAGCCACCATCATCATCACGATCATCAACCAGCACTTTTTAAGGGCTCATGTGCAGGGGAGTGGTAGGCATAACTCGGCTCAGTCCTGTGATTTTTTTAAGTGATTATTTTCATTTCTTTACGTTTCCCTTCCATTAATTACACCAAATAATTAAGAGTCATCTGGGTCATGAACAGAAAGGAACTCACCTGTTTTTGTACTCCACTGAGTTGCTGGACCTTGATGATGAGCGAAGCAGTACGACCCTTGTACTGAATAGTTCTAATAAACATCCCAGCATGGTCCACACTGAAGGGCTCTGACCAACGCCAATTGCCCCAGCCTTCAATGCAGATGTGTAACAGCTGGAGAGAAAAACAATAATCGTCATAATGCCAAAAGTGCCAACGAAAATCTAGTCCTAAAATGAAAGTCTCATTGCTGGAAAACCTTCCTATTTGTAATATCTAGCATCTGTTTTCTTTCTAACCTGCATTATTCATCCACTTCCAGCTTATTCAACCAGGCTAAGAATAGCAAATATGCCACATAGAGTCAATGTGGTTTTCCAGATCACATTTTAAACCTTCTTAAAAATAATTGTCCTATCAAATGGTAAAAGGCCTGGTGAACATTTGAGGAAAGACCATTTCATTCATCTGGAAGACAAGAAGGCTGAAATGTGAGATCAAAGAACCTTGGTCTTGGCTGATAGTTTATTCCTTCTTACGGCTAGACAGTAATTAAAGCTAAATTTGGTTTGTGGCATTATTTTTGACCCTAAATTGCCATTCCTTATTTTTTCTCTTGAGAAAGAACACAAAAGCAATTTGAGGATACAGTTCATTTAATATATTCTCCTTATGAGATCACATGTATCAAATGAGAAATACCTTTAACATTTTGAATGTGTGAGAAAATGTCTTTGTTCTATTTTTTCTAGTGTGTGTCTATTGTAACTTTTACCAATTGAGTCTCCTGATCCACATTCATATGTTGGTAAAATTTAGATTCCTTTCACGGTCAGCAAATATTTTCTATTTCTACTCCTACCCACTAACTGCAATTAAGGAAATCAGTTTAACTGAACAAGTATTCCAAAACAACAATAATTACTGCTTCTTTAGGGTACATGTTTAAATGAAAATAAGCAATGTGCTATATGATTACTGAGTCTAAAGAAATAAAACTGATATTTTAGGAAAAACATTTAGATGATATACAAAATTAATATTTTCTTTCATATCATGTATAATTTTTTTTACAAGAGCTAGCCAAAGGCTAATCGCATGAAACATTTTCCCAATTAACAGAATGAGTAAACTTTTAAAAAATTCTATAAGAACTATCATAATAGGCTCTTGAAATAAATACATTGAGGATTTACATGGAAATTGCCACCATAATAAAAGTTTTTGATGAAAAGATTTTTTTTTTTAAGTTTTAGCATTAGGAGAACCTCTTTTAAAGTGCTTTAATTTGAAAATTTCCCAAGGTCACTGGTCATCATAATATGACTTCTGGTGGAAAATTAAGAGAGGACTTTTTTTTGTTTTTAAGTATCTTAATAAAATACATAAAAAAAAACCCTCCTAACTCATCTCCCCGTTTTTAATATGGCCTCACTTCAGTTCTTCCTCCATATAACTGCTAGTGATCTTTTGAAATCAAAAGGCTACCATTCAGATGACTTTTAAAAAAGAAGTCTAACAGCTAAAAAAAAAAAAAAAAAAAAAAAAATCCTGGACGGCAGAAAAAAAAAAAAGAAAACCTTTAGGAAAAATTTGGTTTTATATGCACTCTACAACATAAAAGTACCAGAGTATCTTTGATGTTTAAATATTAGTTACAGAAAAAAAAAAAAAGGAAAACAATAGCAGTGTTTGGAACCATTTCAGTTTTTTTTTTTTAGCAGCAATTGGGAATAAAGCTCAGGGTACACACAAAACTAAAAGAAACAAGAAAGCTGTTTTCTTTGGAGAGACTAGTAGCTGGAAATGACAAAAAAAAGAATAATGAAGCAAGGTACTTAAGGTCAAGTCCAGCTGTATTTTTCCTGAAAATTCCATAGCCTCTAAAGAAAGTTTTAGTGTACACAATGTAAATTTAATTGAGGAGTGTTCACATTTGCAGATGAGCTCAGTTTTATGTAGCTGCTCACTTTGTGTCCACAGCTTTTAATGACTGAATGTCACCAAGGAATATGCTGTCAGGTTTCGCTTGGCAGCTATTTGTTCTCAAATTGTTGGCACGTATATTTTCCTTGAATTATGAAAATTCAGATATATTTGGAGTTAGTTCACACAGAAAAGTTAAGTGGGAGAAAAACATGACATTTCTACCCACATGCATCACCAGTAGAGTATCTGTAATGTTTGGTCTACAGTTAAAAAGCATCTAAATATCATTGGCGATTAGATGTATATAATTTATTAGGAAAGGAATGACATTCCTAAGAGAGAAAATCTACAAAAAGACCCAGAGGAGACTTTAGTCCTCCTTCCCATGGTGTGACTGATTTGGGCACTAGACTGCGGGGCTCAGATACCCATGGACTTCAACTGAGGGTGGGAAGTTCCGTTCTTGTTGGACCAACTCACTAAATTTCACTGCTATAGGCACTGAAAAGTCTCCATTTAATAACATATACTCATGTATCTATTTTTACTTCTAAATCTAGGAAACTATAAAATCAGGCATAAAAATTTGAAATTTATGTTAGACTGCCTAATTCTATGAGACTTCTATCATTCATCCAATACATTTTTCTTACTCAGATACTATAAGGAAGGCAACATGTTAGGAACTGTGGGGGAAATAAAGAGAAGAGCTTTGTTCTTTGTCCCACAAGGAGCTTAAAATTTTACAGGGAAAATAAGGCATGCACAAATAACTAACATGAGGCATTAGAAGAAGTACAAACTGATACAGGAGTTAGAGAAGGGAGGGCTGGTGTAGACTGCTGTGATTAGGAGGGCTCCCTGAAGCATCTGGGTCTTAGAGTTAGGGTAGGATTTCAACTGGTAAAGATGGCAGTCATTTCCAGGCCAAAGGCACACTCCGAGAGGTGAAGTCAGAAGGTCTGCCTGGGCAAAGTTAATAGTCTCAACTGGCCGGAGAAAAGGGAACATGTAAAAAAGACTGAAGGATAAGGTCAGACAGTGGATAGAGATTGTGGCCAGCACTGATTTACTAAGCTAAGGAAGCTGTGCTGTATTCAGGAATCAGCCTTCTGTATAGATGCACCATGTGCTGAAGGATGCTGAGAGCGGAGTGCAGACGTGAGGACAACGGTCACAGAACGAGGGGCAGCGTGGGCCAGAAACACGTGAGAAAAAAAGCCAACGGGCTTAGCGAGATATCACCCTCCGTTTTGCCTAGAGCACAAGGTATCTTTAATGTTCTCTCATCGACTTGGAAATTTTCTTTCCCTTCTTTTTTTTTTTTTTTTTTAATTAAGTTTCCCTCACTGACTCACTTCCTTCACCACCTTTTCTATTCAGAACTTCTCATTCTCTGTGGCCTACTTAGCCAGTGTCTAGTATTTTCCATTGGAAAAAAAGGCAAATAGGATCCACTCTTGTTTGAACTTTTCAGTGGGAACTGAAACTAAGTATAAGGCAGCCTGTACAGCGGCCACACTCAATGGAAGGGCTCAAGGGGCTGCAGCAGATCACCCCACCCCCAACCCTGCTGCACTGCACTGGCAGCCAGATTAAATTCGTAGTTTTTCCACCGAAGGCCTCAAATGGGAACACAGAACTTCTCACTCATGTTTTTCAATACAAAGTAAAACTTAAGACTGAATTACTGATCAGGGGATTGAGGGTTGAGCTCTCAGGACCACCCACAGCTACATCTAAAGGGAGGATTCCACGGATTACAGAGGAAAGAAAAACAAGATGAAATCCAGGAGAATAGGGTACACCAAGGAAGAGAAAGAGAAAGGGGATAGTTAAGAAAAAAAAATTTAATTATCTCTTAAATATAAAGAAGGTACTAGATACTTTTCTGTGAACTTTATTTCACTATTCATTTTAAAACTATTATCAAGATGATTTCTATCTAATCAGAAATTGAAAATTTGTCTCCAGATTCACTTTAATATTTTTTACATTTTACAATAATTTACTATTCAGTAATATATAATGTTCTAAAAAGAAACTGAAAATCTAAGTAACTTCAAAATATTTCCCTAATCCACTGTAGTCTTTTAAGACATTTCAGGAGTTCTAAAAAATTAATGTGAAATCCAAGTGAAATAAGCTACTGCATAGATGTGTATATAAAATAAACATATATAATATATAATGTATGTTAGTATATATATTAAAGCTTAAGCATATTTATTTTTTAAACTTCTAAACTTATCTCTATGTACCAAGAGCCTAGTGCATAGTAAGCATTCAATAAAAATCTTTGTTGAATAAATGAATCAAGATTATTGAAAAATAACTCAAAGTAGATATTCAGAAATTTTAGTGGCAATATTTATGCATAAATATCATAAAATGAGAATCAAATCAAAATATTTAGAAACAACTCCGATTATGAATGACCTTTCAATACAAGAGATTCACTTCAGGTGGATAATGATACTAGATTAAACTACAAGTCACTGTAATCCCTTAGATCATTAATTCAGACATTGCAATATTGATATTACATCACAAAGCAGACCTCAAATGATCTACTAGGTGAGCAACATGAGTGAAAGTTAAGTTAAAATATTTTAAAAATTATTGGTCTAACTAATGAAAAGCTACAGGTCAAATTAAACTGATCAAAGTTAACTGCTTATTTAGAATGCATATGTGGGACTGACAGTACATTTCACACCAATAAACTAACATAAAAACAAAATGAAATCTGTAGCTCATAATTGTTTTTTTAAGGCAGTTGAATTTCAGGATACTCAGAGTATCTGAAATAATGCTAAAAGCCAAGCAGGAAAATTTCTAGACAATGGCTAATGCTTGGTGTCACCCTGATTCAACACCAAAATTCTTAGGACCCTATATACCCTTTTACATTTATAGAACATAATCTCACACCTAAAAGAATGATAAAGTGGAAATAAATCAAATTGAATCCTTTTTTTCTGGTAGAACAACTTGGACTCTTTGATGCAGTGTAATCTGGAAGAAAGAGGAGAAAGAAAAAGAAAGCTTTCCAAATCCACCTTTCAGGAGGTGATACAATGGAGGCTTCACTGTCATCACACAGGCATCATCACACAAATTTTGAGGCTTGTGGGTTTTCCCTCAAGACTGTTTGAACTCAGTGAAGGCCACAAATTCTGTGCAATTGGCATAAAACAACCACTTGCAAAACAGGGAACCCTGGCACACGCACTCAGTGTTGGTTAGAATGAAAACTGTAGCTGGAGGGGTTACCCTTGTATCAAAAATCTAGTTTCAGATACTCACTGACATCAATTCTAAATAAGAATTTATCCTAATACAATAATTATACATACGCACATAGATTCACCTACATGTATTCCAGGATTGTTTTAATAATGGAAAGTTGGTATTACTAGGAAATTGGTCAAATAAAATATAATCAAAAACAATAATAGCTATCATTTATTAGACACATACTTTGTGTCAAGCACTGGGCTGAGTACTTTTTATATATATTTTCTTATTCATTCCTTAAAACGATCTTACATGCAGATACTTTTACTTTACAGATGAAAAAACAAGCTGAGTGACAGAGAGGCTGTGTGACCTGCCTAGGGCCACAGCACTGAGGAGGGCAAGGTATAAGATTTGAACTTACTTTACTGAGAAGTGTGCTTACTCAGAGCCTCTCCTCTTCTTTTAAATTGAAGTATAGCTCCCTTACAATGTTGTGTTAGGTTCAAATGTACAGCATATTGATTCAGTTGTATATATTCTTTTTCATATTCTTACAGGTTATTTATTGTAAGATATTGAATCTAGTTCCTTGTAGAATCCTCTCAAGCCACTGAAGAAAATTACAGCATGAAAAAATGTTAATAATATTACTTAGCAAAAGGTTAACTGGAAAAAAGCACATTACAAAAAGATATGTGCAGTCTATGTCCCATTTTTGTAAAATGAACAAAAAAGTATATATGCCTGTTTCTAAGGGAGAAATGGCTAGAAATATACCCAAATGCTAACAGTGGTTATCTTGGGGTGGTGGGGTTATGTGTTTTAAGTTTCCTTTTTGTTTGTGTGTTTGTGTGCTTTTGTGTAATTTCCAAATTTCATGCTATAAATATGTATTACTTTGCAATCAGATAAAAATTAATGTTATTAAAATTAAAAAATGTCTAATAGAAAGCATACAGAGCCTGCATTTTAAGTAAAAAGGAATTATACATGCCTATTTTAAAAACTCATTTTCGGCTTCCTGCATGAAGTCTCCTCATTGGTCCTGGTCAGTGTCACAGCCTCCCCACCTGCTCTGCCGGCCCTTTGCTAAAAGGGTGACACGATCCTCGGTTCATCTTTGCAGGCTCTACCACAGCTCCTCACACAGGGTCTGGCTTGCTGTAATACTTATTAACATGATTCTTGGAGCAGTTTAATGTAATTATTTGAGTTTTTTCCCTAGGGCAATAGTTTTTTTTCAACTTAGCAAATATTTCCAGGATCTACATCTATTTAATGTTTACCATAAGCCAACTAACTGTACTACACATGGCAGATACGGACACAAGTGAGGCAGACACACAGAAGATTCTCACGATACAGTGGAGAGATATCTAACAAGAAAAATTATACTGTAAAAATTTATGAAAGGAAGGAAAAAACTGTTGTAGGACTCCAGAGGTATTATGCTTGGGGAAATAAAAGATTGACTAGAGACTGAAATATTTTACTTATCCAAAGAAGTAACATGAAAAAAAAGACACATTGAAATAGAATAAAAAGGCATACAAGATCACTATTTTCTAATAAACAAAGGTGAAGGCCTAACTTGGAGTAGTTCTTTCTGTACAAAATTAATGTCTCCAAAACATACTGATTGCATTACAAACAAAGACAAGTGAAAAAAGTAGCAAACTATGGCTTCAAAACATTTGTTCAAATAACTTGTCATACTTCTTGTCAACGTAACTTGGAAAATAAACTCTATATTATGAACTCATCAAAGCTATTCCTCCTGTAGCTTTGACTATAATCCAAATGGAGCCACTGCATTTTGATCCTGGAAAGGAAAGAGTCATACCAGAACAAGTATCATTATTTCAGGAGGTCAGATCTTGCTCTTGGGAAGCCAAGAGGCATGTTTGTAGATTCTTGGCGATGAGGAGAGTTGAGAGTTAGTAAGAGGAGTTGCCTGAGAGAGAGTGGTAGAGAAAGGGAGGTTGAAGAGGCAGTGAACTCTTAGATCAGGAACTGTCACTTCCCCTCAGAGCATCAATCATCAGTAAACACCAGGGACTGCAACATTAAAGACACTGAAACACAGTAAGTGACAGCTGTTGGGTTGTTTGAAATAATATACTATTCACTATCTCCCTGGTCTTTCTATTTCTAATCAGAGATAGTAGCTCCCAGGAAACAACAGATTCTAGTAGCAGCCCACTGTATTTTATGAGTAGTCATCACAAGATAAACAGATGAAGAAAGAGTCAGGAAAAAAACAACAAAAACAGCAGCTGTGAACAAAGGAAATTATAGTTCACATCATTTGAATTTCCATGAGTAAATAGGATATCAAATATCACACATTTTTAGCAAACATTAAGGCTTAATCAATGTTCCAATATATCTACAATCAAGTTATAGAATCTTTTTAAAAACTAAAAAAATTTTTCATAAATAACTATAAACTGAGTTCAAGAATTTATTTATGGTTTTTCAGTGTTTGGGCATTAGTCTCTGTTCAATCTTTGACTAAAACTTACATACTTATGAGAAAAATAAGTTAAAAAAAGAAAAAGTAGGGTGAAGAGTAGTGGCACTTTAAATTTATACATTATCTATGAAACAATAAGATGCTTAAATGGGTATTCTTTGCTAAAAAGTTACCTAAAGTATCTAAATTAGGGAAAAGTAATTTACTTCACAATTTTTCTTTGCAAAAAGGTTTACTGAGCAAATTCTCTTATATTTAAAATTTTTAATTTTACACATAACTTTTTAGGAACACATTAATCATGGAATCAGATATAATGTACACAGTAAAAAAAAAAAAAGCAAGAAATGATGTATAGGCTTGTTTTAAAGAGGCCATTTCAACATTACACGTATCTGTTGTTTTCATGTTTCTAAAGGGTGTGGGCTTCCCTATGTTTAAATGATATATGACTTAAAAAACATGAGCTGTGATGCTAATAGCGGCCTTACATCCAGAATTGTGAGAGTCTTTGAGGCTGTTCACCCTTGATGCTACTGCCATAAGGGGTTGAAAAGTGAAAATTCAGGAAATTTGTTATGTATGTGTATGTGTGTGTACAGAACAGGATGGTCTATGTATAAAATATGAACTAATTCACACTTTATTTTTAAATAATTAAATAAATAAGAACTTTAATTGCTTAGTTGAGTGGCACTAACAGCCAGGAGATTCTGGTGTTGTGTAGACAGATTTTCTTGACAGAATGATAGTGAATGGTCATCATGCTCTTGGTTGAACCCAACTCTTCAGTGGAAAAGATAAGAATATGTCGGATGGAAATAATAAAGAATATTTTAAGGTAAGCTGAGAAATGGAAGCCAGAAAGATAAGAAGCTGGAGATATCGTTTGATAGTCATTCAGATTTAGATTAATGTTCTGAGATTCTGAGCCAAATTGTCAGGTATTTTTTGTTTGAAAATTAACTTTGACTAAATACAAATATATGCAATAGAGAAACCTAACCCACATTTGAATAAAATTTTTCTTTTAAATTGTTCTTAAATGTAACATTCATCATTCAACAAAATTTAGTTTAACAGAAAATAGAAGGCATGCCAACACGTGTCCTAAGAAAAGACCAAGTAGTTTCATGCAGTCTGTAATTGATTTTTAGTCATCATGGCAATTCAGACAATTATGATTGTTAACCCTAATTTTTAATTAGCAAAAAAAGAAGTCAACAGATGGATATAAAAGAAATCCAAAATTTTTAGTTATTTATTTTCCTTTAACTAAACTGCCTTGCCATACTAAGAAAACATTTTTGTAAAGGTTAAATAAAGTATTTCATGGCAACCGCTGCTTCTCAGTGCCTGTATAACAAGAAACATGAGCCAGCCAAAGTTGTGCAAGTTGGTTTTCTTTCCCAGTGAGGGAATGTGGTATCTAAGACCTTGCCCTAACTCATTTTATCCCCAAGTGTAAGTCAAGCAAGTCAAATGTGAACTAATGCCTGAAGGGAAGTCCCTGACTCCAAAAGTATGGATTATTTCACATTTATCTTAAAATCTGCTCTCAGAGTTCTTAAAATCCACTAACTTGGCAAGTCAGGAATTATCATGAGAAATGAAATAATTTCATAACTATGAAGTCATCCAACATTCCATGCATCTGACGCTCATTGGGCTTGGCCATGTCTTGGGCATTATTCTGACCTTTAGATAATAAGCCCTTCAATATCCTGTTCAGCATGGAAATAATTAAGAAGTGCCACAGCATAATAGGTGCGCCACTGTCTTTAACAGAGTTAACGCTTTTGTCACACAGACTTGTGGTAATAGGCTATGATTAAACACGATCACATTATGTATGCTGAAATCTTTGTAACATTCTTAATCAGTATTTCCCATTACTTAAAAATGGCAAAATACCATGTTTTAATGGTCCAGCTGCATTTCCTTTCTCCAAGCACTCTGTATTAAAATTCACATTTAAAATTAGTTCAGTCAAGTACCTTTATGTTTAGACACCAAGAATTCACATTTGCAGAGCACTAGCTTGTGAAAAGCCTTTGAGTGTCTTGTAAAAATCTTAAGGAATCCTCAGTACATTTTTCTCCAAAGCTATATTTTCAGTGTCTGAAATTTATAGCCAGAGAAGGGACAGAGAGACCATTAGCAGCACCAGCAGCCATTCCTCTGGGTGCTTCGCAGCTGAAATAATCCCCAGTCGTTCGCTTTCATGCAAGCTTGTAGAAAAGTCCAGGAATCAGCCCTGGGACTGGATACAGCGTCCTATCACAATTCTATCCTTGCCATTGCTTGTGAAAGACTTTAGAAGTCTTAACTAGGTCATATTGGAAAACACTTTCACAAACTTCGAAACATACAGGAAAAAGAAAACTCAATCCCAAACTTCTGCCTCTCATTTAAATAGAGTGAATGTATTTCCCAACAGAAACTGAACAAATTCCAAATATGTTCTATTCACTAAATACTTAATGACCAAACTGTTAGGGCCCCATTTACTGGTGACTTCAACTAGGCCCTATAATCTCCCTCAGAGAATATAAGTTTCCTGGGATCTCTCAAGAAACTACAAATATTTAAGAGAATTTAAAAGAGCTAGGTGAAGAGACTGGGTCTACAGTCTACTATTTTGCTCTTTCAATTACTGCTTGAAACTGAAATAAAAATGTATTTGATGGTGACTGGACGGTAGGTCTCAGGTACTCAAATGGGGTCAGTGCTTACAGAATATTTTGGATTACAATCCTTGCCAGATGGTCCCAAGAAGTGTTTACCTCACTGTTGATTTCAGCTATTTTAATGTCAGCAACAATAAAAAGAAGCTTGTTACTGCCACTGGGGAGCAAAGGCATACAATCCTTCCTCCCCAGATGGAATTGCTAGATGCAGACAGCTGTGCCCTACCCAACAGTAAGGGTGACACTGCAGGTTTCTGGGGATCTAGTTCCATGATTAGAGAAAGAGACAATATAAGACAAATTTAACTTGCAATAATATCTACTTTAAATCAATAATACTTGGTCAATTGTACAATGTACTTTTAGTTTATGATAAACAATAAAACCTTTTCAGAGTTAAACACAAGTAGGTGGAGTTGGACATGCATGTGGGCCTGAAAGTTGGTCTCAGTTGAAGTTTACTGCTAATCCCCTCCTGCAGCATTTTACTATTTTATAATAGTTTCCATGAGAGGCCACTGGGAGGTCAAAGGGGTGGAGGTGAGGGAGACCAGGAGCTACTCTTACTTAAGCGTCTAATTGCACTGACAGTATACTAAAGCATACATTTTGAAATTAGAGGACCTCTTTTCATGTGTCTGTAGAATATACACAAAAGCATCCAACATGACACAAAGAATACTGTTCATAATTTCCATATTGTTAAATTAAGCGTTTAAATCTATGTTCTTGAGAAATGTCAGAAACATTATGAGACAGCTCAACATTTATTTATTCAGTGAACATTTATCAAATGCTGATTATGAGTGAGACTCAGGGTTAGATATTGCGGAAAATCACTTTTATAAAACCCTCCTACTGCCCCCACCTTTTTCCTTTCAGGAAATACTCGCTACAAACCACATCTATACACACACTCGTCCTCATTCTCTCTCTCCTATTTCAAAGCAGGAGGAGGTTTTTGTGGTAAGTTGCTAATTACCACACATTCTCTGAGCAACTCTCATCAAGAGGTTAACATCTTGTTCCTTACTCTTTGGCCCTGCCCTAACTTTGTGACTTTCTCTGCCTAGTAGAATGTGGCAGCAGATACGGTGAGAGCTCTGAGCTTAGGTCAATAGGCTTTGCAGTTTTTGCTTTTGCTCTCCTGTCTAGGCTAGTCTGCAGGAGAGGCCACATGGAAGAGAACCCTGGCCAACAGACTGCCAAGTACCAAAAATGCAGGCGAGGCCACCATGGACCACCCAGCCCTGGCTGTCCCTCCAGCTGACTGCAGCCTCACGAGTGAGCCCAGCTGAGATCAGCAGAAGAACTGACTTCCTAACTAAGAGCATCTAGATTTCTGACCAACAGACTTATGTGCTAATAAACTATTTTAAGCCACTAACTTTTGGGGTGGTTTGTTAAGCAGTGGTAGATATCTGGTATAAGCCTCTTTCCATCCAGCATCAGTCCTACTGGTGATCTGGATTCTTTCTCTTCTCCCCTTCTGAGACCTCATGCCATTAATCATTCTTCCTGCCTTCTACATCACCAACCTATCTGCTATTTATTTCTTCTCATATGCGGACATGCCCAAGTTACTACCACTTAAAACCCTTGCTTGACCCTGCGGCTTTCTCTAGCTAACACCCAATCCAGAGTAAAAAAAAAAAAAAAAAAAAAAAAACAACTTATGCTCATTCTCCCCATTTCCTCACCTCCCATTCATTTTTCAACTCACTTCAGTCTGACTTCTATCCCTATCCTGCCACTGGAAATGCCTTCCTTGAGCTATCAGTGACCTCTCAAGTGCCCAATACAATGGTCTCTTCAGTCCTTGCTTCACTCAATCTGCTTATGGCATCTGGCAACACTGATAATCCTATCCTAGTAGACATTCTCCTTTCTTGGCTTTTAGCACACCATTATGTCCCAGTCCTCCTACCACATCTTGATTTTCCTTCTTTCTCCTGTTCCTCTTCAATGGATCCCATTCCTCAGCCTAACCCCTAAATTCTACTACTAGTCCTTATGGCAGCCCACCTCCAAGACAGCCCCAGTGATCCTTGCTTCCTTCTATTTGTGCCTTTGGGTAGTCCACTCCCACACTAAATAGGACTGACCTGGGTAACCACCAGGATATTACTTAAACAACAATGAATAACTCCTCAGCCTAGGTCGTAAGGAACACTGTGGCTTTTGGCTTGTTCTATCTTGGATAACTTGATCCGGGGGAAGTCAGCTGCTATGTCATGAGAATACTCAAGGCAGCCTTTGGAGAGATCCTTGCAGCAATGAGCTGAGGCCTCCTGCCAAGAACCATATGAGGGAGCCATTTTGGAAATGGATCCTCCAGCCCCGTCAAGACTTTAAAGGACTGCAGTTCCAGTGAATGTCTTGACTACAGCCTTATCAGAGAGTCTGAGCTAGAACCACCCAGGTAAACTGCTCCCGAAATTCTTGGCTAATGAAACAGAGATCATAAATATTTGTTGCTTTATCTACTCAAATTGTGAAGTAATCTGTTAAACAGCAATGTGTAACTAACCTGGAGTGTGGTATCTGCATGTGAGGTGCTACTGCAATAAAAGCCTAAAATGTGGGAGGGGCTTTGGAGCAGGTAAGTGAGCAGAAAGTGGAAGAAATTGAGGAGAGTATTCGTGAATGTCTAAGGTGCTTCAAAGATATTATTAATAGAAACTTGATGGCCTTAGAGGAGGCTGCCAATGAGGAAGCGAGGAAAATGCTATTGGAAACTAGAGAAAAGGGGATTCTTGCTATGTAGTGACAGAGAGTTTAGCAACACCATTACCTGCAGTAACTTGGAAAGTAGAAAATGTGCCTTATAAGCCATGCTATCTAGCTAAGGAGATTTCCAGGCAGTGCTGAAGTCCCTCTTGGCTTCTATCTGCTGCTTATATTAAAGTCCAAGAGGGGTGCTCTAAACTTAAGGAAGGACTGTTAGATAAACAGGAGCCACAACTTGCTAGTTTTGAAAATTTTCAGCCTTCCAGACAGCAAATGATGTTAAAAGCAAGAAATTGCTTCCAGGCTAAGGTCAAATTCAGGACACAGCCAGGAAAGTTGAGTGGAGAGATGAAGCTAAGGATGTGGCTGTAAAATCCTTTGTTAAGATCTCAGAAAGATCGAAATTGGTGTCTCAGCAAACTAGTCAAACAATAGGGCTTCCAAAACACTTAAGGGTGATGTCCCCTAGCAATGTCAGCAGAATCTGAAGCAGGGAAGGAATTATCTTGGGTAGGATATGTGGGTACGATTTTTGTCTACAGTGCTGAACTTCAGTAAGATTAACAAGAGACCTACAGTGTTGTTTAAAGAATTATGTTGGCAGAAACACTGCCAATTTATTTTTATTATAATCTTTTTTGTTTTTTGATGGAGGTACTGGGGATTGAAACCAGGACCTCATGCATGCTAAACATGCACTCTACCACTGAGCTATACCCATCACCCCCACTGACAATTTAGACTGAAAGAGGCCAAGACAGTACAAAATGTAAAGAGGCCTTTAAACCTTCATAATTCTATTGGTAGAAAGCAGGCTGAGAAAACTATGAAGTTCAAACAAAGGATACTTTTCATGGAAAAGGATGGATGACACAGAGGCCTGAGCCAAGAGTCCAAAGCCATGAGCCATGGAGAATCATTCCCAAACAGAAGTATGAATGATTACTAGCCCAGAAACTTCCAATATTCACCTGTTTGGATTTCAGAGTTTCTATGGGCCAGTAACTCCTACGTGTCTCCTGTTTTCTCCTTTTACAATGCGAGTGCCTACAGAAGCTATCCTATGCCTGTACCACCACTGGACACTTTTCTACAGCAAGAGATAACTAATAAAGCCCTCTGATCTTAGCACTCCCTCCTTGGGCATTCTTCTCTATTCCCAGTGCTACCTAGGCACTGATGAAAGGCCAAAGTTTTACCTCTAGGCCAGACTATCTTTTTGAGCTTCAGGCCATTACATTCATTTTGTCTACTCTACATGGCCACTTGGATGTGTGGTTAAAAGGAAAAAAGGAAGGAAAGGAACCTTTGGATATACAGAGCCAAGTTCTTAGGGAGGCACCTTATGAATGTTATCTCATGGGATATTCATAATAATATCTTAATTTTGCATAACAGGAAGCTGAAGCTCCTAGCAAATAAGACAATGGCCAATTTTACACAGCTAAAAAACTTTAGGAGTGAAGTTCAGGTATTCACAGCTTCAATTTTGTGCTTTTTCTAATATATCCTCTTTCCTGCCCTCCAAAGTAACCTAAAACTCAGCGTTTCCAAATGGATTTCAGGGACACCTTGCTGCGCTCCCACATCTTGCACCACTCTCTGTATTGAAAACACCGTCCTACTCAGTTCCCTGTTGCCAAAGGCAACACTGCCAACTTGTCCCCTTTGTCTGAAGCCTTGGAGTCAAACCAGGCTCTTCTCTCCCACAATCAATTACCAAATCCTGGTGATTATAACCTCTAAAATAACCTCCAAACAGATCTCTTGCAATCTAAACCTTCTCTTTAGCACTTTGAGGATTTTGTTCCACTGTCTATCAGCCTCCATTCTAAATAAAGAGAAGTCCAGAGTTACGTGAACTGTTGCTTCCCCTCTCGTTTTCTTCTGGCTGCTTCAAGATTTCCTCTTTACTTTTGGCTTTTAGTAGTTTCATTATTTGCCTGAGTGTGAATTTCTTTGAAATGACTAGAGCTTTCTGGGCCTGTAAATTTCTGACTTTCACAAAATTAGGGAAGTTTTCTGGGATTATTTAATTTTTTTTTGCCCCATTTTCTCTCTCTTCTCTCAATCTTTCATTGCAATTACTCATATATTACACCTTTTGAAACTGCCCCACAGGTCCCTGCAATTCTAAGTATTTTGTTGGGATCTTTTTTTCTCTCCCTCTCTTCTTCAGATTGCATGATTTCTATTGATCCATCTTCAGGTTTACTCACTTTTTTCTTTTGTCATGTTGTATTATTTCTACTGCTGAGTACCAAACTGCCACAAATTCAGCAGCTTAAAGTAGCTCAAATTTATCATCTCAGTGCCAGTGGGTCAGGAGTCCAAGCATAGCTTGGCTGGGTCATCGGCTTAGGGTCTCACTACTGCAACTGAGGTGTCAGCTGGGCTAGATTCTTACGTGGAGGCTCAACTTGGGAAGAATCCACTTTCAATCTCACTCAGGTTGTTGGCAAAATTTTTTTCCCTTTGTCTATATGGTGAGGGCTTTGACTTAATGACTGGCACTGGCAGCCACCTGCAGGTCCTGGAAGCTGCCCCCAGCTCCCTGCCCATGGCCCTCTTCACAGGCAGCCAGGACATGGTAATTTGCTTCTTCAAGGCCAGCAGGAATGTATGTATCTTTCTCTCCTCACAAAAGGGCCCAGTCAGTACCTCTTTTAGGATTCTTTAGATTAACTCAGCCCACTCAGAATTACCTATTTTTGATTAACTAAAAATCAAGCAGATATGGAGAACTAGAGATTTTCAGTGGGGAGAGTGAAGGGGAGGGGCAAGATAGGAGCAGGAAGTTAACAGGCACAAGCTACTATGTATTAAATAAACAAACAAGGATATACTGTACAGCACAGAGAATATAGCCAATATTTGATAATAACTTTAAATGGAATATAAGCTATTAAAATTTTCAATCACTGTATTACACACCTGAAACTAATACAATATTGTAAATTAACTATACTTCAAAAAAAAAAAAAAAAGAATGGTTAAAAAAACCAACTAATTTAGGACTTACATCCATAAAATCCCTTTACTGGTGCTATAGTCGCTTTAGAGTTACATATGTGATGGTAACTTCAGTTAAAAAAAAAAATTTTACATGTCTGATGATTCCAACCTCTGGGTCATCTTGGGGGGTTGGCATCTTTTAATTATCTTTCCCTTGAAACTGAGTAACACTTTTTTTTTTTTAAAGAAGTAAGTAACTCATTTATACTCAAACCGAAAATTCTTATATCTGGATGAGTGGCAGCTCAGACTAATTCAGGTCTTGAAGCCCTGGGTACAAGCTGCTTTCAGTCTGTCCATGCATGCATGCGTGGTTCAGCAGTAAGCCTACAAGCGGGGCTAAATTTAAACGTACTATCTTCCCATTCTCTGGCCTTCCCTTTTCCAGGGTTTTCTCCCCACTCTCTACAGCCTTGACTGCCTGAGCTCTTTCACCTGGTACCTTGGGCCAGAAGGACAACGGGCCACCCTTGCCTTGCTGCAACTGTAGCTGCCCTCAAAGCAAAGCCACACAGAACGGGTAATTCACTCTGTGCAGATTACTAGCTCAGAGATTCTACGCCCTTCCAAAATCTGCCTGCCTTTGTTCATCTCCAGAGGTAGTTGTTTAGTGTTTTGCTGAGAATTTATAGCTATTTGTCACAGAAAGGTCAGCCTGTTAGGCGTTTACACCAGTCTATGACTTCTACTCTGTCCTGGCTCAGGTACTATCGTCTCTCTCACCCCTGGACTCTGCAGTAGTGTGCATACAATTCTCCGAGCATCTTCTCAACCACCACAGGAATCGTTCCAAAATGCAGCTGTGATCTTCTGACTCCTCTATTTAAAACCCTTCAGTAGCCAAAAGCTTCCCACCACATACAGGTATCTCTCCTCAGAATGGATTGCCAGGCTCTTCAGAACATAACTCCTCCAAAAAGTGGTGTGCTGGAGCTGACTCATCCTTGCTTGTGAAAAAGAATTGCCCCCCCCCGCCCTGTATTGCCCCTCCCGACTCCTCCCAGGGATAACCACTAGTTTGTTCTCTGAGTCTGCTTTTTTATTGTTGTTGTTATATTCACTAGTTTGTTGTATTTTTAAGATTCCACATATAAGTGGTATCATAAGTGATATTTCTCTTTCTCTGTCTAACTTCATTTAGTGTAATGCCCTTCAAGTCCATCCACGCTGCTGCAAATGGCAAAATTTTGTTCTTTTTAAATCGCTGAGTAGTATTCCATTGTATATATATACCACATCTTTTTATCCATTCATCTGTTGACAGACACTTAGGTTGCTTCCATATCTTGGCAATTATAAATAATGGTGCTGTGAACACTGGAGTGCATGTATCCTTTCGAATTAGTGTTTTTGTTTTTTTTGGAGACATATACCCAGGAGTGGAATTGCTGGATCATATGGTAGTTCTATTTTTAGTTTTTGGAGAAATGTCCATACTGTCTTCCTCATTTGCTCTTTCTAAATAAACTCTGATATGCATGCCATGTGCCACAAAACAGCAGAGGCAAACACCTGAAAAATGTATCAGTTTGAATAGCTTTGCCAACACGGAATATTTCCTTGCCTCCCTAAGTCTGCTTTTAAATTTTCAAAATTGTGACTGTGGCAACAAGAAATGTGCTCATTCTCTAGATATATGGGTACACATGCATTATATAAATGGATACGAAAAGAGCAGTAACTAAATAAGAACTACAATCTTGTTAATAAAATTGACAACTGGTTGGAATTACCATAAGACAGGAAGATACTCAAAATCCTTTACTCTCCCTTTTGACAAGAGAAAAAATGGTCAAATCTCACTTTAAAATATTTTTACATCCAAAAAAAAAAAAAGAACTGCATAACTTTCTGTCTATGTAGGCCAAAAACAAGTACAGCAAAAAATATTTTACTGCTTTGTGATAAGTCCAGGTTGATTATATGTGTTAGATTTAAAATATTACCTGTCACGTCTTAATTTCTGAAACATCTTACCAAGTTTTCAAGTGATCAGAATACCATTTAGACCAGAGTGAAAACAGTTTAAAATCATATATCTTCAGTCTATTTAATTAAAAAAAATTTTTAATTTAATTTTTTTTTATTGAAGTATAGTCAGTTTGCAATGTTGTGTCAATTTCTGGTGTACAGCATAATGTTTCAGTCATACATATACATATATATTCTCTTTCTTTCTTTTTAAATTTTATTTATTTTTTAGTCTATTGAATTTTGTCAGCTGAAGAGACCTGAAAGCAGGGGCTGGCAAACTAGGCATGGCTCATGGGCCAAATTTGGTGCACTTATGGCCTGTGTGCTCAGATGGTTGAAATTCTCAAATGGCTGAAAAAGGTCAAAAGAAGAATACTGTTTCGTGATGTGTGAAAATTGTTGAAATTCAAATTTCACTGTCTATAAATAAAATTTTATTGGCACACAGTCACACATTTGTTACGACTGCTTTTGTGCAGAGCTGAATAGCTGTGAGAGAGGGTCTAAAGCCCTGAAAGCCTGAAATATATACTACCTGGTCCAACACAAAAAAGTTTGCCAATGTCTGCCTGAAACGAATATATGATTTATATTTTCTTCACCAAATTTGATTACTGTGACAAGTATTCCCCAGATCCTCTGCTGCTCTTCCAAACTGATTCTTAACCTTGTGGCATTTTGCATTTCAAAATATCTGCAATTTTTACAAGCTTATGAAACTTTCTATTATATCCATTGTGAAGGAATATTTTGTTATTTCCTATAGCTCTGTCTAGAGCCCATTTCCACCTTGACTGATGGTTTGATCACTAAAATTAATTCCACAGGTCACTGGAATTCTGCAAATCTAAAAAAAATGCATCATCTACAAATTGGGCATGTTTTCAGGGTAAAAGCAATTGTAGTTCCTTATATACAAGACAGAGGCAGTCATTCCTAGTTCAAGCAGTTTAATCAGCCAAGAGTGCTCTCTCTTAACCAGTAAAAGAAGTTCACTTGAACAGTCTCTAAACACAAATCCTACTACGACGGAAGTGCCAGTGTATTTGGTTTGGCTAAATTTAACGAAACTTCCCTTGACCCTGAGCTGCAAATCCTGCCCATGTTCTGGGGAAAGATTCCACAAACTCACCTATCCAGTCCTTAGACTCAACCTCACGTAACGTGAAGCACTTCTCGGAAGATCAGTCCTTTGCTGGTTACTGCTCTCATCCAACCTGCTCTGAAGTCTACTGAACTGGGGGATTTAAGGGCCCTTTGTGGTGGCATATATGATTGTGCAGCTGAGCATGCTCAGTTATTCCCTAGGAAATAGCTTTGTTCTTCCTTTGTTTGTTTAGACAAGCAACTGCTGCGGGATATCCAGCGTTTTAAGTGATTCTGCCTCAGAGAATGTGTTAGAAACTATAAGGAGAGGTTATAACTTTTCAATTCTAAAAGGTTTTTCGCTTTAGCTTTCTGGACTTGGTTGTGTCCATGTTTCTTCCCATCCTATTGGGACTTACTGTTGTTAGCAACCTCCTGTGTGGTTCTAAGACATGTTGACCTCTTTGAAACCTTTCCAGGTGTCATTGCCACTTTCTTGATCTCTGCAATATAAGCTACATTGTTCAGTGGAGTTAAGTTCTATGAACTTTAGAAATCCTCCCTGAGACTATGAATTGACTAACGCCCAAGGTAGCATAAACACGCAGACACAAATGTTCCTGAGACCCAGCCTGCTGGGCAGCGCAGGATATGACTTGGAGTCTGGAAATGGGAACAACTTGCTCACTTGTGAGTCTCTGACTACCTCCAGGTGCAGTATGAAGCTAAGTGGCTAGTTTTTCAGATCCTCAGATGTAACCTCTCATTAGAACACAGCAGAATTTCCAATTGTGGATGTTAAGGAATTCCTTGAAGACCCTCTGGGCCCATTAAGACCTCTCTGACTTCAGAGAGTCCTAAAACACACTTCCTTCAGCATACATAGCTGTAGCAAAGAGACACTTTCCACGGAGTTGATCTAAGTTTTAGTGAAAGATTATAATGACATAGCTCATCTTAAGATTTGTATCCAAAAGATGCAGTTACAAATTAAAAAGAGAAAACAAAGTTTAATAGATACCTGTCTTTTCTTTCCAGCTTGTCATGAAAAGGTTCTTACTGGTTTTGGTTCTTAAAGCTTTGCAAAGGTTCATACTCATACTAAGGATCCCATGTTAGTCTAGCTTTAAGTGTGGAGTACTATGCTAGTGATTTCTCAGCCCTTTTCTTAAAACCTCTTAAAACAGCTTGTCTATTCTAACCGACAAATCATGCTGCCAAAACCTGGGAGAGTTTGACAGTGTTGTGGAAATAACACTATATTGAGAATGAAAAGATACAGGATTCAGTCCCAGCTTACCACTATCTTAGCTTTACATTTCTGCCTCTTTATCTATAAAATAGTCATAATAAAAATTCAAATCACACAGGGATATTACGAAAACAAAAGCAGTAAAAGTGCTTGAAAAAGTGCAAAAGAGTAGAAAAGCGAAAGGTGTACTGTGCCCATGGTCATCCATGCTTCTTTCCTGTTCATCCCCTTCCCATCCAGAAACTGTAAGTCCATCACACGAAGACTGCTGTTCCTCCACACCCCTGAGCCAGCTGTTTATACCGTCACCCTTCCTTTCCTGGCTCAGTGTCCAGGGAATCTTGAGGGTCACCGAGGGCCATGGTAGTCTATGCATCTAAAAATGACTTGGAAGGGAGTTGAAGCTTCCTCTGCTTTGCTTTCCACTGGCTGAGGGCTGCAGCTTATGTGTGTAAATGGGGGAAGTGGCTACAGGTACAGTGTACGGTCACACATCACCACACCTCAGAAGTTTCTTTCCTGTCACTACTAGTTCACTTCTGGGAATGCAATTATCATAGAAACCTTTCAAAGGGCTAAAAGGCTACACAACAAGTATTGACACGGATTGTCTCTAGCTGGTTGGAATTATAGGTCGTCTTTTTCTTTTTGGTTTATATATCTCATCTAGAGTCTCATTTGTGCAATTAATAAGAAAAAAATAATGATTTAATTTTGAAACAATTTTGAAACGAATCAACCAACTAATTGCTCTTTAATTATGTTACAAGGGACAAATAACCAAATAACTTAAAAACACTCTAACAAGGACATTTCTCAAAAGGAAAATTAGAAAATAAAGGCAAGTCATTCACTTTAAAAATACAAGCGCAATATCATATCATATATGGGACTTTTGTAAGACCTTTTATTAAAAAAGAATTTATGGCATTTTAATCTGCTGTTAGATTAACTAGAATTAAATAGATAGACTTAAGAAGAATTGCACTGTATTTACTTTCCCAAATTTTATACTAGTAGTGTGGCAGTATGACAAAAAAGCAAGTAAGAAATCGAATCTAGCTACTGGGGGAAAAAAAAAAAAAAGGGAACTGGGAGCCTGAGGGTATAACATACTCTAAAGCTGGTCTATAGCCCAGATGGGAAAACTTGTTCTCTAATCTAATGACTTTCTTTTAATTACAAGCAGACAGTAGTTTCCTTATTACCCAGAGTTTTGGAAATACATTATTCTTGTGAATACTTCCTAGGCTTTCTTTCACTCATTTAAGACCACATCTTTGTATTTAATTCCCCCTCAGTTACCCCTGCAGGGCACACCCCTCTAATCATTCCCATCTAAAGTGACAGGAAAATGGAATTATACTACTTGGAAAACAGACATCCTTCGGTATGTCTTTTCTCAGTGCTCCCTTGGGCATATTTTGCCATTGTGCTCACTTTTGCTGCAGATTGTGAGCTGTCCTTGGAAGGTAAGGACTGAGACTTCTCTGCCTTTGAATTCCCAGTGCCTAGGACATGACTGGTGCAGACTATGAATCAGAATAAATGAATGAATAATAATACCGAAGGCATCATGTTTACAGTAGTGTATCAAGCACAATTTTAGTGCCTTATACATATTAACTGATATAGCCCCCCCCACCCTATGAAATAGGTACTATTATCCCCAGTTTACACGTGAGATAACTGAGGCAGGAAAGCAAAGCGAGGTAATCCAGAGACAGGATCCAAGCCCACGTCCTGTGGCTCTAGAGTTAACCTCATAAACCCCCCGCGAACCAGGAGACATCCACTCCGCGAGAAGCACGGGGACACTGTGCTCCCCACTCTAAACATTTCTGGGTTTTGATCGGATGTAGCTATACTTTGCGGTTCCTCGGGAGACTTGAAAAGGGAAGTAACTGGACACAGGCACACAAATGCAGAATAAACGACTCCCCAACCTTAACAATTGCTGTGTTTGTAAGACTGTTTCTCCAAATACCTGTGGGGATTTGTGAGAGCGCCAGCTGTACTGGTGACTATGGAGACTGGCCAGCAGAACATTTTCATCGGTGTCCACCTGGCCAAACCGCAGTGTCTCCTGTGTGTCGTTACAGATCACAAAATGGCTGAAGACCAACTCCTCTACCTCAGGGCATTTGTTCTGAAAGAAAAAGAATACGAAAGCCAACGTGCATCAGGTTAATTGCAAGATGTTTGGCAGCTGTCTGCCCAGTGGCGATTGTTACAACACAGAAATACTAAAAGATCTGTTGTCATTAGCTCTGGTATACAAAGTATTCTATACTTCCAGGATAAGCACAAGAAAATACCTTAAAGAGATCTTAAATGTTCCAAGAACATGTTTTGATTTATATTCCTGCAAAATAAATCATATACACAGAAGAGTAAAAGAACAATGAGATCCCTCAAACTCGTAGCATTTTAAAATGAATTAACACGCTACAAAGACTGCTGTACTGGGTAGTGTGCGTTTTTGAGCAGAGTACCAGGGGCTAGAATTACCATGTTCCCGACCTTCTAAACTTGACAATCAAGACCAATTACCAAAGCCACAGTTTGTACCCTACAGAAAGTAAGGATCATTTAGGTAATACATCCCCAGATTCCTTAAGGGGGAGGGTGTGTGTGTGTGTGTGTGTGTGTGTAAATCTGCTCAGGGAGAGATGTAAATAAAACCATAACTTTCCCTCTATTGTTAAAGAGGCTGAACATACAAAACAGATCAACCTCAGAGTCAGTGTAAGCTGAGATGTAGTTTTCAAGAGAAATAACATTAGCTGAAAAGCAGTTGTTGGTGTCTGTTTCAGCTAATAATCAATCAGCCAATGTCTTCCATTAATCTAGCAAGACTCAGCAAATTAGTAACATGTTCCTGTGTTGATACCTCCTTCTCAGCGATATCTCTACAGGTTGCTATTATATCAAAACACTGGCCAAGTGATAGAGCATTTCTGGGATTACTCTTTTATCACTTTGGATAGGTTATGGCTTAAAAAACAATAAATGTACCTCTGGTAAAGGAAAACAATAGCTAAATAAACGATTAACTTGAGAATGCAACAAAAATATCTCAATTAGCCAATGACTTTGCAGACAATGGGAGCTCATATGTAACTGATGCTTCTCCAGTTGGCCTCTATTTCCTGGCTGTGGATCTAAACACTGTCACAATGCCATGCTCCATCATTTGTCATTTTACTGAGGGGAGGGAGAGTAAAAAGGGGATACATCACTCACGAGCATAGAGATTTCAGTGATCATGTGGCCTGAAGCCAAGGAGTCTATGGATGAACGTATTTGGAATCCAGCCTGGACCAAGACCTGACCTAGAACCTCACCAAGAACAGTTACCTAATCATCCAGAAGGCCCCCAAAGTGGGCGGGCAGAGCTCTCTAAGTGCAGTTGGTGAGGAGGCCCTGGAATATCTCATCCTTCCAGATACCCCCGAGGACTCCTGAGCGTTCGACCTGTCATCCGTCTATTCTCACCAAACCTCTCTATTCTCATGGGGCGGAACCTTGCTCGACAGCCACGCTCATCATAGATAAAAGAGTCTCTAGCTAAGTGAGACTGAAGCAGTTAGGACCAACAATTACCTGTTGTCTACCATACTGCTCTTTGCTGTGGCTTTTAATCATGACCTATGATTTCAAAACTGGACTGCCTGCAGGTTTCAGGCACCCTGCCTGATCCGACCCCCGCCGCATCTTGAACCACTCTCCATCTGCCCACTAGACCCCAGCTCCGCCAGCCCCTTCAGCTCCTCCAGTACCACAATGGCCCCCTTTCAGTTCATCCAACACATGAAAGTCCTTCCTGCCTCCGAGCCTTTCTTTTGCTTGGACCTCTTTTCTTCCTTGCTTGGCTAACTTCTTTCTACTCAGCTTTCAGGTTCCTGTTTCCAGGTCATGCCCTCCTGAGATCCTCCTGGACCAATTTTGACCCCCCTATTTTATGCTCATACAACACTGTATTTCACCTTCACAGCACTGATCCCTTCAGGGACTGAGTAATTATTTGCATGATTATGGTTCACTGTTGTCTCCATCATTAGACTCCACACTGCATAAGGGCAGGAACAAGATCTGCTACTTACAACTTTATCTCCTGTGCTCAGAATAATGCCTGGCGCATAAGTACTCTATAAACACTCACAAAACAAACACATGAGTAAATCTAATTTTTAAAATTATAAAACTAATATATGCTCCCAGTAGAAGGATTAGAAAGTGCAAACAGTATGAATTTTAAAAAAAAGTTTCTAATTTTATTTTAAGAGATATTGCTGTTAACATTTTGGTGAATTTTTTCCAGCAATTTTTCACTTCTGAGTGTCCCAGCTGCTCCCTACCCAGTCCTATCTTAGATATCTTATATATTTAAAGGTTTAGAAACCTTTAATCAAACTGGAGTCACAGTGTATAATTAGTTTTGATGAGATTTTTCCACTTAGTATTGTATAATTAACATAAACTGCTCTCCTTGTAAACATTTTTTTCTCCTTTAGGTCCAAGAGTACAACCATGAAGAAAGGGATAAGATTCCAAATTCCCACTCAGACAGACATCCTGAGATTGAAATTCAGTTTTCATAATGAATTGGGATCAATCTGCTGGTAACACAGAGGTTAAGTTACCAGATGGGGCTTGAGTGAAAAAAAAAATGATATTACTTTCCTCATCTCTAAAAACTGACCTTTAATAAATGATGAGGGTTTTAGGAAAAAATGTAAATGAAAGAGCACAAGGGGGTTGTTTACATTTTTCTAAAGAATCCTCAGAATCCTCAGGGAACCGTTTCTCTACAGCTCCTTCATCTGTAGAGTTCATTATGACTTTAACAAGTTTAAGCATTTCTTAGAATGTTTAAATTCTAGTATATCATAAAAATTCATACACATTTTGTATGACATCATACAAGCTAAACCTCAGAATGCTCACTCAGATTTGTAATTAAAAGATGGCTTAACTATATTTAAGATTTGTGCTGCAGTGTTACACAGGCATTTGCAAGTAAAGAGAGGTATCATTTTGGTGTAAGGTAAGACACATGAATATAACTTTGATTTTTAAGTAAAAATCTTGAAATGCTATTTTGTCTAAATGTGGGAATGTGACATAGAAATATAAAGCAAACTGCAAGTGGCACTTTGGGTCCTTAATCTGGTTTCGCAAAACATTAATCATTTACGAAAGAGGGAAAAAACCTACAGCCAGAGAAATCGGACACTGATGAAGGCTTCTGTTAATCTTGAACTCATGACCTAAAGGTGAAAGGCCAAATTGTTTCATGCTTCAACTGTCTGGTCCATCCACACTGGATATAAATGACTTGTCTTGGATCTGAATATCCGATAAAAAGTATGTGGAGAACTCAAATAACTTATCCTGCTTATTAACTTCACTTTCTCATTGGGAGTAATTATACTCCATGTGAGCATCAGAACACAATAAAATCCAAGCTTGGGAAACTAATCTCTCCCTCTAAAGGGGATAAACCACATTCAGAACATCTTAGAAACAATGAACTTAATAACCCCTCCATAAGCCCATTTCAATGTCAAATGTCCTATAATTTCAAAGTAGTGTGTTTTGGTATTTATTTTAGAATACACAGGGTTAGATGCCTACCACATTAAAACTTGGTGGCAAGTACCCTTGACATGGGAGGAAACAAGAAAATTACAGCAACAATTACAGAAGTATATCCTCTTGTGGCTCACGTTAACATTGCCAAATCCCTGTATAAATCAGAACCAACTATTCATAGAATGTACCTGTCAGCAATATGCTACGTGACATATGGCTCTACTTAATCAAATATACAATTCCATTTAAAAAAAAAACTCAGAGTATTCCTTCAAGGCACTCTGTTAGCCAGTCACTCACACTCTGATGTGGTTTAAAACATTTAAATATTTATGCACCGTATTTTATTTATATGTATAGCTGTGTCTAAGAGAAGATTTTTACCCTGGGAGGAAACATATTTCTGAGGGCCATTTTGCAGTAGTTGCTACACATGAGTCCCCTTATACTGGCTCTGATACCAGAACAAAAATATCCTGGGTTTAAATGCTCTATCAATGAGTCTTTTATATTTTCTAGGTTTGTTTTTTATTAAATGCATTGTTCAAAATATGACAAAAAACAGAAATTGGAGCCATGGAGGTTTTTTTCACATCGCTATTCGAACCAGCTGCAAAGATTTAGATCACACTAGCTCTTATTTTACGCATGTCCTCTGCAACAAGAAAACCATGGAATGCCCTTAAAAAAGAATTTTAAAATATAAAACAGATGTGTTATCTTCTTTCCCTTTGCTATTGTAGTGCCATGTTAGGTAATTAATTCCTTAGTCTTGTATAGGTCTTCATGCATATAAAGAAAAGAGTTTATTCCCATAAAAATTCTTAAGTTAGGGAACTCAAGACCCTCCCCCTCTCCACTGCCCCATCCCCCCATGAGGTCAGAGCAGAATGAAGGACCGTTTCACTTGGGGAGTTGGTCCACACAAATGCATGTAACATACAAAATGTGGGGAAATGTCTCAGCTTAAATAGCAACACAAACTATGTGGAAACACAATACTGAAAATCGTAAGGGAAGCAGAAGTGATTTGTTATTAAGTCACTGAGCATATCACTATCCAAACATTTCGTGAAATTATTTTCATACTAGTGGATGCGGGCATTTCCCCACTTTAAATACGCCATTCAAAACAGACTTTCCATCTCTTTTCTGAGGTGGCTGATTTCTGCCAAGAGATAAAAGTAAAACAATTACCAATCCAGAGACTTTAGTTAAAAAATCTGTTATCCAGTGCTTTTTTAGTGACTCAAAATGGCAGAATGATAATGGGGGAAAGACTGAGACTATACTGTGTTCACACATTTCCTCTCACTGCCTTTTCTCTTTGAAATGCTTATCTCTCAGAAAGGCTCACACAGGCTCTTCATTTCTGCAGTGGATGCTTAGACAATTTGATACATAGCTAAGTTGAAGCTTTGGCAAACTAAAGCCATAAGACTTGGAAAAAGTTTCTGGGAATATGTAACTTTCCACACAGATGTGGTACATTAGTCACAAAAATGTGGGCATGATCTCTGGTGCATGTGTAGAGAACCCACATTCTCCAAAGGTTTTAAAAATAACATGCATCACTTTGCCAAAACAGAGAAGGCCCAAACACTATGGTGCCCATCAGATTCTTCATTCTCTCGCACTTTTGTTTACGCGTAACTTATTATTAGAAGTGATAACATAGAGTGCCTAGTAAAAGATCACCCACAGACAAACTGTAAACTGTTCTAGAATGTGCATACCTGTTGCCAAGCTTGTACTGCAGTGTTTAGAGAATGAACCACATGTTGCCCAAAGTTTACAAATATAGAGTCAACCATGATGGCGGAGTCAACCAGCTTTTCTACAGCATTGCTGGAAACTGCAATCTGTCCAAAGACGCTGAAGGGTTTTACCACGCTTTGCATAGTAACATTTCTGCACTCTAGAAGTTTACAGTCTGTTTGAGCTGAGAACTGGATCTCCTGACAGACAGAATTATTGTTCCATTGTCGAAGATACATGTGTGGTTCTCTGAAGGAAATAATCATGTATTCCAGTTCAGATGGCACATTTTTATCAGAAATAAATGGCTGGAGGTATTGTGGTGGAGCTGTGGAGAGAATGAACAAGAAAAACAGCAATTGAGATGAGCTGATACTTTATGGATATAAAGAGATGAATTAATTTAAATTATTCCCTTCTTCATAACTGATTTTAATATTTGCTGTTACATAAATTCAAGCATTCTCCTGAAGATAATACAGTATTTTAATACCATTTGATATCTGCAGACAAAACTTTGTGCAATAAAGAGGTCTCTTAAATATATATATATACTTTCCAAAGGTTACATTCCTAGATAAAAATTTGATCACAAAAGACAACAAATAAAATGAAGAGGAGGTAAATATCAAAGGAGAGTTTTATGGAAGTGCTCTGTATCTACTAACCAAATCTCAAAACCAAAAACATGACCCAAAGAGAGTTAGAAAATGCAGGTTAAACTCCATTTTTGCTGAAAAGGCAAGATGCTTAATAGCAGCTGTGTTTAGTTTTAATCTGATTTTTTTTTCTTTTTCCATTACATGGAGGTTGAAAACCTAAAACCAGAATCTAAATGTATTAACTAGAGAAGGTTTGGTACTGACTTTTAGTAATAATTATTCATGTAAAATGAACAAATTTATAAAAGGCCACTTCTGGTGTGTGGAAACATTTTAATTTTCTACCTTACAAACTTGGAAAAGTGCTGGTCCTTTACATTATTTGAGAATTTGCCCATCTTTGGTAGGAGGTATTTGTGCTTCTGAAATAAGGTAATATCAAGTACTTTTGGAAACTATTTGCCATTAATGTAGTGGCTCAGTATAGAACAAAAACAGATGTATTTCTGTCAAAAAGATCACAATTAGAGTAATAGAAAAACTGGCGATTTTTGTATTTTCCTTGAAAATTCATTAGGAAGCATGCAAAATCATGGCAATTCAATATAACTGGTAACTTATGTAATAGGTCCATAAGATGGAGTTCAAGATTTCAACTGTTATATGAAATCAACTTCAGGAGATCTTTGCAAGTGCTCACTGTTGGCAGAAAGGAATGTTGCTTCTAAATATTTCCACCACCGTGTGGGTGGCAATCAGCACAGAAGGAGCTTTGGTTGGTGGTGGGGGAGATGGGGAGTGATTGGCAATCACATTCTGAAACATCACTAATACTGTGGTGCACAGAATGGAAACCTCTCCAGGCCTTTTTACTTCCTGACAATAAATTGGGTAAAAATTAACAAATTGTGTCTTAACAACACTCAGGACAAAATAACAAGTTTTAAGTAAATGTTACTCTGCTAAGAGTACCTGTGCCTAGCTGATCAAGGTGATGACAAAGATGGAACTCCAGGTGAGCAAACTGGAAAGAAATGCAAAGAGATGGGACAAACCACGGTGTAAAACAGGAGTCAACTCGGGTACAGGCAGCCAGGGCTGTTGGAGTTACAAGCTGGTCACAAGTGCTTTGGGAACCAGATTCACTTGCAGAGCTGTGGGAGATAAGTAATAAAAGAAGTTCAATAACCTAAATTTTCCAATATCATATAAATGTCTCTCTATAAGAGTTTTTAAAGCTAGGTCCCATAATCTAGTTGCCTCGCCTCAATGCCAGTAGAAGCATGAGCGCTGACGGGGAGGGACCAAGTACATCCCGGTAACTGTGGATCACTGATCAGATGCTGCCTTAATCCCCATCATAGTCTTTGGTCCTTGTCCTTCCAAGTCTGATCTACAGCTATGGTCACCTGGCTCCCTAATCCATGAAGAGCCTAGAGAAGAAACACTGTGGTTTATAATATCCTAGTGAGAACTATGACAGGAAAAAGTGAAGAAATAAATCCTTGGTTTTCAAAGAACTCAGTCTAATTGGGGATTTAAAATATGTAGACATTTGCAAACATTAGAAAACAGAACAACCATCCAGGAATAGGAGAGTCAGAAGTGCTGCCAGGATGGCAACTGAGGAGGAGTTCAGAACGGCACGGGGTGAACTGTGTGCGGTTCTCAGAGAGTTAATCTTCAGCGGAGTTTTGAAAGAAGCTGGGAAAAGGCTGGTGAAAATGAAAGCTAGGTTTACTGAACGTTTAACTTCAAGGGGTTTAGAGTTATGTGGTGGTATTTATTGCAATGTTAGAAACACTCCATTGTATTGAAAGAAAACACAACTCTGGGTCACTACGTTACTGATGAAATGCTCTGTGTGAGAACGTATCTAACTATATTCTTAAAATTTCTATAAATGGGCATACTAATCCAAAAAGCCTTCTAGGAATTTATCTTTAGAGTTACAAATAAAGGTCTCATTGGCAAGGTAAAATTAAAACTTGTATTTATTCAGAAATTCCAAAATGTATTAGCTGTACATGTGTTTTACAAATCTGAATTCCTTCCCTTATACTACCTTTAAGAAGTGCTTAAAAATACTGGTATAGTGTTAGTCAAAATATTATTAAAAATCCAGGTGAGAGTTCTTTGAGATCAGTTTTAAAACAGCGAGTACGCAATGAGGTGTTTATCTGAAGAATTTTTCTTGCCATCTGTAATTTTTCACACTTTTGAGATTTTCCAAGATTTACTTTTTTCTCTCTTGAGAGTAGCAAATACTATAACATATTGAAAAAGGTTGCTAAAACATCACAAATATGCCACAAACTTCATTTATAACAAATTGATTCATTATTCACTTTTCCTAAATTAAACACACAAAGCAATGGTTAAAAAGGGATTTTTAGGTAGTCCCCTGGCTTGTCTTTTGGTTCAGCCAGTGGGAGGTGCCCACAGGGGACTGGAGGTGGGTAGAGAGTTGGTGGGGGAATGTATTCCCCTGGTTCCTTCTTAGCTACATCTCGCACATTGCTGCATCCTTCCATCAAAAACAGCTACAACCTGCTCTTAGTTAGTTTTGGTAACGGCTCAATCACCTGGTTCTTCAGGACTAAGAACAGGATGGCTCCCCGGGGCTTCTAGTGTCAGGCTCCTGTACTATCCCTTAACCTTGCCACCACTTCTGTAAATAATCTACATTAAACTCTCCTCAGCCTCCCAAGCTGAGTGTGCCATCTGTTTCCTGTCAGGACCTAGATAAAAGGGGTTTATTTAGGCTTCAGCAATGGGCAATGGAGATGGGCAAATACACACATGATGAGATTAAAAACAAATAGCTGAAATGGATATCCTGATCAGAGAGTAAATGTTGTATCTCTAGCTTCAGTCCAGTGCAAAACAAACAGGAGAAGTTTTCTAAAGGTCAATAATATTGTGGAAACTAAGCTCGAAGTTACTCTACTTCCAATGCTACCTTGAAAAATACAATCATTACCAATCATTCATTTTCATGTGATCAAGCAAAACATTAGTTAAAGATAGTGGAAAATAATTATTACAAATACACGGGGATTAAATGAAAGATGTCTGCATGGGATAAATGGACCAGAGTTTAAGAGACTTAAGTCTTTTGTCTCTAGTCCTTTGTACCAAAGGCTACCTGCCACTCCCCAGACTGGTTAGCTCCTGTCCATTCCTTAAGGCCTCAGCTTAGGAATCAGTTTCTCAAGGCCAAACAGCTAGCCAGGACTTAAACCAGGCCTGCTAACTTGAAATTCTCTATTAAATCGTGCTTCTATTTACATATACACAGTGATGCTATTACCACGAAGAACCTTACACTGTTGCACTTTTTGCCAAGTGTGGGCAAGATTTTTTTTTTTTTTTTTTTTTTTTAAAGATTAAGCTTCATGGAACTTATTTTTAGGAGCTTTCTTCCAGTAGTGTACAATGGTCTAATGTATATCCTTCTCAAACCATAAATATTATTTAAGATAAGATAATCTCTAATCATAAAAGTGTCAGGTTTTTGTCCAGTTTTAGACTTCTCATAACAGAATACAGCAATTTCATTTCTACATGAAGTGCTGACATATTATCAAAGCACTGGTGTTTCTTTCAAGAAATAAGATGAAATTTATTGTCCCCTTTGAAAAATGTCTTAATAGTGTTATATTATGTTGATTTTCAAACCTCATTTCACTAATACCAATTTCTATCTGAAAAATGCTTAATGTCAAACAATTTAAAGCCAATTCCGAAATATTAGGCAAGTTGAAAAATCCCAGGTGAGGACAAAAGATCTGTGATTACAATGCCAAAAGCTTGGTGAAAAACTGCCTAAATTTGATTGTCTGCATAAATTTCCATTCCCTAAAGGTTCCACATTTCTGCAGTGCTAAGCTTACCACAAAGTGATTTTTATGAATGTTTCAGATTCAGAGGAATTAACCTTGTCTAAAATGCTTCTTTCAATGATGAAAATGCATTCTTTCATAATTAGAATCAAGAAATGTTTTCTAACTTGATACAAATAATTAAACTCAGGCTTTAAAAAGTCAATTTCATTCTCCACAGCTTTGTTTTATGAGATTTCCTAGGTAACTGATGCTTAGAAGAGGCAGTCTTTCTGTCCATCTGCTAACTCCTCACACGATGGGTGTTCTCTTCATTGCTGTGTTTCATTTGGGTAAAAACAAGATCCCACTGCTCTAATACATTTTCACCATTTTTACATTACTAGGTAATATACTAGGAAGGTAATAATTTTTAAAGAGCCCAAATGACCTAGAAATAGGATATATAAAACATATTATTATTAAGCATATAAAGTAATCAATGAAAAAGACTGTGGATGCAGAGTAAAACGTGAACAGAGGTTGTCTCACTGTGACACGATTATGGGTGGTATTGTGTTCTTTATTTTGCAAATGGTCTTCAATGAATATATATTATTACTAATTAAATAAAGCATTCACAGCTATCTATAAAATAGGAATCAGAATACAAAAATGGTATGCTGTGATTATAACCTTGTAAAGGCATACAGTTAATGGACAAAAATAAAGGTTAACAGAGAAGAGAAAACAGCTCATTTGTAGGGTGTTGGAATGGTGGATTTTTTTTTCTCTTAGTGTCAAAATGTTCTTCGGGGGGAAAATGGAGGGATTATAGAAAGGGAGCAAGATAATGCTAAAGCAAACTCACCAGGAGAATTGGAAGATAGGACATTGAACATGGTGGACAGAAAGATCAGCAAATGCCCACAATACGCACAGCACAGGACCCAAGAAACCGTTCACTGATGGTGATTTGGTTTCTTTTTCTTGTCATTTATGGGAGCATGAACAGAAAGATGTGAAAGAGATATGGAGCTGAAGAATAAACTGCTGAAGCCATTTTCCTCTACTCTAAGTGAGTGGATGTATTAAGCAGGCAAATATTGGAAATGGGGACAATCTGGCCCTGTTTTGCTACTAACCAGATATTTGGTAGGAGGTGTGGAACACGAAGTTCTGGGGACATGATTCAGAGTACCTGGCTCTAGAGAGAAATCATGGTCAAGTAGACTCTAGAGCTGGGTAGAACTCCGGCTATCTGAAATCCTTTGAGTATAAGTTATTTTTGTTACCCAAGTTTTCCTAACGTCTGGAGCTTTGTCTTTTTAAAAAGTTTTTTTTTTTTTTTAAAAAAACCACGTAGGAAGGAAATATCTCCAAAATTTATCTTTTTAAAAGGAGACAATTCAATTTACTTAACCTTTCTTTTAATGCCCCAGGGTTAACATTACCCATACTGATGACTGTGTCATTAAGAGTCTATTGAAGTGTATATGGCTCTTTTCCTCTACATTTTTTTTTGGTTCAGGATAACTGAATTTTTTTGTGGTTTGTTTTGGCTCTTTTGTATATATATATTTAAGGAACAGGTACTGAGAGCTCACAGTAAAACACAGAAATTTTAGTATACAGACTTTGAAGCATCAGTTTCTGTCTTGTTTCCTGGTTCTTATCTGTAGTTCAGCCAGATGCAGCTGCGAGACAGGGGAGACACAGCTAAGTGAGGGGTCACTGGATGAGATGACTTGACGATTGTTTCCTAGTAAATACCACTATTTCATTTTCTCTTTGTTCACTGAGTTACCTTTGGTCATCAGCTCCATTTTGGCTGCTGTTCAAGACAATTCTCCAAAGGTCCGAGGACACCAGTTTCTTCTGGTCATACACAAGATTGACATCTGGCAACTGCAGTTCACAAACTTTGCTTTCAGACAGGCTAAATTCTCGATATGCAACAAAAACCTTCTGGAGTTCATCCCAGTATTCCAAACTACAGGGAATCTGTAGTAAAAGAAAGAAGATTTTAGGAGCTGCAAACAGAAACTATGCTTCTGTATTTGTTGACATGCAAATTGAATCTTCATAAAAGTTATAACATTAATGAGACTTTTTAAAAGAGAATACAGTTGTAAAGGACAGTAGTTTAGGGTTTCTTCTCATAGTTATAGTCATCCTGTTTACCTACTTTATTTTAAAAGAACCATTCAAGAATAATATGTGAAAATAGCCAAGTTTTTGAAAAGAAATTTTTTAAATAAGAGAAAAAATGGGAAAAAAAATTCTACCAGGTATGAAGTGTTTTATAAAGTTAAAGTAATTAAAAGATAAGGTTGAAGTAGTTAACATAAAAATAGATAGAAGAAAAAAAATTATAAAATACAAGTAGATACACTGTAGCATGTAATAGAGGTACCATTTCAGATAAGCAGGGGAAGGATGGGAAATGAGGTTGCAGAACTGGTTAGCCATTTGGCAAAACCTAAGTGGGTCCCTACATCATTCTTACATGAAAGTAAATTCCAAAAGAATCAAAATGTTAAAAACTGAAAGCATAAGAGAAAAAAAATCAGTTAATATTTTTATCATAATAGGGTAGCCTTTTTTATGTATGGCATGAAACCCATGGATGGGAAAAATCCCACACATCATAAAATCAAATTTAAAAAAAAAGCAAACTAGGATAAAACAAGTAATATTCGATGATGGATCTAGGAATACTTTTGAAAGCAGAGCGCTTTTAGAAATCAGTGAGAAAATGTTAAGTAAGCATACAGAAAAATAAGCAAAGGTTGTCGTTGGAACCCCTGAATGATCTTCCATGTTCTTGCCAGGTGTGCAGAAGATGCAAGGCCCTGAAAGCTACTACTTGGGGCCACGTCTCAGGTTGTGTTTGCAGAGAGCAACCTTGAGCGATAAGGTCAAGCCTCTTTCCCGGACAAAGAGCAGACTTGCTCTAAAAGTTAAGGTGAATTTGACAAGCTCTATGTTCCCTGCAGTGCCACTGATCTCCTGCATGCAGAGCATCCCCCTGGGGCCCTTCTGCGTCGCCCATGGGATTTGGGAGCAAGAGGAACCAATGCGATCGTTATGCACATAGCACTTGCTGTGCTACAAGCAATGATGTTCTTTGTTTCTGACCCAAAAGTCTCATCTTCTGTCAGCATCCATAAACATTACTAGGCTAATTTATTAGTATGCATAAGGTAAAATCCCAGATTCTGATAGCAATTAGTTCACAGAAGGAAAGATATAACCAGCCAGTATACATGTAAAGATACTCAACTTCATTAATACTTACAGAAATTCAAGTTGAAGCAATAATGCAATATTTTTATTTATTAATCTGGCAGTTTTAAAAAACTAACAGTTCCAATTTCTGTACACATGTGGGGAAAAGCATTTCTATTTAATATTTTTGGAGAGAAATTTGGCAACATCTATTAAATGCTTGGAAGAATACATCTATGAAATTGCTTTACAGATCTTCCAATGCAAGAGTGTGTGTGTTGCATGTGTGTGTATTTACTTCAGTACTACATATATTGGTAAGAAATTGGAAACAACTCAAATATACATCAGTAGGGGTTTAGTTAAATATAACACGTAGATTTACAGAATTAATTACTGTACAACCATCAAAATGAATAAGGAATAGCTACACATACTAACACAAAAGACACCCAAGATGTATTATTAAACTAAAAAAATTAAGCTTCAAAATAGAATATATGGGTTAATTCCATTTGTCTTAAAAGAAAAAAAAGACTGGGGTCAGCTGTGTCTCCTCTTTCGGAAGCATTTCCTAACTATCATTACCCTCGGAGTTGATCCCTGCCTCCCTCGTGTCACTTTCATATCTAACACACTCCTCTATCATAGGAGTCATGACACTTCGCAATTCCTTATTTACATGTACATCTTCTTTAGTTGACTCTGTGATTCTTGGGGCAAAAATGGCACATTATTTTAAAAAATATTAGCATCTAACACAGTTTTGGGGACACAATAGGATATTAATGAAAGCTTCCTGAATGAACAGAGTTCTCCTTAACCTTTCCTTCCTAAATAAGTGATTCTCAGTCTTTCAATGGAAATACTATTTCTTGAAATTCTCCCTCTCCTTGCTTTCCATGACATATTTTTTCCTAACTTTCCCCTCTCTGGGTCTTTGTTCCTATATTATCTCCCAGCCTGAAATACCTGTAGACTCCCTAGTTTCTCAATGTCTGATGTTTAAATCTTCCCCATCTATCAAGGTCCAAATGAAATACCACATTTATTTGAGCCTTTTAACCTCCCAGATGGAGACATGCTTTCCCTTTTCTGAACTCCAATAGTTTTTAAAAATGGGAATCTGTTTCATAGCTCTTATCACTATACAACTCATGTTACAGTTATTTCTATACATGACATCTTCCCCGGTAGACACATTCTTTGAGAGAATGATTTCCATTTGGCTAAGCTTTGGATTTCCACAGCACCTGGCCAAGTGTACATAGTGAATGTTCAAAAAATAAAAAGTCGCTGAATGAAGGAATGAATAATTCATGAGTGAATGAACGAATATACACATCCTGGGTGATTCAGTCTATCTCTGGCACATTAAAAATTCTCCACAAAGAAGTATAGAAGTTTAAAACATAAACTTTGGCTTCCTGATGGCATTCAATTCCTAGCTCCATTAGTTATGAGCTCCTGGGCACATTAGTTTCCCTAACATCAGTACCAATATATCTCTAAAAAGGGGATAGTAGCAGAACTCTCTCACAAATTGTCATGAGGAATAAATGAGGTACAGCATCCCATTTAATACTACACAGCAAAAGCTTAAGAAATGTTAGCTACTAATTAGTCATCCTTCTTATGCTCAAAGAACACTTCTGACGCTTGGGTGTCGTTAAAAGAATCATGTAGGTTGTGAACAAGAGTCTTGCTTGTTGGATTTCCTAACCATGGGTTGGACTTGTGGGAAGAAAATAATAAACCTTGAATCTGGATGTTCAAGAACACTGTAATCATAGTTCAATATGATTTTCTGCTGCGTATCTATTAAAATATGTCCCTGTATGTTGGCTATTACTTGAGACATAAATATCTCCTTGCTTAACTCCTCTCTAGACTGCCAGTAAGTCAGCCCTTCAGCTTAGGAAGGTCATAAGCAGAAATGGATAAGATGTGGGAAGTGTAGTGAAACATATGAGAATCTCATGGAAGAGTGAAAATGAGTTTAGAAAAAGCATATTTAATATACCTATTGATTTTTATTAACAATAAGTTAACTGAATGTAAAGATCAACATCATCTTCTTGGTAGAGAGGTCACACAGCAAATAGGGTGAAAAAAAGACTTGTTTCTGGTATTGTCTCCAGAATTCTCCATTAAAACTAATGTATAAGAGTTTATGAAAACTGGATGTCACACTGGAACTCACAGTGGGGCCTTAGGAAAAAAGTGCTAGTCAGTTTTGATGTACAGGGGAGAGTTGGAATGGATCCATAATAAAAGGCAATCCAAACTGGGAACCATTGTGGGAAGCCATTAGGTAGTTTAAGGGCAATGAAAGTGAACTGAACCAACACTGGGGCTTAGGAAGGAGAAACCGTGAAAGTTCAAAAAGAGAGATTTGGAAGAACATCAAAAACAAAACAAAACAAAAACCCAACCTGTTTTTAGTTCACGACTTTGTGTGAGGCTAGCTCTGTGGTTACATACTTCAATTGGAACATTCCAGGTTACTCTCAAAATTTAGAAAACAACAGAAAACTAGTACAGAAATACATCTTACAATATGTCAGTTACGTGTTTGTCAGGATTTTCCTGTATACATCCTATTTTCCTTGGTTAATAAGGAGGTATTAACAAATTCAAATGAAAATTCTGTTGAATTTTTTTAAAGTTGTATGCCTATAAGTGCATTTATAGAAGTCACATATTAATCCTTTCCCCCATTTTAAGAACACTTTTGTTTTCAAAACCTCAAAAGAAAAGCTAGGAACAACACTCGGTACAATTAGTATTTTAAAGGTAATTTCAGTCAACTGTGCACTCAAACACATACTGAGCCATAAATTTATAAACCATGTAGACAGAATTTTTATTTTTTAAAAAAAATTTCTCCATCATAAAAAATCTTGTTGGAATTATACTCACCTAGGATAAAATCCTGGCACTGACAATCACTGCTCTGTGACCTTGAGCACCTTATTTAGTAACTCAGAGCCTCAGTTTCCTCATTTGTGAAATGTAGGTAATAAAAACTAAATTTTTAGGCCATGTTAAGAATTTTAGACTTTATCTTAATGTCAGTGGGATATCTTTGAAGGGTTTTAAGCAAAGAAGCAATGCTTAATGCCGAATTTATGTTTTTAAAAGCTTCTGGATACTGTGTAGAGAACGCATTAAAAGAGAATGGGGCTAGAATGGATGTGAAAAGACAGGAGGCTAGGGCAGTGGTCTAAGCTAGAACTGTAGATAGCTTATGGTATGGTTTGTGGCAGTGGAATGGTATGCGGGAGATCCTTGGGGCATAAAAATTATGTTGACTGACAGACATAAGGGGAGGGAGTTGTTAAGGATGATTCCCAGGTCTCTGGCCTAAGCAGCTGTATGGATACTGATGTCATTTACTGGGATGGGTAAGACTGATCTGTCCCTCTGGGAAGTAGGTTTGTGGTATGTGTAGGGTAGAGAGGGGGAGATCATAAGTTCATTTCTAGACAAGCTGGGCTGGAGGCACCAATGAGCCATCCAAGTGGAACTCTTGAGCATGGAGTTGGCTATTCTAGAGAGTGGGACAGGGAGTTAACTGTGTTGATACACAGCTGTAGGCTCATCCAGCCTTAACCTTTCGTCAGGAGAGTGGAATGGAAAACACACTCAGCAGTGAAGTTTATGGTACTTATTTGCAAGAGGGGGGTTTAAATGATAGGTGAAAATTATAAACTGGTTAAAAGGGGATGTGAAAACAGAGTAAGCTGATGGATAGGGAGAAAGCAGAACTACAGGTTTCAGAGAATGAATGACTACAGTGGGGCTTGTTGAGTGAGCAAGTAGGAGAAGCTGAGACACTGCGAGTGGGACTAGGATGCTGGCATGAATGATTTGGGAGGCAGAGCAGTTTGGGATGTTGACAAGTTCCAAGGCTTGTGTGTGGAAGGGAGTACTTACATGGAGTGGAGGAGATGATCACTAGAGTGAGAAGCTCAAGCCGGGCTTTTGGCTGGATCTTTTACATGGATGTTGATGGCTGTGAAGAAAAAGGCTGGAAGCCATGGGCCAAAGATATAATGAGGGAGAGTGACCATATAGTGAGTGGATGGCAACAACAAAGTGGGGTGAGGATGGTAAGACTGGATGGAATGAGCCTCAAAGAAGGAGGAGGATTTCACAGGCGTAAAGAAGACTCTATGCAAGTGGCATTGGTGGGCAGGAGGACATCTTAACTCCTGACCGTGAGGTGGAAGGGATGTGAGAGAATAAACAGCTTCCACCTCAGGAGGTTCCAATGTTGTGGAGAGTCCCAGGGAACAGCAAGATTTCATTTAAGGTAAAGGCGTAGGGACAATTCTTGAACAAGAGGTTGACGTTTAGGGAAGTTCACTTATCATAGAGCAGGTGTTCCTTGAGGGCTTAGTGGAAGGGTTTGGGAGGTAGAGAAGGAAAGAGGTTGGTAAGAGAAGGAAAAGGGGATATAAATCAGTATCCAGATGCAAGGGGACACATCTTACACTTTGGGTAGTGACTAGGAATGACAGAAGTGAGGCATGTGTTGGAATTGAGACCTGATTTAGGAGGGGAGGGATAATGATTGTGGCTCTAAAAGTAGCCTACTGCTCCTTCCTGAGGCCTGGCTGCATTCTGTGTGTTCTCTGCCGAGCATTCTTAAAGAACTCGACCTATTGCTCCAATAGAGTCTGGTACATGGTACACGCTTAATAGTTTTTAAATTTATGAAAGAAGATAGGTGCTGAAAAGACAATAATCTTTTTCACAGTTTTCTACTCTAAAAGGGTCTTGTTTTATATACTGAGCCCTCCCACCAGATTTTGTAATCACACCCACTTTTAACAAACTTTTCGTCAGCTCACTGATCTTCCTTTGCCTTTCAGTTAGAAGCAGACATTGCCCAACTAATCTCTAGGTAAGTAGTAATATAATTAAACTGAAAACCTAATGCAGTCACATTGTGCTTCATATGGTAGCAATTAATTACTCTCAGGAATAACTCTGGGCTCTATTTTGTGTGATCTACTTAAAATAACTTTATTGTGTGCTTTTAGGTTTGAAAGAGATGATGTGAATGATCTTTAGTTTCATATCTATAACTGAGGATTTATTATTAATGCCTGCACTGAATAACTTGAAAGAAAGATGACTATTCCAAGAAAGTCTGGTTGCCAAAAAATAGTTTAGAAAGCCTGACTATCTAGTACTGAGTCATGGGAAGTGGGAACAAGTAAATTGGTTTCACTGGAAAACATTCCACATGTAACACATGGTACATTTCAAATGACTGTCAAGATTATGTATATTTTTATTACATTTTGTTTTCCTATCCATTATTTGACAGGACCTAAAAAATTAGCCAGCCATACATAATAAACTGTACTCTAAGCATATGCGGTCTTTGCATAGGAATATATTTTAAGTTGTATATCTGCCAGTTGGTAAGAGCACATGCATTTTTGCATTTAAAATGTGATTCCACAATTTTTTTCCGTTTGATGGCTAATTTGGGAAGATCTGCATGTATGTTGGCCATTTAAAAATATTTTCGGTACAAAGAATATTTTGGCAATTAATTTGTTTTTATTACTAACTTGTACTGCCAAGACTATTAGCAGGGTTGCAACTGCCCATCTGTCCTCATAGATAAATAGCTCTGAATTCTTTGTGCAGGGGCTGCTGAAGCTGGGCCACTGCCCCTTTGCCCACTCAGTGCCACCAAGAAACCCAGGAAAAGGATACAGAGGAAGTGTGTTCTCTGTATTTACGTACGTAATAAAGAGGTGGTACTATTTAGCAAGTGTTATTCTATCAATCAATCTGCTTCAACTGTCCTTTTCTTTATGTTATGACAAAATAGAGGCAGTCTAGCTGACTGTGTAGGGCTAGTTAGTGTGCAGAAAGCTAGAGCGTCCATTCAGGAGTAAGCTTTTAAAGCCTGGTTAAAGCAGAGGATACCATCTTTTATCACTCCTCCCATCACACTTCCAGATTTCCCAAGACACCAATCAAGAGGTGACTATCGTAGAGGTAAGAAAAGCTTCCATCATCACCTGTGTTTTTGGAAGGAGCAGTAATAATACTACTGATGGAAGAAGCTGTGGTAGAAGAATAGCCTTTTTCAATTTACAAAGATTGTTCTTATACATTATCTTATTGAGGAGATATTACTCTCATTGTACAGATAAGTTACTGTGGCTTAGAGAAGTTAGGTAATATGTTCAAGATTACACATTTAGTAAGTGCAGACATTTTGGCCATAAATCCTATGCTCTACAAACTAATCACCTTTAGATTAAAGAAGAAAAACAGACCTGATAATGTATCATTTCAAGTTTCTAGTCATAGTTTCTTTAAAGTTGATTCTTAGAAAGAAGTCTGAATGCAGAGTACATTTTGATCCTTACCATTTATCCCAGTCATTTATAGCCCACAGCTAATATTATACTCAACTGTGAAAAAAGCATTTCTGCTAAGATTAGGAACAAGCCAAGGATGCTCATTCTTGCCACTTTATTCAACACAGTATTGGAAGTACTAGCCACAGTGATCAGACAAGAAAAAGAAATAAAAGGAATTCAAATTGGAAAGGAAAAAGCAAAACTGTCATTGTTTGCAGATGACATGATAACTATACACAGAAAATCCTAAAGATGCCACCAAAAAAACTACTATAAAACTCATCAATGAATTCAGTAAAGTTGCAGGCTACAAAATTAATATATAGAAATCCATTGCATTTCTATACCTTAACAATGAACTACCAGAAAGAGAAGTTAAGAAAACAATCTAATTTACAATCACATCATAAAGAATAAAATACCCGGGAATAAATGTAAGTAAGGAGGTAAAAGATCTCTACTTGGAAAACTATAAGGCACTGATGAAAGAAACTGAAGATGACACAAACAAATGAAAAGATATACCATATTCATGGATTGGAAGAATTAATATTTTTAAATGACCATAATACACAAGGCAATCTACAGATTTAATGTAATCCCTATCAAATTACCAAGGGCATAATTCACAGAAACAGAACAAATAATTCTAAAATTTATATGGAAACAAAAGACTCTGAATAGCCAAAACAATCTTGAAAAAGACCTTAGTAATATTTGTGAGGTATGTTTACTTACGCAAGGGAAACAAAAGTAAAAATTAAAAAATGGGACTGCATCAAGGCTTCTGCACAGCAAAGGAAACTATCAGCCACAGTTTCCATTTCCAGTTTCTTTAAAGTGGATTCATAGAAAGAAATCTAAATGCAGACAATATTTTGATTCTTACCATTTATCCCAGATACTTAATTTGGCAAATTTTTTCTCTTTGGCAGCCCTTTTCTTTCAGCACTTTGAATACGTTACCTCTTTGCCTTTGGTCTCCACCACTGCTGATGAGAAATCAGCTGTTAATCTTATTGAGTATCCCTTATATATGATGAGTCACTTCTCTCTAGTTGCAGTCAAGACTGTTTTTTGACTATTTCGTGCAGAAATCTGAGTTTTGTCTATGTGGAGTTCACTGAACTTCTTGGATGTGTAGACTAATATTTTTTATTAAATTTGAGAAGTGTTCAGCCATTAGTTTTTCAAATAATTCTTCTTTCCTTAAAGGCCTGGAATCAGTAAGCACCCACAGTCTTTGCTGAGGGACTCTATGTGGCCGTTGAGGCATACCCTCAACTCTGCCTTAGCTTTCCTTTTCTGCTTCTGCAGAGTCTTAAGGTCAGCCAGAGGTGAGAGCACAGGGCCTTCTTACATCATTCTTAGCATGCGCAGAGCCAGAAGTGAATGCACAGACCTACGCATGTGCGTATCCCACTAGTTTCCCAGAAATCTGCTAGAGCTTTTCACACTGTCTGTGGACATCTCATTCCCCAGCTTTTCCTTTTAAGCTTGTTGCTTAGCTTAAAAGTTTATCTGTTATCCACTGCTTCAAGCACCATTTAAAAAAAATTCTTTCTCACATACACCCTTGGGTAGGTAAAGGGCTTTTCACACTGGAACATTCCTAGTTGATAACTTTTGAAAGAGTAATTGTTATGAAACCTTCATTTTGTTAATAGAAAGTTATTTTACCTCATTAACCAAGTAAAAGTGTATACTAAGTTTATCACAATGTCAACATGATGATAAGACCAAATATATTCCCCCTTGGGGAATCCAGTGGAAAAAACAAGAGGTAGATAAAGAGTTTTTAATTGATGACTGGAAGAGAGTAGGTATGTGGATAGTTAAAACATAGAATGTGAGGTCTGAGCATGAAATAGTGGATTGATGCATGACTGAAAGATACAATGTATATATACATCATATCATTACATAAATTAGGACAATTTATTACATACTATTATAGAAATTCGGATAAATGGATATCTATATAGTATTATACAAATGAAGGTAAACTAACAGCAATATAAACATTAAAACCTAATAAGCTAAAACACCAGCTTTGCCTCTATAAATAAAGAAGACTGTTTTCTACTTACGATTGTGACTGGACTTAACTGTCCTTTTAAACATCAAGAACATTTATTACAATCAGTTATTTATCATTATAACAGAAAAAAATATTCATCATACAGAACAAACGCAACTGATTTTCAATGGTCAATTAAAAGTAAAATGTATTCTGATAATGGCATTTGTCAGTTTTTTGTGTCTACTTCAAAGTAAAAATCTATCATTTAGTAATAACAAAATACAGATATGTATGTAATTTCAAATGTTTTAGCTTATAATACTATTTTTATATGTATTTGCTTTTTAGTTGATTTTGAAGAAGGAAAAGAAAAGCTTCTATACATCTTCAACTAATAGAAATCATACCAAAAAAAAAAAAAAAAAAACCTTAAAATATTGGAACCAGTTGAGAAACCACAAGTATTCAAATGCAGGAAATCATGATTTTATAACATTTTAATGTGATCTACTCTTGGGAAACAAAGTTAACCAAACCCTATTTCTGTACAGGAAATATTCCAGCATACAGTTGTAATACTTTGTGGTGAAGGGGTACAGCTGCAGATTTTTCACCTGTAATGCCCCACTGGTATTGTGGCTTACTACATTGCACCAAGACTGCCTTCCTGTCCGGAAAACCCTCTAAGTACAAACAAGACTCTAAGTCCAGATTTTATTTTCCCTTGGTATCAGAATATGGTAATTTAAGAGTCCTGAGAAATACTTTTTTAGCCTTTAAAAGGAAATGTGTAACATTCTTTTATTAGGATCTATGTTTGGGTTGGTTTTTCAAAAACCTTAACATATGACCCAGTTATCTTATCAATTTATCAAGCTACCAAGTTTCAAGCAAATGCAGGTGTGTAATATGACATCTTTCAAGATAATATTTCCCATAAAGACAAATAATATAAATATATTAAGAACTTCTGAGTCAAAACAAACTTAGAACAGGGGCAACTGTACTATTTTATGGTTTCTTTTAATGAGACTACAAATCCTAAATTCAACATTGTGCTCTAGTCTCAGCTCTAACTATTCAGGTATTTTACTCATCTGTATGGAATAGTCAGATGTACATGGTACACTGTAAAGAACGCTAACAAGGAATCAGGGGAGCTTAACTCTAATCTAAACTTAGTTGCACACTAGTTTTTAACCTTGAGTTGAAGTCACTGGCCCAATTTGAGCCTCACTCTTCTTACCTATAAAAAAATCAGATGATGGATTAAGACAACTCCAGCTCTTTAAAACTTTAAAGTGATAAAGATACACACACACACACACACACACACACACACACACACACACACACCAGCTATGGAAGATACAGATAGTGTCTCTCTACAAAGAAAAGGGCAGGCACGTTTACCTCCTTTTCAAAAGATTCAGGTTCCCCAAGTTTGGGGTTCCTTTCTTAGAATGTAACTCATTGTGTGTTTAAGTGTCACCTGGCTCTCTTCCTGTTACTCTAAGGGAATTGAGGCTTGGGGAACTGGCACATGTGCAGACACTCTGTTGTCAGTAATACACTGTCCTTCACCTCTGATCCAGCATGCCCCTATTTTCTATCAGCGTCCATGAGACTGTGGCAGGCTAAGTTGTTAACTTGCAAATGGGGTAAACACTTTACAATTTTTGACACCTATACTTTATTTAGCATATATTTTTCTATGTATCACATATATCCTACACATACATAAATGTATATGTAAAAGTGATATTAATTAGCCTACCAATTATATTTTATTTATTCACCAAATATTTACTGTTTCTAGGATAAGGGCAAGCTCAGGATTCAGCAGTCAGCAAGGGAGACAGACGTGGTTCATGACTTCATGGAACTGACAAATAAGGAATACAGAGTTAAGTACCTGACGTTGCCAGGCATGATTTAAAGCGTGTTAAGAAAATTTTTTTTCACACAATTACTCCATACTTTTCTGGTAAATTTGAATCTGTCTTTCGAGTCCAAATTAATGTGGTTTAACTATTTATAAGTGGGAGGGTTTATTTTCTCAAAGCCTAAGTCCATAATTTCACACTATCTTTTCACCAGATCTTCTACAGAGCTGCTAATAAGTAGGCAAGAATGACTTACAATTTTAACTCTGATGGAGGTACTGTGGGAAGAAGAATTATTTGTTGGCAGGTAGCAGGAATGAAAAGCAATGAAAAATTTAAAAAACTAAGTCTGCACAATCAACCCTTGAGTAAGGGGCAGACTGTGCAGTATAAATTTTGGAATAGTAACCTTGGTTGACCTCTGGTATTCTGGATAAGTGTCCTAGGGGAATAAATCTCAATGTGGTAAAAATGAAACTGTGTGCAGATTCCACTAACATTCCTAAGGGAGTATCCCTAAATTCTGGCCCTTCCCTGTCTCCCCAGACTAACCACCTACTTTTACACTTTTACATACACATTTAGCGGCCATTAGTTTGTCTCCATCAGTGCTTCTTGAAATCTCAACCATCTTTCAAAACTATTCTCTTCACCTCCTTCTAGAAAAACAAAACAAAAAATCCTTCTCTAACAATCAAAATTGGAACCGATTTCTCCCTAGACACATGTGGCTTAAACTCTTCTTACTGGCACTTGGTAATACTATCTTAGAGTCATCTGTGTCTATCTGTGCAGATGGAACTCCAGCTTGTGTACCTTTGTGACTCCCTGCCTCTCCTGTGCAGAATAAGCTATAACTCCAGCTCTCTTTGTTTAAACTTCTTGTTAGAAATATTACTGGGTTCTCCTTGTCTTCAGCCTGCTCATTTAGGAGACTTCACAGATCCACCAAACCCATCATGACAATAGTATGTAAAGCCCAGACTAAAATGAGTATGTAGGTGAGGCCTTACTTAGGCAACTACCTTTAGGACACAGTCTCAACGCATTAAGCTAACCTTATTCTATTTCACTTTAAGCTTTCACTCAGTCACAGTCAACACCCATTAAGTGCTGTGTTAGGCACTGGAGAGCAAAGATAAATATCATAAACTCTGCTCTCAAGAAGCCTAAAGTGAAGGAAGGAATCAGTAACATAAATAGGGGCAGGGTAATATGGATGTCCTCAAGGGGGGCAACTTTCCCAGCCTGGGTGGAGACAGAGGATATCAGGGAAAGCTTCCTGGAGGACCAGAAAGGAACAATACATAAATATAAACAAAAACAATTCATACATGTACAAGATGTGTTTCATCTTCTCAGGAGTCAAAGTCTTCCCTACCTTGGAAATATTATATTACAAAGGAAAACAAAATACGTATCATTAAACTAAATTTGAACTGTCCTATTTCAAATATACATAAAACCCAACTGACAAGAAATGACAATGTAATTGGCATAAACCACTGTGGAATATCCATTTTTAAAAATGGATAAGGTTTGATGATAAACTTGAAAATCAGGAAGCATTTTTTTTATCATTATGTATGTAATTAAATTTTGTTTATAACACATGAAACTGTTTGGAATTTCAAAACGTATGTTCAAATCTGATAAAGGAAACATGGGTAAACTATATAGTTTCCTAAGACAAACATTCACAAATGACCACCTCAACACTGTAGTCCCAAGGTGAGACGCAAAAGAAAAGTGAAACGCAAAAGAAAAGTATCCAGGCACGTCGATGATTTATTCCCTTACAAAGGAAACATGAATGTCTTTGACACTAATTACGATTCTTTTCCTATTACCTGTCATGTCAAATTTGCCTGAAAGAATGACTTACAGTAGTTTAGTGCCATTCACTCTTAACCTTATACTTTCCTGATTTACCATTAAGAACAGCCAGAGGGTGTTAGAAAATATGTCCGTTACACAGCATATCTGAACATATCAAACCACAGCTCTGTTTGCTTGGTTTGTTTTCAGGTTTCAGGTGGCTCAGGGAACAAAGAAGGCTCTCATAGATATCTGTAATTTTCTAAGTCTTGCAAAATCATCTCCGAAAATCTACAGAGAGGCAACTTTTCAAGGCTGGAATGACTGGCTCTTTCCTCATAAATCTGCAGATAGAATTTCTGGCTGTACTGACCAATATTATTTGGTGGTGACCTATGTCCCATTAAGCGAATCATCATGTAGAAAGAATGTAATGTGGAAAAGATGAGTTTCGGGAATGCTTTTTAGACAATTTAGCTAAATTCATAACACATCATAGACTCAAATAAAAGCCGCAGCCACCTAATTTGCTGTTTAGGGGTACATCATAGACTTTATGTGACAAATGTTTCTCTTGAGATTTATGGAAAGGAAAAAAAGTAAAATAGAAAACTAACAAATAGTATGGACAGGATTAAAAAAAAATACCCAACCACATGTTGTGCCCATAGATCAGTTTTGATATTCACACAGAATGATCAGGCACCTTCTTGGGTGTTCCCCACTCTGATTGTCTTCCCCTGACCCTGCTTCCCAGGGGAAAAAAGTATTCTTGGAACATGTCACTCTTGAAAAAGTCAAAAACCACAAAGAACAGATTCTTTATTATTCCCCAATACAACCATTTCTTAAAAATTTAGTAACCAATTAAAATAAATGGTATTAACTTTACAGATGTTTCCATAAAAAAAAAAGACTTTTACTTTTAGTGTTAAAAAGTACAGATATTTCTGTGATATCTTACATAATTATACAGTATTTTAAAGATTGTGATTTTCATTTTTAATTCTTCTTATGCAAACACTGATACTTCCAAAGAGCATCAGAATGATTTTACTCCTGAATGAAAAATATAGGATTATAGATTCTTTAAAATGTACAGTCTGGCACAGGTCTGAGGACCTGAGAGTTGGTCTGCATTTCTTTGAATGTAACGAACTATGATTTTTTTTTCAACTATATATCCTCAACCACAGGACTTTATTGTACCTCAACTGAATATTATGGCTTAATAGTTTGATCTAAGTATTAAAAAAATTCTTTTGGCTAAAGGCCAAATTCAAAACTTTTTTTGGTACAATAACATATCTATTTCTAAATTCTGGCCTGCTTCTTTCTCCCTTTGGACCTCATCCCTGACAGACATCTGTATTTTGTAACTTTTCCTACATTCTGGCTCTGAAGACAGGCCGAGTTTTGGCCCAATAATCCTTTTCTGTTTGAATTCATTAGTGTGAGAATCGCAGGACTAGAAAGGACTTTGGGAGGTCATTTAGACATCAACTTGCTCTGGACAAGACTAACTCCAAACCATGAAGACAAATGATGTTTAAAGACTTGGAGAAGAAATTTCAAGATTTCTCTCATCAGCGTTGCAGGGCTTAGCACATCTCCCTATTAGAAAATGCTTTATGATACAGTTTTCATTTTATAAAAATGTTATTTGGCAGACATCATGGCTTTCTATAAAATGAACTACCATAGAGCTTACATTTTTAGTCCATTAAAGGGATATTTAAGACTGAAATAAATTATTTGCTGGGCTCCAATGGTCCATAATTGGAGCAAGGGAGGTACCCAGCTTATTTGACACTGACATCATTTTACGACAGTAATACAAATGCTATAGATGTTTTCATTTTTCATTCAGTTTTGTCTTTAGTTTTACATTCTCTTATCTACCTCTACATATACATGAAAATTAATATTTTTAGGTTAATTTTCCGTAAAAACAACTCCTAAAACCAGCATAACTGGGTTCACTTACTAGCTATACGACCTTGGGCAAATTGTCTCTATTTGCAGTTTCTTTCCCTATTAAACTATAATGATGATATAGAATGCATAGGATTTTGGGAAGGGAAATGAAAGAATGTAGATAAACTGCCAAGCAAAATTTCTGGCACACAGAAATTGCTCAATAAATGCAAGTTGCCTCTTCCCTCTTAGGGAAGAATGAGTCACTGAATTTACTCTCTGTGGTTTGTGGAAATTACTGACAAACTATGGTACATATCAATAGGTGCTAAAACCAATGTGCGGAAGGTTGATGGGGAAGTTGATAATGATGGATAATGACCTGATCAACTTTAACATTGCTAAAAGTGAAATAAAGCAGATATCATGTGTCTCCCATTGTGATGCAACACAAAGAATGTTGTGTCACTTGGGAAGCATTCTTTACAAAAAAAAAAAAAAAAAAAAAAAAAGGCAACTCAAATCTAATCAGTCCTCCATAACAACTACTAGATTACAGAAAATATGGGAGAATAGAGGAAAATGTTAAACAACATTATAAGGATAAAGTGAGCCAAAATCCAGAGCGTAGGAAATTTTGTATGTCAAATGATCCAATTTCTTCATCAAATAAATGACATAGGAGACAAAAAAAGAGAGAGGGAACTGTCATAGATTAAAAGAGACTTAAGAACTGTATCAATCAAATGTAATGTGTGGAACTCAGCAGGATCCTGATTCAAGCAAACCAACTCTAAAAAAATATCTCTGAGACAACAGGGAGAATTAAATGTAGACTATTATATGATATTAAGGAATTATTGTTAATTTTGTTGGCTGTGATAAAGATATTGAGTCGTATTTTAAAATATTTACCTTCTGGCAATGCTTACTCAAGTATTTATGGGTGAAACGATGTGATGTCTGAGACTTCTTTTAAAATTCTCCAGTTTTTACAACAACAGGATCAACAAAAAGTGCTGAGAAGAACGGGTGTAACAAGGACACTAGGATACTGATCATTACTAACGACGTGTGAGAGACACACCGAGTTTAGTACGCTAGCCTCTTTACTTTCATATATGTACATTTTTCATGACAAAAACTTTTTTTCCAAGGGGAAATCATCAGATTTTTTTCCCTAACTAAAATTGATCGAATGTTAGAAGTCTCTGTTAGGAATAATATAATAAACGTATCAGTCAAGAAAACAATTAAAAATTGCTCAAAACTTGCTGCAAAATCAGTTTAAGAATCATTTTAGAAGGTAGAGCTCATATAAATAATTGTGATGAAGCCATGTATATATCTCAGAAAAGGCCAAATTTGTACTTGCTACTTTACATACATGTACCATGACGTAGCTAAAGAGAAAAAGGTCCTAGTCAATGTTTGGAAATGACTTTTCCTCATGGAGGGAAAAAAAGAGATGTCACAACAGGGGATAAAAAGATGGGTACGATTAATTAAATCATTATTTACTTTTAAAGAATGGTTCAAAGTTGGCTTATATAGCATATATTTTTCTAAAGCTGAATACTTTTTAATCAACAAATAAGATAAAACCATGAATGTAGTTTATATATATTTCAAGATCACTGCAGTAAAACGAAGTCTGAGAGCTGTGTTAGAAAGCTGGTTGTGGTGAAAATGAGTCCTTTGAGAATCTTGGTTCAGTTTATATACAGCAAGACTCACACAAGTAAAGTACAACCACATTAGTCATCTCTTCACTAAAACGCCCTTTGATGAGTATTATTTCCTTGAGATAGTTAAAGGAGGCAGTCGCCTGTATCCCACATTGGATAAGCACACATTCCAGTCCAATATATTACATGAGAACTGTTACCAAGAAAAAACACCTACCTGAAGTCAGCCAGAAAGAGAAAGAAAAATACTATGTGATATCACTCATATGTGGAATCCAAAAACAGAAAAAAGAAGATGCTAATGAATTTATCCACAAAACAGAAAAAAGATTCATAGACATGGTGAACAAACTTATGGTTACTGGGGGGACAGGGGGTGGGAGGGGATAAATTTGGAGTTTGAGATCTGCAGATTCTAACTACTATATATAAAATAAACAACAATTTTCTACTGTATAGCACAGGGAACTATATTCAATACCCTGTAGTAACCTAACATGAAAAAGAATGTGAAAACAAATATATGTATGTATGTGTATGACTGAAACACTATGCTGTATTCCAGACATTGACACATTGTGCACTGAATATACTTTAATTAAAAAAAATTGGGAAAAGAAAAGAAAAAACACTTACTAAAATTCCTTCTAATAGTAGCCTAAAACCATCATATTATTTAGTTACTTTGGCAGGATTCTGAGCATCTCTACTTGGTGATTCACTACTATGTGGCCGATAAAGCAGTGAAGAAATAACTGCCATTTGCAGTTACTTATTTATGTAAGTCTAGGCTTTCAAAACACTGTGACACTAAGATAGAAAAAACTGTTGACACAGTTTTCTCTGGGTTTCAATCAGTTTTATAAAATACAAGAGGATCTCTTCCAGTAACTAATAGTATTGGTAACGAGATAGACAGGAAACTCTTTTGTAATAGTAAGACCAATAAAAATGCATCATAGAATAGAATGTAGAATCTGGATGGAAAACAAGAAGTGTTTTCAAACAACAAGTCTGTGCTTGACGGAGGCTGCTTCGACCCACCCATGGACACTGAAAGTTAAGAAACACTGATCACACGTAAAAGTGTGTTTCATGAAAGACATCTTCCGTAGGTTACTTAACCGCTCTGAGCCTTAGGGTTTCCTTAGTAAAATGTGAATAACAGTTTTTGTAGCTTGAGGATGAAGTAAGGTAGTCATCTAATACTCTTAGCAAATGGCTGGCACTAAATAAGAAAGCAATAAGCAAACAATAAGTGAGAGAGGGAGAAAAGTCAAGAACTACCCCTTCCAATCCTGAAACCCTAGGATCGTTTTCCAAGTTTGTTTTTTGTCCTCAGCATACTGCCATCTATCACGGTTTATTAGCTAGAATACAAAAGCAAATAGATATACGTGAAACCTCTATTCAGGCCCTGTCATTGTCACCTTACAACGTAAAAAAATTTGACATCTTTAGCGGAGAGTATAGCTCAGTGGTAAAGCGTGTGCTTAGCACGCATGAGGTCCTGTGTTCAATCCCCAGTACCGCCAATAAAAAAATTAAACACACCTAATTATCTCCCCCTTGCCCCCTAATTTTACATCTTTCCTCTTAATTTCTTCCATCTCTAAGGAATGAAACTTATCACTCAACTCTCTGCTTCTAAGCCCTCCTGCCAGTAACTTCCTCCACAGAATCAACTATAAACTAAATTAATAACTTCTTTTCTAATCCTAACTTCTCTCCATCCCTCAGATCATTCCACAAATCAATACTGAGCAACTACTATATGCCAGTCTCTAAGTGACAAGGAAACACTGATGAATAAGGCACAGGGCCTTACTCTCACGGAACTTACAGTCTAGTGAGGGTGTCACACAATTAAGTCCAATGTGACACAAGCATAGAGTCCAAGATGGAGATGGGCTAATGCAAGGCAATGGCTGCCATGGTGCCCTGGTGACTAAAGCTTCTCTCCAAGTCAACAGTGATCTCAGAGTTGTCAGATTGACAGCCTTTTCTCCAGTCCACAACATACCGTGTTTGTAGTCCTGATACTGCCAAGTTCTCCAAGCCTCCTAAAGTTTTCACTCTGTTTGGATTTGCTGACACTGTTGTCTCCTCGGCCTTCCTCTCTGACCACTTCTTTGTTGATTCCTGTATGAGTTTCCCAGGGCTTCTATACCAAATTACCACTAACTTGGAGGCTTAGAACAACAGAAATTTGTTCTCTCACAGTTCTGGAAGCTCGAAGTCCAAAACCAAGGTGTCAGCAGGGCCCTGCTCCTCTGAGGGTCCTAGGGAGGAAGACCTTTCCCTCTCTTCTCCCCAGCTTCTGCTGGCTCTTGGGAATCCCTGGCTTTCCTAGGCATGTAGTTCTATCGTTCCTGTCTCTGTTTCTGCCTTTACACGGCCTTTTCCCCTGTGTGTGTTTGTCTCTATTAAAATTTCCCTCTTTGTATAAGAATACTAGTTACTGGATTATGGCCCAGTCTAATCCAGCATGGCCTCATTGTAACTTAATTATAGCTACAAAGACCCTACTTCCAGACAAAGTCCTATTCTGGGGTTCCAGGTAGAAATGAATTTTGGGGGGATACTATTCAACCCACTTCAATTCCTAATCTACTATTTATTTACTGGAGGGGGTGAGATTTCTCATGATTCTATTCTCAGTTCTCTTGTCCTTGAACTCTTCATTCTGTCTGTGTGTGACATCTCTCCATTTCACCTTTATGGCTTCAGTGTTTAATTCTGTGAGGATGACTCGCAAAACATTGCTTAAATAGCCTGACCCTCTTCTGAGCTGTCAGCACGTTTCCAAACTTGTGGTAGGCATTTCACCATGATAATTCCTCTAAAACCTTAAATGGTGAGCATTCAATGAAGAACTTACTATCTCTTCCACAAATCGGACAACCCCACTTTTCCTGATATTTCCAGTCCCCATTAATGATGCTCAATCCATCCAGTCACCCAGGCTCTATACCCACAGGGTCATTTAATTTTCCTCTCCTATTATCGTATGCATCTAGATATTAAAATCTATTTATTCTACCTCCAGATGTCTCTTACATTCATTTCCTCCTTCCTGTTCCAAATTGTGTTCTGAATAGGTCTCTACACAGCTGACCTGTATAGGTACACCACGAAGATACTGTGGGTTCGGGTCCAGACCACCACAGCAAAGTGAATATCCCAATAAAGTAAGTCACACGAATGTTTTTGTTTCCCAGTGTATGTAGAAGTTATCTTTACACTATACTGCAGTCTAAAAAGTGTGCTAGCATTATGTCTTAAAAAGCACATATTTTCTCATTTAAAGAGTATTTTATTGCTAAAAATTGCTAACCATCATCTGAACCTTTCGTGAGTTATCTTTCTGCAGTGATATCAAAGATCACAGATCGCCATAACAAATATAAAAATAATGAAAATGTTTGAAATATTGCAAGAATTACCAAAACATGACCCAGAGACACAAACTGAGCAAACGTCATTAGAAAAATGGCGCCAAGAGACTTGCCCGATGCAGGATTGCAATAAACCCTCCATTATGTAAAAATCACAAATCTGTCAAGCGCAATAAAGTGAAGCACATTCAAAATGAGGTCTATGCTTGGAGCAGCCTCTAATTCACCCTTCCCTCTGTAATCAGCCTAGGTTGTTGCTCAGCTTGATAACCGTAACGACGACCCTTACAGAATAAAGCGCTTATGGAATAAGCCCAAACGGCTCAGACAGCATTTAAGATCCTCCACTGTCTGGGGTTTAAGTCTACTTTGCAAGCTCATCAACTACTGTATGAACTCCTTCTCTGTACTTGCATTAACACTTACGGTATCACACCGGGTGCTAGTTGCCTATGGGTTTGTTTCACGAAGCTTGGATTGTAAGCTCTTAGAGATAATGCTTGTATGAACACCATGTAAATGTTATTGAGCATCATCAGCACCTTTTGGTCCTTCCCCTCAAGTTTGCAGGACAGAAGAGAGACTACGTTAAGTGGCTAAGGACTCAAAAACACTAATACCAAAATGTCCAACAACTGATGAATGGTAAGTAAATAAATTGTGGTAAATCCATACAATGTATGAATTTGGTAATAAAAAGGAATGAATTTGGTAACAAAAAGGAAATACTGATGTATGATTCGACATGGGTGGTCTATGAAAACATTATGTTAAATGACAGAAGCCCATCACAAAAAATCACAACCTATGTAATTCCATTCATACGAAGTGTCCAGAATAGGTTAATATATAGAGACAGAAAGTAAATTAGTGGTTGCTAAGGGCTGGGGACGGGGAGACTGGAGATTGATAGCTGAAGGCCACTAGGTTTCTTTTTGAGATGATGAAAATGTTCTAAAATTGATTGTGGTAGTAATTGTACAACTCTGTGAATATACTAGGAACCACTGAACTGTACTCTTTAAATGGATGAATTGCATGGTATGTGAATCGTATCTCAAAACAGCTGCTAAAAAAAGTACTAACAGTGTAACACAATCAAGATTCTTAACTTTGATGTAGCATTTGACGATGATGGTACAAAACAAGTAACGTTCTCAAGTTTGATATTTTTTCTCCTAACTAGAACTTGAATAAGGAAATGGGAAAGCCATGCATGTTTGAAAATATATGACAAAAATTTGAATTTTTCAGACTGATATCTTTAGGAAAAGGATGGGTAAAAGGATAAAGAGCTTTTAGTTTGTAACCAAAACTCAGTTTTTCTCCAACATTTAAAATTCAGGGCAGAACAAGAGACAAACTGGCACCTATTGATGGTAAGATTTTAGAGGCAAGTCGTAATTGCTAACATTTATAACGCATTAACTATGTGCTAGACAATGTCTTAAGTGCTTTTTACATATAGCAATCATTTATTCCTCCCAACAACCAAAACTGTTGTGCCTAATTTACAGATGAGGAAGCTGAAGTACAGAGAAGTTAGGTATCTTGCCCAAGGTCACCCAGTGGGGCTTGGATCTGGACCCAGAAACTTGAGTTCCAGAATCTTTGTTCTTAACAACTATTCTATGTTGCCTCTCTATACTTCACTTTTCTTTCTGTTTGTTACTTTCTCAACAATGTAGCTTTCAGAAGACAATTTATACTTTTTGAATAATAGTTTTTACTGTAATTCTCATAGAGGGAAGTATTTCTATTTGGGGGAGAATAATTTCTAAAAAGATGATCATAGATCATCAGTTCATATTTACTATTTTTCTTTTTTTTTTTAATACCTCTAACATTTTTAATGCTGAGCAATAAACATCAAACACACTGACTGCTAAGTATAGTTCATTTCCAGAAAAAAATGCTTCCCCCACGGCCTTTTTAAATGCAAGAGTATTTCACGGGAAAAGAGAAATAGGCTAATAAAATTTCTCCCACCAAAAAAAGTGACAGGACAAAAATGACCTCAGTATTCTCCCAGTTTGCAAATGTTTTCCATTTACTTTAAAAGCACGTCTTATTGACAGATTCCTTCTCCACCTCTTTCTTACTTATTCGAAGCATAAGGAATGCTAGCATTTTAAACTATTTATCTATTTATTTTTATGTCAAAAATCTCATTTGCTTTTTAAGTTTTCTCTATAAATTCTGTTTCAGCAGACCATTCACTAATAAACTAGAAAGTGAGTTCTCTTACTGCACCATAGACTAACTGGTGAATTTCACAAGCAGGCCAGAAGCAGACGCAGGCCACAGGGCTGGCTGGCGCAGCGGCGACTGTGGACCCAGATTCTCAGGAGTTACAGTTGTGATGCCAGCACGGACTTCTGGTTGCCTCCCCAAACCTCTCCTTCACTTCTTCCTCAGCAAATAAGTCCCAATTTCCCCTTTAACTAGGAGTAGCCACATGCTATAATTCTAGACCCTGAGATATTGGCAACACAGTGTGCACGGTGTGGTTCCAAGAAACATCCTTAAAGTGAGGAGGCGTGCTCTTTTTTGGTTCCTTCCTCTTCCTATGGCTGGACTGGGGACCAGATGTTTGAAGCCTGCACAGCCATCCTGGACCATGAAAGAAAGGCCAGTGCGGGGGACGGCAGAGCAGCAGGAAGCAAGAAGACACCTGGGCCCGCATGACTCCGTAGAGACACTTAACAGTCATAGATCACCTGTTTTCAGACTGTTCTCATGTACGATAGGAAAAGAAGCTTGCTTTGCTTAAGCTACCATTATTCTGTATTTTCTGTCTCTCATATCTAAACCTAATCCCAACTGACATGGAGCTCTGGCAGTATTTCTTGTTGGGAGCCTTCACCAAAGATTCATACACAGTTTATAGGAATCTATATACTTTTTGAATCTGTATGTTAAATCTTATGTGCAATCATGCCCTTTTCAAGGAGAAGAGGCTCATGGCAATTCATTTAACTTTTCAGATCCCCAGCTTTCTTATCTGTAATGAGGGGAGAAGACCACTCATCTCTGCAGCTGACTTCAGGAGTAGATGTAATCTGCACAGCGTGCGTAGCACAGTGAATACTGCCCAGCATGAGAGGCACTCCTCATATTTTTGAAATTTTGTAAACAGTCTTACCGTACTTCTCATTGAGCTTAAATCTAGCCATCATCTATGACTTCCCTTATCCCTCTCATTAAATTATCATATTCACTGTCAAGAACATAGATTATCTCTCTGCAGTGTCTCCCACATTCTTATCTTTTTCCCCATATCAGCTGCTACCTCCCCCGGCTCCTGCCCCCAGGTTACAGACCCCTGACAGATCTTCTCATTTTTGGTCTCTTTGTATTCTATTCCACTCTCTATCAGACTACTAGATTCATTTTTGCAAAGTCCTGGGCTGCCAATGGTTCTCCAATGCCATCAAATGAAGTATAAACTCCATACTCTAAAAGTGGTCAGGGTAGCACAACACAGAAGAAAACCTTACGCATTCATACAAACCTAGATATGAGTCTCAGTTTTACCTCCTTACTTGCTTTGTGATCTTGGGAAGATTGTATAACTTCTCAGATCCTAAGTAACTTTAGTTCCAGAGTAGAGATAATAGTACAAACTACACAGGGTTACAGAGAGGATAGAAGAGACATGCCATATAAAAGGACATGTTTCATGCCTGGTACATACACTAGGTGCTCAATAAATGCGTCACCTTCTTCTACCCTCCATGGAATGAATGGTCATAGACTGAAAACCCAGAGGTGCAGCTCATCACTCATCCCTTACTTGTATAATCCGTGCTGGTCAAAGCAGATTATTTATCACCTTCCAGGTGGAAGTTCTGTCTTCTCTTACTCAATTCTGAAACTTTGCTCTGACTGATTTTTTCTTAATATGTCCTTTCTCCCCCTTTTATCTGCTGAAATCCTATTTAGCCTTCAAGGATCCTCTCAGTTGTCACCTCCTCCATGAAGCATTTTCCTGATGTGTCAGCCAGATGTAAACTCTCCTTGTCTAAAAGGCACGTTCTCTGTGTCTCCTGTGGCTCTTCACGGTTCTGTCTCGCCTTATTTTGTGTACTTATCTCTCCTAAAAGTCTGTTGGTGCCTTCAGAGCAGGACTAGAGACCTCTCCTCCTTCGTATCTCCTAAGGCCCTAGTTCAAACTCCTTTATCTGTGTTTACTGAATTAACCTCAAAATTCTCAGGCGGAGCTCTTTTCAATATATTCCTAGATCCTTTTTTAATACTTTTACAACACTACGAAGACAGAATGATTAAAAGTGTATCCAGGGAATACTCTATTTTAGGTTCCCCTTCACTGTCCAAAAAAGGAAGCAATGGCTTCTGGATGCAAAATACTTAGTAGTCAATCCAGCACTGTTCCCCATTATTCAAAACCATTTATTACTGTGTCCACTGGGTACACAGGACTTTTTCCTTTCCTTTATTTCCTAAGAGTCTGGCTCTGCCTCTGACTTCCTCAAAGCCCCCAAGGCTTCTTTTTCTTTTCTGCATTTCAACAACAATGAATCGCATATCTGGCTTTGAGCACCCCTCCTAAAGATGATGGATAGGAGCAAAGTCTTCTGGGACACATTAGTACAGCTGCCAGTGGGCAGGAGGTGCTTATAAAATAAAAAGGCTCAGGATTCTGGGAACATATGTGCAGCTATAAGTGAACCGCCCAACACAGCTGAAAAGAAACACCCAAGAACACTTCCTTTTATTCTTTTTAAGTTGTGCATGGAAGACGCAAATCATATTGGATTGCAAGTAACTCTCAGAAGGATTCTTCTTCTGTAGTGTCACCCATGTGCTAATATCATAACCTTTGCCTATCAGGTCCATGTGCTTTAGAATCACAGGAAGCTTGTAAAGTCAAGTTTAAAGCAGCAAAAGTCTAGTTTTTAATTTATTGGGTAATGTTGAGTATTACTGTCTGACTCTGAACATTTTTGCATATAATTATGAAAAAAGAGTAAAATCCACACAACTATGAGGTTTAATGAAGCTTTAGTTCAGTCTGTAGATAAGCATGTATGATAAAATGTTATTAGAAAACCAAACACAATTAAATCACCACTCAGCTACAGACATTAAGCATCACACTGTAAACTCAATTTCAAAAGTCGAAAATTATTTTATATGTAAAGCTCTCATACATCATTAGAACTAAGACAGTACTTACAGAGTCTGTGAAGTTGCTCATGTGTTATATAGTCATCGAATTCAGAAGATACTTGGGGACAAGAAAATAGCTCTTATGTGCCTGTAAGACATAGTAGCTTGCCTAATCTATATTTTAGGGAGACGCAGGGGGTGGGGGTGGAATGAGAAGATTTAAAAAGTGATAGGAAGCTCTTCTCTAGACACAGACAGCCCATGATGTGCAGACAGAAACAGCTTTGCCAGATATTTACAAAGGGAAGAAGTGGAAAAACCATGGCAAAAAGGAGTAAATTTCTTTAGTGAGGCAGTCTTTCAAGAGACCCTCTTGCCAGTGGCGACTCTTCTCCAAAACCACAGACAGTATATAAAAGGCTTCTTCTTGGAAGAGCAGAATACACTGTGAAGATCTTCAGAGTCGATCAGACTGGACAGAAGCAGCCTACAGCGTGAGACAGGTACTGACCATGAGTTTGGCCAGGCCAGACATGGTGGCAAAGAGGAGCAGTAAAAGAGATACGATATAGGATGAATCCCTTTGGGGGTATCTGCAAAGCCCACAATGACCCCTAATTCACAGCCATCTTGGTTAACATGACACCACCCCCATGGCCTCAGCTGAATGGGCCAAAAGCACCTGACAGCAAATTAGGTCAATCTGGAATGCAGAACTGGACCAGAGGCTGGACTTGTACATTCGACTCTGGGAGCTCTAGGAGTTGTGTGGGGACTACCAGGTGGCCTGAGAAGCAGGGAAAAAAAGAAGCTACTCTGTTGAAAAGGAAGAATACAGCAAAAATGGGAAAAGCAGCAGAGAAAAGTGACAGTGGGCAAATACTCCCCTGGACTCCTGTCTTCTCTTCCTGGCCCTGTCTTTCTACAGGCCCAGCTGCATTTTGCCCTTGGCCTCTAGGACTCCCCACTGTTATCTTTCTAAAAAAATTATTTTGGGGGGAGGGGGGAAGTGTTTAGGTTTATTTATTTATATTATTATTATTATTTATTTAATGGAGGTACTAGTGATTGAACCCAGGACCTCATGCATGCTAAGCATATACTCCACCATCGAGCTATACCCCTCCCACCTCCACTGTATCTTGATACTAGATCCCTCCTCTGTTTTTCGCTAGGCTAGCTCCAGCGGGGTTTCTGCTGCCTGCAACCTGGAGGACTGTGGCTGACGTACCACCTCGGAGGCCGCTGACCATGGAGCTGCGGGAAGGCGGTGTCTCTTCCAGCAGCAATTCCCAGTCGGTGAAAGCATTACACTAATCACATGCAGAGCCATCATTCTCAATAATTAATTACGACCTTAACAGGCTATAAACACAGTGTATTTCTCAGGAAACAGGGCTTTCTGGGTCTACATAGCAGGATCCAGGTTCTTTGATCAGTGGATATTACAGTAACGAGGACGATGATATGACGACAACGACAGCAGTTACCAAGGGCTGTAATAATAACTTACTGAGCCTCTGACTGCTTAAGGCACTATGTGCTTTACATGCATTATCTTTATTCCTCACAACTCTTCAAGGTAGTGGGAGTAACATTTTGTTTGGAAAGGTTTGTGACACACTGCACAATAGAGACATCATGTGGGAGAGGCCCGCGTGCTGGGAAGGCAGGTAGCCACAAGAGGGGACTTAGCGTGATGGATGCACCATGATTTACCATCTGGCCATTGGTCTTGCGGTCTCAAAACATTTCCATGGTGTCCTAGCACTGGCTCCATTCAGGAATGCTGAGTCATGTAACAAAGTTCACTAGAGACTGATATATAAACCAGATGCCAAGTTATTAATTTACCATGAGATGTATAACTGCCAAGCAGCCTGGAGACTGAAGCTGGCCTGAGAATGTATGAAACTCTCTGTAGACAGAGTGCATTGGGAGCCAAACTATTAGAAGGTTGTTTGGGTGAGATGATTTGAATGTTAGACACAGAGACCTGACAGCTGCGACACTCATCTCCATAAAGGGGATTTAGCTGCCAGGTGAGCCTCGGGCACCGTTTCTTTGGATGCAGCCAGGAGGGCTTCTTCCGACAAATGCTTCCCTGACCATCCTAGGCTCCTACAGCTGAGCAATTCTCCTTCTGACAGAAATGCTGTTTTTTTTTTTTATTTAAGATATCATAATACGCAAACCATCATCTGTATCTGGGAGTCCTTTTATTTATTTAAGGTTATTTTGCATATCTTTGGTCTGATTCATTATTTCATGATTTAACAATTTGAAGCAAAATAATTTTATTTTCCTTCTTTCCATATTTCTCAACAGAGTTGTTTACTATCACTTAAATGTATCCTCTACAATGTGAATACCCTGTTATTTTATAAATAGGGTAAAGAACGTAAGTTTTGGAGTCAGAAAGTCCTGGGATGAAATTCTGGCTCCCCTACTTTTAAGTTTTATTTAAAAAAATTTCCATTAAAAAAATTGAAGTATAGTCAGTTTACAATGTTGTGTCAATTTCTGGTGTACAGCATAGTGTTTCAGTCATACATATACCTACATATATTCCTTTTCATAGTCTTTCTCACTGTAAGTTACTATTATATATTGAATATAGCTCCCTGTGCTATACAGGATAAATTTGTTGTTTATCTATCCTACATTTAATAGTTAGCATGTGCAAATCTCAAACTCCCAATTTATCTCTTCCCACCCCCATTCCCCCACTGGTTAACCATGAGTTATGATTCAACACCAGTTAATTCCTCTTGGCCTCAGTTTCCCCACTTATAAAATGGGGATAATGCCCACCACCCGGAATAAAATGAGATTTAATAAGGTTATGTACGCAAAACACCTAGCACAGTGCTGAGAGAAAAACACAAAGATGATCACAACACTTTGGAGCACAAATAATACAGATCTTAACCATTTAGATTTTCCTGGGCTTCCAAGTATGTTTGTTTTTTGTTCACTATTCTTCCAATGTGGTTTCACTTTGATTTTTATAATCATATTAGTGTTACTTTAAAAACTAATTTTCCTGACTTTTGAACTGGATAAATAAAAATGAACTGGGCACGAGTGTACTGATTTCTTTGGCTTACTGTTCTCCTTCTCCACCAGAAATAAACAAATGACACAGCTCGCTTTTGTCTTTTTCTTCCTGTTATTCTTGGGAGGGCATCATTTAAGGACTCTAGTCATAATTTTTGTCATATTCAAGAGTTCTGCATTTAACTCTGAAGCTTGAAAATGCCTTTTTAACTGAGAAAGTGCTATGAAATCACAGAGCTGTAGTAACAAATTTATTCTTTTTCTCCCAATTAATTCAATTTACTCTTCAGATGTTAGAATTCCCCAAATTACATGATTCCTCTGCTATAAATGGACCCTAAAATATATTCAGCTTTTCTGAGTTTGTATATGCATTTATGCCCTGTCTTTTCAATTAGATTATAAACCTTATCAGAGTAAGGACAGATTTTCCATCTCTTAATATCTTCACTGTCTATATGTGGTAGAACCCTCTACTGATATTGAGAAGATACTGAATAATTATTTGTTAATGATAAATGCTAGGAAGTGAAAATAAAAATAACAGAGACATGATTATCTTCTCATTTGTTAATTATATTCACATTTTCTGAAGATGTAACTCTGCATTTAGGTGTGTATTTAATTTTTCTAATATAAGGTTTTATAAACCTATGTAAAAACTTCCCTAAATTACTTAAACACCTTCTTTCCCTTTTACCTGACTTTAACATCAGTAGCTTACGTACACCCTAGATGTTCCTTGCATTAGCTCCTGTATCCTTCCTTTCAATCCATACAGTTATCATTCACTGTACTTCTTTAACTTTGCTTCCTCTCTGTTCAAATTGCTTAAGTGACCCCAACCTAACATTCAGTATTTGTCTTGAACTGTAGTGCTCAAGCTTTATAATCTTAGATTTCTGGGAAAAGAGGAAATTTAATTTGCCTGATTGTCACATAGCAAATGAAGGTATCTAAAAATTTAGTGCCATGCATACATGAAAATAAATACGGAAAGAAGAAGAATTCAGAATTGAGAGAACAGGAACAAGCCCCCTGACAGACGTGTGTGAGAATCAGAATATCCACGACCCATTCTACTACAAGGGATGAGTTAAAACTCTGCAATCTGAGAACGTAGGCATTTCCAAAATGGAATCCTTGGTAGGCAGTGTACACAATGGGAAGGGGAGAGACGGGAACTTACAGTATGTGCCAGACGCAGTGCCAGCAATGTCTTACATTTAAGCTCATTTAAACAGCACCACAGTCCTTCTAGGTTGATGGCATTACTCTACCTTACAGATTCTGATTTTACTGACATCTAAATATACTACTGACCCTTAAAATTTAACGTGATAAAATTATAAGTCGACCACAAAGTAAGCTCCTTTTGCTTTCTGTGAACATTAATTTCAGGGTTTTTCTTCTGTACCTATGGTTAGTTTAATATTATGGGCATGTTTTCCATATTTTTTAGTATAATTACAAAATAAATTCCATAAAGTCATAAGAGGAGCCTGTTTTTAAATCCCAATATCAATCATGGAAAAATATATAAACAGATATATTTAAGGGTTCTGTACAAGGGAACTGTATAAGGTCAAGTTTTTTATGAACTAAATGGTCCTGAAAGGAAGAAGTCATCCAACCTCAATTTTGTTTTTATGACTAAAACCAAGGAGATCAACTTATTTTTGTATTTAAGAACTAGCCTCTGCCTAGGGGGCAGTGGGCTTGGCAGAATATTCAATGATCTCACCAAGAGCCTGTGTAACATAATGACAGTAGACTGTGTGTTTATAGTAGGTAATACCACTGAAGCATAACATAATGCATCCTGACATAATTTAGTTTGTAAAACCAAATGCATCAATAGCACCATGAAATAGTGACAAACAATGTAATACTTCTGAATTATGTGGGGTGGGAACAGACATTCATGCACTCATTCATGCATTCAATGTACTGAGCATCTCCACCACAGTGGACACAGTAAGGAACATGATGACAAATTAGCTATGATCATTTCCTTTGCGAACCTCCAATCTAGGAGGCAGACAAGATATAGATGGTTAAAATGAGAGCAATAGGTGAGAAATAGCATACAAGTGGTTCCATGGAGTGTTACAGGACTTCAGAGAAAGGCAGTGTCATGTTTGGAGATGGTGTCCATGAAGGGCTTCATGGAATCGATGGCATTTGAGCTGTCTGCAAGTGTGGGTGGGAGAAGGGAGAGATTCACATGAAGAGAGAGTGGTGTGGAAGTGGGATGCCGCAGGCTGGTTTGGGGAATGTCGAATACCCCAAATGCGGTTTGACCAGAGCAAAGATAGCGTGTAAGGGAAGGCAAAGCTGGGTCGGGAGGTTCTGCAGGGCTGTCCCAATCAGTCTAGCAGGGTGGTAAGACCACTGAAGGTTCTTCTGAGGAAATCAATGATATTTATGTTTCTTTAGGAACTTAGTAGGATAGGGTGGAAGAAGAGTTTGAAGGATGGCATTTCACTCAGGAGGCTCTTTTAGTGGCCCAGGCATTTGTTTGTGAACAAGTGGAGGAAAGGAAATTAACATCTATGAAGAGCTCACTATGTGTAAGGCATTTATTTGTTTTAGCTGTAATATTTCATTTAATTCTCATGACAACTCTGAAAGGTAAATAACATTAACTCTGGTGTTCAGTTGAGGATATTAAGGATATTAAGAGATCAGTAGTTTGCCTAAGATCACTGAGTTAGTAAAATACAAAGGGGAGGGGAACAGGAGTCAGCAGTTGAGACTTTAACGTCTGGGTTATCTACACTATGCTGTGTTGATAAAGGGCTTTCTTTTCCTAACTTCCTTGCTGTTCAGGATTGGTAGTTCAATATTTCAGCTGTGCCTCTGGTACAGATCTGCATACAGCAGGAGAATGATTCTGACAACAGAGAGGTTTAATGCTGAATGCTTGAATTCTGAAATCAAGGAGGGGGAAGGGTATAGCTCAATTGGTAGAGCGCGTGCTCAGCACACAAGGGGTCCCGGATTCAATCCCCAGTACCTCCTCTAAGCAGAAATCAATGAAGAAACCCCATTACCTGCCCCTCAAAATACAAATAATTCATACTGAAATCAAGGAAACTCTTCTGCCCCAAACAACCACAGAAACCTGCCTGCTAGACTGAGAGCTTCTTCTGAGCAGACAGTGTCTTACCTGACTCGGAATCCCCGGGAGTACGCCCAGGGTCTGGTGCTGCAAGTGCTCAAGGAACAAGCTGCCATACTGAGTCCCACCTGTGACTAATGCAATGTATTTTCTGTTCTCAACAGAAGCTCCAAGGAAACAGCCCATTTGTATGGTAAGATTGCAACCCAGAGAGTTATTTCTACAGATGAGGCTCACCCCCACCCCTGGGACAAATTCTGCTCCTAGTCATGGGAACAGAAGGGGGCTCACGGGCTCAGGAGCATAGCAACTTTCTGCCAGTCCTGGTCTGTTCTTTCATTCCTTGTGTCGGTTCTGGTGTCCTTTCTTACCGTGGGGATCAGGCTTTCCCTTTCGGCTTACAGTAGGTACAACCCTGTCTTGCTTCTTATGCCAGCATCCCTGTCTTTGAACTCTGCCAGGTATCAGTTCCTATCTCTCCAACAAGATACAAAATATAGCAGAAAGTCTCTGATACCAAGTCTTTGCTTGTTGTAGGCCCCTCTGACTGTCCCAGATCTCCTAGACTACCCGAGCTGGTCTATGGACCCATTAGACCCCAGCTCTCTCTAGTCTAGCCTGTGCTTCTGCTTGTTGAAAAGACTTTGGATGAGGAACATATTAATAGTGTTGGTAGTACTCATACTGACATAGCATTTACTATGTGCCAGGCATTGTTCTACATGTCTCACAAATATTAATTCCTATAATCACTACATTAGTAATAGTTTCATTTTATTGATGAAAGAAAAGCAAAACAGAAAACCTGAGGCTGAGAGATTAAGTTACTTGTTTTAGGTGACACAGTCTGCAAATGCAGTGCCAGAACTTGAACCCAGGCACTCTGGCTATAGCTCATTCTCTTAACCACTAAGCTCTCCTGCCTCTCCAACGGCAGTGAAAAGATGAAGGGCACGTCGCCTAGAGAGTGTACTTACTACCTTAAATGCTCTGTTAAATACAACTGGCATAATACTACCACCAACAGTTATCAGGCTTATGTTAATTAACATTTAGCTATAAATCTGAACTCCAAAATCAGTTATAAAGAAGCCCTTATACGATGCTGAAACTTTGATGTATGAGTATTTTCATTTTGACCAAAAATACTACAGATGTTCTACATTTAGGCAAGTCTAACAAGACAGTAGGATTCAAAGACAATGTGATTCTACTTAGCAAAGATAATCCAAGAATACTGGTAGAGAAGACAATCATGAGTATGACCTTGACAGAAGGGGAAGCAAATCTGAGGAATTAAGAATCAAAGTAGAGTTGCTAAGAAGGTAGATCTTAAAGGCTCTCATCACAAGAAAAAAAAAAAACAAAGGTAAGACTGTTGACATCTTGGCAAACTGGATAGTTCTGCACACTCTAGTTCACTTGACAAAATGATGACACATTTCATTGTTATCAATTCAGAAGTTGTGTATCTGACTATATAATAATCAGGAATTTAAACAAGTATTAAATAAGCATATAATAATACCTATGTTAATATGTACTGTAGATTTCTCTGATTTGTATTATTACTCTGACTTGTTAAGTATAATGCAGTGATTTAAAAAATTGGTTAATACCTCTATGTAGCAGAAGCTGAAGATAAGTGATCAAGACATACAGGAAGCTTATTTTCTAATGGTAGAGAAAGACCATAATCAAGTAAATAAATAAATGCATAGGCTCATTCTGAATAGAAATAAGAGCTATGGAGAAAGTAAAACAAGGTAACGTAATACAGAATAAAAAAGCAGTGGTGAGCTAGCCAGGATGTGACATTTGAGCTGGTACCTGACTGAAAAAGAGCGAGAGAGGTGACTGTCAAGTGGTATGCTCAAGGAGAAAAAGGAGACCAGTAGGGCTGGAGCAGTGTGAGAAATGGGGAGACTGACATGAGATCAAGCTAGAGAGGTGGGCAGGGCACAGATCATAGGTCCTTGCAGGTCACAGTAAAATACCACATTCTGTTCTAACTGTTAGAGGAATCCACCATCAGGTTTCAAGTGAGGAATGTAACCTAATCTACATTTTTAAAAGATCTCTCTAGCTGCTGTTTGGAAAATGTATTACAAAGAGTCAAGGATGGAATCACAGAGACCAATGAGGAAGCTCCTATAGTGGGAACAGAAGATGGTAGCCTGGACTCAAGCTGTACCAGCAGAAACAGAAAGAAGAGGTGAAATAGGGAAATATTTGGAGGCAGAGCTGACAGGACCTGTTGATGAATGAGATGTGGGGAGTTGGGGAAAGAGAGCAATCAGGAATGACTCTGAGTGGATGGCTGTCTGATCTAGTAATAGGTAGAAGACTAAGAGAAAAACAAAATTTAGGAGAAATCCAGATCTGTAGAATATTAACCAGTAGAATAAGAATTTAGTGATATCCACATGCAGGGAACTGACAAGCAACAAACTTTCACAAAATCATATGGAATCTCATCACTGTTACATGGTTTTCCTATCAGCCTCAGGGCCCAAGAACTTTTTCAGTTCTGGAAATGAAATGAAAATTGAGTCATCCATTCTGACCTTATGGGGATGTATCTTATTTCACAGAGCAGTTCTAAAAATGCTAAAGAGTGTGAGCACATGGTAGGTACTTGGAAAACGTGTGGTGAACTGAGTGACACCTATCTGTCCCATTACAGTTAGGGACCATGTAAGCTACTTGTAACAGGACAAGGGCAAAATTAAGGTCTCTCAAAATTGCTGTGTACTGTGAATCTGAATAACATTCCCTTATTTTAAAAAATTTCTTGTGTGTGTGTGTGTGTGTGTGTGCGCGTGTCTGTGTATGTATGTGTTTGCATACACACGTGTGTGTATTCGCTCTGATACTATGGATGGAAAAAACAGATATGCTCCCAACATTTTTCCTACTATCGAATCAGCACTTTCCCACAAATTTTTTATTTAAAAATGAATAGTCCCTACATACCTGGAGCATATCGCCAAGGTCTGCTGTGCTAATATCCGGATCCTCTGTGGTGTTGAAGGGCACAGGGGTTATCCGCACAAGGGTGAGCACCCGTGGTTCCGGGTATCTCCATAACATCATGCCCGGGCTGTCTTCAGTTTCATTGTAAAACAAGACTTCATAGACACCAGGCATTTTCAAAGGTTCTGTTAAATGAAAGAATAGTTAATTGCATGCTTTTGAAGGGGGACACATTGGTTTATTATAGCACGAAAAAAATTATGAGAATAAAAAGAAAAGAAGCTGGTTGATCATTTTTATATGGTTTGAGACAGGAACAAATCAAGAGTTTTCCCTTAAGAGAGACTGAATGACAACATACTATTTTTGTCCTGCAGGTATTCACTTACTTTTCAGGTGATCTTGATGTGCTATCATTTAGCAAGTGTGCAGCTAAAAACAAACACACACACACTCATACTGAAGCTAGAGCTACTTACCAGCATCTCGTATGTACTGAAATAGACCAGTCCGCAGGTCGTCTGAACTTTGTTCACTTTTAAACATCTGATTTTTTTCCAGAGGAGACGGCATCTGTGGCATTGCTTCAGAAACTTGCACTTCAAACTTTCCCTCCTCGTTAAGATATCCTTTGAGTAATTCATGTAGAAGAACTAGACAATTCAAATGTTCTTGACCCCAGAAAACCTTTAAAATCATACAAAAAAATTCAGTAGCTTTAAATACAAATATTTCATGAGGATAATTAGGTACAATCATATTTGAATCAAAGACTGTAATTATCTTTAATTACTGACAATAACTAAATTACAATTTTTAAGTAATTGACCTATTAGATGAAATTCTATTATTTGGGTAAATACATAAAAACAAGAAAATCAATTACATCATATACTGTGTGAATAACAATCAATTTTAAATGCTGAATTAGTGACAAAATTACGTTGACATGAAGTAATGTTTGTGAATTAACTTAGCTAAGAGAGAAAAGAACACCAATCATAGTGTGAGAGAAGGCACTGAAGATCCTCTTGGGTGAAAATGGTAATAAAATAATAACCTCGTGGAATAGCTTCCTACACGTTGCCATGAGGTTAAATGAACACATCTTGATTATAGGATTCTTTTCTTTTTTTTTAAAATAGTAATATTTATTTATTTTATTATTTTTGTACTTGAAGTAGAGTCAGTTACAATGTGTCAATTTCTGGTGTACAGCACAACGTTTCAGTCAGACTATAGAGTTCTTTTCTTTGCACTTTCACTCTTCAGAGAAAAGGAGAGATGAGATGCTCAATGAGCCTGAACTTAGAAGGCTCCCAACTCTGTGTTTAGCGAGAATGTGTCAGTGCACAGTATTCCACAGCCTCTGAGAACCAGCTGGACAGGAGCTACGGCAGAGTTTCAAACAGAGGTCTTGGTGTTTTGTCTAACACACAGGATCAAGTTCCCTTTTTCTACATGTGAAGAATGTTGTTCTACAACAGAAGTAAGACCAGTGGCCAATAATGATCAATGTCAGAGGATTTCAAATTTTAATAATGTTAAATTTCTCTGCTTATATTGGATAAAGGCAATACAACTATTATTTCTAAGAGAACCGGGTAACACAGAAAAGAAGAAAAAAATATACAGAGATAGAAAAGAATAAGCCTATACCTTGTGGGTAAGTTTTAAACCCTAAGCTTAGGTCTTGATCTCTGGAATTAGGGCATCTCAGAAATGAAGGTAAGAGACATGATACTAAGTCTATTTTTTTTTCTCATCAATCTTATTTTTATTGAATCCTGAGAAATGGAGATAGGTGAAAAGCTAGGGGAGTCAAATACTGTGTCCCAGCTCTTAAAATGTCAAGACACTTTATAATGTAGAGATGATATACTTTGTTTTTGCTCTTAATGTTGTTTTTATGGTAGAGTTACTTTTTTTACCTTGGAAAAATGGTAATACAATTAATATTCTTGAAAAAACAACACAAAATCACAAGCTTAGTAAATACATGAAGATTTATGATAGATGCTGAAAATCTCCAAAGCAATAAAAAGCATTAATTATTAGGATCCCCCACATGTAGCTCTGTGTCAGCAAGAAAACTGGTGAAAAGTTTGAGGCAATACAACTTTTAGATGAAAATAAGAAACTGCCATTTAATATGCCTCCGCTATTAACAAATTAGTCATTTCTATTTTCTATAACTGTGAATTTCTCAAGCTTTTTAGACTTGTGTCAAATTTGGGAGACATCAAATCATATAAAGAATACATTCAGATTCCATCCAAAAAGGAAATTATCAAATAAAATAAGTTGGATACCCTCACAAACCCCCTACTTGGCTGTAAGTCACATGCATGAAAGGTTGCAATGTAAGATTGTATATCAAGTTAGTCATCAGACATTATAACAGCTAAAGAATCTGTGACTAGGAAATGGTTCTCATATATTCCTGATGACACTGTGCTTGAGACAGGTTAACTACTCTGTAATCATGGAAGTCTACACATTAGAAAAAAGTTTAAGGACCCAGCAATTCCACTCCTAGTCATATTATCCAAAGAGAAAGGAAAAATATGCCCACACAAAAACTTGTACACAAATGTTTAGAGCAGCATTATTCATAATAGCCCAAAATGGAAAGAACCTAAATGTCCATCAGTTGCTGAATGGATAAATAAAATGGGGTATACCCATACAATGGAGAATTATTTGGCCATCAAAAGTAATACAGTACTGGCATTTGCAAAAACATGAATGAACCTTGAAAACATGCTAAGTGAAAGAAGCTAGTCACAAAAGACCACATTTTACATTATTTCATTTATGTGGAATGTCTAAATGAGTCAAATATGTAGCGACAGAAAATAGATTAATGCTCGCCTAGTCCGAAAGGGGATTAGAGGGTAATGGTGGGTGAATGCTAATACATAAAGGATTCTGGAGGCATGTGTGTGAAAATGTTCTAAAGTGGACTGTTGTGATGACAACGCTACTCTGTGAATATACTAAAAAAACCCACTGAATTGTATACTTTTGGTGAATTGTATGGTATGTGAATTATATCTCAATAAAGCTGTTAAAAAAGTTTAGTAAGAAAAAACAAGTTTAGCAAGACAGCAATCTGACAATACCCTTTTTTACTACATCAAGATTTAAAATGTAATGGAACAGTTCAAAAAATGAACAAAGGCTAGTTAAAAATTTATGGGGGAAACATGGAGCCAATCTCCACAGACCTGTAGCAGACCTCCTCTTAAATCAATGGATATTTTTGGTACGGACTGTTCTGGGCCTGGATTGCCACTGTGTTTACACCATTTAGCTTCCATATTGGCAGTAGCACAACATGGTCCTATTAGAATCCGACTTCTTTCTTTGAGACTTGTTTTCAGAAGAAGATCATTTACAGTGAGTAGAAATGATGACCCAATAATTAAACCTGAAAAAAAAAAAGAGAGAGATGGAGAGAGGTATATATTATAATTCCTCCTCTTCAAAAAAAATATGTTTGGGCAAGAACTATCTATGTTTTTTAAGAACGTTTATTCACCCTCCTTTGTCAGAGCCTTCTTTTCGGTTGGCTTTCCCCCACAGTTTCATGCCATTTATATAGAATTCTAGTTATGAAGCAGGTATACCTCATTCACATTCCTAACAAAGCAATATTTGCCAAAACATTATGACTTTTTCCATGTGTGAGCATTTTAAGTTTTATGAGTAGAGACATTTTCATTAAATTGTGGAAGTTTTTCAAACAACTACATTAAGAATAAGAACAGCTGCTTCATTTGTCTATTGTTAACATGATGGGGAAAGGGCAATTTTCTGTGATTTCTTATAGTAACAGAGTACAGTATATTACTCTGCTAGACATTCAAGTTTTTGACTGGCCTATGTTAAAATTCAAAACAATCAAAATATATAACATGTGTTTTCTAAAAAATTTTAGTTTAATCCAAACTTCACACATCATAACCACTTGAAGTTTACAAAGTCTTAAAAACAGATAGTGGCAGGTTAGATTTATGAGAAAAACTATACGCTATAGTTCAAAGTAAATATACCCAAAAAAGGAATACACTTTAAAACGTAGGTTTTCTTTTGAACTTAAGCTAGAAGTGTAGATCAAAACCTTTTCATAAAACCAATGGCACACTTCAAGATACTTGGATGCAAAGTTAAGAGTGGTGGGTTAACTTTCCCCTAAGGAGCTCACATTCTGAATTGTCATTGTGAATATTGAATTTCACCAGACTACGTTTGTAATGCCCATGGCTTATTTTTCTAATGATATTTGATCCTTAAAAGAGATGAAAGATTAAAAAACACCTTAGGCCCACAGTATACATGTTTCAAAGTACAGTACCCACATTGACTTTTCAATTCTCTAGAGACTTGAAAACTTCATATATGTTGTATGTTCGTACTGCAGAAATAAGATACAAACTTCTGATCTTCCGTGGAAGGCAATCACACTCACAAAAGTGTTAGGGTTAAGACTTTGGTTAAAATTGTGATGGTGGAAATTAATTTCTTAAGTTTGTTCATCAAATATATTGTGACAGTCAGATTTCCACTTCATTGACACAATTTTCTTGATTCAAAGCTACACTTCACTTAGACTAAAAAAAAAGAAAGTAAATTAAAAAATAGAAACACATCAATTATCCAAGAATCAAAAATCGTCCTTATTGATGGAGTTTAGAACTTAAGTCATAACTTCTGACTTAACTGCATTATACTTCCTTCCTACTGTTGAGAAATACTTACCTCTCAACAGTAAATGGCTGCTAAATTAAATATACCAATTCATTATTGGGATACTGTCATAATGGGATTATTAAAGGATATACTTAATTCAGTACAATCATCCAGCAAATGAGCATTAAGGGAATGTCAGAAGTACATTACCCTTTATTCTAAATACATGCATCTTCATACTACTCTACAATGAAATACTCAATTACCTGGTGGTAATCTTAATGTCAATGTCCCATTGGTCCCTTATACACAAAGTATTTAATATTAAAGGCCTAGGTTGTTTATCTTATTTAATGTTTATCATTATCATCAGGTACCTCAAACTGGAAAATCTTGGAGCCCGCTTTGGGGGGGGAGGGGGTCTCTCAATTTCTGTATCATTTCATCAATTTCTGTATTATTCCATTCAACTTTATTATTTTAAAACATCAAGGAAGAGAGGCCTTAGTAATCTAAGTGATTGAGAGGGAAGACCACATCACTTTCACAGGTAGACTGTGACAACCCTGGAAGCAAGGACCAGCCTGTGCAGTACAGCACCGAGCACAACAGTAGCTACTCAGGACATATTCCACTGAACTCAACTGACAGTTTAGCATCTGATCCTATTTTCAGCTGCTGCAATATATTTCTTAGGTGACAGACAGAAAAACGCTTAAATCTTTTGCCATTCTTCATTTTGCATCACTGTATCGTAGAATAAGACTGCATGGAAGAGATCTTAGAAGCCGTCTTTCCAAGTCCCCTTCCTCTCTCTCTCTCTCTCTCTCTCTCACACACACACACACACACACCCTTTTTATTTTGAAATAACGTTAGGCCTACCTAAAAGTTACAAAAATAAATGTAGTTCCCATATACCTTCCACCTAGCTAGGTATCTATAGTACAAATGATGAAGTCAGGTATAATGCTATTACATCATCTACAGATCCTATTTACATTTTGCCATTTTCCTCATGAATGTCCTTTTTCTGGTCCAGGACCCAATCCAGGAACCCCACTGAATTTAGCTGCCAAGTCCCCTTAATCTCCTTTAATCTGGGACAGATCCTCCAGCTTTCTTTGTCCTTCAGGACCTTGATACTTTTAGATAGTCCAGGCCAATTATTTTGCAGAACATCTCTCAATTTGGGTCTGTCTGATCCTTTCTCATTAGAATGAGATTATGCATTTTTGGCAAGAATACCAGAGTAGGGTTGCCCTTTTCGGTGCATCATTCCGGGGTAAGTGACATTGATGTTTTACTACTTACTGGTAATATTAATGTTGATCACATGGCTACAGTGGTGTCTGCCAGGTTTTGCCACTGTAAAGGTGTTGTTTTTCCATTTGAAAATAATAAATATCTTGGGATATATTTGGAGATTACACGAGTATCTACTTTTACATCAAATTTTCACCCAGTAGTTAGCATCCATCACTGGCTCTTGCCTGCAATGATTATTACATGGTGCTGATAATATTGATTTCCTATTTCTCCTATTCTTCTTCATTTATTAATTAGTATTCTAGAGTTAAAAAAAAAGAAGCTGTCCCCTCTACCCTATTAGTTCAATTATTTATTTATACCAGGATGGATTCATGTACTTTTACTTTATTTTATGGGTTATAATCTAATATTATCATTATTTCCTTTGTTGCTTAAATTGAGCCAGATTTGGCCTTTGGGAACCCTTTCAAACAGGTTCCTGTGTCATTCTGACATACCGCCAATATTATCTGAGAACTTCATTACTTTCAAGATGTTTTCAGGCTCATCTTGTTTTTTCCCCATCCCATCTCTAGTATCAGCCACTTCTCCAAAGAGCTTTAGTCTCTTTTGCTGAAGAATGGCATCTAGAAACCAAAATCTGGGCAGTAGGTATGCTCATTGCTGCTAGGGTGTCACTGTTTCTGGGCCCTGTCAGCAGAGAGGGCTAAGAGATATATGCATGTATACGGCCCACGTATATGCACACATCTGTGCTTCTGTACCCATCAGTAAATGTATTAAAAATCATAAGTTCATACTGATGCCTCTGGCTCTAACCCAACACCACAGGGTGGCTTCTAGCCTTCTCACTCTCCTTATTTGAAATGTCTTCCTACGACAGGGAGAAACCTGCAGAGTACCCCTTCTGATGTGCTGACTTCTAATCATCCCTAAAACATCACCTTCGGAGAGAGTAGCTGAAATTGAAGCAGAAGAGTGAAGACAGACATAAAGGACAACTTAATGAAAGCAGAGGTAACTATCTACCAAAGAAAAGACCATCAAAAGGAAGAGCTGATATTTAGGAGTTTCATTAAAAATGGGCTTGACAACATTTTGTCTGGAGAATACAGATAAATGATAAACCTTTCTCATTGTATAGCAGCTTTCTTATACAAAGATACTTGTAAGCCTAGGATAAATCTTTGTAGAAGTAAGTTAATGTGTACAGAATTCGAACCTTACTAGATATTTTTGCTATGCAGGAATGACTTCAAAATATTGATACTGTACTAAATTCGTTTCTGAGATTCTGCCTTTAAAAAATAGTACTAGGATGACAAAATCTGCCTCATTATTCCTGACTGTATGTTCCTTAAGAATACCTATCTTTTCTCAAAGAAGAACATAAGCAGGGTTGATGGAGGGCTCATCTTAATTCCCCAAAGTTACACAATTTGAAGTATTTACTGGCTGGGGTGAGGAGGGATGTAAGAAAAAATTCTAGACTTGATTACAAAAACAAATATCAAAATGTTGATAGCTCTTATATTACTGTGTCCACTGCTAAACATGTGAACATTTTCCTACTGTCATACAAATTCCATTCATTCCTGCTCGGGTAGAGTGAATGAGATACCTAGAATTCTCGGGAGGGTAAAGATAAAAGTAGGGACTGAAACCCCAGGAAAATGGCCTAACAATAGGAAGCCAATGGGCAGGCAAACATTTGGGAGCCTGAAACAAGCAGAAAGCAAGCACGCCAGACTCAGGTGAGCACTGAGGAGGCAGGAGGAGACACAATGTGCTTGAGATACAAGAGACCCGGCAGTGAAGGCACTCACCCCGCTACAGCTACATTCTAGCAATAGAATCTAATGACTGGTTTTCTAGAAAGTTGACTAGCAGGGCTGGGAACCTGTTGTCCTTTCTAGATTTTCATGTTTGATACTCTCTGGAGTTTGATTTGGTTCAAGGATGAACATGAGATTCAATGAAAACCAATGAGGTACAATAATACTTTGGGGAAAGTGATCTTTCCTCCTGCTGTCCAGTTGTGAAGTTAAGAAAATGAAGGTGCTGGAGCAGCCACCATGTGGAGCCCGAGGCTGAAGCTGTATGATGCAGAAGGAAGACCTAATGGATTCTGCCATACCTACAGCAGGCGCTGGTCCCAGGCTTTTCACCTACATGGGACTGCTTAAATCAGTTTAGGTTGGATTTTCTGCCATTTATAATCCCAAAGTATCCCAACTTGATATACATTCTCAAACTGAAAGGATTTCCAAGCATGAGTTTTATTCCTCCCCCCCCGTCCCTAATAGCTTATTTCTGTGAACTTCTTTACTATCATGGCTTTAAGTATAATTTCTTACGACAGTATCCATAACCTCGCTTCATTTCTTCAATAAGTACTGCTCCCATGTTTCTAACTGTCTTTAGGGGATTGGATATCCTGGATCACCTCCAGCTTAATGTTTATGCAAGAACATATTCATTATTCAAAAACATTTGCTGATTACCATACACTGGGTATATACAAAAATAAAGTAATTTGCAACTGTCTTCCACATCACAAGATTTTTCCTTGGCAATGTGTTATTAGGCTCAAGTTCTGAGATCTCAGAAAGTACTGGAGGCAAAAAAAGACAACCAACATTTATAATACTGACTCTGTCAAGCAAGTAAACTGTTGAAAAACACAAACACTTCCCTATTATCATACAAATACTTTGAGTTTCTGCTTTATATTCACTTTATGTGCTGTCAGTTCTTTTACGCTAATCAAATATTTAATTGAATACCCACGTGTAAGGTGCTGTTCTTTTCTTTCCTCTTTTATTTGCCAACAGCCTACCCCTCACTCACTCTGTTTTTACTTTTTCCTTTACAGTTTGCACTTCCCTCTATCACAGGTCGTCCAGCATTGACCATGGGCTTGTTTAAACACACAGGGCGCTCTGAGAATTGAAGATGCTAATGTTGGCGATGAGGACCCAGGAACAGGTACTGCCTGAGGCATTAAGAACACACATGACCTAGAGATATAAACGTGCCCTGCCTGGTTCCTTCTGTCTCTTTTCCTTCATGCCACAAACCTACAAGGAAATTAGGCATGGTTCACTTTGGAGACTTAAACAATGAATTTAACTCATCCCCACATGTCCACCTGCCCACTACACCTGCTACACACACCAGCCTGCTGTGGCTTTGCTCCTCCATGAGGGGATCCAGTTCCCTGTGGCACCAGAGAAAGGGTCACCCACAAGTACCCGCTTTTAAGTTTAAAATAGTCTCCATTCCCTTTTGAACATTTCTTGCTACATTTTTTAAAAAGCTACAACAAAGTAACAGAAAAACATGTTAGTCCAAGTGGCTTTAATCTTGGTATAAATGACCAGCAATAAGAGATTACGGTGATCACTTAATAAGAAAGAGTGGTGATTAATTTCACAAAGCGTCATTTATAAATGGTAAACTAAAGTTCACACTTCTACCACAAAACACGAAAATAAGCCCTGGGATTCATGACAGGGTTATTAATTCTCCTTTCCCCTTTCTTTCACTCTATGAGAAGCTGGCCCATGGGATGTCATCCCCCCTCCTTTTTTAAATCAGGAAACATACTAAATATCTTCCAGAGGATAAAATGAATCTTATTTTAAATATCACCACACATATAAACCCAGGGCCACAGAGAATACTCAGAGTTCATATAAGCTGGATATTTATACATTCAAAATCTGGTACAAATGGCAACAGAAAGTGAGTTAAAGGCACGTATTATTCTTCTCCCTAACGGACTAATGTATTATGGGACAAAATGACTACAGGTAAAAGTTATAAAAACTAAATTCTTAGCATTGAAACATTAGAAAAGTCAGAATAGTTCTGTGAAGTTTTACCCACTCCTCCGCCCCTGTGTGTGTATGTGTGTTTACATATTGTAAATATGACAAAATGTTTACATCTGTTCTAGTTGGTGAGTATACAGGCATTTGATGTGTTATCCTTTATATTTTCTGTACTTTAAATTTTTTCCCTAATTTATAAAAACAACAAGGAGAAAAGAAAAGAAAAATTGAAGTGCAAGATTTAAAATGATCACTTAAACTTTACAGGTACAAATATTATTAAAGCAACTTATGTAATCAATGATCAGGTAATTCAAAATTTAATTATGAAATAATTTCAGGCTTTCAGCAAAGTTGATACCCTTCATGCAGCTTCCCTTAATGTTACCAACTTACATAAACTATAGTATGATTCTCAAAAGCCAGAAAATTGTCATCCACACAGTACTACTAACTTACAGACCTTATCTGAATTTCACCACTTTCTCCCTTCATGTACTTTTCTTGTTCCAGGATCCAACCCAGAATCCTACCTTGCTTTTAGCAACTGTGGGATCGGGTCACTTCTGACCAGGTATATAACTTCTCTCTACCTCCTTCCATTCAACAGAATGCTTTTCTGCCTGAATTTTTCCATTGGGCTCTTCCAAAAATCTGTTTATATATTTAATTTCAGCTCTAGCAAACTAATGGCAGATATTTAATTAAACTAAATGAGGTGTAGTAACATTGAGAAGTAATTTCAGAAACAACTGGTTGATACATAGAAATAATCTTGCTTTGTTTGCAAACTGACATACTTTTCACTGAGTGTAAAAATTTAGTTCAATAAACAAATAGTTTCATGACTTTAAAAAATACTCCTTCAGAAGACAAATAAATGCAAACCACTTGTTTTGGAGAATGTTTACAAAATGCTGCCAGCCCTACATCCTCAGTCTCTACTAGATCTTTAGTAAGACTTCTACTCTCTACATGCTGACTGTGCAAAGTGCAATCTACATCAAGCTTCTGTATGTCATTAGGAAAGAGTACTCAATGATGACATATGCTAGCAAAGCATATCCAGGTATTTTTTATCCAGCTGGAAATAATCTAAGGCTACTAGAAAATCAGCAAGCATGTGTTAGATACATCCAGAAGTCAATCTGCATAATAATGAAGCATGAGTTTGCCTCAGAAGTGAGGAAGAAAAATTTCTGTAAGTATGATCCATAAAGAGATGACCATCAGAGAAAAAAATGTGACAATGAATATATATATGTTCATGTATAACTGAAAAATTGTGCTCTACACTGTAATTTGACACAACATTGTAAAATGATTATAAATCAATAAAAAAACGTTTAAAAAAAAAAAAAAGATGACCGTAAGTGGCTGGATGACTGGAAAAATCTTTTTGTAAGTCTGGTCCATGAAGAGAAGATTAAAAATCTTTTCAACTAACTATGTTGAAGCACATAAAAATGGCACTTGGGTATTTTAACCATGAAAAAGAACTCGCTTCCCCTATCTTGATCAGAACATGCAAGTGTTTCAGATCCTGTTTAATTACATTCTATTTTGTAACAGGCCCATATATTTGAATCTATTATTACAGTAAGCTGTAGTAAAAGATAAGATTATGTATAAGACAAAAATATAACAAAACTGTCAGAGACCTACATGAATACTGATATTTAAGCCGAAAGGGATGCTGGTGCCCCGAACAAAATTACTAAAAAGTTTAGTCCTCAAAATGAGAGGTCAATTGGGTGGTCCATCTCCTAAATGTGTCCCTTCTCCAAAGCACCTGATGACTTCTCGTGGGCGGCACTTCCAGTCCCCAGGGACTCTCATCTAGTGAGAGTAATAGCTGGGACCCCTACTCTAATCCAAATCTCTTCTTTGGATACAAGAAAATGACAAATAGCGGGAATACAATTTTCTTTTTCTTTCACATAAAGAAAGGGAGAATCACTAAGATGACAATGTTTACTGAGTTGGCTATTTATACTTGGCCCTCGCCTGGGAAATGTATTTTTTGAGAAATGTTTTATAACTCTTGGATCCTAGAAAAACTAAACTGAAAATACCAAAGGGTGATGGAAGATTTGCTTTGCCTCTTTCTTCCCCTCCAATCTGCCACCACACTTACTGTTTTTACAGTTGTGTCAGTTTATTAGAAAAATAAAACTTGACTGGATCATGTGGATATGCTTAAAAAAAAAAAAAAGCAGACTAGCAGATCTGACTCTGCATATTGGAAAGTAGATGACAACCTTCTTACAAAGGAAAGAACAGCAGTAAATATGTACTTCAAAAGTTTCTCAGATGAATACGGTAGCTGGTTAATTTAATTAAATGAGAATACTGTTGGTGAATCAATTTTTTTAAAGTAAGTCACATGGATGGAAGACTTGGTATAAATTTAAACAATGTTGAAAGCAAAATGATTTCCTAAGTGATTTACTGCAATGGCTTAGAAACTGGTCCTGATCCACATAATCCAAGTTTTAAAAGACTGCTTTATTAAAAAGACTGGAAGCCAGAAGACGTGTTATGGTCCTCACTGCAAGTCAGAATATCCCTGGGCAAATCACTTAATCTCGACACCCTTAATTTAGTAACCTCGGACTAAGCTCAGCAGGCCTCAAACCAGGGTTCTCTGACACTTTAGTGGACCCACACAGTAATGGTGATCCACATGGCATTTTCAGTATTTCAAAGAGCCTGAAATAAATCATGAATTTGTTGGAGACAGGGCTGAATAGGTGTACCAAAATTTTTATTTTTGGTTACAGTCATATCAAGTTGGTATGGTCATGTTATTAGCTATCTTATCCTTATTTACTTTATCCTAAATACAGCATGTTTGGATGATGGAGAGAAAAGGATAAAAAGGGTTCTTGATAAAGATAAGAATGATCTTTGAGATAATCTTCAGCTTTAAAATTTAATGCTCTATGACCTCAGCATCCATGTGGTGTGACTGAGTTGGGAGAAGACGATACAAAAAGACAAATATTTAATGAGGAATTTAATACATTTATGCCAAGGAATGTGTACTCAGCACACATTATCTCACCTAATCCTCTCAACAGCCCTGTGAAGTAAGGACTTTTGCCTTTATTTTGGAAATGAGCTGTGTTGTAATTTTTACCACAGTTAACTGTCAGCAAGTAGCAGGGCTGGGATTAAGAGTTTGCCTCTTTCCAGCACCATGTTGCCTTATAAAAACTACTGCTATTAGTTAGCTCTTTAGTAATTTCATTTTTCCAACTGGTAACAGGGTTGTGAATAAATGCTTTTTCCTGTCCCCAGCTGTCTTGCAAGGCCCCAGTAATATTATGCCAACATAGCCTACAGGTCCAGGGGCCCAGCCAGAGAGCAAAAGAACATCTAAGATGTGTCTTCAGCCACTCATCATTGATAGTGTTGCTTTGCCAGAAACTTTCCTAGCAAACAGCCTTCTGGCTTATGTGGATGAGAGGGCAATTTGCTGTGACCGCAGGCAAAACTAAATAGTGTCACAAATTCACTAGAGTCGGGGACATTTACTTCTAACCTTCTCTTTTTCCATAGTCCCAGAAGACATACACAGCCCAGGACAACAGGACACAATTTTAAAATATGTAATCTGAAGCCAACAGTTTTCTAGCAGTCTAGATTAAGTTTGGAATTCGGTAACTAAAAACAATAGGGAGAAGGCTAATTTAGCCAGAGACAAGGGCTGAAGGTGAATATACTTGGAAGAGCAGAGTAACGGTACTGGATTTCTCATTAGAAGGGAACACAGTCTTATGAAGACTTCATATTTCCCAAGAGAACCATATTTACACGATTAACAATTCTTTTGTTGAGGAAAGAAAGAGCTTTCATTATTGCATGTGGACACATGTGGGCTGTGTAAAAATATAAGGGATGTGTAACACACGGTAAACAGAAAGTAATGATCTTAAACAGGCCAAATCCTTGAACTCGTCATTAATAAATGTCTCTCCTGCATTCAGCTACCCGGGCTGCTGGGAGCCTGTTTTCTTCAAGTACTTCAAACGCTGAAATCCAGGAACATTTATTATTTTAATCCATTACAGGCAGCGCTTGATTTAACTTTATTGGTTGTGGTGGTGGTAGTGGTTATAAGTGGGGGTACAGCAATGTTCTTTTACACATCATTTCAAAAGGGCTTAATTATATTTTATAGTTTGGGCCAGGAATTCTGCTTGTTTTTTGTCTAACAAGGTTCAAGTGGAGTTCAGGTCGGTGATTAATCAGAAGAAAAAGTCAGAGATGGTTATCTCTCTGCGCTGAGCTCATCTCCCTCTACGCACGGCTGGGCAGGTACATCGTGTTCACTATGCCAGGCGCACGACAGTGCTCTGACATCCTAGGACCAGTGCTTACTAGATGATTTTTACCTCTCATACAGCCTGGAGATGAACATATCAGAAATCTCACCCAGTGGTCATCATCTAAATTCCTGAAGTTGCTTTCCTATGTATTTAAAGGTTTCCCATTAAAATCCAAAACAGCTATAATAACTGAAAAGATCATCACTAAAAAAATGTACATGAAGAACAAAAAGCACTCAACAGATATTTAAAAAATGCATAAAACCTTTAACACAGAAAAACTTAAATATCCTAAATGAAAGATGTAAAGAGTGATCAGCATAATTTGGTTAAACAAAAAAACAAACGACCATATAAATATGCCTGAACAGCATATATACTAGTGGAAATTATTTTTAATATCCAATATTTTTAATTTTTTACCTCTCTTTGTGAGGGGTCGAAAAAGATCACTTCTAAGAGAGTAGTATTAATATTGCTTATTATTGTCCAAAATTCTATCTAATCATGTATTATGCTAACCATTACAGCCAGGAGAATAAAACTTGTATGGTGGGATTCCTTCTCCACTGCATGTGATTTCTAAAAGAGAGGACAAGAGAATTACTCCCCAAGAGGATATCTTACACATTTATGGTTTTTATTTTCTACCACATTAGAGAAAAAATATGGGACATTATTTTGAAAAGAAATTATGAAAATTTTACTTTTTCCACTTGTTTTCCATTCATTTTTAGAACTTCTTATCCTACCTTTTTTTTTTTTTAATGTCTCAGTAGTCCACCAGTATGCACAGAAAAATATCACTGTTGAAAAAAATCAGTAATGTACAGGTAATTTAAGAATAAAAAAAAATAAAAAGAGGGACATGCCAGTTCCTCAGTAGCAACTTTGAACCTTGTTATAAAGTAATAGGAGGGAATCTGAGCAGGATTAATGGTGGTACTCAGCTCGGGGATGAGCGGTGTCATGTTTCACGGACTCTAGGCCATCTGCTCTGCCTGCCTACATTTTACTTCTGCAAAACTATAAACGCACCTCTACCTCAGGGACTATAGAAAGGCATTAGAATTCTTCTGCTTTTCATTATCACAAGATTCAGTAACTCATTTCATTGTCAAGATAATCCCCTTTTATTCTTTCTTTTGCGCTTGCGAGGTATGCCAAAATGACAAATAAAACCCCAGATGTTACAGACTCTATGAGGTCTCCACCTTTCCCTGAGTGTTGGGTTTAAGCTACTTGGGACACAGTGTCAAAAATGACAGGACTCTGATGCCCACACCCAATATTCATTATGGTTTGTTAGCGATTTGTATAGCTGTCCACAAGTCCAACTTCCACTTCAATTCTCAGTGGCTCCTTAACAGTTAAGTTTGTCCTCTGACTTTAACTGTCAAAGAATTCATTTCCTATTGTTCAGCCATTGGACAGAGATACTATTTCTTTCTAAAAGTAACAAAAGTCTTTGGGGTATTGTAAATGGCTTGTTATTGCAATATATTACTTTAGGTATTCATACCTAATTTAATGCTTTATTTTCCCTCAGGCTTCCTTGCGTTTCTGCAGCATCCAATGGCTATGACAACGCCTTAAGAGATTTTCCTCAGGAGATCCAGTTGACTCTGGAATGAAAAGCTGGAGCTCCACTTTGTATCAATTAAAGCCCAGTTTCACTTTTCAATACATGAAAAGGAGTGTTAGGTTCTTTATGTTTTATTGGTCCTGAATTCAGTGAACTTGAGAAGAGGCATTTGTATATGTGAAAAATAATGTGGTTATGCTTTCTTTCTTTTTACTTTTGTTTATACACAAAGGTAAGTACATCTGGATGACAGAGGCTGGGGTAGTGGAAGTTATTTAAACCACAGCTCTTTGACTAGGAGTTCAACTCTTTGCTTCCTGCATGGATGAAAAGTCCCCTAAGTCCCTATGGAAAGAGGATCTTTGCAACTTTCCCCCAATTCTGACTCAAATGCCAGCCAAGATGGCCTCACTTCGGCTCTTCCTCCCACCCTCTGTGCCACCTAATTTGTTCATATCCTATTTCCCTCCTCCATGTCTGTGTGGAGGATGCTACTATTCTAAGTGCCCCTGAGAAGAGCAAGGCAGCCCAAAGCACAGCTATCTCACAGCCTGAATTGTGTACCCTTATTTGCCAAAATCTAAGAAGTGCCGCCCTAACAGAGCCATAATTTACTCTGACAAGGGGAGCTAAAGTCTGCGGCTCACTCCTCACCCTGCCTGTGCAAAGTGCTACACTGCTGGTCTGGAATTTATAGCTACATACTTATGGTTTCTCCAAAATGACACACTTCAAACAGCAAAAAAAGACTGTGTGGGGTGGGGGGGGGGAGGAAGAGGGGTGCTTCTAAAAAAGAACATATTATAGAATGGGATGGATTTAGTAGACAGCAAAAGAAATATTATCTGCCTTAAAATGTTTCAGAAAATAAGATGCAATTTAAAAAAAAGATTAATTTTGTTATAGATAATACAATCATAGACATTTTTGCGATATTATACACAATCAGAAATTTTTGCAATATTATAGAGCAATTTAAAAAATACAAGCATTATGTCTACTACAATCAGAACTTTAGGGTCATTTTACCAAAGACATACAGGAGAATGTAAGTATTTTAGCAGAAAAATGAGTTAGGTTAATTGTAAGTCACTGTTAAACTAGCATCTGTAGAGTGGTATTAAAAAAAAAAAAAAAAAAAACCCAAAACCAAGTCCCTTGAAACACGGATAGTTTAGGGCCGCAGAACAGTACAGGAGGCTACGAAGGACTCGTGGATTTTTCTTTTATTAAGTGGAAAATATTTAACCATTTCATTTTGGTTCAAATGATGAAACCATTTCAGTGAATAATCTGTACATATTTTGTTGTAAAAACAAGTAAGTGACTATAAAAGGGTATCAGATTTAATGTATTGACAGTGTCTGGGAAGAAAATTAACTTCTCTCTCTCACTCTTCTATCATTCCCTTCCCCATGCACTTCCCATAAGCGCATGACGGTTTAGATGATAAAAAATATAATCATTAGGCAAACTCAAATATTTTTTGTACTTTCCAGAAGTGAGGAAACATGCCTACAACACATTCCCAATTGTGTTTCTCTAAATATTACTCAGAACATAAGATTCCTCTAGCATTACAAATCTATTTCAGATCCTAAATTAAAACTCATCTGGAAAGGACCGTTTTACCCTGTTTATATAACATTGTCACATAAAGAGTGTTAAAAAAAATATTTCACTAAAAATAGCTTGCGTAAGTTAGGGATTAGAGTAGTTTCTGCTGCTATAATTGTTCCTTTGTAGTTTTTTCCATGATGTTTTTGCACAGTGTTTTTGACTGTGTTTATTAAAGTCAGCACATCAAAAAGGATCAAAGAGAAAGTGAGTGAGAACCAAAGAAACCCCAAGTGTGTTGTCTCATTGGGGAGTTATGCAGATTCGCATAAACAAGTGCAAATTGTTGAGGTTTTAATGAAAATTTTCTGCAATTATTTTATCTTAAGTCATTCTATACAATAACATCTGTACAGCAGATGGCTATGCTGTACCAAGGCAATGCTCCTTTTTCTTTCTGTTTAATAGTACGTCTGAGATGACTACTTTTGTCACTGGGCTCAATTTGGTTCAGCAAATAATTTGAAAAGTGCAGCTGCTGCAGATGGTCACAACAGTTATATAAACTGTACAATCAAAGACGTAGTTAAGTATTTCTGCATTAGATTCAAACTATAAAAATCTTGACATTAACTCTGCTGTGCTCAGAGAAATAATATAAAAAATTTTGGTTGAATACATTATGATGTCACTTGAAAAATACACAAAGAAATATGATTACTGGTAGGAGAGTTATTTTTTCGTGAGGAGAATTTTTTTTTACAAATATCAAAAACGTGTCTTAAATATATATTTGCATACATTTCGACCAAGGTGCAAAGCATGATTTTTTAAGGTACTCAATTACACAATGAAATTGATGTTCAAGGTTTAAATTATATCTTACTTTAAAAAAAATTCTGCTTAGTTAAAAATCAATTTTTGAAAACTATGTAGTAATCTCTCAATTATAATTTCCTAGAAATCTGCCTACAGCAATAATTAGAATTTATAATCTTATTTCACTTAATTATAATTTGTTATTACCTTGCTGACTTCGTTATCTTTTAAACATTTGAGCATGTCATCGCTTTAAGCAGAAACGTAGAGAAAACAGATTTTGTGCTTGTTACATTCTCATAATAAAGTTGTTCCTATTAAATGGCTAACTTCAATTTGATTTGATTTCCTGATGTAAATAACTACTTCAGAACATTTGCTGAATGCTCCACATTAGAGCTGTATAAGGTAAGTCTTAGTCAGAGCTATAGTTTCTACTTCTGCATTTAACTAGGTAAAAGGAATAGGGGTACTGGTATAAGAGGGAAAAACAAGTTAAAAAAAAACAGAATGAGTCTACTACCTTGTAGTGCTCAGTGAGAGGATTTTAATTATATTTTAGATATTTACTCAAAATTGACACTATTAAAAGTGGATAAAATACGAATAGCAAATGAATAAAATAAGAAATGAGGATGAAAAAAGGAAAAGGAACTAGAATTAGGTACAGTACACATTCAATTCTTTCACTATGTTTGAGTCCTAACCCTTTCCCTCCTATGATTCAGGTACAACTGGAAAGGAGTGGGAATGGATCCAGGGTTGTCTGGGTTGCAATTTATTTGTGGATAAATCAGATATTGTAGACTCCAGTGTTTCATAGCCTTTCATGTCCGGGGGACCTTACATGTTTCATTTCTAACTTTAAGACTAAAAAATATACAGTGCTTTTAGCTGGCTTGGTCACAAATATTTCTGGTGAGAAAGAAAGAAATCATTTCTTTTTTTGCCTAAAATTCATACTTCTCAACTCCAAAATTCTTTATCTCTTCAACTACTCTGCCCAAACTGGCTATATGGAACTAAGTTACAGCTAGTCTCCAGCTGCCACTTAATTACTTTATAGAAAGCAACTAAGTTGCATATAGTTTCAGGATTTACTTTATCCCCCACCCCGCCACCCGCACTACGCATCTAGTCCCACTTCTTTACTGCAAATTCAAGTGGAAAAAAATGTTTCCCTCTTGCGACTTTTACTTTCAAAGTAAAATTTCTGGCATCCTGCCCTGAACGTTTACAGTAGTAGTTTCTGTGATTGAAAATGGTCATTTCCCACCTGTACCTTGTCTTTTCTCTTTCCCTCCTGCCCACCCTTTTTGATTCAGTCTGAAAAAGCACGTAACAAACTAGTCACGGTAAGAAAAGAGGAAAATGTAGATGTCACTGCCCATTAATTTCTCACCTCTCCAACCATCAAGGGGGTTCAGTTGGCCGGTCCACAGCTCCCTCTGCTCAGCTGGGCACAGAAGCACAGCCTTTCCTTGCCAGGTGTTGCTACCTGATAATCCTCAATGGCATTGTCTTTGCAAAGTTGAACCCTGGCTTCTATTACACTTTGTGTAACATTCATGCCACCAGAGCAATTTTTCTTTTTTAAATAAATTGTTACCAGTGACTTAATGGAGCACATTGGAATCACCTGCAGGGTTTGCTGGGACACAGATTTCTGGGCTCCATGCCCAGTTTCTGATTCAGTAGGTCAGGGGTACGGTCTGAGAACTTGCATTACTAACAAGTCCCCAGATGATGTGGATGCTGCTGGTCCTGAGATCACACTCTGAAAGCTATTAATGGTTCACAAAACCTGATACGTAGCCTGTTCTTCCACTACAGCTATTTTAGGTAAAAAGAAATTTAGAAATGAGCAGTTTTAAAGACATCTGTAGGAACACGCCTGAAGAAGTGGATTGGAACAGTTTAGTTCAGGGCTTAAATAATTTGTTATAAAATTTTCTGTAAAGTAAGGTCACAAACCAAAAATGTCTCCATCTCTAATAGTCCCAGAAACTTTTAACCTCTCCATGCATAGATCAACCTTCAGAATTATGCACTTTCAGATGTGAACAAGTCATACTGTCATCTCCCTCTCCCCTTTTCTGTCACTTACCAGGTACTTTTTGTGCTGCTTTGACGTTAAGGCTTCCGTTGAGTGTTGATAAAGATGCTAACAGGCATGGTTTATTTGGATGAGGGACAGTTTCCATGGAGACCACAATCTGAGTAGTATGAACAGAAATCTTCTGAAAGCAGGAAACAGTTCTCCACACATTTTCTTGAAATGGAATCTTTTGTGTTCCATCACCATGAACTTTCAGTTTAGACAACTTTCCACGGTAGCATGTGGAGGCTGGAAGCTCATCCTTACTCAGCGTGGTGTCTGACAGAGCTGAGGTCTCTTTGCTGTGTGCACTTTTTATCTTCTGTAAAAAATGGTTTACCTGGTCCACCTTGGTAAAACTCAGGTTTGCTTTCAAAGGTTTTGATATATCCAAGTTGATGTCTGCTATAGAATTGAAAAAGATAAGAAAATTACTGAAGCTCTCTTATTAACTATAAGCCTTTACTTCCCTGTTAAGCTCCTATTTAAGCTCCTCAACACCTGTACTGTGGACTCATTATGATGCCATTATAATTCTTCTACTCATCACCTAACTATTCTTCCCACTTTGTTGCTTAAAGGAACACTTTCCCGGGCTTACTTACATCCTACACTCCTGTCTCCATCCATGTGACTGTTCCCGACAGGGTGAAGGCCACGCATGGACATCTATCTGCCCTCTCCACTCTGAGGCAAAATTAAGCAGCCTTTCCAGTTTGTTACTGGCACTGACAATCTTTCTTTTGAGGTAAAAGTTCTTCCCTCAGCATTCGGCACAATGCTTGACACAAATACCGGTATTCATGAATATCTGTCCACGTGATTCACTGAAGTGGCCGCTCCACAACTTTGTTTGTTTCCTCTTTGTGACCTGCTAAAAACCAGAAGAGTGCCTACATCTTTCCCTACATTCTGCACGGATAGAATATCAATGATCCCATCCAACGTAAGATGGGTGAACTGAGATTTCTTAAAATCTACAGTTCATTTGCCATGTATCATATATCACATGGTGCCCTTATTTGCCACTCAGTCACCTGACTTTAAAACTAACTAGGTCCTATTAGTTCAGTTTTTGCCTTCTTACTTCTTTATTGTCAATAAGACATAAGACTATAAGCATCATGAAGGCAGAGCAAGTCATAAATTTTTATACCCAGTGCCTGGCACAGTGTCTCTCTCAAATGTACGTGTTCAATAAATGGTTGAGTTGAATTGAACCTATCAAGTGTTCTTTTCATTGGAGCCTGAGGATGTAATACAAGCCAACCACAGATGAAGCTAGAAATAGCAGTTATCAAGCAGATTAAGTTCATATTCTATCTCTGTCTTCATAAGGAGGACCCCTTCTCACCTTCCTCAGATATCAGCACCTTAAGGGTTCTTCCTGGGTACCCAGGCTCCCTCAGGGTACCATGCCTTTTGAGTGTGCCTTTCCTTGTGTTTCTTTAATCAGGCCTAGGAAAATGCTGAGAGTCCTGCTTCCAGTTAGCTGTCCACTGGAAAGGGTCAGACCCCTGAATCACCCTTCTGCAATACTAAAATGTTCCCTGCTGCCTACACTTTTTAAACAAGAAAGAAAAAAAACACCTCATTTAAGGGAATTAATTTTTTAACATCCTTACTGACATATTAACTCACACACCATATAATTTACCCATTTAAAATGTAACAATTCAATGGCATTATTTTTTGACTTGTAGAATTTGGGGTACTGAAAGGGGCTGGTGAGCAAAATATTTTAGGGAAATTGGATGATTCGAATGACTCATACATCAACCTGCTCTGCCTATAAATCCTATTCTGTGGGCTTCCAAATTTGGTGGCTTCACAGAAAATATCTGCTTTTGTCTGGATTCATAATGTGAGATTTAAATTAAGGGTCAGAAGTGCTCATTCTGTAGCCACAGAAACAATTTAGTGACCTACCCAGGAAGCTGCCCAAATAGCCACCTATACCAACTGCTGAGCCTAAGGGATCCGCTTCCCCTGCCTGTGGACCGGCAAAGCGTCCATGCAGTGGCGCGTATGAGTCGCTAACTACCATCTCACCGTTGATCCTCCCATCTCAGGTATCACGTCCCAGTGACACAGAAAAAAACTACACCTCTAGTTACTTGCCTAACTTGTTTTTGAGACTTAGTCTTTGAGTTACTTCCTCCAGGAAATCTTTCTTGACCCTTGTGGCTGAGTAAGGTACCTCTCATCCACTGCTTCCAGAGTATCTTATGTGTTGTGTCATCATCAGGTACCTATTTATATTATTTTATATAGTTACTGCTTAGGTATCTGTCCTGGTCCAGCTAACTGTGAGCTCCTGAACAGTCAGGACTGTCCTACGTCTTAACATTCAGAGTGTCGAAACTACTGTTTAGTCCAGAGTGAGTACTAAATGAATATTTAATGATGTAGTGAAGGCAAAAAATGAATGACTTTTTCCTTTCTACTGAACTCCCACAGGCTCATCAAATCAATTCATCCGGAACAATCCATCAACTCCTCTCAAACAAGCTATATTCCCAGCCTCAGTTACTGGCTCTATAATCTTCCATTTGGCTCATATTAAGAAAAAATCTGACTTTTGGACTCATTTCATTCTCTTTTTCCCTGGTCCAAATCTGCTCAATGATTAAGTTCTGTTAATTTCACTTCCAAAATATTGTTTGAATCCAATCTCCTTCTCTCCAGCATTCCAGCCACTCCCCATTTTTTCGTTCACGCCTTTGATATTCAACTATTATAAAGCCTCCTAAATGGCTTTTCTGTCTAGACCAATTCCTGTTAATCCAGTCTCTCCAGAGCAATTTCCAAATGATTTGTTTCAAATGTGATCCTGATTGGCACACTAGTACTTAAAACTCTTTAATGGCTCTTCTTTACCTATGGGATAAAAGACCAAGCTCCTCAGAATGGAAAAAAGAACTTGCATTTCTTTATAGCCATTGCCCACTACAGATTAAAGTTCCAGAAATATCAAAGAGTTTACAGAGCTCATTTCCTCCAACCCACGCTATGTCAGACCTTCAGGCCTTTGATCATGTTGCTCCTTAGTCTAATGTACCCTTTCCTTGCCTGACACCTAGTCTTCAGCATGCTGCTCAGCATTTGCTCCAAAAAGTTGATCCACAAAGCTGGATCTGCACAAGTAGTTTTCTGTGAGATATAATCCCAACTAAGAAGATCCTTGAGTGCATGTTTTTCATCTTTAACACTTAGCATTGGGCTTCAAACTCAGCATGAAGTACATGTTTGGTCACTTCACCTGGAGCACTACAGAACATTCTAATCTGGCTCTGTGGTAGGCAGAATTCTAAAGATGACCCCCTCTCCCTCAAGATTCATCTCCCCTGATTATTGAATCAAACACTAATCTAGGTAATGCTATGCTGTGAAGAGATTTTACAGTTGTGATAAAAATCCCAGATAAATTGAATTTATGACACAGAGATTATCTGGTGGGCCTGATCTATTAAATGAGCCCTTTAAAAAGTACATGAAGGAGGCAGAAGGGAAAGTCAGAGAGATGAGAAATGTGAGAAGGGCTCTATGGTATGTCATTGTTGCTTTGAGGATGGTGGCGGCCATTTGAGAAGGAATGGGTGCTCTAAAGCTGAGGGAAGGAAGCACTGGCCAACCACTAACAAGGAATTGGGGACTTCAGTCCTACAACCATAGGAAATGGATTATGCAAACAAATGGAATGAGTCTGGAAGTGGATTCTTTCCTAGAGCCTCTAGTTTAGAGCCCAGCCCAGCTGAATGACACCTTGATTTTGGCCTTGTGAGATTCTGAGCCAAGGATCCAGCTGAACCCACCTGGACTTCTGTAGGTCAGGATACTGACTTGCAGGATTGTGAGATAATAAATTTGTGTTCCTATAAGTCACTACATTTGTGGCGACTTGTTATACATCAAATTCCATATGCACATGTACCCACAGGATAGTTCTAGTTTCTAATATGATCATGAATGAAGTCTCAAGGCCTAGGAATGTTTGCCTCAGCTTCTTTTATCTTCTTCCTCCAAAGCAAAAATATCTAATATACCTTGCTCTTCTCTTTGTTAGCTGCCAATTTCTTCTCTTTAAAAATTATTTCAGAGTTCCAGGAAAAATGGAACCCTGTCTCTCCCACTTCATGCAGTTATAATATCTAGAGAGAATATAGCCATAAGACCTACACAGAGCAGCTATTTGAGGACTCTGAAAAGTAAGTGGTAACACACATAATTATATGTAAAATAGATAAACAACAAGGACCTACTGTATAGCACAGTGAACCTTATTCAATTTCTTCTAATGAGCTGTAACAGAAAAGAAACTGAAAAAATAAATATGTATGCATGTATATATATAACTCAATCACTCTGTTGTACTCCTGAAGCTAACATTGTAAACTGACTACAATTCAATAAAAAATAAGAATGAATGAATGAATGAATGAATGAATGAATAAATAAATACACACATACATACATACAATGAATATATGGGGAAAAAAAGTAAATGATAACAGATAGATTGGGGAAGATGACTAGATTCAAAACACCACCAAAATGTAGTGAGTTTCTCATTTTTCTTCCCGTACTCCCAGCCTGGACTAAAGGCAGCCCAAAACCTGGAGGTGGGCATCAGGAATGGACAGAGGGAGCAGCAGGAGAAACTCTCTATTTCTGGCGTCAGAAATGGTAAGGAAATTTCTAATGTTCACAGGGACTATGAAAATCCCTCATTTCCCCCTTATTTATCTTGTCCTGTAGGAAATAGGAGACAACACTCATAAATTCATTTCGTGAAATCAACATTACTGATAGCAAAGTCAGATAAAGATAGTAAAAGAAAATTATAGACCAATATCCCTTAAAACCAGAGACATAAAAATCTTAAAAAAAAAAAAAAGACAAATCAAGCAATGTATGAAAGTAATAATATACTACGACCAAGAGGGGTTTATTCTGGGACTACAAGGTTGGCTCAGTATTAGAAAATCAATCAAATAATAGTATTACCAGTTTACAAACAAACAAACAAACAAAAAAAACACCACCAACAAAAAAAGACATCATCATATCAATTGATGCAGAAAACGCTTTTGAAAAACTTGATAGCCATTTATGATAAGAATTCTTAGCAAACTGTCAATAGATGGGAGCTTTCTTAACCTGTTAAAATTCACAGGTGAAAAAACCTATAGTTAACATCATCCTTAATCATGAAGGATTGGATTGACTGAATGCTTTTTCCCTAAGATCAGAAACAAGATAAGGACATCCATTTTCACTACCCATACTCAACATAATACTAGAAATCCCAACCAGTGCAATATGGCAATAATAATAATAATAAAAAAAAAAGGCATGAAGATTGGAAAGGAAGAAATAAAATGATGGTCTGTTCACAGATGACAGGATTACCTATGTAGAAAACTCCAAGAAATCTACAGAAAAGCTCCTTGAATTAATAAATGAATTTGGCAAGATTTTAGAATACAAGACCACCACACAAAAATCAATTGAGTTTGTACAAACTAGCAACGTGCAGTTGGAATAAAAAACATTTAAACAGAAAATAACATTTATAATAGCACCAAATAAAATAAATACTTAGGTATAAATCTAGTAAGACTCATACAGAATCTGTATGTTGAAAACTACAAAATGCTAATGAAAAATCATTAAAGACCTAAGTAAATGGAGAGATATGCTGTACACATAACGTATTTATGGACTGAAAGGCTTAAAGTTATAAAGATGTTTTTTCCCAGTTGATCTACAGATTTCACATAATTCCAATCAAATTCCGTAAGTATTTACTGTAGATATAGAAAAGCTGATTCTAAAATTTATAGAGGAGCTATACAACAGAAACTGACATCTTGTAACTAACTATACTGCAAATAAAAAAATGTATACAGGAAAGCATAAGAAATAGAATAGTCAAACACTTTTGAAATAGAAGAATAACACTAGGTGACTTACACTACCTGATTTTAAGACTTAGTATGATGCTACTATGATCGAGACAATATAATCTCAGAGAAGTGATATACATGTATATCAAGCAGAACATAACAGAGAATCCAGAAATAAAGAGTCCAACCAAATACTGTGAATTTTCTTTTCAAGTGCAAAGATACTTCAATAAAGATTAGTTTATCAAAAAATGGTGCCAAAAAAAGAGAAAAGTGAACTTTTGAACTTAACTTTATACCTTATCCAAAATTAACTCAAAATGAATCACAAATCTAAATGTAAAATGTAAAATTATAAAACTTTTAAGATGAAAACATAGGAGACAATCTCTAAGTCCTGAAATTAGGCAGAGTTCTTATATACAGTACCAAAAAGAGCATGATTCTTTTTAAAAATTATAAACCGGACTTCATAACTAAAAACTTTCACTCTGTAAAAAGTAACATTAAGAGAATAAAAAGACAAGCTATGCACTGGGAGAAAATATTTGCAAATCACATATCTGACAAAAGACTTGCATCCATAATGTAAAAAAAAAAATTCCAAATTCAACAATTAGAAACAAACAGGTTAATTTTAAAATAGGCAAAAGATTTGGATAGAAACTTCACCAAAAAGCATATATATAAGTAGCAGATAAACACATATAAAAACATAAGACATCATTAGTCAACAGAAAAGTACAAAAAAATGACAATGACACATCTATTAGAATGGCTAAAATAAAACATACTGACAATACGAAGTGCTGGGGAGGATACAGAACTAGTGTGATTCTCATACATCACTGGTGGAAATGTCAAATGATACAGGCAACCTGGAAACATTTTAGTAGTTTCTTGTTACTTAACATGACCCACCAATTTCATACCTAGGTATTTATTATAGAGGAATGAAACTAATGTTCACACACAACCTATACATGAATGTTTAAAGTAGCTCTATTCATAATAACCAAAACTGGAAACAACTTAGATGTCCTTCAATAGATGAAGTCTTAAACTGTGGTATATCTACATGATGGAATACTACTCAGCAATAAAAAGGAATGTGCTACTGATACACGTGACAACTTGACCAAATCTCAAAGGCAGTACAATCTCAAAGGCAGTAGATGAGTGAAAGAAGCCAGTCTGAAAAGGTTACATGCTGTGTGATTACATTTGTATAACATCCTCAGAAAGTCAAAAGAAAAAAAAACAAACCTTAAAGTGATGGAGAGCAGTAGTTATCAGAGATTAGGGTTTATTGGTGGGTGTGATTACAAAGGAATACCATGAGAGTTTTTTAACATGGTAGAACTGTTCTGTATCTTGACTATGGCCATGGTTACACAATTCTATACTTGTATCAAAAGTCATAGAATTGTATACCAAAGAAGGACAATTTTACTACATATTAACTTAAAAAATAAAAAAGAAACACAAGTTATTCCAATGACTTTGTCCTATGCATGATAGGAAAGTATTTTCCACTCCATTTATTTTTTACCCACACGTGTGCTTCTCAAAAGGCCAAAGGGCTTCAATGTGTCCCTATGTGTAGGGAAGCCCACTTTATGCCTGAGTGTTAACCAACGCTACTGGGTCAGTTTTTGAGGTTTACTTTCCATTCTCTGTAGCCCCTCCAACAAGGTAGTAGAACATCTGTGCTAATGGTGAGATCAGGGTGGCCTTTCTGTAGAAGGTGAAAAAGGGGGACTGCTACTCCTAAGTGTTAGGGAAGCCACAGGACAATTCCTGATCTTACTAACACCAAATGTTGTGGCACATGAAAATTAGAGGCTTTAACTTAACAGCTGGACTAGAGTCAGTTAAGCCAGTAAAACTCAAAAGCATAGGTCAGTTTGGTGCCACCCAAAGCAGTTGAGTTACAAGAGAGAAATATCTGTTCATATGACTTGGCTCGTATTACAAAAGAAATTTTTTAAAACGGTCCCTTTTTTTATCAGTAGGAGTCAAATGCTGATAAATTCAGGAAAAGAAATGTGTATTAAAAAAATCTAAACATATTGGTGAAGTTCAACCATGAATCTAATTGAGTTACATTATTGACCTTATTCTACCAAATACAAATTCTTTGAGTAGTATAAAATCAGAAAGACCCATTTCTCAAAGCAATGTCAAGGTCAGCCCATGACATGTATTTGGTATAAGTCTGGTAGCTCAAAATGGAGATGGCAAACACATAATTAATTACAGTTGCCTCTCTTGTTCTATCTTTAAGTCATGAATCTCTACTAGGTTACAAGTTTATATATAACAATTCACCAAGACTCAACAAATTTTAGCAATAAGAAAGTCTGAAGCAATTTATCTTGGTCCTCCCTCTCTCATGTATCTCATATAGTTTGTCCCCAAAGTATCAGTGTGATTTTAAACTTAAATAACTTCAGAAGAATAAATGCTACAGAATTATTTAAAAAATCATTTTAAAGCTTAATTACTTAAATTCCTTTGGCTGCATGAATTTGAAATGTGAATTTTTAATGTTAACTTTTTATGATCTGGTTTCTGGATGGCTTTCTTTGGCCAGTGGATTGCTAAAGGAAGGCTTCTTGTTTGGACACTTTGGCCACTTGATTTATCTTTCCTATGAGGTCAGGTCAAAATTGTTATGTATGCATCAAAACTTCATTTTTTGAGTGATCTTAAACCTAGGAGTACAAATTCAATCTCTCAGTCACTGAATACCAGCTGATGAAAGTTTTTAGTTTTAGTTCAAAAATCTAGAAGAGCTAGATACATAGTACATGATAGATGTTAACTTTTTATTAAAAACAAGTTGATATTTAAAACATCTAAATAATTTACCTTTCAGATGTTTTTTAATTGTTTGTTCGCACACAGTGCAATCTCTGTGCATGGTGCCCTCCACTAGGTCACAGAGTTCCTCTCCCCCACCCCCCATAGCTAGAATGCTGAGCCACATTCCTTGCAAAACACAGTCTGTCCTATGTATAAACAGAGGGCTTGGAGCAGTCCCATTTGGGTGAGCTGGACAGTACTCTAGGCCAAGAGCCCAAAAAGCAGAGTGGAAATGAGGCCATACTGTAATATTACGTATTCCTTTCAAAGCAGCAGGTCCATCAAGAGACACACAGCAAACACCAGAATGAGGAGAACCACAAATGCAACAGCACCCTTTCCTGCTGGATAAAGTCCATCAACATGTGTGAATCCTCCAACTAAAATCATGAAGCCATCGTCACATCTGGTAATTCAATAAATTTGTATTGTTACTTTTGCTACCTAGTGTCTCTAGACTACTACGTCCTTGAACTAGATAGGCACTTTTTTTAGGTAGAAAATTAGTGCCTTTATTACAAATATTTTCAGCTTCATAATGATAGGACGATTACTTTTACAAATGGGAAAAGTTATACAACATAAAAGTTTGGCATTTCTTAAACATAAAACATAAAAATTGGGCAACATGTTTTCTAGTCTTCTTTTATACTTTTAAAAAATTGATGAAAAACATCTAACTTCATTATTAAGATGAAAACATTAAAGAAATGGACTACAAAAAGTTTTATTCAACAGAAACACAGTGGGAGCTATATAGAATAATATTTTAAAAGACATGGAAATGTAACTGGATAAAGAACCAGGCATAGATTGATAATGTGGATTTTACTCCAATTATTATCATATTCTTGTTTAAAGGGTTTAAATTTTTTCATAATTCTCATTGAACTTTAATAAGTGGACTATTTTCAAAGTTTAGATTTTAAGACTATGTAGTAATAGAGAATCTCTCAGCTGAGTCATCTATTTCTCTGCCAACTCTTAATTTCTCGCCATTCCCAGAACACATTCTGTATCTTTAAGTTACCAAGTAAATCCATGCCTGTCAATTATTAGATTCTAATTACCCTTCAAAACTTTCTGAACAGCTACCAGGAAACAGAATGATGGAATGATTATTGAGTTAAAAGGAGATTAGACAAATACAAATAAATTATACTTATTTTATGTTCCCATCACCCTAGGAGATGACTTAATAGTGAAAGGAAAAGAATCATATTGTAATAATGAAATCAGAGAGGGAATTCAAGCCCCAGAGGTGATTCCTCTAAGTTATGTTAATGCACACCTTGTGGGGGACCAAACACCAACTGGAAAAGTTTCCTGAAAACTGTTCCAGATATTTTCTCATTTAAAATGTTCCAACTTTACTTGACCCATTAGTCATCATATTACTTACATTTATGATGTATTTTGAAATCTATTACCAAAAACCCAATGGATTCAATATGGCTTGTTATACCCAAATCATAACATTTATGAAAGAAAACTTCTTTGTTAAGTGTTTCTTCCTTTGGAATTTTATTTGTAAAAGACAATTTTTTAAAGACAAGCAGGATTTACTAGGAAAATAGTCAGTGGCTATGAACAGACACATGAACGATGGTGTTTTCCCCCCAACCTTAGAGGGGAAAATGCAAAAAAAAAAAAAAAAAAAAAAAGAAAAAAGAAAAAAGAACACATTTTTAATCAAATTTGACTCTATGCATTATAGTAACTCTAATAAAATATGTATTTTTTATTATTAGGTCATAGTATGGTTTTTTTCCTCTTATTCAGCATTTCAAATTCAGACTTTGGTTACACTGTCCAAGTAAAGGTATTCATGATGATAATGGGCAGTGGAAACTGAGTATTCACAGGTGTGAGAGCTAGAAAATTTGAAAAGCTGCCCATGACAGTGAGATCTACAGGTTTTCACTGAAGTGTAAAGACCTCAGCGGTGGCAGACGCTAGCGTGTCAATTAACAACAGTATACCAAATGGAACTGGGTGCAAGCTGTCCCATGAGTTGTTGGGGAGGCTCAGAGACATGGACTGACACATGTCCTTGACTGGTCAGTCAGCAGCTACTTACAGTGGTGCTTCTCACTGGGATTTGGGCATCATCATTAGTAGCATAATTACTCATGCACATATTCTTTTGATCAACCACTGACTTTTTTGGACGACACTGTCCCACTCCCCAAAAATCACAACATAAAAGTTCTGATTATAGGATAATTGTATTGGCTTTCTAAAATAAATGTACTGAACTTAAATAAACTCATCTAAATGAGCCTCTCTCCCTCTAAGTAGTTATCATAGAAGGCTAAGTATATTCCATTGCTCTAATAATTGTGGCAGCTTTTCTGGCGCCCATTTCTTTTTTCTTATTTCTCTATTCTCAATGATGGCATATACTTATCCGTGGAGACAGCAGATCTGATTTTTGCAACAGTGAAGTGTTTTGAGATAAGGGAGCAAGGATTCCAGATTGAAGGAAAATTAAAAACACAGAGAAGTCAATTTACAGAGGCTCCCACTGCCAATGATGAGACAATTTGAGCATTAAAAATAATGAATTCAGAATAACAGCAAACAACAACTAATTAGCCACCACTGGAATATCTAGAAAACTAACTCATTTCCACCCCCATCCCCAGTTTTATTGAGGCATGATTGGTAAGTAAAATTGTAAGATATTTAAAGTGTACACTGTGATGATTTGATACACATGTACATTGTGAAAAAATTCCTATCTAAAAAACCAACTTATTTTTTTCCCCAATGGGTAAATAAAGGGAAAGAATTAAGCATTTATCCTACCTTTCTTAGGTGAACAATACTACTGAGTAACCAAATAGTAGATAAGGAAATGTTTCTCTTTACAGAAATATTCCAGCTAATATGAATATTTAAAATGCTAGAATTAAAAAGGAATGCCAGAATTAAAATATTACTGTCTGCAACCTCCAATGAATTTAGGCACTAAGCATCACTGGTTGTTAACATCACAAAAAGAGACCTTCAGACATTATGTGCTTCATGGAACAATATAAAACCTTTTACAAAACAGTCATGCTAAAAGTGAATAAATAAATAAAATAAACAAACCTGAATCAGATTAAGCCAACTACCAGTTTATATGTAGGAAATATAAAGGACAGGGGTAGACAAAGCCCCAACTGTGGTAAGTGCTACAGGACAAAAGATCTGGTTTCTTTAATATACAAATTGCAAGAGATGAAAAAAGAGAGAGGAAAACCTACCAATTAAAAGAAATTTGAAAGACAAACCAATAACGACGTGTAGACCTTATCTGGCTTCTGATTCAAAAACAAAGAAACAAAAAACAAAGAGGCACACAAACACCCACACACATTATGATATTTATGAAATAACTGGAAATCTGAACACTGAAAGGGTACTTGATATTAATGAAGAATTATTCTCTTTAGGTTTGATAATAGTATAGCAGTCCTGTTTTCAAAAGTTCTTATCTTTTAGAGATTCATATTGAAATATTCCAGATGATATACTATGATGCATGGGATTTGCTTCAAATACAGAAGATGAGGAAATGCCCAGGGTTATATATGAAACAATGTATTGGCCATAAGTTGACAATTGCTTATGCAGGAAGTTCTATATACTACTCGGTCTACTTCTGTATATGTTTAAAATCTTCCATAATAAAAAGTTTTAAAAAGGCATAGAGATGATAGTGAATTTGGTACATGAAAAAGTCGTACTAGAATATGATTTCAAACCATTTGCCTCCCAACTATCAAATTTCTCTCTTTTCTCTTCAACTTCAATAGGTGACTTTGCTTCTAGCTTCAAGGAAAAAGTTAAAGGCATTAAATTTTCCTCGATTTCTTGTTACCAAGTTGAAAACCTACCTGCATATGCCATTTCCTTTCCTTCCTTAGTTTGTTAGGTAACACCAGTTCTGTCACATGTGCGGTGGATTCTTCTCTGTCCCGCTTTCTAAGGAACCTGCCTTTATCTTTTCTTTTTAGTTTATCCAGTTCTTCTCTCAACTGGATTCCTGTTGCTGATATTTAAATACGAGAAAATTCATGTCTCTTTCAACATAAAAATAAACCCCAAACTTCTGATCTAAAGTGCTCCTTCATTTATAATAGCTATAAATAGAGTATAATGTTTAAAAATTGTGAATTACCTGCATCTTACATAATATTGTACATCAACTATACTTTAATTAAAAAAGTGGAAAAGTAAAAAACAAAATGTTCCTTAATATACTATCCTCATTATTCTTCTTCACAGCCTAACTTCTTGTAAGCATTATATCCTGCTTCCATTTCTTTTTCTCCTGCTTACTCCTCAATGCATCCCAGACTAGTGTCCATCCAGGTTAAACCAATGCGGAGGAAGTACTTGTAGTCACAATGTCTATAAATCCACTAGATATTTTTGTTTTCTTGTCTTTCTCTATCTCAAATGACTACTTGACATTATTACTTCTACACTTTTTCCCTGGCTTTTTTGACTTACACCCAAATTTCCTCTTCTCCCTCAGTTTCCTCTCAAGGGTCCCCCATTTCCTCTTGGACAAGAAATACTGATTAAACTTCTTCAGAAATGAAGTCTTAGGCTCTTTTCTCCACTTCCTCCCTGAGTAACCTCATCCGTGCCTGTGGCTTGAAGTAGCATCTACATCCCAAAGCTCCAAAACACCCAGTCCTTTATCACTAGTCTTAGTCTTTGTTGTAAGCTCCAGATATGTACGTACAATTGCCACAAACTCAACATATTCAGGATAAAATTCATGATCTCTCCCTACACATACAAACAAAATATGACTCTTTTCAAGTATTGTCTGTCTCACTAATCAGGATTACCACCTGTCTTAGCCAGCTTAGGCTGCCATAACAAAATACCATATGCTGGGTCACTTAAGTAACAGAAAGTTATTTTCTCAGATTTCTAGAGCTGGAATTCTGAGATCAAGGTGCTAGCATGGCTGGTTTCTGGGGAAGGCTCTCTTACTGGCTTGCATGGCTGTCTTCTCACTGTGTCCTCACATGGCAGAGAGCGAGTGAGGAGACAGAGACAGAGACAGAGAGACAGCAAGAGAGAGAGACACAAGACAGAGAGAGCCAGCAAGATCTCTGGTGCACTAATCCCACCATGAGGGCCTGACCTCCAGGACCTTATCTAAACCTAATTATCTCCCAAAGGCCTTATATCCAAAAACTATCACAGTGGGGATTCGGGCTTCAACACATTAATTTGGTGGGGATACAACTCAGTCCACACCACAACCATCCATCCACTTAAGACCACTTAGAAACCCGTAAGTCATGCTGAAATCTCTCTTACCCTCTATCCTCTCTACTCCACTACTGCAGTCTGTGCACTTTGCCTCCCCAGTATCTACCAACTCTTTCACTTTTCTCCATTTCTAGCACCATTCCCTGATCCAAATTACCATGACCCCTCACCAGTACTACTGTAATAGTCTCCTAATTGGTTGCTTGCCTCTACTCTAGCCCCTCTCACCTACTCTTCATCCTGCAACTGGAATCATCTTTTCAAAATGCAAATATAATCATATCAATACACACACATACCTCCTTCCTCCTCAATAACATACATGCCCCACTTAAGAGTTCTTCAGTGGTTCCCCAGTGCTTTTAAGATAAAAATCCAAAATCCTTTATTACAGCCAGCAAGGCCTGGCCTCTGCCTCTCTCTACAGCCTCTCCTCCTACCACTGTTCCCTCGCTCTGCCCTGGTTTCATTTCCTTCAGGGTGCCACGATCCACTTCCCCACAAAGTCTTTTGCACACATTCTTTCAGAAAGCCACCCTCCCCTCCATGTCTTTGGTTAACTTCTTTTCATTCAAGTATATGAACTTGGCTGAGAGAAGCTTCCCTAAATCTCCACTCTTGGGGGCTGAGGAGGGTTATGACTTGATCAACAGAAGGAGGTGGGTGGTCAATATTCTTATGAGTTTGGCAGAGAAGGTTAATCTACCAAAAGCAAAGGTACAAGATTATTGAATAAAAGGAGAATCTGAAGTGAGGGCTGCCAGCAAACAGACTGAAGAAGTACCGAGGGCACACACCAGGAAGGTAGCAGGCATAATGGAGGACCATTTCAAAGGAAAACTAAAAGGACTTGAATAAAAAGAAGGATGAATCAAAGGTGACAGTAAAACTAAGAGAAGACATGAGTAGCAGAATGTTGCTATCACCAGTGCATGCGAAGAAATTTAAAGACTATACTAAGAGAAGGAGTGCATATGAAGAGGGGAGAAAATTGGTTTGATTTAATGTGAACATAGTGAATTTTAAATAACTAAACACATCTAATAGGCAGATGGAGAAACCATAAGTTATTAGAGATAGATAATAAAACTAGAACTAAGCATTTGGAAGTTAGCATAAAAGAGGTAGCTGAGGTTACTGTCTGTACTAAGAACAGAGGGCTCAAGACAAAATTCAGCATCCATTCATGATAAAAACTCTCATCAAGGTAAGTACAGAGGGAACATACCTGAACAAAATAAATGCCATTTATGACAAACCCACAGCCAACATACTACTAAATGGTGAAAAGATAAAAGCCTTCCTGCTAAAATCAGGGAAAGACAAAGATGCCCCTCTCACCGCTTCTATTTAACGCAGTACTGGAAGTCCTAGCCACAGCAGTAAGAAAACAACAGCAACAAAAGGGCATCCAAATTGAAAGGGAAGAGGTAAAACTGTCACTATTTGCAGATGACATGATACTCTATACAGAGAACCCTAAAGTCTCCATCCTCAAACTATTAGAGTTAATAAATGAATTCAGCAAGGTTACAGGATACAAGATTAATCTAGAAATCTGTTTCATTCTATACACTAGTAATGAAATGTCAGAAAGAGAAAGTAAACCCCCCCAAAAACCCCCCAAAAACCCTGTTTAAAACCTGCATTAAAAAGAAAAGAAAAGAAAAGAAAAAATCCTAAGAATAAACTTAACCAAGGAGGTGAAAGACCTACACGATGAAAACTATAAAACACTGATGAGGGAAACTGAAGATGATTCAAAGAAATGAAAAGATGTCCTGTGCTCTTGGATTGGAAGAATTAATACTGTTTGCCAAACTACCTAAAGTAATCTACAGATGTAATGCAATCCGTATAAAATATCCATGATATTTTTCATAGAACTCGAATAAGTAACTCTAAATTATATGAAACCACAGAATACCAAGAATTGCCAAAACAATCCTGAGAAAAAAGAACAGAGCTGGAGGTATAACCCTTCCAGACTTCAGACTATACTACAAAGTTACAGTCATCAAAACAGCATGTTCCTGGTATAAAAGTAGACACATAGATCAATGGAATGGAATAGAGAGCCTATAAATAAATCCACACATCCACCGTCAATTAATCTATGACAAAGGAGGCAAGAATATACCTTGGGGAAAAGACAATCTCTTCAACAAGTGGTACTGGGAAAGCTGGACAGCTACACATAAAACAAGGAAATTAGAACATTCTCTCACATCATATACAAAAATAAATTAAAAATAGTTTAAAGACCCAAATATAAGATGTGGCACAAGAAAAGCCCTAAGAGAGAACATAGGTGAAATATTTTCTGATATAAATTGTAATAATACTTTCTTAGATCAGTGCCCCAAAGCAAAAGAAATAAAAGCCAAAATAAACAAATGGGCTTTAATCAAACTTAAAAGCTTTTTCGCAGCAAAGGAACCATCAATAAAACGAAAAGACAAACTACAGAATGGAAGAAAGCATCTGTAAACAATGCAACTGACAAGGGGTTAAGATCTAAAATAAATAAACAGCTCATACAACTCAATATCAAGACAACAATCCAATCCAAAAATGGACAGAAGACCTGAAAAGACATTCTTTCCAAAGAAGACATACAGATGGCTAGCAGGCACATGAAAAGACGCTCTGCATCATAATTATTAGAGAAATGCAAACAAAACCAAAATGAAGTATCACCTCATACTGGTCAGAAGGGCTATCATCAAAACGTTCATATATAATAAGTACTGAGAGGATGTGGAGAAAAGGGACACTTGTACACTGTTGATGGGAATATAAATTCATGCAGCCGCTATGGAAAACAGTATGAAGGTTTCTCAGAAAACTAAAAATAGAACTACCATATAATCCAGAAATTCTCCTCCTGGGCATATATCCAGGAAAAATAAAAACTCTAATTTGAAAATATACTTGCACCCCAATGTTCATACTAGCATTGTTTACAATAGCCAAGAGATGTAAGCAACCCAAGTGCCGACTGATAGATGACTGGCTTAGGAAGATGTGAGAAAATACATACATACATACATACATACATACATACATACATATATATATATATACACACATACACACACACACACACACACACACACACACTGGAATATTAACCATAAAAAGAATGAAATATTTCCATTTGGAGAAACATGGATGGATCTAGAGAATATTATGTTTAGTGAAATAAGTCAGACAAAGACAAATACTGCATGATATCACTTATATGTGGAATCTAAAAAATTATACAAATGAATGTATATACAAAACAGAAACAGATTCACAGACATAGAAAACAAACATGGTTATCAAAGGGGAGGGAGAGGGGGAGGAACAAATTAGGAATATGGGAATAATAAACTACTCTATATAAAATAGATAAGCAACAAGGATTTACTGTATAGCACAGGGAATTACACCCAATATCTTGTAATAACCTATAATGGAATATAATCTGCAAAAAAAACCCGAATCACTATGCTGTACACCTGAAACTAACACAATATTGTAAATCAACTCTACTTCAATACAAAAAATTAAAAAATAAAATAAAGTTCTCGGTCTATTCTCCCTTTGACACTCTGACATCAAATTTACTGCTTCATTTTGATAAATCATGGGGAAAATAAACTACAATAATGCAATGCTGACACTGCAAATTGGAACCTATAAAACTCAGGAAATGCAAAAGTCAATGGTCTAACATTTTTATTAACTAGTTTACATTTCTTAAATGTAGAAGATAGCCTGCTTGCATGGCTGTAAAACTGAATTAAGACAGAGATAGGACTCCAGTGATTAGGGTATGGGTCTTGGCCCTATTTCTGGAAAGAGAAAAGAGGCAAAGGGTTAACTATCAGGGTTATACTAAGAGAAATAAATTAATTAAAATGAGCTTTTTAAGGTGCTTCTGTTCACTTTGAATTTTCTTGCATTTAAAAATCATATTTCTTAATCTTCATTTTCTGCTCCAGAAAAATGTCAGGAGGCTTTTTGCATCATCTTTTTCAGGTATCCTAATTCCCCCGAATCAGTTGCCTTTGACATATGTCTAAATTAACCCTCAGTGAGTAATGAACTCTGTAATAACAGAACACAAAAGCAGATTTCACCAACAAAAGTAAAAACACTTAAAAAATACAGTGTTGGGGAAAACAACTTAATTTTTGAATGGTGCATTTCTGTATCTGAGATGTTTTTACAGTAAATACATTATTTAAGTACATATTTTCATTCAAATCCAAGAAGCTTGTGGAAATGGGATATTTTAGGATGTTTAGGAATTTTTAACAGTAAAAATTAAAATTATTGCAGCCTATAAAACAGTAAGTTAACCTATAAAGTATGTGAAGAAAACAGTATTCAAAGTAGGATTACAACCAATTAAAAGTCAAATAAAAATTTAAGATAAAACTTAAACAAAACCAATCCAAAGCTAGAACGAAATCAGAAAACCTGAAAACAATACAGGTAAATTAATGAACAGGTTAGGTTAAACAAGAGACTAGATAAATGATTTTATTAAGAGAAAAAATATCAGTGGCTACGTGTTTCAACTAGAGACACCAGGTAGACCAAGATAAAAGAAATGTGAAACTGCAGTTATAACTTCATGTTTGATATAACCATGTTGCTTAAATTTATATGAAGACTGTGGCATGCTAATTAATCTATAATAAAACTTAAATGATGTGGAGATGTCCTCTCAATTTGGCGTATTTTCCTTTGTCATTTAAATGTCTATTTCATGGCTACAGTGACAGCGTTCAAAAGTATGTCTGCAAAGGAACAAGTTAAAAAAGTACCAGGGAGCTCAAATGTTTTTGTAAATGACCCTGAGTTAATTAGAAAAATCTGCACCCTTCCCCGTTCTTCTTCTCACGTGTCAGCTCTCATTAAATGAAAAAAAAATTTCATTTCAAAGTTAAGAAATCCTATGGTTAACAAAACTTTTAAACTGGGATCAGGTGGGCCCATTCCTACGTTTCTGGATGATGTCATACTAAGCAGTTCACGGCTGAATTTGAATTTGCGAGAAGTATGAAAGATTTTTCAATATAAGAAGAATCGGCTCTAATGCTAATTTCTTCTCTACAGGCTAACTGTGCTGGGAACAGGTGGCCCTGCTTTCAATTACGGAGGGCTAGCATGCCAGTGTGAGGCCTGGATTAGTTCACCTTCTCACGGGGAATTTTCCTCGGTTGGGAATGGATTTATTATGGCTTCACACATGGAATAGAGCTCATGTCAGCTGAGGGCAGTGACACATCATATGATTCAAATTAACCTGCTGTGGACTGTTCCGCGGGGCTTAGATTGTGTATTAAAATGACGACATTTTAAAAACAGCTTGAAAGAAACCAGGATTGCTGAACTGCAGTGGTTCCAATTTGTTCCAACTAATCTATCACCTGCTGGAGATATTATTCTAGTAGGTTTCTGGTAGCTGCTGTTTTCCAGGTTTCTCCAAGCCACTGACCTTGCTAATGGGTACAATTGTTGCCTCTGAAGGAAGGAGGTGGGGTTGAGAGAGCTTTGAAGGGGTTTTTGATGTAGAAGTTAAGGACCTATCATTTGCTCTAAGGTATTATTAAGTGCACAGAGGAAATAAAGGGATACTCAAGAACACTGAGTCATTTTTCCAAAAACAAATGCTACAGAGCAGCACTTGCATCACCTTGTTTAGATAAAATAATCCCTGAAAAAAAATCTGAAAGGCTTAATTTAAAAGCTGTTAAGTTTGCATCTTTATAAAGAAAACTTAACATTAGGTAGTTATAATCAGTATTTCCTTTGCTATTCAGGGTTGTAACTTTTATTGCTACTGCAACCTTAATTCAAGAGCAAGAAAATAATAAATGAAAACCTACTATTTTTTTTTTAGAAATGTAATAAACATTCTTTGGGAATGATACTTAAATAAGATGTGCATAATAGATTAAAATAATGGTAGCAAAAGATTCTTAATGACGATACTGCACAAAACTGAGCATTATATGCAATACTAAAAAAAATGCCTTTTTATTTTTCAAGGGGAGAGAAGAGTATTGGGGAATATTATATAAAGCTAAAGTTTTTTCCCCGAGGCTCAGCATAAATAATATTGCTCTTAATAGACTATTATCTAAAATCTGGAAAAACATAATTTTCTTGAGTTGCCAAAAATCTATTAACTAATACATTCCTATAACAAGAAATGCTTCAATATGTCCTGTTATTCCAGCTGGTCTCTAAGTTAATATAGGGTGGCTGGGTAGTGAGAGAATATAATTATTTATGTAATAACATCTACTTATATACTTTATATGACAAATTGCTTATAGTAAGGAAATTTCTGTCTATGATAGTAAATTCTGGAGTTCAGAGCTGTTAGGTTAATGTTCTAGTGAAATCCCACAAAGCTGATATATCATTCAAACTAATCTTCCATCAAATAATTTACTAAAGAAAAGTACTCTTGGTGAAAATGTTTTAGATTTTGAAGAACTTAAACCATTTATTGGACATTGTATTTGATTTTTCATAATAAAAGCACCATTTAAAAAACCACTCAACGTTCTTTGTATCATCCCCCTCTCCTGTGCCCCAAAATATCTGCAGTTTGAACCTCAGTAGCTGTTCCTGATGGTATTAAGAAAATCATATATATATATACAGACACACACACAAATTGTATATATCTTATTACTATACGAGTTATTTAAAATCTTGTTATAAAAAGTGTAGTCCCCAGACCAATAGGATCCACTTCACCTGGGAGCTTGTTAGAAATGCAGAATTTCATCTCTATTAAATCACATTTGCATTTTAACCAGTTCCCCGAGATGTTCAAATATGCATTCAACTGATATAATGGAAAAGAATCTAAAAATGTATTATGTATGTATAACTGAATCACTTTGCTGTATACCTGAAACTAACATTGTAAATCTACTATACTTCAATACAAATTTTAAAAAAATGTACACTTAAGTTTGAGAAGTGCTGCTATAAAATAAATGTCAATTCATTTACTTAAAAGTTTGAATCTCCAGATAGATTATCATTATTATTGAATGTGCATAAAATTAGAAATAGCATATGTATAGTTTCCAATTTTAAAAAGTATAAGAAACACAAAAGTACAACTATTGTAAAAATCACACTTCTACTACCCCGGCACATTAAATGACAGAATTATAAACATAAAATTTTTCATTTGTTCATTGATATTTCTCTTAAAATTCAATTTTTTGGTTGCCAGGCACACAATTTACCACTGACTTGCGGATCCCATCCATTTTATAAACAAATCAATCAAATGTAAGCTAGAAAACTTCCTAGCCAAAATGGTGAAAGACTGTGCCTCAAAACAAAGAAATCTAAAACTAAAAGAGAAAAATAAGAAGTAAATACAAGTTTCCCTGTCACTTCATGAACCAGCCTCATGTTCTAATCCTATTCATTCATTGTAGCATGTTCAGTCTTTTGTCTTGCAACTGATGTAGTAAGAAAACACTGAATCATACTTTAAATAGCAGATTTTTTTTCCTTACTGGTGTATAAAATGTTTTTTCCTACAATTGATGGTGGCTTAAATTCAATAAAATTCAGTACTTCACATTCACTAACCAAGTACAAGGACTCACACTCCTCTCAGTCCATCCAACTCACTCTGAAGGATTCTTCTAACTTTCATGACTCAACCTTTATCATCAGCTTCTCGCTTTCCCCTGAGTTTTTAAAACCATGTCTAGATACCTATAGAGGTTAGAAATAGTTCTTCATACTTCTACACCTTTTAAACCCCAGCACTGGAGAAACATGCTTAAGAAGAACTGGGCTCCAATGAAACGGTCAATTGAGGTGGTTTCAGGCTCTTTTTACTCCAGACAAGGTGATGGGCCACCTTCTCTAACTGTCGTCATGGGTCATCAGTGCATTGGCATGTCATGGCATACAAACTGAATCAGGTTCACAGAGGGATATGTTTGAATCATCAAAATTCATGCCTTGCAGAGTATTGCTAGAGAGCTTAAGGCAGTGTGATACTGTTGTTTTAAATCTGTAATGAAGAAACTAGCATTGTTTTGGTGACTAACATGCTCTGCAGCACTGTAAGTGTAAGCTAACAAAAGGGAAACTGAAATGTAGTAATTTCTGTTAAATAAATAGTTAAGATCTCACTGAGGTGAGGAAAGAGTAATAAAGAAAAGAGAAGAAGGAACGTGAGGTGAAGGAAGAAGAAACAGAGCAGGAAAAATAGAAAAGGAGTACGAGGAGACTATGGAGAAGAAAGAAAAAATCTTTAGTTATGCCGCAATTAGTGTAGTACAAAAGTGACCTAGGCCTCTGAGTCATAAAGACCTGAGTTTGAAATGTTCCTCTGCTACTATGACCTTGGGCAATTTCCTTCATTTTTCTAAGCCTTAGCTTCCTTATTATAAAATAGGGATAATTACAGTGCCTGCTCCCTGGGTCTATATGAGTATGTAAAGCACTTAGTACCTGGGACATAAAAAGCACTCAATAGCTTTGATATCTGTATCTATCTATTTAAAATTGAGTGTTAATATGCCTCAAGCACTTTGCTAAGCATTTGAAATAAGCGTTATCTATCTATCTATTGAAACTATCTGTGCATACTATCTTGTGTATGTATGTCACATAGCCTATCCATTCATCCATCCATCTACCTATTGACCCACCCATGTACCCACCCATTATCTACTTTATTCTCTTCATTTACAGGTAAGGAAACTGAGGCACAGATTAGATAACTGCCCAAGGTCACACAGTTAATAAGCAGAAATAAAATCATCAATTAAAATTATTTTTAAATTGGTAACAACTTTTTGTCAGACTAATGGTAATTTTTAATGCATATTAATATTTGCCTTTTGACTTCTAGAATGGCAGCAGGAGAAAAGTACATGTTTGGAAAATGAATTACTTATTTTTGGCAAGGAATGTCAAGATTACTAACAGATCCTATGTACATGTTAATATACTCACATGAAAAAAAATTGAATTATGACTTTCTTACCTGGTCCATTAAGAAAGTCTTTAATTTGCAGCGTTACAAGGGAAAGTGGAATACCACTTTTGCTGTCTATTTCTCCAGGCACTGTCTGCAGCCAAACTGTGCAGTAATCGAGGGCTTCAGGCAGAGTCTTTCCAGGATCTGAAGTGACAAAAATAGAAATTAAAAATGTCAATTACAAAGCAAACATCCCATTTTGGTGTAAGAGTATGAGCTGAAAACAAGAGGAAAAAATGGTTAAAACATTATATGTAACTTTCATTAATTCATTTGTTTGTACATATTCAGTACATAAATACTTGTATGGAGAAAGAGAAGCTCTCTGTCCAAGGTAGAATAATGAAACCATATTTTCCAGAACCAAGCCAAAGAGGGAAAGATATTTCAAGTCTTAAGTCATATCATCTTTGAGTGAAGATAAAATTTCTGTACTCTGAGCTGCTGTTAACAGTTGAACAGTTAGATTTTTTTTTTTTTAAATAGGATGTTGGAAACAAGTTTAAGAAAAAAATAGCAACCTTTTCAGCTTAAAAAGAGGCATATACAGGTTCAAAGATGCAGTGGATTAGTACTACTTAGGGGTTATTCGATCTGTTTCAGAGTTTTACTGACATTACAATCACTTTTACTACTAGGCTTTTGAAGTTAACTTCAGTAGCTTTCCCATAACCTTCTTTAATGATAAAATCGGTCAATCTTTTAATAGTTCCAATTACAACTAAAAGTTGCCTTTTTTTCAGTTTGACTTTTTCTATGAAATAGTAAATAGCTTAAACTCTTTTTAAGGTTAATATTGTACATTTTTAAAAAGTATTTTTTAGCTATTGATGATGGCAAATGGAATTAGATTTTTAATTCTTGGCAATCCACAGTTTTTACTGAAATAGCTCTTTAAATAAAAACGACTGCTGTATCTTGGCATACAATGGTGTAGGCTTTTTAAAAACTTCTAAATATTCACAGCTTTTCTTTAGTTTCAAGATTGTTTTACTGTCTGTGTTTTAATGGCCTCTGAATGTCAATTTTATAGGGATGTCCTTGCCACAGAGTCCATCTATTCCATTTTCAGTCAATTTGAGATGTGTTATTAAAGTGTTAATTTATTTTAGGCTTTATTGATTGGATTGCTTTCAAGAATAGCATTTACATACTGTATATTATATTCAACATATGGTTATATAGTATTACTGTCATATGTGAACTGAGCATATAAATTCTGCCTTGGAATTTGTGTTTCTTGACCTTATCATGTGATTCTTATGAAATTTGGCACATATGAACCTTTATGTGATTTCAAAGAAAATACTGAAAGCAATTGATTGTGACGTTAGATCTATGTGGTAAAGATCAAACACTAAGCTAGTGCATTCTTCTCTTTTTATATGATCAGTGAATATAAAGCAGTGAGAATATGCATAGTAGATCTATTATAGTAACACAATACTATTCTCTCTTTTAAATATAATGGTCAAGTTTACTGAAAGGATGGCAGAAGTCTGTTGCTGGTAGGATCTATAATCAGTAGGATCTGTAATAGTTTGTAGGAGCTATGTAAACTGCCAGGATCTGAGTGTCTGTTTCTAGGCCTCCAGGTCTGTGCAGCCATCATCAAGAAGCCATTATTATCAAGTAAGCAATACTGTGGCAGACCTATGCGAGGAGACATAACTTCATTTTGAATCTAGAGAGAGAACAATCATCTCACAAAGAATGAACAGAGATGAATTAAAATGATGTAGAAATATTAATATGTGTACAAAACTGGCAAATAAAATAGAAATAATAAGTGAAACAAATTACAGAAATCACATATTCAAACTCATATGACAGAAAAGGGATATCATGAATATGTAAAGAGTTCATATAATCAATACAGATATTACTAGAAAAATAGGTAGAGGATAGTATGAGTAGTTATTTAATGAGGAAAATAAAGAATAAATAAAGAAAAACAAATGACATAAAAAGTTAAAAATATAAACATTAAGAGCTACTAAATCTTAGCAATAATCAAAGGAAAAAAATCTTTTAAAATAAATAGAACTTTCTACCTATCAGGCCAAGACTAAAAAAGCTGATAAAGCCTATGTAATTGACATACAAACACACACACACACACACGCACACACATTCATTGCATGATTTTTTATCATAGCAAAAAGTAGAAAACAACCTAGATACCCATCAATTGATTAACATTTATATAAACAATGATAATCCATGCAATGTATAAAAAAATCAAGAAGATTTATATGTACTGACATAATAAGACAGCCACTTTATATTGTTAATAGTGAAAAAAAAAAAGCTGGATAAGCATCTTTTCATTTATTGGCGACTTAGGATTCCTCTTTCAGAAATACGTGTTTACTTGTTTTTCTATTGGGTTCTTTTTCTTACTGATTTGTAGGAGCTCCTTATTTAGTGAGGGTGTTAATGATTTGTTTGCCGTGTGTAGCAAATGTTTCCTCTTGGTATGCTAGTTGCCTTTTAACTATATTCTGATGCTTTCTGCAAACACACTGTTTTTTTAATAGGTGTGGTAAAAAATCATTAACTTATATTTTATGGATTTATCCGTTAGTTGATTATATATTTTCCTATAGTTTCTTGAAGCATTTAAAAAATTTTATTTTTACTTATTTAACCCTTCTGGAGAACATTGTTTTATGAAAAATAGGAAAAATTTGCTCAGTCTCACTATTAATTAAACAAACACAAATTAAAACAAAAATGTAATTTTTCACTCATCAGATTAGCATAAATTAAAAATACTGATAATATCTCCCATATATGGTGGATAACAGTGTAAATACAGTATTTTTGCATGGGTGGGGCGAAGGTTGAAAATGAGTGTCTACCAAAATTCTAAATATCCATGCTCTTGTAATCAGAAAGGCCACTGCAGGAATTTCTCTTAAAGAAATACTTAAGAATACATAGATAAATGTCCAGAGAAGTTGACTGCAGCATCATGTGAAATATTAAAAATCTGGGAAAAACAAAACTAAATATCCATCTACAGAGAAATGGTAAAATAAATTATGACTATATTGTGAATACAGAATTCTGTGCTGCTAATAAAAAGAAGCTAATGAATTTGATGTACTGATATAGAAAAGCTTCAAAATGTCTTGTTAAGTGAATAAAACAAAGGAACAGAATACACACAGCTTTAGTAACTTCAAATGTAAAAATCCTATCTCTGCACGCGCACATACACACACACGTTTTGGCTTTTTAGTGCTGGAGGATAGTCATCTTTAGGATGGTCCTAAGCACAAACTGATATACGGACCTACAATTTATCGAGAGCTGAAGAAAAATAGGACTACATACCAAGCATTTACAAAAATTAAAATAAGAAAAAAGCATTTCAAAGGATGTATGATGTCCTACCTTCAACAAGGTATGGACGGGGGGAGCAGCAAATTCTGATAATGTGAATGAGAGTTCTCCAAGTAGGGGACATGGGTTTCATGCAGGTTGCTTCTCTTTGGGTAGAAGTTAGAGGGCCTGGCCATCTGGCACCCAGTCAGGGAGTCTGCACTGGGGCAATTACTGATGGATATGACTCAACAAAGATAAAATAAACAACCTGGCAATAGTAGGAAGCAGAAAAGGAATCAGGAACGAAAGAAAATGTAAAAGTCCAGGAAACTTAAGCAAGGAAGTTAAAATTTCAGTGACTATTTCCCCCCCAAATATTACTGGTCTAATGATATAATTGGCCTAATATTACTACACAACTGGTTTAAAAAGTACAACTATATTTAGAGGACTGAGAGAACAGAAAAACTGAAATTAAGACCATTTAGGAAAACACTGGTTGCACGGTTGATGAATACTGAAGGGATGACAGAGCTGGTGGCTACCCTCCCAGGTTTGGCTACAATCTCTGCTTCGGCTGTGCCTGCAGTCATGGCGGTCAGATGAAGCAGCAGCAGCCGCAGGAAGGTGGTGTCAGAATCCCAGAGAACAGCTCGGGTCTGCAAGTCACCGTTTAGTCCCTTATGGTCTGATGGCTAGATGCTGAGGGGCATGACTGCTAGACTTCCTGTACTGTCTTCAATTTAGCTTCTCCTTAACTCCATCATCAAGGTCTAGAAAAGAGGAGTCATGTTACACATTCCTCAGGGTCACTATAGCTGGGAAAGCACCAGATAAACGAAGATGAAAGGAGCCTGTGAATACAATATAAATGGAGTGGCAAATAGGGATGACTGTTTCATACTGGGAGCCACTTCAGACTTTGCCAGTTTTCTTCTCCATATATAGCAAACACTCTTGTACTTATTTAAGTACAAGAAGCTCTCAAAAATAATAAGCTCCTATTGCTACCGATGAGCACACTTACATGTACACTGTCATCCTTAAGCCTAAGAAACAGGAGAACACCTTATCTTATTAGGAGTCACAGAATGTGGGAAATGGGTCAGAGCAAATGACAAGCTGCTCATAGCCATAAATCTTGTTCAAAGTCAATTAGAATTCACTTCAATGAGACACTGGTGTTGACAAAATTATAATATTTGGTTTTCTTCTTGGATGACCTGGCCTCCAGAAGAAAATATTTCATCATAACATGTCATAGAAAACAACCGAGAAGATTTAGAGTCTGAAGTCTATTCTCAGATGGATCAAGGTACTCCTGGCTTTCAGAGACTTGATTTGGATTATATTCTGTGCTTGCAGGTTACCTTGCTCTTCTTCGCAAAACCTTCATTTCTCTTAACTGTGTGGGAGGTCCTCCTCTGACTCTTATAGTGGTGCTGCTCATTATTGTTATTTCTTAGCCCTTAGCAAATATTCAGAGTTTAGTATACCTTTGCTTAACGTTTGAATTATATAAAACATAACATGATTCAGTGTGGCCAACTCAAAATGAAACTTCAAAAATGAACTCGTTTATTTTCTTTATAGTTTTCTACTTACAAAAAGTTTATTTTCCACACTCATATAGAACAGCTGAATGCTGCAGATTTTGTAAGCTTTATTATTACTTGGGTGTTTTTTAAAAGAAAAACAGATTATATATTTTTTTCACCTTTTTTCAAAGTCTTCAATGACCTCTTATTTTGAGTCACAAGTGTCCTGAAGTCTGCTGGAGCTGATGAGCCCAGGCCTGTCCGAGGGTGTCACAGAACTGAAGTGACATGTATGGCTACTTAGGGAGACTGGTTCTCTTTGGCCTGAGGTATCCAGGGACATCCTATTTATGAAAGAGCATTTAAGTGACTTCTGATGAACTCTTGAGGGACAACAGAAGGCTTGTGAAATAGTTTATTACTGTCCCTGGACTTACTGAACACAGCTTTTCTTTTGTGGAGCTATCTAATATTTTGTTCTATAGAAGAGTTTATATTAGGTTATAACACAGGAGAAAATACAGGGTGATGAAAGGCCATGAACTCTGGAGGTAGATCTGTGTATAAATCCTGACTCCTTGGGCTCCTTGAACTGGGTAAATTTAATTTTAACTTCACTGAGTCCTCCTTTCTTCATTTCCAAAATGAAGATAATAAACTAAATTGTGAGGATATTGAGACTATTACTATTGTAATGTATGTAAGATGGTTTGCATGGGATAGGTCATGGTAAGAGTTCAATAAACGGTCACTATTTGATTTATTAAACACAAATTCTAAACAAAATAGGAGTATGTGTGTGGTATATCTTTCAAGTATCTATTCTTAACTTTTTGTTTTTGTTTTTTAACTTTGAAAAATCTTCATGGCTGATCTAAAATAAGAGGAGAATAAAAGGTAAAAAACAAAAAGCCTTGCTTATTAGTGAAAATTATACCCAATTTTGATTGTAAAGCTAATAAGCTTATTTATATTTAACTTTGAAAATAATGATTATTGAGGCCTGAAATACTAGTCAACATATTTTACTTCCCTGACAAATACTTTTGGCTGAGTAGGAGTTATAGACCTGACAACTTCCCTGCTTTTTGGTTCTGATAATTATCAAACTTATATTCTTACTGTCTTTCTCATCCCTTAGAAATATCTGGCCTACAGATGAATCAAGGGATATAGATAATTACATAGAAGGTTGACTCCTTTCTACTTTTTAAACTAAAAGTTAGAGACCCCTTTTACAAAGGTGTCTGGGTATATCAACCTTTCCACAAAGAAGAGATTGAAATGGCATTCTAAAATAATACACAAATAAACATGGTGAACCCATCAGGATTTCAATTTCACAAGGCTTTCTTTTTTAAGGAAGATCAAGTAGAATTCACAACCAACCAGAAAAGGGGGTAAGAAAATACCTAAAGAGGAATCAGGGTAGTACGGGCAGGCTTAGAGACTCCCTGCTTTCTGACTTCATTGACAAGATGTTCCCAGATTGTTCTTTAGCTGAATTCTCTTATTTCCAGACAAGAATACCTAAAGGTGTTCCTTAACAGAAATTGAATAAAATTTAAAGGAAAGCATTTTGGGAGGATCTACTGGATCTACTGCTTCTGTCTATGAAATCAATATGGTTAAAGCTTCCAGGGGCCTCTTTCAGGAGCTACAGTTGTGCTTGGGTTTGGTATGTTCAATGGTGGGAAGTGTAACTCCTTGCAACAAGTGGCTGCTATCAGAGGGGTCACTTTCCAACCACTGGACACACAAAAGGCAAAGCTACAGGCTTACTGAGTTTCTTATATTTTTCTCTGTTTATTTTATGATCCTTAGTTTAATGACTTCCTTATTCTTTTTCTTTTTTTTAAAAAAATGTAGCCACAGAAACAAATATAGTCCATGAGGCTCCTACAGTACCTGAAAATTAAATCCTGAAGGAACCTAGACTCATAAAACACAGTAACAATTCAATGTTAGGACAGCAAAACCGACCAAGAAACCAATTCTAAATTGCTATGGATGCAAGGCAAGTGCCGCTGTCTCCTTGTTGGTATTCAGGCACTTGGCAAACTCCACAAGCATTTTTTTCCCATGTGCTGTACTCTGCACCTCATAAAATGTGACAGAAAGGGGAAGAGATTTCCTGGTTTGAAATCCCAAGCCTGAGCCCATAGGAAGAGAAAGAGGAAAAGATTAAAATGGCCGCTGGCATGTGTGATCATCAGTGTCTGTTGGCTCTAACTTTTAGAACCAAATCTTCCATATCTTGCCAGAAGAAAGTGCATTCTTTCTACTTAATGAAGCTAATCAGCAGATAATATATGAAATATCATTTCAAATATTTCTTTTTATTTTCTAGGCTGTTCTGTGTTCTTGATCACTTTCCCATTTCATTGTTTTCATGTTAAATTCTAATGTAGGTTTCAGATATTTTAGAGAACATTTGATTAAATCAGAACAAGTAAACACAGGGTGCTGTCCAGTCAAAAAATGTAGCCAAATATATCCAAGGAAGATCAACTTAATCCCAATCGTAAGCCTCTTCTCTGCTCTGACTGAAGTCTGGGTTCTGTAACACTGAAAGCCAATTCAGTGGCTAAAAATGATTCCTCCCGTTTTCCCTTCATTTTGAGTAAATGCTGATGATTAAAACTGGTGTCAAAAGGGCCAGGACACTAATCTTTTTCTCATGTCCAGAAAGGAAGGTCTATTAAGCTCTCCCTTCTACTGCTAGTAACTACGGAAGCCCCAACTTATAGCTGAATATTTCATAGCTCCCGAGGAATTTCATAAATATTACCTCATTTGGAGCACGGACTAAACTACTTGCCCACAAAACCCAGATATTATTATAAAGGTATACCTTGTCTTATTGCACTTGGCTTTATTGTGCTTCACAAATACTGCATTTTTTAAAACAAATTGAAGGTTAGTGGCAACCCTGTGCTGAGCAAGTCTAATGGTGCCATTTTCCCAAAGGCATTTGCTCACTTTGTGTCTCTGTGTCACATTTTGGTAAGTTTTCCAATACTTCAAACTTCTTTATTATTATATTTGCTATAGTGATCTGTGATCAGTGATCTTTTATGTTACTACTGTAATTGTTTTAGGGTACCATGAACCATGCCCATATAAGATGATAAACTTGACCCAAAAATGTGTGTATTCTGAGTGCTCTACTGATGGGCCGTTTCCCTGTCTCTTTCCTTATCCTCAGACCTCCCTATTCCCTGAGAGAAAACAATATAGAAATAAGGCAACTAATGGCACCACAATGGCCTCTGACTACAAAGTGCTACTTCAGTGAACACATAAATGGTAAGGAAGCAAAACAACCTTACTGCTGATATGGAGAACGTTTTAGTGTTCTGGATAGATGATCAAATCAGCTACAACACTTCCTTAAGTCAAAGCCTAATCTAGAGCAACTCCATAAAGGCTGAGAAAAGTGAAGAATCTGCAGAAGAAAAGTCTGAAGCAGCAGAGTTTGGTTTATGATGTTTAAGGAAAGAAGCCATCTCTGTTAACATAAAAGTACAAGGTGACTTTCATAGCTACAGAGGAGAAGTCAGTGCCTGACCTCAAAGCTTCAAAGGACAGGCTGACTCTCTTACTTAGGGGTTAATGCAACTGGTGACTTGAAGTTGAAGCCAGTGCTCATTTACCATCTGAAAATGGTAGGCTCCTTAAGAATTAGGCTAAATCTACCCTGTCTGTGTTCTGTAAATGGAGCAGCTAAGCCTGGATGACAGCACATCTGTTTACAGCATGATTTCCTGAATATTTTAAGTCCACTGTTGAGCCCTATTGCTTACAAAAGAAGATTCTCTTCAAAACACTACTGCTCATTGAAAATGCACCTGGTTACCCAAGAGTTCTGATGGAGATGTTCAACGAGATTAATGTAATTTTCAAGCCTGCTCACATAAGGTCCATTCTGCAGCCCATGGATCAAGAAGTAATTTCAACTTTCAAGCCTTACTATTTAAGAAATACATTTTGTAAGGTTACAGCTGTCATAAACAATGATTCCTCTGATGAATCTGGGTAAAGTAAATTGAAAACTTTCTGGAAAGGATTCACCACTCTAGATTCCATTAAGAACATTTGTGATTCATGGGAAGATGTCAAAATACCAGTATCAATAGGAGTTGAGAAGAAGTTGATTCCAACCCTCTTAGGTGACTGAAGAGTTCAGGACAACAGTGGAGGAAGTAATTGCAGATATGGTAGAAATAGCAGGAGAACTAGAATTAGAAGTGGAACCTGAAGATGGGACTGAATTGCTACAGTCTCATGATAAAACTTTAATGGATGAGAAGTTTCTTCTTATAGATGAGAAAAAAAAAAAAAAAAAAAAAGTGGTTTCTTGAGATGGAATCTACTCCTGGTAAAGATATGGTGAAGACTGCTGAAATGACAACAAAGGTTGCAGAATATGACATAAACTTAGTTGATAAAGCAGCAACAGAGTTTGAGAGATTGACTTCAATTTTGAAAGAAGTTCTACTGTGGGTAAAATACTATCAAGCAGCACTACATGCTGCAGAGAAATTGTTCACGAAAGGAAGAGTCAATCAATGTGGCAAACTTCACTGTTATTTTAAGAAATTGCCACATCCGCCCCTACCTTCAGCAACCACCATCCTGATCAGTCAACAGCTATCAACACTGAGGCAAGAACCTACACCAGCAAAAAGATTAAGACTTGCCGAAGACTCAGATAATGGTTGGTATTTTTAGCAATAAAGTATTTTTTAAATTAAGGTATGTTCATTGCATCTTAGACATAATGCTATTGCATGCTTAACAGACTACACTACAGTGTGAACATAACTTTTATATGCACTGGGAAACCAAACCATTCATGTGACTTGTTTTACTGCAATATTTGCATATATACTGTGGCTTAGCCACAATATTTCTGAGGTATTCCTGTACCTGTATTTTATTGATAAGGAAACTAAAGCACCAAGAAATTTAGTTATTTTCATGAAAGAGCGATGGCATTTGAGTCAAGGCTGAAAGTCAAAATTTCTGACTTCCATTCCAAAACCCTTCCCCATACATTAATTCCCCACACTGGTTGGGTTACTTCTTACTTAACTTTCTCACCACAACTCTCCCTGAGTGACCTACTAGAGTACCTCCCATTTAAAAAATCTACTTACTTGCCGATTCCTGTCAAAGTAATAATTTCTTTTCACATTACTGGCCAGCAAGAAATGCTCCTAGCAGCTACATTTTCAGATAAATGTTTAAGTTGTGATCATTATGACATTCAAGTCACAGGTTAATTCTAAGTCTTTCCAGGGATATTAGCAAAACCTTAATTCTAAAAAGACATGTAATTCAATCCTTCTCTTAAAGTCACAATAGCTGAATGAAATAAAGATATGATTTATGAGGTGTTAGGAGCCAGTTTATGATTTTCTAACTGTTGGTTTACTCAAATGTCTTTGGCACATTTCCTGTAGACCTACTCATGAAAGAGTAAAGAAGCCAATTATTATAACTGAAAATTTTCAAACTACACAATATTTATAAGTACACTAAAATGATGTTAATTTTTTTTTTGGCCGATTACAACCACTATTTAAAAATCAGTTTAAAGATATTAACAATAATGATAGAAGCATCAACAACAACAGTACTAATATTCATTGCATCCAGGGCTACACACTTAGCTAAGAGCTTCATGTACATACATAATTTACCCCTCACAGCAATCTCAGGATATATGATCTCACTTACATGTGGAACCAAAAAAAAGACGCAAATGAATTTATTTGCAAAACAGAGACAGAGACTCACAGATACAAACAACAAACTTATGGTTACTTATGGGGAGGGATAAATTAGGAGTTTGAGATTTGTAGATACTAACTACTATATATAAAATAGATAAACAACAAGGTCCTTCTGTATACAGGGAACTATATTCAATATCTTGTAGTAACCTATAATGAAAAAGAATACGAAAGGGAATATATATATGTATAAATGAATCACTATGTTGTACAGCAGAAATTAACACAACATTGTAAATCAACTACATTTAAAAAAAATAAAGATAAGGAACTGAGGCTTAGAGAGGTTAAGTAATTTGCCCAAGGTCACACAGCTATATGTAGCAGAGCTGGGATCAGAACTCAGGACTGACTGACTCCAACTCTTGACCTTTTAATGAACTCTATTCCGTGTTTGCCTCTTAAACCTGAAGTCATATTTGTAACATTTACAAAACTTTAAAATGAAGAAAGCGTCCCATACTAGAAATATCATAACATGGATGTTTCTGTCCTACAGAGAAGTTGTGTTATTACCTGCTTTTTCAGTAAGATAAGTTCTAATCAACTGTAATTTTGGTATTTTAGTCTAGCTGATGATTGAAAGACTACAATAAAGTAAAAAAGTTTTCAAATTAGTTTGTTAGTTCCTAGCACACATTAATGAGTAATAAGATACTGGACTAACTGTGTACTGAGGAAGTACAGGGTCGGGGGTAGGTTAAATTCCCTCAGAACGGTTCAACTCCTTCACAACTGACCAGATGGCACAATCATTTCTTCAAAAACAAACAAAAAGCCCCAAACAAACAAGAAGAAAAATGACTTTTTGAGGTTGCCTTGGGCTGCATAGTCAAGATATGAGGCAATTTCAAATCTGGACTCCATTACCTTAAACAAAACAAATACCAATTTTTAAATATTTATAAACACAACTAATATGATTATGTTAAAACAACTACATACATCTTTATTTAAATGAGGATTGCCAACAGTACAGCTGCTGCATGTAAAGGTGCTGGCAGAAGATCCCATTTCTCTTAGAGGTTGCTCCAAGTTGGAAGGGCATGGAAAAGGGGCATTATTTTATCATTTTAAAAAGAAACTTGTTAACTCACCGATGTACTATCTGCTTGGACCATATGGAAAATCATCTATAGGTAATTAGTATTAATAGTCATAAAAGAAATGCAAGTCGATAATTCAGATTTCAAAAAATAATCTGCCATTTTTAAAAAACTGTGGAGTGTAACACAAAGCACCATATATATTCTTTCAGGTAGAGCTGGCATAATTTAAGATCATAAGTTACACAGATTGGCAATTATACTTTATTTTTTATTATATATATTTTTAAGTTTTATTATATATATTTTAAGTTAAAAAAAATCAGGGGGAGGTAATTAGGTTTATTTATTTTCTTTTTAATGGAGGTACTGGGGATTGAACCCAGGACCTTGTGCAAGCTAAGCACACACTCTACCACTGAGCTATATCCTCCCGCCTTATACTTTATTAATAACACTTTCAAAATCAAAAGCAATTCTCCTCATTCTTATTTCACTTTGGGTTAAGATATAGATATAGGTATAAATATTGATTCCATTTAATTCTGGGTAAATGTAGAATTTTGGTTTTTAAATATATATGTGTATAAATGGTATATATGATATGCACATATGTATATATACTAGCCACACGTGTTGAGAAGGCAGATCGACATGAGGAACAATGAGTTTCACAGCATTTCCTCTTCTAACTTGATTTTATAATATATGAAAGAATATCCCTAAGGAACACACTGTGAGGACATTATTACCACCCTTTGAGTATTTGCATATGTACTTTGCTTAATGGGGACATGGGCAGAATTCAGTTAATGCTGACAACTCCCTGGGAGCAGTAATTATTCATTACAATATATTTAAGTGATCTGTGCTCAGAGATGTAAAGATATTAAAGTATCACTCTTGGAGGAAATCCTGTATTAAGTTTCTCAGAAAACTATGCCTCCACTAATAGACTAGAAAATATTTTTATTATCTTAAAATTGCAGGAATTCTGGTGCCAGCCAAAATTGGAGTAAGCTCACTGCAGTCCAACTCTCATGTTGCTTGAATTAAAAACTCAACCAACCCCCCCCCCCCAAAAAAAAGCCCACAATAAACAAGAACAATGCAGACTGGGGAGGGGAGTTAAACTTGTAGATATGACCCCATAGTGGTGAGTTCTCTACTTTGTTTTGTTTTTCCTCTTTTTTCTTGTAACTTTGACTTGACAGTGAGTCCTAAGTTGTTGGGCAGGAACAGCCCCAAGTCCAACAGAAATCCTGTCTGGAAGATACGGCCCCTGTGGTTTCAAGACTGTTGAGGAAACCAGCTGCTTTTTATTTTTCTTTTCTTCTCTCCTGGTTTTGCCCCAAGGGTGGGCTGTGTGTGTGTGTGTGTGTGTGTGTAGTGAAGAGGTAGTGCAATGGCTGTGCTGTGGTGTCAGTGACATAAGTATTTAAGGCTTTGTGGGAGTACTATAACTATGTTTCATGATGTAAAGGTAAGCGCGCTAGAAATGAATGGAAATATAGAAGTTCTCAGAAGAGAAATAGAAACTACAAAGAAAAAAATTTAGAACAGAAAAATCCAATAGAAATTATCCAATGTGAAGAACAGGTAGGAGAAAAGAAAAAATAATGAATGGAGTCTCATGGATCTGAGGGATAATATACAAAGGTTTAACTCTGGAGTCCTGAAAGGAGAGGATAAAGATTGGTACAGAAAAATATTTAGAAAATAATAGCCAAAAAGTTCCTAAATTTAGTTAAGAAAATATTTACAAAGTCAAGAAATTCAGAGAACCTCTAACAGGATAAATTCAAAGAAATCAAGCTCAGACACATCATATAATAAGCCTACAGAAAACCAAAGATAAAGTAGAAAAACTTGAAAGCAGCTAGAGGAAAACACATTACAGATACAGAAACAATGACTGGAACTACCATGAATTTCTCATCAGAAACCACAGAGGGTAAAAGATGGTGGAACGATACCTCTAAAGTGCTGAAAGAAACGTCAACCTAGAATTCTATATCCAGCAAAAATATCCTTTGGGAATGAGAGGGAGAGAAAATAAAATACTCCCAGATGATGGAAAACTAAGACAACTTGTTGCTAGCAGGCCTGCTCTAAAAGAAATGCTAAAGGAAGTTCTTAATTTCCAGAGGAAAACTCAGAACTTTAGGAAAGAAGGAAGCATTCTGGACATGGTGAGTACCTGGGAAATACAAAATATACTAGTTTTTTCTTCTTTAGTTCTTTAAAATATGTCAGATTATTGAAACAAAGATCAAAATCTTATCTAGTAGGGTTTTCAGTATGTGTAAATATACTGACTGTGAAAGACTAAGTAAGCATATTCAAAACCTCAGAGCAAACACTAAAATACATTTTAAGACATACAGCCAAAGAGCAAATAGATAAATAGAATAATAAAATTATTCTGAATTGCAGCTAGAGCTGAATCTACTACTACTTAAAAAAAAAAAAAAAAAAACAACAACTCTGAAGACTAGTTCTGTATCATTCCTCAAAATCCAAGCAGCTTTCCTTAAGTCATTTCATACAAATCTTACTAAGCTTTTCTAAATCGCTTCTCCGGAAGTTACAGCTCTTACTTAACTTTAAGTGTTTCACAGCCCTCCATATCATGAAGACCCATATCCTGTTCAACTTTCATCATTAATCATAATAAGTGTAATTATTAAATGATGGGACATGCCTGAAGGACAGAACTGGGTCTTATTACCAATTCCTCCTCATTTTGAACAGGTCTGATAATTAGCCAGGGTTCAAATGAAGTATATGAAAGACTAGTCCTAAAGACTGTCTGGATCTAGAAATGAAAGCACACCAGGGATTAGAAGTTCATTCTAAACTAATGTCAAGATGATTGTACAAAACAGGAGGGTGTGATTTTAAAAACCATGCTGATTAATTTAAAGTAGTTACCTTGAGCTATTACACCATATTCTAACAAAGTTCAAAGGATTTTTAGTATTTGCTTTCAGGGTCTTCACTGCAGTCTCCTGAATATGTCAAATAAAAACCACATCCTCATAATCTCATGTTAAAAATACTTCCATCTTTTTAGAATTACCCAGAGCCATGCTTTATCAATGAATAAAATCAAGGATGAAGTGGCTCGTACCATTTTTATTATCTTAATGAATTAGAGAATCAAAATTTCTGAGACGACTAGGGCCTTAGAGGTCTCCTGCACTGTGAATTCCTTTGTAACATTCTTATTGGTTCCCTCATTAATTAATGAGTTAAACAAAATCTTTGACATGTTCATTTTCTGTTTATATAAGAATTATGATTTTTTGGAAATTATCCTCTGAACATGATAAGTCTTTTTAAAGAGTGAAACAAAATCCTTTGTTTACTTTTAGTTCCATATGATTTCCATACAAAGGATCATGAACACATGTAATAATGGCCTGTGACTTCCACATAAAACAGTTAACAATTACAAACTGTTGTGCTGGATTTTTTTTTTTTTAACAATCAAATGTTTTTCTCCTCTTTAAAAAGAAAACCTATTATCTCCATAACAACCTCAGGCGTGTCTGAAATGCTGAAACTGGGCAATGAATGAAATGCACATATATGCTAAAACTGCTATTGGCTGACTGCCACTTGAGTTACCTTATAAAAGAGGATGAATTTTAGTATCAGGAAAGTATGAACACTACAGGAAGATCTAATATATTACTCCTTTCATTTTTTGCTTATGATGCCTTTAACTTTTCCCTGACCTTTCTCAGAAAGTAAGCTTTCCAGTGCTGTCCCTTTTTGTCCCTCCAATTAAGACACTGTAAGTAGTCCTTCACTTTAGAATTGTGAAAGGCCATCTCCACCTTACTGCTCCTCCCCTGTGTGGATACTAACATTACAGTTATTTATACTTTTTACTTTTTTCTTTTTTCTTACCCACATGGTAACTATTGCAGGGCTTCAGAAGAATCCTGGACATGGAACACTGTTTTGTTCTGGGTAGAAAAGTGCTACATGAAGTGTTTCTGGATAAACTAAATTGATAATGGGACTCGGATAGTTCATTCAACTGAACCAATTCAAAATAGAAATTCCCCAATCAGTTTTTGAAAAATAGCTTCATTAACAATTAATACACATTTGTGTATTTAAAATATTGAATTAACTAATCGGTGCTCCAACAGAATATCAGAAGAAAATCTGCATCTTTAAAACAAGTCAAAATAAATTTTATCTGATAGGTGGCTTAGAGATGTCAACTCCCTGAGGCCAAAGCTAGTTTAAATATTTTTAGAAAGGTGAGTATGGGGAGATGCATTCCATATTACAGAAGGATAAAACTTTAGAACTGGAATGGACCTTGTTAGTATCTATTATAATCATCGCATTTTATACCTAAGGAAACAGAAACCCAAAGAAGTGAACTGCCTGGCTAAGATCACTTTGCTAGTTAATAGCAGGGCCAATATTAAATCGCAGGCTTTCTGCTCCTGGTTTGGTCATCTTCCTACTACAGAACAGCTAAAGCAGAAGCAGCAAACATTTATGAGGGTCTAATACTCGCCAGACTCAATGCTAAGTACATTCATGAATTATCTCTTTTCAATTTCACAATCACCCTACAATATAGACAGGTACACATCTTGACAGTGACAAGAGTTAGAATTTCAGCTCAGGTTTGTCATATGATTAGGAGAGGCTGTACTGTGTAGCCACATCATGGACACATATGTACAAATTCACCAGTTAAAACACAGAATGTGAGATGGGAACATATTTCCCATTTAATCCCATGAGGATCAAATGAGATCATGCATTTAAAGCAGTTAGCATGATTCCTGGCACAGACTGAATTCTCAATAATTGCTAGTTGCATTTTTTAGCCATTATATTTTAACTGCTTGCTTCTGACAAATTTTTCCAAATCACTAAATTCATTTTAAAGAAACATGATAATTTATATTGATTAACTCTTTACTTGGATAGTATAAATGTCCAAGTAGATGCTTTCTGTATAAGGAAAGGGATCCACAACAGTATTACGCAAAGGATGCTCTGTGGGACATATGTTAAGACATTTTCCTCCCACACGTAATCCCCTATACTGAATCTGGCCCATAAACTTCACTCTAAGCTTCATCTACTAAAATTAGGTTCCATCTTGCTCTACATACAAAGGTTTTTTTTTTTTAAACAAAAAATATTTTGTTATTTCAACCTAGGAACCAGTTATAATTCAAATGCACACATTTGCTATGAACCCTGATAACTCTGCTGAACTTAGTATCATTATGTATTGTAGAGGCTGCTGACGCCACACAGCCATAAAACCAACCACAGCAGAAAGCACTTAAGGAGGGGCTTGGAACTGAAATTTATTTTCCCAATCCTACACCTACCTTTTGCCCATGCTCAGCAGACACCCAAACAGGTATCAGGTATGCAGGCATGAGTCCTTGAATCACATAACACCAACTACCTCAGCACCAATCCCATCTCCAGGCTCCCAGAAGTACCTGTTATATTGTAGGCACTCAGTAAATGAGAACATGCTTGAAGAAGGGAGGCAGTGGTTACTGGTAAATGTTTAACAACTGGCTCTCAGAGTAGGAGAGCTGATTGATAGCATTTGCCAATATCTGTGGCGTAAATACTCTCACTATGGCCGATTTAAACTACCAGTGGTTTAACAACTGTCTTTCAAAGTTCCTAAAAATTTAACAGCTCTTTTGAGCCAGTATGAGCCAGCTCCAGCACACTGACAGAGAGAGGGCCAGCAGGCAGCCCAGGAGGTAACTCTAGGTTATTCCTTCTTAGCAACTGGCCAATTACCCCTTTCTAAAGCGGAGGACTTCAACTGTACCTCAGCAAAAGCCAAGGGCTCCTTTGACCCTACTTCCTTGGGCTGAATCCTGATCCTCACACCTGCCATCTACTCTCCAAAATCTTGCCATGTAAAACGGTTCTCCCTGATGCCAAGAATGAACCAGGCTGACTTCCAAACTGGACAAATTCTCCAAATGCCTCACTGCTGTCTTCCATCTGCTAGACGGGACCACCTGAGAACAATAAAATGCCTGAATTATACCTGAGCTTGCTAGGGCCCCCTTCCAATGTCGAATTTTAGATGATCCAGCTACCTTCTCTGGGTGGTCTTTGCAGCCATATTTCTAATTCTACCTTACCTCAGGGAAAAGGTCCCTATATCTTGTTTGGCCCTGTTTCCATTATCTTTTGTTAATTAACAGCCTGTATGTCTTAAATCTGTACCCCGATCACTTTCCTAGTTTCAGTAGGCAAGAAGCTTCAGAAGTTATATATAATGCTTATAATATATGATGCTCTCTGGTCATAAGGAAGGTGTGGATGGGACAACAAGAGCCAGCTGGCCAATATGGCTAATAAACATGCTCGTTGAACATGTATAAAAATCTTACTTTACTAATAAACCTTCTCGAATACATTTCATATTATGCTGTTACAGCAAGATGACTAGAGCAAAAGAACACCAAAACAATAAACTTCGCTTTCTAAGATTTTTCTTTTTTTATCCAAATAGTTGCATTAACATGGAAAACATACCACCTATGGGCCATTAATATGAAAAAAAAAAAAAAAAAAGACAACTTTGCTCCCTAATCATTGGAAATTGTTAAGCATTTAGCCCAGAGACAGTCCCTGTTTCATTTAGCTTCTGAAAACAAATGAATATTCAGAGGCATGGTAAGAACACTAGGCTAACCCTTTTTCCATTTCAAACATTTACTTAAATACGACTCAGCTGTGGGATATGAACTTTACATATTTACATATTCTGCAGAGAAAAGAAATCTTGTCTGGCCTGCCAGCTGTTTTCTGTTTGATCAATCTTGAAGCTTTGGGAATAAAACTTAATTTGTAGTAGTAGTTATTAGCACCCCAGTAAATCTGAAGGCTCTTACCTGTACATTTGTAATCAGAAGCCACCCCTTTAAGCACAGCATCAAAAATAGATATTTCCACTCGCTGCTTTCTGTGGTGACAACTCAGAAGCAAAGAAGGCTGGGACACAATAAAGTACAAAAACGGTTCTAGCTGCAAGTCACCGGCTCCTCTTCGCCCAGGCTGCCGAACGATAGTTATGCCAAGTGCCTGTCTAGCAGATGACCTTGCGGATGCGTGAAGACTTTCAAGGGAGATGACCCCGACTTTTTTCCCTGAAGGAAAAGATACACTGCTGCTTAAGAGATCTTCTGCTGTTACCATGGAAATACATGCTTGGCTGGGCTTAGCAACATCTGAATCAACTTCTGGGAGATTTAATGAACTCTTGCCTGTTTTTTCATTATCCTTTTGCTCTTGCGATTTCGATGAGGGTAAGGCCGTACAGGAATAGGTCATCAGTGAGATTCTACTTGCAGTAATAAATATGTCAAAAGGAATAAAATTTAGGTTTTTCACAATTGATGACTGGCGGGAGGGGCGGGCAATGCGATGCTGACTGGTACCACTGTGCTGCTCTATTTGCACTATCCTGATTTTAACGCTGTCACTGCCAATTCCACTATCCTGAGCACCACTGTACCGAGACGAGGTTTCAGCCATGCTTCCATCAAATGTATCCGTTTTCTTCTGTTCTTGCTTAGAGATCTGTAAGGAAAAATAATAAAACATTTTAAACTAGTTACATTCCAAATGTTACTATACAAATGTTACAGAAACATGTTAAAAATGGGTCCAGTCTAACTTCTAACAGGGTAATCAGGAAAACAAAGTAGGTGCCCATTCAAAACAATTATTCTTATTAAAATGCCAAGGCAACACTTGAGAAAAAAACATCAAATGTAGGAACGAGGCCAAGATGGCAGAGTAGTAGGACGCTCGTGGCTCACCCTCTCCCACAGATACAACAAGACTCACATCCACGGACCCAGTCAGCCAACCAGAGCACCTGCGGAACTCAGACAGAACATTGTCCTGTTCAAAAGACAAAGAAGCCAAAAATCTGGTAGGAGAAAGGAAAAAAGAAAGACGAAAAGGCAAAACAGTGAGGGACTGATCCCACGGGGAGGGAGCGGCAAAGAAGGACTAGATCGTTCGCTGGGTCTCCCCGCTCCAACGCTGGGTCTCCCCTCTCCAACGGAGAGGCCAGCGGCACGGAGCGGGAGCCTCCGAGTCTCGGATCTGTATGGAGCAGCTCTTGACCGACAGAACTAAGTTAAACGGGCACAGAGGGTCCCTGCGACACCCAGCCCGAGACCCGAGCCGGGAGCTGGGGGCTGGGGGCTCGCACAGGCTGCCTGAGCCGGTCGGAGGACAGAGACGGCTGCACTGAGGCAGCCCCAGGGAACTGCAGGGTGCTGCGCAACATGGATGAGTGGGTGCACAGGGCAGAAAAACCTGGGCCCCCCATAAAACATCATGGCTGATGTGCCCTGGGGGGAAGGGCGCATACCCCCATCTCTGAAAACCCACGGAAGGTCTTCCGCAAGGAGAGGCGGGGGCGCCAACAGAGGGCCATTGGAAACAGCAAGCTGAGTTCGGGAAACAGGAAGACACAAAGACTTCTCATTAAGAGCACACAGTCTCCAGGAGAACATCCCCCCACCTTTTTTTTTTAAATCTGTTTTTACCTGTTGTATTTTCTATTACCTTTTTAATTTTTACTTTTTAAACAATTATATATCCTCCCAGTTTTAATCCCTTTAAAAATTTTCTTTTAAAGTATTATTATTTTAAAAAATGCACGTCATGTCATTTTTATCTCTCTTGGTTTTGATCTCCTGTTATTGGTTATACACAGGTTTCAAATGTATTTTTTCCTCTTTTCTCCTTTTTTAAAGGTTTTTAAGAGATGTCTCAACCCGACTGTTATTCTGCTTCAACTTGCTCTTCAATTATTCATTATACAGTTTTCAAACCTTTTTTTCTACCCCTTTTCAAAATTCTCTTTATATTTTTTTATTTGTTCTATTTTTATTACCTTTTTAATTTCTACTTTCTAAACAACTGTATATACTTCTAGTTTTAATTCCTTTAAAATTTTTCTTTTATTAAAGTAGTTATATTATTTTTAAAAAATCCACCTGATTTCATTTTCATTTCCTTTGGGTTTGATCTCCTGTTATTGATTATAAATAGGTTTCAAATATTTTTTGATCTTTTTTCCTTTTTTTTAAGGGTTTTTAAAAAGATGTCTAAATTCGAATGCTAGTCTGATTCAAACTGCACTTCTATAATTGATTAGACACTGTTTTCAAACCTTTTTTTCTCCCTTCTTTTAAAATTCTCTTTCTCTCTCTCCCCTTTTTCTTTTTAAGTTTTATTCCTACATAGGCATTAGATAGATAAATAAATAAACTCCTTTAAGGACCACAATAGATAACTGATACTCCATAAACCACAGTGCCAGAGAGATATGAGCAAGATGAAGAAGCAGAGAAACTATTCCCAATTAAAAGAACAATCAATGAAATAGACATCGACACCCTACTAGATCAAGATTTCAAAAAAGGAGTGATCAAAGTATTGAAGGAACTAAAAGAGATAGTGTTTAGAGATATAAAATATGTCAAAAATGAAATAGAAGCTATAAAGAAAAGCCAAGGAGAAACTGGTAAACTCATTGGTTGAGATGAGAACGGATCTAAAGGCGATGCAAAGCAGACTAGATAATGCAGAGGAACGAATTAGTGACCTAGAAGACAGGACAACAGAAAGCACCCAATCAGAACAACTGCAAGATAACCAAATAAAAACAAATGAAAGCAACATAAGGGACCCATGGGATAATATAAAGCATGCCAATTTTCGCACAATAGGGGTCCCAGAAGGGGAAGAAAGATCAAAGGGGATTGAAAAGGTTTTTGAAATCATGACTGAAAACTTCCCAAACTTAAAAAAGGAATCAGATATCCAAGTACAGGAAGTTCAAAGGATCCCAAACAGGAAGAACCCAAACAGACCCACACCAAGACATATCATAATCAAGATGGCCAGAGTCAAGGATAAAGAAATGATCCTAAAGGCAGCAAGAGAAAAGCAAAGAGTGAGTTACAAGGGAACCCCCATAAGGCTCTCAGCTGATTTCTCTACACAAACACTACAGGCCAGAAGGGAGTGGCAAGATATATTCAAAGTCCTGAATGAAAAAAAGATGCAGCCTAGGATACTTTATCCAGCAAGGCTATCCTTTAGGATAGAAGGAGAGATAAAGAATTTCACAGACAAGCAAGAACTAAAAGAGTTTAGCAACACTAAACCCATGCTAAAAGAAATATTAAAAAGTCTACTCTAAATAGAAAAGCAGCAGGATGCTACAGAAATGAGAAACTCATAACTGGAAAGGTGATAACTCATGAATTACAAATAAACACGAAATTGTAAAAGAAGACATCTAAATCATTAAGAGTGGGAGAGGGAAGCAAGAAAATATAGAGTATTTTTTTCTTTCTTTTTAAAATTTTTTGTTTTCGGTAGGATGGGTTTGAGATATAGTAAAGGGCTAATAGACTTACAGAAAAGGGTAACCACAAGCCAAAAACTTACAAGGGAGTCACAAAAACTAGATAAAATCCATCATAATACAATGGAAAATTGCCAAACCACAAAAGGAAGAAGAAAGGAACAAAGGGAAAATACCAAATCAACTGCAAAGATAAGTTCAAAATGGCAATAAACACACATCTATCATTAATTACTGTAAATGTTAATGGACTAAATGCTCCAGTCAAAAGACACAGAGTGGCAGACTGGATAATGATGCAAGAACCTTCAATATGCTGCATACAAGAGACCCACTTTAGGGAGAAGGACACATATAACATTGAGAGTGAAAGGATGGAAAAGGATATTCCATGCAAATGGAAAAGCCAAAAAAGCAGGTGTAGCAGTTGATTTCAGACAAAATAGACTTTAAAACAAAGGCCATAAAGACAGATAAAGAAGGACATTTCATAATGATTAAAGGAGTAATACAAGATGAGGATATTACACTCATTAATATATATACACCCAATATAGGAGCACCTAAATACATAAAACAATTACTAACAGAGATAAAGGGGGATATTGATGGGAATACAATCATAGTTGGAGATTTTAACACCACATTAACATCACTAGACAGATCTTTCAGACAGAAAATAAGTAAGGCAACAGAGAAACTAATACAATAGAAAAACTAGATTTGGTGGATATTTTCAGAGCATTACACCCCCCAAAAATAGGATATACATTCTTTTCAAGTGCACATGGAACATTTTCCAGGACTGATCATGTACTTGGGCACAAAAGAAACCTCAACAATTTTAAGAAGATAGAAATTATCTCAAGCATCTTTACTGACCACAATGCCATGAAACTATAAATCAACAACAGAGAAACAAAGGAGAACAAAAGGAAAGCATGGAGATTAAACAATATGCTATTAAAAAAACCAATGGGTAAATGAGGAAATCAAAAAATACCTTGAGACAAATGAAAATGAAAGCACAACCACACAAAATTTATGGGACACAGCAAAGGCAGTGCTAAGAGGGAAGTTTATAGCAATACAGGCCTTCCTCAAAAAAGAACAATCTCAAATAAACAATTTAACACACCAACTAAAAGAACTAGAAAAAGAAGAACAAAAAACCCCCAAAAGGCAGCAGAAGGAAGGAAATTATAAAGATCAGGGAGGAAATAAATAAAATAGAGATTTAAAAAACCATAGAAAAAATTCAACCAAACCAATAGCTGGTTTTTTGAAAAAGTAAATAAAATCGACAAACCTCTGGCCAAACTCACAAAGAAGAAAGCGAGAGCACAAATTAGCAAAATAAGGAAGGAAAATGGAGAAATTACAACAAACAAAATAGAAATACAGAATATTATATGAGAATATTATGAAAAACTATATGGAACCAAACTGGATAACCTAGAGGAGATGGACAAGTTTCCTGAAACATACAGTCCACCAAGACTGAACCAAGAAGAAACTGACCACTTGAACAAACCAACCACTAGAAATGAAATCGAAATAGCAATAAAAAACCTCCCTACAAATAAAAGTCCAGGACCGGATGGCTTCACTGGGGAATTCTACCAAACATACAAAGAAGAACTCATACCAGTCCTTCTCAAACTCTTCCAGAAGACTGAAAAGGAGGGAATACTCCCAAACTCATTCTATGAAGCCACCATCACCCTCATACCAAAACCAGGCAAAGACACTACCAAAAAAGAGAATTATAGGCCAATATCACTGATGAACATAGACGCCAAAATCCTCACCAAAATATTAGCAAATAGAATCCAACAACACATAAAAAAGATTATACATCATGGCCAGGTGTGGTTCATCCCAGGGACACAAGGGTGGTTCAACAAACGCAAATCAATCAATGTAATACATCACATCAACAAGAGAAAGGACAAAAACCACATTGTCATCTCAACAGATGCAGAAAAAGCATTTGATAAAGTTCAACACCCATTAATGATAAAAACTCTCACCAAAGTGGGTATAGAGGGAACATATCTCAACATCATAAAAGCTATATATAACAAACCTACAGCCAGCATAGTACTCAATGGTGAAAAACTCAAAAGCTTCCCACTAAAATCTGGGACAAGAGAAGGATGCCCACTTTCACTACTCCTATACAACATAGTCTTGGAAGTCCTAGCCACAGCAATCAGGCAAGAGAGAGAGAAATAAAAGGGATCCAAATTGGAAAAGAAGAGGTAAAAGTGTCACTATATGCCCACGACATGTTACTATATATAGAAAACCCTAAAAGGTCCACACAAAAAACTACTAGAGCTGACTGAAGAATTCAGCAAGGTAGCGGGTTACAAGATTAACATTCAAAAATCAGTGGCATTTCTTTACACTAACGATGAATCAACAGAAAAAGAAACTAAAGAAACAATCCCCTTTAAAATAACACCCAAAGTAATAAAATACCTAGGAATAAATCTAACCAAGGAGGTGAAAGAATTATACACAGAAAACTATAAACCATTGATGAAGGAAATTAAAGAAGACTTTAAAAAATGGAAAGATATCTCATGCTCTTGGATTGGAAGAATCAATATTGTTAAAATGGTCACACTGTCCAAGGCAATCTACAGTTTTAATGCAATCCCTATCAAATTACCCAGGAAATATTTCACAGAACTAGAACAAATCATAACAAAATTTATATGGAACCATCAAAGACCTAGAATTGCCAAAGCATTACTGAAGAGAAAGAAAGAGCTGGAGGAATAACTCTCCCAGACTTCAAACAATACTATCGAGGTACAGTCATCAAGACAGCATGGTATTGGTACAAAAACAGACGTATAGACCAATGGAACAGAATAGAGAGCCCAGAAATGAAGCCACAAACTTTTGGTCAACTAATCTTCGACAAAGGAGGCAAGAATATACAATGGAATAAAGACAGTCTCTTCAGCAAATGGTGTTGGGAAAACTGGACAGCAGCATGTAAAGCAATGAAGCTAGAATACTCCCTTACACCATACACAAAAATCAACTCAAAATGGATCAAAGACTTAAACATAAGACAAGATACAATAAACCTCCTAGAAGAAAATATAGGCAAAACATTATCTGACATACACCTCAAAAATGTTCTCCTAGAACAGTCTACTCAAGCAATAGAAATGAAAGCAAGAATAAACAAATGGGACCTAATGAAACTTACAAGCTTCTGCACAGTAAAGGAAACCATAAGTGAAACAAAAAGACAACCTACGGAATGGGAGAAAATTTTTGCAAATGAAACCAACAAAGGCTTGATCTCCATAATATATGAGCAGCTCATAGGACTTAATAAGAAACAACCAAACAACCCAATCCAAAAATGGGCAAAAGACCTAAACAAGCAATTCTCCAAGGAAGACATACAAATGATCAAAAGGCATATGAAAAAAATGCTCCATATCATTAATTATCAGAGAAATGCAAATCAAAACTACAATGAGGTATCACCTCACACAAGCCAGAATGGCCATCATTCAAAAATCTACAAATGACAAATGCTGGAGAGGCTGTGGAGGAAGGGGAACCCTCCTCCACTGCTGGTGGGAATGCAGTTTGGTGCAGCCACTGTGGAAAACAGTGTGGAGATTCCTCAAAAGACTAGGAATAGACTTACTGTATGACCCAGGAATCCCACTCTGGGCATATATCCAGAAGGAACCGTACTTCAGGATGACACCTGCACCCCAATGTTCACAGCAGCACTATTTACAATAGCCAAGACATGGAGACAGCCTAAATGTCCATCAACGGATGACTGGATAAAGATGTGGTATATTTATACAATGGAATACTACTCAGCCATAAAAACCGACAACATAATGCCATTTGCAGCAACATGGATGCTCCTGGAGAATGTCATTCTAAGTGAAGTAAGCCAGAAAGAGAAAGAAAAATACCATATAAGATCGCTCATATATGGAATCTAAAAAACAAACAAACAAAAAAAAACAAAAAAACCCACAATAAAACAAAGCATAACTACAAAACAGAAATAGACTCATAGAAATAGAATACAAACTTGTGGTTGCCAAGGGGGCGGAGGGTGGGAAGGGACAGACAGGATTTCAAAATTGTAGAATAGATAAACAAGATTATACTGTATAGCATAGGGAAATATACACAAGATCTTATGGTAGCTTACAGAGAAAAAAATGTAACAATGAATATATATGTATGTTCATGTATAACTGAAAAATTGTGCTCTACACTGGAATTTGACACTACATTGTAAAATGATTATAAGTCAATGAAAAATGTGTAAAAAGAAAAGCAAATTTAACCCCCAATGGAAAAAAATATGAAATGAATATATATGTGTCTGTGCATGACTGGGATTTTGTGCTATATATGAGAGACTGGCACATTGTAAGTGTACTTCAACTAAAAAATAAATAAAAGATTAAAAAAGCAAAAAACAAAAACAAAAACAAAAAATCATCAAATGTGCATGTCTATCATTAAAATATATTTTTCAGTGCCAGACTTTCTTTCTTTGGATTAATATGAAGCAGTATATATTAAAAATATACCTTTTAAACAATTATATTGGTTAGTATTCTTTATAGTGATTTTTCCAAGTAGTATAATAAATTGCTTACAAATCATGATTACTATTGGTTAAAATTATATCTTAGGCAAGAGTAGTTTATATTGTGTACCCATTTTATTATAAAATTGATTTATAGTATTTTGGATAGTAAGAAATAGAGGAAAAAGTCAGTGGTTCTAAATTAAAGGACAAAGAAAAGTAATCTAAAATACAGGTATGCCATTCAAATGATGTTTATTTTCCTTTACTACAATAGGGCTTGAAACAAAGGTAAATGTAAGATATCCTGCCTCCGTGGAGAACAGAGAACAACTTGGTGGTGGCAGCAGTTAGGATGACTTTGGCAGCACAACTGCAAGACCTCCAGTTTGATTCTTTGGTTCCTTTTTCTCAGTCTCCCAACCATCAGTTTGTGATACTGTATTTGAGACCTAGATAATTCATTTGCTTTCTCACTGAAGTAATACAGATTCATTAAAGAGATCATGGAAAATCTGAGAGAAGAACAAAATCCTCCTAACCCTCGTTATATCACCAAACATAACCAGTGGCGATCTTTCAGCGTATTTCCTTTCGGTCTTTTATCCTCCCTGCCCCTACACCTTTATGTTTATAATCATACCATAGAGACCAATTTGTTACCCAATTTTTTAACATGTTAATAATACTCTTCATAAATGTCATTAAAAAAAAACTGCGTAACATTTCATCGACTGTTAGGAACCATTTGTTCAACTATTCTCATATAATTGGACATTCAAGTATTCAATTTTTGCCAACATCTATGACAAACCGAGTAAGATTTTTCTTAGGACAGGAATTACTAGGTAATGGGTATGAAAAAGTTTAAGGTTATCAAATATTGCCAGTGCCTTTCCAAAAAGGCTGCACTAATTTACATTACCAACAGCAGTGGAAGAATACTCCCCAAAGTATTGGGTATTGCTTCTAATTTTTTAGACTCTTCCTTATTTTGGTAAATACAGTATTATTTTTCCACATGCTACAAATTATTATAAGTTGCTTGTGAAAATGTTAGAGGACAGTTAAATAATTCAGGACAATGATGTGATAGTTATTAAAAGTTTTCAAATAATATTTTTTGTTAATTGATCTTAAAGTTGTTGAGGAAGGCACACTGTCGTCAGAAAAATCCAACCTTAGGTATATGAAACAAAAACAACTAATCCGTGTTCTTTGAAGACACCACGCTCTTTTAAGCTGTTCTATCTCTCCCATGCTGTCTCCCTGCCTGGAGCCCCCTTCTGAGCTTGCTGTAGCTGGCAGACATTTAGCTATGTGAAGACTCAGAACAAACGACACTTGTCTGAGAACTGTGCTCGCACGCTTTTCCTTCTTGCTGGTCCTAGTACTTATATTTCTATTCTAGGATGTATTATTTTCTACTAAAATGCTCTGTGGTGGCAGTAACAGAAAAGTGTTAACACAATATAAAGGATTTGGAGCCAGACAGAAGCAGGGTGAAGGGTGACACTTTCTAATTGTATGATACTGGACAAATTACAAACCTCTCTAAGGGTATATAACCTCATCTGTGAAATGGGGATAATAAATCCAACCCCAAAAGGTTAGTATGAGAATTCAATGAGCTCAGGTACCTAAAGAGGTCAGCACAGTGCCTGGCATCTAGTAAATACCCAGGGATGGGCAGCTCTGTCTCATGTATTATTCATGTGAAGGATGCAGGAGGGACGGGCCCTATCATTCTGCTTCTGTGTAGCACCAAGGAACAGCGCAGTGCTTGACACACTGTAGGGAGGATCCATGAGTGTTTGATGAGATGTTAGTTTCTGATACAACATTAAATGGAAAAAATTACTCTGCCTACTAGAAATACGTTATCGTTAACATGTAAATATATGGGTATACTGTACTCTTTAAGGTCTTTTCAGACTATTCACAAGTCCTTTCCTTAACTGCATCCTTCGTGCTGTGGGCTGCTCACACTTCAAGCAGTCCTCTCAGTCTCTGCTGGATGCTCATTCTCACACCATGGATGTTAATACCCAAGCCACAAAGCTGCTGCAACATTGAACCAGGTATTGTACTGACCACACATAGCAGGCATTCACTAAAGGGTAAGTTCAAAAGAGAAGTCACCTTTTTTGGGAAGACTGCCTCAACCTTTCCAGGTGGTGTGAGTCTCTCCAGCTTCTCTGCTTTCATAGCAAACTGTTATTATAGTACTTTTCAAACGCTGCTGTGTCTCAGCAATTGTAATCAAAGATAAAAAAGTAAGATACCACTGAGCATGTTTATTATTTGCCAAACATTGTTAGCACATGACATACATTTTCTTTACTAAGTGTTACAGACTTTTCAAGGGGGTACTTTTATCCCCATTTTACAGTAGAGGAAACTGAGGTTTAAAGAGATTAATCAATAGGTCCAAGGTCAGACAGCTAGCAGGCTCAATGTAGGAGAGAACGCCATTAGTATCCATGGCACACACCACACTGCTAGTCACATAGTAAAGCTCAGTAATTATGTGCTGACTGAACAAATGAATGAACAAGTTTAATTTTAAAATTCAGTAAGATAAAAATAATTAAGGTGACTATTAAAGGAACAATTTAATTGGAAAGGTTTTAGTTATGTATTATAAAAAATTTCAAATATACCTCCAAATCCATTATCAGCTAGGAATTTGCAAATAGTATGTGAAAAGTTAAAAGAATCAAGTATATACGTAATCTGAAATTTACTGCCACATTTTGAAACATTACAAACTAAATAGCTGTATACAGCAAAACTAAAAAAAAATCCCTTCGGTTAGCTGCACAGCAAACTCAAAACAAGAACTCATTTATTTTTATTCTCTCAATCAGGAAAGGCAACCGCAATGAACTATGGGAGACTATACTTTGAATGAACAGAGGATTGTATTTTCTTCTTCTGATTTACAGATTTGTATTTAAAATCTAGTTTCTCCTTTAAAGTGAATTAAGTGTTCCCACTGGTGTCAACAGATGACAAGACAGACCACCTGTAGGTAAAGATAAAGAAATGCAGTGCCCAGCCCTATTACCTGTTGAGATTGCCACATTAGACTCCAGCCTATGTCAAGTGGCACAATCTTGAGATATAAACAAACAGCAAAGGCAGGATGGCAGCTATCTGCTTAGGTCACACAGGTTACTGAACAGAAGTCAGTTGGTAACTAATTCTAGTTACTACTGAGCAGAATGAAATTTGAACCAATTACCCAGAGATGAAAGACTCAGACTCTTCTTGGGAAAGGAAAAAAAAAAAAAAAAAAAGAAAAAGAAAAAAGAAGTACAACTTCCCCAGTACTAGAAGGCTAAATTCTTAAAAATGGGCCAAAAGCCAAGATTTCCTCCATTTTTCTAAGTTTCCAGACATTTGCAGAACTGAAACAAATAAGCTGGTGATTTTGGGGACATATTTAAAAATCCATTGGTTTGTCACCAGTCCACTGCAGATTCATCTATTATATTGAAGAGTATCTGGCCTGCTATTAAGAAAGTTTTATAATTAATTATGTGTGCTAAGCCCTAAAACTGTGCATCAATTTACTACTCCTTTGTGGAAAAAGAAAAGTTCACAATGTAATAACTCTGAAAATAACTTTTCCTTTATTATGATCCACAGGGACTAATAATTTAAGTTGTCAAAAACAGCAATATTTGCCTGCTGTTAGTGAATGCAGCAGAAACACGTATCTCTGGGCAGTGCTGTTACATCAGCTCTCCCGCTCTTTACCTAACTCATTTAAAATGAACAATAAAAGTTTTCTTTAATTAGCTACTGGTGTGCATTAACATGATCATGATTAAACCATAAAAACCAACTGTACATTACACTGCTCCTCTCTTCCATGTGTTTTGAATTACTCTGTTTGAAAATGTACTTTACGTCCCTTTTAAAAGTTTGACCTTCTGCTTTCAGAGAATTAAATGCATATTACTGCAGTGAAGAAGATAATGTTTCAGACCTCCAGGCATATATTAAACACACTGGCAGCACTTGAGACAAAATGCTTTACTTATTAGATACTTCCTATTCTAAACAGTGTCATCAAAGGCTAAAAACAAAATCCATATAAAAGCTGCGCAATGCTTCCACACAGAACCTGTGCCAAAATCCCTGTACTTTCCAACTAATGAGGAAAGGATGTGTACTCTTAACATATGAATGTAAGATTTTCCAAGCATTCACTTTAGGAAACTGGGCTATTGATTCCATATGGGTTATGTTAAATGAAACTGTATTGGTAAAATAACCTTTAAGATATCTGGCATGATAACTATAATTAAACAATATTCAAAAGACTAAAACAAAAGGGAATTTGGTTCCACAATGGCTAATTAAAATAAAATGAAAAAATACAGCATGCCATCTATCAAGATAAATTGTTATTGTTTAAGAACTATTTAAATACTGCTAAAATATACTTTCAGATAAAATCTGAAAGAGCTGGAAAAATATTTGTGGCTTAAAAATGGATAGTTTGGTGAAAAAAGTATAGGACTCTGAAATTTTATGCAGAGATAACAGCTTTAAAGCCTTGAGCACAACCAGATGGTACTTAAATCAGAGGAATTCTACAGTTTCACTATCAATGGGTTTCAATATGAGAAGGTTTTCAATAGCTAGGAAAACATGTCAAGTTGATCGTTTACTTCTCAGATCATTTCAGCGCATTTCCCCATCCTTTCGCAGCTATATGTGGTACAGATATTAGCCACCATTGAAAAGGTGCTGAAAGCAGTACTAGGAGCTACGGAATTCTTGCTAATCCCTGCTTTTCATGTACTGAGATAGGTAAGTTTACTAGCTCATCCTGGAATTAAATAAGAGCCACAGTGTCTCAAGAGCAGTGGCTAAAACCACACTAAGTATGCGACAATACCAAAGAATGCATTAAAATAATTTCGAATGACATTAATTAGATGTTCTGCAGTAGCATTTTGGAGTGGAGAAAGATAAGCTTGACTGATTGTAACTTCTTGTTTGGCCATATCAACATTTTTGTGAGCGCACTCCAAAGTCAGCCTTATTGATAAAATGCTGCAAATAAAAGGGTATTAAAAAATTTTAAGAAAATACATAGAAACTGACCTCGAAAATGAACAAGGACTAGAACAAATATAACTTCTGTTTTGATGGCTGACAAGAAAGGGCAATGCAACACCTATTCCAATATTTTAATTCACATTATTTCTTTTGCCTTTTAAAGGAAACTTAAACTATATACCAAACATGATCATACTCACATATTTTCCCAACTTCTTAGCATGATTATGGTTATATAACAGCAGCAGTTGGATTTTAACCTTGATCAAAATATCTTTTGCCAATCATGAGATCACTTTTGACATCTTATAAATTATAGAAAAGTGTGAAACCACAAAATCTAAGTGACAATCACATCTGTATACTACTGTGACATTTATTCTAATTTATTTTATTCTTGCTAAAATGTAGTTGTATTTTCAAAGAAGTAAACATTCTGTCTATCTTACAAAATTAAATACAATAAAAAATTGATTACAGTATTTTAATGGTTTTATGTACTGGAATTACAAAAGAGAGTTTTTAAAAGCTTAAAAAAATTATGTGCCTCATTGTCTAAACATTTGCAAGCATGATCTCCTAACTATATCTTTAAGAAGTCTGGTTTTTGGATAGGGTAGGGTAGTGCTGCTGGGAAAGGTTGTCGTAGGCTTTTAACACAGAGGTAGTCTACGCTGGAAGCTTTAGATAAATACAAATTGTTGTACCAATCAGAAATACACCAACTTGATTAATTAATCAACTGAACAACAAAAGTATATTTTTAAGTCTCATATTCTCAGTGATGTCAGCATTACACTTTATGAACATTTATTATTTTATAGATGAATTACAATCGCAGCTCAGGGATGTGCTGGATAAAATTTATCTAAGCACATTAAATTTAAAAACATTATAAACAATAAATTGACTTTGATATGAAATACCTCCTTCAGTGTCACCAGTCCATGTTATTTTTTTATTTAAAAAACAAACTTTAACAAGCACTGTATGCACTGGGTACTACAGATACAGAGTGCTAGAAAACAAGGGCTTTTTATATTTTATTTCTCTAAGCCAAATGTTATACAAAATCCCACAGGATGTAATTGTTCCCAGTTGGATGGCAAAAAAAGTTTTCACAATACTGCAGTAATTATGCAAGAGAGCAGAACTAATGATACCCATCACTGCTTAACAGATAGAATGGTAGAGTACCATTTCAAGTTTTCCCTTTCATGAAGTTACTTTTCCGGTTCTTTGAAGTAACAGTATGAGGCCACTACTGCCTGCTAAGTATCAGTTCAGATACTCACATTTCAAGACCAGTGCTAACTGCAATAAAAGCAGCATGGAGACAGTTCAGGCAAGGTTGTGTTTTACTTTAGTTGTGTTTGATCTATTGTCCTAATTTAAGTTGTAAATTGCAAAAAAGGGACCAATTCTAGTGCTAAACTGACTGTAATACCTAGATTATTATCAGTGTCTGTTTCAATATGATAAACCAAAGAGCTAAAAAAAAAGAAGTAAACACACCAATCTCTTTGCACAAGTTCAAATCCTACTGAGATTTTTATCAGCAGAGCTGATCCTTAAGACTTTTGTGCTTGTCTCTCCTTTTATATATCTGTATGATTTCACAGCATTAGCTTACTTTCAGGGGCTTCTAAATTCATGAAAAAAAAATTAGTTACAGGTAAGACTTTGTATACAAAATCTTAACTCAGAAACAGTTCTGATTCTCTCTCTCTCTCTATGCCTCTCATAAAATTGGAATAGTTTGGTCATTTTTGTTAAAGGAGACTAGATCTGTCTGATTTATACTAACTTCTAAGTTTGACTTGTTTGCTTTTTATAATGAATTCAGTTTAAAAAAATAAAACTTGACACATTTTGGGAACTTGGATCTTAATCAAAGATACCTCTGTATCAGAAACAACAACCTGCTTTGAAATGGCCATGCTGTTAATTCTTAAACAGTTTGCTACTATGTGTTCAAGGTAAATACTCCTCACACTGATGAAATCCAAGGTTCATTCCACTGATGTCAATGTGGAAACCATCCTGTCCCGTGGCTGCTTAAAGATTTTCAATAGGATTAAATCAGCTGCAAGTCCTCATTATATCAGGGTTTACAATTGTGTCTGAGTTGGAGTCTGTTTCTCATAGAATTTTACTTAGAGACTGACTTAGATTGGCTCCTTAGAGCTAGTCTGATTTTACTAGAAACAACTGTATCACATCAGCCACTCTCATAAAACTGCAGTAAGATTGAATCAGCCCTGACCCTGAAGCAGATGAACGGTTACCCAGCTTATGCATTCTCTGAGAGTCACAGAAAAGTTTGCATTTAGTTTCTGCAGTAGTGCAGAAGCAGAACATGCTTATTAACTATTCCAGCAGGCCTTTGCTTTACTATTATGAACCCGATTTTCTGATAAGAAAACTATAGTTGAGCTTGGAAAAACTTCTATTGATTAAAAAAATATGAATCCTTGGTTATTTTATCCCTCAAATCACATACACTCTTTTAAAGAAACTATGCAGTTTATGGTAATGAAGCAAAAGCATGTGTTAAAAATTTCCCCTAATATTCAGAACAAGTTGAAAAACAACGAACATGGTTTAAGTGTATCTATTCCTTTAACTAGTAGCTGATCTTCCTTGCCAAATAGAATATAGTTACTTAACAGAAATATTAAGCTGATTTTCATTTATATACATTCTATCTACTAAATCTAGACCAACCTGGCCAGTTAACTGTAGATTTTCTTCCAAGTAAACCTGAATATTAGTAATCTCTATATTGTATCTGATTTTATTGAAGTACATCAAGACATTACAGAATACAGGGTCATTTACAAACTTTTATTGGCTCCCCTTTAACTTCATGATGGCAGATTAAATTCAAATTGAACTAAAGGTACATATTGATTCTCTGTGTGTCATATGTTATCAGTACCTTAATGATGCAATGGACTTGAAATGCAAAATGGTCAAGATGTTAGAAACATTTATTTATGCCCTGCAGCCATTTCTTCTTTTCCATTAGAACAACTTTGTTCTTCTCTGCTACTCCATAAAAAGCATCACTAGGACAAAATGACCTTCTACACACACTGCTTTGATCATATCAACCTCTCCCTTCAATCCTTAGAAATTTGAAGCATTCTCTAAATCAGGTAAATATTCTTAACTTTAGCTTTCATCAGCTAGCCCTACATCATTAATAAATTTTTATATACAGATATGTCCCAAGAAAGCAACTTTCTGTATATTAATGAAGGTAATCCAATCTATACCTTAAAGATAGTCCCGGTCATGTGGGAATACTTGAGTAAAAGTTTAGAAGTTAGAAAGAAAAAGAAGCTTACCTCCTTCCCAATATCAAACACTCTAGTAACTAGGCCTGGAAAAAACTTACATCTCTCTAGACTTATCAAGGAATAAAGTTTCTATTTTTTAAAAAAATTACAGCTGACCCCTGAATGAGTGTAAACTGTGCAAGTCCTCTTACAGATGGATATTTTTCAATAGTAAATCCTACAGTACCACATGGTCTATAGTTTATTGAATCCACAGGTGTAGAGGAACCTAGAATACTGGAGGGCTGACTATAAATGATACATGGATTAACCCTTGCACTGATCAAGTGTCAACTGTATTTTTAAGGTAACATTTTTCACTCAAGTATGGTTAATGTTTGGACTTCAGCTATACAATTTTATTGGGATAAAATATTTCCTGAGTTGCTTGAGAACAGCCAGTGTCAAAATTATTGAACAAAGTGTGGACTACAATTTGATTTCTCATTATTCATTCACTTAACAAGTTCTTATTGAATGAACATCTACTATGTTTCAGGGACTGGCTGGGAATACAGCAGAAACAAAGCCCCTACCTTCATGGAGTCCACATTCTAGTGTGAAAGTCAGGTCATACAATTTTATACAATACAACACACATTCATACCCTGTGTTTGCTGATGGAGTGGATGTTGGGTAGTATGAGAGAAAGACAAGAGTCAAAACTGATTTGAGTATTTTGGCTTGAGCAGCTACAAGAATGAGAAAAGATGATTTTCTAGACTATGCAAGCAGCTTCCCTACCAGTCTCTGAGTTAGGCCAATGCTTTAACAATTTGCCTTTCTAAATTTTGCCTGTTTTCCCAAGAATCAAAAAGGACCACCATGATCTTCACACAGAGAGATGATGACATCCCATCAAACCCAGTTTTAATAAGACACCCCCAGTTCAATTATGATGTCTTCCTAGTTCCTCCAGCAAGCGAATCCTGTCAGCTGAGAACTATTCAAGGAAGGCCTATGATTAGAGATGGTTTTTTAGAGTTGGGCTTAGGCCTCATTCTAGACAAACACTTGGAGAACAGGGAAATGAGGCCAACACATGGAGTCACACCACATCCCAGAAAATTAAATAAATGAGAGATTATTTCTTGGGAGAATTTTGGCCCTGGAAGAGTTGAGACTGAAAGAATATTTGTGTGTTTCGCTGGAGAAGGGCAAGAACAGAGAGGACCGGGCTCTTACAAGAACTTCATGTTCGTAGTTGTTACCGAGCATTTCGACTCGGATGTCCCTTTGTTACTATCATGCATCTAAAAGATCACCATAACATTTAAAAATACCTTCTCCCCAAAATACTGCCTCTATGCGTTAACTTTTTGTTCATTTGTTCCTTCTCAGAAGGCTCAAATATTAAATATTTCTCCCCGGTATCCACCAAATACTGCTGGTCATTCCTTCATTTCATTAATTACCTTTGCTGTTACCTTCGTATTTTCTATTTTCATGCAGCCTTCCCATTCTACACTGGATCACTACTAGAGTTTCCTAGTTAGTTTCTTTCCCTGGTCTTTCCTTTTCCTAAAGAACCCCATATAGTAATGGCAGATAACTCTTCTGAAAGAAAACACTTTCAATATTTACTTAAAAACATTTGTCCCGCTAGAATGTATGATCCAAGGAAACAGATTTTTAGTTTTTATTTTTCTACTTTATCACCAGCTTTCAGAACAGTGGTTGATACACAGGAGGCACTTGGTAACACTTAGTAAACGAAGGAATGAACAAATGGACTGAATCATTTGCAAGGTGCTCATTTAGGTTCCTGTGTTGGGTAGTAGATATAAAAATCACTTAAACTTGAACCCTGCCTTCTAGATTAGAGATACTTACTTAATAAAGATGCTTTTAGAACGCATCTGAACCAAGACTGAAAGAAGCCAGAATTTGGACTTGTTGAAATGGCAGTGAAGACACTGAGACTGAGAGAACAACATAAATGAAAAAAGGACAAAAGACAAAAAAGGGTATGGGTAAGAGAATGGAAAAGGAAATGTCCCAATTTTCTCAAACAAAAAAATAATGAGAAGAATGAAAAACGAGTTAGGATAAAGCAAGATTCTAGGTGGATGTTAAGGAACCTGGACTTTCAGTTTTGTCCCAGTTTCCCTCAAAGCAGAGCCTCTTGACCACCTGCAGCAGAATCGCCCAGCGTTTCAACAGAGGTTCTCAGGCCCCATGACTGACGCATCTTATCTCAAGGTGAGACGTGCTTGTAATAAATAATTTTATGCACACTAACATGTGAGAAACTGCTGCAGACAATTGAAAACTAGAACTTTCTAAGCAAGTAAGTGACAAAAGAATGCTTAAGAAAAATTAATGTGAACAAAACGGTGGGAGTAGGAGATTGGAGAGCAGAGAGATGGTGGGTAGCACCAGCAGTTAGAAAGCAGTTGACCAGATGACGACGCCAGAGATGTGAAATAAAGTAACGCAGGAAGCAGTGCAGCTCAGGAGATGAAATGAGAAAATTCTTACTTGATCACTCCAGCTCAGAATCTGGCCAAAGCAGACCACTGCCTACTGAATAATTTAACCAGTATTCTGGGACCTCCTCTCTACCCACCCCTCACTGCTCCTTTACTCAAGTCTCCATTCTGGAACTTCACATTCACCTTCTTGCCTCTGTATCTTCACTCAAATGGTAGGATTCTTGAGTTCAGAAACACACCATGCCCATTTTTGTAAATCCTGTGCATAGAGCATGTGTATGTGGGGAGGTCAGTATATGAGGATGACAGTGATGAAGGTGATTAACATGGCAATGATGACAGCCCACCAAGCTGATTACCTAATATTCTCTAAAGCAACAACACTAGCACATAGGTAACACTTACTGGATGCTGAGAATGTGTCAGGCATTTTTCTATGTGCACTTGGTATATATCAGGCACTTTTCTGTATCAACTCATTTAATCTTCAGAATTCTATGAAGTATTATTACTATCTCCATTTTAAAAGAAATGGAGGCCCGGGGGGGATAAAACATACGTAATGGGTTCAAAATCACACAGCAAGTAAATGGTGAAGTTTGGATTTGAACACTGGCATTAGGATTCCATGCTTGTGTTAAAATCATAACCTACATAGTCTCTACGTCAGAACCTTCTTTCTTTCTCTCATAGCCCTCACAATTTGAAATTCTTACAACTCTTTGTTATTCTTAATATATGTCCCACTACTAGATGGCCAGATCTTAATTGTAGGGACGAGTTAATTTAGTTCAGTGCTATATACCTAGTGCTGGGCACTTAGTAGATGCTTTATAAATACATGCTTTGGAAACAAATGAATAAATAAATGAAAAAATAAGGAAGGAGGAGGAGAGGAGTGAAGCAACAAATACCATTATAAATATGTAAGGGACTAGAGAAGCTTTTTATTGCTGCAGATTGCAGACAGATGGCTTCCAGAGAAAGCCTTCATCAATATATAAATACATTTTGAAATGCTGAAAGAAGAAATCCATTTTGCAAGGTGCTGGGACCAGGTGTGTCTATTTTAGCAAGTCACTATATTCAAGAACAGGAAGCAGGGCTTGGAGATAGAGCACTACACCAGGGAATGAAGACCTGGCCAAGTTCCACAGTTTCCACTAAGTCACACCTGTGTGCAGCCATGTGGGGAAAAAAACCTCTTTGTTCACAACTTTCCTTTTTGACATGGAGCTAAAATGTGGGTAATCTAGGCCAAATAAGTTCTCAGTTCAATGCAGCAGAATAATGGCTTGTTAGAGCTGGAAGAGGTTCTGGAGCTCATTGTTTCCAGAGATTTTCAAACTACTTTTTAGCCACAGTACCATTTCTTCAAAGAATATCTTACGGGGCAATGGGGTAGCGGGTGAGGGCCAGGTCGGGGAGGGCAGATGCACAATATATAAAACAGATAAAAGCAAAGCTGCCCAGGATGGTTGGGTCACCAATGTGTATGCAGGTGATTTGAGGGCCACAAAGTCCAAATCTGCTACAGGTCAACTACCCCTTAATGTAAATTCTAAATATATGTTTTATTGAGACAGTAATTCACATACCATATAGTTAATCTATGTAAAGTGTACAAATCAATTTTTTTTGGTATATTTGCTGAGTTGTGCCACCAACACCACTCTCAATTTTAGAACATTTCTGTCCACCCCCAGAAGAAACCCCATACCCATTAGCGGTCACTTTCCTTCACTATTCCACTTTCCTCCCTCCCCACCAGCCCCTACACTAACCTACTTTCCATCTCTATAGATTTTCCTGTTCTAGACATTTCATATAAATGGAATCATACAGTATGTGTGTGGCCTCTTGTGACTGGCTTCTTTCACTCTGCAACACGTATACAGGGTCCAGCCCTGTTGTAGCATGTGTCAGTCTTGTATTCCTTTATACGGCGGAGTGATATACTCCTGTACAGATACACTACCTTATACTTACTCAAGAGTTCATAGACATTTGGGTTGCTTCCACTTTTTAGGTATTTCTTTTTTTTTATGAATAATGCTGCTATAAATGCTGAGGTACAAGTTTTTGTGAGGACAAATGTTTTCATTTCTCTTGGGTACATATCTAGAAGTGGAACTGCTGGGCTGTATATAACTCTGTGTCTAATCTTCTGAGGAACTGCCAGACTATTTTTCAAAATAGCTGCAACATATTACATTCCCATCAAGTGTATGATGGTTCCAATTTCTTCACATCTTCACCAGCACGTGTTATTATCTGTCTCTATCATCACAGCCATCGTAGTGGGTGTGAAGTGGCGGCTCATGCTGGTGTTGATGTGCATTTCATGGAAGGCTAAACGGTACTGATAAGTTTTTTCATGTACCCATTGGCCATTTGCGTATCTTCTTTGGAGAAATGTCTATTCAGATCTTTTGCCCATTTTAAAATTAATTGCCTTTTTATTACTGACAAGTAAGGATTCTTTACGCAGTCTAGATACAAGTCCTTTACCAGATATACAACTTGAAAATACTATCACCTATTCTGTGGGTTGTCTTTTCACTTTCTTAATTTTGATTAAGTCCAATTAATTAATTAGGTTGTTATGCTTTCTGTGTCATACCTAAGAAATCATTGCCTAATCTAAGACCTTAGCTTTAGCTCTTAGGTCTAGGACTTGATGTATTTTGTGTTAATTTTTGTATATGGTGCATGACAGTATTTTCTTCTAATCCTTTTTATTTCTACAAGGTCAGTATTAATTTCCCTCTTTTATTTCATATTTTAGTAATTTTTCTTGGTCAGCCTAGCTAAGGGCTTGTCAATTTTGCTGTTTTCAAAGAACCAAGTTTTGGTCCTGTTGATTTTCTCTACTGTTTTTCTATCTCTTGTTATTTTACAGAAAACTTAGAGAAAGTGAAGTTTGGGTTGAAGCAACAGCAGCTTCCTACCCACCCCTCCATTCAAATGGTCACATATCTGGGATGGCTCCGGCCAGTCCTATTTCACACCTATTATCTTCTTTACGAATAGCGTCTACTGCCATTCTTGAAGATTTCCTGTCAGATAGGAAGTCATATGGTCACTCTACGAAGAGCCTTGGTCTGAAACTGTGGATTTCCCAGAGGTTCTATCCAGCTTCCTCCTAGCCCCTTTCTGTTTGAGTGTTCCTTGTGGTCCTGGGCTCAGGCATAAAACAAAGTAAAAAAGTTAAATGAGGACAATACAAACATGTGATCAAAGGGACACACTTGCAGTTAGATCCATAAGAATAAAAAAAAAAAAGGGTTTTGAGAATGCTGGCCAACTAAGGAAAAAAAGTAAAAGAGCTAGTCTTCACTTGTCTCTCTGACTGTTCTTTTTATCCTTTTATAAACAAGTGTAAACTGTGGTTAAGGTCACAAAGAAACATTCCCAAGGATGGCTGTGGAGAAAGCAGTCTGACTTTCCCACGGGCAGGCCCCCGTCCTCCATTCCCTCAGCATGCCTGTGCACATGCTCTTCCTTAATGAAGATGGCATGCCCGAGCACAACGACAGCCTTTTGAAGGGGAAATGGATTCTTTCCCTTTAAAAAAAGGGTCTGGTCTAAGGGCTTAAGAAAAAACAGAGTTCACACTACTCTCTCTTGCTACCTGCCTCCCACACTATAATCGGTGTACCCAAATCTATCAGATGCCAGTAATTCACTTTGCATTCTACATGCCCATTCCCCTTCTGCCCTGAACCTGTACTCCCCAAGGAGCAGGAAATGGTTTTATGATTCCATCTGCTCCAGCACCTCAGATCTCCTAACAGACTCTCCTGACACAGCCGAAGGCACACATGCAAACAAATAAATACATTTTATCAATTATTGAGGTATATTTCATTCACAATAGGAGTCAGGGAATTGTACATTCACTATTTCTAGAAGTATCCTGCACTAACCCAGGAGAATTAAACACATTTTAATGTACCGTGTTTGAATCTTAAAATCTTTTGTTTGTACTTTATTAATGTAAAAATCAGACTGGCTGTGTTGGCCTGACTATTGCATGATACTCACAAAACTTAGTTTTATTTTAACCAAATGTGCTTTTTTTCCCTAGCTATATTGGTCTTTAGACTTTATTTGAGAGGATATTTTAAGAATAGAAGTTTTAAAACATTTTACAAGAACTTCTTTGTTAATAAGAATTTGCTTGACATCAAAGTTAAAGCACAATGAAAAATCTGGTATGCTGAAGGTTTTCAGTGGAACAAAAATGCTCGTTAAAAGTCAGGGAAAAATATTACTGCTGTTTTTGGCAATAAAACACAATGATGAAACAAAGCTTCCTTAACAATGTAAAGACAGTGGGACAGTGACTCAAGGCACTGGCAGATATTTTATTTTGATACGTAATGTAGTTCACAGAATACCAGTTGACTTTATTCTTAGGAACACTTTTAAAAATGGCAGTGATGGATTTTCAGGCCTGGTTACACCTACCAGGAAAATGACGCAACCGTTATTCACCTCTTCCAACTCTGGTTTTTACTGGCATCTTCTATGAGTTACACTTTGGCACTCTTCTAAACATCATCAGGCCACAAGCTCAGTCTAAATCAAATATTTTTACAAACTAAACAATCCAGTGCTAAAAACTACCCAAGTTACAAAGACCCAATGCTGTTTCCGTTCCAAGGAATGGGCTATTTTATAGGGGAAAAGTGCTTACTACATGAAAAGGGAAATGGTCCTTTAACCCAAAAGAACCAGAATGGTCAGGGCATTAGAAAAACACTGTTAGGATTTAACTTCCACTGGCCACCAACTGACAGACATAACCTGCTAGTGACCTTTTCCATTCTCTGTCTCTCATGAGCCCACATAACAGATTGTTTAGACAAGTTAGTTCATTTAGTATTGAGTTAGTTAAATTAGATTTGTACAGAAAAAAAAAAAAAGACTGTTTCATAGACATACCCTATAGTCTTAATTCTGGCTAATACTCTTGCAAATGTGAGCTACTATTCACATTATTATTGCAAAAGAACAATTCAAGTCCAAGTGCATGTCCTACCAATGAAAGGTAAGTAGCATTATCCCTGCATGTGCAGAGTATATGATTTTAAAACAGCTGAAAGGATGCACACAAGCAATGCTGGCAAGCTAACCTAACAAACCAGTGAAATTTTCATTTTTCTACAGTAAATACAGATATACTAAAACATACTCTTTGTAGCTGCTGCAGGTGTCACCTTGAAGTTAGTTACACAGTGCGTGGCGCGTAACAGGGAAAGGTACTCGTTTGAATGAGTAAGTACAGAGTATCTGGTTCCCTTACAGATCTGAGAAAGGTGTATCATGTCGAGTGCTATGTAAGTAACACTTAGGAAGCCACAGGCAATTTCATTTCATCTTTTTTTCCTTTTAAAAACAAAGGCCACTACTCTTTATTTGAGGAGTTTTGTAACTGGATTAACTGCTCAGCCCTCAGATCTCCCTCACTTCTGTTACCTCTATCAGTAGTCTTATCACATAGGGCTCTGCATTGGTCAATTGTTATTAGAACCAGCAGAGTATTACCTCCCCAATAACTGTAAATTCTTTGCTTTGAGACATTCATTACATATAGCCATCATTTTTTCATTTAACAAATCTGTACTGAGCTCCCACCATGTGTCCAGTGATTTTAGGCACTGGGGCTGTATCAGTGAACAAAAAGCAAAACAAATCAAACCCCCAGAACTCTCGTTGTGGAGTCTGTATTCTGAGAAGGAGGAGAAGTAATAAATATAACAAGGAAGTAAATCATACAGTGTGTTAGTCAATCAAATGTAGTATGAGAGAAACAAGAGCAGGGCAAAGGAGAACAGGAGTTCTGAGAAAGGGCAGCAATTTTAAACAGGGTGGTCACAGGAGGCCTCATTAAAAAGGAGACACTGGAGTAAGGACTTGAGGAACTGCTGGGAAAGAAACCCTGCAAATGCCTGGTGGCAGGAATCCCAGCAGGCACACTCAAGGAACAGCAAGGAGGCCAGCGGGACTGGAGTGGAGGAAGAGAGGAGATCAGACAGGGAGCAAGGCGCAGAGCTTCTAGGACCTGGGAAGCTGTCCGTGTAAAGACTTGGGCTTTTCTCTGAGAGAAACAGGAGTCAGTGAAGAAAGCTTTTGAGGGGACAACAGAATCATTTAGCTTAGGTTTTTAAAGGATCACTCTGGCTTGATGTGCTGAGAATATGAGGAAGAGAGAAGAGGGTATAAAAAACAGATGAATCAGGAGGCTACCTACTGAGTCACCTAGCTGAGAGATACTGGTGGCCTGGACCAGGGCAAAACAGTGAAGGTGGTGACAAGGAGTCGAATTCTGGATATATTTTGAAGGCAGAGCCAACAGGGCTTCCTGACAGATTAGATGTGATGTATAACAGAAAAAGAGGAAGTGAATGTGACTTAAATTTTGGCTTTAGTAACTAGAAGAATGGGAGTTGTCAATGATTGACATGCAGAAAAGACTACAGGTGTAGTAGGTCTGGAGGAAGAGAAAGATCAGGAGTTTCATCTTGAACATGTTAACCTCATGTAGTGAAATGCCATAATCCTTACTTTACAATCACAGTTCATTCTCCTTAGCATACATTTATTTGTAGATTAAAAATAAACCGATGGTCTTTTAGTTTTTAGGCACTGTATCTAGAATTGCATTGGAGACCTTATATAACTTTTATTCATTAAAACTAACATTTCTCTCACTAGTAGCTGGAAATTCTAGTCTACTAGCTTAAGAATTAAATTCTTGATTGCCTTCCGCTCACCAAAACAAATGTATTTACAGCTTCTTGGCCCCTAGATTTAAGAACAATTTGGGCAGGATGAAAGGGCTCTGGAATTAGAATAAGAAAACCTGTATGTCAAACTTTGGCTCTTCCACTTCCCTGTGATGGGACTTTAACATCTTTGGAGCTCACTGATGACCACATAAAATGGAGAAAATATCTGCTTTATAAGGATGGTATGAGATTAAATGATGTAAGTGACAAAGTCTCATGAATTGTGAAGAGTTATACCAATGTTAGAAACTATTAATATTATTGCCGACAGTTTTTCTATTGTTTTTCTCATTCATTTATTCAGTCATGCATCCCACCATCTTATAAAAAAGGAACAAACGTACAAAGTCAATAAAAGTCACTTTCCTTAGTTCCCTTCTGTGTACAGCTTTCCCTCCCAGCTTTTTATTTCTGAGTGGCTAATTCCAGAGCTCTTGTAGTGAGTTCTCACATATACTTCATTATCCTTTTGTGTCACAGACTGCGCACATAAAATGGTTAATACCAAGCAATTTCAAGGCAGGAAACACAGAATTTCAGGCCATGCATTTTCTTACAAATGGAATGCTTCCAACATAAAGGGATAATACCATTCCAGCAATTCATCTGAATTGTCACTTAGGTTACACTACTGCTGTCTTGAGAAATTTTGGCTTCTAGTTCTTCTGAGTCACCTTCAGTGGTTTTTATTACAACACCATCATCTTGTAAATTCATTTTTTTCAATATGCCTCCATGAAAATATTCAAACACACAAAAAGATGAGACTTTTATAGTAAGCATCTGTATAGCTACCACCTAGATTCTTTAATGAATATTTTCTTGTTTACTTGTTTTAATCACTATCTAGGGATGGAATGGCTCTCAGAAGAAAAAAAGGGCACTTTTATTCACTTATTGTTTATGATTAAAGAAATCAACAAAAATATTAGTAACAACTATGCTTATTTTTTGCACCCTTATGTGCTAAGTCCCTTACCTACACTACTTCTAATCCTTACAAAATTCCTACAGGGAACCCAAGGCTCAGAGGGGTTAAGGAGATGGGCAAAGCCCCAGAGCAGGTCCCTGAGAGCTAGACTTGCACCAAAACTCTTAAATATTCTAAACTGATCCTAAAAGCCAAAAGAGGAAAAACCAAACTAATCAATTGAAGGAGACATTATTGGTTACGTGTCCATCATCCATTTTAATTTTTCCCATCCTAAGAGAAATCTTGTTTTTCACAAATCTGTCCACCCCATGCTCTATGTCTCAGGGATAGTTAACCATACCTTCAACCCTTTTCTTTGATTGTTTCAGAAGTTCAGGCCTAAGCCAATCAGATCAGGAACTGCCTAAATCAGGGAGCTTGGTTCAGGAATGGGCATGTGACCCAATTTGGTCTGATAATTCATGGGAAGAAGTTTTCTCAGGGCTTCTGGGAAAAGCTTCCTCACGCCTATCAGGGAGCTTTGGGAAACAACTAGATGCCATGAAGTACAGACACGAGGCCAAGAACTATTACAGTGACGGTACCAGCAGGAGGAAAGCAATCTAAGGATGGAACCAATGCATCAAGGAGAATGTAGCAGAGCAAGTGAGAAAAAAGAAACTATTACATTAGACTGAAGTAACTCTCAAGTCTCCCTTCCTTTGGAGTTCAAGTTATGAAAGCCAATAAATTTCCTTACTGCACAATACTGTTTGGGTTTTCTGTTAGTTGTAGCTGTAGACATCATAGCTGATAGAGAAAACCAGCCAAAAATACCGTACAGAAAAATGTAATAGCTAAGAGAGCACACTAAAAGCGTTTTGTTCACAGAGCCGTACGAAGGGTCTGCCGAGTGAGGCGGCTGCCGTGGACAGCCGGCATTCTGGGGGACTTCATTCCCGGGGTGGGGGGGGAGGTTAGCAGCAGCAGCAGCAGTTTCCTGAGGTTGTTCATGCGCAGAACTCTGAGGCCTTCCCTGAAGAACAGGCCTTATATTTCCACCACAGATTATAGAGAAATGAATTCCAGTCAGGCTTTAAAAAGTCTAGATGAGTTTTGGCCAGCAGCCCCTACATGCAGATAACCACACTGTCACCCGGTCCCCAGACTCTTCCCTCTGCTTTGGAGGCCGTAGTAATGTTCCAGTTCAGGCTCCAGCCCATTACCACTGTTACTGACTTTCTAGGATTCAAACTGAAAAGCCCTGGGAATGCTATGAGGAGCAACTGATAGATCATTTGTGAAATACAAACTTGAGGAATCGTTATTAAGGAAATATGCTATGTTAGCTTCTGCTCACAAGTAGATGGCTTTTGTCAGTCACTATCATTAAAAGAAATGATGCTAAAAAAACTGCCACATTATTATGTAGAGGAAGAAGTAGATTATTTATCCATTCCCTCTTCTTCCCAGCTGATTGGTGCATGGTGCTGATGGAGCGAAGTGCAGTTCTCCAAGGAGTTAGGTCATTCATATCACTGTTGATAACTATTACATTGGAAAGCAAAGTGCAGCTTACCAAGGTGGGTATATTTTGGGGGAAAGAGTGTCAGAAAATAACATGATATAACAGCCGAGAGACTGTGGATCAGCTGCCAGAGCTGAGTATAAAGTAGATAACCAACAAAATTGGGGGAGGAGAGGGAATGGACAACACATTTCTTCCCCATAACAATTCTGCCTGAGTTGGGACTATTTATTCACTTTGCCTTCTTAAAACAACAAAGCCTAGCAGCACTGAGGGTAGAAGTTGTTTATAAATCTTTCAATGTGATGGATGGCTAAATCCAGGCTCACACTGTCTTCTTGTTTCTTATAGGAGTTATACCCAACTTGATCCAAAGCAAGTTATGCGTTCAACAACAACAAAATCTAGGTTTTACTACTTCAGAGCAATATTATATGTAAATATCTCATACCCTCAACTTTCATTTTCAGCCTTAAAGCAGATCAAACAAATAGGTGAAGAATTATTTTTGAGATATAAGAAAGATACAATTCTTAACTCCAGATTTATTTACCTATCTGAGTTGTCAAATCTTAGGACTCTTCAAATGCTATTTGTGTGTATCTGTGTTGAAATTATTTTTTAAAATTTAACTTATCATAATTTGCCTTAAAATACTATTATACTACTTTGCATACAGTCTAAGAACCTTCTAACAGTGCACACTAATTCCTCCTCTCTCAGCTTTTGCATTACTGTTATCATACAGCCACATGTTATAAAGCCCCAATTACATTGTTATTATTTTAGCTTCAAACAGTCAATAGTCTTTGAAAGAGATTTAAAAAGTGATGAGGGAAAGTCCTTTACAGTTAAGTTACTCACATAATTATTATCCTCCGTGATTTCATTCTTTTGTGTACATGCAGATTTCACCTAGCATCATTTTCTGTCTAAAGAACTCCCCTTAACAATCTTTGGAGTGCAGGTCTACTGGTGATGCATTATTTCAGATTTTGTATGTCTGAAAAAAATCATCATTTTGCCTCAGTTTTTTAAAAGATGTTTTGTTTGGATATAGAATGTTTTGCTGTTCTGAACTTCAGCAATGCTGCCTCACTGTCTACTGGCTTGCACTTCCAACAACAAGTCTGCTGCAATTAATTTACCTTTGTGTCTTTGGTTACTGTAAAGACTGTGTCTATCGGTGGTTTAAGCAATCTGACAATGGTACAGTTTTCTTCCTGTGTCTGGGGATTAGGATTCTTCTTGGATCTCTCAGGTTTATAGTTTTTACCAAATCTGGAAAATGTTTAGCCATTAATTCTTCAGAATTTTTCTGCCTCTGCCTGTCTTTCCTCCCCTTAAGGACCACAGTTACACACCCACTAGGCTAACTGGAGTCTCTCACAGCTTACTGATGCGCTCTGTTCCTTTCCCACTCTCACCACAGCCCCGCCTTTTTTTCTGTATGTTTTAGTCTGGATAGTTTCTATTGCTATGTCCTAAAGATCACTGAGATTTTCTTCTATAGTGTCAAATCTGCTGTGAATCCCATTTGGTTTTTTTAATCTCAGATATTGTATTTTTCATCTGTGTAAGTTCAATTTTTAAATATCTTTCATGTTTTTCCTCAGCATGGTCATGCTTTCCTCTACCACCTTGGACAGATGACATAATTTATAATAACTGTTTTTACTGTCCTTGTCTAATAATTCTATAATCTTTGCCATTTCTGGGTCTGTTTTGTATTGATTAATTTTTCAACATTATGGGTTATATTTTCTTGCTTCTCTTCATGCCAGTTTTTATTGGATCCCAGACATTATGAATTTAACTTTGTTTGAATCAAGGTATTTGTTCTTTTCTAAATATCTGTATTTCTTTAAATATTCCTTTAAATATCTGCTCTGTGATGCATTACTTGGAAACAATTTGATCCTTTAGTTCTTGCTTTTAAGCTTTTCTGAATGACAGTAGGAGAAAACATAGGTATGTGCTCTCTGACATTTGTCTTAGTAGTATGTTTTTCGATATATCTCCTCAGGCAAGGGAAACAAAAGTAAAAACAAACAAATGGGACTACATTAAACTAAAAGGCTTTTGCACAGGGAAGGAAACCATCAATAAAGTGAAAAGGCCATCTCTTTGATGGGAGAAAATATTTGTATATGACATATCCAGTAAGAGGTTAATATCCAAAAAACTCATACAATTCAACATCAGTAAAAAAAAACAACTCGATTAAAAACTGGGCAGAGGATCTGAATAGATATTTTTCCAAAGAAGGCATACAGATGGTCAGCAGACACATGAAAAGACGCTCAACATCACTATCATCAGGGAAATGCAAATCAAAACCATAATGAGATATCACCTCACACCTGTCAGAATAGCTATTACCAAAAAGACAACAAATAACAAGTGTTGGTGAGGATGTGGAGAAAAGCGAACCCTCATGCAGTATTGGTGGGAATGTAAAGTGGTGCAGCCACAATAGAAAATAATATGGGGGTACCTCCAAAAGTGAAAAAAGAACTATCATATGATCCAGCAATTTCACTCTGGCTATTTATTTGAAGAAACAAAAACACTAATTAGAAAAGAAATATGAACCCCTAAGTTCACAGCAGCCTTATTTACAATAGCCAAGATTGGAAGCAACCTAAATGCCCATCAAAAGATGAATGAATAAAGAAGATATAGTATATATATACAATGGAGTATTACTCAGCTGTAAAAAAGAATGAAATCTTGCTATTTGCAACATGGATGGACCTAGAGGGTATTATCCTAAGTGAAATAGGTCATAGAAAGACAAATACTATATGATTTCACTTATGTGTAGAATCTGAAAAAACAAAACAAATGAACAAACATAACAAAACAGAAACAGAGTCATAGATACAGAGAACAAACAGGTATTTGCCAGAGGCAAGAAGGGTAAGAGGAGAAGGGTAAGGGGAGGAAAGAAATAGGTGAGGGAGATAAAAGCTACAAACATCTAGTTGCAAAATAGATGAATCAAGGGCATCAAATGTATGGTATGTGAAATACTATCAGTGACTAAGTAATATTTTCGTATGGTGACAGATCATAACTAGACTTACCATGGCGATCACTTTGAAATGTACAGAAATACTGAATCACTATGTCGTGTAACAGGAACTAACAGTTTTATATGTCAATTATACTTCAAAAACAAAAAAAAACTCACAGAAAAAGAGATCAAATTTGTGGTTACCAGAGTGGGGAGTGGGGGAATTGGATGAAGGTAGTCAAAAGTACAGACTCCCAGTAGTAAGACAGATAAGTACTAGGGATGTAATGTACAACATGATAAATATAATGAACACTGTTATATGTTATATATGAAAGTTTAAAGAGAGCAAATCCTAAGAGTTCTCATCATAAGGAAAAAAATTTTTTTTTGTATCTATATGAGATGATGGATGTTCCCTAAACAATTGTGATAATCAGTTCATGATGAGTGAAATCAAATCATTATGTGGCATACATTAAATCTACACAGTGATGTCAATTATGTCAATAAAACTTGAAGGAAAAAAAGATTCTTTATAATTTCATTCTACCTACATGATATTTTTATGCCCTGAAAAGCCAAATATGGTTGAAATAAAAATATGATTCTTCCTTCCTTTTATTAACTGTACCACCTGGAGGCTGAAAATAAGGCATGTCTGCTTTTTGGGAATACAAAGCCCTAAGAACATACTCTAATTATCCAGTTTTTCCTTATTAAAAAAAAATGCTGGCCTTAAGTAAACTGATTCAATAGCTAGGTGCAAATAAAATGTCACTGGCTCACTTTTCACTTGGGATGCATATATTTATGTATGTATGGATAAATGGATACGTGAACAGACATATAGTAAGATAGAGAAGGAAAATCTGGAAGAAAATATATGAAAATATTGTAATAGTTTTCCATGGGCAGTACAATTAAAGGTAATAACTGTGTTTTTCAACTTCCCTAAATTTTCAACATTGAAATTTATTGTTGTTGTAGTTGCTGTTTTAATAAAGAAGAAGAATGAATTACCATTTAAAATTCATTGTAAAACTTTATTTCACATGGAGCATTTCAGTGTATGACTTATCTATTTTATTCCCAATATTTGTTGAATAAACTCAAATATTATGTGTATAAGTCTATATACAAATTATTTAATTAATTTACTTTCTATTATGCATTTGAGCATTTAATATATACTTATATTAAAAATAATGTAGCTGGCAGGGTGTGGAGCTCAGTGATAGAGCTTGTGCCTAGCAGGTATAAGGTCCTGGGTTCAATCCCCAATACCTCCATTTAGAAAGTAAATAAATAAGCCTAATTCTTCCCTGGCCCCCCAGAATAGCATACCTTACAAAAATAACTATATATATACTGATCCTATATTTCTAATTATTATTTAGGATAATTTCTTAGAAGCAAAATTACTAGACAAAATTATAAGAATTTTACTTCTCTTGATACATACTACCAAAATATACCCTAAAAAGTTTGTACCAAATGATATTACCACTAATAAGATATAACTACTAGCTAGATTGAATGGCTTTTTGCTATATTTATTACCTATTTTTATTCCCTCTTGCTTTGCATATATTTTACCTGTTTATCTATTGGGATCATAGTGGATGTTTATAGTTATAAGAACTCTAGAAAGGATATTATTAACCCTTTGTCTGTCTGCCTTTTTATATAGAGAATATTTGGTTTTCTTCTAATGTTAGGTTTTTTCCAGTTAGAAAAGAGTGCTGGTTGGACTCAGATCACTTACAGCCTGGTTCTACATCTTTCACTCAGTAGCTGTAATAATCTATAATTTGTAATCTCTCTGAATGTCAATGTCTTCATCTGTAAAGAAAGCATTAAATTAAATAATATCTAAGGGCTCTTCCAGTTCTAAGATTCTAAGAGTTTACGAATAACAGTAATTCTCAGGGTGGTTATAATACTTAAATTAGGCTAAAGAACTTTTCTCTAAAACAGATTGTGATTGGTGCATCTGTGATTCTATGCACTGAACACGTGAGCTAACATGCTTTGTTTATGAGATATCATTTTTGAACAAGTGGAATGTGTTAAATGGTATCCAATCCATCAAACTAAAAAACTTGGTAATCTTTTTTGATTCATCTTTGTCCATCAACTGTCATGTATTTAATATATCACCAAATCCTTGAAAATCGGTTCTATGTTATTCTTATTTTTCTTTTCTTGCCACCTCTCGTCTAATCGTGGCCCTTACAATCCTGAATGAGCAACAACAACAACAATAATGGTAGCAGATGACAATGACTGAGCACTTACTGTGAGGACCATGTCAAGTGCTTTAAACATATTATCTTATTTCAACCTCCCAACAACTCCAAGTGATAAGTAGAAGAAAATGTCCCAGTTTATAGGTGAGAAAATTTAGGAACCTTCCAGTAGGTGCCAGAACCAGAATTTAAGGCCAGGCAGCCGGGCGCCAGTTGTCGGGCCCCTCGTAGTCACGAGTACTGCTTCCTAGTGGAGACCATAGTTGCCCTCTCATTTGCAGTCACTCTGCAAATGTACCATTTACACCAGGGCAGAGTGAACTTCAGAAAACACGCATTCCTGTGCACCTCTCCATTCCTTCCATCACACTGTCCTCAGAATGAAGTCCAACCTTTTGAGCACTTTTCCTGCAGCCTTTCTCTCCTGTCCCATCTACCATGCTGCTCAAAGTCACCCAGCTATATCTGCCATTCTTATACTTTCTGACCACACTGTATCTTCTTCTACTTGTGATACCCTTCCCCATACTTTCTGCTGGGGAAATGCCCTCTTTCACAGTCCATCCTGAATGTTACCTCTTTCAACTCCTGCCTGCTGTCTCTCTATCCCTACAGGCAGAACCTTCTCTCTTCGCCTCATCCCTTTATTCATACATCTATTGCTCACTATTTAAAAAATCTTCCAACTATCTAGTACACTCCTTTTTTATCTGGCATTGTAAATGTGCAATGAGCAATTGTTGGATAAAGTAAATGTCCACAGACTAGATCTCAGCATCCCAAAATACAGACTCTTTCCCCTGCAAAGAGTAGTTTTTAGATAAAATACAATAAAAAGAATACAGCAGTTTAAACTTGGTTTAAATCACCTGGGATACTTATTAAACTACTGATTTCTGAGGCCTTCTCCAGACTTACTCAATCAGAATCTCTAGAGATTTTTAACCAGTTTTCATCATTATCATCAAGTTAAGAAAACAGCCACTTATATGTATGTATATTGCATAAAATATACATGTATACTAGCATCAAACAAAAAACAAGGACACTTAAAAAATGAACAGAAGTTAGGCCTTCAGAATGAATCAGAATAATATTCCAAAAATATACACTGAATCTAGAATGGAATGGAGTTTTAATTTCACTTATCACAACTCCTTTGCCCTAATTCTCTCATTTCACACATTTTTTAGTTTAGTGTGGAAACTGAAGTCCACAGTGGGAAAGCGACTTGACCAAGATTCTATCATTAGTGGCAGAGCAAATTTTACACCAATTTCTCTGATGCTTAGTTAAGATTTATTCTCATAATATCACAGTGTGCAAATTCTAATTTAGTTTAGATTTATTGAAAAAAATCCAAAGAAAATTTAGAAAATTACCAATTATAAACTGCCAAAACACACTGAAGTATTCAGTTTTCCTTATTAAAAGAATAAACTTAAAAAAAAAAAAAAACCTTGTAAGTTAACGTGAGACAGCAAATTCTAGCAGTGAAAACTCCTAAAATATTTGAGGGATTTGTAGTAAGAGCCAAGCTTAAGTGCTTTTTTTTTTAAACACAAAATCTCATGTAGGCCTCACTGTGAAATTAAGAATGAAGAAGTATTATCTCAAATTTGCTGATGAGAAAACAGGGACAGAAATCAAACAGTTTGCCTGCTTTTCAAAGACATAAACTGTTTGGGCCAGGTTTTGAACTCAGCTTTTCTTATCAGTCTATACTTCTTGCACTATGCTATATTACTTCACTTAGAAAACAGCTAATAATATAACTACTAATATCATATAAGGACTAATTATTGCACTGAAAAAAAGGCAAATTTCAATAGATCTGAGAAATGTCCTAATATTGATTTTGGCAAGCAAAAATTTTACAATGAAACTTGGTAAAGGTATCTGCCTTTTGTTCCCCTAGATTACCACTTTAGTATGAGACAAAATAAAATAAATGTATATTTAACCCAAATAATGAAAATATAAAGTTTTGTTTTAAATAATTAAGTAATGTAGAGCTATCTAAAATGATCTGGATCAAGTTCAAATCCCCATATGACACCTAGGTTAAAATTACCCTGGTCCATGAGACCTCCTTCTCATACTGAAACACTTTTAAAAGAAAAATAATTTAAAACAAAAGATTTTTCTTGGAGTTATTTTCTCTAGTGAAATCACGTTAGTCTACACAGACTACAAGTAATCTCTAAGTATAAATCTATGTACTCCCTCAAATTTGGCATTTAATTTATCCTTGTTTATTTAATTAAGGAAGAGTGGAAATTAAGTAAGTACTAAGAGGTCCCCATATACATCAAGACAAAGCCAGTATTTTCTTGGGTCTTTTTTTCTAGGAGAAAAAAATGGGCTGCTGGGAGTCTATACTTTTTTGATAGAATGCCAGCATGTTAAAATGAACTGTACTTAGCTAGCTCTACATGTACATAACCTGTGATTTAGGTCCTGAGGTGCTCTGACGTCTATGATACTTCACCACCAAACAACAGGAAGGCATGAAAATATTTTCACCTTTAACTTATGTGCCAGGTTAATAAACAATCCATGCAACAAAACATATTCAGCACCTATGTTAAACATGTTTTTTTTTTTTTAAATTAAATACATAAAAGGAATTCTGCTGTCTCTGCTTACTATATAGAGTGAAGTCAAGATGCTCCTGCCAGTACTTCCAGTCTCATTGAATGAAGCAGGGAATGGATGAATGGATAGACAGGAGATGAGAACGGAACTAAGTAAGCAAATAATAAATATGGCTTTATTACCTCAAAAAACTTTCAGTCTAGTAAGAGGAATACACTGTTTTAGACCACATGAACTTATCACTGATTATTGGCCTGGCAGTATGCAAGGTACCAGAAGTGCTGAGATAAATAAGGTAGTTTATTCCCAACGAATTTAAAATAGGGTCTCTACCCTTCAGAAATACCTACAAGGTGTAACACGTACTGCTATACATTTTGGGACACTCAAAGATAAATCAGACTTTGAGCCTGTCTTCAAAAAAGTATGCAAGGTAGTAAGTGATCTTCTTTACTAAAAATAATCCTAGACTTCAGATTTCAACCAGCTAATAAAATACCTATACATAATTTATTTGATGTTTACTATGTTTTATATAGAAAATTAATTTGTAGATTTTTATGTAACTAATTCATTCAGCTTACTGCAAAAGTTTTAAGTATATCTGCAGCAATAAGAGATTTTATAACTAAAGGTATTATCTCATCCTTAAAATATTTCTTTAATCTGTTTAAATGAATTCATTTCCCATAGAACACTGCTTAGGGGAATTCAGCATGAGAGTGTTAGAATGTCAGCATAATTCATATCCAATTTCTAATCTAAGAGTATTTTTTTCCAGTTTTAAGAAGATATAATTGACATGTAACACCGTGTAAGTTTAGGGTGTACAATATGATGATTTGATATATGTATATATTGTGAAAAGACTACCGCCAGTAGATTAGTTACCACATCCGTCACCACACATAGTTACCCATTTTTTTGTGTGTGTGGTGAGAATATTTAAGATCTACTCTCCTGGCAACTGTCAAGTATACAATACGATGTTAACTACAGTCACCATGCTGCACTCCTAGGACATCTCTAAGACTTATGAGTAGAAGTTTGTACCCTCTGAGCATCATCACCCATTTCCCCCAGTGCCCTTCTCAAAGTATTTATATAGTCGATTTGAAGCCTGAAAGATGATTATCTGAAGACTATTCAGTGTGACAGACAATTTAAGCCTACACTTTTGACTTTCATTTCTTACTTTTAAGGCATCATGATATTTCACACAGATTTTCTAGTAAGGCAGCCTATAGAAAGCAAAAGCACCGTAGTTAAAAATCAGAAGCCTAGGATTTCAACTTAAAATGTATACCAAGTTAATTGGTTAACCTTAGACAAATAAATGAAGATTTCCTTTTTTTTTCATTTTAAAATGAGGATGAAGTTTATTTACTTTCTGAATATCTCTAGACAATGAAACTACTGAAAGTAGCTTGGGTAGGAGAAACGAGATTTTAAAAAGTACATTCCAAAATACCAAGAATATATTTTGGCTTTTCATTAACCTTAATATTTTTGGAAAATACCATTTTTGAGAAAGAGAAACAGAGACAGAAAATTTAATGTCTGAACAGCATTCTCAAAGTGTGGTCCATGGACCCCTGGAGGTCCCAGAGACCCTATCAAGGACCCCAAAAGGTCAAAATTAATTTTGCAGTAATACTAAGACATAATTTTTCTTTTTCACTATCTTGGCATTTGGTTGATGGTGCAAAAGCAATAGGGGTGCCTTAGCATGAATCTAGCCATAGAACCAAAATGAGCTAGTTCTCCAGCATACATTTACAATAAAAAAAAAAAAGAGAAGCAAATAGCAGTTTCATGTAAGAATGTTCGTGATGAAACAGCAAAAATTACTCATTTCATTAAATCCTGATCAATGAATAGATATCTTTTTAATATTCAGCGTGACGAAATGGGAAGCATGCACAAAGCACACCAAAGAATGACAGCTGTCTTGAGGAAAAGCAGATACACAGCTGAACTGCTAGCTATACATAAACTGATTTCTTCATAAAAATCTTTTTTATTTGAAAGAGTGACTGATTACTCAGAACTGGGTATTTCATAAATATTTTCTCTAAAATAAACTATTCTTTAAAGGAAAATAATAGATAGTATTTATTCCCAAAAGTAAAATTTGAGCTTTCAAGCAAAAATTAGCATTTCTTGTATTGGCTATCATGAACCTGACAGCTTCCCAATATTTAGTCTTTTCTGATAATATTAACAAATGTGTATTTTGATGTTATGTAATAAAATCTGTCAACTTTTAGAAGATCTGCATAACTAAGTAAACAAATACTTTCCAGAAGATCAATGCATGATGTTACAAAGTCATGCATGGGTAAAAGAGTCATTAAAACTCAAGACAAACCACTGAATTGTAACATAACAAAATAAGAAAAGTTCATCACTATAGTTCTGAGTTCCACCTTGTAACTAACCTTTGAAGAAATTACAACGATTAAACATAGAGTTACCATATGATCATCAATTCCCCTCCTGGGTATATTCCCAAGACAAATGAAAACATGTATCAACACAAAAACATGCACATGAATGCTGACAGCAGCACTATTCATACCAGTCCCCAAATGGGAAAAAGAACAAAGGCCCAACAACTGATTAATACATTAAAAATATGATATATATATCTCTAAAGTGGAGTATTATTTAGCAATAAAAATGAAGCATTGATTCAGGCTAAAACACAGAGGAATGATATAGAAATTATGCAAAAGGAGCCACTCATAAAGGGCCACATATAGTAATATGACTCTATTTATATGAAATTTCCAGAACTGACCAATCTATAGAGAAAGAAAGTACATTAGTGGTTACCTTGCTGATGGAGGGAATAGAAGAGTTAGGAGACAATGCTTAAGGGGCATGAGATTCCTTCTGAGGGGATGAACGTGTTCTATTATTGATTATGGTGATGGTTGCACAATTCTGAATATGCTAACAGCCACAGAATTGCATATTGTAAATGGGCTAATTGTACAGTATATTGATTATATTAGAAAAAACTTTAAAATATAAGGTCAATAAAGTAGATTAAAAAACTATCATATCTCAAGTTTTATTACATATCAAAGAAGAATACCCACAACTATCTTAAAGGCTATTAAAATACTCCCTTTTCTGACTACATATCTTTGTGAAGTTGGATTTTCCTTCCTTTACTTCAACCAAAACATGCTGCAACAGGCTGAATACAGAAGCAGACAGGAGACTCTAGCTATCTTCCTTTAAGCCATACGTTACAGAGGTTTACAAAAAATTAAGACAATGCCAATTATTTTTGTTTTGGAAAATATAATTACTTCATAAAAATGATCATTTTAAGTCAGGAACAAATTGCTACCATAGTGTAATGCTAACCTCCAAATTCGAATTGGATACACAATAAGCAATCTCTAATACTTTTCTCTGTACCATGTCTTCTCCCCAAAGATACAGTTACGATTTTTGATGTGTTGTTTAACTCTGGACAATATGCCTAGCTTTGAGTTTGCTAGCTTGCTGTTGCCTTTTTGAGTCAGTAAGAGTATGTCATTGATCATTATCATCAAGTGGAAAGAAGACAGGACCATACTCCTATGTGGCTGTGTTGGGCAGAATAATGGCCCTCTGGGGATGTCCAAGTCCTAATCCCCTAAATCTGTGAACATGACATGTTAGATCTGGAGAAGTGACTGAGGTTACGAGATTTTGAAATGGGTAGATTATACTCGATTATCTGATTGGGCCCAATCTAATCATATGAGTACTTCAAAGCTGGGAATTGTCCCCTGCTGTGGCTAGAGACAGATGCGATGACAGAAAAAAGGTTATAGAGATGTGATGTAAGAAGGACTTGACATTGCTGGCACTGAAGATGGAGGGACGACACATGAGCTATGGAATGCAGGAGGCTTCTAGAAACTAGAAAAGGCAAGGAAATGAATTCTTCCCTAGGACCCACAGAAACAGAGCTCTGCAGACACCTTGACTTAAGTCCAGTGAGACATTAGTATCAGACTTCTGACCTACAGAAGAGAAAGTAATAAACTTGTGTTGTTCTAAGTTATTGAATGTGTGGTAACGTGGTAGAGCAGCATTAGAAAACTAATACGGTGGTAATGTCATTTTTCATCCAAAACTGGTTGAGGGAGATTAAACATAAAGTTAAAAAGAAGTTTCAGTTTCAAGTACTCTTGCTTGCATAGGGCATTTTTCAAGGTTCTGAACCTAATTTTACATTTGTAATTTGTTCTTTCTAAAAAGGGTCAACTTCAGATCCCAGAAAACTGAGATCCACCCCCTGGAGAATGCTAAAAACAATACTATAGGAAATTTTCCCGTAGAAATACACTCAAATTCCATAGGTTCACAAATACATTCTGAGGTTATTTCGGGGTGGGGGGGACTAGAGTTTACATGAATATGGTTTGATGAAGAGAGATAAGCCTTGGTAAAAAAATGAGAAAGATGGCGAGTTAACTCTGGAAAATATTTTAGGAGAACTAAAATTAATGACTGCAAAAAACTTTACTCAATTATTGAGAGGAACTCACTTAGGCAAAAGAGACATTTTGAAATGATTATACCCAGAATTAGAGTTACCTATACATTGACAAATAGAGTTTAGATTCATTTCTTTCCAAATGGCTGAAATTTCAGAAGAACAGAAAAAAGACATTTTGGGGTCACTTTTAGATAGAAATTTCTCTAGTCATATCATAGAGAAATTGAAACTTGTCATTAACTACCAATATATGATGAATAAATTAGAAACCGCCTTGCTGTGCTACTTTTTCTTAACTATCTAGTTGTTCCAATTCATCTCAACAGAGCAGCGTGGATTACCACCGGAGGTCGGTCTTGGGCTTTTCTTGGGTCATCAAAAGCACCAACGAAAGACAAGAAAAGAGGTGAAGGTCAACAGCATAGTCCAAAGCTCTCACTTTGCAGATGAAGATGTTAAAGCTCTAAGAGATTAAAGAAATGCCAGGCATATAAGGGATTAACTACAGTTGCAATCTACACTAGTAATTTACTTTTACAATTTTTGACTGTAAAAGGTGCATCTATTAATAATATATATATCCTAAAAAAAAGGAGAGTAGGCAAATCTTCAGTACAGAAGAATTCAACTGAATTATGTAGATACTCTGTCAACATCTGCCAAATCTAAAATAAAGGACATTGTACAAAATACCTGACTACTATGTCTCAAAACATTTAAGGTCATCAAAAACAAGGAAAATATGAGAACTGTCATAGTCTAAGGAGCCCATGGACACAGAACTAAATGTAGCATGGTATCCTTGATGGGATCCTGGAATAGAAAGAGGACATTAGAAAAATGTTCTCAGTGAAAACAGGAAATCTGAATGAAGTGTAGACTTTAGTTAATAATTATGTATCAATATTGGTTCATGAGTCGTGAAAAACATCCACAGCAGTGTAAAGTTTTAACAATAGGGAAAACTGGGTGCAGGGCATATGGGAACTCTTTATACTAGTTTTGCAACTTTCCTGTAAATCTTAAACTATTTTAAAATATAAATAGTATTTTAAAAGATCTATACATTCAAAAAATTGGTGAAATCTTTTAGCAATTTACTAGTATCTGAATCTCCCTTTTCTTTTGGCCGCAAGTTAAGAGCCAAAGAGTTCAGTCCTCGTGGCTCCAATTTATGCTATCTTTTTGTCCCTCTGGTCTTAATTTTAGAAATCTATTTTACCATTTTTTTTGTATGCATCTTTGTAGATTCCAATCTATATTTACTGGGCAAAAAAGTAAAGTTTAAATAGAATAAGCAGCTTCCTGCCCCCATCTCAAATTTCTGAGCTCCGCACCATTTCTTAATAGAGGTAGGACATCCTATTTCATGGAGTAAAATATCAAGTGAGCGCCTCCTCAACTCCCAACTCCGTATTACTCGACTCTCAAATCTTCTTCCATATATGACCACCCTTCTTCCATCCCTTCTGTTGCATTAGAAGGGGTGTCAATCTCTCTAGCTTTCATTCATGAGGTATAATTTTCTCGTCATTTTAGGAATGTTATACTACTGATTTTCTCTTCTCATCCCAGTATACTTCAACCTTTCTTCTAACTGAATCATTCCCACTGACATTTCAAGATGCTTGTCTTTTCCATATTTAAAAAGAAAACTAACAAACAAATAAATAATAACCCTCTTTTGAGCCTTTAAAAAGACAACAGCCCAGTTCAACATTTTTATTGGGGGGGCATGAATGAAATACTGAGCTGAGTATTCAACAGTTCAAGAAGGTGCAAAGTGCAGGGAGATCCCAGCCTGTGGGCTTTGAATTCAGGAAAAGCTGATGCCTATAAGCAGACATGTAGCTGGGGAGTCACTGCCCTTTGCCATCTAGTTTAGAACAGCAGGGGAAAGAACCATCTAGAGCACTACCTTTCCCTTAACACATGTGCTGAGATAAACCAGCTCAATTATGACATTTTTACTCAGAAAAAATAATAATGAATAAGCTATAACCCATTTTCCTAGGTCTTTCCTCCTTATATACAACCTTTCAAGCAAATGCAGACTTAGCCCATTACTCGCTTTCCTTCCCTTCTTCCCTAATCACGGCTTCAGTCGGCGCTCTCGTCACCTGGATCACTTCTAGGGCTTCTAGCAGACTCCTACCTAATCCATCTGCCACTATTCCAAGTGTGAATCTGATCACATCATGCTGTTGTTGAGATCCTTCAACAGCTTATCATTACAATATAATAAAAGATAAACTTTATATAAGGACAAATGAGGCCTATATACACTAGTTTTTGCTTCATTCTCCCATTAAAACACTCACATCCATACCAGTTATGTGAATGAACTGCCTCTAACAGCTCTTTTAACCAATATATTCTCAGGTGGGGGGTGGGGGGGGAAGCCTGACTTTGTTACTTATTAGCTATGTAACCTTGTGCAAATTAAGGAACTTTGAGACTCAGTTTCCATGTCTGTACAACCTGAAAAAGAGCCTCAAACTCACATGGTTATTGAAAGGACTAAAGGAGTTAAGTTATATAAAACCCTTTGGTTATGTGGCACATGGTGAGTACCCAGTAACTGTTTGCTGGTATTACAGATTCTGGGTAGCTACTGCAGTGACAGACACTCTGATGTTAAATCACTGTTGCCAGTTGGGCTTTGTGTCTTCCAAGGCTGTGTTACTGAGTGGCCAAACATTTTAAAGCCAAGTTTACTGGAATATAATTTGTAAATAAAATTTAAACTTTAAAAACATACAGTCAAATGGGCTTTGACAAATACATACAGTTGTATAACCACTGTCACAATCAAAATATAAAACATTTCAATCTCCCCAGAATGCTTTCATGTCTTCCAAAGGTGCATTACCAAATGGGCTAATTTCTAGAAAGAAAGGTGGGAAAGCTCCAGTGGCACATTTGCTGAAGTCTACGGATCTTAAAAAACTGTAGAAAGAAGATCACTGGATTAGGTTTTGGTGTTTATTTTATGTATCTCTATACTCTATGAGAGGATTTTTAGTCATTTGCTGTAGAAAACCTTTGAAGAAGAGCCAAAATTCTAGAAATAAGCAATTTAAAAATGTATGAAACCTTAGATGAGAATTATACACATTCCCATGGCGCTGATGCTAACATATTCTTTTTTTAAAGTCAGTTCTTTTATGTAACAGTAACTGAAAGCCCTAAAGTTTGCTTGTTAGAAAAGCACAAACTGTCAGATAGGAAAGCAAGCCAACCATGGCTCCTCAGTTATTTTGAACAGCTAGTTCCTTTATCCTATTTCTACCCAGAAAAAATAATAATGAATTACTTATAACCTATTTTCCTAGAGCTTTCACCATATAGACAAGCATTTTTGTAGGTCATGAGAAATATGGTATTAAAAGACAGCACCGGAAATTCAAGAAAAGTATTTGGGAAAGGAGCAATTATCAAAGAGAATTCAAGGTCAGAGAGAAGGCGTATAACTGAGCATGGATAGGAAGAAATATAAATATAAAACAGACAAGGGAGGCCCAGGGAGAAGCACAGATGCAACGGAGAGTAGTCTTGAGCAGACAGGCTTCGACTAAAGATGGAGATGTGCCTGGAGCCAAGGGAGTTTTACCTGTTCTGACCAGCTTGACCATAACATTATTTTTTTACTCTAACTTTATCATGCTTCCTAGATAGTTAGATATAGTGCTTTACATAGTTCTTAATTCTTTAAATTGCTGTAGAGAAGCCAAATACAATAAATAAGAGCAAAAAGTCTGAGGAAATAGAAACCTTATTTTGGTAGAAATACCTATTATTTTAGAAATCTGAAGAAACATGGACTAGGTACCGTATATTTCATGATGGTTAAAGTAACTTTTTGGTCAATGAGATTTTCCTTACAGCCATCAAAGAGAGTCTAAGAATAGGCACCAAGCATGCATGGCACAGTTCACCAAGTGAGTCACTGCCAGAGACTGAAAGGAAAGGGGAGTGAAGGAAGTGCCTGAAACCAAGTGGTTAAGTGGAGGAGGACAAGGAGGAGAGGAAGGAGAGAAAGCAAAGGAAGAAATGCTCAATTAGTGTTACAAGCTGTCTACATTCTTCTCCAGGATATGCAGTGTGTGGATCAAAGAACCCCCACCTTCCGATCCCCAATGATGTGGTTCTATTCTCTGCCCGTAAAAATATGGTTTTTATTTTGCTATAAAAGTTTTATTTACTCAAAAACATTCATTTGAAAATGAGCATGTGTTACTCCTTACATATACTCCTCTGTAAGCAGGCTTAATAAGATGATTACTTGCTATTCAGGAATAACAGAATAATTACTGCAGCCAAATGAACATAACCCAGGGCAATTTTACCTCTCTCGCCCTTCCATTTAGTCAATTTAAAAGTGTCTTCTTCTTCTTTTTTTTTTTTTAAGAATTGTAGCTTCTGGAAACAATAGGTAATATTATATGCTATAGCTATTTCAAATCCTAACTGAAATAAACTGATACTGTATTAGAATATAACATATTCTATTCTACAAGAATAGAAGAAAATGTAACTATGATATTTATGTTCAAAGATCATACACCTACTATCAATGTCTGAGTACAACTGACAGGTTCAGCCTAAAATGGATCTGAGCTTCAACGGCCATCTGTGTAAGTCATTCTCCAGCTCAACCAACTTCACCTCCTCTCTATTGCCTACTTACTTAAAACATTTCAGCCTCATAGTCAAAGCCTTCCACAATATGTACCCAAATTGTCTCCATCAAACATATAATCAGCAATTTCTTCCAGTTCTTTTGATGTATATGTGGCATATATACCTTGTCTTTTCTATGTCTGTGAACAGAAATAGGACTTCCTATGAATTAAGGAATTAATTTATTAATTCATCCTGCAAGCATTTATTCAGCATCAAATTCCATTCTGTGCTCAGCACTTCCCCTGGGTTTTATCATTTCCATCTCAGAACACTGTAACAGCGTCTGTATCAGTGAGGGTTGTGTTGGGCCTTATGTAATAGAAAGCCAAATATTAGTGGTGTAACAATTCACATCTATGTTCCTCACATATTCTGAAGTCCAGGGCTGCTTGCAGTGGCTCCATGACGTCACTCACATCTCAGGATCACTTTAACTATCCACTTTGCATCCTTTTATCCTCATGTCTGTCATCACATGGTAACAAGTGGCCAGTCACTTCTGCTGTCGTTATTCCAAGAAGGAGGAAAAGGGAGAAAACAGAGACTTTCCCAGAAATCCGTAGACTATTTCTCTTCATACCTCATTGACTAGAACTGTGTCAAGGAAGTCACATGATGTCAAAGACTTTCTCCTTCTTTCAGCTTTGCTTGTTTCTGTGAGCTCAAGTCCTCTAATTTGACACAGATTTTCTTCACATGACAGTAGTGAAGGAGAAGAGTGGGGCCACGGTCAGAGAAAGCTCCAACATGACAACATCCTCACTTAATGATCCCTAGCAGAGAGGGCTTGTTCTTCTCAGTCTCCATATGCAACACTGCCCTTGCCTGAGGAGCGTGCCTATATCCGGACCAGGGGATTCATATAATAATTAGCCAGGCCTGTGTCTCATGTCTACCCAGTAATGGGAATCCCCATCAAAATTGCATGGAATAGGAGAATGTTGTTTAGCCAAAGGAAGCGAAGTTCTATTAGCAGATGAAGAGGGTTAGAAACATTGGGCAAAGACAGTATTCGTCACTAGAGCAGCTCTGAACAATCTTCAAGCTAACATTATTTCTGTCATATTATATGACATAGAACTTTATGATATATTCAAAATACTGAAGTGAGCTGAAGCTGCTTTTTAAGGAATATCCTAGCTTTGACAACAAGGCAACCCTGAAGTCTCTGTGGCCAAGGCTGTCAGGTGCACCCCATTATTCATTATTCCCTTCTTTCATGGTACTTTTAGCAGGGCATATGGCTATACATTAGAAAGACTATATTTTCAGACTTCCTTGCAATTAGGTGTGACCATACTAACCTTGAGCCAATGGAAAGTGATGTATGTAACTAATTATGTGCAAATATGTGTTTTTATACATGTATTTGTGTTTATATTATCATGCATATATGACTAGTTATATATAAAGATATCAATATATATTGATCTAGCTCTAATTATTTGTTTGTTACTGTCTATCTTCTTCACTGAATAGATGAACACTAGAACATGAAATCAGAAACTTTACCTCTTGTTTAATGCTGTCCCCATAGAATCCAGAATAATGTTTGACACATAGAAAGGATTCAGTATTTATTGAGTAAATAAGTAGGTCATTCTTCTCTCTCTAGTCAGTTCCCACTTCTCCATGAAACTAGATCTCTGAGCACCTAGCGCCTCCTCTCCTTATTCTGGATAGCTGTCAAACAGCGCTAATTTTCCTTAGAGCGTATCTGACACCCTTCATTTACTGCTGACTTCTTAGTTGTAAATTCATTTGTTTATTTTTTATTTCTTAACCAGATTATAAAATCCTAGAGGGCAGGGACCACGGAATGTTTATTTTTCATACCTATGTCATAACTCTGTAGTATAGAGTAAGCCCTCAATGAACACTGCTGAATAAGACTAGGGCAGAAAGTTTAATGGCACGTAGGAAAACTTAATGCATTCACTGGATTTCTGGTCAAGAAATCTACATGGGCTAAACATCAGCAAGGCCAGAAAATTAAAAATTTTATGTTTTCTTGATGTTTATCATCTACCCTGGAGTAACTATGACATGTTTCTCTCTAAGCATAAGCTTGTTTATCAGGAGAAAATTATACTATTTTTAACATTTATAAAGCTTAAGTAAAATTGAGACAGGTGTGATAGTTCAATGTACCTAAGAAGTCCTTCCCTTAGAGAGAATAGGTAGTAAAACACTTAATAGCTTTTCCAGGTCTAAGATTTTAAGAAATTCAGTGTATTTCCTCACAGGCCCTGTTGTCCATTTAAGGCTCTGCTTGATTCCATATTTTATTGGAGCCTGGGTTTACTGCCTGGTTACAAGTAGTCAACCCAGGTGCCTCTGAAGGGAAACAAATACTCAGCACAGTAACGCCGACGGAAAGTCACCACACGCATGTTACCCGAAGTTCCTACCTCCTTTTCTAAAGGAGAAAGGTGAGAGAAAGGTTACAAAGGTTCCATATTTGGGTAACCTCTGAAATGGCCTTTCCCATTCATGCCTACCTCAAGATAGAAAGTCCCCAGATAGGCCACAGCATCAGCATCCTCTCCCACACCAGCCTCAGATCCTGCTTTCAAACCCTACCTCCGCTCACATGTCTTCTCAGCGTGTATCTGCCTCTACTTCCCGCATCTGACCTGAAGCTCTGCTCCAGAAAACACCTGCTACAACATCACCACTCGAAGTCCCTGCCCCTCTTCTTTACTCTTAAGTTCCTAGTTCCAATTTTTCTTAGCAATCCTTAGGTTGGTCGAGTATATCTTGTAAGAATTTTTCATTATCGACTGAAAAGTAAGAATTTCCATTCTTACAATGAAGCACAACTCCAAAGCAGATAATTTCCAAGCTAAAATTGTAATAACATTACCACAAAACAACCTTCATCACCACTCCTAGGGCATACACTCAATCACAGTTCAAAAAGATCCAAATTATTACATTTTATAACAAATTGTAAAAACACCCAAGCAAACTATATGAGGCACATATAAGCCTTATTTACAATATTTTTCTATACTATTATACTACTTCTATATAGGAACTCAAATATGTAGTATTTTATTTAGAACAGTGGGATAAACATATTGGCAATTTTACTAATTTTTTTTTCATAGAAAAAACATTATTTACTTGATAACCTATAATTTTCCAACATTCTTTATCATTAACCTCAGAGATCACAATCTTCTCTCATCTGGCTCTGCTGCGTCAAGAGTGCAGCAGGTCTAGAGAACTACTGGTCCAGAATGGCGAAGGCAGAAGGAAGGTTTTAGGAAGAACGGTCCCAAAGGTTCAAACAAAGGGGGCATTTTTTTATGTTTCAAAGTGTGAAAAGTCAAATTGTCAGGTATTATGTAGAGTCACTGGTAGGAGCTGGGGTTGGGTGGAGAGAAAGAAGAGGTAGAGATTAAAAAAAAAAAGTTGAGCAAATAAGAAAATGTGGCAATGATTAATTTCAGGAAAAACAAGATTCTAAAAGACAGGAAATATAATCACATTATATTACTTCACTAAGCAATGAACAATATTTATATAGTCTTTATAATGAAAACAATTCATACTGGCTTTATAAATGTAATACAAGAATATTGGGAGAATGTAATAGTGGGGGAAAAGTAGAAGAGAGGTGAAATTCTCATCTACAGCAAATAGCAAGTCAACAGGTAATACTAAAATGAGTAAGTCAAGAGATGTCAGTCCATTCATTTTATTCAGAAATATGGCAATAAATTCCAGAAGAAAGGGCTTATAGAGTTTAAAACAGTTAAGCAGGATAAAGTAGGGGTATGAAGGTACTGACACAATTTTGATATATTTAGTTCAGCAACATTTGGTTGTTAAAATTCATGTATTACTTTGATAAAAATAATAAACAAACCATTTCAACTTAACAGGCTAATTTTAGTATTTTATCTATATTGTTTATAATTTTACAAATTTCAGATAGATTACTTAGCTTTTATCTCAGTTTAAGGCACTCTACTAGTTTAAAATTCTATAAAAATTATCTTTTTTTATGGTGTATTTTTTTGTGACTCAAGCTGAAGAAAATGTTTTTAAAAAGTAGAATTTTTGGTTGTTTTCTTTTTAACAATTCCTTATAATGTCCTGCATACCAATAGCTTTATGAATACTTACAATGATTTTTAGTTTCTTTTTACTATTATATAAAAATGGCCTGCATTATTACCTCATAAATAGATTTGCACAAATTAAAATCCTTTAACTCTTTGTTTATTCATATTTTTTTTCAAAAATTTCCTGACATTTACTTGTACACGTAACTAAACTATCTCCCTTGTTAAATCCTTCTTGCATGAATGTTATGATTACATTACTAATAACCACTAGTATATAACTGGGCCTTTATGGAACCTGGACTACTTTGTCAGAAGATGAAGAATCTTCTTAAAAAGTAAACCAATTGTGTGAATCACCACAGCCCTGCTAAACACTAGGAAAGAAATCAAAGATGAGTAGTGTAGCCCTATTTTTGGAGAAAAATTAGAATTGCACATTTAGATTTCACTATGACATTATCTAGGAGATGAACTCCCACCTCGTGTAAATGGCAGGGAACTAGGATGTGAGGAACCCAAATAGCATCCTGTTGTGCTAGTGCAGTCAGATGTCATCATAAAGACAAAAGCAACAGAACGGAATACAGAAGGGTAAGTACTTTGTGATGTGGAATACATTTTGGCTTTTTAAATACTAAATGCTTACTTTTCTTTTGTACTTTCTCAGCCTGTCATAATATATATAGAGGAACAAGAAAAGGTTAATTTAACATGAAGAAACTGAATATTCTGGCAGCCAGCACTCACGGAAGTCCTAACAGTTGAAAGAGACACTGAAAATCAAAGAGTACAAATACAGGCTGCTTGATCACTAAGCAGAGTGTATGTTTTCAGAGCAAAAATATTGGAAAAGTTTTAGTCAATGTAGGAGACAATTTGCCTAAACTGTAGGCGGTCATCTTATTACCTGAAGTGCCTCCCTTTTAGCTATCTATGTACTTGAAAGCTTCATTATGCATTAGTTCCCCATAAATTCAAATTAATATTAAATATTGCTTCTAGCAATAATCCTTAGATTGTTCCACTGTTTTCACTTCAATTTCCAAAGATCTGTCCATCTTTATTACCCTTTGTTTAGAGAGATGTTTCCTCTACTAACAAAAATCCCCCTTTCACATTCTTGGATACATTTTAAATTAATGTTTCAAATGAAGACCTGTGAAAGATTGTCTGAAAACTTAAACATCATCAAAGTAAGCAGAACAAAAGAAATAATAATTAGAGCAGAAACCAATGAAACTGAAAACAGGAAATCCAGTAAAGAAAATCAATAAAACCAAAAGTTGATTCCTTAAAAAAAGCAGTAATATTGAGAAGCCTCTTGTCAGGCTTAAAAAGAGAGAGAGTGTGAGAGAGAGAGAAGTCAAATTACTAATATCAGAAACGAAAGAGGGGACTTTAGTTGAACTACAGATCCTATGGAAATTAAAAGAATGATAATGGATACTATGAACAGGTCTATACCCACAAATTTGATAACCATTTCAAGGAAATGAACCAGTTCCTTGAAAGGCAGAATCTGACAAAACTCACACAAGAAGAAATAGAGGACCTGAATAGGCCTACATTTATTAAAGAAATTGAATCAATAATTAATAACCTTCCAAAACAGAAAACATCAGGCCTAGATGGGTCACTGGTGAATTCTACAAAATATTTAAGGAAGAAATAATACCAATTCTTTACAATATCTTTCAGAGGACTGATGCAGAAAGAATATTTCCTAACTCATTCTGTAAGGCTAGGATTACCCTAATACCAAAACCAGATAAGACAATACAAGAAAAGGAAATTACAGACCAGTATATCTCATAAACATATTTGTAACAAACTTCAACAAAATACTAGCAAATGGAATCCAACAATGTATAAAAATAATTATATACCATGACCAAGTGGGACTTATCCCAGGTATGCAAGGCTGATTTAACGTTCAAAAATCATTTAATGTAATTCATTATATCAACAGACCAAAAAGAAAAATCACAGATAGGTGCAGGAAAAGCATTTGACAAAATCTAAACCCATTCATGATAAAAACTTAGTTAACTAGGACTAGAGGGGAACTTCCTCAACTTGATAAACACTATCAACAAAAACATCTACAGTGAGAAACCTGAAGCTTTCCTGCTAAGCTCAGGTAGAAGGCGAAGGTTATCCTCTCTCATCACTACTTTTCAGTAACATACTAGAAATTCTTGCTAATACATTAACGCATGAAAAGGAAATAGAAGTGTAAAGATTGTACTAGTCTCTCATACCATGCACAAAAATAAATTTGAAATGGATTAAAGAGTTAAATGTAAGACCTGAAACCATAAAACTTCTGGAAGAAAATACAGGCAGTACACTCTTAAATAAACAAATGGGACTACATCAAACCACAAAGCATCTTCACAGGGGAGGAAACAATCAACAAAAGGAAGACTCCCTGGTGGATGAGAGAATATATTTACACACAATATATCTGATAAGGGGTTAATACCCAAAATATCCCACAACACATACAAACTCAACATCAAAAAGACAAAGAACCTGATTAATAAATGGGCAAAGGCACTGTATAGACATTTCCCCAAGGAATACATACAGACGGCCAACAGCACACAAAGAGATGCTCAACATCACTAACCATCACGGAAATGCAAACCAAAACCATGATGAAATAACACCTCAGACCTGTCAGAATGGCTATTATCAGAAAGACAATAAATAACAAGTGTTGGAGAGGATGTGTTGAAAGGGGAACCTTTACACACAGTCAGTGGGAATGTAAATTACAGAAGTGTGGTTGTTTTAAAGGTAATCAGCCCTTTCAGAACATACTGTGACATTATAAGCAGTGTACTCTGTGCAGCTGAAACGTCTTTATGTTCTTACACTATCAGGTGTGAGCTGTGCTACTCATTTATGAATATAAAAGTATTCTTCTAGTTCACTGGAGGTCTTTTCTTAATATTGGAATTTTCAGAGACATACACCACTGAGGCAGGGAATAGGACTAAACTGCCCCTCCTCATGACAGTTTGTACTTTTTTTTCAACTGTGGTAGAACATACATAAAATAAAATTTTACTATTTTAATGATTTTTCAGTGTATTTTCTGTACTGTATTTCAGTATATTATCTGTACTTTTAATATCACCTCCAAGAAGGAATTAAGGTCCACAACCACATTTTTAAAACAGCAAAAACAATCCTAGCTTGTTTATGGAACTGTGAGGAATGACTCAACATTCAAGTAAGAGTTGTTGGTAATCATAGTCTGAGTATATCTTATTTACTGAAATCAGATCCTATTAATAGGTATTAAATGTAGGTAGGTAAATAGGTGTTAGCAATCAATTTGCAAAGTTCTATGAATTCCTAAAACACATTAGAAATCTGTGAGTTAGAATTCACTGACATGATAGATTCATAAAATAGCACAAATAATGTAGGAACGCAACTTGCTTCAAGGACTTCACTGAAAAATGCCATGAGGAAATATTTTTGGTCTGCTTATTTTCATATAATATAATTGTATTATTATGGGTTGTCTAAAATATACTGGGGGAGAAGTCAGTATTTTGGAGAGTATATAGCTCTACATTCTTTTTTAAAAAGACATGAACAAACAGAAAGCATGGATGATACAAGATAATCTAGTCAGAGAATCGTTCATGAAACTTAAAAGCTTCATCATTTTTAAATAATTTTTTTAAAAAGCTGATTAAGACTAATGTTATGGTTATAGCACACCAACTGTGGCAGAATAAAAAAAAAGCACTGACTTGAAAGACTTAAAAACCTCAGATCCACCATTTTTTAGTTTTGTGTGTATGATCTCAGGCAGGTTATTTACTGTCTGTGAGCCCCAATATCCTAAACTGTTAAATGGTGATAACGCCCACATCTACCCCACAGGGCGGCTGTAGTAACATGCTTGAAGATATATGAGCTAACTTACATGAAAATGCCTGGCACACCTGCTTAGCATCAAGCGGCTCTCAATGAATACATCTTCTTTACCTTCCTTCTTAATAAATAGCACTTAGAGCCTTCTGCATAACTCATAACAAAAATAAAAGCAGTGCCTTTTTCATAGATAAACAGTTTCTTCCCTAGAGTTTTTATAAAAGATTTATTCTAAGTACAGAAACAAAAAGCAAAGAAAAGTATCTTGAGACACATCTAACAAGAAGCTTTCTTTGTTTCACACTGACATGCTTTGTGGTTACAACGCAGGCTTCCAATGAACACTGGATCAAAATTAAAATTTCTAGGCAGGCATTCAAGTTCTATGATTGTGTCCATTCTTTACTGAGCATGGGAAATGAATGCTTTAGAGGTTACTTACTAAAGATATTCCCATAGTACACTTACAAAGCTCACTTCCAAAAGAGGCTCTATCCCTGTAATGTATCTGAGCAAGTGAAAACTATACCAGGTTTCGTGCACTGTGCTTTAAAAGCTGCAGCAGGCTAATAAAATCATGTTTTCACCAGAGACTTTTCTGAGGCTGGGCCACAGCGATATTGCAAAGGTGCATGATAAATTACAGGAAAAGACAGCAAACTTCAAAAACAAAAAACACTAATCCAGAATGATTTATGACCATATTTTGAATAAAATTAAATACAGAATAATTAGCAGAAAGCATTTAATTTCAGTTTTCCTATTACGAATGTAAGGTTGGCACAAACGTAGTTAGCCTAATCAAAATCAGGTAACAGTTACCTCTGTGGCTTTGCTTGATGGTTCCAGTCCAGTCATATTTGCTACTATTAACTGATGTAAGAGCTGAACTTGAGCCACACTTAGGAAGAAATCCAGGTTTGTGGTTATATTAACTTCCAAGGAATGGCCACATACTAAAATCTCCTGAAGGGAAAAAAGGTTGAATACAGATAAAGAAACATGATAGCCATTAGATGATAATTTATCATTCTTACTTATTTGACCCTTACGATGTTGATGAATTCTCCTGGGACTCAAGTTCACTTATTAATGAGAATAGCACACATGGTGAGCACTGCCACTTGACACAGTTTAATGGATTAATTTAATAAACATTTATGAGGGCCTGCTGTGCCGCAGGCCATGTCCTAGTTATAAGGAAACAAACTAACTTTCACCAGTTCCTACACATTTGCCTTTTTCATACCTCAAACTACTATCATTGATTCAATACGTAAGTGATGATGTAGTTCTTAACATAATCTTGTTCATCCATTCAAACCAACAAGTATTTAGTGAGCATATCCTAAGTCACAAGTACCATACGTGAGTGCTGGGAACACCACAGAGGGTAAGGCCAGTCTTGAAGGGCAATCTGCTCTCGAGAAGGTTACAATCCAGTTGGGCAGACAAATGTAAACAGGTAACTATCAGCAGGCAGTTACAGTCACAAGTGGTATGGTCTGAGTATTTTCCTAAGGGGACGTTCCAAATGATTTATAACAAAATGGAGTGCTGAAGCTAAAAACAGCTAGGCTAGTTAATTTCACTTTTTTAAACTCTAAAATCTTGGCAGCTTTAGGTAGATGTCCACTGCTTAACTGGTGCTGTTCTGCATAACTGAGTCGCCTGAACATTCATTGTTGGAAAACCACTCAGGGAAGGAAAACAGAAATGAAAAACAATCCAGAAGCTTCACTTAATAAGCAGAAGCCCTGCCTCTTGTCAGGAAGTGCATGTGGATAATGTTCAAATGCTTGGAAATGTCCAACAAACCTTCTTCCTATTAGTGTCTTTCAAGGGAAGGGATTTAAGCAGACTTACGACTGGTCCAAATACAAACCACACAGCTTAGAACAGCTTTTAATAAAGCCATAAAAAACAGCAGGCCGGAAATGATCCCTACTTTTTAAAATTAAATAAACTTTTGCCCCCTAAACTTTCTAGCATTTTCTTATTATAGTTAAATTCTTATTTTATTCCTCAAGTAATGATGAAAGGAATATATTTGTGTATTCTAAACCAATTGTGTTACTAAGTAACTGAAAGATAATAGCAGACTTCATTTTTATACACCTTTTGTGGATATAGAAGATATCATGCCCAACCTAACTTTCCCCATAGGGCTATTATAAACATCAAAGACAATAACATATACTAAATAATGTTTTTCAAAAACTCAGAGAAGGTTGTAAACTTTTTATCAACTTAGATTAATATATTTAATCTGTATCTAATTTTTCTGAACTTTTCATGACAACTGTTTATAATTCAGTGATCAAAAAGCTTATCATGTTTTTAGCATAGCATAAATTTTCATGAAGAATATTTTTAGAGTTATGGTGGATCAGATTATTATTACATTTCTATTCTAGGCTTGGAAGCAGTATGCCATAGTGATCAGACTTCAAACCTGGATCCACCAGTAACTGGCTAGTAATACCGGTCAAGTTATTTAATTTCTTTTGATCTCAATTTCCTCATCTATAAAACATGGAAACTAGTACTATCTATCTCATACGGATGCTGTGAAGAATAAATAGGGTAATTCATGTAGAATGCTCTTTGTAAAGTAACCCATGTGAGAATGCTAAGTGATCTGTCAATATTATTGTTGCTTTCATTAGAAAGAGGCTGTAGAGGTCAGGAGTGTATGGCCTGGAACCAGACCAGCTGGGTTTACACCATGTTTTGCTCCTTGCTACCTGTGAAAATTTGGACAAGTTAACTCTCTATGCTTCTGTTTCCTCATCTACAAAATGAGGACAGTAGGAGAAGCTAATGGGATTATTATGGAGATTAAATGAGTTATTACATGAAGAGAAATAACTGAATAGTACAAAAAGCGCTCAATAATTATTAGCTATAGTAGTATCTTATTAATAATAAGCTAATTTGTGTTCCTGTGCACTGAAACTATGAAAACCTGTAACACACAAAGAGAACCTGCTCCATTATTTAGACTAAAACAAAACCTAAGTTAAGTTCTAACCTCAGTGTGCATATTTTCCGGAGAAATTATTTTGGTGAAAATGATGGCAGGTGCTCCAGTTATTCGAACAGAAAAATCCATTAAAATGGGAGTCAAAATTGCTCTTCTTTCCTGATGCCGTCGTATGCTAAAAGATAAATAAAAAATTATTAGCCATTTCATTTTAAGGATAATTTTCATGAAATTTGTACAAGTTTGTACTACCAACATATATGACAAAATTACATTATTATTTTGAGTGTGTCTATTTGTATATTTTATAGTTTGTAACTTCACTTAACTTCAGATTCATAAAAGATAAAAAAAAATCACTGAGAAACTCAGATGTCATTAACCAATTACATACTAGTAGCATCCTAGGACCTTTCAACAAATTACTTTGTCTATTTTTAATTCTTTTTGTTTTTACAAATAGTTTAGTATCTCTTTTGATACCAACAAAAATCTTACTATTTTGTGATCATTTTTAACTTCTTAATTTTAGTATTTCTGACATTCTACTTGACAACTGCCACCTCTCCAATCTCAATAGGTTCACAAGCATATTCTCTTAATCTTTGATTTTTTTTCTTTAACTCTTAAAACCATCTGAGTTCATAGATTATTACTGCCTTTACAGTTTGTGAAATGGCTTTGGTGACTCTGATACTGAATTCTTCTTCACAACAACCCTGTAAGTGAAGTAAGGACCATTACTAGCCCTACATTATCTGTGAGGAAATGGGTTCAGGGATGGGCTAAGGCCACCCAGTGGAAAGAAAGGTTCCACAAGTGGGCCTGAAGGGTAAGTTGATACCAGAACAGCATTTAACCTCGATTTCAATTCTTCCGTATACATTCTCACCTTCTGCTCAGTTACTTAGCACAATATTTATACCCTACGTTTAAGATTGCTAATTGCTAATAATTTCAAAGGAAGTACTGCATTCATGGTAGAAGATGAAATTGGAAAACATCATTAGAAACCAAATCTTGTGCCAGTGCAGATCTTCAAGGCTACTAACCATATTCTCAGTTTTCATTTTATGAAATAATACAGCTCTATGTTTTTATTAGTAAGCCATACCTCAGAAGTGCCTTGGAACCATTAATTTGGTATTCCTTATTACTCTCTTTTATTATAAAATGATCAAGTTGATATCAGAGAATTGGCATAAGTTATCTCACGAAAAAGCCCAGATAAGTTCAAAACTCAAGTCTGTCCACATCCTTTTCTACAAGAGTAGTCTACAGAGAACTAGTATCTTTTGTTGAATTTTGCAATGGGCAGAGCTTTATATGGTGTTTGCCAAAAAAGCAAATTGGATCATCTGGTTCTGTGACACATAAGTATTGGATTTCAAGAGAGTCAATTTTAAAGAATTAAGAGATCTGGTGAATAGAGAGTAACAGGAAGAACTATTAAAATCTCAATACAGAGGAAGGGCTGAGATCCTGAGAGACACCATAATTATGGCCTAATAGCTCAAATTCCATAAAATGACCAATGTGAGAAACATGTAACATCTGATGTGCTTTCATAGGGGAGTGCTAAAATATATGATGTATTAAAAATACCTTAAAATGGAAAAGATGGCAGGAAACCAAATAAGAGCAAATCTTAACTGAAGCACTGATGGGAGGAAAAAAAGTACTTGTCCGTATCATAATTTTTTCCCATTATGTGAATTAAAAAAGTAACATAACATATGAAAGACTCATGACCTTAGAGATTAAAAAAGATGTTTAGTAAGTCAATAGTCTCATAAAACTAGAACTTTACTAGTATAGAGTGCTAACGTTTGTATTCTTTCTGGTAAGTATTTGAGGTAAGAATACATATTCTTTTTATCATAAAATCTTTTTAAAAGACTCAAATATTTTCAAGGATGAATTCAAAAGAAAGAAAAAATAAACATTGAAGAAGTAAAGTAACTACAATAAGAATTACACTCTGCCAACATTTTACTAGATAATGGTCTAGGGTTTAAAATAACAAAAGGGGGAAGTACAACTCAAAGTATTAACTAACATTTCTAATGACTTCAGGCTCTCAGTAAACCAAGGGAATAGATTTTTAATGGCCATATTGAGACAACAGGCTAATCCTTACATCCCTGACAGTAAAGGATTTTGAAATGAGCTGCCAACCTAGATCCGGGCCCTTGAAAGGCCAGAAAAGCAACTTCCCATCAGAAATAGAAAAGAATAAGGAAGCCTGCCTGGTTTGGCAAGAAAGCTTATTGAAAAAATTCAGAGATCTTCCTGTTATTTCAACTTAAAAATTAAAATAAAAATAATGGGAAAATTTAAAATAATGGGATTATTTTTAATATTCTTCTAATATTAAATACATAATAGATCGATAAATAGAATTTTAGATGTAACTTAAGAAAACATTAGTAAACTAGGATACAGATTTGAGAACCTTCCAGAAATGTACTAAAGTAAATTTAAAGTGGACAGTTTGAAAGAAAAGTTAAGAGACAGGAGAGGCAAGTCTGATGCATTTAACTGGCATTCCAAATGAGAGAAAAGAAAGGAAAAGGGACAGTATTAAAGTAATAATGACCTAGCACTCTCTAGAATTGCTGAAATATAGGAATCGACAGATTGAGCACAGTGAGTCCTGGTTCAGACAAATATAATAAAATCCACAATTACACGTATCTTGCTGAGTAAACGATCTTAAAATCAGCTAGAGAAAATGTTAAGACGTATGGGGTTGGAAAAGCTGCAGAAGAAATATTTCTCTGATGTGTTCTACTGTAACAATGATTTAATATTACTCCACATTGTCCACAGAAACAAAGAAATGGTACAGTGACCTGCACCTATCATCTAATGTAGAGGATTAGGCTCAAAGAAACTTATTAAACCCTCTTTAAGCATTTAAAAAAACAAACCTTGACAACCATAAGGTGTTAAATGATAGGAAAAGTGATTATATGTGTGTTAAGCTATTCTGTTAAGCTCTGGGAGGAGGAGATTTTAAATAATAAAAATTACAGATCCTTGAAATTGTCACTAAGCAAGAAGGCACGTGTATCTGCCACAAGTCCTCATGGAAACACAGGTTTAGGAGGCTGAGGCCATTTTCCTTGGGCCGGCATATTTACGCTAAGGTTCTTCTGCCCATCTCCCAAATATCTTGGTATGACTTTGTGGTAAACATTAAAGCAGTTTAAGAACCATACTTCAAAAATTTCATATTATGGAAAACTAGAGGCAGGAAAAATGGTACTAAGGTTTCCAAAATATTCCACCAAAAAGACAGAACATAAAGTGCTAGATGGTCTATGTATGCGCAGAGCATTTCTTATGCAACATGAAGACTTTCTTGGTACGGCATTACAGCTGCGCTTCAGATAGAAGACACAAGACTTGTGGGAATCAACCGAGAGAATACTTTATAGTGGATATTCCTAAATGTAAAAAAACAGTAATATTCACACATATTTATTATAAATAATAAATATATATGCTATTTGGAAAATTATTTGTTATAATTCGATTAACTATACTTATTTATAGATTCCTCTTATTTTTACATAGTCAAAGGATAAATCATTTGATTTCTATAGTGACTTTAAATTTAGTTAAGCATTGAAGCCCATTTTAGTGGGCTTTTTTTTTTTTTTCCTTCCAAGAGGAACACTATCTGGTGATTTTCTAATGCAATTAAAGTAATATCCAAAAAAATAAAATAATATAAAATCCAGACTCCCAATGATCTACAAGACCATTCATAATTTAATCCTTCCCTACCTAAAACTTCATCTGTTACTGCTCTCCTCCCAGTCAGACACGTTCCTTAAATGTGCTAAACTTATTCCAAACTCAAGGGTCTAAGTTCTGCCCACAACACTCTTGGCAGAAACACCCCAGGGGTATTTCCATGGTTAGTTCATTCTTGTCATTCAGGTATAAGAAGAGGCCTTCCTTGAACCCTAATCTAAGGAAATCTCCCAATTACCCTTATCACATTATACTGCCATACTATTTTCCTAGCACTTATCATTCTTTGAAATGTTGAGAACATGGACTGAGGGTCCACAACTGTGGCAGACCCTCTGCTAGGTGCTGGGAATACAATGGCAAAGATGGATGCATGGAGTTCAGAAAAAATTAAAATAATCATACAGTAAGACAAGTTTGATAAAGGACAGAGAGGCACAGAAACATCAGTAAGGGTTCAAGGTCCTAAACTTACATAAGGAATTATATAGTAAAGACACAGAGTCTGTGAACAATGCTGTTAGGAACTACAATTTGAAATGAGAATAATTTTAAGGTACATTTAAATAAAATGTTAGTACAAATTTATTTTTGCAAAATAAAATAATATTAAAATATTCTCATTCTTTAAAAAAAATAGAAACTAAAAACTCTCCCTCCCCCAAACAAACAAAATAACAAACCAAAACAATGGTCAACATATTTGTGATGAAGATCACAAGTGCTACATGTATTACAGTCTCCAAAACAAAGTCTTATGCGCACACCTATCCTGAAACAGCGACCTAATTCAATTTTACTGAGATGTTCAGTGCGTAATAGCTCTGGTTATAGTTTCCAGCTGTTGATATTTGTAGTCTGGAACTCCTGCATTTATCTCTACTTGATAGCTCTTTTCTGAGAAAAAACTTCAAAATAAACTTCATGGAGGAGGGAGAAACCAGGGGGACTACTCAAAGTTTCTTGGAGAAAAGGACATTTGGAAATTGTGTGTTGTGGATATAAACAGGAATCCACCAAGAGCTGGATGGTCATGAGATTTATTGTATTTCATTTTTAAAGCTTTAATAGCATGCATTGATCTACCAGGCAGAGTGCTCACAGAATTATACAAGATGGTGTATAAAAGTTATGAGTTGCACATATACTTTTAAGTAAATTTTGATATTATCTTGTTTGGCTCCATCTCTTAAAAATAAAATGTTCAAGGAGGGCTATTTAGGGCTTTAGTCAGTTGGGTTTAGATCAATCAGGGCTTTATAATCTATGTTTATATAGATAACAATTATGGTATTAGGAGCTTTAAGACTACAAAGTAACTCAAGATACGGAAGGTTTTTAAAATTTTATGATCTACTATTATGATGATTCTATTTAACTTAAATATTTTCTGGCTTTTTGAATACCTACTGTCTGTTAGTAACTATGCTGAGATACAAAGAGTAAGGCTGGGCAAGACAGTCTTTGTCATTTTATCTCTATGCCACCTTTTCAGGTTGCCAAGGGCACCTTCAGCCAATATGTAAGGAAGAAAATATTTGCTGGCTGTTGGGAAGGATAAACCAACCGCTCCTTCCTGCTGCATCAGCATCTCTTTTCCCTTCACACCACGCAGAGTTCCCAGGCACTTTGAGCAGGAGGGAGAAATCACATTTTCCCATGTAAAGCCATGACAAAGTTTAAGGAGGATTATTATCAAATCAGACAATTCAAGAAGGTTTAGGTTACTCCAGGCATTAATCTATAAACTATAAGAATTAGACTAACTTACATAATTTTGCTTAGGCAAAAATTTGCTTGACATCCTCACAAATTAAGACACAAGTGATGGTTTTCAGAGTGAAGGGTAAAAATAAAGGAAATGCTTTCCTTCCACATTCTTGTTTATGATTTCAGGTGCAATTCTGAAAAACTCTCATGTTTGATTAATCACAAGTCAAAATATGCAAGGGCTCCTATGAAGATCTGGGTGATACTTCACTTCAAAAAATAAAAATGTAAGTAATCAAAAGACAGATGGAATAGTCACTATCTCTCAGAATTAAGGCCAATTACATACGCTTCAGGGACTTTAATATCAACACAAAGTCATTCTTCCACATAGTCAATGTTACTAATTCTGTGAAGCACAGAAGTGACAGGTTTTAAGAACGTGTCAAATTCAAATTCAGCCTGCTAAGCAAACACAGAAACAACAATTAAAAAAAAAATCCTATGTGTGGGGAAAAAGGCCTAAAGGTAGTATATATAATTTGGTACATGTATATCAAAATACTTAAACAAATAAATATTCTGTGACTATTCCTCTCAAATTTTGAAAGATAAATTACCCAAGGAAATCAAACACAGATAATCATAGGACCAAATAAAAGTATTTTGTATAAAAACTAAATTATTTATTTTTCAAGTGTAGTTTTCAAGTCAATTCAAACTGTATCTTTAAATATTATAAACAAGAAAAATATACTAACTTGAAGAATAAAGGCTTACTGGCATTTTCAGGAAATCATAAGATAAACTTTCCACACCATCCCCCAACCCCGCCCTAAGTACTGATCACCATGTAAAACAGCAGCAGTGATTTTAACGTGTAATCTGCACATGGCAGACGTCAGTACAGGTTATTTCAGTACTCAGCACTTCATTTCCTCAGATTATAAAATAAGCCCAGATGTAGCAAAAATGGTTGCTAAAAGAAAAGAAAAAAAAAGTGATTAACAATGAACTTAGCATAAGTGTAAGGGGTCAGAGCATTGAAGAGAAGAAAAGCAGCTGACTAAGGAAGTAAAGCACGGTTCTGTACTCAGCTCTGTCTATAAGTGACATTGGACAAGCCAAGGAATCTCCTCCAACTTAGTTTACTATAGTGGTTTTGCTCTATAGCTAAGAATGGTTCAGTTTAGAGAGACATTTACACGAGAGTTGGAATGTGGAAGAGAAATAGTGGATAATAGACTCTGGAAGTCATGCTGGTTTTTGTTTTTTTGTTTTTTTTAAAATTGAAGTACAGTTACAATGTGTCAATTTCTGGCATACAGCACAATGTCCCAGTCATGCCATCCTGTTTTAAACAGCAGTGAAATTACCACATAGAGGGGCTGGCAGATTCCAGCTTGTCCTCATTCTTCCCTGCTCTGTGACCAGCTCCTTATCCAGACCGCTGGCCCTGCTGACCAACAGCAACTGCAGGTTCAACTCCAGAAGCAAGAGAACAGCCTCCCATGGACTTCTCTAACAGCCTCTGTGCCTGGTCCCACTGCTGCTGGAACCTGGCTTCCCAGGTTCCCTGGGGTGCTACTATTTGTACTGTTTCTTTTAACCCAGGTCACCTAGCTTCATCCACAATTGGGTGCCATCTTATTCCTAAAATAAATCCCTTATGTTACAATGATTATAGTGGTTGTGCTGCCCTGACTGAACCCTGATGTATTTCCTCAGCTGAAAAATTAAGATTATGGAAGCAAAAGATCCTCTAGCTTTAAAATCTGATGATTCTTTACGCTTAACTTCCTTGCTTCCTTCTCCCCAACTCACACACATAAACACATTATGATCAAAGACAAAATGTGAGTAATGTATCAGGAGGAATAAATGAAAATCATTATAAAAGTTGCCATTTAATATTAATTAGGGGAGGGAGCAAATTATTCTTCACTGTGTATCTTTTGAGTTCTACCTGTAATATCTACTGAAAAGCAAAAACATAATAATGTTAAGGTTCTGTTTATATTTCTGTTAAGATTAACTGTCAGAACTGAGCAACATCAGATCTAAAATTTCTTGTCTTCATTTGAATCAGTATCTCTCAGAAACACTCACGTTCAGTCACTTGATTTGTTAGCCCTACTTAATCATCTAATCATTTAATCTTTCATTAATTCATTCAAATCTTTACTAAGTCCCTGTTATGTGCCAAGTATGTTATCATCTGGGTGTTCAGAAGTGAATAAAACAAGCCATGTTTTAATGCTCCTACTCTTTGGATCTACTGCTTTCTTAGTTCAAAATGCCCCCATCCCTCTCCCGCCACGCATCCTTTGTGGAAACACGTTCAGAAGCCATATACTCCGTGAAGCCTTCCCTGAAAACCTACCCATAGAGTTAATCATTCATTTCTTTCTTTAAATTCTTTATTTGTACCTATGTTGATTTTACATTAATTTACTGTTTTGTTTCTGTGTTTATGTCACATCTGTTAGACCGAGATGTCCTATGTTCATGCAATGTGTTAATCCCAGCTTTGCTGTGGCTCTTCCATAATCCTAAATATCCTTTATTTATGTCTATCAGAGTACTTTCCACATTGTACTCTAATAGCTAATTAACTAATCTGTCTTTTTGACTGGATGCTGAGCTCTGTAAGGGATAGGGACATATTAGAAGCTATTTTATTTTATTTCTTTAGTGTATATACTGGATGCTCGAAAGTCTGTTAACTTTTGACAAGGGTGCCAAGATCATTCAATGGGGAAAGAACAATCTTTTCAACAAATGGTTCTAGGACAACTGGATATCCAACATGCAAAGGAATGAAATTGGACTTTTAACATACACCATATACAGAAACAAACAAAAAATTTCAAAATAAATCAACAACCTAACTAGAAGCATTAAACCCATAAAGATCTCTGAATAATATAGGTATACATCTTCATGACCATGGATTTGGCAATGGGTTGTTAGATATGACACCATCAGCATGGGCAAAAAAAGAAAAAAAAGTAGGCCAATTAGACTTTATCAAAGTTAAACACCTGTGCATCAAAGATCATAATCAAGAAAGTGAAAAGATCATTTGTAAATCATATACCTGATAAGGGTACAGTAGCCATAATAAATAAGGAACCCCTACAAATCAGCAACAAAAAGACAAACAATTCAATTTAAAAATGAGCAAAAGACTTGAACATATATTTTTCCAAAGAAGATATTCAAAGGCCAAGAAGCACATGAAGAGGTACATGACATCATTAAACATTATGGAAATCAAAATGGTACCCAGAAGGATGGCTAAAGTAAAGGGAAAAAAAAGGAAAATAAGCGTTGGTGAGAATGAAGAGAAAATGGAACCCTTGAACATTGCTGGTGAGAAAGTAAAATGGTTTATCTACTGTGGAAACAGTTTAGCAGCTCCTTAAAAATTTAAATGTAAAATTACCATAGGACACTGCAATTCTACTCTTAGGTTATCTATCCCAAATACCTGAAAACAGGTACTCAAACATTAATGCCACAGCAACATTATTCACAATAGCCAAAAGGTACGAACAGTCCAAATGTTCATCAATGAATGAATGGATAAACAAACTGCGATATTTCTTATAGAGTGAAATATTACCCAGCAATACAAAAGAATGAAGTATGGACACAAGCTACCATGTGGATAAACCTCCAAAACATTAAGTTAAATGAATGAGCCAGACATAAAACGTCATCGAGTACATGATTCTAATTTATACAAAATATCTGTAATAGATAAATCTATGGAGACAGAAAGCAGATTGGCAGTTTCCAGGGACTGTGGGGAGAGAGAAGGATGCGGAAAAACTGCTTAATGGACAAAGGGTTTTACTTCAAGGTGAAGAAAATGTTTTGGAACTATATAGAGGTGGTGGTTGCACAGTATTTTGAATGTACAAAATGCACTGAATTGTTCACTTTAAGTTGTTAATTATATGTATGTGAAATTCAACTCAATTATTAAACCACACATATGCACACAAATTTTTTGTTAAATGAATTAAGTATTGAATAGCAGAAACAGCTCAGTTGAGGCTGGATGGTCATAAAGTTTCCTAGGAAAATAAGGCTCATCTTTCTGGTTGATGATAGCATCTGTGGTTTTTAAGAAATGATGACCTTGAAGTTTTGTAAGACAGTAGTTTCTAAATCTGAAAACTAAGCAAAGAGAAGGAATGAGGGGATGGACCCTGGCTGATACCACGTGATGTTTAGAGATCAGGATCTGTGGTGTGGACCCAGCTCCTCCCTTCAGAACCAAAACACTCAATGCCTCCAGCTGCCAGGAGTGTTGCAAGCGGATGGCTCCTTAACTACATCCCTCCCCTGAAATGTACCTGGCCAGCTGTGGGAGATTTATCACCCAAATTTAGAGCCCTCCTTAGGTGCATAGGCAATCACTTGACAATGAAGGGCTGTAATAATACATTTCATATCATGAAAGTGCCTTGTGCTAGGGATAAATAAATGGACAAAATAGTGATGATCTGTCTTCAGGACCCAAAGAGTATAGATAATTAATATTAAATATGCTAAGTGATATGGTAAGAGCATACAGAAAGGGACCCTAACCTGCTCGATGTCTAGTCTAAGACTTAATGAATGACAGGCAAGTGAAGGGTGGGTTTGGAGGGTTCCAGGCGAAGAGAAGATCACACGCAAAGGCTAGTAACTACTGACAAATCCTACTTTCAGGAAGCTGAAAGCAGCTCGTTATGACTATAGCATAACAAAGTTAGAAAGGAATGTGGGTACCTAAAGGAGAAGAACCTCATAAGAAAAGACAAAAAAAAAATCTGACCTTGAGGATAATGAATTTCAAGGGAAAATATGAATGTATCCTTAGCCTGAGGAGGAATCTTTCATCAAAGAGGAAGATTTAAAAAAAATAAAAATTCTGACACAACTTTAAATTTATAATAATTGCAGTGTAACAGGACCTATCAGGACTAGCAGGTTTCCAAGCAAAATCATGAGCTACAATTACAAAATACATTTTACGATTGCCATGAATTGCAGAAGCAACATCCAAACACTTAGGTTGGGCAGACTAAAGACTGTTATCATCAACTGTTCCTATGGCAATGAAATAGTAAAAAGTTTCTCAACCACTTCCTACCTGCTGGCCATATTCCACTCCAGGGCTGGATTTTGAGAATTTCTTTCACTTTCTGTTAGCACCCCTCCTGTGCCACTTTCCTTCTCTGGTTTTAGTTGATCCCACTGCGCAGTACCAATGTTGATGGACTGCAGGTCTATTTGGTATTGTCTATCTTCAATTTCTGACCCAGGGTCTCGAAGAATTCCTAAGTTCAAGGCTCTCCTGTAAAGGCAGTGAGAAAAAAAAAAAAGTAAACAGATAAAATAAGTTTTCTGTGTTTATCTTGTTCCCTAACATAATATCATTATCGTTCTTTCCTTTGGATTACTGGGTTAATCAAACCTATTAGGCAGGTATTAGAAAGTTACCACATATTATGACTTGAAAATACATCCAAAACTGATCACTTACAGTATCTACCCTATAACGATTTCTTACATTATTCTCAGCATTGTGTTATTTTTCTAAGCACTTTCACATAATATGATGTCAATCCTTGAGATTTGTGAGGTTCTATTATTATTTCAGTTTCTACTGAAGAGAAAATAACGCAGAGAGATTGAAAGACTTAGCCAAAGTTACTGAGCTAGTAAATCCAGGTTTTTCCAACTCAAAACACCCTGTCTTCTTTCCAATGCTAAACACCTACTTTCCCTTCCTCAGCACTCTGATGTCTTGTTAGGAAAGATGGTGAAGCCTTGCTAATTTATTTAACTCCCCTACCCCACGCCTTTGGTTCTTTATATAACCCACTGACACAGAGACTAAACTGTTGAGAAGACTACATTGCTTACTGATGTAGAAACACAATTAAGGATTACTGGCCCATAGAGAGTTGGAACTTTGATCTTACTGGACCCAAGCTTAAGTAAAAGAATAAAATTATCAGCAGCTTAAAGCTAAACTAAAAGAAGTAAATGGTTAAATTTTTCATGAAGGTTCTAGAGTGAAAAATAGCAAGGCAGTATCGTGACTGGGAAGAAGGCTAATTGGAAGCCAGTTGAGCCTAGGCTTGTGTGAGTTGGGAACTTTTTAGTTATGTTGGCTCACAAATTTTTTAAAGTGAGTTATCAAAAGGAGAGTACCACTTGCCCTCTGTGAAAGTTTCAATCAACACAAAAAAATAAAATTATATAGGGGATAAAATAGCTTTACTAGCACAGACACAACTGTAGATGTCAGAAAAAATACAGTTAAGTTAGCTACATCAAGAGAACACTAATAAAACTGATTAGTGGAGGAAGAAGGGAGGGAAGCACGGGTCCTAGTATGAAAATTATAGAGAAACAGTAAGAATGTGATCAAGACTACCCCTGGATCAAGACTAAGTAAACAGTGTGGGTCAGACCATGCCCAGGGACTGGTCAAACACTGATGGAAGGTGGATGACAACTGAGACTCAAGATGGCAGGAGTCTGGGCCAGATTCTCAGGCATGGAGATAGCATGCATTGGGCCAGGCAAGGTGAGGGCTGAGGCTAACAAATTCAAGTGAAGAGAGGAAAAAGGAGAGGCCTGGAACAGAGTGAGCAGGCAGCTCAGGAAGGGAGATATCACTGGGCATTACAATCAGGGAACAGGAAAACAAACAGGCATTGGTCAGAAGTCATAGTGGGAGCCAGAAAACAGAGAGATGGATTCTCATTATACCCAAGGTAAGAGCTGAACCTAGTCTCCTTTTTCATTTTTCTAATTTAGAAACATTACAATCTAGGAATGGGCATGCAAGAAAAGGTGCCCTAAAGTTTTATATAAACCCAAGAATTACCTTAAGAATAGGGCCCAGAAAATGGGCTGTGAACATTTGCCTTAATGAAGGGAAAGAAAAAAAGGAGTGAATGAGGGTGCAGGTGGGAAGGAGTAACATTCTGAATATCCCTATTTTGGTAGAACGCTCTCCTTTCATTTGAATACTCAAATAATTCTGTTAATTCTAAAGGCTCAGCTCAAACTTCACTTTCTAAGAAGCCCTTCCTGACCACCATTTCTTCAAACTCCCTTACTCTCAAATCTCAGCTCTTAGGGTCTTTCTATACTTACAAATATAAGAACATCACAGTGACTTGTCAGTCTTTCTCAATATGACATAAATTTCTTGAAGACAGAATCTATGTCTTCTATTAAACAATCAGTAAGTGCTGTTTCAATTCACTGATTTGAACTAATATAAATATTTAAAAATCTCAAGTGAGGAATCAATCTATAGCAATAAGAACACAGAGTCTCCAGACAGGAAACTTCTGCTGCAGGACCACATAATCTCTGAAAGACAGCAAGTATTTTTGGCATTTGGTGGCCCAGCTTATTTCCCTAGATTATTGTTCCCCATATAATAGTTACACTTACTTATTTTAAACTAACCAATGCTTTCTACATTTTAAATAAATTCCCTAAACCCATTTTAAAAAAGAGGACTAAAGCAACTTAATAATCCCTTTGAAGGACAGAAAAAGTCTAAAATAGACCTAATTGGAGTCCCAGGGAGATAGTACAGTGAGTTCTCATTCATGGAGGAACTACTTGAAGAGACAATGTTATTCTACAACTGCTGAAAAATGCCAAACCTTAGATCCAAGCAGCCCAAAGAATCCCAAGAAGTAATATAAGGAAGAAACTGGTAAATATATGACTACACCTAAACAAACATTATCTTCAAAATATTAAATAATGCCAAAATTATGAGAAGAAAATAAGCTAAAAATAAGACACTGGACAATGACAGTATATAAACTAGGGGACCAGGTAATTTTAGGTAAAGTTTTCTAAAGTCCTTGTATTTGGGGAGGGGGGAAATGAAGACAAAGACACTAACTTCAGACTTTTTAAGTACATATGTGAAAACAGCTAGAGTAACAACTAAAATAATAGACATGGAACATGTAACTCTCAAGTAAGTGAAGTAAAAATTAGAATGCAAGCGCAAAAATCAGAGAAACTTAGACAAATAGCTCATAATAAGAACAAATCCAAAGATAACTTCAATCAGAATAAATGTAACTGATTTAACTGTCCAATTAAAAGAGAAAACTGTCAGATTGGTTTTAACAAATCATAGTTTTATTGTTTTTTTTAGGAAATATACCAAAAACTTCAGTGCACAGGAAGATTGAGACAACAAATAGAAAAAATATGCATATATTAGGCCAAAAGAAAGTTGGAGTAATTATATTGATATTTGACAACATAGACTTTAAGGAAAAAAATTATTTAAAATAGTTACTATCTGAATGTAAAAGATCAATTTGCCTGGAAATTAAGGCAATTCTAAATTTATTTGTAATAATATAATTTAAATATATATATATATATATATATATATAAACCAGACATACCCACAAGAAGAAATTGACAAATATATCACCTGTAGTGGAAAATTTTAACCTACCTCCCTTAGTAATGAATTGGCTAAGCATATTAAAAAAAAAAAAAGTAAAATAGAGAAAATTTAAAAAACATAAATACATTTGCTGAAACAGACATTTATAGAACACAGTATCCAACAACTAGAGAATACATATTTTTCTCAAGCATACAGGAATATTTACAGAAACCAGTCACCCAAAAGGCAATAAAGCTACTAGCCTCAACACATTTCAGTAGGTTATTATCTGATGGACTATATATTCTCTGAGTATAATAAAAGTAAGATATTTTATTAAAAAAAGAGAGCCTGCAAAATTGCCTGTATTTGTTTAAAAACACACATCTATGTAGTCACTCACTGATCAAAACAATAATAAAAATTTAGAAATACTTAAAAACAAAATGTGCATTAAAAGTTGTGGAATGCAGTTAAAGTGGTACTTAAAGGGAAATTTATTGTCTAAAATGTTTGTTTTAGCAAAAAAAGAAAGTCTCAAAGTTAATGAGCTGAACATTAAAAGGCAGAGTAAACTTTAAAAGAGGGAGGGGGAGGAAATAAGAGCAGAAATTATTGAAATAAAAAAGCCAGAGAAGATCAACAAAGCCAAAAATAAACAAACCTCTAGCAATTCAAGGACAAAAAAGAGATAAAGATAGGAGGCCAATAAACTACATTTGCAATAAAAACGGAAACATAACTATGACACTGTGGAGATTAAACAGATATTACGAGGATATTAGGAAGATTTATAGGAACAAAGATTGTAACAATTTATTGTGGAAAAAAATCTCTCCTACTTAATCACTGCCCTAGAAGACATGTCTTATCCTTTTCACCATGGGACAAATATAAAAGTTGTCCTCTCATTTCTTCTACCAAATACAACAGTATGTCTATCATACTCTTTTTCTATATAAAAACAGCTATTTAATATAATAGCCGGTGAAAAGTAACCACTTCCCTACTTCTCACCTCAGTCAAGACTGCCAAAAGGGTATCCTTCTATCTGAACAGCACTGTCTCCAATGAGAAAATTTGCATTCATTCATTCATTCAAAGGCTATTCAGTGGGCAAGACATGCTAGGTCCTGAGGACACTGAGTCCTGCCCTCACGCAGAGAGAGGACTTATAAAACAGTCAACATTATACAAGGTTAGGTACAGAATGCAATTGGAAGCACACAGGAGGGACTGCTGACCCAGATCTGGGGAGCCCAGGAAAGTGGAGGCAGTGTTTAAGGGACTTCAAAAAAGCTCAATCTCATTTAGCACAATGAAGAAAGTAGTGAGGCAGAGGAAACAAGAGGTTTAAAGGCCCAAAGTTGTGAGACAGCAGCCCATCCAGAAACCCTGAAGAGGCTCTGAATGGTTGGAGTGGAGAGAGGCATGGAAGGAAGCAAAGCCATAAAGCTAGTGAGGCTTCAAGCCAAAGACAAGCCTTTCTTCCCAAAGTGTCAGTGGCCTGTACTAGGCCCATCTCTGGGGGTTTTACCCTTTTACAGGTGTGGCCCACAGGTCAGGCCTGCCTAGCAAATTGGCATCTTCTCTTCTGCCAAGAAGGTTATAGAAATTATGGAGTAACAGTCAAGAGAGGAGAAAGAATTGGGCTTCTATCTTAATTATAAAAATTAAATGAGATAATATATAGAGAGCCTAGCACAAAACTTTCCACATTGTAAAAACCTCAGTAAGTGTTAGAAAATAAAAATCATTCACTTTGATTCACTCCTCAGCCTTTGTATAAAATGCTAAATAGACGTGAAATAACTGAAAAATTGAGAGGAAGAGAGACTCACCCAGATAAAGCACATATTAGGATTCGGAAAAAAACAGAAGCCTGACCAGAGAGCACCACTGACCCTCAATTTAATCAAACTCAATGAATTCTGCCCAAATTTTCTAATTTAATGTTTCATCAATCTAAAAATATTTTGACAGCACGCTCATTAGTATGTAATAAATTCCTTACTTTCTAAGGGAAGAAACAACCTATTGTATAAAATTTAGGCCTTTAATAAAAAACACAGTTCCATCTTTAAGAAATCATTTTCTTCAACAATTTTTTCACCTTCTGAGAGATCAAATTACAAAACTCTGCCGTTTCCCAAGTGTAAAATTTAAATTACTATTAATAAACATAGGCCATCTGGCTTTTTAGTTTAGGTTAATATAAAGATTAAATATATTTTAAAGAATTAGCTAATATTTACAAACTATACGTTTGGTTTGATTTTGCTCTGATAAAAATAAATACAGGATAAGTATTTTCAAACTTAGATAATAAAATCTAATTTTTCTTTCTTATTACATGATCAATATGACTTATTTTTAATTCTTTATAGTCAGAAAACATACAGTGGTGCATTGATTTATGTCATTTTCCAAAAAGTACTTGATTTTTTCCTCAACCTGAAATATTCACTAATCTTTATCCTTTAAAGTATAAGATATGCTCATTTTGTTTTATGCATACTTAAAACCAATTCCTCTTATTACAATATAGAATATTCAAAGTACTTTGCTTTGTTTCTCAATACTAAATTAAGAAAACGTACTAAAAATGTTTTCATTCAAATACCATACATTAACTTTTATTAGGTAGTATTAGAACAAGGTGTCTTGCAAAAGATATATTTCACATCTCTTGGTATACTAGATATTTTTTAAAGGTATAAATACATAAACAGCTACAGAATTGAAAATTACTTTTTTTCAAAGGCTGGAAATCATCATACAACTTTTAAAATGCTGTTTTCCATAAATAAGAACTTTATAACTAAAAGTAGTCTGTTAAGTGTGAAAAACAATCTGACTGCAAAGCCAAAAATTAAAGTATATCTTATTCAAGAAAGCTTTGATTAAGTGCATCACATTTTCACGGCACAAAAAAAAAAAACTGCAAAATTATTAAAGAATTTTAATAGAATGATACTTTACTAAATCATAACAAAAAGCACTTTTAAGGCTTCAGTGAATGTCTAAATTAACAATATTAGCCTTAAAAAATACAATTATGATATCTCAATAAGGAAAGCTTCATACTATTTCTTAACTAAATGTTTCCTAGAAATGTTTGATATCATAAATAGGAAACAAATTTTCTTGTCTCAAATTCACATACTTCTAAAAGCTCTATGAACTTCACTCTCCCTCCTTATTACAGTCTTTAAAACCTTTTAGCAATTCAAATCAGAAAAGGGAGTGAGTCAAGATGCCCATAACTTCCTTACTCTTAACACAAAAAGCTGCTTTATTAGCTAAAATGTAGGAGTTATAATTGTAATTGCTTTGCCCTTCCGAAACTCATCTCCATACCATTTGAACTGTTCAGCAGGTGGTGTAGGAGGATAAACTGAAGTCTGCAATAGCTGGTCAATAATATAATCATAAGGAACCAAAGAAGACTTTAAGTATATAACAGGAAACACAGCTTTAATGTTTTCCTTTTTAAATTGATTTAGTCTGGGTCAGGCCTTTTGTATGTTTACATAAGGAACAGCTCATGTTGAACCACTTACTGCTCGCTGCTGAATAGGCATATCTCAGGACCTCACTGTAAAGAAGTAAAATTCATTACTTACAGCTCAATTGAGATCTACAAAATGTTAAACAAGCCAAAAAATAGGAATGTAAAAAGAAGTAAAATTTATATTCTTGATTAAATTAAATGTCTACATTTTTATTGCTGAGTCTCCATAAGTGACAGTAATTTTGAGAGTGTATAGGTAGGGGTATAGACGGTTGACCATCATGCTAAGACCAACTGCTGACTTCCGTAACTAATGACTTAGGGCAAAGGGTCTCATCTTTAGAGTGCAGAAGAATCACCCAGAGCTTATTAAAAATGTTAGGTTCCCAAACCACAAAAATTCTGATTCAGCAGGTCTGAATGCCTTTTCCTCTTTTTTTTTTTTTTTTAAATCTAAGCTACTATCCTTATTGATTCTAAAAACCACATTCTGATACTTTGAGCATCGTATCTTTTTGACTTGGAACATCATTATCTCTGCTATGTGAACTGAGGAGAGCAAGAACGAGGACCAGTAAATCTAAGGCTACTTCACTTATAAAACAGAGAAATACTTGTCCTTCCTCTTTCACTGAACTACTTAGAGGAAGCACCTCTTCTCTTCAAGGCCAAGATCTCTGTTAATTCACTTCACCCTTGAAGGCTGGGTCAGTGTCTGTCTTCTCACCAGCTTCTACTTAGCCACAGAGCTTGACACAAGGTAGGCTTTTAATATATGAAAGTTGAATAAATAACAAATATTTTTCTTCATTCTCTTCATTTCCCTTGGAGACTATACTCAATCATTTTTTCTCCTGAAACTTAACCATTCAGGCAAAAAGTACCATTCAAATTATTCTCCTCGTGAAAGAGAAAGACTCCCTAAGACCCAGTACACCCACACTAGGTGACACCCTGCCACATTCCCTTTTGAACGGAAGTGTATTTCTCTCTCAGTATTTCTATTTCCTACTTATTTTCTCCTCTAATCAAGAACAATCAGATGTCATCCCTATCCCTCCTTTGAAATTTTCCTGGAAAAATTTTCCCTACCCTCAACTCATTTTCTAATTACCAGATCCAACGGACGATTTTCAGTCATTAACTCACCTAACCTTTCTGGGCACTTGACAATTCAAAGTGGCAGTACAGCATGCTGGTCAAGAGCACACACTGCACATTTAGCCTGCCTGGGTCCATAATTCTAGCTCTGCCACCTACCACTGGGTATCTTCGGGCCAGTTAAAGGCTCAGCGCTTCATTTAATTCATCTGAAAAGTGGAGTCAATGAAGGGAGTCAAATGAGTTAATACATGCAAAGGAATATCTGACTGGAAGTAAATAATTACATATTAAAGCTACTTATCACAATTGTGCTTATTCTTGAAATTTCCTCCATGAGCTTGAATGGCTTCAAACTCCCCCAACTGTCCCTCTTTAATCTCCTTTACTAGATTTTTTCTCTGTTTTCCCCTTCAATCCTTCAATATTAGTGATCTCCAGGCTTTTATCTTCAGTTTAATGTTATGCTTTCTATGCATCCAGGAGCACAACTGATTCACAAATGTCAGTATATGTATTTTTCAGTTATCTCTCTAATGAAGGAGACAGGTTTCTCAGGATCTCCTTTTATTTTCTGGCCCAGTCCATTCAATGATGAATGGCACACATCTGTAAGACTACTGGCTGCCATTAGGGCTCCATGGCCAAGGAGAGTGCAGTGTAACGCTGTATTAAAAGCAAGAATTTTAATGTCACAATCATATTCAAATTCTAGTCTACTGCTGACAGGCTATACATATATCCTTGGAGAAGTCAACTACTCAGTGAGTATAAAATTTCTCTGTAAGGAGATAACAGTACGGAGGTTTTGTTTGGGAAGAAGTACATAATTTTAACATGCCTACTATCTTATAATGACACCCTGGTTATTGTTATTGCTACAGTGCATGAAAAAAAAGCTGGATGGCCTGCTTTCGGACTCAATCCATCAGTCTCACTTACTCTGTACTATAAAATCCAAAAGTATACTGAAGATACAGACACTTCAATTTAAGCAAACAGGTCGTAATATAATTCCTTGAGTTCAAAATACAATTATGATATCTCATAAGAAAGATCAAGTAAGAAACAGAAGATTAAGTAAGAAAATGGTTTCTCTACAGTTCCAGTCCAAGGGATAAATTAATCATGTATTTCACATTCTCAAAAGAAGGGAGTTATAAAAGTAAAGAAGCAAAAAGAGTAATCTGGTTATTAAATCATTTTCTGAGATATCATATCTTTCAGAAACTAAAATTAATTTTTAAAATAAACTTTATAATAAACAACAATTTCACATTAACAATGGTTTTATAATGGGGTAATAATAAAATTCAACTTTTTCAGTTATACAACTTTTAAATGACTTATGTGTACAAATCCACAAATACAAAGTAATAGTGACATGACAGCCATATTTGCCAATTATTTTCCTTTGATGGCTAAGTTATAGGCAACTTCATTAGAATATAAAATATCTCTTGCTGCTTGAAGATTCTCAAAATGTTCTTAGTGGTTAAGTAAATAAGAAACTAGGTTTTCAGAATCTATCTTCAGGAAAAGGTGCGCTTTGAAGTTTTTGTCTTCAACAGTCACAAACTTGTGCTGTTAAGTAGTCATTTGCTCAATAATGTTATAAACAAGGTATATTTGTAAAGTGATTTAAGAAGTTGTAAGGTATACAACGTATGGGCAATGTGAAAAGTATACAAAAGTATACACCAAACAATTGTCATCCCATTAGAAACATGGTCTACAAAAATGCACTGACTGAACATGTACTGCACTGAAAAAGGTGTTCATGTGATCAGAGAACCTACATGTGCTCTCAGAGAAATTAATGAGATCCACTACAATATAGAGAAATGGAAATGCTACTTCAATTTTGTAAAAAAATCTAATTATGATGTTGATCTTCAACAAAATTGATTATTCATTCATCAGAAAGGTTTTGAGCACTTGGAAAGTGGTACATATTAGGAGTTACATGAATTACCTAAGAATAAATCAAGCCAAAACAAACCTATTTCCTTTTTTAGTTGTATTGCCATAATAAATGAGAAACTAAGCATCAATATTATGGAACTTGATGTTATGAAGATGTGTAACTGATAAGATACTTTTTTAATGTAATAAAAAATATGGGCTTGATGAAAGCACAGTAAAATGGATTTAGAGCTGATCCAAATAATATCTATTTGGAGTCAGGTCTCTAATAACATGCCAGAGGATTTGGCTCAATTCAATTATTTTTATCATTCATTAATTTTAATTAATTCATACAAATCTGTCTTATCAAATTTTCATATCACAAAGTTGGGAAGTACAGCTAATATACTGAATGCAAGAATCAGGATTATGTAATATGTCAAAATATTGGAACAGAGTCAAAACTAATAAGATGAAATTTAACAGGAATAAATGCAAAACCCATACATAGATTCAAGCAGTCAACTCTATAAGTACAAGATGTGAAAGAGATGGTTTGACAACACTTCACAAAAAAAAGGCCAACAACAACAAAAAGCCTAGAGTTAGTTAGGCTGGCTTATAGGAAAGAAAAGAAATATCAAAAGCATTGTCAAATGTCATTCTAGCCTTTTAATTTTTAAATAGACTAACATACACTATGCACATACTATAAAGTTTCACAGGATTAGGCGATCTCTTATTTATTACACTAGTAAAATAGCACAATTCTTAAATACTATTCTGTCATTAATATTTAAACATTAAAATTTTAGAATGAGTGCATTTTTCTGCATAGCTTCAATTCAAATAGTAATGTATAATAATTCATTGACAACATGGGATCAGAAAGTTTTTTTCAGTATGTTATAATAATATATTACAGGTGTATTTACATAAAATCCTCATAGATTTCTAAAACATGTAAGTACTTAGCATAAAAGTTAACTTTTTATATTAGAGTCCAGAATGGTCTTACTTAGCAGTGAAGTTTACTGCAATTCCCACATAGGTAACTTTGAAAGGTTAACTGTGTATTTAGTAAACCCTGTATTCTTCAAGTTTGTTTAGATTTCTAAAGATGATAGTAAAACAGATCAAATTTATGATGTGTCCTTATTAAAAGATAGTCAGACCTCCTTTTTGCTTCTAATGTTTCTGCAACAAATCTCTGGCAACACTCTTGATTTAGATTCTTCTATAAAATCGACCATGGCTGCAAGTCAACTCCTATTATATAAATCATGAACCACCCAGACTTTATCCAACTGTGTTAGCACACTTTTTCATTCAGAGATTTTCAAATCTTTATTCAATTTTTTTCATTTCATTTACTCAAAACAATTGGTTTTGGTACTTAACAGCGTCCTCATTTACTTATTTATAATCCTATTTCAAAATCCTATTTGAACATTTCTATGAAATTCTCACGTGTAATAGTCCCTCTTTCTCTACTCATCAGTCATTACTCATCATCTCCTACTCCTAACATCATTATTACATGGAAGATTTCCTTCCAAAAATCATCATTTAAATCAAGATTCAGGATTGCCCTCTACTCAAAATCTCAGCTAAAGATTCTCAGGAATAATAACACTATTTAGATAGGCTGGTGAGTAAATGATGTTTTAAGAGACCATTTAATTACACAGAGAGAGAAATGTTCATAGGTATTGTTAAATAGGAAAGGTAGATTCTTCTTAATTGTTTAAGTACCTTCTATAGTAAGAAAAAATCCTATAAGCTTATAAAAGTGCTTATGTAAAGCAAAGTGTAGCTGAATTAGTTGGACTACATGTTAAACTTCTAATTCTAAATTGCACGGGAAATCTTTAATAAAAATTTAAACAAAGACATTGCCCTTTATTTCTTACCAGATTCATTTTTATTAATATGCCTCTAATTCTATCTTTAAACTTTTTTCTTCTTAATTATGTTCTTTTATTACACATTATTCCAATTCTCTTACCAAACTATAAATTGTCTTATAATACAGAAAACATAAATATACATGATAGTAATAATATTAATAATATCACTTTAAAATTTGTATACAGGTAAGTAGTTTGCAAAGAGATTTTCAATGTCGTCTCAGGTAAGTGACCAAGCACAGAGTCTTGACAGGTAGACTCCATTTTATAGATGCTGATGGTTTAGGTAAGGAGACTAGGTTAGAGCTGAGTCTAAATTGGAAACCACACCTTGTGACTGCAAATTCAGTTCTCTCTCTTACCTCTTTTCTATACTTCATATGAAAACTGGTTTTCAAAATAAAATGTAAAATTATACTTTATTAAAATGTATATATGATATAGTTGGGTAAAAAACTGAGAGATGTCAAATTAAACTTAAGACAGTATTTCTAAGACTACAGACTAGGGTAGATATAAAGAAATTTAGGGGTAGGGGGTGGAAGAGAAAACTTCAGATTTGGTATATAACAAAGCAACTCCTTTAAAAAATGTTTCCACATTATTTTATATAGTTTATAACATATTGAGTTGCTTCAAACCCACAAATGTTACAAAATTGGTCACAGAAAAAAAGGAACCAGAGGTCAAGATCCTCAAATTTACAACAATAAGTATTAAGCAACTCTGTTTATTAATAAAGGAAAATAGTAGTTTTTAAAAATGCAGCAATAGTTCAGGAAATCTCTTAATAAGTGATGCTAAAATATAAATATCCCAACATGTAAAATAATCACAGTAAAGATGATTTAAGGAAAGGTACCAATCAAGAATCTTCCAGTCAGCAGTAAAGTACATAGTCTCACATTTGATTAAAAATCTGGTATCTTTTCCCTGTTGTAGAGTAGGGTAGTGCCATTCTACCACCGTACACTAGAGGGGACACATCTATATATCTGATCATCATATGAGGACATCACAGCATTGCCTCCAGGTGTAGAGAGTGATATTTTTCCCTACGGGTCTTCCATTCACTTCCAGTGCTAAAACAATCCTGTCTGTAGTGTCTAATACAATGGTATTAATGCCAAGTGTTTGCCAGAATGTAGAGCAATGGCAACTCTGACACTCAGCCAATGGGAATGTAAGTCTGATATAATCACTTTGGAAGACAATTTGGTGATATCCAGCAGCAATGAAGCTATGTATAATCTATGAATTAATTCTACTCCTAGCTACACGACCTAGAGGCTTGCTGTCCAATACAGCAGAGATTAGCTGCATGCGTCTACTGAAAATGAAGTTAATTAAAGGTCAATACAATTTAAAAAATTCCCATTCCTCAGTCATAGTAGTCACAGTTTAGGTCCTCAACAGCCATGTTTATCTACTGGCTACCATATTGGGATAAGGCAGATATAGAACATTTCTATCACTGAAGGAAGTTCTTTGTAAGGCACTGCTGCAGAGAAACTATTATATATGTGTACAAGCAGAATGCTGAAGAATATTCATTTTAACATTATATGTGATAGAGAAAATTTTAAACATTAATGTCCATTATTAGAAGGAAAGACAAACAAGCTGGCATATTCATGCAATGGACTACTAAATAGCAGTAAAAAAAAAATCTATGAATGAGATTATGAACATCCAAGTGATGAGTATGACATGAATAAGATAGAGTTAAGGAGCAAGCTGCAGAACAGAGGTAGGTGGTGGGTATAGAACACGTTTTCTCATTCTTTATATTATTCTGAAGTAGCTGTTTCAATAAAAAGGCCAAGAAGAATTATAATGTAGCGGAGTTAAGAGCTCAAGCTAGCTGTGTGATCTCCAGCAACCTTGAGCTTTGTTTTTCTCTGCTGCAAAATGTGAATAATAGTAATAAGTGCCCATGGCTGCAGTGAAAATTAAAGGAATAAAATATGTGAAATTAGTCTGTAAATATAAAATGCTGTGAAGTGTCAGCTAGTATTATATAGGGCTTAAAAATACAAACTGAAAATTATCTGGGGATTTTAAACCTCTTGGGTAGGTAGGATAAGGTGGGATATGTTTTTATGTGGTACATAAAAAAATTATCATGTCTTAGTTTGCCAGTGATTCTTATTTAATTTTGCATAAGCAAGGACTAGAGGTGGAATCCTTTCCCCAGATTAATCAATACAGTGCAGCCAGATTAAGTAATCATTTTTAAAATATCAGCAATAATTATGACAGCTAATACAGATAAGTATTCAGTAAATATTTCTGAATGCTTACTATATGCCAGTCAAATTCTAAATGCTTAGCAAGCATTAATTTATATAATCCTCATAACTACCCTGTAAGATAGGTAGTGTTATTCCTGCATTACAGAAAGGAAATCAACACATTTCAGCATCATATGTTGTCCAAGGACATTTGGCTAGTGAGTGGAAAAGCTGAGACCTGAATCCAGACCGTGTGGTACCAGAAACTGTACTCTTTAAGCACCTATTATGTCCTTGATACTGTGTTTAATCCTCTAAAATAGTACAAACCTGATCAAAAACACTCAGGACCTCCCCCATCAGCCAGGCACTGAAGCACAAATCTTTAACCAGGAATTCAAAGCTTCCACAATCTGACCTCAATTATGTTTCCCCACCTCTCTCTCATTACGCCCCTAAAACCAATCCTCTGCTCAGGTCTCTAAATTGTACCTGCTTCTCTTCTTTGACTCCTTATTTCCCTCCTCCTGACATATCTGCTACAATTCAAAGTATCCTTCAATGGTCTCACCTAGTTCTAACTCTTCCATGGAGATTCCCTCTGGATATCATAGCATCAAAAGTCTTCTCTATGAGAAAATCTCCCTAATGTACCATCTATAATCAAAATGTGATTAATTACACAGATACAAATTAGGAGACTATGTGATTTTAAAACAGCAATGCTGCAACAAGGAAATTCTAAGGACATCCCTGTCAGTAATAAATGTACACACTGTCAAGACATGTGCTAGCAGTTTCCTAAGGTTTGGGATTAGAATTTTCTTCTTTTGATTGTATAAACATACCACAACTTCTTTATCCAGTCATCTGTCAATGGACATTTAGGTTGCTTCTATGTCTTCGCTATTGTATATAGTGCTACTATGAACACTGGGGTGCATGTAACTTAAAATTTTTCCTTATAGAAATTTAATCTCATGAGATAAGGTTCTAGAAAGATCTCCATTAAATTTAGGGTTGAACACTATCCAGATTTACAGATATAATTTAAAATATTATATATTACTAAGATTCCACTTACAGTATTTTATCCATTGATTCAGTAATTAATGAGTGAAAATAAACCACTACCTATTTCACTCAGGAACACTATCATGCCTATCCTAAGATGTACATTTTTTTCTTCAGGAAAATAACATAAAAATATTTTCTCCTGTCTTATTCTCAAAGTATAGAGATATTTGTATTTACATTGAGCATCAATGTCTTAACATGGCAAGAAATGTATAACTATGGCGATAACAAATATGATAAGCTTATTCTTAATAGCATAACAAGAGTTGATTAGGAATCCTGCCATAATAACATACAGTATTGACTTTACAGCAAAATATGAACTATCTGACCAAAATACTTCAGTTATACTGTTTAAGAACATATTATATATAAGCTTTAATTGATTCCAGAGAATAATATTCTTTTATAATCTTAAAACCTGATAAATAAATATTACTATATAGTATAATCTCTAAATATATTACCCTTAGACATTTTCTAAGCTATAATTAAAACAGAAAAGAAAATGAGATCGTTCATATGTGGAATCCAAAAAAAACAGAAACAAAAACAAACAAACAAAGCATAAAAACAAAACAGAAACAGACTCTTAGACATAGAATACAAACTTGTGGTTGCCAAGGGGGCAGAGGGTGGGAAGGGATAGACGGGATTTCAAAATTGTAGAATAGACAAACAAGATTATACTGTATAGCACAGGGAAATATACACAAGATCTTACTGTAGCTCACAGAGAAAAAAATGTGACAATGAATATATATATGTTCATGTATAACCGAAAAATTGTGCTCTACACTGGAATTTGACACACGTTGTAAAATGATTATAAATCAATAAAAAATGTTAAAACAGAAAAGAAAAAGGGAGAATTAAGGCAACATATAAACAATTTAATAATGTACATTTGGCAGTTTTTATAACAAGAATAATAATTATAAAAAATTTAACCTTTAGTATTTGTGGTTCTATACCATGACATTCAAAGAAAATAAGTTTATAGTAGAAAAGAAAATGTTGAACAATAGCAAAGACAAATATATAAAACATGAAAGTACAGTTATACAAAATAGGGACTCAAGACCACAGTAAAATCTCAGAGAACAATTACGTAGTTGTTAGATTTTGGTTACAAAATAAATACAAAAACAAAAAGTTTAATATCACTCAAAGGGAATACAAAAGAAACTGACTTAAAATTTAAAAAAATTTAAGTTTACCTATGAATTCTTCAAATCCAAAATTTTAGTTCTGAAAGACATGGTCAGAAGTAGGGGAACAGCTAGGAAATATTTTACCAATAAAACTAAAATATAAAAGTGGTGGGGAAAAAAGGGATGTTTTTCACACCTTAGCACATGTGTTGAGGTACAAGCATTCAAAATAAAATTTATGAACTGAGAAATAATGAGGTCGAACAGCTGTTAAAGAGATGCTACAAAAATGATTCCCAACTTAGCTGGTGATGAATTTTAAATATCTTTTCTTTCTGTGAACACCGTGAAATATTCCTTAAATACGTAACTCTTTATATATAACTTTAAAGAGAGAATAATGTGCTTTCTGCTTTAGGGCACCAAAAAAGAAGAAACAGGACATACCTTCACTAAAAGTGGCTGCTTCCAAATAGAGGAGATATTATCATACCTAATTCTAAGCATCTTTTCTATCAACAATTTATTTAACAATTATCTACTACAGTTATTCATCATACTGATTTTATTTTATTGTATATACTTCCTTCCCTAAATATTCACATAATCTGCCATTCATATTGTGTGTGCATTAATAAAATCACACCTTATATTAAAATAGAAATCTCATTCAACATCAATATGTTTTTGAATTAAACATGTTGTATATCTGTATCTTAACATAATGCAAAAAAATACAAAAGAATGTGCAGAAGATTATTGTACCTTTTCTTAAAGGCCAATGGAATAATTATTTACAAATTACTGGTGAAAAGTCTTAGTTACTTCATTTTTTTTTTTTTTACTTTTTACACTATATTCTTAAATTTAACCATGATTATTTTGATCTTAAATATTAACATCATATGTCATGACCTAAAGACAACTTAAGCTATAATGACAATAACTTTAACTTACAAAACTAGTGAAACATTTCTTACAAGATAAAATAAGTGTAGATATTACATAAATATACTAAGAATATTAAAACATTCAGGAAGTTCTTCCTTTATATTTTGAATATATATTTCTTTACCTATAGAAAATGATGTTTAAAAAAATTAGTCAATTAATTAATACACTTTAAGACTAAAGATGATTAACTCATGTTCCATGAAGGTAAAGACTGAATATTTTTATTAAGTTTTTTAGATGTAATGGAGCCCTACAACTAGCAAATAGCTAGTAAATAGTAAGCATTCACAAATATTTTTGAGAAAATAAATAAATGATATAATAAAACTGATTTATTATGTAAGGAATAACAACATTATTTCTATATTATAGAAAGAATCTTTTAGGCACCTCGCACATGCTTGTAGTATTAGTCAAATCAGTATATTAATGATATATCCAGCACTAGTACTAAGAGACGAAAGAAAAATACTGCAAATATGTGGATGCACATGTGAGGGGAAAACATTAAACTGGTTCCTCGATCAAACAAGCAAAATAATCCTCAACACACACACACATACACGCACGCACGCACACGTGTACACACACATCAGAATAGAGCACATATTTCTTTAGAACCACCACTGTCCAGAGCTGAATGACTAACGGGTGAGCTAATGATACCATATTAAAAATGAAGTTTAAAAAGATCCAAAAAGCGATTAAATATAAAGGTCATAGAAAGGATGAATATCAAAGAATAAAAGACCTATTTTCATATATTTTACACTGAGTGAATAGAAAAAAAATCTTACAATTGGCAACAATATCTGAAGATTTTAAAATATAATGTATATAGAACTGCAATTTTCCCCTACTTTTTAAAACTGCAATTACGGAATTCAAATTAGTCTAAAAAAATCTAGAAAATATGCATGAATAAACACAAGAAAAACAACTTCTCATATACCAATAATCACACCTCTGACAACCATACAGGCTATTTTCTGTTCACATGTAAACATGTACATAGATCATACTATGCATGCAGTTTAAAAAACACTTTTATTCATTTAATGGATACCTAAACTACATTTCATGTTAATAAACAGGCACCCATATCATTGTAAAAGTTGCTTAGAATTTCACTGCACAGATACACTATTATTATATTAACCAATCTTCTACAGTCAAGCATTTAGATTATCAAATCTTTGCCATTATATTAATTAGCCCCTGTTGCTCATTTATGTTTAAAAAACAGAGTAAACCTACAGTCGACTAGCACTCAACTGCTTTTGAATATGTGATCTTAGAATAGTAAGGAATATGTGTAACTGTCAACTTTGTTTCATTAAAGGTACATAACAATGTCGATAGTGATTTTGTCAAAACTTATTCTTATTGCCTATGAGACTCACACATCCAGGAAAACTATACCATAAAATTAGATGTAATGTACAACATGATTAACATAATTAACACTGCTGTATGTTATATATGAAGGTTGTTCGAACAAATCTTAAGAGTTCTCAGCACAAAGAAAAAAATTTTTTCTTTTACTTTGTATCTATATGAAATGATGGATGTTCACTAAACTTACTGTGGTGATCATTTCATGATGTACGTATGCTTTATGTCTTAAATTTACACAATGCTGTATGTCAATTATATCTCAATAAAATGGGGAGAAAAAAATTATTAATTAAAAAAAACAGCTAGTTTCCATCTTGAGTTTTATATGTTCATAAGAAACTATGGGAAGAAAATGCTGATTTAAACATCAGGTATAAAAAGTAAAGTAAGGGACCCCAAAGAGCATCTAGCTACAGTAATTTTAGTATTGGCAGTCTCTAACACTGAATCATCTCCTTCATGAGAATCAGTCTCTAGGAGCATTATCCAATTATGAAAAATAAATATTTTAATGAAAACGAGAGGTGGTTATTTAAAAGAACACAGCATCCTTAATTATAATAATGCTGCTAGGTATAGTTAATGACCCTATACATTAAGGAAGGTCGAATTTTAATGACCTGGACCACACCAGGGTCACAATTGGTAGCAGAACATTGATCAACATATAAAAGCCACCGAACACATGAAAAGAATTACAGTACATCACACATCAAACATTTTGGCCTGGTGCTTCCTTCCTCTAATTCTACTGGCAGGAAATGCTCAACATATCCTTTGAGGTGACCAGACACATTTAGGAGTAGTCCCTTGTTAAAAAAGCTCTTGGGTACTGCAGTTTTCTCCAAAGAGAAGAGCAGCTTCTGCTCAGCACTGCTGCACTACATTTCAACCTGCAGCAGAGATGGAGCTCCACTGATGAGGTACTGTAACTGCATAACGTAGCTTCTTCTTTGAAGGGTTAAAAGTGTAGACAATGAATAAACCTGGAAAAGTATGTTTTCGCATTTTATATGATATAGTATCAGGTCAACTGACTCATAAATGTTATTTTATTATATATATCTATGTATGTAAATAAAGTTAAATGTTATACAAGTAAACATGTTTTGACCTACATCATCTTGTAAGTTAGATTTTCACCAAAATATACTCATAGTACTAAGAATGAATTTGAAAAGAGTATCTTTTTAATGTGCCCATACTTAACTTGTAGAATGTACAAATGATTTTGGCACACTATTCAAAATGAAGAATGCTAAATATCTGAGGATGAACTTTTTCAAATACAATAATTATATGAAGTTGGAAAAAAAAAAAACCTTGACAAATTCAGAATGAAGGATAACTTTCCTAGGAGGTATCTGTTGTGACATGAGCTAGGATTTGAAACAAAGTACTTGATTTTATTGTTTTATTCTATGGTATAAACATGTTTACAGCATAATTTGATACTGTTTACCAGAATGACAGGATATTAATTACTGTGTATTTCATTAATATCTATTCAATCACCAAACTGAAGCAGTAACATTGCAATCCTGGAACTATGCATATTTTTTCCCCTATTTTTTGGATAATTCTTAAAGTTGAGTGGAACTATACCTCAGTTTTATCAGGTGTTAATTAAAATCACCTGGAAATACTGAGGTTGTGTTTCACTGAACATGAGCTTCGTGACTTCTATTCAGAACTTTAATGACTGTGAGTGTGTTCAATGCCAAAGACATGCTGTCCACAGTGTGTTTGATAAGCTGACATGGGACAGGAATTCTTTTCACTGTTGTGTCAGTTTATCAAACCCATACCTGGACGACAGTCAGTTCAGTTAGAGGACAATAGAATCCTGAATACAAAGCATTACTTCCCTTTGAGAAGCAATATACTCTAAGATGTACAAATGCCACAGGCATATGTATATGACAATCTGCATTAAATAAATGCCGCAATAAATAAAATTCACAGAAATTGGTTCAAAAGCTCCCATTATGACCAGCTATTAAGGTATATCTTAGGAATTTGTCTAATGAAGTTGTTTATTAAGAAAAACTTTAATATTCATACATGAAATTTTTACTTTTTCTTTATATTCATTAGTGATTTACATGGAAATATAGTGAATGAACACACAGTTTAATATTAAGGTACAACCAACTGAACTTAAAAATTGCTTTTTAATTCTGATCAAAATTATATTTTGAATTGTATGATTTGACACTGACTTGACTATGTCAGGTAGACTTATAGATGAATGATGTTGAGAAAAAAGTTTTCACAACTTAAGATTTCATTTTAACATTTAGGTATGTCAAAACTAATTTATGGCTATAAAGGTGAGAATGGTGGCTGTCTTCTGGAGTGTAGGGTACTGGGTGCGAAAGGAAGGAGGAAAGTTTCTTTTTGCGTACTGGGTGTGTTGTGTGGTTGTAACATAGCTATGTACATATGTAAAAGTTCACTGAGCTGTATACAAATGATTAGTGCACTTTCCTAAATGTAAGTTATAATTCAATAAAAAATAAAAAGATATGAAAAAAAGTACAAACCAGAAAAAAAATTAGATTTGTGCTGATTTTTTTTTTATCTAATCTTTGCAGTCACATTTGTATTTTTCATTCCATTCCTTTGTCAGTGTGGAATGACTTTCAGGTATCTAGTTTTTGCTCAGAGCTTAATGTTAGAAATGATGCATAAGAAAAGTATTTCCTCAGTCCTCAGCACAGAGGATGCACGGTCTCCCAACAGAGAAGTATTTTTAGTACATAAAACAGGTAAAACTGTAGTTTATTTTAGGGCAGTGACCTAGTGGACACAGAATAAAATGCGAAATAAACATAAATTTATGTATTAATAGCTATTGTTTAAATTGTTACCTTAGAAAATAATTTCCTTGATCTCATGTAAAAATTAGAAGGATTTTTGGATAGCAGCATCTCAGTGGTTAGCAAGTACTCTTAAATAATGTATAGAAGTAATTTATTATTAATCCCACATATTAAATGAACACATAGATGCTTGCTTCCTAACTTGCTTTGTAATTAGTTTTGATACTTGTGGAGGAGATATGAAGGCTGAAAACAGACACTGGTCAACAAAGGGTAAAATGGGCCTCCCTCAAACTGCAATTACAAAGCCAGCACTGCCGCTCACATTTACACATTTCTTAAACTCAAAGCTGGTCAAAGATTTTTTACCTCTCTACCTATCAATCATCTGTCTTTCCTACTGAATCCTTTTAGGATGCTGAATCGGTACATTATATGAATAACTATAAGAACACACATGCAGGTTACTCTTAAGTTATAGTATTCAGTCTTTGTTATTAATAAGAAAAAACGTATTCTTCCTTTACATCACAATGTTTTACTGCTCTTTTTTTTTTAAAGAGCTGTCTTGTATGCCAGTGGTTCTGATGAACAATGATCATATTCTAGAAACTCTGAAGATGTATCTGAAAGGTACACTATGCTTTCTCTCACGTGCCTTTAAGCCCAGAGGTATTTAGATAATAATGTCACATGATAATGTAAGTGCCTCAATAAAAACACACAATCAGGAAACACATCATAAGATACTACATATCCAACATACGGTATGTAACAAGAATGTATTTCAAATATATGTAAGAAAGATTTTCCAACTTAATAATAAAAAACCGTTATTACGTGAAACCAAACATATTCTACTATTCTGCAGCTTTTCAATGTGAGTTTCTACAGGAAAGCATCAAAAATATCAATAAAAAGCATTAAATACATTTAATGTAACATTCCAAAATTTATGACAGTAGAACTTATAGTCATTTTCAACACTGTTATTGAGGTAGCTTTTGGCAGCAAGTAGAAACACATTCGTGGAAACCTACATCCTGCTACAGGAAGCCACAAAAGACGCAGCTACTTTGGTGAGGGCCAAATATAAATCCACGGCCTTCACACTAGATCAGCTGAAAAACACGACAGGGACTAAAAGTCTGCCAACAGTATTTTCAAATAAAGCTTTTAGGCAAGTTACTCTAAATACCTACTATCCCAATCTCTCTTGATTTGCTAAAAGAGTTATTTTGAAACCAACACTATGCATTATAGGATTAGGGACATAAAGTCACTAGATATGAAACATACCTCACCAAAACCCAACACAATGGTTATTCTGAGAACATGATATAGAAAGAAAATTAGGAAGAAATTAATGGTTGGGAAAGAAAGGGCATAGTTCTGTGGAGATCTGTAGAATTTAATCTTTACAATGTATCTGGGAACTACAGCTTAGTGTTAAAGTAGATGATAAGCTAGGTTTTAGGAGAAACTGTAAAGACATACAGAGGAGCAATGCCATATGTGTGCTGCACATTCATCAGGAATAAAGAAAGCCTATTATTGATATTTCCAGAAAAAGAATAATTTTCCTATTTTGAAATAAAGACAAATTTTCAAAGCATACATGCCCAACTGTTTATGATGTTAAGCTCATCTAAAGGTTGTTAATCTCATCTAAGAATTTCTGTAGGTCATATGCTTCAATTATCAAGTGTTTGAGCCTATGAATATTGTTGAAGTATACATGTAAAACAAAATAAAAAATTAAGTCAATCTCAACCACGAATTTCACTGGTCACTAACATCAATATAATGTTAGTTCATATTGCGAACATTAACCCTTTGAGAAATCAGGACAACCATTAGAGAGTTAAAAGTTACAAAAAGATACTCTCAACATTTTAACGTATGAAACAACTCTGTTGCCTGCGGATATCTTGAACTACATCAAGGTCTGTTTATTTAAACCTTTAGCAAGGTACTTGATTCCTGATTTTTAGTAAACTATGATTTTAAAAATCTTAGTACAGTGATTATATATACACATTAAAGTTAATAAAAAATTAAAAGACATTCTATAGTAGTTTAAAAAAAATTATGTTTGTTTTACAAGCTTCCAGTAAAACTTCCATTTAGGAAATATGCATGTTTTGTGTTGAGCATCTATGCTTCTGAAACATTACTCATAGAATTAATTTTTATAATGAAAGTTAAATTTCTCAATCAACTATGTCAGAACAAAGCATGTTTTTTCCCACTCTTTCTGTATTGGTGGTGTCGCATCAGGCTCACAGTGAGAGACGGAGAGCAACCACTATTGCAAAAGTTGCCCATAAAAAAGCAATAAACAGATGGAAAACAAATTTTGTATATAATGCTGGAAGAATTCTATTAATTCAAGTCTCTAAGAGTGGAAATACATCAGCTCCCCTAACTTCTATACTTCCTTAAAGGTAGAATTTCATGAATTAAATTGCTACAGATATGGTACACCTGTCAGAAGCCTCATTTATAAAAGATGTCTTTAAAAAGTTTGCCAAAATTACCATGGATTTTTCATATAATGCTCGTAGACAATTTTTAAAAGACTGAAATTCTCTATGGAGAAAAGCTGAAACTCAATACTAGATTCAAATCTATTAAGTACTGAATGCACTAAAAAGGATTAGCAAATGTCTACAAAAAAGGTATGGCTGAAAAATTCAACAACTGACAAAGTTTTTAAAGAGCTATGGGATAAATTAGTCACAGATAAAATCCCATAAGGGACATCAGAAGACCCACAAATATTAATGGCATGAGCCAAAAGCTGTATGCAGAGGTTCACAAATGTCCAATTACAAGGATATAGTTCCCTCAAGTAAAAGATTAAAGTTAAGAAACTTTGCAATTAAAAATATTACAAAAGAAAAAAAAGTTCTGTTTTGAACATTTTGAAATTCTTCTAACAAATAAAATATTTTGGGAAAAAATAAAAACTAAATTTTACTGTTACAATCACTAGTTTATTATTTAAGTCTTTTAGGGTAAGTATTTACAAGACAATGAATTTTAGATAACGTGACAGTAATGATACAGGGAGTCAACATGTAATCTTAAATGGCTTCCAAACTTACATACCTAATTCTATAAGCCTTGTTTTCAGGTATGTAGCTTAAACACAATATTTCTCAATTGCACAGGATTAGAGAACATATATTGAGTTTATCAACAAATCTATGTAAATATTCATATCTGGTCATGACTCACTTTAGAGTTTACAATAAGTGTGAGAAAAAACTGGATCAAGATCAAAATCATGAGCTAGGGATGCCAATGGGGAGCCATTTTCTGTGGATCCAAAAGTAGTATTCAGCACAACCTGATAAAAGTTCTTTTCAAATAGACAGGTTCAAATGCCCTCAAGGACCAAAGACCTCAAACACTAGAATTATGAGTTTTCACCATAAATTACGGCTTTAATATCTATCATATTAAGTCCGCCCCAGCTTGGAGTATTTTCCAAAACCTAAGGAAAATGCATAGAAAATACACAAAAACTGGTACCTAAGAGTTTTTTCAATTTATTCACTGTTAACAAGAATGCTATTTTAAAAAAAACCTGACATCTAAACAGCAATAAAATTTAATGGAATATGAATGTGAAACTTCAAAAAAATTAACTTTCAAACTTAATGTCATACCTTGGTTAACTGAGTTAGTTAAATTAAAGCCAGTCTGTCTTAAAAGAAACTCAGTTTCAGGCAGTAAGATGTAGTGGTAAAGAGCATGGGCAGTGGGAACTGGTTCTCCTACTTATTTTACGTGTGACCTAGGAGAAATTATTTAATGTCTGTAGACTCAGTTTTTTTCATCTCTAAAATACAGATAACTGTAATACCTGACTCTTAAGGTTATTGTGTTTCGGAAGCGTTGCACTGAAGCATCAAGTAGAATCTTTTGACACAAAACATGCAATAGATGTTAGCCATTGCTGCTGCTACCACACCTACTGCTGCTGATACTAACATATTACATTGCAGAAGGGCTCGTTAGACACGGGTGCAGAAGGCCAAAGAAAGGGGACATTACTTCTAAGTAAACTGATTATGAAACGTTTCAAAAAGAGAGAAGGATTTAAGTGAGACATTAAAAGACAGATGTGAGTCTTAAAATGTTTTCTAAATTAACAATGTTGAGTACCAAAGAAAAAGATTTTTAAAGAATCCATAACCTCATCAATATAAAGTTTTTATAACAAAAACTTTGAAAAACTGAGCTGGAAGAAAGCTGTATTTCAAGTAAGTTGAAAATGCATGCATAAACAAGGGCCATAGAAAAGAACTATAAGCATTACTGGGGTAAATAAAATATTTAACTTGAATAAGTGTCTTACGTAAGAAAGTAATTAGTGGGAAGATTTGAAGTCTAGGTTGAGGTCAGTTCACAGAAGAAGATGCATTAAAAGACAGGGATTTTGTCATGTTAAAAACTGAGCACTATGACAGATATTAAACAGAGCTGCTATCATCAAATAATGTTTCAAAGTGGTACACTAAAGCCAAAACCGCCTACAATACTTTAATTCACATAGTAGTGCTGAACTGTGAATCACTTGGCCTTTGCAGTTTAAGTGGTAACAGAACACTTGAGCTACAGCAATTTCAGTTTCCTACTGGTACTGACCTATTTGTTCTCAAGGATCATCCTAATAGCTATTTCACTGAAGGAAACAACTTAGTTTTCCTTTTATATTTTCTCAGGTATAATAATGTTTTGAAAACTGGTAAATCGTGGTCACAATACGTTCTTCAAAAGTTTTCATGGAGCTTTTTAGTAATGGAGAATACTTTGTTGGCTAGAGGCAGAAAAGCAGACCTTAAAGACACTTTTGACCATCTAAAACAGCTAGTTTAAAAACAGACAAGTGTTTCTGTATATAATGACACTGAAGGATGCCCTCTGTCTATACATATACATGGATATATACATATTATTGCAGTAACACAAATGCTAGCTGCAGAACACCATGTAGAGTACAATCCCATTATTTAAAACAGACAGCAACATCACAACCACACACACCACACACACAAACACACACACACATGGTCTAAAAGAATGTCAACAAAATTATTAACAGGGGCCACAGAGTAAGGAAATGGTCAGCACTCAGAGTAAGCCTTGGAATTCCATTTTCTATGCACACACTTTGGTATTATTTATGTTTGTTTTAATTTTATTTTAAAAAATCTTCCTATTATAGGCTTATTAATAGATTAAAGGTAGATTTGATACAAAAAGGTGTCATTCTACCAGTTTCTAAATTATTTAACTTTTTATTTTAACTTATATTTTAATTTGATAAGATGACTCAGTAGTGATAAACTAAATTTTAAACAATATTTTTTAAAAATTTGGAATAAAAAAGAAAAACAGATAACTTAAAAGGCACTAAAAAAGTGATGTATTTTACTTACACAGTCTAATGAATAATTAACGTTCATGTTTCTATTCCTTTGGCTACTTTTAAAAAGAAAAAAATTTGAACAGAATTGAAGAACACTTTTCTCTATTCCTTCCTGTGAAAACTGCAAAACTGGATGGAACTTCTGGAATCATTCTTTCCCTATGTAATAATTTTAAGATGCAGGACAGAATCATTGTAAGAACACTTATAGCAAAAATGGGACCATGAAAAAAGGTGTGGGGTGCAAATTTATAACTTCTGATTTTGCTTATTTCATCAATCCAGGCAATGTGGGTGGTACTGTAGACAAAGCATGAATTATTAATGATATCAAACCTATCACAGTTTCACTACGTAATTTCACTGACTCAAATGATGTGGCTGAGGTTTTGAGTTCCATGAAGGGGGTGTACCATAAGTTCTAGTCAAAAATACATATCTATCATTGGTGTCAAATATATTGTAGGCAGTCAATAAATATCTATTGAATAACTGAAATAATTAATTGGTGTATGTGTAATAAATGAATTAAATGAATAAATTAATGCATGCACACATGTAACGGAATGGCATAAATGTCTCAAAGATCCCTACTGTTCTAATGATTGATATATAGGGCTATTTATTCCTTTTCTCATATGGAAAGCTATTCTTGAAAAATTATTTAAAACGATGAAAACCAAGTCAAACTATTTTGAAATAGTATTCAGGATCACAGTCAATGAATTTTTTAGAAAAGTCTTAGGAAGAGAAATAATATAAATCCAATATAATTTTCTTTATAGCAATTATACTATAAAACGGCTTAAGATCATGACTGAGACCTATTTCCATTTTTTAACAGAAACAACCATAAACACTACAGTTCATGAGCTGTAGATGATGTACCAGCATTTGTAGAACATAAAGTTTCTAAAAATATATAAACTATTTCTATAAGAAAATAGTAACCAAATTTATCAAATTCTTAATATGCTTAAGTTACGAACACATTTAAACATTTTAATTAAAATACTTTATAATCCCTATTTTATTTTAATTTCCTTAAATCAGTCTATGAAGTAACACCATTGGCATACGTAACTTTTTAAAAAGTCTGCCCTTATAACCTTTCATTCTTAATTGTTTCTCTGTTGAGATAAGAGCTTGAATCATCTCTCGGGAAAAGACGTTGGGTAAGATAAAGCAAAGATCTTACTATTAGGCCAGAGTGAGCTTCAGAACTTCATTATAAGTCAGGGAAATGGCTGAACACACCACAGAATAGGAAAATCTCAGGCTGAATTGAAAGGAAACTGGGAGATGGTCTTGTCTAAATCAACAGGCGAGGAGGAGGCAGGTGAAGAAGGTAGAGAGTGAAGAAAGGAGCTCATGACCATAAACAGCTGGGCATGAAGACTGAATAAATAACATGTTATACATGTTCTGTTGTTTTCTAGTGGGTCAGATGGTTTTTAGAATAATAAGGTATGAATTCATATGAGGTATTAGTAACTTAATGGAAGTTTTATATTTTACATTTTCTGAGTCAAAGATTCTAAAATAAACAACCACTATCAACTGAAAGCTTGTGAAAATTCTGAAGTTAAAAAGAGACTCCACTTAGTGATCTTGTTAGGGACTGGGTGGGAAGGCATGGGAGAGGAGGCTACTCGCTGTTTGTCATAGAACCTTTTATAATGTTTGAACTTTTAGTATTAAAATTATTAACCTTTATTAAAAATCTATTTTTTAAAAAAATCCTCTTTGTTCAAAACTTTTGGGAACCATTGATCCCATCTGCTATACAAGGTGTGGTCCCTGAAGCAGCACATTAGTATGATCCAGCACAAGCGTCATACCCACTCACTCAGGAGCTTGGTAGAAATGTGGAATTTCAGGCCTCCTGTCTTTTAACAAGACCCCTAGGTGATCTGTATGCATGTTGACCTCAAGAAGCACTGGTCCAATTCAACATTTTCAAAAATAAACTCCTGATCCCCACCTGCCAAACCCTCAAACTAAATCCAACCACAGTTTGCCTTCCCACAGTTAATTTCATCCTTCTGGGTACTTACGCCATACAACTGAGGAATTATCCTTATCTCCTCTGTTTCAAATCCCATCTGCAATCCATCTGCAAATTCTCTTGGCTCTACCTCTAAAAATCTCCAAAATCTGACCACTTCTCACTATCTCCGCAGCCACAACCCTGAGCCAAACCACCATCATCTCCTGCCAAGATTACTGCAACAGTCACAAACCCTTGCCCTTCCCTGCCTACAGTCTACTCTTCACATGTTGGCCTGAATTATCTGCTCAAATATAAACTGAACCATACCGCTTCTCTGCTCAAACCCTCTGAGGGCTTCTCATTTGATGAAGAAATCAACTCCCTAATAATCAAAAGAACTTCATATCACATATTCAGTTGACTCAAACAATAGAAATAACCCTCCAAATAATTCCTTTAGAGATCACTATCCAAATCCCACTTGCTCTTTTGAACTGTGAGTCGCTTTGTTGCTAAATACACATTCCACCTTTTTTCTCTTTGTCGATCTTTAGTCCCTGCTAGCAATAACTTCATTTCTTTCTGTAGGTAGGTATCTGGTAAACAACAAAAGCATAACTTCAAAATTGTGCAGGTGTGAATTACTGTCTCCCACAACTATAACTCACTTAAAATAATAGCCAAAGTCCTCACACTAGTCCGTGAGGCTCCTCCATAGTGTCTCTTACCTCACAGCCTACTATGTCCCCCCGCACATGCTGGTTCAGCTGCCATTGGCTTCCTCAGCAAACTCGTGCCTCAGGATCCTGTGCTTTCTCAGTGAGATGTCCAGCTCCATCTCCCCATTTCCTATCTGCCTCCCCACTGCATTGCCTCCACAGCACTGATTATATTCTGCACTAGAACATTTATTTGTAACTGTAACTATTATCTCCTCCATTAAGAGTAGGGATTTTTCTTGATCTTGTTCACTGATGTACACTCATTACCTAGCCCAAGTGACTGATAGATGTCCTTTGATTTCCCCGTCCCACAACAAAACCTCTCTGCTTATAGCCAGACAAGGCAAATAATTCCAGAGATGAAGAGTACCCAGTTTCCATTCATCCAGGAAGGGTGCTTCTCTCTCTAGAACTTAGTGCCTCTGGACCCTTCTGTGATATCAATCTTTTATTTTTTTTTCTTGAATCAGCTTTACTGAGACATAATTGACATCCCACAATATTTACCCATTTGAGGTATACAATTCAGTGCTTTATTTTGTATACTATCATTGTACTCATTATACATCTTTCATTGTACCTCACTACTAGATTCCAATTCTAGAACATTTTTATCACCCTAAAAAAAATCTTATACCCATCAGCAGTCATTCTTTTTTCCCCTCCTAAAAACACTTCTACTTTCTGTCTCTATGGATTTGTCTATTCTGGAAATTTCACACTGAAGAATCATATAAGATGTGGCTCTTTGTGCTTCGCTTTTTCCCTTCATGTGCTTTCAAGGTTGATCCATGTTACAGCATATATTTCACCCCTTTCTACGGCAGAATAATATTCTACTTTATGGGCATGAGGCCACAATATGTTTAGCCATTCATCAGCTGATGAACCATTAGGTGGTTTCAACTTTGGGCTATTATGAATAGCACTGCTATGGACATTGGTGTGCATGCTTTTTTGAGGATGTATGTTTTCAATTCTCTTAGGTACAAACCTAGGAGTAAAATTCCTGCATCATTTGCTAACTCTGTGTCTAACCTGATGATGAATTGCCAAAGAGTTTTCCATAGTTGCTGCACCATTTTACATTCCCACTAGAAATGCATGAGGGTTCCAATTTCTCCACATCTGCTGCGTTTTTGATTACAACCATTCTAATGGGTGTAGTCTTGATTCGAATTTCCCTAGTGACTAACTAGGTTGAATATTTTTACATGCGTGTATTGGCAATGTTTATATTTTCTTTGGATATAAATCTATTCAAATTCCTTTGCCCATTTTTAAACTGGGTTTTCCTTCTATCACTGAGTTGTAAGAGTTCTTTATATATTCTGTATACAAGTCTTTCATTAGATACGTGATTTGTAAATATGCTCTCCTATTCTGTGGATTGTCACTTTCTTAATAGAGTCCTTGGCAGCACAAAAGTTTATAATTTCGATAAAGTCCATTTTATCTATTTTTCTTTTGTCCACCATGCTTTTGGTGTCATTTTAAAGAAACTATTACCTAATCCAAGGTCACAAAGATTTACTCCTATGCTTCCTTCGAAAAGTTGCAGAACTTTCTCTCTTAAATTTAGGTCTCTGATCCACTTGACTTAATTTTTGTGTATAGTGTCAGGTAAGAGTCCAATTCCATGTGGATATCCAGATGTCTGAGTGCTGCTTGTTGAAAAAAAAAATACTGTTTGCCATTGAATTGTCTTGGCTTCTTTACCAAAAACCATTTGATAGTAAAAGTGATGGTTTATTTCTGGACTCTCAATTCCATTCACTGATCTATATGGCTGTCCTTACACCAGTACTCCACTACATTGATTACTGCTATTTTGTCATAAGTTTTAAAATCTGGAAGTGTGAGTCCTCAACTTTGTTCTTCTTTTCCAAGATTATTCTGGCCATTCTGGGTCCTCTGAAATTCTATGAATAATTTCCATATTAACTTTAGAAATTTTATCAATTTTTACAAAGAAGCTAGCTGGAATTTTGATGTGGATTATGTTGAGTCTGCAGATCATTTTAAGAAGCACCGACATCTAAAAATACTAAGTCTTCTGCTCTTTGTGCATGGGATATAATTCTATATATTTAGATCTTCTTTCATGTCTTTCAACAACGTTTTGTAGTTTTCAGAGTATAAGTTTTATACTTCTTTTCGTAAATTTATTTGTAAGTATTGAATTCTTTTTGATGCTGTTATAAATGGAATTGTTTTCTTAATTTCACTTTTAGATAGTTCACTGCTTACTGTTCTTGTGAACTTGACTTTTATACAGTTGCCACTTGGTATCTGTGGGTAACTGGTTCTAGGATCTGCTGGGATACCAGAATCCACAGACACAAAACTCACTACACTCCTACAGACAGCCCTCCCTATCCATGGCTCTGCATCCGTGGATTCAACCAACCACAGATTGTGTAATACTGTATTTACTATTGAAAAACAAAATCCACGTACAAGTGGACCCATGCAGTTCAAACTTCTGTTGCTTCAAGGGTCAACTGTATATTGATTTTTTTTGATCCTGAAACCTTGTTGAACTAGTTTATTTGTCCAGTAGGTTTTCAAGAGGATTCCCTAGGATTTTCCCCATACAAGATCATGCCATCTGCAAACAGACGTATATTCCTTACAAGCTGGGTGCCTTTTATTTCATTTTCTTACCTACCGTCCCAGGCTAGAACCTCTGGTATAACGTTGAATAGAAGTAGTGAGAGCACATAACTTGTCTTGCTCCGGATCTTAAGGAAAAAGCATCTGGTCTTTGACCATGAAGTATATCAGTTGTGGGTTTTTGCTTTTTTTTAATAGATGCCATTTATCAGGGTGAAGAAGACAGAAAAACCAAGATAGAAAGAAGAAACACAAACAGATTAAAAGAAAGAGGAAGTATAAACCTATGGAAAGGGAGCAGGAAAATGAAATGACTAAATTACTAACTGACTAAATAATTGAGGGACTAAATGACAGAAAATATGAATTTAAAAATAACTCTAAAAGGAATTCAGAAGAAATATATTCAGAAATGCTCTGTCATTAGTTCAGTATATGTTTTTGGAAAAACGTGAAAATTCCGTGCGCCTCAGTTTTGCCAATGAGAAAAAGAAAGTAAGGGCATTTATTCTATAAACATACTATTTGTTTACAAATTTTTATGTATTCTGTGTGAGGTAGGATGTGAGGCACTGCAGATCTAAAGAGATAATGTACATTTTATCCTTAATTTACTTTTTGCCATTATATTTTATATTCTATAAAGTAAGTCAAACTATCAAAGTAGTGAAACGGAAGGAAAAGAGATACAGGGAAAGAAAGTCAGAAATAAAAAAAAAAAAAAAAGAAAGGAAAAATATGAAAAGGGAAAAAGTAAAGACAGATGGAAGATACAAAAAGGGAAGGAAAAATTAGGCCTGAACAAAAATAGGGAGGTAAATAAGGACCCTCACAAATGACTGAAGAGCCAGAGAGGGAAAGGGTAGAGAAGGGGAGGGGGTATGTTCGTGGTTTGTTTTATTGATGGCAATAGGGTCTTTTAAAAATCTGAAACATATTTCTTTCATCAAAAGTAAAGTAGGAAACTCTTTGAGGATCACTTACTTCTAAAGTGGAAAAGAAAAGATAAATATACCTTAAAGAATTTCCAAATGTTAGAAAATTAAATTGTTTCTCTAAAAGGGTTCCCCTGTAATCCTTTCTCTAGATATCAAGCAGGTCACAAGACATGCGCTGTGATCTTGGCTCTATCATTACTTGACATCATTATTCTTTTGGATCCTCAGGTTCCTACTCTATAAAATAATGAAGTTGGATTAGTTCATTCCTAATGCTTCCTTCAGTTCTGACACCCTTAAATTTCACATAAGCTAGCAAAATAAAAACTTATCTAAGGGATGAAGACCATAAGCTACCCAAAAAAAGTAATACAAGAGAGAGCAGGGTATGTAATTCAAAGTAAAAAAATATCAACTTGAATAATGGGGAAAAAATGAGAAAACAAAATCCCTAGGTCCACTTTAAGTAAAAAATAGCTATCACCCTCTAGGTGGTAAATACGTTACAAAACTCAGAATCTTTCCTAGCAGTAACAGTTACTGGAGAACAGTAGAAATTTATTTATTTTTTTTACAAGAGTGAGAGAGGAGGACATCTGAAAAACAGACCAGCAGGAAAATAAGACACTTGTTCATCTGTATTTCTGTGACTTTTCCCACTTGGTTTTATTTGCAACTGTACTTTTATGTCTGGCAGCAGTGCCAACTTCAGTATGAATGATATATTAGTTTTATCATGTTGATTACATATGTTCACCAGTTTAGTTGTCCAGCTATGCTTGGTGTGGTTTGCAAACAGTCAGTGACAAAATCCAGAGCATGGCATTTTCACAGAAAGTGTTTACTGTGAAATTTCTCCTTAGAAGTTTGCTTTTCTTTACAGCTTTGATCCATATGACATCCACAGTCCTACATTTCAAATAATGGCTTATAGTTAAATTAAGAAAATACTTCAATTTGATACAATATGACTGCACTGGATGTGGTAGTTTTAGAGAGGACCTCATTTTCTCATGTGATAAGAGATTTGATCAAATTCAAAGTCTGCTAAAATTTTCCAAAACTGTGCTTCTTCAGTTTTATGGTGACTTGGTACTTACATTCTGTTATTCATCAACACTTCACAGAAATACTTGATTTGTCTGAAGGAATTTAAAAACCCACAACTGAAGAAAATCAGAAAAACCTGGTTTTAAATATCAAAAGACCCTGAATGAAAAGTACTTCTACAGGCCACACTAAGCAAGTTTTATTGATCAGTGTACTTTGCGTATGAAATTGCTGCAAGATTGAACATAAGAAAATAAACTTACTGGTAAATATCTTTCCTGAGGACAGATCGGCCAAGGGGATTGTCAGCCTGGGGAGCCATAGCAACAGAGCCAATCTTCAAAACCATAGTGTCTTCTTTGGCTGCCTGATTAACTGTAACAAAAGGAATAGATTTATGAGGTATGCAGTAGGTCTGCGTGTAATTTCATGTGTAAGGAGAAGTTTTTGAATAATAGGATAGAGAAACAATAAAACGAATAAATGAGAACAAAGAAAAAATTATGTTAAAAATCAAAATATTTCTTATTTTTCTTAACTATTTCCTTTATATCCCATTAAGTAAGTTCTCTATACACATTAAAATGGCAACTTAAAAAACTTCAGCCTGACATGAAAACATATGACATTAAACATATGTATGTGGTACTGAAGTAGTATGTTTAACTAATTTCATGGTCTTACACTACATCTTTCTCCCAAGTGATTTTTTAGCCCTGGATTCTCAACACTGCATTGTTGTTTACAAATATATTAAGGATAGGCAGTAACAAAGTCAGTAACAAATGCTCAAGCCATTTAAATTTACATGATTAATAATAATAATTAAATAGAACATACACACATGATAGTACATTAAGCTGTAACATGTCAGAAAATTAAGAAGAAATATAATATCTGAAATGTGAATGAACAAAATAACCAACTGATTGTTTAATATACAAGAACATTTCAACTTGTGACTCTGGGCACTTTAAATTTTGATAATTTCTACTGGTGGTGTGTGCTTGAGAAATAGTAATTTCACACCTGTGTAAAAGTTCTACTTCTTAATGCAATCTAAAACTAAGGTAAGTATTCTCAGAAAACAATAAAAGGTAAAAAGATATATTAATTCTGATTCTCTTCTTTGTACTGAGTAAAATTATTTTACCATATGTTCTCATGTTGTAAAACTCAATTATTTTTCTGTAGATCACTGGCTAATTCAGCGTCTTTTCTAAAAATTATCTGGAATGAATAGGCATTCTTGATAGCCCCATTAATTTATATTAAATTTTACTCCTTCTTCTTCCATAGATGATTCTACTTTAGTAGTTGTTTAAAATTGTTTAAAAATTATTATCAATATATAGTTTTCTGGGTTTTGTAGAAAACATATACTAAAATTCAAAATTTCTCTCAAAGAACTATCATCTGCCACAAAAGGAACAGAAAAGGACTGGCTGCAAGACCTCAGGAATATCCTGAACAGAACATGCCTACAAAGGCATACAATCCATACTTCCCAAACTGTGCTGCCCAAAGAATGCAAAAGCTAAGAGATTATTTCCAGCTGCTTCAGCAGAACACTTGGTATGGTCTGACTTAGATTAGTCTAAAAAAGAAAGTCAGAATTAAGAAAATCAGAAATAAATAAAAAGAAAGATACTCAGTGTGGGAAAAAAGGAACCAGAATAAGATGTAAATAAGGGGAGAAACAAAATGGCAGGGGGCTTGGGAAGGCAGGAGCAGCAAAAAGGGGGAAAAAGAGATGCGCTATCGCAGTATTAGCATGCGGATGACACAATAAAGAAAGTACTTTCAAATGTCCACAGCAAAGAAGATCAAATAGAAACTACTTCTCATGCAGTTGCCCTATTTTCAAATGACTAGAGGTCTGGCTTGATTATATAAGTCCTTATACTGTGAACAATGTTTGCATTTCACAGATCTTGCATTTTATGCCAAGCTTATCAAATAGTTCCATGTGGGTAAAACCTCTGATTAAGCAAAAGACATCAATTAAATCAATAAACAGTAAGCCTGGAGAATAGACTGTACCACAAAAGTGCAATTAGTGTACTTGCTAACTGTTCTTCCAGGCTACAGATACTACCTACCATATGAAAGTCTAAAATGTAATAGAAACACTGCAGTAAATGAGGTACATATGGTAGAAAAATGACGTACTTGGTGTTACATACAAAGCCAGATCCAAGAACAGAATTCTGTTTCTGTTAGAGCCAAAACTGTTCTCACTAGATTATACTGACTATGAAGTAATAATAATAATAATAATAATAATAATAATAATAATAATAATAATAATAATAATAATAATAATCACTTAATGCAGATCATTCACAAGCTAAATTAATCAATTTTATTATAGAAAGTATTCAGCTTATCAAAATGTATCTTTGAGATATAAGAAAAAATAATAAAAATAGGGATTTAAAAAAGAAAGTGCCTTGAGTCATTTCTTCAGTTACTTTATAGTTGGAAAAAACCAAGTTCCCCTTTTTCAGTTTACTTCACCTGCATTTAATAGTTGGACCATATGAGGAAATGTTCCCTCTAGAAGCATTTTCAACATGAAAATGAATGTTTTCCTTCTTTGCTTTAACTGTATTTTTTAAAAATTGAGGCTCATGAGGAACGACTGACTCCAGAAGACACACACCAGATACAAAAAAACAGTCCTCTCTTCTGAAATAAATAGCTTAGGCTGGAAATCAAACACCTAGATTCAGAATCTTGATAATAACTGCACATAATGCAAGCAATATTTAAGTTGAAAACCAGACTTTCAATATCACTTCTTAAAATATTAGAATGCTAAATTTTTTTTATTATTAACTGAACTTTACACATGAACTACTAAAAACTTTTACACTTAATGTAACATGAAATATGTCTGAAAGACTGTATCTTGTCTTGGGAAAAAGGGTGTGTATTGAAAATATAAAGACTATGAACAACTCCGAAATTATGAGCTTGTATAAGTAACCAAAACCTTACATAGAACAGAATTTTCTTTTTTCTTTTCTTTTCTTTTAATGGAGGTATTGGACATTGAACCCAGGACCTTGTGCATGCTAAGCATGTGCTCTACCACTGAGCTATATCCATCCACTCTCTTCCAGAATTTTCGTGTAATTGTCAGACAATATAAGACTGTTGCTCATAACTAAGTTTTCTTAAACTCAACGTGAAATATAAGTGTTTTGGAGAGTTTAAGATTTTCCTTTAAGATTCTCAATATAAACTCTATATAGTAAAACATCTGAAGTCTCAAGAGTATTTGAACCTGCCACTGCGCAATATTACACTTTTATAAAACCACAATAGTAGTGACAGCCCTACACAAAGCTCTGAACAAAAGGTTTTATTCGTTACTGCCACATTTGCAGTTGAAGACAGAAGGAAGGTCCAATAACTGTGTAACCCAGTGATTACGTATGTTAATGGGAATATGTTGCATCTAGTTTACCAATCATCTCTGATCTTCAAGCACAAATTGCTTAGAAATATTTTTATAATATAGTTTATTCTGAGAAGTATGATATAGCAACATTTTGCTATGCTAGCATATAATTTACATTCAGTTTAATTAATCTGATTAAAAATAAGTTTGAATGAGTAAAATTTTTAAGACTTTCTGGAGTAAAATGAATACTATGCTCTTGATTCTTACTAGATCTTACTGGACTCATTTAAGTAATCATATTTATTTCCCATGGAATTGCTGCTTCAATCATGTTTTTCCTTATTTAATCACATCTTTTAAAATGTATTATATAGAAACATCCAACCTTGCATATAAAAACATACATTTAAAATTTTATCTATAATTTAAAATGGTTAAAATGGTGAATTTTACGCTATACAAATTTTACAGCAGTAAAGAATTTCTCCTGGGTGAATTATGATCATTTGAATTAAGAGTAGCAATTATGAAAGATAAAGCATAAAAAAAAAACTAACATAATATGCCAAACCTCTAAATTTCCGGCATAGACTTTTATATTTGTTGTTTATGGATATGCACATATTCTGGCAACCCGTAACATCTCAGATAGATACAGCTATGAGAATACGTAGAAGTAGGGATACATACGTGTAGATACAGATATATTCATAGACAGACACACAGGCAGAAGGCAAAAAGAAGAAAAAAGAAAAAACCCACAAAGTCTAAAATAATAAGATGTATGCAATACAATCATAGTCCAAACAAAAAGCTTAACATAAATAGCTCTTGATAAGTGATAAAGAAAAGATAAGCAATTCCCTAGCGGGGGAAAGTGCACTTTTCACTAATGAGACTGACAAAAAGTCAAGTTTGATAAACCTCTGTTAGGATGACAGTGAGGAAACAGTACAAGCTAGTGCAGCCATTCTGGAGGCCATTTTACATCCCTTAGCATATGAAAGGTACCCTTTGATCCAGCAGTATTTTTGCTAGGAATTTATTTTATATATATATATAAACACAAGTCATGAAAAGTACCACTAAAAAGGTGTTAATTGCAAAAAGTGTTTATATAAGCAAAGGATTAAAATTAACCAAAAGTCCACAGAGACATGTGGCAGCCTGTATTTTCTAAAGATGGCTATAACAAGATCCCACCCCCTTACCCTGTATGTTCTTATTCAAGGTTACCTGCTTGGCGGGTACTTAGTCATCAGAATTTTGGAAAAGAAAGAGAGAAGGAAAAAGAGAGGAAGAGAAGGGAGGGAAGGGGAGGGAGGAATAGAGAGGGGGACAGGGAGGGAGGAAAGGGAGGAAGTGGGAGGGAAGAGGAAGGAAGGGAGAGAGGAAGGAAGGAAGCAAGCAAGCTAGCTAGCTTAAAAACAAGATAGCAAGAGTTTAGAATCATTCTTGCAATTACAATCAATAGGGGATTTTTCCTAGTTACAGAAGCCAAATGGGAAATTTGAAACAACATAAACAGAACTGTGATATATAGTAATAGTTAACAGTTATGAAACAGTAAGCCAAAAACAACAAACAAGCAAAACAAAACAATCGCACACACAAAGCAAATAGCTCCTTTCCCTCTTTCTCAAATAGCCCCTTTCCCTCTTTTCTCAAATAGCCAGGTTTGTATAACTTAAGGCATCTATACAAATCAGTGAAGCACAGAAACTGTTTCAACCAACTACTACTGAGCATGATGGAAAAATGAAGCTAATGTTGACCAAGGAACTTCTGATCTTTGTCTCACTATGAAGGTCCTCTCCCCTTCCAGTGAGCTTCCATTGTTCTTGTCACCTGTTGACTGAACTGTGTCTGCACTTCAATATTGTTCAGAAAATACCATAAATCCTGCACTAGTCAAGAGGGCTTACAAGCAGATCAGTGATTTCTCAAAAATGATAGAATTCTAAACAAAAAATTACCATATGAGCAAGCAATGTCACTCCTAGGCATAAAAACAGAAGTATGAAAAATGGGTTGGAACAGATACTTGTGTGCCAGTGTTCATTAGCAGCATTACTCAAAAACAGCCAGCCCAAAGATGGAAACAATCCAAGTGTCTGATAGATGAATAGATAAACAAAATGTGCTATATCCATACAATGGCATATTACTTGGCCAAAAAAGAAATTAAATTCTGATACATGCTACAACATGAATGGACCTTGAAAACGTGACTAAGAGAAGTCAGTCAGACACAAAAGGACAAATATTGTATGATTCTACTTGTATGACATCTAGAAGAGGTAAATTCACTGAGACAGAAAGTAATTTAAAGGCTACCATGGAGGAGTTATTGCTTAATGGGTAGAGAGTTACTATTTGGGGTAAATTCACTGAGACAGAAAGTAATTTAAAGGCTACCATGGAGGAGTTATTGCTTAATGGGTAGAGAGTTACTATCTGGGGTGATGAAAACATTTTGGAAATAGTGGTGACATCTGCACAACACCGTCAATGTAATTTATGCTATCAGTTACACTTAAAAATGGAAAACACTTTGTTATATATATACTTTACCATAATAAAAAATGAAAAGACTTCCAATGCAATGAACAAGACATTTTACATTTTACAGGCAAACTCTCTCTTAAGAGGAAAAACTTAACACTATACATAAGGTCTTCCTAGTGATGTTCACCTAAGGGCCATGACACTGATATGGATGGTGAAAATAAGTAAGTCATTTAAACTTCTCTCACACATATGGTTAGTCACAAGAATTTCATTCCAAGAAGCCCTGCAATGAAGATTAACTGAAATGAAAGAGTGATTCACTGTGGAAATATTTCCTGTACTAACAAATGACAGTCAAAAGCATTCAGAAGTGCTCAGTACATCAAATGGATGAAAACATCAAATGGAAGAAATATTTTAAGACAAATGAGCAAATTTTAAATGCCACTCAAATGCGCAACTGGAGGAAAAGCTATGTTTGATTCAGAAAGACTTACCAGTATAAACATGACTGGACACCTATTTAAGTAGTCTTAGCCAGAATGGCTCATCTAGAAAAAACAACATACTGACACTGCTTTATATTTTAGGCCCAATTTCATAACTCAAATAAGAGATGAAGCATATACCTTTGGTTTGTTTTCTTTTTATTTGTATTTGTGACCAATATTGATATTTTATAGCATGAAATTTAAAGTGTGAAACTTTAAATTAAAACAGCACAGAGGATATTAAGAAAATAGACTTAGCTTAGGGTTAGTTAACCACGCAGTCACTATTCAGAGACCAATTAGCTCATATAATTTGAGGATCATTTGTACTTCCTGAACACTTCTATATTATTACAAAGGCACCATAGTCAGATACACTGCTTTACTTCCTGGCATGTCTGCATGAACACTTTCTATTTTTTCATACAGCATTTTCCCTGCACCTCTCCCCACCTCATCCTAATCTCTAACCTCTAATACCACTTTTTTCTTTAGGTTTCAGTGAAATTTTGGCCTCACCAATTGTTTACATTTAAATGAAAATAAATAGAAAATTACAGAAGGGGAACGTAAAAATATGCTACAAGGAATTTTCAGGAAATCCTAAAAGCTTACTTACCATATTGTCTTTTAAATGAAATTACTGGAACTCATTCTCATTAGGAAAATGAATGCTTTTGTACCATCCAGAGAGATGTTTGTGGAAAATAATATCCTTAATTGTTAGAAAAAAATCAGGATTTTTCATAATAGAGGTATCCTAAGATTCAATTTACTCTTATTTTTATCTAAATACAAAATTTCTGTAGTTTTATTTTAGTGGAAAAGGTTATAAATACCACAACATAATGCTATTTTAAAATTTTAATGTACTAACCCAGACTCTATTTCCAAAATAACAATAACTCTTCTGTAATAACAATGCCAAACTACTCCTGCTTCCATAGTGTTTTCCCCTATTCTGAGTTGGAAAATCAAAAAGATGGTCTGAAAATTTCAGTGATCTTTTATATCTGTTCCTTTTCTTGTATGGTTATGAGAGAGTGTTATTACGACTCTCAAACTGCTTCTCAGAGAACTATATTGTGTAAAAAGTAGGTTTCTTTTTTAATCTATGTAACTATAATATAAATTATCTAAATATTCAGTAGATTACATATAATAATGATAATGATGATGATGATGATAATAATAATAATAATAATAATAATAATAATAATAATAATAATAATAATAGAAGTGTATAAAGGTTACTGCCTGTACAATGAATACACAGCCTCTTTCTGGTTAGTAGTTTGTCTCTCGTATCATTTGCAATTACTCAATAAAGATTAATTCTTTATTCTTAAAGAAGATGTATACACGCACACACACACCATGGACTACTACTTGGCCATAAAAAAGAATGTAATAATGCCATTTGCAGCAACATGGATGGACCTAGAGATAATCATATTAAGTGAAGTAAGTTAGAAAGAAAAAGACAAATATCATATAATATCACTTATATGTGGAATCTAAAAAAAAAATGATACAAATGTACTTATTTACAAACCAGAAACAGACTCACAGACATAGAAAACAAACTTGTAGCTGCCAAAAGGGAAAGGGAGTGGATGGACAAATTAGGAGTTTGGGATTAACAGATACATCTACTATATATAAAATAAACAACAAGGACCTACTGTATAGTACAGGGAACTATATTCTATATTTTATAATAATTTATAATGGAAAAGAATCTAAAAAATATATGATATGTATAACTGAATCACTTTGCTGTACACTTGAAACTAATACATTTTAAATCAACTATACCTGAATAAAAAAAGATGAACTCTTTATTTTTTACCATTCATATATTTCTACAAATGATCTGAAAAGATGAAAATTATATAGTGCTGTCAGATTATAGCATAAGCAGAGAATATTAATTTGACATCTCAAAGTTATTAATTTTATGATAGTCCCTAGCAAATATTAGAACGAAAAGAATAGAAACTGGTGTGTATTGAGAATCTGTAAGTATAATATTACAAATTTATCTCTAGACATCTTGGTAATTAAAAACTATAAATCTCTACTTTTTTTTTCATGTAAAGAAAAAAAAACCTACTACTTTGAATAAAATTTAATTATTGATATTATTTGGCAGAGTATCTTCCCTAATTAAGATCATTTGTCTTTGGAAGACAGAACGAGACAGACTAGGCTCTAAGAAGAAATATAATGGAACTAGATGCTTTTCTTTTGTTATTTATCATCATTGACGATTCAATCTCTGCCTCCTCCACATAACTAAAAGGAAAAAAGACCCAACGCCCCCCACCCACTTTTGCTGTTTTTATGTGGCAGAGGTTATTACCTATCCCTCAAATATCCATTCTCTCTCCTTGCTCAAATTCACAGGGCACTAATTTATCAGCTGGGCACACCACCTCTCAGCTTCTCTTACAGTGGGATGTAGTCATATGATTAAGTTTTGGCCAATGAGGAGGAAGAGGTAGTGAAATGTGGGACTTCAGAAATCCTATTTTAAAAGAAAGGGCACAATCCTCTCCTGATCAGACTTTCATTTACTGAGAGATTACTATGGGACTGACACTCGGCACACAGTTTCTTATAGTTTGAAAGTGAGCTATTAATAAAGTCTACTATCAAGTTAGGCACTACTATTACCATCTTATACAGTGAAACTGAGATGAACTTGCTCAAGACCTCACAGTTCCTAATGGGTAAAGCTGGGATTTGAACTTTACCATTCAAGTAATGGTAATGCTGTTATCCTATACCATTAACCACTGTGCTGTAATTTCACTCAAAATTGTTAAAGTTCTTCATTCTTTTACAACATGGAGGAAACCAAAAATTTTCAAGTCCCTTTTGGGGGTGGAGGCAGAGGAATAATCAGTTCACTTCATTTTAAATTCTAGAATAATTTCAGAGGGCACTGAGAAGCCTGGAAAAAGCCACAGGAGCTCTGATATGTTGGCTAATTTTTTAAAGTAATTTTTAGTTACCTTAGGTACATGGAACCTAACATTTGAGTTTAATAAAACGAAGGACAGAAAGTATAAGCTTTACTAGCAAAAGACCTGAAGTAAAAAAATCTCATATTTCTTATTCTAGTAAGTAATAGAGTCAGAAACATACCCAATATTTTGACATAACTTTTAAAGATTTAGTTGTAAAATCACTATAACATATACATTCTTTATAAAATACACAAAACTGCAAACTACAACCAGCTACCATATTACCAAAGGAAAAAAAAAAGTAAAAAGAAAAAAAGAAAACTAAAGTTCCTAGATGAAAGTTATTTAAAATCAGACTAAAAAAATAATTCTGAAGACAATACCTTCAATACTTGGCTGTGTTTCTTCTGTTTTTGGAACAAAAATTCTGATTACACTTGTGTTGATATAAATCAAAGGCAAATTGCGTGAAGTCAGAGTATGGGTCCTCATGGGCTGACCGGGAGATTTTCTTTTCTCTTTTTGGGCCCTTGGTAGTTTTGCTTGAAATATACTTGCAATGGCATTAAGTAGAGGAAAACAAAGGACAACGTCAAAAGCTTGTGCTGAAAGAAGTATTTCATGAAGAAAATGAGGGGAACCATCTGTTAAACCTTCAGATAACTTATAAAAACTTCTTCGCTCACTTCTTGATGTTAACTTGTGGCGGACATTTTTTGTTACAGCTTTTGTGTATGTCAAAGAGAGAAATCCATGCTGCTGATGAGAGCCATCTAGAAGTTTTGCAGTCGTCTGTTCCAGGAAAAGGAAATCACAATACACACTTCATTAAAAAAGGAAATAAAAAAACCTATTTGAAAGCAGAAAATGATCTCACGTTTTATTATGTCCACACTTCTTAACGAGCACATTACTGATCAATTTTGTAAATAGGGCAAAAGGTCCTAAGACTTTGAATGAACTAAAGTTACGAATCCTGGGTTGTAGTTCAAGATCTTGAGAGAGGTAATTAACCTCTGTGTGCTTGTTTCTATGATTTTGACATTTTCTGTGACATTCTGAATTTAGAACAGACCACCTCTAGATACATCTTTTCATTCTTAATAATTTTTCATTAAGAGGACCAATATGTTGTTATAATTTGGGTCACAGAGGGGTTGTTTATGCAAGTGAAATTGAAATAAACATGTTATATATTTCCATTTGTGATCAGTAATCTGAATAGAAAAGATGATTGACTTTGACAACACTTATATGAATAAAGTTTTTCATCTGATAATCTGTTACTGAGCCCATAAAAAGAGCCTCATTGAGACTATGCTTTCATATTTGAATCAATCATTTAATGCATGTTTAACAGAAATGGTAACATGACACAAAAATAAAACATCTTTTATAACTTGCCTATTTTGACTATCATATTGTTTACAAAACCTATCAATCCTCCAAAAACTCATATTCCTTGTGTTTAGTACTATATTAAATAGTGAAAACTGTATCATTATAACTAATATTTTTGACAAAACTTGTCCAATTAACTCATATTCAAATTGTACACTATAAAGAAATTACAGTAAAATAAAGTATTTTTTAAAGAAAGGTAAAAATGCATATTTTGTATTTCTCAACATATGAAAAGGACAGTTCTTGCAAAAAGTTTTCCTGGCCCAGTTAAAGTACACATAACTCTATTCTGCAAATTACTCAATATAAAATCAGTTAGGTTGTTATATTCCACATTCCCATCCCTTCTTCCCAAGGCCTGATGAAATTTTTCAAAGTTATTAGGGTCCAAAGAGTGATGTTAAGAGAGGAAGTGAACTGAGGAAGAAGAAGAATGAAATATATTCACACAAACAAGAAAAAAATGAGCAGCAGCAGAGCAGCAAGGTGTCTGAGCCTGCTATTCCATCACTAGTAACCCTCTACTTTGTCTTCTTCCTCTCATGTTGTTGCCTGTCACCCAGTGACATGGTGAGAAGAAAACACAGTGAAGTTCAGTTTTCACTGCTAATTTAGTCTTTAACCCGGACTTTATAATGAAGAAAGGTGAGATAAAATTTACCTCTGCATACGATCTTTTTTTAAAACTAATTTTCCTAGCATTAAAAAAAATTTGGAAAGTAGGCATTAAATGGTTGTGCAATATAATTTTTCTTATAACTGTTTTGCCCTCAGTGGTTTTTTTTTTTTAACTGTTTCCAATTTTCTCACTGCCTCTTGTCTGATTTCCCTTACCTTTCGCTTTTTACATCCAAAACAAAAGGAAACACAGGAAAACAAGAAAAGTGACACCAGTCTTTTCATCATGCTGCTGAATTGTAGGCAGGAGTGAGTGGAAAAGGGTGGCTGTCGGGTGGCCCCAGTGGAAGAGGTCACAGCAACACGCTAGGCATCTCTACCGGGAAGTGGGGGTGGGGGTGGGGATGAGGGTAGTGAGTAGAATCAACCACTAACCTAACTCAATTTTCATTAATGGCAACATTTGAATTCTGCAATTAGTATAAAAGGTGTCTCAATGTATAAATGTAGGTACTCTTGAAAGGTAAACTCCCATTGGAGAAAGTTTATTTGCTCAACTTCTGCATTCCTAACTCCCCTAGTAGAAGGGGGGGAAATGAAAGAATGAACGAATACTACCTGGAATTGAGGTAATATAAATGTTACTTTCACAGAGTAATAATAAATACTTAATACAATTATAAGCTAGAAAACTGATAATTCAAGAAATCTTAAAATTTTTAAATTTAGAAAAATTGATTAAAAACTTTAAAAGGGAATTAACAATAATTTTTTCTTTCTTTCATGAATACATATTAAAATTATTAACAGTATTTCTCATGGACGCTAACAAACACTCAAAGAGAAGAAAATAAATCTAGACAGAACTTTCACTGACATAAAAGCCACATTTAGGGACATTTCTTTTTTCCAGACAAGACTAGAAAAAATTCAAAAATCAAATCAGAAACTAGCATTTGGCTATGGAAATATAATGTTAAACATTAAGTCTAAGAACAAAATTATTTAAAATACTTGGTTAACTTAAAAAATCTTTTTAAAGATATTTGTCTTAAATCCCTTTTGAGCTACAAAGAGGAAATAAGTACGAGTTTACACATGCTGAGAAACTAATAATGTTCTGATTTAATAAATTCTTAAGAGAATTGCTGTTGCCATTATAACTCATTCTTAATATTTTAAAATCACACGCATTTTATTAACTTTCAGAATGTCACTTAATATGCTTGTAACTTATGTAATATTGTACATCAACTTTACTTCAATTAAAAAAGGAATGTCACTAAAAGAATTAGCTTTATAACATATTCAGATATACTGTATCACTAGGGAAAAGAAAGGATTCTAAACTTCTAAAACCCACTGATATACAGTCTAGTGTTCATCTTCCATCCAGTCAATGACAGACGTACAGCCTTGTCCAGATTTTACAGGCATCAAATAAGGTGCTTGGAGTTAGTTGTGAGAAGGAAATGGCACAGTAATAGGAAAAAAAGCAATCTAAGTAAGAATCATAAAAGAAATAACAAAAGCAGTAGGTCAACTCTTGATCATTAATCATTCAATACACGCATTATTTAACAATCTATTTTGATTTTCTAATGCTGATGGTAAAATTCGTTTGTATTCACAAAACCAGAATGACAAAAAGCATACATAATTAGCTGAGAAACAAATTAGATTATTGTGAAAAGCAGCCTATAATTTAAGAATACATTTTAGTTCATTTACAAAGTGGGTGGTAAAGGGAAAGATGAAAATCAAGAGTTGACTCTATGGATAGTTCAGTTCCTTCTCTGGGTTCCTGTTAATGGGAGATCTGTAGCATAATTTAAAAATGATTTCTTACAGAAGGAAAGAAGCCAGAGCAATTACTGAAAGGGTCCTGCTTGCTGATGGGTCGAACCAACAAGGTGCGTCTGTTCAGCTTGTCAGTACAGGAAAGGAAGACACCTCCACATTGCCCCAGAGACCAACACTCTTCCCCAAGGCTTGAGGTGATGGACAGGAGCAAAGAAGGTGAAAAGACAAAAGCAATAAAAGCCATAAGCAAAAAAAAATCTGGACAATTTTAATTCCGCTCAAGTTTGCATAGGTTTAGGTTTGAGCCACTGCTAGGTATGGCCTCTGTCAGAACCATCTTCTGCAAAAGCATTGTTAATGGGAAAATAATTGCTTTTAGTGTAAACAGCTACTTTCAGTTTATAAAAAGGACAATTTAATAGGAATTCACTTACAAATGGGAAAAAAACATCTAAAAGTCAACATAATACATTAATGACAACATATATTAATAAAAGCAACCCTACCTTTGCCTTATTGAAAAATTTACTTAATTGCTAGAACAGGAAAATGGTTACAAAACACAAGCAGCTTAAAAAGATAAATAGCTTCATTTTGTAATGTAATTTGGGAAGAAAAGGTCAAAAAATTTACTCGGAGCTCTAATTCTTGTAACCATTAGTCCTACTCATGAAAGAACAAACATAAACAGTTTATAATATATTGTTAAAAAAATCATAATTACTAAATGAGTCTCACCACAGGTTTTTCTTTGCACTGTAGAAATACTCCTTCAAAATGTCCTGACTGCCAACCTTCCCCTGGCCTGGAAAACATAAGTTCACCTTATCTGTTCTCTTCAATTTTTCTGAGTTAAAAAATTGAGCATATATAACTATTTCAAGTAGTTATGATGTAAACAACACTATACTGAACTAAAACGTGGATGTGACAATGCAACCAACAGAACAGTTTACGTTAGTACCAAACCCTGGTAGCTCTGCACAGAAGCATCTGTCTTAATGGTAAATTGTATACTTACTTGGCTGATTATTTTTCTTTCTTACCCATGAGATGCTAAGGTCCGTAAGGGCATGTTTATGTCTATTTTTGTTAAATACTATATCCCCAGAGCTTAGCATATTTATTAAATCAATGAATAAGTAATTTATCTAAATATTATTAAATTACATAAATTTAAATGTCATTGATGGCCTAGAACATAAATTGTAATATTCACATAATCAAGACACTTTTTCAGCAGTAAAATGTAATTCATGTATCACTTACAAAAATCATTTTGACATAGAGATATACCATTCAAAAGGAACTATACAGCTAACCATTCCATTATTAAAAATCAATTAGTGATTCACCGTTACTACAACAAAACCAATTATCATAAGCTTGATAAGATAATACTAGTATAATATGTCTTAATATATATCCAGCAAAATATTTTGAACTTCACAGATATGACACATTTTTTTTGGTTGTGCCAGATTTAATAGTAATTGACAAAAATGATATATACAATAAAGAATAAAACTTCAAATATATTTAATATAAAATCAGAAACCCATTAAATAAAAAAGCCTTTGGTTTTTAGAATACATAATGCATCAATAAAGGTACAGAAACATACATGCTTCTGCAGGCACTTAATAAATAATTGTTGAGTGAGTAAATATTACAAATCTAGGAAAAAAAGGACTTTCAGGCTGTTTCTATGCCAAAATACTATGAAGTTGAAAATAGAATGCTGTTTAAAAAATAATTTTTAAAAATATGTGTGAGTTTTGTGGTATATGAATTATATTTCAATTAAAAAAATTAGGGTGGTAGCATAAAGCAAAATAAAAAAAGCATCTTTCTTTGGGAAAAATTAACAATAAAATTGCTGTAAAGTTTCATAAAAATATCTAAAACTCTACTTTTGTCCTACCATTATTTATTAGTATAAGCAAATTATATTTGTAAATTATATTTGCTTATAACTGTAAATTACTTTTGATAGAAATTTATTAAGAAGGAAATATATGGTTCTAGGCACATCTACAACTTGTACATTAATCATCTGTGATATAAGAGAACTCTCCAAAGTGCAAAGGGACATGAGACGTTGCTCCATTTCGATCTATAATTATACTGGTATACGGAGTGGATGGGGAATATACAGTAAAAACCAAAGCCATCCACTGTGTCCCAGGAATCTAAACAAATATACAACATATGTAACAAGTTGTGAGATAATTAGTAGAGGTAGCTTCTTTCATTCAGTGTAGCTGTGTGGATGTTTATGAACAGATCTGCCCTCTTATAGAACAAAACTTTATTATATTCCATATATGAATGAATACCAAGTAAAATTAACCAATTTATCTGTTAAAAACCCTCTGGGAATATGTACAATATTTTACTAATCAGACCAAAATACAAAAATTCTTATATAGAATTTGTTCAAAGTAAATATAGCTTTTCCCGATTTCATTATTCATTATTTACCTGCTTCTATAGTGATCAATATTGAAACTTTCTATTTTACATTTCACTTTAGTGTAAACATCCTGGACATCTATGGAAGCACTGAGGTCTTCCAGTTCACTGACCACACAAAGCTCTGCAATAAGAAGCAAACATTAATATCAGTATAAGCCTCATACTCAGTATTAAAACTTTCTATTTCACATATAATATTGGCATAGATATCCTTCAGATCTAAAGTGGGAATGAGACTTTCTGTTCATTAGCCACACAAGATACTAAAATAATAAGGAAAATTATATCAATATAGCCCTAATAATTAAGACAGGATACTTATTTCAAGATAGGGGAAATCTCGGTTAATGTTTGAAGTGCTACATCTGGTATCAGTCAACAATCGCTGCAGTTCGTTTAGTGATGATCTAATGCATCAATCTGACCAATGGAAAGATTACCTTAGGGTTTTCGGAATGAATTTTAATACAAACAAGACAAGATTTAGGAAATAGAGTCAACATGTTAGTATTACTAGTAGAAATCACTTGAATTAGATCTAATAATGTTTATTTGATAAAAATGACAATGACAGATAAAACTGACTCTCCAATTTCTTCTAAACAATACTGTCTAATAGTTTATCTTTTCAGTAGAAAAGTAATCCTATACCTGTGCCTTTATTTTCAGGATCTGGAGCAAAGAGCTTTATAGTAATTTTGGGCAGCACCCACTGCATCCACAGACTAACACGTCCACTGGATCCACCAATGTTACTTGTAGTTTGTTCCAAGGTAACAGAATCCGAGAATGGTGAATCATCAACTGCTTGAACAGAATCTCCCTGGGATGAGAAATAACAACAATACTTTGTAACTTAAATAAAAATAACTGAAAAATTATAATTAAAAACCTGCGATGATTCCTTATAACTCATCCTTATAATATATGCTAATGCTAACCATACAGATGCTTATGCTAATACATAATGACAGTAATATAAACACATACTACTCACATGCTTTTCTTAGTTACAATGTACAGGCATGCCCTTCCAGTTTCCTCTAAACAAATTAGGATCGTACTAATGAGTATTTCTTGATCAAGAAGCTATAGTCAAGGACCGTTTGGGCTCTATTTTTGGAAATAAAGTTTTACTGCCTCACAGTCACATCGACTCATTTATCTATTGCCAATGGCTGCTATTTAGTAGAGTTAAGTAGCTGTCATAGAGGTGCTATGATCCACAAAACTTAAAATATTTACTGTCTTGCCATTTACTAAAAATGTTGCCTACCCTTGCTATGGAATATTAATGTCTGACTCTATAAGAACCATAGCAAAACATAAGTAGCATGATTTAAGAAACAGCAAGACATTCATCATGCTTCACATATGTTACTATAGAGACTTTTAAAAGTTAATAGATTTGATGATAGATTTTTTAAATGATTTATATGGTTAAAAGTGTCTTAATTAGAGGAACAGAGCATGAGCTTATTCAAGTCAACAAATACACACTGAATTCTGGATATGTGTAAGGCCCTAAATTTGGTACTAACAAACTTTCTGTAAAAGGTTTGTTGGGTTTTTCCTTTTCAGCAGCTGAAAAACAAATCCTAGTTTGGAGGTGAACAGCTTCAGTCTCAAAGGCAGGAAGAGATGGTGCCAGAAACAGTGATCACTCACTCATGCACTCCACTCTTTTAGGATTAGCTACCACGTATTTGGTTTTTTAAAATCCCAACTTTGCTGTACATCTAAAACCATCAAAAAAAAAAAAACCTGAGAGCCTAAACCCATTTTCTGTGAGCTGATCAACTATACTCTAGCATGCTTATTTAAATATTAGTTATATGTGCTGAAGCTCAGTCTGATAGGCAGCCTGGTATATGAGGTTAAGGACTTCAGATACTGTAATGTAATTTAACCTCTCAATTTGTTCCCTCATCTGCGAAATGGTTATTATAATTATATTTATTATATAATAATAATATATATCTTACTTAAGATTAAGGAAGAACACAAATATAAAGTGATAATTTGTAATATACAATTCATAAATGGTATGTATAGTAATCACCATCAAGCTTAGCTACTACTTAGACATTGTTACTCTCCGCCCTGTAGAATTTGGTATCCTATACCCTACACCCTCTTGCCTTTCTCATTCTGTCACCTTTCTAACTTCAGGACATTTTCCTTTGCCATGTATGTTCAACTTGTAACACTCACCTGTTGCTTTGAGTGTTTCAAACAAAATGTTCATTGCCTACGCTAAGGATCCATAACCAGTAGCCAACTACCAGACAAAACATCCTTTAAGGTTTAACAGAAGAAAATACAACATGGTCAGTACACTGTTTCCTTGGATAGTTTCTCAGACCAGAACCCATTTATCTCCCAGTCAAGGCATTAGACTGGCACCTAAAGAACAAGGAAGATAGGAAAACCTCACACAAAACAAAACCAAAAAAACCTACTCTCACTAGTACAGACATGCCATCTCTGCAGGCATATTCAGTTCTATATGAAGTTTTTACCCTGACCTCACTTTTACAGCATCTTTCAACCAGAAGAAAACTCAGTTTCCTTGAATCCCCAGAAGAGATCAAACAAGGAAGATTTTCACAAAACTACAGGGAAGTGTTTACTGTTGGAATACTTAAGGACCAAGCACAGCAAAGCAATAGTGTCTTGCAATTCACTGTGACACAAAATTAGACTTAAATCTGAATATATAGTCATCCTTCCTTCCAATTACACCAAACAAAGCAAATAGCTTACTGTTTGGGATGTTTTTATATAAATGCCTCTCTAAAACATAAGTGGTCCTAAATCTGCTATAATTGAAATTTCTTAGAATTTGAGAAGGTATACAAAAATTTAGGGTTTTGCAAAAAGACAACCTATGGAATGGGTGAAAATATTTGCAAAAGATGCAACCAACAAGGGATTAATTCACAAAATATACAAACAGCTCATATGGCTCTGTATCAGAAAACAAACAACCCATGCAAAAAATGAGCAGAAGGCCTAAATAGAGATTTCTCCAATGAAAACAAACAGATGGCCAATAGGCATGTGAAAAGATGCTCAACATCATTTAATTATTAGAGAAATGCAAATCAAAATTGTAATGAGGTATCACCTCACACCAGTCAGAATGGCCACTATCAAAAGTCTACAAATAATAAATGCTAGAGAAAGTATGGAGAAAACACAACCTTCCTACACTGTTGGTAACGTAAATTGGTACAGACACTATGGAGAACAGTATGGAGGTTCCTTAGAAAACTAGAGTTACCATATGATTCCAGGAATCTGGAAAAGATGAAAACTCTTATTTGAAAAGATACATGTACACTAATGTTCATAGCAGTGCTATTTACAATAGTCAAGACATGGAAGTAACCTAAATGTCCAAACAGATGAATAAAGAAGATATGTATATACACACATATATATACACACACGTACATATATATACACATACATATACACATAATAGAATATTATACAACCATAAAAAAGAATGAATTATGTCATTTGCAGCAACTTGGATGGACCTGGAGATTATCATACTACGTGAAGTCAGTCAGAGAAATGTATATGTGGAATCTAGAAAAATTAGACAAAGGAACATATTTCCAAACCAGAAATAGACTCACAGATGTAGAAAACAAACTTACGGTTAACAAAGGGGAAAGTGGGAGGAAGGGATAAATTAGGAATTTGGGATTAACAGATACATATTACTATATATAAAATAGATAAACAACAAGGACCTACTGTATAGCACAGGGAACTATATTCAGTATCTTGTAGTAACCTATAACGGAAAATAATCTGAAGAAGAATATATGTATATATAAAACTGAATCACTTTGCTATATACCTGCAACACTGTAAATCAACTATACTTCAATTAAAAATTACAGCTAAAAAATTCAAGTTTTTGGTTAAGTGTCTAAAGTAAAATAGTATCTAATGAAAAGCAAAAACTAATCCCAGAAAAAGGTATATTTTACAAAGTTAAATTTAATAAAAGGCAACATAATGTGTCAGTATGCCTTTCTCTACAGACTGGTTCTCAGAGCATTTACAAATTAATTTCTCTCTCCAAGAGTCAGAAGAACATCATAATCCCGAGAATGGGAATTACAGGGCAAAGAGTACCTCACATCAATGGAAGCCTTGATTTTTAACACTACTCAGTAGTAATGCTAAGAAAACTGTGGCTCAAATTTAGTAAGTAAGGACTCCTGAGAAAAAGTTTTGCTCTCCTTCTTCATATAGTTTCAATTTTCATTTTGGATTTACAACATTTGGGTGGTACTATTAAATATGTTTCTGCATTAATTTTCTGCTCTATTTCTAAATCTATAGCAAAAACTGAGCCAGAACTAGAGATGCTGAACTATTTTCCCACACCTCTTCATGCCAAGTTCTAAAATACACAATTCAATTCTTTCACCATTTTGTCACAAATTGACCAAAATACTGAGTTTATTTTGCTAACTGAATTTATCTTTGTTCATCTGGAAGAGCAAATACTTCAGCCCTTTATCCTTGGCCTGCTTCAGAGCTCAGGGATGATCATACTTTTGGCCATATTACTCTCTCTTATCAAAACAACTCCAGGGTTCTTGTTCAGTCACTAAACTTCCCAAAGGGCTAAACACTTCCACGACTGTTTGTACTTAAGTCAACAGTAACAAGTGGCCTGCTGTGGCTTCCACTACCTTTGCTCTCACTATTTTAATGTGAAGAGTGGGAAAAATAAAGAACTGTTTTTAAGCTCTGTACTTAAGTCTCTCACTCATATTTCCCCCTCTACTATCACTCAGATTGATATTCAGGAAGCTAGAGCTTTATCCACTGAAAAGTATGTTGCTCCCTATCAACATGTCAACATAAGAAGAATTATTCATAGTTTAAAGTACCCATCATCCAAGGATCATATAAACAAATACTTCTCTTCTACTTAACACAAACAATTGGTAAGAGTGTGCTTTTTAAAACTAGATCCATTTACAGTGAGTTCTTTATAGTCAAAATAATTTTAAAATAATGGTTTTGATCCAACTTAGCAAGAAATAGCAAGAGATACCTTAAACAGTAAATGTTTTAAAATTTCATGAACTTTTTGAGTGCAAGTATTAATAAGAAATTTTTAAAAATCAAAACTGCTTTTTAAAAGTGGTCCCCAGATCCATAATTGACATAAGTAGGCACAACAAATGTAAGGTGACCTCAGATTAACAGGTTATATTTATACAATAAAACTATTTGAATTTTAAAAAATAAGCCAATAATCGAGAAACCAGAGGCATCTTCTGGTATGATGATTTTGAAATAAGAAAAGCATAACAAACAAAATATTTTGTTGATTTGTATGTGGAGGCTAAGCAGTACCTGCTTTGATATATGTATTATCTTGGTTCTTTCAACAGCTACTCAGTTGATGAGATAATGATCTAAATGCTAAGATTCCTACATTTTGAATGAAAGTTTCTCTCTAAATGCTGATGATAAAACCATTTAAAGATAAATATTTAATGAAATAAGTCTATTTTCAGGAACAGATATAAAATTATTATGAGATGTTCTTAAAATAGAAATTGAGTAAAAAAGTTCAAACTAAATTTATTTTCTATAAGGATGTCTGGAATAACAGATTGAGGTCGATTACTGCTTAGGTTAACTGCACTTAATACATAAGTGAGTAACAACTTTTTATAACTGAAAAAATGGCAGTTTTGCTATGGCAGTTGCTGTCAAGTAACTTCTGTTTTTCTTTTTTTGGATATATAACTGACATATAACATTATAACAGTTTCAGGTATACAACATAATGATTTGATATTTACATATATAGTGAAATAATCACAGTATGGTCTAGTTAACATCCATTGCCACACACAGTGACAAATTATTTTTTCTTGTGAGGTGAACTTTTAAGATCTATTTTCTTACAACTTTCAAATATACAATACAGTATTATTACAGTCACCATGGTGTACATTACATCACTAGGACTTATTTATTTTATAACTGGAAGTTTGTACCTTTTTGACCACCTTCACTCATTTTGTCCCCTCCACCCCAAATTTTCGCTTTATATTTGACTAAAATAAATGCATTCTAAATAACTATTAGAAACTAAGAAATGAACCACTTCATGCTGGATTTTTTTTCCTGAAAATAAATTTTTTTATCTTAATTGAAGTATAGTTGATGCACAGTAGTATATTAATTTTAGGTGTATAATATAGTGATTCAATATTTTTACAGATAATATTCCATTTAAAGTTGTTATAAAATATTGGCTATATTCCCTGTGCTGTACAATATATCTCATGCTGGATTTTTCTGAGAACTCGGCTGCTAAAGCAATTTCAACTCCTAGATCAATAAAACATGGAATTCAAATTTTGCCATGATCCTAAGCTTCCAACATGTGTGTTTAATCTGTCAATTTTTAATTTAGGTTGAGCTATAAAACAATACTCTAGCATTCATTCAGCATTTTAGATTTTTCTAAAGCTTTAAAATTATTTCTTATAACAATACTGTGAATAAGGATGACATTATCAAAGATCTTACATGTGTACACATGAGAAAGCTTCATCAATACAATATAGCTATCCATAATAACTGTCCTTTCTGTATCCCCTTTATGGAAAGTATTGAAAATGCACAAGAGAGAAATATCATTTTACATAACTACAACAGCCTCCAAAAGAGTTACAATTTATGCATTTACCCTGTAAGGGAAGTATGTGAGTGCCCATGTATTTGTATATTGTGTGTATGTTTGCTTCGTTGACTTGTTATGTAAATGAAATCATGAAAATGTTAGTGCTTTTAAAGGTAGTTTTTATTGTTGGACTGTCTTGTAAGCAAAATGGCATAAATATTTCAATTAAAATAATTATATAATGTTTCACTTTCCTGAACAACTGATGGGACACAAACTTTTGACAATTTTAACTAGCCAAAATACAATGGAGTATGTTCTTCAAGTCTACGGGTAAAGTCTTATTTATCTTTGAGTCCATGTCAACAATTTGTGCGCCAGAGACACATTGGGTACAGCAAAAATTTTGCTCCCCATTCCATGTAACACAGAATTTTCTCTGGGAAACAGCAATGTAATTTATAGGCTAAATTTCCCAGGCCACCTATGTATCATGTGTATACACATATCCATCCCCCAACTTAAATACTATAAATTCCTCTAAGCATAAAGGACTGTGCCTTACATGGTTAATTAAAAAAAAAAAAAGATGACTATTATTATGCTAAGTATCCAATTAAAAAAATTAGAAAAGCAACAGAATAAACCCAAGAAAAAAGCAGTATCTATTTTAGCCTGGGTAGTAGAAAACAGTTATCCTTGAGACTTTTTAAACACAACTCTAAGTTACAAGTAGGTTTGAAGGCTTGATCTCATACTACCGAATGTTTCAAGAAATGTCTATGAAATTAATAGCAAAGGGGCCCCAGGTTAGTGATAGCCTTTGGAGTTTCTCAGAGAAGGAAACACATAAAATCTCTGTTGGGGAACAGGCTCCTGACCACTACGTAAGAGCCTCATAAAGTCCCACTAGTGAAGAACTCCCAGCAGAAGAGTACATAACACATACGGCAACGGTGTAAGAGCAAGAGTTAAGAACAAAACAAACAGTAAGATTAGATTCTCAAGAAATTCAGATAACAGATCTGATAAATAATATAAAAGAATTATGTTTAAAACAACAGAAGACATGAAAACAAACTGAAAAAAACTCATTATACAGTTTTATGAATTTACATCAAAATATATTTGTAGTGACAATGAATCTATACATCTTGTACCACACCATAATCAATCAGATTTAATTTTATCATAAATGAGGTACTATTTCCAAATCATTAAACATCCATATATTCAAGAACAATGTGTTTAAAGTCTGCTCTGTACCAAACAATAGTGCTTGATACTGAGTAGGTTCTGGTTGCTTAAACTAGGGTTATTCTCAGATACTAAAAATAATAGTAGAAAGTTTGTATTTCACATCCAGGATGTGACTGAAACAATATAATCATTATTTGACATCCCTACTTCTTAGTCAGCGTAAGTCTCCCAGTCTAAATCATCTTCTAACCTATAATGTTTGTTTGACTTAACACATACTTTAGATGAAAAAAATTGCATAAAAAGTATAGCTAATATGGAAACAGAAAAAGCAACAAAGGGTCATTTATTCAATATGTCTTTTGCTATCTGAACAAAATCTGTTTGTTGAAACACGCTAGAAGGTTTCCTTAACACAAAATGACTGTCAAAAGAGAAAATTACGTTCAACTTGAAAATACTACCCAATATTTAAAAAGCTGAGTGAAATATTTATTCAACATATTACTGGAAGCCTAGCCAGAGCAATTAACAAGAAAAAGAAGTAAAAGGCAGCTAAACTAGAAAAGAAGAAGTAAAATTATCTGTTTGCAGACAACATGACCTTATATGCAGAAAACCCTAAAGATTTCACACACACACACACACACACACACACACACACACACATAAAACACCTGTTAGAACTAATAAACAAATTCACCAAAGCTGCAGGATACAAAACCTACACACAAAATCATCTTTCTATACAGTTACAGTGAACAATCGGGAAAAGAAATTAATAAAACAATTCTATTTATAATCAAAAAGAATAAAATACTTAGGAATAAACTTAACCAAGGAAGTGAAAGACTTATATACTGAAAACTATAAAATATTGCTAAAAGAAATGAAAAAAGACATAAATAAATAGAAAAATGTCCCATGTTCATGGATCTTGATGTTAAAATGGGAAGTTATTGTTTAATAGGTACCAAATTTCATTTGAGAAAAATAAAGTTTTGAAGATGGTTGATGGTGATGTGAATGCACTTAATGCCACAGAATGGTACACTTAAAAATGGTTAAAATGGAAATTTTATGTTCTCTATGTTTTACCACAATAGAAGAACTCACAAAAAAATTAACTGGGACACCTTTGTCTTTTTATTAAACGCTCTTAAAACTGCCCAATTTGAGAATGCCATCTTTTTCTAACTAATATAACAGCCAAACTTGAAATAAGAAGAGGCAAATCTCAAGATGCCAGAAATGAAGAGGAAACACAAAGTCAGGGTAATGACTGGGAACTGAGTCTATGGTGGTAAAGGGAAGTCTCAAACTCAGGTAAAGGGAAAGGTCTAGGGGTTTAAGCAATGCCATTTTAACACTCCTTCAGAGACTGGAAAAAGCTTAGAGTCTGAGTTGGAGCCATTTGCATAAAGCCTGGCACCAAAAAGAGCTGCTTCTTCAGTAAAAACAGACAATCCACATGAGGCTTCCCAGACTGAAGAAATGTCATGAACGGTTTCCATACGGGGCACCAAAGTGGGGCGGGAACAAGGAACAAAAACCGCCAACCTCTCACTTCTATTACCCTCCGATCTCCTGCCTGTATCACCCACTGACTAAACCAAATGGATAAGAAATAGCTAAAAGGGCATTTAGCAAAGGGAATTAAAAAAAAAAAAAAAAAAAGGAATTGAGAAAAATGCCCTAGAGAAAACACAGAGAGTTAAAAGAGTAGGGGAAAAAGGGGGAAAACAGAAAAGAAAAAACAAAACAAAAATGCAAACAAAAAACAAACAGTGGTTCAAAGACTTGGAGAGGGAATATGAGAAGTTCTAGAAAGAGAAACTAAGGACAATGTAGAAGTATTTTGTCAAGTGACAATGAGTGTTTTAGAATTGAAGAGAACTATTCCACAAAACTCAAGTGTTGAGCAGGACAAAGGAGAACAAACACATCTGCACTTGGTGGCAACAGTTTACTTTAAAAAGGAAGATTTACCAATGGATTAAGTCCTAGAATTCGTATGATAATACATCTTAGGGACTCTAAAGTCACAATGCAAAAGTTTTCATTTCAGCCTTGCCACTCATCTGTATGATCTCAAACAAATCACTCAACCGCAGGAGCCACAAATTCTTCACTGTAAAAGGTAAATAATACTACCAACCTCATAACATGGGTTTGAAAATTAAAAGAGAGAATGCTTATAAGGTGCTCAGTTTAGTGGATACTCCAAAAACTTTTTATTTTCTTCTTAGCCCTGGCTGCATGAAGAAGACTGTCACACTAAGGACACGGTATACCACAGCAGCCCTATGCTGTTATAATGCTATTTTGTTAAAACTTGGGGGAGGCAGGAGAACACAGGTATGAAGCAATCTCAAGGTAATAATTTTACTTAAATACATCAATATCAGCACCTTTTACTGCGGCAGTAACAAAAGTTTTAGGAATATATTTATCAAAGAAATACTATCACTCAGAGCTTCCTAACTAGTGCGCTGTGACACCACGGGCATGTCAATGCTGAGACACAGGTCTCTTGGCCCTCAGAGTTTGTGGGGAAGGGCTGGGGTGAATCAAGCTCTCAATGACTTAGAGCTTCTCCTGATTACTCCAGGTAGAAATATCATTTTCTATCTATGCAATGTCATGAAAAGGGTAGGGAAGTTACAGCTACAACTAACCACAAAATAGATACAGTATATTTAAATCTGTATATAGAGAGTTCTGTTGCTTATATGATGCTATTATCCAGAGAGTGTCTTATAATCACAAGATTATTAGGACAATGATTAGCAAGAGAAGCAAAGGGAGGCCAGGGAGGCCAGGGATGCCAGGTTTGAAAAGTCATAAAGGCTTCTGAACAGATTAAAAGAAAATATATGTGTGTCTCTCTCCACATTGTCTTCCTTAGCACCATTCATTAAATAGTTTCTCCAGTGAGAGAACAGGGTTTTATCACCATTCAGTCAAGTAAAACTTTAAATATATAGGCAAATTCACCAAAGTTACAGAACATTTTAAAATGGAATTCAAAGGATCATAGTAACATACCTACCATGTTAGAACTCAAAATAAAAAGAATGAGAATTACAAAGGTCATTACCCACAGTTCTAGCAGCACTATAAACAAAAGAAAATGAGAAATCAAAGTCTGGGCACAAATTCTGAATTCTGCATCAACTAAACAACCACAGATTTAGTCACAAATGAAGCAATCACACACAAAGGAGAAGACAGTGACTATCTTTTCTGATGCCATCATTTACTAATTCTCAAAGAGGTTAATTTCAACTCAGATGCATACATAGTTAATCTTGATCTCCACATAATTATTTTCTTGAGAGCAAGCAGACAAATTATACATGAAATATTCAATATATGAACACCTCCTTCTAAGTTGTAAAGTTAAATCAAAGCCTTAACGTTGACTATCATATCATAACAGTCTTCACAAAAATCTTCTTGCTCCTTACAGAAAACAAACCAGTGAAATTACTTTAAGATACTTCTCAGGGAACAAGGTTCCCAAGTGACTGTGAGTTTCAAATCCATATCGAACTACTAGTCATCACTCACTTCTTTTCTTGCCCACACTATGTAAACAAAAGTGGGTACATTTTGAAACTATTTACCACATTTCCCCCCATAACTCTTGTTACCTTTTGTAAGCTGCTTTACATGGTGTCTCTTGAATATTAATGTGAATCTTTTGCGTTAAGATTCTTTCACTTTCAGATCTTTTTAAATCAGATCAGATTATATCCATAGTTAACAAAAAACTAACAAATCCACTAGAAACATTTTCATCATTTATTTCTATGATCCAATTAGAAAAAATTCTCAAAGTTCCAATTTTAAATTAGCTGCAGTCATAGAAGGAACTTATTATTAAAAGCAGAATTAAGTGATTGAGAAAATCCTCCCCCTTTGTTAATCTCTTCCTTTCGCTAATGAAGACATCATTCTTCCAGTCTATCCTATTTATTATATACCTACTAAAGCAAAACTATTACCAATGTCTTACACATTTCTTAAGATCCATTTCAAATGTTACTTCCTCTGCAAAATACCTCTGTAGATTGAATTTGAAATCATTTCTCTATAATTGCAGAGCATGATTATCTCTATTACATCTTATATCATGGTCACCACGTCCACTTTATAATTTGTAGACAGCACCACACAAACTGTACTTTGTGTGAATGGCAGTCCCTAGATGTATGACCAACAGGTATGACCATTCCTGTTGGAGCCCTGTCTTTTCTGGACCTGCAGTGTTTTTTAAATAACTCTTTCTAAAAGACCACTCCCAAGATAGGCAGTCATGTTCATATTACCATCACAATTAATACAATACTTAGCCAAGAACTGTTTAGTGGAACACTCTCCCTCCTGCCACTGAAACATCCAGAAGATTTAACTTTATAATTTCACTTGTACTAGCCTTGTCCAGCACTTTAACACCCTGAGCTTTGATTACTCTACCAAAGTATTTTACTAAGTGTATTTTGTGCAATGTTAACATATAGTGTATGAAAAAGGGGTCTTTGGTTAAATACGTTTGGAAACTACTACATTCAATAAAGTTAAAAAGTTTTCTTTACTGCAGGAGCCTTTATATTATTCTAAGAACATTAGGAATCTCCAGAAAGAATTCATTGTTTTTACCCTAAAAGGATATGCCTTACTGACTTCAAAAGGGAATATTTCTAGATTTTCATTTGAAGGGAAAACAAAAAGTAATCCTATCACTTAGGTCACTGAGTTTCTTAAGATTGGGAATAAGCAGGGACAGAGAAATTGCTTGTGCAGGGGTCAAATAGATCTACTTCAACACGTGTTTACACAAAAAGGAAAACTACCTCCATCTATGACAGTAGTTCTCGGGGGTTAGAGTTCAGGCCACTAGGCGGTGTTTTGAGAATGTGTTAGGATGTTTCTGGCTGACTGATAATTCAATGTCACTACTGGCATTTAAGAGTTACCAGTTAGGGTATCAAGAGGCCCTATGATGAACAGGACAATCTTGAAAAATGAAGCCTATCTCACAGGCATTGAAGCAGGTGAAATCCTATTTATAAATAAACATATGGGCATCCAATTGGATTCTGTTTTAAATGTAAACACTTTTTTTTTTTTTTGCATTTCTGCATGATCTTCTTACATACAAAGAGTTCTAGAAATGCGACTATGGAAATAAGAGGGAGAATAAACTTTGTTTTGTTCAAAACTTTACCAAGTTTGCTATCACTTCAGAAAATCACATCATCAACTTGTTGTATTTAACACAGGCCTGCACAAGTCTATTTGTATCAGTCGCATTCACAGTAATCGCATATACCTGGCTACTTCATTATATCTTCTATGTAGCCATGCCTGAGCATTTTTAAATTGAAATATATATTACTGTACCTTAAATTACTTTCTTTTAATCCTTTTAATCCTTTTAATCCTTTCCACTCTATTCAAGATACCAGAAAATTTTGAAATTATATATATATTATAATTATATATATAAAAAGGTTATATTATTTTTTATTTTCATTTCAGGATAGTAAAGGGGGCATTATAAAATATTTGTCATAAAAAAGGGCACTGGCATACTGGGTGAGGTTATGGTATTAAAAAATGAAAAGAAAGGCTTTTATGATCAGAAGGAAGGAGGAGAGAACTTTGGGTCTGACAAAATTGAAAACTACAAGATAACAAAAACAAGGCAGAGAGGGAAGGGGAGCGGGGAGCATGAGCCTCTTTTGCACTCAGCTTCTAAGTTTCCATACTTCTGAGGAACCACATTTCCTGTGCCTCAGCTTTTGCCATTTCACAGAACGCCCACTGTCACTTCACTTCCTACTAAAAGTGATTAAAATACTTGGACCTAAAAGAAACTGTGCCACACGGCCACTGCTACCACAGCTCCTCAGGAGCCCCGTGACCCTGCCGGCTGCCACAGTGGTGAGGCCATCTTCATTCTCAGCCCTGAGACGGAACTGTGAGCTACACATCGCCCTTCACTTAGTAACGGGATTTTTCAGAAACACTGACCTCAGTAGTAGTCCCAATGTCAGCAGACGGGCTGCACGTGCTGGTGTCTGGAGGAGCTGTGCCTATGCTGCTCCTAACTGGGGAACCAGGCACAGGCCCTGCCACGGTCTCTGGATAAGCTGAAGAAGGGCTGGGATTGCCTCTCTTCTGAATCTTATTCCAGACTTTATTCATGATATCAGCTAGCTCATACAAGAGCTGCACCTGAGCAGAAGGGGAAAAAAAGGAACAAGTCTTTCAACTTCTAGTCACAATTGACCAAAATACTAATTAAACGTGAGAAAATTAAAACAAGTCCAGGGAAACAAGAATATATGAAACAAAAATCTATCAATGTATCACTGATCATGACATTATATCCTGACCTATAATCTATTATATATTATATGCACTGTATTTATCATATATATGATCATTTTGTCATGACACCATAATTTTGATGAGATATATAGAGAAAAAGAATTCATATAAAAATGTATAATATTAAACATTTTATCATGAATTGAATTTGAGACAGATATGATGAACTTATTTACACTTAAAATTTGCCATATGTTCAAACTGTAATATTTTATAAGCAATTTAGCATTTTGGGAGAAAATATTGCTAAGATGGTAATAATGCTAATAAAACAGCTTATTATGGGACAGTGGATTTCTTTTAATACAAAACTAATAGAACAAACACAAAGAAATGCCTCTTAAACAGAGGTCCAGATCAAAATTAGAAATCAAATAAATCCTAGTAAATATGACTATTTAGTTATACATGAAATAATCACCATTCTTATTTCTAAATTATTTCCACATTTAAATTTTCTCTATTTTCTGAGGAATAAATCTGAAACTGGATTTCTTGTGCAGCAAAATAAAGTAAAAAAGAATGATATAACATAGAACAGTAAAAGGAAAATGTTACATATGAAACTTTTCTATAGATAAAGAACATAAACTATCCAACCTACTATTCCCCTCAGATTTGTCATTCCAATATTCAGAGAAAAAACTGTTTAACTTGCACGTTGTTTGACTAAGTTGTAAGATATTTACATAAGATTTCATAAATAAGCATTAATCATGGAATTTGTATGACAACATATTGCCATATACTGTATAAAAGAAGCCTAGGAAAAAAATGCAAACACAATATATAAGCAAATCCACAGCTGGATACCATATTCTGCTTGCCACTAAAAAAAAGAAAGAAAGAAAGAAATTCTCATATTTATAAGAAGTTTCAGCCGCAGGACATATCCAAATGATAAAGCTGGCTTCTTATGTGGGCAGAACAGATGCCTAAAAACACTCTTGTCAATCCTTATTTGATATAAAACAGTACATGGTTACAGTTTCTCCTGTTTTTTGTGTGATGAAGTCTCAAATCTCAGGTTATAGCTCTTTTTGTTAAAATAATAAGCTAATGGCTAGAAATCCTATAAAAACCTTATGAGAGAAATTTTAGTTCAAATTCTTTTGTCCTTTTTGGCCATTAAATAAGATGATGCATAAATCTCTAAAAAGAAACCATTTTGCTGCAAATCAAAATTTTAAAAAAGATTTTTACTTTTCGGTAAACAATTAGAACTGACAAATAAGGAAAACATAAATAGCTTCTAAATAGTTTTAAGGACATAAGTTTTATTTAGTTAAGACAATGCTGCTTTTATTGTCACTACTCCTGATTTCAACTGGTATCATAAAAGAATTGTATATGAATGTCACCAAGTACACTGTGCATTTAGCATACCAAGCAAACACTGACATAAACTTTAAATACATTTTTATTTTCAAAATATTTATTTTTATTTATATCACAGAATTCAGACTTTCCAAATTCAGAGTTTTTAAAAAAGAAGGCAAAAAGTTAAGATAAATGTTCAACTCTTATCCTTCAAGCTGTACTGAAAACTATGCCAAATAGAGCCACAATGAGCTACTATCAACTAGCTATTAAGACATTTGAAATTAAAAAGCATAACTAAACTAAGTATTGGTGAGGATATAGAGCAGCTAAAATTCTCTGCTAAGAGAATGTAAAATTTAGACTACAGTTTCGCAGTTTCCAAAAAAGACATACATATACTGTATGATTGAGCCATTTCCTAAGTGTTTCCCTAAGAAAAATTAAAGTCTTTGTCCACACAGAGACGTGAATACAAATGTTCACAGCAGTTTTAGTTGTAATAGTCTAAAACTGGAAAAAAAAAAAAATCTCAAATGGTAACCAGTAAGTAGGTGAATGATTTTTAGAATATCCATACAACAGAATACTTGCCAATAAAAAGAAATAAACTTGGATTCATGGAAAAATATGGATTAATCTCAAAATTATTATGCTGATTGAAAGAAGCTAGGTGAGAGAGAGAGAGAATACAACTGTATGATTCCATTTATATGGAATCCTAGCAAATCCTATAATGACAGTGTCAGTGGTTGCCTGGGATTGGGGGGAGGATTACAAAGAGGTACAAAGAAAGTTTTGAGGATGATGGATTTGTCATTATCTTGATTATAAAGATGACTTCATGGGAATATATATGTCAAGCTTTATCAAATATATACTTTAAACATGTGTAGCTTATTGCATTTACGTTTTTACCCCCAAAAAAACTTTTTAAAAATCTCTAAAAAATGAGCTCTATGTGAGGTAGCTTTATGTGGTTTATGTATGGAGGTGACTGAATATCAATAGTATCTTAAATATCAAATACTGATTGAATATAAAAATGTAACATTTTATTGTTTAAAAATTAACTGCACATACTTTTTCTCATTTAACCAAATCCAATCAGAAAGGAGACTTAATTGGACTGGTGAAGTGGAGAAAAACCTCAAGGAGATACATTCTTGAAAGATACATAGGATTTAAATGGGTGCAAAAAGCCATTCCAGTCATAAGAATAGCAAGAGCAATAGCCAAGTGCAGAAAATGATCGAGACATGATGTAGGGCCATGAAAAGTTTGGCAGTGTATTAGGAGAGTCAGATAGAGGAGTGAACATAAAGGAACATAAAGGTAGACAGGAATAAGAAAAACCATTAGATATACAATGTCAATGGAAACCGAGCAGGAATGGAATTTCAAAAAACAATTACTCATCCATGTTGAATAACAACCAAGAGAATGTGAATTTACAAAGTCTATTTCATTTGGTATGCAGGTTGTTTACTAATCATTAAAATTCAGTTGCAAAAGAAAGCGTTTTTTTGAAAAAAAAAAAAAAACCCTTTTTATGTAGGACATTACATTTAGTCTAATTTTAAGAGATAAAAATGGAAATGAGGAGCTCAGAGAAATTAAAAATGAGTGAATAGTGGAAGAACACAAATCTGGTTTTGTCTGAACGCAATGCTTGTGTTCTTAGACTAATGCCAAATTCCACTGCCTAGGTGAAAACTAAACATAACTTTGAACAATAAAAGCTATGAATAAATGGACAGGAAAGGAGCATGAAATCCATCCTTTCTCTAGTTTCACATATTAAAAACTCAAAAATGAAAAGATAGTTTTATGTTCCTGGGAATATCTTATAGGAAAACAAAATGTATCTATTTATTGGCTGAGGGAAAATTGCAATTTTATTAGAGATCCCCCAGGCTCATTTAATTTTGGAATAAACACAATTTTTAAGGTCTGAGAAACTAGTGTCTGAAGACAAAGGGAACTGGGTAACTTTGGCAAAACACTTAAGATGAAAGCAAGGTTGATGGAAATCACTGATGGCTACAAATTCTCTAAATATCCAACCAGGTTAAATATTTATAGTGTCTAAGGCCTTGAATGGCAATGAACTCTTAAGAACTGACACAGTAGTTTAGGTCTCTGTATTTGGTACAGAGATTTACAACAATGTCGGACATGAAAATGAACTTGCTCTGGGCCTGCCCTACATATAGAGCTTGCACTGTATTTTAAAGTAGAAGAAATTAGTTGAGGGCATTAAGCAATAATGAAACATTAATTCATGGACAAGTGTTAACACTTCTGATGTCACTCTAATGCATAAACAAAAGAATGGTATTTAAGTAGGAAGTACTTGAATGGAATCAAGACGCTTATATACTCGCTATAATCGGAAGTGCACAAAGATTCTGACAGTATATTAAAATTAAGTGGGTATATACATTGTTCTGGGGAAAAGGCTATTATAAGATTCTTGAAGAAGTCTATGGCACAAAAAAGAACGAGAAGTACTTTCAAAAAACAGAAACAAAACCGAGATGAATTAGTGAGCAATCACTCACACATACAGAAAAGGTTTATTTTGAGTCATTAATCTTAAAAGAAAATAATAAAAACAGTAAAAGAAATTTTAGGATCCTATATGCATGTGGGTATTTGTATTATAGGAGCCCACGATACTTTTTATAAGGCAGGGCACCCAGAAAATGTAAAAAGACACATAGATATGTATCACTAAGAAAGATTCAACATTTTTGGCAAAAGATTCCATAAACTTTAAAGGCAAATAACTACATTACAGATACAGGGTCTGTATTTAGAGAATATAAGGGAAGCTCTTCAAATTGCTAAGAAACTTAACAGAAAAATTAGGTAAATGATATGAAATATCAATTCATAGAAGAGCAAATTCACTGGTCAAAAAACATTGAAAGTAGGCTCATCCTTATTCCTAATCAGGAAAATACAAATTAATGTAAACAATATGGATTGTCAACTCACAAAAGAGCAAACTCAATGGCCAATAAACACTTGAAAAGTTGCTCAAGCATCTGGTTTCATTTCCCTTCAGCATGAAGGATTTCCTTTAGAATTTCTTGTAGTGCAGTCCTACTGGTGACAGATTCTTCTATGTGAAAATGTCTTTCTTTGGTCTTCATTCATAAATGTTATATATTTTTTATTTAGAATTCTGGGTTGAGCGGCTTCTTTTTTTTTTTCTTTTTTAATTTCCACAATTTAAAGATGTTGCTCTTCTGACCTCTATAGTTTCTTATGAGAAGCAAGCTAACAATAAAATCTTGATTCTCTTATATGTAATGTGTCATTTTTCTCATCATACCTTCAAGACTTGCTCTTTATCTGTGGCTTTCAACAGCTGAATTATGATGTGTGTAGGCATGGCCTTCTTCATGTGTTTATCTTATTCAACTTTTCCCCTTCATTTCTGGTTTATATGTGGTACTCAATAAATATCTGCTGAATTCACTTAGGGAAAAAAAAAATCAAGTCATCCTTTGTAATTCTGACAGAATCCAGAGGGAGTCTGGAAGCACAGGCTAAAGCAACCACTCACAAAAAAAAAAAAAAAAAAAAAAAAAAAAAAAAATTAAAAAAAATGGTTTATTTGAAGTCTAATGTTTTACCATTAAAATGTAGGTCAATCTAGCACACAAGGATATGAGAGTATTTACTTCTTACTAAGTATTTGAGTACATGTTGATCCTTCAAAGTGCTATTTTTTTCTGTGGCTTCCTGTCCCTTCAGGAATATTGCTACATTCTACTGGGGATATTCATACCAATTTACATAGGTAGAGGGTCTTGCATTTTATATCAGAGTCAACCTAAACTGACAAAACGACATTCAGATTGCATATCAGACTTTGCAAACTACTTTCATAAATTACCTCACTTAAAACTTCCCAGTAACCTTGTGATCAACTTTGGATATAGCAGTTGGTAACAATTTAACAGAGGCTGGTTTATCAGGACTTATCAAGAAGATATAAACAAATTATTGCTTTTTGAGTGTAAAAGGATTCTCAGGGTATGAAGTTCATTCAGCCTTGGTTTAATTCTCAAACAAACAAAAAACCCAAAAAAGATCCTTGTTAGTATCTGGGGAACAGCAGCAAGGAGGCCCTGGGAGCCAGTGACAGAAGAAAGAACAAAAGGAGGGATAAGACTTAAGAAGGAAATATCAGGCCAAACATAGGCTCGACCTATGTGATGACTTAGCTTAAAACTGGTTTATACTTCAACAACAAACAAGGTAAAAATCTGAAGACTATATCCCAGAGCTCCAGTTTTGACCAACAGTATTACATATAATAAGAATCCATAGAAATCACATTACCATCGAGGATGTCAAAGTAAAAGAAAAAAAATGTTTTAAGATTAATAATAATGGAGCCCCAGGCTAGAACAACAATGGGAACAGAATTTATTCTCAGCTGAGAGAGCTATGGACAACCAGACCATGTGGAGTAGGGCAATCCTTCCAAGGCTATAATGATCCCTAAAATAAGTCCCTAAAATAAAAGGTTCCTGGTGACAACTACAAGTGGCAGTTAGCTATCTATGATGCAGGGATTGAGCTATTACTAAGTATAAACTATGAATAGAAATATTTTTTCTGTTATTGCAAAAACTTTCTTCATATTCCTTTGTAATCTACCCTTCCTATCACTCTCTCCTTCCCTCTCGCTGCCTTGCCTCCAGACAACAAGGAACCTGCTTTCTGCCACAATGTAGTAGTTTGCAGATTACAACACTTTATATGAATGGAATTATACAGTAAGTAGTCTTTTTTGTCTGGTTTCCTTCACTCAGTGTAATGATTGCAATATTCATCCATGATGTTTCATTCTATCAATAATTCAGTCTTTTTTATGGCTGAATAGTATTACATTGTATGGATAGGCAATCACTTGTCTAAGTATTCACTTACTGATGAAAACTTGGGTTATGTTTGGCTTTTGTCTATATAAATAAAACTGCTAAATACATTCATGTAAAAGTCTCTGTGTAGACATACATTTTTGTTTCTCTGAGGAAATACTTAGGGAGGAATGGCTGAGCCGTAGGGTAAGTACATGCTGCCCCTCTTCAGGAATTCTCAAGTTGTTTCCAAAGTTGTTACACAATTTTTAAATTCCCATCAGCAGTATACAGAGTTCTAGCTGGTTCACAATATCCCATCTTTTGAACTTTAGTCAATCTAATAGGTGTGTAGTGATACGTCCTTATGTATTATTTTGTTTTTCCCTGATGAATAATGATGTTGAGCACCTTGTGCTCATTGACCAGTCATATATCTTGTGTTCAAATCTTTTTCCCTTTATTTGCATTCATGTTATTTTATTTATTGTTCTTTTCCTTCATGTTATCAAGTAGAAAGGATTCCTTAAATATTCTGGATAACAGTTTGATAAATTTCTTCCAAGTGTCTGGCTTTCATTTCTATCTTAATGTGGCTTTTAAAGAGAAAATGTTTTAAACTTGGTTATGCCCAATTTTTGATCAATTTGGGGAGAGCTGCCATCTTAACAATATTGAGTCTTCCAATCTGGGAGCAAGTATCTCTCTCCAACTAGATATTCAAGTTCTCTCAGCAATGTTTTGTGGTTTTCAGGGTAGAGGTCTTGCACATCTTTTTAAGAGATTCATTTGTTGGGTTTTTTTTCGGCACCAATATGAATGAAACTGATTTCCCCCTTCCATTTTCAAATTGGTGGCTGCTAGTACATAAAAATACAATTAGGTTTTATACATTAATCTTGTCTCCTGCAACCATAATATGCTTATTAGCTCTAGTAATAGGTTTTTAATTCCTCAGGGATTTTCTATAAAGTATTTGATCATATGAAAATAGAGAGTTTTACTTCTTTTCTTATCTTTATATCTATTATTTCTTTTGCTTGAGTAACTGTAATGGCTAGGATGGCCAGTACGATATGAAATACATGATGAAAGCAGGCATTCCAGGCTTTTCCTTGATCTTTGACTTTATCCTCAAAGATATACATGCTTAGGACTAGGTGAACTGCTTGAATATGTAAAAGCCTATCTTCTTCTGCAAATTTGGAAACTTTGTACAATTATTTTTTCACATTTTTCTGCCCTAAGCTTTTTCTCCCTACCTTCTGGAATTCCAATTACATATATATTTGGACACTTTATCCCATAACCACTGAAGCTTTGGTCCTTTTTTAAATGTCTTTTTTTCTGTTTTTCAAATTCAATAATTTCTACGCTCTATATTCAAGTTCAATGACTCTTCTATCATATGCAGACCACTTCTAAGCCCATACACCATGGTTTTTTATTTCAGGTTCTATATTTTGAATTCTGAAATTCCACTGGATTGTCTTTATATTTTATTTCTCCATTGAAAATTCTTACCTTTCTCATTCAGTGTGCTTTCTTTTATAACTCATGAAAAAAAAGTATAATAGCTGCCTTAAAGTCTTTTTTACAATTGAATTATATAAAAAACAAGTTGGGAACATTCATTTATGTTGTTAGTTTTTGCTTTTTTGTTTGTTTTAATCAGTGGGAGGGGCTGAGGTTGGCCTCTGATGCTATGATAGAATTAAATCTTTTTTTCCCCCTTTTTCTGTGATTAAGGATCTAAAGAAGGTGAATCCGTTTCTCTACAATCTGTGAGAGCTGCCATACAAAAGTATCACAGATTGGGTGGTTTACAAGAACAGAAATGATAGTTTCAAAGTTCTGGAGATGATCAAGTCCCTAAATCCACATATCAGCAGGGACACGCTCCCTCGGGGATTGTGAGTAGAATCCTTCACTGCTTTTCATCTTCTCCCTGGGGCAGCCAACAATCCTTGTGCTCTTCGGCTCACAGCTGGATCAGTCCAGCATCTGCCTCTAACTGCACATGGCACTCTCCCTGTGTGTCTTCCTATTAACTTCCCTCTGTGTACATCTACCTCTAAATGTCCCTTTCATTAGTTGTTTTGGATGAAGGCTCACCCTAATGACTTCATTTTAAAACTTGATTGCCTCTATAATAATCCTATTAACAGATAAGGTCACATTATGAGATACTAGAGGTTAGGAATTCAACATATCTTTTGGGGGGGGGGCACAATTCAACCTGTAACAGTTTCCCTTCCTCTTGGAAATGTTTTTCAGCAATCATCAACAGTAGAATTCAAAGAATAATCTAAGAGAGGGCAAGTCATTTCATAATTATTCTCTTCTATATCACTATGGATCATCATAGAATGGCAAATGGCTATTAAACTAGATTATTTAATATTATTCAAAATAATTTACTACTGGTTAGAAAAGAAATTATTTTTATAATAGTGGACAAGCTTTTAGTTTTACAATAATGTTCATTTAATATAACTGTCTCAAAATAATTCTATGTATTTTTATAATAAGGCCATCCACCACTAAGATATTAGCAAAATGCACAAATATATATAAAAATTAAACTAAACTGTGTAGTATACAGTAGGTGGAGAGAGGCAGAGAAAAGAGGAGAAAGGAGGATGGTATCAGTAAAGGAGGCTCTATAAAATGTGGAATAAAATTTGAACCCACTTTAAGAAACACAATTTAAACACTGGTTTGAAACCACTAACGCTGAGATAAACAAAGATTTATCACAGTGACCTGTCAGATCCAATAAGGTTCTAGAAAATATTGTTTATAAAAATGTAACTTCAAATATTGTTCAACATTGACAATCTATGTAGAAAACATAGCACAATCTGCTTGAGGTCAAAGAAACAAGTATTAAATTGTATGCAATTAATAATTTGTATAAACCCAGAAGATGTGAATTTATACTAAATTATCAAACTATAGAATACAACTTTTGGCCTATATCAACTGAAATGTTATAAGATTAACAAAAGGCGTTTTCACAAAAGTAATCAGTGCTTTTCTTTTCTTTTTTTTTTTAAATATGTGCGGCAAAAGAAGTTCTGAGTGAGAATCTGATTGAAAATTACATTTGATCACTTTGACAGACTCTTCCAGTCTGACAGTAAAGTAGTTCTTCACCATTTAAAACTACATCTGCAACTGATTTCATTCCATCAGCCAATAGATGCATTTATGCTGCCACTGTTACATTTTCAGAAGAGTTTAAATTACAAAACTTGAGAGAACTTCAAAGCAATACTTAATCTAACCATTCTGATCTTGATGAACTGTTAAAAATAATTTAGGATGCTTAATAGAAGAGAAACTCTTCGACAAAATGGATAACAATTGTTCTTAAATCACATTATTTTAAATTTCCTTTCATAAATCAAATGTACCAACCTGGGGGTTCGAGCATTTTATCTCAAGTGACTCTAGGTCTACATGCAGACAGACAACAAACGAATGCCTCATATCAGGTCCTGCAGCGAGTAGTTTTTGAGATGTAACAGCTAGAGTAGAGGTACAACCCATAGGTTCCACAAGGCAAAGTGTCAGCTGTTTTCCAAAGAGGGTATATATGCTGAAATGATGCAAACTGATAGTCCAAGGAAAAGCATCACCTGATAATGGGGACAAAAGGGGGTAGGGAGGTAGACATACAAAAATATAGTTAATTTTATCTTTACAGTAATGTGTCTATTGTTAGTATTTGAAATATAAAACCCTTAATATGTCACCATAAAAAGGGAATATAGTACCCCAGAGACGATGTTAAATTAGTTTACAGGCTATGTAATGGTTACCTTTAAAAAATGTTTATGTTTATATTTATTATACTACTGTAACAATAATTATGCACATTATTAAACATACAAAAGTAGAAATTAAGGAAATGAGATAAAAATATACACAGAAGTTCTAACTTTTCTCCCCTCACCTTAGTGCTAGTGGGTTGTACAGTACACCTGCTGGGGATGTATGCACTGTACCTTGGAGACCACAGAAAATGTGTTAAATTAGGAAAATGGACTAAAGGTGACCACAGATCTGACTGTGAAATAAAAAAGGAAAATAAACAATCTTCTATGGTCTGTTGGACCATCTGCACAAGAATCCTGTGAGTGCTGATATAACAGACTCTCTGGTAGCAAAGACCCAGGATGCATGCTGATATCTTCCATTGGTGATTCTCATGGACAATGTAATTCTTAAAGAAAATATACCTGATTAAAAAAAAAGCACTCAAATTTCAAGATTAAAAGCAAAATTCCTTTCATTGTTTTATATTTATTCTTTTATTAATTAGAGAAAAATTTAATATAAATTTATGAGATAAAGCCATCTGATTTTTTTATTGTGACAACAGATAAAATACTTTGTGAAATAATGTTTAAAAGTATAGTCAGTATTAGAGTATTTATAGACATTTATTATTGGGATGCCAGTTTGATGGCAAATACGTTCCTATACTTGTATTTTTGACTGTGCAATTCTACTAGCACTTGTCAGTATAGATAGTATATTACGGGCTTCTCTTTAAGTATCTAGATTATTTTAAAACAAATTTAAAATATTCATTTACTTCTCTCATTAGAGCTACTAGTACCTCGCTGAAAATAATTTATAAAATGTAATATATAAAGAAGAAAAATCAAAACCAGTCACATTTCACCTTCCATCTTGTTACTCCCAGTAATATGCACTATTAACAGTGTTACATTTCTTTCAAGTCTCCTTCAAGTCTTTCCCCCTACCCCAGTGTTGAACATACCCACATAGAGTTAGAATCAGGATTACATTGTACTTTTAGTTTCACATTATTTTTCAGTAAGAAAAAAAAATTCCAAGTGAGTAACTATGTGGATCATGCTAAAAATATATATTGTAAAGGAATCGAAATATGCAGCTGAACTGTGAATGCTGATACTCAATGGATGCTACAAAATACATTCTCATTAAAGCTTGAACATTCAAAATGTCTTGACCAAGTGGTTAATAAAATTAAAAACAGAAACTTTCAAACTGAGACTTGGATAATAAAATAAATCTAGCTACACATAGTAGCCCAAAATAACTTGACTGGAAACAATGAAAACTGCGTACTAATATGTGGTTGGCACTGTGGTACTCTGCCTGTCTTAAGATTTAAAATATTTTCCCCCAGGAAAGAATGACGAACTTTAAATCATCTGTAACTAATTCTGAAATTATTTAAAAACCTACAGAGTGTTCCATGCTATTTACAAAATAAAGGCTTTGCCAAATTTATCTTAAAGTATTTTGGAATGATTTCAGGTTACATATTTTAAAACTGGTAGTAAACTATATATAGTTTTAAATTTTTTATGTTATTCAAGAAATGCTAAATTGTGATTATGCTTGATAGAAAGGACCACATTTTAATTTGTTAAATTAAAAAAAAAATTCCAAGTAATACTGATACTATCTCAGATATGTGACTCTTTTCCTCTTTGGAATCAGATCATAAGTTGAAACTGGGTATATTATATTCTAAGTCTTAAACAGAATCTTTTAAGGTAATAAATTCATGTCCACTTATTTGGCAAGCGGATCATTTGTTTTAAAAAGTAAACTCTATCTAGAAAATAAGATCCTAGTATGTAATGACAAAAACTCCCACAATTAATCACTTTAAAAAAAAATTACCAAAACACATCATTATCTGCATTACTATCCCTTTTACACACATATACATGCACATGAAACTCCTTATATATTTACAACACTGGCAATATACTGTTCTGGGGACTCCCTAAATATGCTCAGGCATCCATGACAGACCAAGAACATGGACTATTCTGAGACCTTCAAAATTAGTATTTTTACTTTAATTGGAAAGTTCTAATGCTATAAAATTAGCCTATCATTTTAGAAAAATTATTGCTGGCATAATTCAGAAACAAGAACAAGAAAAAATAAAAACAAGGCAGGAGGATTGAGAACTGCATTTCTGTGTGAATTTGTGAAACCTCTGTATTATCAACAGAGACATGAATACCAGTAAACTAATTCTAAAAAAAAAAAGATAACCAAACACTAACATACTTCAGATGAAGTAACGCAAAAGAGAGTAAGTGTAACAGAATTTTAGGACAAAATGAACAGAGAAATTTGGTGAGACTACGTGATACATGTATCAACAACGGGGAAGGGGGACTTCATTACATAATATTAACTTAAAACTGAGTGAAATTATAAACATTATATAGTGTTGATTTTCTTTTTTTTTTTTAGTGTTGATTTTCTTATACTGTATCACACGTTGCTGATTTTGTACAACACTAGAAGCTGAAGAAAAAGGAGTGACTTAGATAACAAAGAAAACATTCTCTCTCTCTCAAAAAATATATATTTCAAAAATTTTATTATCAATGTTGGCATCATGAAATAGTGACTATTTATACAGACCCTCATCATACACATCTAATTTACAACCTTGACTATTGGTAGGTAGGGATCAATATTCTGAAAAGAGGATCAGTCTTTCCAATTCTATTAATGCTATACTTAAGGGAAAAGTATATATATTTGGTTTTAACAAACATCAATATGAAAATGAAGAAAGTTAGACAACATTAGAAATACTCCCCTCAGTTTTCTTGATTTCATAACCTTAGTCTTTAGAAAGCAACAAAAAAGTACCTTACTCCTCTCCCTGATTTTTGTTCCTATGTCCCACAATCCAGTATAACTCAGGAAGGTTTTTATTTCAAATACGAATTAGTATAACCAGGAATATTCTACTCCTAGTTGTGAGGGTTAACAATTTGGAGACAGATACACTGTATTCAACAAATATAAATGAGCCAGAACTGCTGACACTGTCTCCCCAAACCACTTAGCACTTAATTGATTTAAAGACAGTTGAAATAAAGGGGTTCTTTAATTCTAAATGATATTAATTTAAGTATTGGGAACTTCCAAGGAATGAATGCATTAAAAATGATATAAATTATAATCAATCTTCCTGGCAGAGGAGAACTCCTGAAATACCTGGTATAGAAGGAAATAAAAATGAGCAACCTACAGTTTGATTCGCTTTATAACCAAAATTCTACATTTGGAAAAAAAATATCACTTAGTAACAGAAAATATAAAATGTACTGCATGCATAAAATAATGTAATATAAATATTAAAATATATAAAATTTTATAAATAAATGAAATTTATATAAAAATACAAAAATCATGTTTATTAAATCATACTAATAGATAATTCATTTCAAATTTGTGAAGTATTTTCTTCACATCTAGAAAACAGCATTCAATGCTAAGTACTCTCCTCAAAGTTATTATTGGCTTAATCATTATCATCAAAAATTTCATTACTGCATAAAGAAATATAATACTGGTTTTAAGATTCTTTAAAACTTATCATCATAAACAATGCAAAACCAGAATTATCACTTTTAAAACTAAAAGTAACCCCCAAGATTAGCACTGTTCTTCCAGGAATGAAGGTATGAGTAATCACTTTACAGTTTTAAAAGAGACATTGTAACAATGCAGGATATATGTAAGGTTATATGGTCAGCTAACAAGATATAGCCTCCCTTCATGTAGCTTGTCAAGAAATGTTACAATTCCACATATTTTCAAAAGTGACTTACCACTAACTAGTGGCAATCCTTGCCTCACTTAAATTATTATATAAAGATGTCTACATAATTAAGAAAATTATAAAATATTTATTCAATCTCATCACTCAGTGATATGACATACGGATTAAAACTTAGAAATAAATATAGGGTATTTTAAATATCCTTATTTTGAAATGTTATTTTCTGCTTCCTGATTGTTTTTTACTTTAGTTTTTCCCTAAATAACTAAATAGCCAATTATTCCTTTTTAAGCTATTTAACTGAGTATGTATTTTACAAGCACCATGTTCTCAAAACTTTAATAACAGATAAGAAATCGATGCTTAAGACATGATTCCCTTTCCAAAACATTGTCAGCTATATATATTATATTCACAACAATAAAAATACTTATAAACATTTACAACACAAACATCCTAGATATCAAATACACTCAATCATTTTTCTTAACACATAGTACATGTAGTTATTTTAGTCAAATTGAGTCAAATCTCAATTACTTTCCCAAGACTTCTACAAAAGAATGTATGCTGCTATTAGACAAAAGTCATGGCTAATGATACAAAAGCACTGCCATTTTAACTCTGCTAGGAAATGAGTATTTGTGAGGAATAAAAGATATTCATTTGAGCTTTCATTTTATATTACTGACAGACCACACTGATCTACTTAAGTGGATAAATTGGTTTACTGAGTGCACTAGAATGCTATGACACTGCCTGGTACAGCAGAATGAGCCTGGATTTTGCATCAGACAGACCTAGGTAAGAATCCTAGCTCTAAGAGTCCCTTATTGTTAGGGGAGAAATACTAATGCCTAAATCCTCTGCTTCTTCTACATGAAGTGTTGAGCCATTTCATGCCTTTTCTGTTGGCAAGAACTGAGTGGACTATTTCATTATAATAAAAGAACCAACTTAGTGACAAAAGAAAAGACATAAAAATGAAAAGCAAAGTAAAAGGAAAAAGGTTAAAGGAAAAAAGGTAAAAAGTAAAGCTCTAATGAATTTCATTATTTGAAGAATTTTTTGAAAGGTAGCGAGTTCACCAAAGACCCTAAGAATCGTTCAGTTCAAGAAACTATTCCAAATTCTAAGTTACAAAGGTTGAATTAATGAATTGTATTTCCTGAAAACCTTATAAAGAAGGGAATCATATGGAAGAAAACCTCAGTCCTGGAGACTGTTATTCATAACTTAGCACCTCAAGTATGGCTTCAGTGTCTGGGGCTCACATGAACCACATCAAAACCATGCTAAAGCTGACAGGTGTGACCAGAGACTAGCCATGAAATTAGATACAGAGCAATTTTTGGTATTGAAAATAGATGCTACTCTGTAACAGAAAATTCTACCATGTTATTAGTGCCATATGATGAACAATGTAAGTCAAATAGATACCTGAGGATATAAGAAAGGAAAAAAGAAGCCAGGTCTGTGACAATCTTACAGATTTGTAAACCATCAGTGAAAAGGTGATAGCTTAACTATCAGTATAGATAAGAGTACCCAGCAAAGCTATAAATATGAAGAACAGCTACCTTTAAAGAAAGGGCAGAAGAAAAGGAGCCCATGAAAGATATGCAGAAAAAGTAGTCACAATCCACAGAAAACAAACCAAAGGACAAACCAAAGTTGTCCAGAAGTTAAGAAAGAATTTCAAAAAAGAATCAATGAACAACATCAAAGATTAAAAGGTTTCCACTGGCTTTGCAATGAAGAGGTTTGTTTTCTTAATTAAGATGAAAGATATTTTAGCATTTTATATAAAAGGGGTTAAATAAGGAGGTTATAACTAATGAAACAAGTTCCTTAAAAACACAGCGTATAGCATGTAGTATGCACTCAATAAGTATTTGATTAAGGAAGGAAGGAAATGCATGAATGAATAAAAATGGCTCAGTCCTAAGCAATGACAGAAGACTGAAGACTTATTCTAGGTAAGGTAGATTCATTTGTTAAACAAATATTTACTGAATTAAATATATGTTAGACATTATTCTAGGATCCCGGGAGAGTGCAGTGAACAATATAAGCTCACTGCTCTCATGGAGCTTGCATTCCAGTTGTGGAAAGAAGGATAATAAACTATTAAGTAAATGACACATATCACATTGGTGGTGATAAGCACTCTGAAGAACAATTAAGCAGAGAAACAGAACAGGGGATGATGCTGCCACTTTAAGACAGAATAGAAAAAGCCTCTCAGACGAAATGACGTTCTGTAGAGACATAAGTCATGAAGCTACTTGGGAGGGAGGGTGGGAAGTGTTCTAGAAGGGGAATAGTAAGTGCAAAGACCCTGTAGCAGGAACATGATGGGATGGGAAGTTCTCAGTGCTTTCATTAAAGTAATAAGGAACTTGTATGCTGACAAGGGAAAAATCATCAGAAAACTTTGAGGAAAATGGTGTTAAGTTTATGACAGCTTTTATGAGGGGTGGAAAGGCATGAAAGGAATTATAAAAAGTTTACAAAATTATCAATGAGGGCAAGAAGTCATTTTTTCCCCTAAAAAAAATTGTCAAGAACTTCAGAAAAGCTCAAATGTCAAAATGTTGAAATGATCCAAGGCTACATTTTCTTCCAAGAAATTGAGAACCTACAATATCCAAAAGAATTCATACAACTCAGTATCATAAAAACAATCTGATTTAAAAAGGGGCAGAGGACCTGAATAGACATTTTTTCAAAGAAGACGTACAGATGGCCAACATACACATGAAAAGATGCTCAACGTCACTAATCATTAGGGAACAGAAATCAAAACCAAAGTGAGTTAACATCTCACACTTTTCAAAATGGCTACTATCAAAAAGACAATATATAACAAATGCCTGAGAGCATGTAGAGAAAAGGGAACCCTTTGCACACTGTTGATGGGAATGTAAACTGGTACAACCATTATGGAAAACGGGATGAAAGTTCCTCAAAAAATTAAAAACAGAACTACCATATGATTCAGCAATTCCACTTCAGGGTATTCACTCGATGAAACAAAAACACTATTGGAAAAAAACATGTGCACCCCACTGTTGATAGCAGTATTCACGATATCAAAGATATAGAAGCAACCTAAGAGTCCATCAGTAGATGAATAGATAAAGAAAATGTGGTGTAGAAGGAGATCGAGATGGCAGAGTAGGAGGACACTGAACTTACCTCCTCCAGTGAACGCATCAAAAATACATCAACATGTTTAGAAACTCTCACTGAAAACAAAGTGGAGACTGGCAGAAAGGCTATTCTATAATCAAGACTGCAAAGAAAGATCCACAGGGAGACGAGCAGGAAGGGAAGACAGGCAATCAGGTGGAGACCCATACCTCTAAGAGGGGACACACCAGAGGAAGGGAATATCAAGGGCTTGGAAGTCCTTCCTGGGGAGTGAGAGGTTCAAACCACATGTTGGGCACCTCAGCTCCTAGAACCCGACACTAAAATGATGAGTCCCCCATTGATGGAAAACCAATGGGACTTAATGGAAGGTTGTAAGAAAACAAGACTCCACTCTTGACGAATGTGAGCACACACTTGGTAACTCCCTGGAACAAGGCAGAAGAGAAGACTGAGAAACCTATACTTTGAAAACTATAAAACACCGATGAAGGAAAATGAAAATGATACAAAGAAACAGAAAGATATCCTTTGTTCATGGACTGGGGGAATTAATATTGTTAAAATGCCCATATGTCCAAAGCATTCTTACAGATTGAATGTAATCACTATCAAAATACCCATAACAATTTTCACTGAATTAGAAAAATTTTTAAATTTGTATTAAACCACAAAAGACCCTGAATAGCCAAAGCAATCTTGAGAAAAAAGGACAATGCTGGAGGTAGCATGTGCCCCAGCTTCAAATTATACCACAAAGCTGCAGTAATCAGAACAGTATGGTACAGGCATAAAAACAGCCACATATATCAGTGGAGTAGGACAGAGAGCCCAGAAATTAATCGATGTAGTTATGGTCAATTAATTAGTCTAGGGCAAAGGAGGCAAGAACACACATGGAGAAAAGATAGTCTCTCCATTAAGTGGTGATGGGGAAATAGACAGCTACATGTACAAGAATGAAATTAGGACATTTTCCCACAACACATTAAAACATAAACTCAAAATGGATTAAAGACCTAAATGTAAGACTGGAAACCATAAAACTCCTAAAAGAAAACATAGGCAGAACACTTTTTGACATAAATTGTAGCAATATTTTTTTGGATCTGTCTCTGAAGGCAAAGGAAACAAAGGAAAAAAATAATAAACTTAAAAGCTTTGCACTGCGAAGAAAACCATCAAAAAAATGAAAAAACAACCTACTAAATGGGAGAAAATATTTGCAAATAATACGTCTGATAATGGGTTACTGCAAAATGTATAAAGAGCTCATAAAACTCAACATCTAAATAACAAACAACCAGATTAAAAAATGGGCAGAAGACCTGAATATTTTTCCAAAGAAGACATACAGATGGCCAATAGGCACGTGAAAAGATGTTCAACGTTGCTAATGATTAGAGAAATGCCAATCAAAACCACAAAGAGATTATCACCTCACATCTATTGACCACAAATAACAAAATGTTGGGAGGATGTGGAGAAAAGGAGAAAATTCCCACCTGGCACACTATTGATGGGAATGTAATTTGGTGCAGCCACTATGGAAAACAGGATTGGTTTTCCTTAAAAAACTAAAAGTAGAAACACCATGTGATCTAGCAACTCCATTCTCAGATCCAAAGAAAATAAAACACTAATTTGGAAAGATACATGCATCCCAATGTTCACAGCACCATTATTTACAATGGCCAAGTTATGGAAGCAACCTAAGTGTCCATCAATAGATGACTGGATAAAGAAGATCTGGTATATACAGATACAAACATACACACATATATACAAACATATACACACACAATAAAAAATTCTGCCATTTGCAACAACAGAGATCAATCTGGAGGGTATATATTTAGTGAAATAAGTCAAAGACAAATACCGTATGCTATCACTTATATGTGGATCTAAAAAATGAAACAAAGTAGTGAATACAGCAAAACAGAAACAGACTCACAGATATACAGAACAAACCAGGAGTTACTGGTGGGGAGAATGAAAGGGGAAGAGGCAGGTACAAATTACTGTGTATAAAGAAATAAGCTACAAGGATACATTATACAGCATAGGGAATATAGCCAATATTTTAAAATAATTTTAGATCACATATAATCTAGAAAAAATACTGAATCACTATGTTGTACACCTGAAATTAATTATAAACCAACTACATGTCAGAAAAGGAAGATGTGGTTATACACAATAAAATATTACTCAGACACTTGTGACAACCTGAATGGACCTAGAAGGTATTATGCTAAATGAAATAAATCAAACAGAGAAAGATAAATATCATATGATTTCACTTATATATGGAATCTACAAACAGAACAAACAAACATAACAAAAAAGAAACAGACTGATAGATACAGAGAACATACTGGTGTCTGGCAGAGGGGTAAGCGTTGCGGGATGAGAGAAGAAAAAGGTGAAGGGGATTAAGAGGTACAATCTTCCCAGATACAAAATAAATAAGTCATTGTGATATTACATTACAGCATAGGGAATATAGTCAATAACACTGTAATAAATGGTGACAGATGGTAACTAGACTTACCATGTGGTAATTTCATTACACATAAAAACATCAAATCACTATTTTGTACACCTGAAACTAATAATAGTATTGTAAGTCAATTATACTTCAACTGAAAAACAAAACAAATTGAGAATCTACCAGAGCATGCAACTACACATTTATTTATTACACACAGTGTGTGTACTGGACGTGCTTAAAACTCTACATGACCACCACACTCACAGTCTTCCTCTGTATAAAGCAGTCAATGGGTAATTCTTTTTGCTAAGTCACAATGCATTGTGCTGCCTGATTGCTGATGGGGCCAAACTAAAGAGACGTCCAGGCTAAATATGAGGAAAACTAGTAGCCCATGAAGTGACCTAACAGAAGAAGGGGAATCAGATGAGATTTACAATTCTGGTAGAGTGAGGAGCTTAACAAACCCTCTACCCAAGAATAAACTATAAATTTGGACACACTTGTTACAAGGGAAAAAACAAAAGTATTTCAGCACTGTGGAAATCAAAGAAAGACATCCAACAGCCTGCAAAGGATTTACACTTAAAAAACTGTTGAACTTTGGGTAAGAAGAGTTAGAGTTTGTGGTGTTCTTGTATGAGGCCACACTGATCTCCCCCAGGGCTTGCTCAGTGTGGATGCTGTGCCAGGAGAAGGCAGGTCACAAGGACTGGAGGCACTGGTGGCATGGTCAAAAAGAGGTCACTTGACTTGTAGTGGTGAACAACCAACACACCCAGAAGTGGGGTCAGTGAAATGATGATCTCAGTCATGGCTGAACAGGGAGGGCCAACAACTCTGCTAGCCTGAGACTGTGGATATGACTGGGGCAAGCACACTCCTGACTGTGGTGGCACACAAGCACAGTGAATGCAGAAGAACAGAGTTATCTGGATACTCCCAAACAACCCTGAGACTGTGCATTTGTCTAGAGGACTTGTGGAAAGGCTCAGAGGGGAGTATAAGTGTGGCAGATATGAAAATGAACAGAACAGTGAAGGCACAATCTTATGCATACAGACATCTATTAGTAGAGGACAAAAGCCTTATTTGAGAACTAACTCTGTTCGATTTGGGGATTTTGGCTGACCACTAAGATAAGAAAACACAGTGATACCTAAAAAGCCAAGGATAAAAATAAAACCAAGAATAATAAGAATAAAACAAAACTGAGCTGAGACATCAGTGGTCACACAGTTGGGGAGAAACAGATTTAGCTCAAGGAAATTAATTTACAAAGAAGCATAAATACATAAAAGAACAACAACCATCAGGGGAAAAAGAATACACACATAAACACACACACAGAGCTAAAATCCTCAAAATTTTAGACAAATACTGAAATAGGAAAGTGTGCCCTATTCCTAGGGAAAAAATGCAGTCAATAAAAACTGTCACAAAGTGTCAACAGATGTGGCATGAAGTGCAACAAAAGATGGCATTTTTTAATAAGGAAAAACATAAGGAAACATACAGAAAAACATAAAAGAAAAATATTTTTTAAAATTCAAGAAAAGTATGACAACATGAATCAATAATCTCATAAGGAGAAAGAAAATACAAAAAAAGAACCAAGTCAAAATTTAAAGTAGACAAATAAAATGATTGAAATTTAGTAGAGAAGCTCAATAGCATATTCATGACGGCAGAAGTGAAAAAAATCAATGAACCTAAAAACAGATGAACAGAAATTATATAACTTTACTAGGGAAAAAAACCAAAAGGAGACCAGTAAAAACAAATCATCCCCAGCTGCCTATGGGAGGGAGAAAGATGTCCATGCTGAAGAAATGTACTTGGAGACTATATTCAAGCCCACTCAAGTAAGCATCCAACACTCCCCATTATATACAAACAAAATGGATAGCTAATGCTGTTAGGATCTTCGGGATCTAGAAAAACAGGCAGGGAACTTGGGGTCATTGAGGTAGTCAGGGAGAGCAGTCAGGCCAAAAGTTGTCTAGAGCCCAGAGACAGTGGTCTCCCCAGGGTCCTGGTGCCACTCTCACTCCTTCTGCCATGAAAAGGTCTGCACAACAAACCCTTCCTTGTTGGCACAGCAGAGGAGCAGCATCAGCCATCCAACAAGCCCAAGCGAAGAGCCTACTGGCAAGGATGACATCTAGGAAGACAAAGCCATCAAGTCCTTTAATCAAAGCCTAAATAAACTCTTAGAATTTGGCACAAGTCAGATATCCAAAGACAGCATTTCTTAGAAGCTAGAGCTACAAGCCTTTAAATCCCCCACTGGCCTGTGGAATCTACTGTAGTGCCCCACCCCACCCCACCAACCCCACTTAGGTAGGATAAATACACTTTCGATACCTGTGTGTTCTGCTGACAGGTGAATAAAACTCCAAGATTGGAACAATAGGTGTGTTAATACCACATATTGTCCTTAGAAGTCTTGTGGCATTAACGGAAGGGACAAACTCAGTCGTGGACATGAAGGTACCCTCCCAGGACCTCCTCTAATCAGCCTGTAAGAGAGCCAGCCCAGGATCTCTGTACTCCACAACATGCCCCAGAGTGGGGCTTACCTTTGCACCTCCCTCTGCCTGCACAGCATGCTCATCTTTAACCTTTTCTGTAACTCAGAGACATCTCTGGGACTTTCACACAGCTCCTGTCAAAACCACAAGCCAGTAACTATAAACTTTATTTTGACATCTTGCTTTTTAGGAATAATTACCCTGTACCTAAAATGTTAGCCTGTTTAGTGCTTGTCCAAAAAAGATGATAATAAAGTCAATGTTGCACATTCCTCAAAGTAAAAAGCAAACAAAAAAATTCATCCTGAAAAAAGCAAAATATACTGAAGAAAAATTGACAATCTCAGAGACATGAGGAACATCAAGTGTACGAATGTAAATGTAATAGAAGACTCAAACTCAGAAAAGAGAAGGGAGAAAAGAGCAGAAAAATATTTGAAAAAATAATGGCTGAAAAATCCCCGAACTGATGAATAACATTAGTACATACATCCAAGAACCTCAACCCAAGCCCAAACAGGATGAATATTGAGACATAAATACCTAGATATATTATAATCCGATTGTTGAAAACTAAAGAACAATAAAAATCCTTAAAAGGAACAAAAGAAAAATGACTCATTACATAAATAGTGAAAAATCAATATGCTTAAAAGCCGATTTTATGTGAAACAATGGGTTCAGAAGGCCGTGCAAAATCACATTCAAATACATGAAAGGAAGTAATAAACTGCCAACAAAGAACTCTACATCCAGAAAAACTATGTAACAAATATCAAGGTGAAAAAAGAACATTCTTTGACTAATAAGGGCTGAGAGAATCTACTGCTAGCAAAGCTGCCTTATGAGTAGTACTAAAGTCAGTTCTTCAGGTGTTAATTCAAACCCACAGGAAGAAATGAAGGCAATGGATGTGACATATAAGTGGGTTAATATGAAAGATTCTATGAACATATTATTTCTCATTTTTCCTCTTACGTACTTTAAAAGGCAGTATACTATACAGAGCAGTGACTGTAACAGTGTATTGCTGGGTTATGATACGTGGAGATGTACATACATGTGAATAGAAAGGAACAGAGAGCAGAACTGCGTTAAAATAAATTTTCTGTAAATTACCAGAATTAAGTTAAAATATATCTAAGATAGAATGTGATAAATTCAGATGCATAATATAATCTTCTAGAGCCACCATTAAATAATAAATAGTAAAAAGAACAACAGAGAAAACGAAATGATATGCTAAAATACACATTTAAAACAAAGAAGATGTTAAAAGAGAAACAGAGCAACAAAAAATAAGAAAGATAACACAGCAAATGACCAACTTAGTTAAAATATATCAACATTACATGAAATATAGATGGTCTAAACACTCCATTTATAAATAAGGGATTGTCAGACTGAAAAACTATACCCACAAAAAGTTAGAGTAGCTATAAAAAATAACAAATAAAATAGATTTAAGAAATTATGTATTACATATGCATGACTGGGACATTGTGTTCAATACCTGAAATTGACACTGCCAGAAAAATGTAGACTAAAATCCCTCAAGAATGTAGATTAAAAAAATAAAAAAGCAAACTATGTTCAGCATCAAATAAAGAAAGGATATATTACAACCAATCAGCATATATATACCAAAATACAAGATTAGTTTAGCAATTATTTATGTAAAATTGATTAATTACTGCATTAATAGCATAAAGTAGGGAGAAAACAAACCTGATCATCTCAGCAGATCCATATGAACACTGATAAAATCCGAAACACCTCATGGTAAAAAGTCTCCATAAACTAAGAATAAAGTGGATCTTCCTCAACCTGATGAAGGGCCTCTATAAAAAATCCACAGCTACTATCATACTTAATAGTGAAAGTTTAAATCCTCTTACTTTCAGATGGAAATGGATGCAAGAAATGTCAATCTCATATAAAATGTCCATGATAAAACAGTAAAAGAAAAAACAAGACTGTAAAATTTGTCAGGCATTATTATCCTAACTGTATAATGAATATAATCATTTTACACAATAAATATTATATATGTATATATCACACAAAATTGAAAGATTAAACATTGGGAAGAAATTTTTAAAAATCAAAATGTTAAAAGTGGTTATCATTGATTTTTATTTTCTACTCTGTATGTTTCCTGCTTTTCAAATTTCCTTTAATGAGGGCATTATGCTAAGTTAGGTAAGTCTGACAGAGAAAGACAGATACCATATATATCACTTGTGTGCAGAATCTAAAAACATCAAACTCAGAGAAATAGAAGAATGGTGGTTATCAGGGATTGGGGGTAGGGGAAATGGAGAGATATTGTTAAAGGGTTCGAACTTGCAACTAGAAGATGAGTGAGACTTGAAGATCTGAAGCACAGCATAGTGATTACCGTCAACTACACTATATTATGTACTTCAAAGTTGCTAAGAAACTAGATCTCACAAAAAAGAAATTATGTAACCTGATAGAAATACAGCTAACACCACAGTGATAATCATATTGCAATACATAAACGTATCAAATCAGTATGTTGTATACTTTAAACTTATACAACTTTACATGTCAATTATTTCTCAATTTTAAAAATTCCCTTTAATGAGAATGTGTTACTATGGTACCATTTAAAAACCATATTTTTAAGATTTTATGCCAATGTAAATTATATAGTTTATTTTTAAAGGATGAGCAGGAAAAATAAAATGGCATTATTAGATCTGCCATATTAATAGTTGTTTTTAAAATAAGTGTGTGTTAGAGGGGTGAAAATGCAAAACTGATTAACAAGAAATAAAGCAGGGTCCCTCGTCCAGCCTAAGTCACATAACCTAAACAAATGACTGAGTAGGACAGATGTAGCTACTGAAAAGAGAATAATATCTATAGCAATTATATATTAAATACTTTTAGGCTGTTCAATAGCTTAATTTCATTCGTAAGACATATATGATGGCACCCAAGAGATTTGTTTAATAACAACAACATTAAGAACAAATCTGAAACTCTCTTCTGAACTTTCTCTTTTCCCCAGGGAATCTCATTTTCATACGGTTTAAGAATTAAAGTCAAAGACACTGAGTAAAACTGGGGAAAAAACATCTATTGCAATAGTACGTCACCATCTTTCAGAACAAGGAAAAATTATGATAATCAAACTATGTTGTTGTTTTTTTTAAATCTGTATTGGAACAGTACACATGAACCACTGAGGTGACCAGAATTACAAGGAAAAATAGCCCTCATGTTCTTCATAGATGTTCAACAACTTTCACATCAGTGTCTATCAAAACTAAATCCAACAACAGCAGAATTTTAATTTATAAATGATCTCAATATTCCATCTCTGTCAAAATATTTTATAAAAGTCACAGGCAACTCTTTCAAAGAAGGAAAAACAAACCACTGCTAGACACAGTGTAGAAACCCATCTGCTCAGAGGTGTGAGGTGGATGCAGCAAATTACATCTGTAAGCCTCACTGCAAATGCTCTCTAATGAAACTCAAGATGTTGATTTTGACCCAAACACCCTACACAGATTGGATCTGGCTATATTAGAGAGCATCTCTCCCTTTCCAGGGCAATTGAAATCAGATGACACATTTCAACAAACAGTTCCTCATTTTGAACTTTAGAAGTCCAAGTTCAGCACAGAAGAAGCCTCAAATCTATAATGAGAACCCATTTTGTTCATCCTACTGATCATCTTTGTAATGTTAGAGGGTTTTTTAAAAATTTTGTTCATATCATAATGACTAGTTCACTATACCTTGAATGTAAACAACTGGTTAAAAAATTAAGGATTTAATAGAAATTTAGAACACCAGAATGATAACCAAACAAAGCCAAACACAAAGAGCATGAGAAAACTGACTTCACAGAAGCCTTGAGGACAAGATAAAAAAAAAAAAAAAGCAAAGAAATAAAAAAGTTTTAATTGGAAACATGGTCTTCATAATCACCAGAGTCAAATGATGAAATATCACAATTTTAACTAAAAATTCAAAGTTGTTTTCTATAGTAGAATACAGACAATGAGTCACTGAGTTCCATTTTGATTAAATTATCCTGGCTTGGTTTCTGTTGTTTGCAACCAAAGAATATCAAGATATATATATACATCTAGGCACCATCCTCTCTCTTCTGTCTTTCTCAAATAATTTTTTAAGACACTGTAAATCTATTATATCAATTCTTCACTTTCTGTTTAGTCATTAGGCCACCATCAGCCAACATGCATTAATGCTACTCCTCTGAAAGTACTGTGATAAGAGAAACCAATCATGCCAAATTGTCAAATTCCTCTCAACACCTTTTAGTCCTCCTGTTATTGGGCATCTCTCCTACATTTAAAAGACTGAATCATTTGTCTTCCATGATACTACTGCCTCGTGGTTCTTCCCGTACTTACCTCACACTTTATTTGCAGTTTCCATCATGGATTATTCTTTTCTTTTCATCCAACAGGCATTAGTGTTCCCCCTTCTTCTATCTGGATTCTACTTATTTATCTCTGTACAAGTGACTTTGGGTGATCACATTTTTCTTCATGGTTTTCTCTATCATTATGTATCTTTAACAATGATTCCTCTTTTAAAATCTAGACCCATTTATGCAACAGCTCATTAGATATATTTACAGGAATGCCCCACGAACACTTCACAGTATGCCCCAATGGAAATTCACCCTTCCTATCTTCCAAAACTAAACCTTTTTCTTTATTTGTAATCATAATAGTAACCATATAAACATGCACACAGGCATCCAAGCTAGGAACCATAAAGTTATTCTACATATTTACTTCTCCTTTACTATCCATAACTAATCTAGTCACAGAGTTTTGCCAATTTTCTGTTAACCTCAAGTATTTCTCTATTCTTTCTCATTTTCTCCATCGCTATCACAATTCTGATTCTGAAAGTCATGTTTTTAGACAACTATAATAGCTACCTGCAATATCCAACTCATTTCCCTGCCTCCAGTTTTCCTGCCTTCCCTTGCATCCGTGCCCAACTCCAGCCCCCACCACATCTAACCTCTACACTTACCAAAAAACATTTACTGAAAAAATGAGCTGAATATAGCAACAGTATCACAGAAACAAAGTAGAAAGGAGTATAATCAGAAGGTGGTAGAGATTTAGACACATTTATAATCTAGCTGAACATGAATGACTGAAAATATTTATCGACATTCTGAAATCAGCAAAATGACAGTGAGAGAAAAAAAAGCATTGTAAATCAAAATGAATATGAGAACAGGAAAGGACAAAACAGCAGATAAGGATTATCAACAAATTTTTAAAAATGGAAAGATAATAGATAAGCAGCAAATGATAAGGCCCAGAGCAGTAAACTATAAAGGATCAATCTGCTTCATGACATCCAGCCCTCAACAGGTTCTAACACTCAAATATACTTGAAAAAGAGAATACAGAAGTGACAGTGAAACCAGGAGGACAGGTTGAAACTTGAAAATGAAGAAATCTCCCAATTCTTTCTCCATATATGCCTGGGTGTAAAGATAAAGAGTAAACTACTCTTTACACATATGCACGAAAGGGTTACACACAAATATTTTCAAAAATGGCCTTTCAAATGACGAATAAAGATATATTTATGGTCCTTCAATAAGAAGTTAATACCTATAGTTTTTTAATGTCTAAAGAAGTCTTAAATATCTTGAAGTAATCCCATTTCCTCAGGATAGGTTTGGCCAATGAGGATGACCAGATGGTTAAAAAAATTGTTTCAACTTTAGGTTTCAATGTTGATTATACAGTCATTCTATATTCTCTTAGGGAGTATGAAAAATAGACTTTAGAAGTTTCTATTTAACTCTAGTCCTCTCCATCTGTTCTATCATTTTTTAAAGCTGAAAATAAACTAAGATGTTGTCTCAGTTCTAGAAAAAAATCAGAGAATATAATAACACCTTATGCTTTAAAGATGGAGACTTCTGTAGTTCTTAAGTCACTCATAATATATTGGAAAAAACAAGATAAGAATAAAATAATTTACCATATGAAAATGACAAACAGTTGAATTTGGCAGGAGAGTTGTAGGAATAAGAGGGATTTAAAATGAGTACTGAAGAGAAAAAGAATATAGGGTAGTATATATCAGTCCTTTCATGAAATTCATTAGAGAAAAGAGGGTATAAAATTGTCATAACATCTTTACATCATTGAAGGATTCTATTTCCAGAATCATGGTAGATTTAGTGCCCTGAATGACCCTTATGCTAAAAACAAATGAAAATGATGGAATATATTTATAAAATATTTATGTGTAACACATATTATGATTAAAACATAATTGTTTATACACACAGAGTATGTCCTTAAGTTCATTAATGGGTAAAGTAAGGATTATTAAGGCCAAGGAATGAGAGAAGCCAGAAAATCACAGATAAGCAAAACAAACCACTTGAGACATTTCAAAACTGGTGAACCTGAACATCCTTGTTCACAAGTAAGGTTGATTAAAGATAAAGTTGGGGGCCAATTTGCAGTGTAGAATCTAATCATATAATAGGCTTATATGCAAAAGATTTACAATAGTAATATTAGGGTAAACTAGAAAGAAAACTGCCCATTTCTCTGCTCCTCACATGACCCTATTAAAACTCTCCCAGAAAACTGAACCTCGAACAGAGGAAAAAAAAAAAAAAAAAAAAACTCAAAACCACAAGCCAAGCCTCGTAAGAGGTTGTAACTTGAATTTTTATTATCTGAGTGGCATAAAAACCTCTAACAAGGAATTTTGTTTCAAGTTGTCTTGAACTGGTAATACTTCCAGTGTATCCGAAGTAAATTCAATCATGCATAGAAAGAAGCTTTCAGCTAGCCTTCAAAAAATGTCCAGAGAGAAATTTCCCACAAGGAATCCTAGGCATAGGAGGCAAGAGTCAACAGGAATTAGACAATAATATGAAATAAATGATTCATATATCAAGAAATAAAAGAAAGCCTTGAAAATAATGAATAAAAAGTGAGGAGTTTTAAAAATCAATCAAAATATAAAGAATATCATAAGTAAAATTTAAAATTTAATAAAGTGGCGTGAAGCTCAAAACCAGGAAAATTAATTGATGGTTTTAGATGTCAAGATGCAGTTTGAATCTGAAGAAATAAAGGTTCGCAAGGGACTAGAGGAGATCTCCTGGGTGCTGACAGTATTTTTGATCTTGATTCAGATGCTGGCAACATGAGTAGGTCTTTTTTATAAAATGTATATGAGAATTCTATAAAATTCTATAAAAGTTTATTCATAAAAATTCAATGAATAACGTTAACAGCATATTAGACATAACTTAAAAAAATAATGAAATGGAAATCATATTAAAGAAATTACTCAGAATGCAGGTCAGCAAGTTAAAGAGATAAAATACAAAAAGTACAAAGGACAGACAAGAAAGATACAGTAAAAAGGGGAAAAATTCAAAACTACATGTAAGAAAAATAAATAAATAAATAAATAAACAAACTACACGTAAGAGAGAATAAGGCAGCAGCAGCATCTGAAGAGATAATGCCAGAAAACTTGTACAACTCATAAAAGATACCAATATATTAAAACTTTTTTGTGTGTGGGGAGAGGGAGGTAATGAGGTTTATTTATTTATTTTTAGAGGAGGTAGTGGGGACTGAACCCAGGACCTCATGCATGCTAAACATGCACTACCACTTGAGCTGTACCTTCCCCTTCATGTTAAACTTTAAAACACAAAGATTTTAAAAATTCTTAAAGCTACCAGAAAGAAAGGTCAAAATACCTTCAGGGAAACACAAACTGAAAATGGATCTCAAAATTAAGTTTGCTAACAGCATATCATAACAAAAAGGCAGAAGGAAAACGATCTGAGGACTATAAAAAATAATATAAATATAACGTAAAATAAAAATATAAACGAAGGACTGAGCTGTAAGAGGGAATGACCAGTAAGGTACTAGTATTACGAGTCAGCAAATATGGCCATGACTCAATCTTGGCTATCAGATTTTGTGAATAAAGTTTCACAGAAACAAAGTCACGTTAGTTTACTGACATACTGTCTACGGTTGCTTCTGAACCACAGAGCTGAGTAGTTGCAACAGAAACCACATAGCGGATAAAACTGAAAATATGTTCTGTCTGGCACTTTACTAAAGTTTTCCAACCCCTGCCCTGGTTATATATATGTAATAAATATAAGCAATTATTTTTTAAAGTGATAACCAGTTACTCCAGAGACAATAATTGAATTAAAGCATTTTAAGACCTGTGTGTTATTCAGGAGCAGAGCAAATAGCTTGACTTACTGCATAATTAATAAGTTAAATAGGCAGCTTAACATTTCTCGGACTAGAGCTGACTTTGAAGAGTGATAATTTCTAAGATTGAACAAAAAAAAGAATTGCTAGAAAGTAATTTCCAATACAGCAGGGAAAAAATAATTAAATTAATATATATTACAGTATAAAGGAAATAATTAAATTGATAATTAAATAAAACAAATAGTTAAGATAGTGAAAAGACAATGGGAGAAAATATTGGCAAATGATATATGTGATAAGAGTTTAATATCACAATATGAACTCTTACAACTCAACAATAAAGAGACGAATAATTCAACTAACGAGTGGGCAAAGGATGTGAATAGAAGAGGAAAATACAAAACAAGATCTACAAATGGCCAACAAGCACATGAAAAGATGCTCAACATCATTAGTCATTAGGGAAATGAAAATCAAAACTAGGAGACACCACTTTACGCCCAATGGGATGACTGGAACCAATAAGATAGACAGTAACAAGCAGTGACACAGATATGAGTAAATTAATATTATAAATCAACTATACTTCAATAAAAAGATGTGAATAAATTAGAACCTTCACACATTGATGTGGGATTATAAAATGACACAGGTATTTTGTAATTTGTCAATTCCTCAAAAGCTAAGTATAGAGTTACAAAATGACCTAACAATTCTACTCCTAGGTATGTATGTAAGAAAATAAAACACATGTCCATGCGAAAACATACACAAGAATGATCACAGCATCATTATTCATAATAGTCAAAAAGCAGAAACAACCCAAATATCCACCAAATAATGAATAAAGAAAACACAGTATCCCCATAAAATGGATGATCAGTCACCCATAAAAAGGAATAAAGACATGTATGCTATAACACGAATCAACCTTGAAATTTTATGGTAAGTGAAAGAATCCAGTCACAAAAGACCACATATTTTTTATTCCATTCATATGAAATGTCTAAAATAGGAAAACTCATAGACACAGAAAGACAAATAGTTCAGAGGGACTGTGGAGAAGGGAGAATAAGGAGTAATGATATACCAATTCTTTTTAAGGTGATAACTGTAAATATACTGAAAATCATCTAAACGTATACTTTTAAAGGAAGAATTTTACAATATGCAAATTTTAGCAATGAGTTTTAACAAAAAGTCAAGGTACAAACTGTTTTAATTTTACAAAAATTATTCCATAGTTTAAAAGAAAAGGGGAGGGGGAGCATGCCCCAGCTAACTTTGAGGCTAGCATATCCTTGATACGACATGCAACAGCTGTTGTGATAAGAAATAATTCCCTATAACCAAAAGTCAGTAGCAAAGAACAGATTTGTCCAATATGCTACAGCAACGACCAAGACAAAGAGCACATGAGAAAAGCTCTAAAGAAATTCCTTCTAACTCTTAGAACTCCATGATCTTATGATAATGTATTCATATTATTAAGCACAAATGTTAATTTGTGGCAGTAAAATCTTGCGTACTTTTGATAATTCTAAGAAAACTAGATTTCAATGGAAATGTCAATAGAGAAAAGGAGAGAGAAATCGACATCAAGTCAAAGTCAAAAACTGCACAGGCTGTATCTGCTTTTCAGTAACAGTATGTGTGGTAACCTGAATGATATCACGACTCAGACACTTACATTCTAATAATATGAACAAGGTGTTGACCTATTTAGCACTGTCAAAAATTTGAGGCTTGTTATTAAAATATAGATTCACATTATTTACTTTGTGACTCAAAACTTTCCCAAGTTCACATACTTTTTGAAATGAATACGTCGAAGTTCAAAAGGGTATGAATCTGCAACTAAAAATACTGCAACATCAGAAATCATGTATTTATTGAAGAAAGAGCCATGGCTCCAATCATTGCACAACTGTCTACTTCATTTAAATAAATGAGTAATCTAGAAATATATTATGCTTGATGTAAACAATATAGTCATTTGTCTATGTATTTATAATATATCCATTCATAACTCAAGTGGGTTAAATTAAGATCAACTTACTTATAATTCTTAGTTCAGCCTAATGCAAACATCTGAAACCAACTGTCTTCTTGAGCTAATTTTATCTATGTTTAGCATTTCAGTGACTATACTATACTGCATATGATCTTTTGTAGATAGTCTGTATATGTGTGTGTGATTAAAGGATATGGCTATCAATAAACATCACTTACCTCATTTACTTTGGACAGCTCTCATTTTAAATCTACGTAATAGATCACTTATTTCATTTTCATGTAGTTCTTCTAATGAGAAGACTGATTTACAGATGCACTGGCATATTAAAAAAACAATAAAACTAAAACTATCAGTATAAAATATAATAACCCTAGGAAGACTTTTTAAAAGATGTACCTTCTTCAAGGATGGGTCGTGGGATGACAAATGGAATGTCCTGAAGAGGTTCCATGTACTTGTGGCCAGCACTAACAATCTTTATTTGCGGCAAACAGAGGACAAGCGTTCCTGGCATGCTGGTTTGTCCATGGTACCAACTTCTTACTGTTCCAGGAATGTCACCAGATACAATTGTGCTTGGGGAAGGCAAGCTATCATTTGGGACGAACACACAACAAGACTGTACTTCAAGCTAGGGAAAAAAAGCAGAATCAAAATATTTTGGATCAGATCATATTTGAGAGTAAATGTATCCTCAAAGACCTAATATCTTTACCAGAGTACAGAGGCAAGCCAAAAAAGAAAGTGCCCCATACTTATGTCTTTATGAGTTACTTCTACTAAAGAATATAACAAACACTTGAAAAGGTGTTGTTTCTCGCTATAAAGTTGATCAAAAGAGCACAGTGACATGAAATGAAAACATATCTGCCTTTCCACAGTTCTTTCCAAGAAACATGATTGAGTAAGAAAATGTGCTGGCATAGAAGGTGAGAAAATCCTCCTCCTTTTGCAGTTCATTAGGTTTTGTTAACACCAGCTAAGGCCTTAGGACTGACTAGCATTTTATTGCTCTTACTTTAAAAAATTAAAAAAAAAAACACAAACAGCTATTTCTATGTGAATTTGTCCCTTCCTTTTTACTTTATGACTGAAATATAAGAAAAAATGTGTACAACATTCAATTATATCTCTAGACAAAAATTAAAGAATATGTCTATGACATACATAGTAATGAAGAAAATTCAAGAGACTTAAAAATCAGTGCATTAGTCCTTACTTTTATCATACTTCAAATTATTACCTAAATTGTAATTTCATGTGAAATTTTTATGTTCCCGTATCCCCAGTATAGTTACTTAGGTTGCCAGGACCTTGTAGAGTTCAAATAAGACTAAGTAAGATAAAATCAAAAACTGAATACATCATGAGTTCTTAACTCAAAAGCAATGTAGGTTGAAGCCTATTAGTCTCAGTTAGCTCTTTTACAAGGTAATATTCTGTACCTGGTTAGTAAACTGCCCAAACAGCCTAGCATACTTAAATCATTTTTAAAAAATTACAAAATATGACCTGTTCTATAAAACATTTGGCATACAAAAGTATTATCTGTTTTTATCTAATAAAAACTAAAATTTGTTTGATAAATGCTTGCATATTCTAGCAAATTAAAATAACAAAGAGACTATATTTTATAAAAGATAACTAAGAATATGGTAATATACCTTCTCTTGGAGCTAATATATCCCTTAGCGAGAGCATATATAACAGGTCTGGAATTTCTTGATAAGATAATTTGCCAGTCTTATAAATAAGCAAACTTACTCATCTTTCCTTCAACATTTCTGTACATGTACAAACTGATGAATTTTGTGAAGAAAAATAGTAATATATTATTTTGCAAAAATAAATACACTGGTTCATGGAGTATGAGAATTTTTCATTCAAGAATTTCATCTTGTAGCTTAAGCGTGTATATGTTAAGTGATTTAAGAACACAACATTTTTAACTTCTGAAATAGAAGTGTATATTGTCTAAGATGTATTACATTTATGTACGAAATATGAACTAATTCATTAGTGATGTGCACGTAGAAGGGTACAAGTTGAAGCGGCACACTGAGAGCGTACTCTCCTATACTAATTATGGTTATAGGGTCAAACTATGAAGAGTCAGTATTTAATAATCCATGTTAAGTATTGACCCTATGTTGAAAAATGCTTTCAACAATGTGAGATAATTAGGTTAATATGCCACCATACACAAATATATACATAGATGTCCTGAGAAACAAATCTCAATTGTGCCAAAACTTCCAAAAATCACAATATATTCCAAATTTCCATTAATTCAGAAATAAATTATTTAATCAAATTTAAACAGCCTCAGCAATGCATGCAGAATCAACAGCATATGAATCTGACGTATGTATACAGCAACTCCAAAAAATAAACAAATATATGTTGTGGGGTTCTTTAATGATAAGAAGCAAAACAAATACATAATCCAAATCGCTCAAACTTAATGATAAAGTTACATCTATTACATATACTAAAGATATCACAGAAATCTTTTTATACTTTAAAAATAACTGTTAAACTGTATGTCTAAAATTGTGGTTTTAATGTAAAATGTTGAGTGATTTATGTAAGTGAATATAAATCTGCAGCAGTAAATTTTGCGTTAATGTAAGGATCTGACAATCCAAGGGAAAGAAAATGAAGTAATCTGCCAGTAAGAAGTCCTCAAACTGGGGGTCAGATCATGTTCATGGAAACCATCTGGTTGGGACCCTCTGAGCCACACCAAACACAAATGATCTTTTAAAAAAATATCCTATTCATTAATCCATCACAGCTGCACTGAGTGTTACTTCATTTTTCCATGGCAACATCCTTTCTGTTTCACGGATCTTATTTCAGTTTTGGTAGCAACATGTTCTTTCGCCAATATTGAACACATTCATGTGTTAAAGTGAAGGGATTATTACAAATTCTTGAAGTAGAACCACCTCTATTTTGATTCCTACTAGGTCAAGGGCTACATACCTAAGTATCATATGCTGAGGATAAACCAATAAAGCAGAAATTATTTGGTATTGTTTTTAATAAATGAAATGATTCTTACGCATTCTGAAGTTCCAAGTTCCATTTTTTCTTAAGTTTCAAGTGCTGCTTGAAAAGATATATGGCACTGTGTACCCCTACCCTCCAGAAGTAAGGTTTGGTAAACTTGGATTTTTCTAATTTGTGTGCTACATAACTGCGATCATAACTCAGTTAAAAAGAGATTTTAGATAGGTTTCACTTATACATTAAGCTAAGCATTTTAATTAGCCCACCGTCCATCATACAGAATACTTAATATAAATGCTTTACCATAGTGTCTGCCCTTTAAATAATGTTCCTACTTCCCATTCCCAAAGTAACGTGTTTTCCTTTCTTCAAAACTTCAAACCTTAGTGATAATTATATGTAAAAAATTTATACAGAATGAAATGTTCTCAGTATGAATGTATTTTACTGCCTCAGGAAACAGTTTCAAGTAAAAAAAATATTAAAATGAAGAAGTATTGCAGGTTCTATTTTCACTCACTTTTTCTTTCTTTTATTTATGGATTCTTTAATGTCTACCATTAAGTGAGCTGGAAGTCAGGAATAGAGACAAAAGACAGAGTCCTAGCACTTAAGAACAAGAAGGTTTTAAAATGCTAATAGCCTTATATGATTTTCCCAGAACAAATCGCCAGCTCCTTTGACTGTTTTGTACTCTACAGTGTCAGCACGAAGTGTAGTACCTCCCATGTACTAGGTACTAAATAAACAACCGTTAAATAAGGGAACACAATCATTTTTATTAACATCAGATATTGATATTAATTAAAATAATTGTTTAATGCATGTTGTTCACCATTTCATTCCACAGAGACACCTCGTAGAGTAGTTAATAAAACTGACTTCTCAGCCACAGGAGTTCAACTCCAGCTGTGGAACCTCTGACAAGTTATTTAATCTTTCCATGACTTCAGTTTCCTCATCTGTAAATGGGGGGAAATCAGCTTTGATATAAAGATGCAACATATTAAGTACCACATAAATGTTTGCTGAATAAAGTCAATGAACATATACTAAATATCCAATATATACTAGACCCATATATTAGCCTTTGTAGATTTATAAACGTTGCTCACAGTCTTTTTATTTTAAAACGCTTTTGCTTATGGTTTAGCTTTCTATGTATATAGAGGCCACCAAAATAAGCAGTATTATATTTGTACTACAAAACATATATAAACAATTGCTCAAGTCAATTTTTCTATTCTATAAATTTTTAATACATTATGAAAATATTTGGGGTATCTTCCTATGTAGTAGAAATCTGAATATACAAAATTTAGGGCATTAGTTAAAAACTTCAAAAGTGAACCGTGGTTGTCTTCTTTTCCACAGTGAGTATTATAAATCTCCACATTTTTCACATAAACATCAGTCAAGGGAAAACATGAAAAAACATTCCTATATTTGTATCCCAGACCTTCTCCTTCTAATGAACTAACCTGCAATTGCTGTCACTTTCTCAACGCCTATAAATAAAAATATGGCCCTGTGTGCAAATTTTAATCATTGAACATAAATAATTATTTTTATAATTAAGGTAACTGACAGTTGTTATGTCTAGCCTAAAACATCTACTCTTATTTAATCCTGGCGATAAGTCAGGAAGTTCACTGGCCTTGAGGATATTAAGAGAATAATGCAACATGATTACTGCATCACTGTTCATTCTCTATCTGTAACTTCCTGGGAGAGAAAATTCACTTGTTGTAGCTTAACTGGCTTATGGTAACGTGAGACACTTTGACATCCTCATCAAAATCACACAGAATGTGGTAAGTCATTTCCTAAAAGGAATAAAAGATTATTAGCAAAAGAAGGAGATAAGGATAAAAAATAGAGTCCATTATACTATACTGTCCACAATCAGAAGACTTCAGAAACTACAAAAAAACACCCAGGAAATGCCATAAGGCAGCAACATTTTCTTCAATGTAAAAGACAAGGAGACTGAGTTTGGCAAAAGCCAGGGTAATGTTATCCTTTATTACTGAATTCTAGGCCAGAGTAGTTCTATTTTGTCAACTACATGCCATTGACAATTATGTGATTCCAGAATAAAAATGTCACTTTTTTGAAGTATAATAGATAACATCTTTGCTGAGGAGCAGACAGACAAAAACTGCAAAGAACAATGAGTTTATGCTAATCTACTGTGAAGAGGGCCCCAAACTAAGTCCATATTAAAAAAAAAAGTTGTTCAATTTTTCAAGTTCTACATCTAGAACTATAAAATAATCCAACTACAATGATGTATAGAAGTTCTTTTTTCCACCATTTGAAGAATAGGTTGTTGCAAGTATTGTTTATGTCTCAATGCAATGTAAGTCTTTCTACCATAAGTTAAAAAGTACATGGGCTTAGCAAATATCAACTTGGGCCCCAAAATCAACTTTCCAGAGACTCTGATTCCAAACACATTTACTTGCTCAAACTTCCATTAAAAGAATAATCCTTTGATGGCTTTAAGTTGCGATGTTCTGTTTTATCTGATGACAACTTCCGGGCTTTCTTTTGTATGTTTTGGTTCATAGAACATCTTGGAAAATGGATTTAACTTTAAAAAAACCTCAGTTTTAGGGCCTGGATTTTGATCAAAATCTAGTTTTATCTTTAAACTTTTTCAGAATACATTAACATCTGGACATGTCTAAATATAATACAGGGCTGGGACTAGGGGTGAGGCAAGCAGGGCTCCTTGATCATATGCAAAATAACATGTATATATCATAGAGTACTCCTGTAATTAAATGTTAATTTGTATTCAATAAGCTTAGTCAAATGAGGGACATCAGACTAAACTGTATACTAAAAAATGGTTAAGATGGTAAATGTTACATGTGGATTTGGCCACAATTAAAAATACTAAAAGAAGAAAAAAATGAGGAACATCAGTATCTCTACTTATAACTAATCCATAATGACATATAAGACAGTTCATTGTTCATGGTCAAGCTAATGAAGGCACTGCATCATTACAAAACAGGCAAAAGAATCACAAAAATGTAAGAATTGGAAATATCTTAAACATGACTCAATCTAACCACCTCATACCACAGATAAGCAAAGTAAAGCCCACAGTTACCATTCAGAATCTGATACTGCTGACCAATGGTTCCTTGAAATTCTATACACTCTTGGCTTCCATGAACTCTCTGGGCTTCCCGCCTACATTTTTGATCCCTTGCTTAGCATTTTTTTCAAGAATACTTTCTCTTATACTGATTACTTTAGAAATGGTATTCACTTGGCCCATTGCTCCTTCAACTTCTTGTACTTTTTTGAATGATTCATTCTCCTAGGTTTAACCATCTGTGGATTCCCAAAATTGTATTGCTACTGTGCAACTCTTCCTTAAACTCCATATACAAATATTCAGTCCAATAGATAACCGGATATCTCACAGGCATTTCAAATACATGTGTAAATTCAAACTCCCAATTTGCCGCTAACCCTGAAAAGCTGCTTCTCTTATCATATAATGGCATCTCTATCTACCCACACCAGATCTGGAATACCAGACTTGCTCCTTTCTCTCATTTTCCAAATCCATAAGTCAGTAGGTTCTGCTGATTTTACACTTAAGTCTCGCAGGGATCACTGCCTAGCTTTTCCTATTGTCTAGTGTATTGAAACCATTGTTTAATACACTATGTCTATTTTTGGTTGTTTCAGGCAGCAAGATAAATCCGGTCCCTGTTACTTCATCCTGGGCAGGGGAGGATGTTTTCCAGAATATCTTGTGTTGTGGGATATTCATGTGTCTACTTGTTGGCTTACAAATATCATAAAAATTTCTTATATCACTTGGAATTTTAAATTGGAAAGTTTCCCTAGAGCTGTCAAATAATCACGTAACCTAATACTATTTTTCTTATCCTTTTTATATGACTACTCAAAATGCTATTTGAAAAGTGTAATTACAGTAAATTGTCCATTTTTTGTGGAATGGATAAAAAGGAATGAGGTTACTTTTAATACAACTACTTATAGCATCATGAAATAATATTTAGGACTAAAGTAGACTAACAGCTAAATATTCTTGCTAGTTATTACATACTGGACAATGCTATAGTGTCATCTAGTTCTACAAATCAATAAATACTACCCTGGAACAGTATTTAAATTCATCATGAATCTCAGTGCATGCCCTAGGAGTCCTTTCAGTAAGTGAAATTTACCTGCACACGCCCATCTCTCTTTTAGATCATTAAAGTTTTCTAAGGGAGCCCTCTAAGAGACATTCCCCACAAGACTTCATAGATGGCTCTTTGCTTTTTTCCTGCTAGACCAAGGGAACTATTATGTTTCTTAGCTCTCCTCAGCCTTTGGCATGATATATAACAAAAATTAAGTGCTGAATGTGAGGACAAATGAAATAATAATAAATGGAGGGAAAGAAAGCATTTCACAACTAGGCAACTAGTTGTTTAAAAAAATAAACAAGTTTGTACTAAGGTATTAAAGAGTTAACGTGCTTATGATTAAGCAAATACTTATATTTTAGCAAGATTTTCCTGGAACTACAATGTTTATCAGAAAGGACATACGGAATTTCAGAAAGCAAAGCAGGATATATGAAGGAGCAACAGGACCTTGGAGTAATTCCTCAAATTATATTCCACCACTTCATCAACTCCAGGGCTATTTCTGAGGGGAGTACAAGGTAATTAATTTTAACAAGACATGTAAGTACTAAGGGATCTGCTACAGTCCCACTATAGTCAAACTTTTATTTCTATACCTATATATTGCATATACATATTTCATGCGTGTGAAATGAAAGAATACTATGTAAGCTTATTTTGGTATCAAAGCACTTTCACTAGAACAGAGAAGGAAAACTGAGAAAAAGAAAAAAGAAAGGAGTTGTGTTGCCAGAAAGAGAAAGCAATAGATAAGAATCAAGAGAAAGCAAATTTTGTATAATAGGTAGACATCAATATTCAGGGGAAGTGTCCACAAAGATCTATTATACACTGAATAAGTCTTAGAAAAGACACAAAGAATACATACCTTTCCTACAACAATTCTTAGCCCTAGTTTAATGAAATCAAAATACAACTAATTCTTGAATAAGATGGCTTAAAGTAAAGTGCTAAAGAAAGGCATGATATGTAACGTAAAGCACCGCAGAAAGATCTAATAATATTTGGATTATTCCTTTCTTCCATGAAATACTATTTATATTAAATTAACATTTAGAACTTAAGATTGAACTATAATCAGATGAGTTCAGTGTTATTTATTTATGTAATAATTATAGTAGAAATATATGCTCTAAGTAGTTATACATCTTCTTAATTACTAATCACTCTAGTACTTATTGACTACTAAAAACACCACAGATTACTCTTTCTAGAAGATAACAAAATAATACGTAACAAGATGATGGGTAGTACTTATCAGGGAAAAAAACCCACTTAATTTACTGATGATTTAAAGAGTAAAAACAGAATGTGTTAATTAATCAGTGAACTTAGAGGAGCCCATGTGGCATTATGCAGAAACACAAGAAATAAGAAAAAAGACTCCTTAAATTTATTTTCTTGTGACTACAGACTAGAGTAACCTAACACTACAGACTGAGATGGACCAAACTGAGAAAGAGAATGTAACTGAGATACAATTGCCCATGTACTACCCTCATTCCCATCAGTAATGTCTCCCCTTAGATGAAAGATTTTGTTATACAGAAAAGCTACATACAAGTAAATGAATAAATATAAATAGCTATGAGGAACAAAACCAGACACTACTATCATGAAGGATGGCATGGGTAAATGTTTATACAAGGACTGAATGAAAAACAGTAAAAAAGATCATAAGGAGACAGTAGTTTACTATAGATTAAAGAAAGTAATATTGACTATAAATGATCAGCAACATGTTAAGAGCACTGTCTGTTTTCTGCTTCTACAATCAACCTCAAGCAATGTAAAGGCACTGAATGTTTCCTGCATTGCTGCTGTCTCTCTTCCTATTTGATGCCACCAACACATCAAAAGAACCTTGAAAGGAGAAAGACAGGTAAGTCAACACAGGGAGCTACAGTTACGAGGATAATATCAACAGTAAAAGGCCTAACACTGGCTGAGATTGGTGAGATGCAGCTGGTATCTGTGAAAAGGCCATATTTCTTGCAAGCTAAAAGTTAAAATGACAACAAAAGAATGACAAAACACACTTTCTCCCTCCTACTCTTCTCTGAATTTTCTATAAGCAGCATGCTCAGAAGAGAGAGGCTGTAAAGGACTCCCAAAATCCAGGTTAGTGGCTCTGGTATTAGATAGATTTGAAATACAGTTGACCCTTGAACCACAGAAGGATTAGAGGCACTGACCCCTCACAGCGGAAGATCCATATATAACTTTACAGCCCACCTGTTGGATTCACGGTCTGCATCTGCAGATTCAACTACAGATCAAGTAGTACTGAAATACTGAAAAAAATCCACATATAAGTGGATCTGCACTGTTCAAACCTATGTTGTTCAAGGGTCAACAGTAATCATATTCACATACTGATAGGAGGCAACTGGAGATGTTTCAGATTTCTGAAAAGTAATTTTGGTAAGTTTTCATTATAGTAATCAGACTACATTACAGCTATGCATAACGTGTTTGTATTGTGAGTTATCACTTTTCTATGCTGCATAACAAATTACTACAAATGTAGCAGCAAAAAACAGCACATACGCATTATCTTGCAGTTTATGTGTGTGAAGCTTCCCGGTATAATCTCCAGGTCATCCACCTTGCTCGTGTTCAAAAGGTGGGAACAACATTCTTTTGCAATTTTCTACATCTTAAACAGAAGTGAAAGACCCCAATACTTAGATATTACTGTCTGATACACATAAAACTCCACAAAGATGCCTCTGACCTCAGTCTTCCATATCTTATTTCAAAGTGGAAAAGATCTACACAAAAACTTAAAAACTGTTGAGTTACCCTTACCTAATACCTATGAAAGAAGATAAGAATTTAATTGTATATTTTCATCAGTTTAAACATGATGTAGAAGAAGGGTAATTTAAAAAGATTAAATTATGTCTACTTAGAAGTGAAAATAAGTAAAAAGAAAATTTAATAACAATAAGATAAATAAATAATTATAATTTTCATATCTAGTTTATGGTTAGGTAGGAAAAAATAGAAGGGTTATCTAATTATTCCAACTAAGCTTTTATTTTAGCACCAAGAATGGGATTTATACACCGACCATTGAAAATATATTAAATAAAGCTTAAAAGAAACAAAAAATGCAATTAATTAATTTTTTTAATTCAAGGAACATCTCAAAATCTGTGGTTTTATAAATCTATCAGGAAAAGCACAAGTGTTTCATATCACTGTTAATAACATGCAAAGTACAGCAATAGTTTTCTTCTAAATTATGAAAATGAGGTAGTATACATAAGCATCACCAGTGAGAACATTTTTACCAACATTAAAGGTACCTCTGAAAATTAAAAAGAGTCATATAAACTAAAGCCACGATATTTCTAACTTTTATTTTACCTGCAATGTGAGACTTTTTACTGCATTCCACACCACTCCAATAAATTCTTTCATTCTTTCCTCAGGACTTCTACAGCCTTCAGATATATTCAGCATGGCTTTCACAGGAACTGACAACGGTCTGGACTCTAAGTATAAGAACAGCTAATTATTTAACAGAAATACACCTTACACTTTCACAAAAATATACAGAAAATATTTTGAGAGTATTTCTTTCCTTGCCTAAAATTAAAGCTTCTATATGAGATTATAAAATATCACATTAGATCATTTTATCTTACAGAATTACTGATTTTTGCAATTATTCAAAAATAAGCAAAACTAACCTATTAAAAGTCAGGAGAGTATTTCTGACTCTTGTCAGGGATTGATGATTGGGAGGTGGGTTTGGGGAGCAATGGTAATGTTCTATTTATTGAATACATGGATGTATTCATTCCATGAAAATTTATTAAGTTGTAACCTAATAATCTGTTCATTTCTCAGTATAAAGTTAACACAGCAATAAAAGTCTTACTTGAAGAAAAAAATACAACTACAAAGCACTGGCTTTACCTGAAACTGATAGGAAATATGTCTCCCATTTGTGAATTTTTCTGATAACAAAACCTTACTCACAAGATCTCTCAATTTTAAAACTGATTTGAAACTCAATTTTAAAACTGCTGGTAACCAAAAGAAGTACTGATTACATAAAAAGCAGTTTTATGTTATTAAAAATTTTGTTCAACTAAAATAAAGAAATTAGAGAACTTCAATAATTTTATATGTAAATTCCAAAAATTATACTATAATGTATAGTAAGATATATCTGAACAGATCCATATATATTTAGGTAATACATTTTGTGTTAATGCAAACATATAATTTATAGGTGTTATTTTAAATACTATAAGATAAATAAAACAGATCTTACTTTTCAAGACTTTTACTAAGTTTGATTGATCACAGAATGTTCTCCAAAGTAAATGCCACCATATCACCACTATAAGGATGACAAATGCTATATCTACTCATATTTTTTTTCTTCTCTCAACTTAGTTTGCATATTTGTATTGATACTAGGTAACAATATCTTAAAGGCATGAGACATAAATCTTTTTTCTCATAATTCTACAGTCTAACATACTATACATATTTGAAATTCAAGAAATGTTTGTCTTAAAAAAAGTTTAAGAGAGATCTGTGGAGATAGGAGTAGAGCATTCTAGGCAGAGAGAACAATACAAAGTCTCAAGCTGGGAGTGTACTTAGGACTTTCAAGAAACAGTATAAAAGCAAGGATGGCTAGAACAGAGGAAGAGTGAGAAATGGGAGACGAGGACAGAGCTATCGCTAGGGACCAAATCACACAGGGCTTATGTGGGCCATGGTAAGAAAGTTGGGTCTTACTTTGAGGGAGCCAGGATACGATGATGGATTCTAAACACAGTCATGAAATTAATGGACATATTCTGAAAGAATATTTCGGGCTACTGTGTAGAATGCTGACTACATACATTAAGTATTAAAAAAGGAAGACAAGTTATGAAAGATGGTGGCAGCAATGGCAGTAATGAGAAGTGGTGAAATTCTGTATCCATTTCCAAGATACCGCCAACAGGATTTACTAATGGACTAGAAGTACAGGAAGAGAGAAAAGCAAAGCAAGTATGACTCCTAAGTTTTATGTCTGAGCAACTGAAAGGATGAACCTGTAGGGTGAGAAGAATCAAGAGGGAAAGAAATGTAGTTTTAGACTGTCAAGTTGAGAGTTCCATTACAGATCCAATTGAAGATAATATGGCAAAAGGATAAACAACTGTTAAAACTGGAAAAGAATATGAATGGATAATTCACAGAAAAAATGTAATTTGGCCAATAAATTTATTAAGAGACATTCATCTTCACTAACAAACAAAAATTAAGGCAACAATCATATATCCTTTTCAATTGTCATGGTGGCAAACATTTTAGAGCTAACTTATATTTAAAAATTTTTGACAGTGTCAAAGCCCCTCGTTAGAATGCTTCACATACAGGGAATACAAATAAGTACACAGTAAAGTTACAACAGAGGATATTTTGTATCTACCAGAATTCAAACATGCATGTTTTTCTACAAAAAATCCCATTTCTAAGAACCTAGGCAACAGAAATACTAACACATGTGAGAGTGCATGCATATCAACAAGTTAGAGAAGATGTTCAGCGTCAGGAGTATCAGCAGTATTATTTGAAACAGCAAAACAAATGAAGGTAGGAAGGGGAAGGGAGAAAGAAAATGCTAAGCAACTTATCTGTCCATCAAAAAAGAAATGGTTAAATTAACTTTGGAATACCTTTAATACAGATTATAATTTAATCATTTAAAACTGAACAGTTAAAGGTATGACAGAAATCATTTTCAATAACTTGTAAAATGAAAACAAAATATGTGTGGTATAATCCAAATATTTTTTTAAAAAACAGTGTGAGTTTGAGCATGTATTTGTTCATTTCATACACAGAAAAGTTAAAGGGTAAAAAACAAACCCTTGACAGAGTTATCTCTGAGGACAGTAAAACGGAACTGATGAGGGGTGAGGTGAGCTATTTAACTCTTTACCCTGTATATTTCAGAATTAATGTTTTACGACAGTGAATTTCTCATTGTAATTTTTAAAATAAAACACACCTTAATTTACTTTCCATTCACTTGGACTTCACTGCTATTCTTTTATACTTTAGTAGTTACAAGAAGAAGATGGTTACGTAAACTTATTGTAGAACTCTGCCAATTTAAACAACTGACTTAAATGTAGACCAGCCTCATAAGAACCTACACACAGATGTTTAAGGCAGCTTTATGCAACATTGCCAAGCCGGAAGCAACCAAGATGTCCTGTGGTGGATGAACTGCTAAATAAACTGAGATACATTTAGAAAATGAAATGTTATTCATCACTTAATAGAAATGAGTTATCAAGCCATAAAAACACATGCAGGAAATTTAAATGCATATTACTAAGTGAAAGGAACCAATCTAAAAAGGCTACACACTGTTTAATTCCAACTATAGGATATTCTGGAAAAGGCAAAACTATGGAGACAATAAAAAGCTCAGTACAGGAGCTGGGAAGGAGAGAGGAGTAACAGGCAGAGGACAGAGAATTTTTAGGGCAGTGAAACTACTCTGTATGACACTATAATGATGGGTACATGTTAGTATACATTTGTCCGAAGTATAAGAATGTATAATAGCACGAGTGAACCCTAATGAGAACTATAGACTTTGGATAATAATGATGGGTCAGTATAAATTCACCAATTATAACCATGTATCACCTTGGTGAGGGGTTTTGATAATGAGGGAGGCTATGCGTGTGTAGGGGCAGGGCATATGAGGAAACTCTCTGTACCTTCCCCTCAGTTTTAATGTGAACCTAAAACTACCCTTCAAAAAAAAGTCTATAAAAAATTAATATTTTAAAATGCAGACCAAATTTTAAAACTCTTTGAAACCATGAATAGCAAAAGTTCTACAAAATTTGTTTATGGTTGAATTTTTTAAATCTAGTGATACAGAATATTAGTGTTGTATAAATAATATTATCACAGTTTGAAAATAAATACATCTAATTAACGTTATCAAGCCGTATGGGCACCATTATCTGACTGCTAAGCAGTATTTCAAGTCACTACTAACCAAAACAGCCACATATTTATTATAAATGCTGTATTATGTGATAGAATTACTTAATTTAAGAAGTTAAAGGAGACCCTGAAATCTGTATATGGCTTAAAAGTGCTTTCCAAAAGGCTATGAAAAACATAATCAGTTTAAAATTCTCATTAAATAACATGATCTGGCTTTTAGAAGTGTAAAAGCACCCTATTTTGGATATACTAATTTTCAATCCATCATATTTTCTTAAAGATAATATGAAGACAAATTTGTTTTTTAAAAAGGACAGTTTTTTCCCTGTAATTATGTCTATTTTAAGGATGACATGTATACATTTATAAAGTCTGCCAATCTTGATCCATACTTTAACCAAAATTTCTGTAACATTTACTACATACCAGGTGCCACTCTAAGTGCTTTACAAATATGCGCCAGTTTAAACCTCATAACCCCCGATGAAGACACAGTTATTTACTCTTATTACTACCATTTTCAGATAAGGAAACTGTTCACAGAGAGGTAAGTAACCTATCGTAGCTCACCTAACTGGTAGTGGCAAAACAGGGATGCAGTCTAGGCCATCTAACACCAAAGCCCATGCTTTTTAACTACTATGTTATCATGCCTCTTCTGTTTTTCAAACTTTGTGCAATGACTTCTAGTTCTACCAAATATGTAATAAATGTACATTTCTACTGAGGATCTTGGTACCACAAATAGTTCAGAAAACAGTATACTTGTCCTTTCTCACTGGAGCTGTAGAAAACCTACATTTAAGATGGTAGTCTGATAACTATTACACTTATTGTTTTTAACAATTAAGGTAATTTTGAGGTCCAAATTTTGTTGGTTAAAATATTCATTTCTCAGGCATGTACCATCCAACTTGGTACAATATTATTCCTTTGTTTTTCATGTCATGGAAAAAGTACCGCACTTAGAGTCAACTTAAGGTTTCAGATTTGGACCTTCCTCTATAATATTGTAGAATTCCAATATAATTGTGAATATATTTAATTCTTCATGGTATATTATCAAACATTTAAATAGTTGTCTCTCCAAAAGCAGCAGAACATAGTAATATGGGATAGCAATAAATGGTAGTAGTTAATGGCTGGACTTTGAAGATAATTCTGGATTCTGACCCCTACTAATCTTACTCTTCCAATAAGAAATAATCTTTATGTACATATTTATTAACATAACACGAATTAGATAAAATTAGCTGAAAACACATAAAGCTAAAAACACCAAGGCACAGAGTTAAATGACTATTTTTTGCATCTAAATATCAATCAGTGATTTATATTAGAACATTCCTTCATCTCCTTATGGTTGAACTGGATGGAACCTAGTAACAATTACTCAACATTAGTATGTCAAAAACCTCTGTTCTTATTTTGAGGGTTTCAGTAATGATGTCAATGGTTAAATGGTAACTCTAAGTATTGTATAGTATGTATAAACCAATGACACCAAATAATAACATCTGATACCAAATGGCTTATGTTCTAGGAGTTAAAGATTCTCATAATAACAAAGTTACTTCGTGATATCAAAGAGTCAGAAGACATTTGTTCAGCTGCAGTAGAATTCAGTTCTCACAGTAAGTGCTTCTCAGAATCAAGCCCTTTGTGTTTCAGGTTTTTATCATCTGTTGTATGAAAGTCTTAGAGAGGTGCTATCACAAAAGCAGGCCGACCTCAGTACTTGGTCAATAGGGGAGGATGACTTCTAATAGGAAAGTAACAACAACAACAAAAAAATTCCTATAGCAATTTTTCCTATAAACATAAGACTTCTTACCACTAATTCATATGTTTATGCACTTTATTCAGTACAGTGCTAATAATAAGAGAGTATTCATTTCACTGAAAGGACAATCCATGTTTCCTTTATTTATTTCATGTAGTATCTTGAAAGAGTATAGTGCCTTTTGCTCAGTAAACATTAGTTGAATCAATCATTAATGATTAAAAAAGAGAAAAAAAAAACCATATATGCACCTTATTTAAACTTTCCATAGTAGCATATTACTTGACATTTTGGTCAAAAATGTACCTTTGTGTAAGGTACATATTTAAAATTTATGATTTCATTTTTATTTAAAATTTTAAATGATCACCAAGAAGAAAAGTGTTTCAATCTTTTATTTCTCCTCTCTGTTCATGGGAAATCAAGTTGTTCAGCCATGTATTCACTGCCCAGACAAAATAATGCCACGGGGCAGCTGCCTTAACCAGAGTTGAATTATTTAAAGGAAACTTAAAAGATAAAAATAGAAAACCTCCTGAGAAAAAGCCTTGCACACCAGGTTGTGGATCATTCTGGAAAGGCAGCATGCTTTAAACAGTGACAGGCAAAGAGACAAGACAAATCCACAAATTGCCCATATGGGAAAGCAAGGCTTACTAAGGGATAAAGAGGGAAGAGTTATAAGCTTGGGAAAGAGAGGACCTGAAGCAGGGCTATAGACTGTTTCATTACAAGTTTTCAGAAGCTGAAGACAGTCCTGAACACCAGGGTATCTATAAAAGCATGCTTTCTAAGTGTTTGTGCAGGGATTCATTGTGAACACAACAACAGATTTTCCTTGAACAAGAAATGAATTCTATTGTGTAAAGTTACTGAGATTTTTGTGGTTGTTTTTTGCAGCCACTGGACAACACTGACTACAAGGAATTGACTGACGACTAGAGGAATCTGAAACAGCTGGTCATTTCCATCTTCTTAGAACATTTTCTTCACTTCCTTCTGGACACCACTGTTTATACTATGTTCCTCTCCTACCTCACAGGTAGCTCTTTCTAGGTGTCACCGCTAGTTCATTTTCCAGCTCTCTAATCATTTAGAAGATCTAGGGATTCAGTTGTTGTGCCATGTCTCTTCTCTTTAAATGTTCTCTTCTTAGATGATCTCACTCCATGTCATGGCCTTAAGTATCCTCTACATTGTGAAAATTTCCAGGGAAGAGTCTGGATCCGTCCCCTAAACTCCAGACTACTTATCCAACTATCTACTCAATGTCTCCATTTAATAGGAATTTAAAATTTAACACGGCCAAACCAAAACTCTTGAGTCTCCCTCTGCCTTTAGATCTTTCCTTTTATATTCCTTCAGGTCTCAGTAAATAGCAAATCCACATTTCCAATTGCTCAGATGAAAACAAATAAACAAAAACACTGACCCCTCTAGAGACAGACATTTGGCATAATTTAAATTGCTCTATCCAAAAATATACCCAGAATTTGACATTATATTCTTTAGTGATACTACCCTGGTCCAAGTCACTGTGATTACAGGCATGTACGGCAATAGCCACATGGCACAAATGTGGTCACATTCTCAACATAGCATCCAGAGTAATAAATACTATTAAAACTGCCCCAAAAGGCCACAATATTCCTCTAATAAAAACTCTTCTATGGCATTCCATTTTATTCACTTTTATTAGTCAAAGTCCTTAAAATGGCTTATTAAGTCCCTATAGAATCTGGCTTCCCCATTGTCTTTTTTTTTTCAATTGAAGTACCATCAGTTACAATGTGTCAACTTCTGGTGCACAGCACAATGTCCCAGTCATGCATATACATACATATGTTTGTTTTCATATTTTTTCATTAAAGGTATTACAAGATACTGAACATAGCTTCCTGTGCTATACAGCAGAAACCTTTTTTAAAATCTATTTTTATATATAGTGGCTAACGTTTGTAAATCTCAAACTCCCAAATTTATCCCTTCCCACCCCCTTTCCCTGGTAACCATAAGATTGTTTACTAAGTCTGGGAGTCTGTTTCTGTTTTGTAGATGAGTCCAGAGTCTTTCTTTTTTTTTTTTTTTTTTAGACTCCACATATGAGTGCTATCATATGGTATCTTTCTTTTTCTTTCTGGCTTACTTCACTTAGAATGACGATCTCCAGGTCCACCCATGTTGCTGCAAATGGCATTATTTTATTCTTTTTTATAGCTGAGTAGTATTCCATTGTATAAATTTACCACAGCTTCTTTATCCAGTCATCTGTCCATGGACATTTAGGTTGCTTCCATGTCTTGGCTATTGTAAACAGTGCTGCTGTGAACACTGGGGTGCATGTATCTTTTCAAATTAGAGTTCCCTCTGGATATATACCCAGAAGTGGGATTGCTGGATTATAATGGTAAGTCTGTTTTTAGTTTTCTGAGGAATCTCCATATTGTTTTCCATAATGGCTGCACCAAACTACATTCCCACCAGCAGTTTTGACCTTCCCTTACATCCCTCTTAATGGTGCTCTTCCTGCTCCAGCTAGATTGTCCTCCTTGCTGTTCCCTGAAGGCAAGAATACTGGCGAAAATACTGGGCTGAAGAACACAGCAAAAGAGGAACCATGCCACCCACCACCTTTCTCTCCATCTCCCATTTCCTTAATCAGTAAGGATTTAGGAAATTTCAGTGGAGCAGGAATAAAGGCAGACAGATGCCAATTTGTGAATCTTATTATATTGCTATTCTTCCATTCCATTAGTGTGGCTTGGAAAACACTTGAAAATGAGATAAAGGAAAATGCTATCTTCTTCCAAGACTTATGAGCTCTGGAAAAGTAGCTTAGTTCAATTCAATAAGCATTACTGAGTGCCTACTTATGCTAAGACCTTGGGAAACAAATATGCCTGAGACTGAGATTATGTCGTTGAGGAGTTTACACCAAAAAGAGGGAAATAGTTGGGTAACAAACTTACTAAATGGATCGTTGGCACAGACCTATTTCAGAAAATTTTACCATAATGTAAGAAGTATAATAACTGTAGAAGCATTGTCTTATAATGACCCTTCACACTTCTCTAAACCACTTGCATATAGCCATGGACAAGAAGCTATAACTCATTCATAATCCTAATGATTTTTATGTCACTGGAAAGAAATATAGATACCTCTTGCAAAGATAAGGAAGGAAAGTGAATTTTCACATTAAAAAATAACCTATATCTGTACTTTTTTTCTCCAACCCACATCTGCTAACCTGCTGAAAATCTTTATCACTATAAAGCAGGATAACTCACATTTCTGCAAAGGGTCTTCCTCCTTCAGATCCATCCTACAGACTAGTCTCAACCATAGGATATTATTCAAGAATAAATAGCAACAGGGGAGGACACAGCTCAGTGGTAGAGCTGCATGCCTAGCATGTAGGAGGTCCTGGGTTCAATCCCCAGTACCTCCAGTGAAATACCAAAGAAATAAATAAATAAACCCAATTACTCACCCCTTGCAAAAAATGATGGCTGGATAGATAGATCCTTAGATAGATAGCCTTTCTGAATCTATTCAACTTTATTTTCCACTCCAATTCAAAATCTTTCCCAGGCTGTTCCCATCCAAGTAAACTGCAACCTCTTGACCATGCAAACCCCATCTATTTAAGACTGACCTTCAAGTTGTACGCCTTACAAAATGAAAAGTTTTCCAATTCCTAAAATCTATATTAATAGTCTTTTCTCTAGATCCTCCTCAGTTCTATAAAGCCTACCACATAGCACACTACATTTCCCCCTTTATTTAGAACCTAAAGTTTATCAGAACAGATGCCACATCATATACTACTTTCAATTCCCAAAATTGCTGAGAACAGGGTTAAGAGCACTGAAAAAATTCAAGGTTATATTTACTGATTATTTGACTAAAAATAAAAATTTACCTCTATATGTTAGGTTGTACATGGACTACTATCACACTTCAACATTTTAAAACATATCTAAATTTCTGATGCAGCAGGAATACCCCAAAAGACAATGTGTACCAATCTAAACTGTGCTATAAGCTGCTACCTTCTCCCAGATATTTGATAAGTATCTCTGGGAAATCTGGGAACTGATCTAGAAAGTTACAGGACATCAATTTAAATCAATTAAAAGACAGAGGGTAAATAAGGTTAAGAAATGTGATTATTAAGCCCCTAAATAAAAACAACAAAAGAAAAAGGGTTTATTCACACACGCAACAATTATTTACTCAATTTGCTCAATGCTAGAAATAGCTGTTAGATTCTGAGAATACAAAAATGAACAAGTCAGATATGACCCTTGACATACAGTCTGGACGAAGAGACAGAAAAAAAAAATGGAAAACTGATAAATGTTACGAGGACAGAAAAGAGGTGCTAAGGTAAGGAACCCTGGGGGAGTGGTACAGACCTACTTTAGAAAGACCAAATAGGAAAGGTTTCTTTACTGAAAGGATAACATTTAAACAAAGACTTAGAGTATGAAAAACACATAGCTATGAAAGGAGCAATGGGAACAACAGAAACAGAATATGCAAAAGATCCCAGGCAAGAAAAAACATGCAGGATTTGAAGAAATCAAAGAGGATCAATGTAAGGAAAAATGACAGAAGATGGAATGGAAGAACCAGACAGAAAGGCTTGTTCAGATCAAACTTTGTAAGTCCTGGTAAGGAGCCTGAATTTTATCTTAAGTGCAGTAAGTCACAAGAGTGTTTCAAGCAGGGAAGGAAATGATCCAATTTAGATTTTTTAATAAGATGGCTCACGCTGTCATCTGGACAAAAGGTGACAAGATAATTTGTAAATGACAGCACTGAGACTAGTTAGGAGACCCTTACATTACTCTGTACAAGAAATTACCTGGTTCTGACTAGGGAAGTAGCATACAGACAGAATGAAACAAAGACTCGAGATATAATTTGGAAGCAGAACAGACAGAAGACACTAAGGATCAATCCTAAATTTCAGCCTTGAGCAACATAGTCAATGATGGTGAGGGAGAGTTACACAGTTGTACAGATTTGATACGTGCCCGGCTTCAGTGGCCTGTAAGATATTTAGTGATGTAGAGGCAACTGGATGTGAGACACGAAGGAGAAGGAGAAGGAGAAATAGAAGAAGAAGAAGAAAATAGAAGAAAAGAAAGACTGGTATAACAAAGCAAGCCAGTTAAGACAAATATAAAATAAATCATCAATCTGAAATAAACGTTAATATGTAGGCATGACTGAAAATGCTGGAGTTTAAAGCAGACTTAAGATGATTTAGAAAAAGAAACATGATAAAGATGACAAAGAAAAGAAAAAGTAAAATTACAATGCAGGGTCAAGAACTAAAGATAGTTTTACCTTGCTTGAAGCCTACAGTTTTCCTTTTAAAATGCAAATATGAATTGTGTTTTATCTGAATTGTGTTTTATCATTTTATAAAATTTTCACATACATTATTTTATTTAAGTCTTACAACAAGACTTAAATCTGTGAGATAGTTGGGTATACTTACTACCATTTTATAAATGAATAAAATGTGGCTGTCTGAGGTTAGCTTGAAGTGGGAGGGGGGAACTGGGTCAAAAATGTGGTTTTTTGTTGTTCATTTACTGTTTTTTCCTGCTATATCTTCCAAATTCTTGATTTGTAGTTTACATTGATCATTATTTTCAGCAACTCTATTTGACAACATAAATTTAAATAACTTGAATAGAAAGTGCCCTTTACATAGTAATACTATTTTTGAATTTCTGGAGTTTGGATAATATATAAAGCTTTAAGCAACTTGCCATAGAAACTGCAGCAATGCCTGAGACTTTTCATCAGAATACAAACTTCATTTGATACTATCACTCCAGAAAGCCCCTTGGGAAATAATGGCTTTTGGATTCTGCAAGTCAGCGTGACATGGCATGCAAAATTGCATCTTATGCTGAGCCAACCAGGAAAATATATGTCATCACTATGTGACATTCAGAATTTCATCTGGAAACTATAATCTTGCTCTGACTGCTAAACGGAGGGGGAAAAGACTGCATACAAAACAGTTTGGTTGAATTTTTGCTGAATTCTTGCCAGTTTGTGTAAAAACTCTATATTTGAAAGAATTTATTTCCAGAGAAGAACTCTATATTCGAAAACCTTTCTACGTACTTATTAACAACACCATGTGTTCTCAAAGAACTTTAAAATTAACTGACATGTTTTAAATTGTATGTAATGATAACTCAAATTAATGAATCTCCAGAAGAAATTGTTTATAATAAAACAAAGTTGCAAAATTAATAAACTGTATAAAGCAGAACTGTCTTTTCAAAACTGTATATAACAAAAACACCTCTTAATTCCTTTCCCCCAGCTGAATAAACTCTAGGTTAAGAAACAAATGAAAACATGTTGTAAAGTCTGTAATCCCATGTCTTTCTCTTCTAAACTACTTTTCATCCTGCACTCCATTCATGTGTGCATTACCTTCATAATTCATTTACCTTATTCCTATCAAAACAGAAATGTGTGAATGTGATTTAGTCTAAGTGTAATATAATCAACATTTTGTGTTTTCAAGCTGTTCTGACTGACGGTAAAGTGAAAAGTTAGCAGACATAATTGGAAAAGCTGATTGACTCTCAAAAATTATCCCCAGAGGTCATGTTTCTGTTATCCCTACATTTTCATTCCCCTGAACACAGAGGTAGACACGTGACCCAACCTGGGCTGCCACCGGGCCAATCATAACTAACCTCCTTGGCCACAGTGATTGTCCAAGATGTGTGCACATGAGCCAAAAAGGCCAAATAAAATCTTCTTCAGGTATGTTTTCAACAGACACTGGAACAGATCCCTTTCTCTCTGATCAGAGAGACTTAAGTAAGTGAGTCCAGAGGTATCACAGCCACATACACTGCTAAGTCAAGAAAAATATAGTCATTAAGAGAAAGATAAGCCAAGATTTTAAAAGACAGAATCCTAATGGAATGAAATCTCTAAGTCATCCCAAAGAAAAGATTTATATTTGCTTTTCTTACCATTTGGTTATGAGATAACCAATAAATAATCTGTTTTTTTAAAACTAAAAACCACTTGAATATAGTTTTTCTCTTCTTATCAGAGAGCCCTTCCTAATTTAGAATTGTGTCTTCTCTAGTAAAGGAATCATCTATTAATTAGGGGAAAACCAGGCAACATGTTAGTAGCTAAACCTACCCAGTCCATGTAATATCATTACACAGCCGGCACAGGCTCCAAAACACCACAGAATGCTGTCAGCATAACATGGGGCTTACCTCCTTAATAGCTATTCAACTTCACTCCCTGCCTAGCTCACCTGGCTCTCCCTCCTTCCATTCCCACATTTACTGGTCATTATCTCAATGATTTTCTGCCTGGGCCTGTGTATTTGGGGATGCTATTGATTTTTTAACTCCTCTAATCTTTTTTTCCACTCCATAAGATTTCTTGAACTACATTAGCCAATAATTCTCTCAGTTTAACTTGGCTCCTTGGGACCCTCCCACCTGGACCTCATATGACAGACTTTCTCTAGATTATCCTAAACTTCCAGGTAATTGCGTCCCAATATAGCAATGTCCTCCAAAAATGTGGTGCACAAACCACAAGACCATCCACTGAGCTGTAGGGGACAAATATGAGAAAAATATGTATTCCTATTTACTTTTATCTAAAAATGAAAAAGACACACAGTTAATGTTTAGTAAAGTAGACTCACATTGAGGTCCTTCTCCATGTCAGAAGGCCACTCAAAACACTACGCTAAATATACTGAAGGAAGAGCAGACATTCAGTAATAGGAAGGAACTGGCAGGGATCCTTCACTCTTCAGTTTTCAGTTAACTGTGGCATATTACAATTTACACATACACAGTTAATCAAATTTATAAGTTTTATTATCTACATTTAACCAAATTGTATTACCTACATATAAGTAAATGAATCCTTATAATTTGGATACATACTTTTAAAAGATTCCTGTAAAATACACACACCCAAACATATGGATTAAAGAGACCACTAATTTAAAAACAAGAAAATAAAGATGCCACTAATTTTTTTTAAAAACAGGCAACGTCTTTCCATTAATTTGGAAGAATACCTTATCGATATAAGAAAGATAGAAACACACTAGCCTGATGTTGATAAGATCTTTGCAAAATGGCTAAGAATGAAAAGTGTCCTGAGTACATCAATGATGCCTCTTCTCCTCTTGAATCTGTATATCTCAGTGAGGTGGCTGTCAGTTATGTCAGCCACTAAAATCAATTACTGAAATAAACTGAATTAAGAACTAAATCTTTAGGTTGTTATAACAAAGCATTAAACTTTATTTTTAAAAATGAAGTATAATTTTACTCTCACTGTTAATATGGTTAACGTATTATTATAATTCAATCAGAATAGTAAGATTTAAATGTTAAAGTTAACATTTTCTTGAATGCTTTATAATGTATTAATATAGTGATACACATATATAATGCATAAATCAATAAATGATATACCACAGAAGCTGGCTCAAAATTTTTCACTGATAAGAAAGTACTAAGAAAAAAGTTTGATGACTACTACTCTAAAGATAAACTACTTTCAAACAGTTTGTTTCCTCTGTACTTGTTTTAATTCATTCTTTTACTATTTAGTAATGCTTTTAACAAAATGTGAGCCTGCCTCAGCTGTGTTCAAGGAAACCAAAAACAGTGGTTTGGTTTGGTTTTTTCTACTTAGTTTTGTTTTAATCCAAGCTTCGACCAAGAAATTTAAAAGGGGAAGGAGTAAAGAGGTGAGGACAGTAATCACAGTAAAATAACTCCAAATGATGTAGAATTTAAAAGTAACTTCTCAAAATTAAAATAATTTACCTTCTTCTAAAGACATTGCCTCTGACAAAATTCAGTGGAGGCTACAGTCTACCTTCAGAGTAAAAGTGAGAGTAAAATTTGAACATATTAAAAGAAACCATACATAAACAAATCTCCTTTACTGTCCTAGAGAAGTAAAAAAAAAAAAAATGAGTCAAGGAGCTAATGGAACAAGTATTTTGTTTAATTAAATACGAAATAGTAACTGGTCTAATTCTCGAAAATTGAGGTTTCAAGAAGAAAAGACTATGTGCATGTAATACAAACTGTAGTACATTTTAAAATAAAAATCAATAAATGTAGTTTGCTTAACAAACTGAATACATTCTTGGAATTAATTGGCAAACACTAACTATAAGCATTCTGCTGGACACAGGAAGAGACATACTAAAAAAGTACAAATGACGTTTCTTCCTGAGCTGATGATTTCCTTGAGGAGTCCTCATATGAACACTAGCAATGAAAGAAATTCACTTATGTAGTAGAACCAAGTGAGCAATGCAATTATCAAACATGTCTATAAAAGGTCATCATCAAGTGATCAAGGGATGTTTTGTGAAACATAAAAAAAAATCAAAGTATGAAGAAACTGTAGTTGATAGCTGCAATCATCTAGACTCTGGCTGATATGTCAAATGATCATCTGGCATCTACTGAATCCTTTAGGAAACTAAGCTTAGAAATGGTAGGGGGAGGAAAGTGGGAAGGGACAGACTGGGAGTTCGAAATTTGTAGATACTGACAGACAAATGTAGAATAGATAAACAAGATTATTCTGTACAGCACAGGGAAATATACACAAGATCTTGTGGTAGCTCACAGAGAAAAAGAATGCAACAATGAATATATGTATGATCACGTATAACTGAATAATTGTGCTCTACATTGGAAATTGACACACTGTAAACTGACTATAACTCAATACAAAAAAAGGTATCTGATTATAAATTATGTTCATTGCCCAGAATAGTAGAGAAACAATTTACAATTGGAATATTAAGTATCATTTTAAACTCTGCAGGCTGCTAATACTTTTTCCCATAAATTTTAGGTTTAGAAATAAAAGTAATTTTTCTTACAAAGTAAAAAAAGAAAAAGAACCATTTAATAAATCTATATTTTCATTAAATTCTGACTAGTATATGAATATTTTCAATTTATTTTAAATATATTTTATTAAATAAATTTCATTTTATTTTAAAGCTTTTTCTAGTCTATAAAAGGAAAATATTTTTAAACCACATTTTTTTATCCCTGAAAGAATAAAATCAATTACATATTATGCATTAGTGTGTACTCATGCTTTAATATTTTCTAATGAAATTAAATATGTAATTAAACAGAAAGGAATGGAATTTTATAACCTACTTGATTAAAGTGAGCAACTTCTAATATACATAAATCCACAAAAAATATATTCCATGTACATTAACACTAATTCTATATTGTAATTACAAACATATCTGCTCAATATTCAAGCTTAATCAAATTAAGGATGGCTTAACCATTTTTAGATGAGTAACTATACTAGTGTGATCCATTTTACTTATACTTTACAATTCTTAAAAAAAATTAGAACCCAAAAATACATCAGTGCCTTCAGGAGAAACTATTACTAACAAAAACTGGAAATCTCCCTCCTTAAAACCATCCTATAAGTTATACTGCCTGTGGAGAGAATGATTTTTTTTTAAGGCTCAAAGGAATTTCAAACTTGGTGTAATATATTAAACTTAAAAAAAAAAAGGTCAAGTGTAATGTCATCTCTTATTTTCTTAGAAGGAACATACTCCTTGTATGTGAAAAACAAGGGGCTTGCCTTGAAAAAATTATACATTTCCTAATCTCTTATAGTCTCTGAAACAGTGCAAGGAAAGTTATACTTAGTCTCCATAAATATTTGTTTGTGAAGAGAAAATCAACTAAATTGGCTTATAATGGTACATACTCTTTATCTTCTTACCTCTTTCTCAGAGGAAGTGACAATTCGCTGTTAAATCCTACATCTGTTTTTAAGACCTGTGATCTCACTGTATAAATTATTCCCAACTTTACCGTATCTCCAATTTTTTCTTCTCTCCTCTTTACCTCACTACAACTATTGACCGACCTACCCAAGTTTCTCAAGAGTCAAAACTCCTGAAAGAGTTGTGTACAGACAGAGGCTGGTTTCTACATGCTCAATCCCCATTCATTCCCTAACGACTAAAGCTCCTCTGGCCAACTGATGTTGGCCAATTAAAGTTTTTCAGTCTCATTTTTCTTGATGACTACAGCACACCACGCAGTCACACCCTCTTCCTACAACTCTTTTCAATTATGTTATCTTAGACGTTCCTTTGTTGCCTGCTTTCCAGAATGATGTTTCTCAGTCTCCTCCACTGGCTCCTACTCCTTACTCTTTAATGAGAAAGTAACTCAGAATTGGATTTGGGGCCTTCTTCTTATCTTGCAGTGTAAGGCCTCCCTGAGAGATCATGCCCTTGGAGAGGCTTTGACTATGATCCACAGGTTGATGACTCCCAAACCTGTATCTCTCACTGTGAAAAATCTAAGCCATATCTCAGACATGAAAAGACTTTTACCAGCTTTGACTTCTGATAGCCCCAATAAAAGGAGAACATTTATTTTCTGTCTTCCAAAACTCAGCTTGTGACGTTCCATTTTAAGTTATTGTGGCACAGACTGTTAAATAACCACTAATATATATTCTCCCCCTTCTTTGTTAGAACCCACACATTCTAGCCAGGCATGTGCCTCAAAGAATACAGACTGCAATCCTGAGATCCCTGTGCAGCTAGATACAATCATGTGACTAACTTGTGGCCCAGAGAAATGGAGCAAAAGTGGAGTATACAACTTCTGTTTAATTTTTAAAGAGATAAAAGACTCCTGTTTACTCACTTCTGCTCACTGAAATGCAGATATGATAAACTACTGAAACATCCACTGTGGACCAGAAGGCCTTGCATCACAGGCTACCCATAGTGGAAGAGAAAGTACCTCATCTTGGAGAAACTTAACACCTCTGGGTGTCTACTCGAAGCTTTCACATGAGAGGCAAAATTTGATCTTGTTTAAACCAAAGGTTGAACAAGGGTTTTCTGATATTTTCAGCCAAACTTAACACAATCTTAAGATCATAGCTAAATTACTGAACTCTTGCTTAATTTAAAAATACTATGTTTTGAAATGAGGTCAGAAAAAAATAATTAGAAATATTCTACATAATAGCCCAAGTTCATTGTCAAAAGATTCTTTTAAAAAAAAAAATCTGAAACCTTTCACTATCTATAATACAAAGTGCTTTAAAAAATTCAGGATTTTTCATATTTAATTCTTTTTATTTTATTTTATTTTTTTAAACATTTTTTATTGAGTTACAGTCATTTTACAATGTTGGGTCAAATTCCAGTGTAGAGCACAATTTTTCAGTTATACATGGCATATTTAATTCTCTTTGAAAACCAAATAAAACAGAATTTCCGTATACCTGACAAAAATTTTAAACATCTGAAACATCATAAATTTTAAATTTTATTAGAAGCATCAATGACTCTGGGATATATTTAAGGACGTGTAAGCTGTGTGAGCTCTGGGAATCATTCCATTCTCATGCAAGAAAAAGTATGTCAGTAGTAGTAGCTCACTTTGGAGTTTCACCCAGGAGTTACGCCACTGAAGTGACACCCAATTAAAGGCAGAAGGAACCTCCTTGATCATCACAGAGGTTAGGTGTTTCCCACTATACCTACATTGGTAGCTCTGATGCAAAATTCTTCACCATCTTAGTCCTATGGAACTGGGCTGAAAACTTAAAATATTCCTTTGATACAAAAAAAGACACTAAGAGGTTAGCTGATTATGTATTAGGTTTTAGCGGGGAAATTTTACATAGACCTTATTTTTAGGGTTGGTTATGTGATTAAGGAATAAAAGAGACAACTAATAATCACACAATGACTACTGTAACCTGGGACTTTCATTTCTAAAAAGTCTCATTAAATATTTTTTAAGCTTGGGTAAGTTGCTTGACCTCTTGATGATTCAATCTCCTTGATTATAAAATGAAAGGTTAGATGATTTATTCCTAAATATACATACAATCCCATATGATTTTTCTACAGGTATCCACATGCCTTACTCCCTCACTTGCTTCAAGTATCTGGTCAAATATCAACTTTCAGTGATGCCTACTGTAATTACCCTAATTTTCACCCCACAGTTCACTAAAGCTTTGTACATTTTTTCCCTTTTATTCTCTTTGTGCCTCATTTTGGCCAGTTTCTATCACTACGTCTTCAATTTCATTGATTTGTTCTTCTGCAATGTCTACTCTCCTGCTAATTCCACCTAGTGAGTTTCTCATTTCAGATACTATATTTTTCATCTCTAGATTTGGGCTCAGTTCTTTTCTATACCCTCCATTTCTCTCTGAAATGTATTCATATTTTCTTAAACACCTGGATGTAGTTATAATACCTATTTTAACGCACAGGCATTTAATGTACCTGCCAATTCTATCATCTGTGTTATTTCTCAGTTTATTTCTATTGGCTAGTTTCCCTCCTGGTCAAAGTTGCCTGTTTCTTTGCATCTCTAATAGTTTTTGATTCAATACTTGACACTGTGATTTTTAAGTTGTTACCTGTCTGGATCTTACTGTATTCCTCTTAACAGCACTGGGCTTCGTTTTACCAGCAGTGGAATAACTCCTTGTTCTGGTTTCTTCAGAGAGGCATTTTAAAGCTTATTTAAGATGGGTCTAGTATAGGCTTTCCTATGGATAATTTAGCTCCACTCTTGAGGCACAGCCTTTTTGGGGTCTCTATTCAATTTCCCAAATGATCAACGGAAATTGTGAACTATGCATAGTAGGAACCTGAATGCCTTCCAGTCCTGTGTGAGCTCTGGGGATCATTCAGACCTGGGTATCATTCCTTGGTCATCCTATGTGTGCACATCTCACTATTTGGCAAATACTCAAGGATAAATCCACTGCTGATTTATGAAGCTCTTTTGCTACACAGTTTTCTCTCTCTGGATCTCTGTCCTGTAATTTCCAGCTATTGCTGCCTCCTTTTACTTTGATCCCTTTGCTTCCCTAAACCTCAACTCAGCAATACAGCTGCGTTCAGCTTGATATATCCCACCCTGTTCCGCAGACTGGAATGCGCCTTCAGCTAAAAAGCCTGGGCAACCCTAAGGTTCAACTAATTGGTTTCCCTTCTATGAGGGATCATAGTCCTGCACTGCCTATTGTCTGATGTTTAGAAACTTTTTTTGTTCTCTCATATGTTTTGACCAGTTTATTAGTTATTTACAACAGGAATATAAATCTAGTCCCTGTTACTCCATCACAGGCAGAAGCTGAAGCTCTACAATTTTAATTAACAGCAGTATCTACTAAAATTTACATCATTAATTATCACATCTTCATTATTATCTCGGTAGCATTTAAAGAGTCAAATTAAAATGCCTTCTGTTATTTTAACTGTGTACTCACAGTGCTTTTAGACGAGACGTAATACATAAACATCTAAGATAAAAATGGCTCATATTTTTAAAAAAGCCATCATTTATGAAGTATCCTGCTTTTTAAAGTTTTCATCTCCATTACAGACATTTTCATCAAGAGTTCCAAATTAATGTTCATAACATTTCCAAAACATAGGGTAAACAGATGTCATAGCTTTTAGTGGTTTCCTTGTCTTAAAGAAAATACAGATTCTCTAGAAGATTATTTAGAATTCTGTGATAATATATTATCTTCATGTGAAACATGCTTTTATTCTGGCTTGGCCTGCCCTGCGTGCCTATATCACTCAAATTGTGCTGTTCTGCTGTCAACACATTTTCAGCCATCAAGCACATGTTCCCCCTGCAACCAGCTACTTAAAACTGCTTAATTGAGATTGGAAGAGGATGTCTGCTTCTTATTGAAAAAAAGGAAAATCAAGCCCAGTGCAGTATCACAAACCCTGGTCTTCCTGTGCCAAAAATACTATATAACACAGGGATGAACATAACATCTTTGGACCTTAGGTTGAGGATATAAAACTACAAGATTATTTTAATAAGAATTCAGGGATAAATTAACACATTTTTCCACTGTGAAATTCAGTTTAAAAATTAAAATATGCATTTCACAAGAATGTGAATGCACATCCTCTTCAACATACCGTGGGGTTACATCCTGATAAACCCACTGTAAGTTGAAAATATCTTGAGTTGAAAATGAATTTAATATGCCTAACCTACTGAACTTCATATCTTAGCCTAGGCTACCTTAAATGTGCTCAGAACACTTACATTAGCCTACAATTGGGCAAAATTGTCTAATGCAAAGTCTATTTTAAACTAAAGTATTGAACAGCTCATGTAACTTATTGAATACTGTACTGAGGGTGAAACCGAGAATGGCTGTATGGGGATAGAATGGCTTTGGGTGTTATCAGCTGTTTACCCTCGTGACTGCATGGCTGACTGAAAGCTGTAGCACACTGCCCCTGCCCAGCATCACCAGAGTATCCTACTGCTATTATTGGCCCCTGAAAAGATCAAATATAAAATTTAAAGTATGGCTTCTACTGAATCCATACTGCTTTAACACCATCATGAAGTTGAAAAACCAGAAGTCAAATTACCGTGGGCCAGGGACTGTCTGTATACTTAATACAACCAAACTGTACATTTAAAAAGGTTAAGATGGTAAAAGTACAAGAAAAACAACAAGAAACATGATATGTAAGAAGCTATGAATACCTTACCAAATTCATTACAGCTTATTATTAGACGTTAAAGAGAAAAACACTATTTCAAATGAAATCATACAATTTTTTAAATTACATTAATAGGAAATTTAAAACATTGTTTTATGGAAGAATATTTATGTTTTATATTTGCATAGATGTTCTAGCTAAGAAAGTAAAAGAGGAGGAGGAAAGAAGATTGAGGTATTCTGCATTTGCAAGAATTCACTTTAAGAGGGAACTATCAGGAGACGATTCTCCATGGGTCTCTTGTGCTTTTGCACGTCTTACAAGTAGAGGCAGTGAGTGCCTTTGTTCCCAAAGGTGTTTTTAAGGATATCTGTACAGTGTACAGCCTCAGAAGACAGAGACATTGTCTTTTTTCTGAGCAGGTTTGCTTATAGTCTTGCTAGGTATACACAGGGCTTCCCACGAGAGAAAACAGCAGGCATGCTTTCTACCCATTATTAAAGGTTCAGGTTCCCTACATTGAGGGTTCTGCTGCTACAACATAATCCACTGTATACAGGTATCCCCTGGCCCTCTTTGTGCCACCCTGTGGGAATTAGGCGTAGGGCAAGGACATAAGAAAATGCTAACACTCTGGTAATTGCTAATGCCATAGATAATAAAGTCTTTTGTCTCCATTCCAGGAGCCTCATGTCTTTGGCAAACATTGATGAAACTGTACCCTGGATAACATGATAACTTGTCAGCTTAGAGGTAGGGTGAAATTACAGACCCTTTAGAGTTCTTGACACATACCTGTTACTGTTTTTGTTTTTATAGGGCTGCTGGCATATTCAGAGGCCTGATAAGACTGTTGCTTTGCCAGGGGTGCACTTCCAACAGACACGTCATCCTCCTTCCTTCTGCTAATTGGCATAACAAGAGGAACAGCTATCACAGGCTGCTGGAAGAGCCAAATGAAAAAGTAAATTATTTACTATTTCTAAAGCAGAGAAGGTTAAACACAGCATCCCTGCGGGAAGTCCTTCACATGTTGGGGTTGAGGTTTCATTATTTATTATTATTTTTTAAACTAATAATCACCATAATCCCCACCACCCCAGAGATAATAATCATTAGCATTTTGATACATTTCCTCTCAATGTTTATCTTTTTTTTTCCCCCAATGGCTTACATCACTATGTTAGTTTCAGATACACAATATAGTGATTTGATACTTCTATACATTACAAAATGATCACCATCATATGTTGGGTTACCATCTGTCACCATACAAAGATATTACAATATAATTGATTATATACCCCATGTTGTACATGGGGCTCTTTTACTTTAAACAAATTAATCAATCTTTGCCACCTACCCTCTTTGTCTCTTTCACACACACTCACACAAGGACACTTAATTTCAATTTTAAATTATAACTCTGTTCAAAACCCAAGAGAGCTTGGAAATAATTAAAATTTAATATAAATTTTAATAAGAAGTATAAAGATAATATGGTAAGGATAAATCAAGACTAAAATTAACTTTGAAAATTAGGGTTATTAGAAAATGAAAAGTTATAAAATGATATTTTAGGGACATACTTCTGTAAAGTGTTTATGCACATGTTAATGCGGACAGTCCAATTTTTTTTAAGAATTGCTGAGAATCTCTATATTTTGTCTGACAAGGTGATATTCACAGCATATTTAGAAAGAATAGAAAAATATCTATAGTTAGGGAAAGCTGGAAAACATTATGATCCTATATTGAATGCATGAGTCCTGAGCTGGACAATAACGCAGCTGTTTCATCTTTATTCACTGAAATAAAGTCTGATGTTACTGCTGATGACGCCCAACACAATCTTGTCAGATTTTTGGCAAAAAAAATTAAAAAAGTATTTTAAGTTTGCTGCAGGATCAAAGATCAATGTTGAACTGGGTGGAAAACAATCATCTAATGTTGGGTTTTAGCCACAAACTGAGAAGGAAATTGCAGCTTGGGAAACAACAGATGATAACTGTGACACAGCTGCATCAGATGGTGAATCTGGAGGGGGCTGGTCAGGCTGCAGTGCAGTCTAATGTTACCCTCAACACTACAGCATCCACACTTTCATAAGCCTCACCCAACTTATGAGTCTTATTTAATATCATTTAAATTGTGAATAAATATTTCAATGAGAACATATGTACATTATATAACAGTATAATATATTCAACCAACATATGACTTAGAGGAAAAAAAAAAGCCAGATTATTTTGCAAGTTGTTATTTAGGCTGAGTAAAAGGACAAGAAAAAGGATAATGAGAATATGAAAAGATTGTACTGTGAGAACCACTACAATGTAGAACACCTGCTTTCATGTTATGTAAATATTTAGTCAAGCTGACAATATTTCTACAACTCTAAATAAGAAATAGCATTTAAAACCTAAATGAGAAATGCTGAGCATAATTTAAACTTCCTCATCTATGAAAGTTAACAGGATGGAGATGTCTACTGGAAAAATCCTTTATGCTCTAATATTTAGTGATTCTATAATGCCTTGGGTTTCTTGGCCATCATTTATAAACTCAGAATATGATGAAGCACTCTAAGAAATTAGAACAAATTTGAGGGTCAAAATTAATATATAATAAATCATCAGAGAAAATTATATTTTCCCAAAACCACCCTATATATTACATGTCACATATTATATATTTCATATTATATATAGTATACATGCTACATATATAGTATGTGTATATAAGTAAATACAGGTGTAAAAATTAAAGGATTGTATCAGTATCATAATAGTGACTGACTCTGGGAGGAACGGGTGGTCAGTTAGCAATCAGAGGGGATTTTAGCTTTACTTGTAATATTTTATTCATCTCTTTTAAAAATAAGCAAATATGATAAATTGCCAGTAATTATTGTTATAATAGAATATGTATGTTTTATTCTTTATAATTTTCTGTATTTTTACACTTATTAAATTTAATAATATAGGAAAATTTTATAGGAAGAAGGACGAAAGGCTTCTTAGGTATTTTGGAACCATGGATATTGATGGGGCAAGGAAAAGGCAGAGCCAGGGCTAAAATACCACTGAAATTTGGGGGAATATCCAGTACCAAAAGGTAGAAGCATGTAAACAGAGCAATGAGAGGTTGCTAAAAATAAATGGCACTGCTTTTGTTTTGACTGGGGTAGTCGTATTTCCAGAAGAGTGGTAAGAGTCACTCATCTTATTCTTTACCCAGTATCTTTTCATGCCTGACATGCAGCACTTACATTAGCAATCATTCAGCAAATATTTATGGAGGGTCTCTGTTGGACACCATTATAAGTATTTAGAATACAGCTGTGTAGGACACATGTAAGATCCTTGCTCCCTTGGTTTTTATCTTGGTATCCACGTGGGAGAAAGGGCTGGAACCAATCTCCTGTGGATACCGAGGAAGGACTGTGCTAAGAATGGCATTACTGTATTCCTTCATACTCTCCAATGCACTAACTGCTTCTAGAGGGAGGAATGGTCTCAACCATGATTTTATTTGTGTAGCCCCATATCTAACATACTACATTGTATTCTGCAACTGTTTGATAAAAGGAAGCATGAAGTGGGAAAAGGATGGCAGAAGTCTCAAATGACATTAGGACAAAGAAAAAAAGCCTTTAACAGATGCTCCTTGAGGAGCGGAGTTATACTTTAGTTAATTTATTATATTCTTATATAATTATGCATTTTCTCCCATCAACTAGCTTTAAGTTACCTCAGGAAAAAAAATACAAAGCTATTTCAGGTAGAATATTGTAAAACTGCATTTGAGTCAATGGGAAAATGCAATCCAATACTGCATAAATTTGGCCTCAAAAATTCTTGGCTCTAGAATATACCAGATGTGACAGTAGGTAAGTAAAGCTCAATAAGCATAAGTATCTTATCTTTAAAATGGGAATAATAAAATGTCAGAATTATATTTGTATCGTGATGTGGAAAATTACATATAAGTATCCTAGAGACTATAATTGGCTACTCTTTACTCTGTAATTTATACCCCCTTAATCAAACATATACCCCAGGTCATCTGCACCAACCATCCCAGTACCAGGATTAGACACACTCAGTGCATGTTTGTTGAATAAACATAAATATGAAGAAATGTAGAGATAATAAAGTGAAAACAAGTCTTATGTATCAGGCACTCTAAGAATAAACATGTACGCACTTTGAGGGAAAACAGGCCAGTAATCTAGTCTCTCTAAAGTATCTGCTTTACGAGCAATTATACAGCAAGTCCCTTTAAAAATTAATTCAACTCAACTCTGAGCTGTAATTTCTTGTAAAGAAATTAAAGAATTTTTTAAAGGGGTACAGCAGGGGTCATAAGAATCCTGATACATCCATAAGTAAAATCAATAGAAGAAATACCTAACTCTGATAAGTGAGGAAAAAAGAGTCACTCATTGAGAATTATGAAGAGTTTCTCACCTGTGGCATATGTTTGCTGGTTCGTTTCTGAGGTTGATAAATGAGCCAAGTGTATAAGATAGGGTCAATATTAACTGCTAGTCCTTGTACACTACAAAGAAGCACAGCACCTAAAAAAACAAGGTTTGAAAACTGTTACAATTCCTCCTAAAAATAATAAGCTGAATATCACTTCACATCAATTACAGTAGGATAGGTACAATAAAAAGACAAACAGTAATAAGTTGCCAAGGATGTGGAGGAATTCAACCTTCACACATTGCTGGTAGAAACTAAAATTGTGCAAATTCTCAAAAAGCAAAACAGACAGTTACAACATGACCCAGCAACTCTATTCCTAGGTATATACCAAGAGAGCTGTAATCATGCCCATGCAAAAACTTGCATACAAATTTTTACAGCAGTATTATTCACAATAGTCACAAAGTGGGAACAACATCAATGCCCATGAATTGCTGAATGGATAAACAAAATGTGGCATAGTCATGAAACGGAAGAAAATTATTTATCCATGAGAAGGAATGAAGCACCAATACATGTCACAACATGGATAAACCTTGAAAACATGCTAAGTGAAAGAAGTCAGTCACAGAAAACCACATATTATATGATTCTGCTTATATGAAGTGGCCAGAATAACCAAAACCATAAAGAAAAATAGTAGATTAGTGGATGCCAGGGCCTGGGGGGAAGGAAGAACGGGAAATAACTGCTAATAGATATGTGGTTCTTTGGGGAGTGATGAAAATGTCCTGTAATTAGCAAATGGTGATTGCTGTACAAGCGTGCAAATATTCTAAAAACCATTAAATTATGCATTTTAAAGTATTTTATGGAATGTGACTTACATCTCATTAAAAGTGCACTTGTCTTCACAAAATAGTAATAAGTTTAATTTTTAGGCAAATAATAATTTCTATACTGGCCATGAGAATGGAGTATTATCTCCTTCTTTTGTTTATATTACAAAACTAACTCATGATGTGAAAGGAAGTATTATCATAACCACTCAATACATCACTGTAAATTACAGCTTTAAATGTGCAGAAGCAAAGAGAGAGATCTGCCTAGATGAAATGTAGGCCAACACTCTGACATAAAACACAAAGCTGAAGTGTAACAAGTTGCAATTCCATCCTACTAACTAAAATATTTTTGTCCCTCTCTGAGAAAAAGTAGCTCACATAAACTTAACTAAAGCAAAGTATCCCATTTTAAATTTATGTGTGGCAAGTGATAAATATCCATAAATAAGATTTTACATTTCTACATATATCTTTTAATTAAAAAAATACAATTAGCTCCACTAGGATGTATGGAATATGAAGGAAAGGGTATTAGTCAGTTTTGCTCTCAATTGTATTTCCAGCATCTAAAAAAGTACCTACCACCTGGCAGGGACTGAAAAAAAAGTCACAATAAAAGGTAAATAGATTCTCACATTAGTTGGAGGAAAGAGCCATTTGTTTTATAATGCTGCATATAATTTAAACAACTAGTACAATTAGTATAATTAGCATTAATACAGAGTCCTATGAAAAGTGAACCACACAAAGATGAAGATACAAGAATGGAGGAGAGGAAGCAAATGAAAGAGAAATTTCCACTTTTTTCAAAGCTTTGCACAGAATTTTCAAAGAACCAAAATTTGCCATGTGAACTCTTGTTCTGCCTTACAGTGCTGCTTCCCCCAGGGACCACAATCAGCACAGACTCGTAGGCAGCATGCCAAGACAACACGAGCAATCCCTACTTCCATGTACAAATGCATGTGCTAGTGATCAGTGATTCACTCAAACATATATCAGAAAGGGACGATGGTGAGAGGCTAAATACAAAATGACTGCAAAACAGGGGGTTTATAATTGAAGTCAATTGGAAAAGGCAATTTAACATATATTTTTCCTCTAATAGAATGCAGATCCCTCATAAGAATCTAAATTCTTCTACTTCTCAAAAACTACTACTAGTGTACAGAATAAAGGCTTAAAATGCTATATTATATTAAGAAAGATAAAATAATAGCTCTACTATACCAGTCACTACCATATCTGCAAACTAACAAAAATACAGTACACAGATATATTAGTATAAAAATGTAGCAAGATACAGTACATAAAAACAACAAGAGTTAATTTAAAGAGCGCTCCTGTTTTATAACAATTCATCCTCTTCAAATATGTTAGTCACTAGGTGAGAAACAGAACTTGGCCTTAATTACTAAAAACTGCTTATCAAAACCTTTTTATTTTAAAGAAATGAGTTGAACACATTTAAATAGAGAGTTCAAAAACATATTTAAATTCAAGAATGTAAAATTCAATCACAAAAGTTAAGACTTTTTAAAAATCCATACACAGAAAAGAAATTACAATTAGATTTAAATTACTATGAATTGCTACATGACCCCACTATAGTTTGTTTTATAATTAGTATCACAAATACTAAACACACCAAAATAATACATGGCTGACAATACAGGATGTGTTTCATCAAAAGAAGGAAATACAAGAAAAAAGACATGGGGATCCAGAAGACAAAGGATCCAACATAGGAAAAAAGTCATGGGAATCCCCAGGATCACAACAGTAAATTAGTGACAGATACATGGAAAACTTAGTAATAATAAACCCAATTATTAAATATGGGGAAAATGTTATACAGTAAAAGATAACTAATCATAGGATAAACATGACTGTGCCATGAGTAATATTTATAGACAGAACAATGTAAATTCTGAAAAAATGAATTAATTGATTAATCAAATGTATGATACAGCAAAACTGGGACTATGGGTACCTAAGAGGAATGTGTGATGGGAGCTGAAGAGGGTAAAAGTTGGCCAATTTTCATTTTCCACAGTAAGGTAATAATAAATGATGCTCTAAAATGAACAATCAAGAAAGAGCAGGAAAAGCCCTGTTATTTAAAAATATGGATGTAAACACCAAAATAATTACTGAAAAGATCTGAAACTAGCTACTTCTTGAAAAGGGAACATTAAAAAACAGGTGCAGTTGACATGAGAGAAAATATAATTAGAATTCTCAAACTGGGGACAACAGAAAAGAGAAGCAGATGAGCTTTAGATTTTCTTTCTTCCTTACAGCCACTAGCAAAAAGCAGAACAAAGTTTTCTCTTTGAAAAAATTCTCCAATTCATTGTCATACAATAGCCACAAACTAAGATCTGTAAATGGTTCTCGTTTAAAAAAATCAGTAAGCACTGCAGGAGGCAAGTAAGTGGGGGTCAGAAAAACAAATAAACAACAAATTCAGACTTTCAAGCACTGAAGACATTCGAATACAGAATATAAAACAGCTATGCAGGAAATGTTTAAAACACAAAAGTATGAAATCATGAAGAGGAACAAACAATGAGAATGTATAAGCAAAGAACATATTTTAAAGAAAAATGGCAATTATAGAAATGACAGGTTTAATTGTTGAGTAAAAAACTCATTGGGTAGGTTAAACACCAAATTAGATGTCACTGAAGAGAAAATTAATGAAATAGAAGAAACACAGTAAGATAACTCAGAATACATCTGAGATAGAAAAATGAAAGAAAACTATTAAAATGATGTTAGGAGATATGAGGACTGAGTAAGAAAAACTAATGAGATTCCAAAGGGAATTAATAAGGAATGAACAGAGGCACTATTGTTAAAAAGGTAACAGCTGAGAACTTTACAAAACTGTTGAAAGACAGTAAGCCTCACACTCAAGAAGCCCAATGAACCCAAACTGTATAACTAAAAATAGACCTACATTAAACAGAGATACAAAACACCGATGAGAAAAAGATCAGAAAAGACCCTAAACGAACAATTAAAAGATGATAAAAGAAGAATTTAAATTGATTTTTAAAAGCAAATAAATCTGGATAAGTTTTGTTCTAATATTATACATCTCAAATACAAGCAACATATAAACTTTTTCTTAATTATGATAAAAAATATGCAAAAAGATCTGTGTGTTTTAAATTTAAAATTATGCAAACTGAAAAACATAACAGTAAATTAAGGAATTACAGACATTCTCCATTTTAGGCAAGTTATTTTAAAAGTCTTTTTGTATGTGTGAAAAACTAAACATGTTGAGTAAGTTTTGAAAAATGTTCTCAGAAAGTTATTAGCACAATTTTAAATTGGGATTTTAGAGAAACAAATGTAAACAAGTAAATATTTTCATGTGAACAATTAATTTTGAAGGTTTTATTATATTATAATGAAAAAGTTAAATACTTCACCAACATCCATATAAGTTACATGATTACATTATACCAAAAATGACTAAATGACATAGCCAGAACTTGAACCTCATGAGTGTTAAACAAGTTAAAAAAAAAAAAGAGAGAGAATAATCTTATTAATTTAACAACAATATAAATGAAATTATAATTTAGAGATTATGTTCTTTTAAATTTAAGGGGATATTTTTTATAGTACACTCCATTTACAAGATACACAAGTTTTGATATATAAGTGTGCAGACAATTAGTCTGATACTGAGTTGACTCAGAACAGAGTCCCCATAAATCACTAAAATTTGGCAATATATTATTCTGTTTAATTTTAGCCTGGGAGACAACTAATGAGAAAAGTGTGCTTTACTTCTCTGCACACTGCCAAAATGGCTCACTTATCCACATTCCATTCAGGCTTCACCAATTAGTTAACCCAAGGAACCACTGTCATTTTCAGTTACATCCTAAGCTGAAGAATGAGAACTGAATTAAGGGTTAGAGTCCAAAATTGCAGAGCAGTGAAGTTAAACATACATATTTCTTGTTAGCTACAGAAACCCTGTCAACCAATTAGACTGTCTTGTAAAATATCAAATTATTAACATGAAAAAAGTGTCTTTCACTTATCTTGAATCAATGAATGAGACAAAAGCACAGATATATGAATCTTCATCTAAGTTTAAGTGGCTAAAACTCACTATTTTTCTATTATGCAACTACAATAAAGTAACAACTTTAAGATTTGTGAAATCTCTTATGAAGTATTTTAATTTGTGAAATCTCTTATGAAATATTTGCTACTCTTATTTTTATGAATAATTTCAAGAATTCTGGCTACACAGTTACATAAACAAAAAAGGAAGAAACAATACTTCAAAAACAAGGGTGGGGAATAAATGCAAGACAGAGCAATCAAAGGCTAAGAAAGGACAGAGCAGGGATGCACTGCCAACTGCTGGCATCTGATTATCCAAGGTAACTATCAAATTTAGTATAAATGAATCATAAGATCTTTTAGCTATGTGTGTATGGTAGCTCATGTTACTTAATTAACAGTTATTTCCCCTTCTCTTAGGATGTAGAAAATCACAAGAACACTCGATCCCATTGTAACAATAAGAACAAGTCATGTAACTTATCAAAGCTTTTCAACATTCATCGGACAGATTTTTTTATGAACAAAAATCATAAAAGTGAAAGGCCCCTCATAGGGCAGAAGGAATGAATAGTGGCTTTCATTCTCGACACAGCAACAGAGGAGAAGAAAGCTGGTAAGAAGAGAACAGCTGAACTTTTAACAAATGTTTAAAGTGCTAGTTGGGGGCTGAAATGACAGTATAGAATCTTTGAGAACCCTAGACACACAGGGAATCCACCCACCTGCCATCCCTTTTCAACAAGCCTCCACCAAATGCTCATCAGAATAATGAGGGACAGGTCTGGAAAGATGAGAAAGATCCCACTGGTGCACAGGCGCATGGAGCCTGATGAAGGCTGAGTGCAAAGAAGAACTGAGAGAAATCTCATAGCCACTCTGAACTGTTCAGTGAGCACCAAGCAGGACAACCTGTGCCAGGAGAAGAAAAGAGGAACTAAGGACAGATGAACAAGGCGTGCTGAAGTCTGTGGGTGGGTCAGAAGAACCGAGAGAAAATCACAAGCCACACTTAAAGAAAACTCTGATCCTGCTCTCAAAAATATTTGAAGTCTGGAGTGACTTAATATAAGTAAAGCAAGAATCAGATCCAGGTCAACGAGAGAACAGAAAGCAAAGACCAGATCCAACTCAACTACATCAATAATGTAACAAAATAAGAGGTATGCCCCTTTCTGGGCATAAACTTTTTTTTTTTTTTAACCACAGGCTCTATTACTCGTTTTACAATGTTTGGCATTCAATAAAAAAAAAAAAATGAAACACACAGTAAAACAAGAAGAAATGACTTAATATCAAAGAAGAAAACAGTCAATAGCACCAGCCCCAAAGGTGGCAGATACTAGAATTATCAAACAGGAACTTTACAGAGCTCTGAGAAATATGCTAAAGAACGTAGTGGAAAAGGTAGATAACAAGCATGAACTGAAGGGGAATTGCAGCAAAGAGACAAAAACTTAAAAAGAGCCAAATGGAAATACCAGAATTCAAAAAATACAATATCATAAGTGAAGAATTCTTTCTACAATTCTTCCCAAAACAGATGTATGATATCAACTGACAGATTCAAAAAGCTCAGCAAACCCCAAGAAGAATAAATGAAAAGAAAACCAGATTTAGACACATCATCATCAAAACACAGAAAACCAAAGATAGAAAAAACTTCTGAAATCATACAGAGAAAAAGACACAATATATAGATATATGGGGAAACACAATAAGGATAATTTCTCATCAAAATTAATGGTAGCCAGAAGACAATGAAATGATATCTTTAAAGTGCTAAAAGAAAAGACAAACTAGATTTCTATATCCAACGACAATATTCTTTAAAAATGAAGACAGAATTAAAAAAACAAAACAACAAGAACAATTTGTCACCAAAACACTTGCACTATTAGAAATTATTAGGGAAGTACTTTAGTCTGGAAGGAAATTATACCAGACAGAAATTCAATTCTAGGAAAGGAATGGACACCAGAAAGAGTAAAATATGGTGGTTAATAAAGACCTCTTTAAAATTTTTATTTTTATTACATACACACACAAACATATACATATATCAATGTTACTCTCAAGCCCAAGTTAGATGAAGTTAAAAATACTTATTAAACACCTATTTATGTACAACTGTACTTTTTTATTTCCATCTATCCAAAGACTACACATCCTTTGATTCAAATTAACTTCCATAATTAAGACTGCTTATCACCACTACCCTTTCCATTCTCTGCCCAACTGCAATAGTGAGTATTATAGAGCTCAATTTAGCCACTGACTCAACTCAGTTTTCTCAGTAAATAAGAATGTCATAAGTTAAACATAAGAATGGCAAAGGAGATAATGAGTGCTTTAGGAAACTGCAGGCTATGTGAAATAGTGATACATTCTATTGCTTTGTAACATGAAAGACACATCTGCATTTCCTCGTCATGAATTCAAAATGAGTTAACTCATCCTGGTTGCGTGTTCTTCTCCAGTCCAGTTCAGGTACAGAGAAGGCAGAAGAACTGGACTTCAATAAGACTCCATGCATTATTTTATTTTTCCTACTGTTATTTTTCTTTTTTTCTCCCTAGGTCAAACAGTTACCTAATTGGTTTTCTCAGGTATTAAGTTAGTAACCGGTTTCCTTCTATGTGACTATTGTGTCTTATTTCTCAATTGGAAGAGATATGTGTCAATAATTAATACTTTGTGGCATTTCAAAGTTCTTACCTCTAACTTTATATTCATGACATAAAATCCTAAAACCATAGAGGTATCTATGGACAGGTCTCAGAGCAAAAAGCTTAGAAGTTCTAAATGATAAAGGATATCATAGACAAAAGTACAGGCAAAAATCAGGCTAGAAGAAAATATTAGGAAAAATAGATAACAAAGATAATATTCATGACATATGAAGACCTCCTAAAAATTACTAAGAAAAAAATATATACAACCAAGCAGGAAAATGGAAAAAGAAAATAGACAACTCACAAAATAAATACAACCAGCCTTTACTAATGTTCAACATTACTAACAGCCAAGAAATTCAAGGCCAAACAATAAGATAATTTTTCAATGACAAATTAACAAAAATTTAAATGAATTAAATTCTATTACCGATAAGGCTGTGAAGTATAAAGCATTCTCATGCACTGCTGAAAGAAAGCGGTACAATCTTTTGGAAGGCTATTTTGGAATTACCTATTAAAATTTTAAATGTACAACTCATTGATGCAGCAATTTTAGTTCTTGGAATCCTACATTAACACTTGTAGATGCTCTTAGAAGTATATGCACAAAGATGTTCATTTGTAGTATTATTTACAGTAACACAGCAACAAAAACATGTAAAAAAAACCTACATATATAGTTAAATTACAATTATTTAATGGCACACCATTCAGCTATTAAATGATGAAGCACAGAGGTATGTAATGACACAGAAACAAGGGCAGAATAGTATATTTAAAGTGAAAAAGTTAAAGTGCATATGCAAGTGTATTGCAGAGAAATCTCAGGTATTATTATGTAAGTATATTAAAACATAAAACAGTGATATGTGTAGATGTTGGTGAATATACAACTGATAACGCTGTTTAAAAAAAATCTGCAAGTTTATGAACCAAGCTGTATATAAATCAAGGGAGAACAAACATACTACTTCATGATTAAAAAATATATTACTATATTGCTGATATTCTAAAAGCATGAAGCTACATCAGCATTTTTCCTGATCAAAAACTTGAATTTCAACAAAAACTTTGGTTCAAAGAAGAAACAAAAGCAAAAATTTGATTCACCACAAGTAAAAACCATTAGGAAATTACCAGATCTCGTAAGTCTTCTTTTATTTTCAACTTGTCACTATTCTTTATTCAGGATTTTCATCATTCAGAATACCCAATCCAATATCCTGCACCAAACCAATCTGAACAAATTTAGAGTCTTTTAAAAAGTAATCTTTAAAACCAATTCTTCAATTTAAACTGAACTTTACAGTGAAATATAATCAAAATAAAATCAGCATATAATCACTTATTATCATTGACTCATATACTTCAGTAAATTTTTTTCTATTGCTAATATTATGATAGCTTTATTAATTTCAAATATTTCTCCATTTCTTTTAAACATAGGCCCCAAACTCTAACATACATCAATTTTATTAGCATATTTAAAATAACCTGAGGCTACGAGCACTGTAAAGACACTGTCAACAATAGGAGAGAATTACCTTTTGAATTAATGAAGCATAAACTATGAATCAGTGTACAATAACTCAGAATAAAACTGTGTATTTAGTTGGTTTAAGGCATTTAAAGCCAATAATGATAATCTATGATTGCTTGGTTCTAAATAATTAATAATGTACTGATTTAGAATTTTCATTTTGCTGACTATATGAAAGTTACCCACATCTGGCTTAAATTTTAAGCACACAGAGTTAAGGATCATACACATGTATTTCTTGTTATAGATGCTAGCAGGAAACTTAATAAATGTTTTTTATTATGATGATTCGTAAAATGAACTGGAATCTTCAAAGTTATCCACAGTGTCTGTAGTTTTTAAATTTCATATACCAGTAGTGGTTGGAAAGGACTCTCTCAAAATTATGATAATATTCAGCAGACTAACTAAGAGACAGAATATACATTTTGATTTAATTATGAACTCTTTGCATACTGAATTTTTATTAATAATAATAAATCAACGCGGAAATGAAAAGCAATGCTTTTTTGATGAAGACCAGTCAAGCATGCATTTTCTGATATTTGATATCATTACTTCTCATTTCATCTGAAATCTTGTGCCGTAAATCACAGGATAGATTTCTAACATTCCTAAGTCCAGGATACTGCCCTTCATCCCATCAGTCATTCTTCTCCAGCCAAGTTATTTCTTTCAGTTTTTCAGAAATTAAGGCTGCTTTTTAAATATAAGAACACTAGGATCACCATAAATTTTAAAACGTTTTAAAAAGTGTTATCTGCATGTATCAGAAAAAAAAACCCTAATATTTATGTTTTTCACAAAGTAACCTGAAACTAAAATGATCTTCCCCCCTGATATGGCTTGCCTTTGGGGGAAAAAAACTGATGACTGATTCAAAAAGTAAATTTGCATGTTTAATTTAGCCTATTTACTATTTTCCAAAAATACTTAGTAGAGAACTTAGTAGAGATGATGGTCATCTAGAATCTTACTCTATTCACACCATATAGCACAACATAAAGAACAGCAGGTCTCTGAAATATGCCAATACTTTATTCTACCTAAGGTTGCAGTTTTTACATCTTTCCTCTGTAACATAGACATAAAACACTAGAAGATACACGTAAATTTGAAGAGCAGGCAACATTAGCCTTATACAGAGTTCTCAAGGTTACAAAGCTTACACGGGTGTGAGGATTAGTTGACAAAAGTAGAGGCTTTAAAATTCAGAGTTTCGGTTTCTGAACAGCATTCCAGTATTAAATCGAATTCATGGTTGCCAATCCTTAAAAGAGTTAAGAAGTCATTACTATTCTTGGAATTCAAACTGGATAAGAGTCTTCTGTAACATCAAAGATTAATATGGAGCAAGTATAAAAAATACAGAACACGAGGAAAATTAATGAATTACTGCTATAGCTATTAATTTCAACCACAATTATAAAGCATACTAATTTCATACTACCTTGTAAACTTTAAAAAATGAAAATGATGCTTTGAGTGACATGTGATTTAGAACTTTTTAAAATAAGTTTGTCAAATTTATTTAATTCCCAAAATTTCTATACATACAATTTTAAAAGGTTAAATCGAAATGCTAGCAAGGTTACAGTAAAACTGATAGTGTATACAGGCTTCGGTTCACAGACTGAGATAGTTCGGTAAAATTACGTTAATAAATAAAGTGTTTTGGAACACAGCCATGCCCATTTGTTTACATATTGTCTATGGCTGCTTTTGCACAAAATCAGTAGAACTGAGTAGCTGCTAGAGAGATCATATGGCCCACAAGCCTAAAATATGTAGTAGATGGCCCCTTAAGAAAAAGTTTGCTGACCCTTGTTAACACATTGCTGGCAGGAGTTTAATTAACAGTTTACATACGAATTTGGTAATAAAGAGTTAATACTGTTAACTAATTAATTTCATTTCTAGAAATCTATGCTAAGGAAATATAGGGGTTACTTACCATCAAGAATTTCACATTTAATTATTTACAATAGAATATTTGAAATGATCTAAATCTCTAACAGTCAGGACTAATTAAGAAAACTGATGTATTTAAGTGACAAAATAGCACACGATCATTAGAATGATAGTTATGAAGACTGTGATAAGAAAATATTTAGGACATAAACAGAAATTTTAAATACAATTTAACACGAAGTACATACATAGCAGGAAAAAACCCTAGGATGACATAAAAAAATTTTATAATGGTTTGCAGGTTAATTTTTTTCTTCTGCTTTCTAGATTTCTTAACTTTCCAAATTGTACTTACCAGAGATATAATTACATCTATAATAAGAACAATATATGAAAATATCTAAAGATTTCATGTGTTTAGGTAATAAAAATGTTATTCCTCTGCTTCAAACACTGACTTCCCAACCTCCTTTGCATTAAATGTAGAATTCTTCTCATAGCCTACAAAGCCATGACACATCTGACTCACCTCTCTGCAATCTCATCTCTGACCCTCTTCCCCGCTAACCATAACCAACTATCCTTGAACTTATCAAATTCTATGCTGCTCCATCAGTCACCTCTCTGTTATCCCTCATACAGGCCTGTCTCTGATCTCTCTATCCAAACTAGGTTTTCCCACTCTTTGTCATACAGTATCTTTGTTTATATTTATGATTATATAATTTTTTATTTACTCATCATCTCCCTCCTCAGATACAATGTAAGCTTGTGAGATCACAGACTATCTCTACTGTTCACATGTGACCAATGCCAAGCACAGGGTTTGGTACATAGAAAATGCTAAATTCAATGAATGAATATATGAATAATTGATTATATTTACCTTTAATCTTTCAAGTACTTATTGTTAAGTATAGTTTCATTTCATTCAGAAGCAATTATTGAAAAATATGTTTCAAATCAAAGAATATCCCAAATATTACTAAATATAAGACACATTTTGATTACTGATAACAAATAGATCTGTTTCCTGGCCTGTAATCCAATATTCCAATGTGATACCACTTCATATATGTTGTGTTAAGCTTTTTTCTGATTATATAAATAATATAGGATATGCGGAGATATTTTATAGTCCACAAAAACTAGAAGGAAAATATTTTTAATCAATATTAACATCTGGCTGTATATAAGACTCCTAATGTTTGAGGACTTAAATCCCAGCTGTTTCAACATCTATGTCTACACTGTAGTCACATGAAGCTGGTATCCAGAAACAAATATATTTTCTAAAGATATAACGAGCATTACATTCTATAATACATTTTTTTCTTTAATGTTTCATGATGAGCCTTTTCGTGCGTCATTTTTAGCAGACAGCTATTGCTTTTTACTCTCCGGCATTCCTTTCTTGTGACTCAAATACCTCTAATTCCCCACTTGTGCCTAAATTACTCTCGCAGTTGCAGTGGTGGTCACCTCTGTGTGGGTTCCTAACCAACTCCATCAGGGCAAACTGACAGAGCCTAGACCTGTGCCCATCCAACACGTCCCTTCCTCTGGATCCAGGGCCTCCCAGCTAACTCCTGAGATAAGGAACAGTGCTGTTCCACACTCAGTGCCCACAAACATAAGCAGAAGCTGGAACAGCAGCAAAGTTAGTGCCCTGAAGGGTAGAACCTTGACCAATGGAGTGTGGGAGCCAGTGGGGGTAAAAAAAAATCTCTCCCAGAAAGAACTGTCCTAGGAAGTAGTGGTAGCCAACTAGACTATACGTCTCCATATAGGTCTCCCTCCTTTGCTGACTCATAACCTTAATCTGACTATAATCCCTAATAACAGTGCACATAAGCCTTTCTCTTAGCTTCTGCTTTCTGAGGAACCCAAAAAACTCTTCTTTTGATTCTTCTGGTAAAAGCATTCCATCCAGTTCCCTCCCAGGAATTATCACGCACTCTCCCTTGGAATCACACATAGTTTAGTGGGATTATCAATCAAGGTATTCTATACTTCCCTGCCCAAAGGATATGCATGTGACTGAAATCAAGTACCTTAAATTTGTCCTAAATTGCCTATAAAGCTAAATCTATTTCATTTTACCTTGTGCATATGATTTAGTCAACCCTCTCTTCTTCTCTCCCTCCCTTTTTTCCATTTTTCACCTATCATTTATAGATCTAATATGTATAAGATACTGTACAAGGCACTCAAGGTACAAAGATAAATGATTTCTGAATGGAGTTCTAAAGAAGGAGTAGAATTCTGCCCTTGCCGGACAAGAAGCAGGGAGGACACCACAAGTATAAATACCACTTGTGCAAATACATGGGTAAGGGAAAGTCAGCGTCTTTAGGAAAATACAAGTAATTTTAAAAGGCTGGAGCTGAAGATACGTAAAGCACATTACTAGATCATGAATGTTCATTCTAAGGAGTTAGTATTTTATTCTGAGGCTGTTAAATGCCACTGAAGATTTTCAACCTGGAGAAAAAGAAATGTGCATTTCAGAATGATCAAAATGAACAGAGCATGAATTATGGACTGAGGGGTTAGAGGCAAAAAAAAATTGGTAAAATTTGGTACTTTTATAATTAATTAGGCATTTAGGACATAAACCATAAAAGCATAGCCTGACACAAAAGAAGTCAGAAATATTTTATTTGAGAGGTAGACATAACATTCCATAACTAAATTAGATGTAAGATATAGGAAAGAATGGCTCAAGCCAGTAAGAAGATACAGTGGTACAATTACTGATGAAATGAACTAAAATAAGAAATGGGTTTGAAGAGAGAGGTAGAGATAGCAATTTGAGAAATGGGAATTTGGGGTGTCTATTAGACACCAAGGTAAAGATATTTGCTAGTAATCATAATATATAGGCCAACATTATTTGGTAGAACATTATCCCTGGTACTAGAAGTGTAACTGAACTACATGGAAGGAAACAATTATATTAATCAAATTACAACCATAAGGTAAAATAAAAATAAACACATATTTAAATATGATACAATATAATAAACAGTGAAAACAATGCATATATAAATATAGTTATTATATATAAAATATATTTTATATAATATATATGTAAATAAATAAATACAGCTAAAACTGTAGTCAAAGAAAAAAATTACCTTGGACTATGTTCATCAAGGAAATTAGATGGTTATGTACAGATGGTTACAGATTGAAAGAAAATTTTGAAAAAGGAATTAAAGAATGGTTAGAAGGACAGAATTAGAATACAGAAAAATTAAGATACATCCTATCTCTTTTTCTTCAATATTTTCAAGGGAATGATCCAAAGCACTGAATGCTAATCAAATCAAGCTTTAAAAAAAAAATTGTGTGTGTATGTGTGTGTGTATATATATATATATACATATACATATACATATATACATACACACACACACACACACACAAAACAAAAAATTGTATTTCCAGGCGTGGCTCACATGTTCAATCCTGGAACTACCCTGTGAAATCAATCCCACTTGAACTATATAGCTTACGGCTACTACCAGATAAGGAGGAAATGAACAATGAACAGGCGAAAACAAAAGAAATATCACACTTCACACCTAGCAGTCAGTATAGTAAATGATTACAATGTTGTGATTTTTAAAAATTTGATAAATTTAATATAATTCCAAACTTCAATGCTGCAAGAATAGTACAAGGAACTTTAAAATACCTTTCAACCAAATCCCTCAATGGTCTAAATTTGGACCCAACTGTTTTATACACACCAACACACAACAGCATGTGTGTACGTCTGTGTATGCATGTATAGAATCCTTTACTGATCCATTTCAGAATATACTGGATATATATATGGTGCCCATTTACCTCTAAATGTGTCATTGTGTATTTACTAAAAACATATACTTGCATAAATGTGTTTTTAGATAAATGTGAATAATTTTTAAGTCTTTCCTAATATTGAAAGCTCTTTTTTTTTTTTTAAAGGGTCTGTGTCATGAAGTCACTTAACATTCCTGGAAAGAAGAGATATTTCCATTACAAATAAAGAGAAAATGTAACATCACTAAAACAAAGTAAGTATTCCTCAGTCCATTTCTTTTAAAACATGTGATTTTCATTATTGGGAATTTTTCAATTCTTGCCAGTAGTCATAAAAAAGATTCAAATTTCATTTAGAAAGTTCTCCACTCCCAGGTGAATAATAATCAATGTCTACAACCCCTGACAAAGTAAACCAATTGATTATACACCCCCGCACCAGCATCAAACTCTGCAAAGTCCAGCCAGTAGAGTGCCAAAGCACAAATGTTTGACATCCAAGATGGTGATGGTACATGGAAAGACGACATGAATTGTTCATGGGAATCTCAGCAGAGTTAATCTGAATTTGGCATATTCTGAGCCTTATTTTCTCCATTTTAAAGATGAAAGGGTTCCACATGGGGCCAAGTAACAGGACTAGATTTACCCTCTCGTGTGAACCAACCAAAATATTGGGGGAAATATATGAAACAAAAGTATGCAAGACAATAATTAGGCAACAGAGGACTATGGACCCTGCCTGACATGCAAAAACCAAACGAGCTGAGCCCCACAATCATCCCAGCTTACTGCCTTGAGAGAACTTCCAGGATGCAGTGCAGAGAGAGGAACCAAGCAAAGTCTGGCACTCTCCCCAAACAGATGAAACAGAGCTCACAGTACAGGGAGATCAGAGTGCCTCAAGTTCTCAGGAAGGAGCACCAATGAGGAGAAAGAGCTGAATGAAGAGAGAGCTCCACAGATCTTCAAAGGGTCTCCTCAAGTTTTCAACACACAGAAGAAAGAGGAGTGAATATACAAATGGTCAATAATCACACGAAAAGCTGCTTAACATCATTAATTAGGGAAATGCAAATCACAACCACTTCATACCCACTAGAAAGGCAATGATTAAAAAATGGAAAATAACAAATGTGGAAAAACAGGAATCACAGTACATTGCTAGTGGAAGTACAAAATGGTTCAGTTGCTGTGGCAACAGTTTGGAGATTCCTCAAAAAGTTAAACATAGACTTACCATATGACCCAGCAATTCAACTCCTAGGTAAATTCACAAGATAATTGAAAGCAAGTACTCAAACCAATATATGTACACATACATGTATGTATCTACAATATATGTATACACATGTTCATTAGGCACACTATTCACGATTGCCCAAAGGTAGAAACAATTCAAATGTCCATAAAGGATGAATGGATAAACAAAGAGTAGTATATACATACAATGGAATATTATTTGGCCACAAAAAAGAATAAAGCACTGACATATGTTGCAGTGTGGATGAACCTTGAAAACATTATGCTAAGTGAAAGAAGCCAAACGAAATAGGTTTCATATTTTAAGTGGGAAAGGAAGAGGAATCAGACAATAAGAATAAGAAACACTCAGAGAAAAAGAAGAGAAACCAAGAGAAGAAGCAAGTGGAAGAAAGTATTTCAAGGAGAGTGATCAACTTTGTTAAATACTGCTGCCACGTTAGAGAAAACAAGGACTGTCATCTTCCAGTAGAATGTAACAATGTTCAGGTTACTAGTAATTTGGACAAGAGCAGTTTCAGTGAAGTAGGGGGAGCAAAAGACTGATTGGAGTGGATTCAGAAACAAGGAGAGAAGAAATGGGTACCATAGGTATAAGACAATTGTTTTGATTAGTTTCACTGCAGAGGCAAATAAATGCAATGGTAGCTGATAAGGGGAAGGTGGGATCCAAAGAAAGTTTTGTTTCTTTCTTTTTTTTTTTTTAAGATGGGACAAAAAAAACCCCAGCATGTTTATAGGCTGAAGGAAATGACTGATCCAGCAGAGAGAGAAAAATGAATGACTCAAGTGAATGAGAACAGATTTACTGGAGCTGACGTCCTTGAATAGGGAGAAGAGATAGGATGTAGTGAACAAGCTTTAGATAAGAGCATGGTTATTTCATCTATAGTAATGGGAAGGCTGAGTACTGGTGTAGTTACTGAAAAGTCAGTTAAGATGGTTGTGTGTAAGTGTATGAGAGTCTCCTCTCAGAGCGTCACTCTTTCCAGAGAAATAGAAAGCAAGGTCATCATTCATGAAATGGGTTTGAAGGAGCTGAGTTAGGGATGTGGGTGAGTTTGAAGAGAAGATAAAATAAGAAACAGTGGTTTAAGGACAGTGCTTCTTAAACTTGAAAGTGCTTAAGAATCACCTGGGGCAGCAGATTGTGATTCTGGCATGTAGCCTGAGATGGTGCAATTCTAACTAGCTCTCATATGACGCTACTGTCCTGCTCCAAAGTGATTACACTTCGAGTAGCACGGGTATATAAGAGCATAGGACAAACAGAATAGCAGGGAAAAAAAGAATGACTGCAAGTAAGTGATCCTGTTTCTAGGATAGTGGTCGCAAAATTACAGTGAGGTCAGTCAACATGACTATGTATTTTTCTGATCCCAAAAAGTTATTACCTGGAATAAAAAAAGATTTCACCTTAAATGGTTGTTGTTATTATCATTATATCTAAATGCAAAAAAGAGTAATCCATCTGTGATTCTTATAATCTTCTTTCAGGTTGCAAAATAAAAACAATAGCACTTTTCACGTGCTAGGCACTACTCTAAAAACTTCTAAGGCTTTATCTCATTAATTCTAGCAATGATTCAAGGAAATAGGTACACATCAAACTCATTTTATACAAGTTAAAATTGAGCCCTAGAAAAATGAAGTAACATGTCCAAGATCATAAAAGCAAATAAGGTTGGAAGATAGGATTCAAAATCAGGTCAACTTGACTACAAACCCTACACATATAAACTCTGTTCTATAATACTTCTCAAAGAAGTTACTGCTTTTCAAATATCCACAAGTGACTTTTTATAAAATATGTATTTCAGGTAAACACCCTATTTTCCTCATACCCCTTAAGTTCTAAATCTTATTATTTCTTCCATGTACACTTAAATTTTACTGAATCCTCTTTTAGTTCCTATGTCTTTTTTTAACTTTGTCCATTCACATTATTTCCATTACCCAGTGCTATGCAGTAAGTTGTTAACTAGGTTTTTATTAATTATAATTAAGATTCTTAAAAACAGTAATAGAATTTATCCTATTTTGGAGTAAGAATAAAGTATAAGTCAGTATCTATTCATTTTAAGCAAAAAGCCTAAATTTAAACAGTTTGTTATATATCATAATTTATGTTTCTTTAAAGCAAATTAGCTCAACTATGTTTGGCAAATAGGGAAATGGTATCAGCCAATATACACATAACCAAAAGGTTGTACTGATTTAAATTGGCGCTCAGCCCACTTTGAAGCTATCAGCTTTCTCATGATGAAAGAGAAAGCTTTCGCAACATATGATGTGAAAAGGCTAACGATCCAACAGAAGTGCTTTCCTTTCACACAAGCAGTGACTGATTCAGAAGCTTCATGACTCACTAGACCTTCCGTATGCTAAGCTTTCTAAAGAAGATGGGAGTGCAGAGGAAGAAGATGCTAAGACATCTACCCTATATTTAAAGAATTGTTTTTATTAAAAAGTCCATATACTGCTCCATTGTTTTTCATCTTGGTGAAAGTGATCACCCTTAAAAGCGAATTTTCTCAAACATCTACATAAACAAATCATGAGCCCAAATTTAAGGCTATCCTGACAACTATGCTGATTACAACTGCCAGAGGAGAGGTAACTGTACTAGTATTTTTACCAAAATTGTTACTGTTTTTCTTAGTACTTCTGCTATAAAGTTCCATACATTATGAGTGGTACTACTTCTAGTCCTATCTTCCCTGAAAGCTCTGTTGATTTTATGTGCCAAATGCAAGATTTTTCAAAGATGCATGCCTGGCACTATGGGAGATATGCCTGTACTGTAGAACGTCTTTACAATCACACACATACACATGTATGATACTTTTCACAGGAGCTTCTCACAAAGTTTCAACAATTTTCTCATTTCAATAATCATGATCTATTAACTTTGAATTACTTGTAATCTAAAATACGTATACACATATGCATACATATATACACATTAATTAGTATCCTAATTAGTCTCCACTAATGACTTTTATGTATATATGCACACACACAAATACAAGAGAGAGAAAGTTACCTAAGGTGGTTTGGGTTGGAGGGAGGAGAAAGTGAAGACACCTCTGTAGCTGGGACTATCCTAGGCCTGACCATGACTGACTTACTTCAAAAGGGTATGATTTAAAAAAAAAGAAAAAAAAAAAAAAACCACCTAAAGCAATAACCATATACATCTAATGATCTGATAACTGAAACAGTCTCAACAGACAATTCCATATCTAATGTCACTAGAAACCTTGAATGGGTCTTTGGAAAGACTCACTTTATATTAAACGTCCCTCTTTACCCATACTACACTACTTATGGAGACTTCCTAATTTAAATGAGACCATTCTTCCCTTATTTCACCATTATATTGAATCTGTCCTCGGTTAGTCAATCATTAATTCAATCAACATTCATTGGGCACCTACTATAACAGGAACCAAAGGTACAAATACAAATTTAGACGAGAATCACTACGCTTATTAATATTTATTCAGTACAGACACTGAACTAATAAACAAGTAAGACTAGCAATGCCCTAGACATGCACAAAGTTTAGTGGAAAGGCTTCAAAGTCAAAGGTATAGGTCTGAATCTGGCACTGACACCGCCTATGTGAAGTCCCTAACCATACCACCTCACTGCAAATTTCTTCAATGTTAAACGAGATGAATACCACATAGTTTATAGGGCTGTTATGAAAAATGAATGAGAAAATGTTTATAAAATGCCTGTTACATAGAAACCTAAAAAGTGAGAGTTGCTGCAATCATCATTATCATCACCATCATTATCATATCTTAGGGATGAAATTAAACGAAGAATTAAAAATAGTTCTATCTTTAGATTTCCCAGAACAAGACATGTCATTTTTCCAGTACCAAAAGCTTGCTGAATTATCTAAGGTAACCAATCCTACAAAATGGTCTTCCAAGAGACAGATGTGAGGGAAGAAAGACTCAGCATCCTATGCTAGAGGGGATGCAGTGCTCTTAAAGGCACATTTGAGAAATGAAAATCTAGTCGAGTCAAAATTATAAACCAATAGTGAGGTATACGTTAACCAAACCAGCCTTACTAGAAGGTCCTGGAAGAAATGACTTCTATAGATGCCTAAAGGGAGACTTACCAAATAGCAATACTTTCCCTCCATTTGTGTAAGTCTTTAAAATAGCTGACAGAGAGAGAATTACTCTGTCCCTAACTGCTAATATCTGAGGAGGATAATACTGCACATTAGGCACCTAGTGGGGAAAAAGCCTCATTTATCCAAGAATACAAGGAGGCAAGACTGACAATCCTGGATGATAATATTCTCCAAGTTATCTTAATTAAGATCAGCTTTACAGTTGCATCAGAAGTACAAGTCCGATATCCCTCCTTCCTGGGAGATGCTATCTTGACATCTGGCTACAGAGACTGCCTGCTACCCTGCTCTCATGTATTTCTGCTCTAAGAGAGGGTCAGCAAATACAGCTTGCAAGCCAAAATCAGTCTTCTATCTGCTTCTGTAAAGAATATAGCTAAGAACAGATTTCACATTTTTTAAAAGTTGAAAAAGTTCAAAAGATTATATGAAAATTATATTAAATTCTTTCAGTGTCTATAAATAAAGTTTTATTGGAAGACAGCCACATTCATTCATTTTCATATTGTCTCCAGCTGCTTTCCTGCTACAACAGCAGAGTCAAATAACTGAAACAGAGACCTATGGTCTGCAAAGCCTACAATGTTTATTACCCAGTCTTTTATAAGAGGTTTGCCAACCCTTGATCTAAGACAGTGTATGAGAGGTATGACTCCAAACCTCAATACTGAGAGGCAGGGAATGACTACCAGTTCCTTAATAAGATAGTGTCAAATGGATTTTCCATTAAGACTCTGGTAAGACCACTGTGAAGTCCATTTCTGGTAATAATACCAGGTAATAGCCATTATTTACCAAGCACTTATTACTGCATGCCAGGTATTTTCACCTTCATTTTAAGGATGAGGAAACCGAGGATCAGGGAGTGGTGGTAACTTGTTCAAGTTTATTATAGCTAGTATGTCAAGCTCAGAATTGTGTCCTCCAAAGCCCAAAGGTATGAACAATTGTCTGACATAAGAGTACAGAGAGTAGAAGAATCGAAATTAATGATCCCCCTCAAAAGAAAATAATTTTCCACACTGAAGTGGATAATGATGAAGTAACAAATACTCTATAGAAATCAAAACCAACATCCCTGAGAGGAAGGGATAATCTAGCCAAGGAAGCTTTTTGCAAGTGGCTAAGAACTAAACATGCGTATCAAAACTGGCTCCTGCAGCTGGTCCTCCTGTTTCTGTCAGTGATACCGTAAGCCTCTCAGTCTTTCAAGTTATATCACTTACCACCTATAACACCTTTTGCTCTGGCCAGTAGGTCATACACGAGTAGGCAAAAATCCACTGAGAAAGGGATAACTAGAAGAGAATATGTAGTCTGAAATTATGCCCCTCCTATTAAACTGTTCACATTAATTTAGCATTTTGTTTTATGAAATGAAGGTGAATTTCAGTAGTAACTTTTTCTAAATTTCCTTACTTGAAAAAGAAAGTTGGTATTCAAAAAAAGAAAATACAGTTATATTAATTAAGATTAATTAATTAGTCTTGGTTATAATTTCATCAAGTTTACAATATAATGTTTTGAAAGAAAAAAATAGTGGTTTTCCTTCGTAATCAAGTAACACTAATGCATGGCCTTGATCATACACTAATTCATAACCTAGTGGCCCTACTTTTCAATTAGAATGAACACACTGCTTACTGCATAAATGCTATGTGGTTAACCTACGTACTAAATTAGACAAATTCTATTTAAGTCTACACTTAATTGTTTATTTTATCATAAGTTACTTTTTAATGAACACTGCTCGTTACAATTTTATAAACCAGAAGAGTTTACTAATTCTAGTAATTTCAATTTTCTTTTTAGCTAGATTGAGCGATCTGAAACTTTCTGTTGCATTTCAAAATCTAAATAAACTACAGATTTATCCTTTTAAAAAAAAACCTTAAATTGTTCTTTACTGTTATTACAACTATTCAAGGTTGAGCCATACAGTCAACTGTGGAAATTTACATTAAAAAATTAGTATGCACTTTTTAATTATATGGAGGACTCAGTCTACACAGTATATGTTCCTTTACTGTCTAAAACACAAAATGTCTTCATTATGATACCCACACTACTGTGCTTCCTATTCTTTATATTTATCCATCATTATTAGCATTGACTTTTTTTCAGAAATTACATAGAACCTATAATCTTGAATATAACTGATATATTTTACTTTCCAGACAAATTAGAAAAATCTAAAAATACTTTAACAAAGAATGAAATTAAGGGACCAGCTGTTCAAAACATAAAAGTATAAAATACATCCTTGTAAGAAAATTAATATTCTAACTTTCATGAAAATGTTGCTTTTAAACGTCAATATCAGGTCATGACTATAAAATTTTATTCAAGAAATATTAAGAGTATATTTTAATTTGCAAAGAACTTGTATTTTAAGCCAGTTATATACTACATATTACAATAGAAATCAAGACAAAATTCAACAAATACATTGTACTTAAATACTTATTTCTAAAATAATTTTAAGATATAAAAGGACTTATTTTTCAATAATCATACGTAATTCAAAGAAAATATAATTTCTACCAGAGTAGTCTCGAATATTATTCCTACACACTTTAAAAACTATCTTGTTACAAATGCCTAAGAATTTAAAGTACTTAAATCAATTATTATTATAGGCAAGGTCTGAAATTAAAAATCTTATGGAAATGTTAAGAGTTCAATAGTAAGAAGAATGACCAGAATGTGTATTTGTTTTGGAAAAGTAATTGCTAAACTGAGGTCTTCCATATTTTTCCTTTCCTGATTGTCAGGATCCGTGTAATGACAGGGCACTAAAAATAAATGGCAGGGTATAGAACACACCACAAGGTGGTGCTAATATCCTCTCATAACTGGCTGGATAGACCACTGCTGCTAGTTTTCAGATGTGGCCTGAGATGAAGCTCTGGAACTCACAAGGTGTTTACCCAACTACAACATTCTCTGGTCTAAGAGAAAAACCAAACCATTAACAATATGGGAAGCTTTTGATTGTTCCTGGTAGAAAAAAATTTTTGAATTAATAATTTTCTAGAGTTAACATTTGTTTTGCATCAACGTTCTTCACATTTAGTTACAATATTTTACATGAAAAGGAGGTGACCGTATAAGCAACTATCTTTACACTGCTGTTAGATGAAATTACTATTTTACACTTAAGGAATAAACTATCGTCATGTACAAGTCAAGACTTCTTTATCAATAGGGTTCTTATGTGGGACACTGGTATAAGTGATGATGAAACAGGCCAGTATTATGAAACCCACATTCATACTGCCAAAATCTGTTTCCCAGATTAACATTCTCACTCATTTCTGTATACTTACTCATCTTCTTAACATAATGGACTCTTAGAAAAACATGTCAGGTTTCACACAATTCAGGTTCTAAAAACACTAAACCAACTGTTAGGGTTAACCTTCCTTGAGTTGCTTATAGTCAGACAGACACACACAGATGAAAAAATGGAAAAGAAGCAGAGAGGAAGGGTGGGAGGAGAGGGAGGGAAAAAGGGGAGAAGAAAGATGAGAGGGTGTGAGGGAGGGAGGAAAGCAGTGGTCTGGCTCCAGAAATACAACTGCAATTCAGATAGAGACAAGGAGAGAAAGAGTTGCTAGAGAAAGTTGAGATATATTTATTTATATATATATATATATACATATATATATATAAACTATTTTACATATATATTATATATGTATAAGTATATAACTATTTTATATATATATATAGAGAGAGAGAGAGAGAGCTGAGAGCGCACATGCGCTAGTGAACACTGAGTGGTAACTACGTGCCAGGCAATGTGTTAAACATTTTATGTCTATTTTCTCAGTTAATCCACGTAACAATCCTATAAAGTATTACTATTTTCTTCATTAGAGATTACAAAGCTGCAGCACAGAGAGGGTGGGTGACTTTCCCAAGGTCCTACAACTATTAAGTGGTTATGCTGGGACTAGAATCCAAGCAATAGGGCTACAGTAAGTCTGCCACTTAACCACTTCATAATATTACCACTCATAAAATACAGAACTATTTCCTTTGGGAATAAAATAAATGGCTGTTATGAGGAATAAAAAAACTTTTATTAAGCATACAAAATGAAAAAAAATGCTATAGCCAACACTATGGAAAGGGACCTCAAAGAGCTTGAAATCTTGAAAGGAACATACACCCCATTAAGTTGGGAAATATAATGACAATTCAAAACCACAAAATAAGATAGCAAAAAAAAGTAAAGTGGTTAATAACCAATGACTAAAGAAAACAAAGTAAGACATTAGAAATGGTAAAATATGATTAATTACAAACAATAGCTGACATAAGATTTTTTAAAAATAAGCTATCACACTTCAGATACAGCAGGTTGGAAAAGTCACCAGAAAAAGGTAGATTGTAACTAATCTTTATGAAGAGAGAGGTATGGGCAAGTGAGAAGAAGGAAGAAAGGACATTTTGAGCATTTTAATGTATGACTGAAAGTATGGAGGCAGAAAACTGTAAATTGTGTTCAGGAATAGATCAATGTAATTAAATATAGTGTTTTTAACACAGAGAAAAAAGTAAAGAAAAGCTAAATGGGCTTTATTCTTCCATAGTCATCAAAGCCTAGAGATAAATAAATATATCTATGTTTCTTGCTAATTATATTTTCTATAATAAATACTTCAGAAAGGAAAGGAAAAAGAAACAGGATTTCAAATTACATGAAGAACCAATCAAAAAGAAATTGGCTACTTGTGACAGAAAGAAATGGAAGAGACACAGGAATGAAAGAACTAATAGGAAAAAAAGTTGAAGAAATTATTAAGTCAACCATTTTGCTATTCACAAAATACTCAAAAGCAATATAAGAGACTCTCTAAGGTATTTAATTTTAAGTTATATCATTGTACAGTATATGTAGTAAAATTGTAATATAAAACTGAAGTTCATATTTTAAAATTACTTTATCATTAAAAATAGGTAAAGATTTTTGGGGGAAGGGAATAAGGGAGAATTTAAGATAATCTGAGTAGTGACTTCATAAGAAGTTCCTAAATATATTATTTTAATTAAACCTTAGAACAACCCTATGATAAGTTAACTTTACAGAAGAAGGAACACAGTCAGAGAAGTAAAGTGAATAAGTCTAATTTATATTATACCTGAAAGTGCTAAGATTCCAACCCAGTTTTCCAGACTTTGACCTGAAAATTCTTTTTCACTTTTACTATTTGGTTTGTATTTTCATTACAATAAAACATATAGTGCAAGCAGGTAAAATTTCTAAAAATTATGGACAGTATTACTTAGACCACATACACTGTTATTAATACTACATGGGTAGCATATCTAGCCCCAGAGCAGTGGATCATATGTTTCTACACCCACAAATATTAATTAGGCACCAATGATATGCTAAGCACCATTCTAGGCACTAAAGATATAGTAATTAATAGAGAAATAAACAAAAGGCAAGCATACAAGAAAACATCAGATAGTGATAAGTATAATTCAAAGAATTATAATACAGAAATAGGAAAAAGAATGAATGCGTGAATCTTTAATATTGGATGGTCATAAGTACCTCGCTATGAAACTGACATGTAAGCTGACACAGAGCCAGCCAAGAGCAAAGTGGTAAGACACCATTCCAAACAGAAGGCACAGCTAGAACAGCCCTAAACAACGATAAAGGCAGTTTAGCCAAAATACAGTGGGAAAGGGACAGAGTCATAAATTAGGTCAGAGAGGTAGGTAGGGGATTTCTAAGTTAGAAAAAGCAGCTGGAGTTTTCTGTTTCCAATTGATAGGAAAGGGCGGGCAATAACATGAGCTTATTTATATATTAAAGGGGAAAACAATTACTCAGTGTGATGTAAAGAACACAGCAGAGCAAGCTTGAAAGCAGAGACACCAATTAGAGCTAAAGTAGTACTAGTCTAGCAACTCTTAACCTTTCCCCACCTCGAACACTGAAGGAAATTATGCTCTCCAACAAATAGCAATAGAGAGGACAGTCTGACGAAACTTGCTCTATTCCAGAGGCTCTATTCTAGGAAAGACTGTTGGTAGCATTCTCCACTGCTCACTCTCAACTTCCCTTCTCCCATGATTGGACAGTTTTCCCTTTTTTTGTTCTATTATTTTTCCTTTTCCTCTGTCAAGGCTGAAAGTCCACTCCGAATGCTATTCAACCAGAACTGGATTTCTGTCTCTATAGACCACTGAAATTGCCTGAATTCAACATTCTTGATACTTTAAAAAGTTTTGATTCTGAACAGAGGCAACTAAAAAGACATCTCCACAAATAAACAGATTTCTGAACAATATGACTTGTCCTATACAAGAAAACACTAAAGATAACTCAGACTGTGATAGGCAATTTTCAGTTAAAAATCCAATTTTGACATGTTTTCTGAATGCAGGCAAATTTTTATGCAGTTTGAGAATAAATATTTTAAAATATTCAAATTTCTAGCATGTGAACACAATAAAAATATTTATGAAAATTAAAACCACTGTCTGGAATCTGATGAAATATCCAATTTTGGTTTAAGTTTCATTTCTTTGTATCCTGGGATATTTCTTCTCTATTGTTTAGAAAGCACAGACGTGGAAATACAAAATGAAAAGAAGGCCTGGAGTATAAACCTCATCATAATGGTTTTGCCCCAAAGTTCTAAGTTTTCAATTATTAAGAGTGAAAATTAAATCTCATTTTCAACTTAACCAAATGTTTCCTAACATTATCCAAGTCTCAGAAAGCAATCTGTGTTGCAATTTCTATTACTCAAAACAAAAATTCTTCATAGTTATAACATGTTTATTTGAAAATAAACTGTGAGTTGAAATGACTTCAGTTTCATTTTCTCATACAAACACTGGTAATATACAGCAGGTTATTTTCTTAATCATGAAACTGATAATTTTGGAAACCAAGATAATTATATTTAATCAATTATAAGTGCCACACATGTATACTACAAAATAAAACTTTTCAAAATGGAAAAAACAATCACATAAAACCATAGATAATATTATACAATAACACAGTGTACATTTCAAAGTTCATTTCTTGCTTTTTGTAATTATTTTAACTGCTAAAAATCATCAAAAGCCTTCCTCAAGGATATGAATCCAGGACTTATTTACAAATATGTTCAATCACTTTAAAAGAGAGACTTTCGGGGAGATTTGGGTCAGGTAAATGGAACAAGAATCAGATCAAGGAATCCCTTTAGCGCTGTCTTTTCTTAATAAGTGATAACATTAGCAAACAAGTGCTATGCACTCTGGCCTTTTTGAAAGAAGTTTGCTATATTAGACTGTATCTCCTTAAAAGAAGCTATTCAACTTAAATCTAAGGTAGGCCTGCCTTTAAAATCAATGAACTATTTTTGTTTGTCCTAAAATTAACCATCCTTTAACCTCTCATTACATACTGCTCCACAATGTCAAAGAACTAGAATTCCAAGGTTATTTGTCCTAATTTCACATGTTTTATTATAAGCTTCTGTCATGCAGTTTTCCTCAGAACAGTCACTGGGACTACTGTGCCCTTTTTACCAGTTTTTTCCCCAGTCATACATGTGTGACTATCAAGAACAGAAATGTTTTTGTTTGGTTTTGCTTTTAAGTAAATTTATTAGAAATTAAAACTTGGAAGAAAAAGCACTCAGTCACATTATGCTCTTATTGAATAAAATTTTTAGAATCTCCTTTTTGGAATTCCTTTAAAAAAAATCTGTTCTTCAATCACATAAAAAGTTATTCTCTTTCACTTGTTAGCCAAAGCTAACATGACCTTAACAAACTCTTCCAGAATTTTTTTTAAAGTTATCTATTTTACACACACACACACTCTCTCTCTCTCTCTCTCTCTCTCTCTCTCTCTCTGTCTCTCCCCCCTCTCCCCCCCTCTCCCCATGACTACCTGTAGAATTATTTGGGTGTATAAATTAAATTTCCAAGCACTCTCATAAAATTTGACATTATCATCTTTAGTAAAAATAAAAAATAAATCATGACTAATATGGGTTTGTTGTAAGCCTGCAAAAATAGTTTAACAGAAATTTCTCAACCTAATTACAATATGTTCCACATATATTTTTAGCACCACATTCTACTTAATAATATATCATACTTAATGGGGAAACATTGGATTTTTTAAAAAATCATGACATAGAAGATGCTGACCACTACTCCCAGTGCTGGAAGTCCTAGCCAGTGAATTAAAACACAAATAAAAAATAAAATATACTAAAATTTTATGCATGGAGTATAAAACAGACACAAAAACATCCACTCACATACACATAAGATAAAATACAGACAAGAAGAACAATAAGATTTCAATTAAATTCCAAATACAGATTTTCCTGGAACTTAAAAATTTAATTTAAATAAAGTATATGTAAGATGTGATCTCATCTTTATCAGTCCACAAAATAATGCCTATTAGTGACCCAGGTGCAGAAAGTCCAAGGGTTTGCAGTATTACTACATAGCATCAGTCCCATACCAGTGGGCCAAGGTGGCCATGAGCTTATTAGAGCCCAATGAGCACATCCATTCAGACCTGCTAGAGAAAAACATTAACACTGTTTACAAATTATTGAACCAGGCCCTGATCCTCTCCAGAAGATAGTATATGGAAACCTGAATGACCCCAGCCAACCAGGAGATTGAGTTGGGCAAGATATATCTGTGGCTGCTAGCCTGACTACACAGCCAGGCAGGATGTTATGATACAAATGGTTCATCAGCAGTGAAGTGCCCAAAATTACCACACTATCCACCATCCACTGTGACCACTTAATCAAGGCCCAGCTCAGGGAAGAGAAACATCTACACCATGCCAAGGACATAAACCAGAAAGTGCATAAATTCCTGGCAACTTCAGCTTCCAAGTATAGTATGTCCTAATGGGGGCCTGGATCTGGAATCATTCACTGTACCACTTTGGAAAATCACATACCCTGGGATTCTTCTGCTTGGAGCTTACTCCCATACTCCCAACAGTGGTCGCTTGGGAGGCATCTGAAATGGAATTGAAGTGTTGAAGCTGTGGATGGCACAGCTGTGGGAGTTGTGGGACTCTCCTGAAGTTTATGTTTCCCCAAGGTGATTGGTGTGAAACTGATAGGCTCTCCAGAGAGACCTCACCAACAGATGTGATCCTGAAGGTGGCAGGCATCCTGCAGTGAAAGGTGACATAGGCGCCGCTGTGGAGTACCATGGGCCTGGTGTAGAACCCATCTCCTACACTGACATGATGACAGTCTACAGCATGGGTAAAGAAATTGGGGGGGGGGGGTTCAGTACTCCCTTACAAGCACAGAATGAAGAAATACCTGAGTGAAGGAGGGTAAGGAGACATGGAAAATCTAGCATATAAAACTAAGGATCACTGGGTACCAGTGCTCCTGACCCTAACTGCCATTACAGCCAATTGACTGAAATTAACCTCAACAAGGTAAAGCAGCACACTGATGTGCCCTTTACCATGATCCAGCCCACTCCAGGGCAGAAGTGGGTACTGTGGCAGAGAAGGAAGCATGGCTTCTCATCATCCAAGCGGGGCTGATCAGCAGCTGTACCAACTCGAGGTATGAGCCCAGGGGGCATTCAGCAGGTATGGCCAGGCAGGAGCTGGCTTGCAGGCTCAAGCGCAAGTCCCAGTTCACCAATGCACTGGGATCTGAGCAGATCTACACTACCACTGAGCAGAACGGCTATACACAGATCCGACAGGAAGTGGATGGCCTTGTCCTAGCCAATATCTGTGGCCACTGCATTGGCTGGTAGAACAGAAAGACATCAACAGGAGGAAGAACACAATCCTCAACTCCTACAACAGGAACTTCAAGGGCCACAACAGTGTAAACACTGAGACTCATGCCTCCATTGCATCCCCAGACATTGTCACAACCCTGGTCATTCCTGGCACCCTCATAAGCAATCCAGAGATTGACTTCCTGACAGGCAAGGATGGAAGAAAGTTCAAGCTGGCAGCTTCAGATGGAGATGAGCTACCCTAAGTGGAGGCAGACCCCAGGCAGGACACCTACCAGCACCCTCTCCCCAAGGACAGCATTGGGCCGAGAGTGGATATGAGCCCCACCAGACAGAACCTGAAGCTCCTGGAGCCTTTTGACAAGTGAATGGCAAAGAACCAGGTGGCCTACAGATCCTTATAAAGGTCAAAGGAGAATATATCACTTATCAAACCTTGACTGTTGGCACCTGGCTCAAGTTCTGGGGCACATGGATAGTATCTCTAACAATCTGCTTATTGGCACCATCAACATCAAACACAGCAAGGATAACTCCATGCACAATATTGTCACCCAGGAGTTTTGTCCTATCCCTGACATTGCCCTGACTACTACAAGAAACATGGCATCAGATGGGTTGTGATCAGATATGAGAACCATGGCAAGAAAGGAAATTGCAGTATATTCATAAAAGAGATTACTATACAGCAGTTAAATGACGAAGTAAGAGTTACAGGAATGAAAACTTAATACTGAATTAAAAAGCCATTTTTGAAAGGATATAACTAGCAAAGGAATCAAAACATATGAAATATAAATTTTTTAAATGACACAAACATATATACTAAAAGTATAAAGGCACACTCAGGCCTCTATGCTAATGAGAACATAGCCTATTAAAAGAGAGGTTCCTCATAAAGAAGTCTCAGTGCCCTAGAGCTATAACTTGCAAGATTCAAATTATGTAGCTACAAATAATGTTGCTACACAGTCTGACAGTTCTATTGTCCTCTAGCTCTCATTGTACTGCTACTGTAGTAAATGGCTATCTTGCAATGCCATGGTAGGAAATGCTGCTTAAAATGGACAAAGCTGACTGCCACAGTAAGTTCGGCCAACACTGTACTGTGGTAACCATTTTGCAGTACATGATGATGCTGTGCACCTTAAACTAATGCAGTGACATATGCCAATTGTTTCTCAGTACAACTGGGGGGAGGGGAATGAACAGAGTCGATCCCTCAAGTAAGGTTTTCTAAGCACTCTTCAGGACCAATCCATGATAACAAACAAACCAAAACAAAAGAAAACAAAACAAAAAAACAGCTAAGTAAATTGCCAGCAGTCTTCACTTAAATTTAACTTTTCTTCTATAGGGCTTATCCCTTGTCACGGGCCAGATAAATAAAAGTTTAGTGGAACTATCTATCCTTATTCTGAAAAGAATATAAGAGAGGAAGTTCAATGGATGTGCAATAAATTTATCTATGATTAAAGAATCTGGAGGAAAGCATTTTTAATGCGTTAAGCTGAAAAATGAAGGAACAATCCTTACCAGGAATAGTGTGAATTTTCTTTAAGAAATTGAACTCCATCTATTACTATAATTCAATAAAAGACTAAATTGATCCTAAATGCTTTAAGATAAGTGGAAAAAAATAAATTTCTGACTAGTGACTCTTAGACAGTAAAAAACTAGTTACCAAGAGAACCTGGAGATTCTCTTAAAGGCTATTCAAAGACAAGATATCGATGGTTTCCATTCTGTTTAAAGACAATCACAAGGATCAACTAACTTAACATAGTACCTCGTATCACTATGATTTCCTCCTAACTTCTTCACTTGTCAACCCAGTACTCCATTCTCCCACAACTCAGAAGGTAGGAGACAATCAAAAATTAAAATACAGATGATAACACCTGGATATTAAAAATGAAGTCACAAAGAAGGGAATACTTAGGAGCTACAATTAATTTAGCCTGAAGGCAGGATTATGTGAAGAAAGAGGAAATGACAAAAGCTGGAATAATGTAGGAGCTTGTGTCCAGGGGTAAGAAACAATTATCTTAAGTAATGTTAAGAAAGTTCAAGCTTATTCTTTGATGTTTACTCAGCACTTGATTAAACTCCCAAAATTTATTTCTCCTTTCTCTTCCAAAGTCCCACCCTTCAAATAAAAAAATTTGGTTAAACACACACACACACACTCCATCATGGGACCCTAATTAGTACCTTATATTCTGTATAAATAGCCATAATAGTGTAACAATGAGGACAATCCTGTCACCATTTAGCATTATATTGTGGTCAAAAGATTTTGATATGGTGTACTTTAATTTTTATAAAACAATTCCAGTATAGGACATACAGAAATAGTAGCCCCAAGATAACTGCTCCAAATAACATGTCCATACTTTCAATTCTTTCCTAAAATCCGAGGAGAACACTTTTAAATAGGCATCTCCAATTACTTAATAAAAATTACAGAATAAAACATACATGCTGAATAAGTGGTTCTTGAACATTTTTTTTTAGCACCTAGTGAGTAGATATTAGGGATGCTAGAAAATATCCTAAAATGTACAAGACAGTCCCCAGCAACAATGAACTATCTATTCAGAAATGTCAGTAGAGCCATTGTCAAAAAATTTTTTGCTCTAAAGAAACAATGAATGGGGATAAGGGTACAGTTCAAGTGGTAGAGCACATGCTTAGCATGCACAAGGTCCTGGGTTCAATCCCCAGGACCTTCACTGAAAAAACAAACAAACAAAAAAAACCTAATTACTTCCCGCTGCCAAAAAAATTTTAATTAAAAAAAAAAAGAAACAATGAATGTTAGTAAATTATTTACTGGCAGAATGTCTGTACTGCGATACGTAATTAGAATCTGTCACCAGGGGGAGGGATAAATTAGGAGTTTGGGGTTAGCAGATACAAACTACTATATATAAAATAGATAAATAAGCTCCTATTGCATGGCACAGGAAACTATATTCAATATCTTGTAATAACTACAATGGAAAAGAATATGAAAAATATACATATAACTGAATCACTTTGCTGTACACCATAAACTAACACAACATTGTAAATCAACTTCAATTTAAAAAATTAAAAATTAGAACCTGTTGCAATAAGAAAGACATTATTTAGTGAAATCTCAAAGGGAATATTGTCATAGTACAGAACAGGAAAGTAAAGATCACTGAGAAAGCTTGGTGGTTAAATTTAATATAATCCACTGTAGTTGATGTCTCAAAAAGAAGTTGCTTCAAAACTGAAATTGGAAGTAACACTGCAAAAAGATCAATTTTATTTATAAGCTGGAACTAACAAGGTTTTTCTCTTTACTGTAGATGGGTTTCCTTGAACCACTAACAACATGCACTGAATGTCAAGGCAAAAAAATGTAACAAAATTTTGATCAGCATTCCCTAAGTGATTTTGTCAAACAAGATACACAGATTACAGTGTCCTTTCAGAATAACTTAAAAATGTATCTTTTCAAAATTAATCATTCATTTTATAAAACACATGCTTGGAAATAGGACAGATTCTAACTCACAGTAGCTACTTAAGTAGTATTTATTGAAATGATGTTCAAAACAATATGCCTCAAACTAAAACACGGGGTTTAGACCTCTCAAAAAATGCCAAGAGACTGAAAATTTCACCCAGTACGTTTCACATAAAACTGGCAAGATACCTCTTTATAAGCAGAAAAGTCCTATAATCCAGAAACAGCCATACTAAATGAAAACTTAGAATTCATCCTGAGCTAAACTTCTCAAAAAAGGGTACTTACTCTTAAGACATAGGCAATGGTAAGCCAAGAAGTACTCAAAGTGACAAAATAAGCAGAGTTAAGACTTAACTGAAGAGCAATCTAACCTATCAGTGAAATAAAACAGCAATGGTAGTAACTCTTTTGCAGTAACCTACTGCCCCACCCAACAATACCACTGCACTGGGTTATTTTGGACTTTCTCACCATCCTTCAAAGGCTGCGTATTACCTAAAAATTACCACTTGGTTTACTTATCAGAATGCTACAATTCCTCTCCAAGGCTGCATCTCTCTCTGGGGTTTATATTTGGTTAGAAGCATGAGCACTGCTCTTAAATTTCCTGAGATTGAACTCTTTTATCCTAACTGACTACCTACAGCTTGACCCTGGGTAATTAGCCTCTATGTATCATGGTTTTCTCACCTGTTGGGGGAAGAGGGGTGGAGAGAGAAAGAAGAAGAAGGGCGAGGAAAGGAAGAAAAGGAGAAAGGGAAAAAAGGAAAAAGAAGAAGAGTTATACCTCACAGGACAGTTATGACCTTTATATAATCTAATATATAGAAAGAGCATGGGATGGTCTCTGGCACACGAAACTGCTCAATAGTAACTACTTGTGTTATTCAAAAAGGAACTGAATCAATTTTGAACAATTTAACTTCGAGATTTTTCAAGTTCTTTTTCAACTCTTACAAGTAATATCTTGGTTTGCCAAATTATCAAATTCCATTTCCATTTTGAGCAAAATTAGTTTTACAAACTAATTTGTTTTTAACCAATTGGGTAGAGAGAAATTCTGCCTTATTCCAAATTATTTAAGTTTTTTATAAACTATTTACTTACTCAACAACTAGAAACATTCACATAACAGAGAACACACTGTCTTAGCTCTCATGAAGCTTAGAAGCTAGCTGGAAACAAGATACATATCTGAAGTATTAAATGTGAATTAACACCAGTTTATTTACTCAGTATATATACTGAGTACCTGTTGTAAATGCCAGGGAACATATAAGCCTTTTCAAAAGACATATAAGTCTTTTATGGTTCCTCATCTGAGCCAAAAAAGAGGGAAAATTATTTGACTCATTATCTTCTCAATTCTTCCAGGTATGGAAAACACAGATGCACAGGATAGAAGGGAATCCAGTAGAGAATAGATGAGAAGGAAGAATGATGAATAAGATTTTTTTTCTCTCAATAAACTAGTGGCAAAGATAAAAAAGTAACGAATCATTAAGGTACAACTATGGGCGCATGGAAGAACAGCCACCCAAAGCCATTTCCTATGAGCAACAAATAAATAATTTAACGAGGGGGAAAAAATCCAAAGAAAGAAAATGTCATTTTCTTAGAAATAATAAAAACCTTGAAAAGAATGCATAGTATAAATATTTGGAAGGTAGACAACAGAGGGATAATATAAAAAGTATTGTAGGAATTGACAGGCACCTGTTTAAAGACTCTCCCAAGAAATTGGCTCATACTTGAAAGTTGATACACTTACCTGTGTCCTACCAAAAGTGATCTTTTCACTACATGGAACTAACCTCTTGATTAGGTCTTTGTCAATCATGTAAAATAATGCTCCTGAGAGAACTAAATCATAGCTCTCCCCTGAGATACCAGATTTATGTTGATTGAGATTGTAACCTAAACCATACATACACATAGGTTAGAACTACTCTGCTAAGATTGCTCTTAGTAATAAATTCTACAAAACTGCTTTTGAGAACTAAAGTGTCAATACCTTTTAGCCTAGAAGGTAATATTTTGAAGAACAAATGAAACATAAAATTAAACTGGCTTGTTGCAATATGTTAGGTAATATATGAACAGTTGGAAAGGTTGAAACATTTGGATTTCATCTGACAGACAAATGGGAATCACTGTGGGTTTTCAAGTGATAATATCAATGGACAGTTTATACAGAATGAATGAAGGAAGGCAAAATTAGCAAGAGAACATTTAAGTGATCCAACTACTCTGTGATTAACGCTGCCAATCTAGTTTAAAGTATGGGAAGTAAGAATAAAAAGCAAGGGATAAATTTAAAAGAATCATAAAGAAAAAAAAAAACTTTAAGACCTGTTAACTGAATAAGCAATAAAGCAGAATATAGATTAAATTATGCCTTTTTAGAATAACAATACTAGTTTACATGTTCAGGACCTAAATGAAAAGTGAGGATGGTTAATACAACTGTTTCAGATTTTATCTAAAAAATATTTTAATAGCTTATCCAGTGGAGGGAGAAAGCCTTTAATTAAAAGTATCAAAATACAACAAAACAACTATTTTAAGAACTATTTATAATCTCTGCAACTAAAGATAATCCTACAAAATGGATTATATTATAGGAACAAATCTCAGAAATTCCCCTCAACCTGTAAATAATCATTTCTCTTCTTTAGAATAAAAGACTCAAGGTAATCTATATATACCCTTTCATCACGTTAAGTTTTGATCATAAAAACTTTGAAAATATATTTTAAAACTAATCATCTGTAAATTTTTAGTAGCTAAATATGAGAATTTAAGACTTTCTTATGAGCAGAACCCTTTTCTCAAACAAAATCTTACACAGTAGTTCAACAAATTAATCAGTAAAAAGTAGAGTTGCTTTTATGGAATCTAGAAATAAAGGTCCAGAGCCTTACCCAACGGCAACTCTAAGAAACTTTGGGCTCTGCAGAGCAGTTTTTAAATTAAATTAAATGGAAAAGAGAAAATTATATATTGCTTTGTCCAGTGGGATAAAATCTGCACAACTAACACTAAAATTAAATTAGTTACCTTATTGACAGATTGAGGTATACAAGTGAAACAGACAGTACTCGAAAGCTGAATGGAATTAAAAGGCTACTATTTGGTTAGAGGAAATAGGTACTCAATAATTATTTACTTCAACAGCTTGAGAAAGTGAAAATTATCATGAGAGATTGCACTTGCTTAATTTTAATTTCTTTCCCATGTTCGTACCACTGCTTGGCTTCTAAGCCTAAATTTCAGAAAGAGTTTGATCAACTGCTGAGTTAAAAAGATCTCCTACTGCTTTTATCTTTCAGTTAAGCTACTGTTGACAAAGACCTCCCCCAAGAATCACGGAGTATGAACTATAGGATTGCTCATGTCTGGTTACTTGTATCCCAGCCTGCATTCATTACTTCACCCCATTAACATTCCACGCTGGGAGTCCTTTGCCAGTTTTATGAGGCGAAACCACAAAATGTCAGGTTAACAAAATCCTCACATAGCAATTTCACCTTAAAATACTGCCTGTCAAGGACTTGCTTCCAAGATATCTAATAAATCACTAACTCTATAAAGGAGGTTGCAAGTCAAATAAAGGCAAAATTTGCATCAGAGTACAATAAAGATTAATCAGAACACAACCTGATTATTTAGAACCACAACCTTTGGGGAAGATAGAGTAGAGCAGTATGATTTCAAACATACCTAGTAACCTATCTTAGTTTTTAATTGTTCTTATAGTTAAACAGATATACTTATCTATCACAATCATTCCCATTCAGATACCGGATTTGAGACAGTTTGATAGACAGCAGAGAGCTTTGGAGACATGAACATACTGGTTCAATTCCTGGTTCTGCCACTTATTAACTAGGTGTCTTTGAGATAGTTAATATCCTCCCTAAACCTGTTTTCTCCATGTAAAAGTGAAGCAAATAATTCTTCCATTATTGGGCTATTCTGATTTTAAAAATATGTCAGACAAAAGCACCAAGCATAGTGCCTGGTAACAGTAATGTTAATAAATGTTCACTGTGGGTAAGAATAGTAAATGTTCAATAGTTGTTAGTTTTCCCCTCTCTACCCTTTGTAGAAATGAAAACTGCCAACATTAGTTAGAGTTACTGTTGAAACTCTCTACACTCTCTGAGACCATAACTAAGAAATCTAATCTCTGCATGTACAGTCATGGAGTCAAGAAAGTTAGGGTAATTATGAAAGGGATAAAAGTGTAAGGGACAGTTTTTGGCATACACGTATGTGAAAATACACCTACTAAACACATCTATTTTCCTTTGCTCAACAGGAATGAGAGAAAATAAACTGGCCAAGCCTGTGTACCCTGCCTCTAACTTGATGACCACCATCATTGCTAGTATTTGGCCCTCATGATAGTCATTAAACCATGTTGGATAACTATCCTCTAAGCAAGTACCTTTAAGTAGAATAGCCCAGGCTTGAATAAATCTTTACAATCTCTTGTTGACCATGCTACAGACCTTCCAAGGAATCTTCACAGTGGACTCTAACCACTCTTAGATTGCCAAAATGGACAGAAATTAATCCCAGTGAAACCCAAAAGCTATAGTCTATTCAGGGCTGCAGTTAGTTGACTAAGAGCTCCCTCAACATTTATTAGACAACTATTAAGTACCAGGCATTACAGCTTGCTTAGACCTGTCATCACAACCTGGAGAGGATGACCACTTTTTCAGGTCTGAAACTTTCTCTCCCAGAAAAATGGGTAGGAAAGGCAAGGAACCCAAACCAATAATACACACCTGTATAGTCTAGGGAACTGACACGAGAGCAAATCAAATTCACACTGTCTAACTCTAATTTCCCAAAAGAAAGTGATTCATACTCTGATTCTGTTCTATTTTTTTTTCTTAGTTCTTAACCTTTCTTTTATTTGGGGGGGGTGTGTTGTTCTATACTTTTTTTTTTAAATGATGTTCTGTGGCTCTCAGCCTGTTTGATTCTTTTTTAATAACTTAGTTTTACTTAATTTTATTTTTTGGTGGAGGGAGGAGGTAATAAGTTTACTTATTTATTTATTTATTTAGAGGTACTGGGGATTGAACCCAGGACCTCACGCATGCTAACCATGTGCTCTACCATTTGAACGACACCCTCCCTGCTATTCTTTCTGATAAAAATAATTTGGATTGGTCATGCTAATGACTCTTGTGACTAAATGTAGGGTACAGAGAATAACACATGTTAGAGTAAACTATCAATGAATTAAGGCAAAAATATTTACAAGCCATTGCTGTATAATTTCCATATGTCCTGGATACTAACCTAATCACTATTCCTCTTCTTCAAATCCATTCTAATTTCTTCAAATCCCTTTGTAAATGCAGATAACAAAACAGAACAGCGAAAGGAAACAACACAGGACTCCTGCAAAAGCTAAGCCTTTGCACATTTATGAGTCCCATTTCCAGTAAAATCTTTGACAATGATGTGTGGATTGTATTCATATTAAGTTCCCAATTCAATAGGTAAACGAGTATTCATGCTCTTAATCTCACAGGCAACACATGTCTATAAGAAAATTGGTTAATATTAATAATTCAGTTAAAATACTGTAATCACTTTTCACATTGGATTAATATGACCAAAAATCATAACCAATCCTCAAATTAAAAATTTACTTCTATTTTCCCCTTATGTTCTCTTAAGATATGGAGACTTTTTTAATATGCAAATTTACATTTGTACATCCAGCACAACATAAAGAGCAGACTTGTATCCCCAAAACCTCAGAAAATATTAGTGATCTAGTAAAGCCCTAAATCTAACAATTCAATTTGACCTTACTAACTGAATACATTTTAACAGAGCAAATGTACATTTCAGTGATGCATGAGATCTCAAGTACATCACAAAAAAAGGTGACTGTTTCACTCAACACTATTAGTAAAGAGCAGTCAATAACAAAGAGCTCTAAGGAAAGAACAAGGTCATATGAATAAAGACAAAGAAAGGAAACCAGTAACTGGGGCTCTCAGAATGATACAACTAAAGACGCACAAAGCCTTCGGACACAGGCAAATAGGCCCTGATTTTATTGTGTTCTCTCACACTTGAGAGCAGCCTGTTTGGCTTCCTACAATAATTACAATGCAGAAAGCAAAAGAGCCTTCCTGGGAATTTTACACTTTGAACAGCAACTCTAAGAACACAAAAGCTCCATCTTCTTTCTTGCATATATAAAAGAGATCTAAGAAGTCAAGAAACCCTCTGTGTTGCAAACAGACAGAAATGAGACTGAATAAAGTTAATTATTTATTATGGCTAAATCCTAATCCTCTGGATATCCCATGTCACATTTCTTATATGGTAGGAGTTAAATAAATGGCCCATAAACTTACTAAGCAAAAAAATGTTATTTGCAAGTGAAATGAAACTATAAATGCTATTCAAATGCAAATTTTAAATTAACCAATTCAGCACTGGAAATGAATAAAAAGTTTATCTGATACAAGTTTAATAATAGAACAGATTTTTTAAATTTTTTAACTTTTTTAGGAAAAGTCATTACCTAATATAATCATCCATCTTAATTATTTACGCAGATTCATAAAACTGTGCATAGAAGAATCTTCAGACTTTAAAATAACCTAAAACCATCTGAACCTTTATGCATTACAATCAGATAGGTTTTCAGTAGTTTTACAGAATGCTCCAGAATTAGACTTTGGTAATAGAGCCTGAAGCTGACACTAGTTACTCTTCTTGTGGAAGAGGCTGAATGTTTAAAGACAATTGGTCTTTAAACCATTCTTAAAACAAATGAATGCTAAACACTTTTTTAATTTTAAAAATTTCAGCAGTTATTGGCTCAGAACCAAACTTAAACTCTGAGCAATTAAAGGTTAAGAGTAAGCATATTAGCAAAAGTAGCAATGCCTGACCCAAAGGTGACCTGGAGGAATAAAAGGAAAAGAGAAAAATTTAGCTTTTCACACTGTAAATATCAAAGCAAGGTAACTGCTTTAAAAACTCATGTTCATAATAATCATCATATATTTAAGTGAGTTAAAACATTTATTTGCAGAAAACCTCAATACTTACAAGGTTCACAAGTCTGTAAAAATGTAGGGCATCACTTACAATTAAATGCTTCCTCTCTTAAAGTGGATGGCAATTTTTAAAAGAAGACTTGGGGTACCTTCCACATTTTCAAAGTAATTAGTATCATTACAATTGCCAGAAGTAACTATTCCATTTTAGTCTATTAGTAAATGGTTTGAATTGACTAAGATGAAAGTTGAACAAATCAAATAACAAGACAAAGATAACAAATATTTACTGAGAAAATAAAATGCGTTGGCCATAATGACAGGAAGACGGGAAAAAAAAGAGTTGAAAAAGAAAACTAAATTATTGATGATGTATTTTAAACATCTGTGTAACAAAGATCAGCATTAACAAGAAACTAAAAGTACTCAGCCTTTTACCATAGTCCCCACTGACACTCTGACATTGGCAAAACAACATAATTAAGAAAATTTAGTATTCTGGGAAATGAACGTGCTTACTGGGGTAGACCCTTATCCTACAGGTCTCTTTCAAACAGAAAGCAAATCATCATATTTCTAATTTAATACACTCTTGGAAACTAGAGGACATAATCCCAGGGTGCTAGCATTCTCAGCTAAGATTCACAAGTTCCAAAACACAAGAGTAAAGACACAGATGATAGCCCCTGTACCTATTATAAGCAATCACTCCCACACATGCTTTTAATATTGGAACAGTGTAACACAGAAGAGTTAAATAATGAGTAAGCAAATATTTATTAAATACCTACCAGTATTAGAAAATAAAGAGGTGAATAGGAGAGAAAGAGTCCCATCTCATATGAATCACATTCCTAAAACATATTATATTTTATCCACCTAACAACTGTTAAGATATTCTCCCAGTTTTCCAGAAAGGAAACTGAGACTAAGGAAGGTTAATTGATTTGTCTAAAGTCACAGTCAACAACAAGTCTGTAAGGAGAAGAAAATTGAAATCAAATCCAAGACTGTGACTCCTGCCAGTAGCCTGTACTCACTATCCTACAGCCAGTAGATGCTATATAAGTGTTGTACTATCCATTACGAGTATCTCTGGAAATTAATGTTTCTGGTTGTCACAATGATTAGGAGATGTTACCCGACATTAGATACCAATCAAGAATGTTCAAAGTTGTTCAATGCTCAGAACAGTCCCTTACATAAGAATGGTTCTGCATCCTACACAATTTTCAAATATCCTGACAGTTCATGTGAGGGAAAATCTATTTATAATTACTTGAATCTAGACTCTAACTCCAATTTACATTTAAACACATAGTGGTTTCCATACTCACTTTTAATAAACCTGAAAGTTTCAGAAATTTATCTATCAGAAGAAAAATTATCAATCACTGAGAAATGACCAAGAGGTGTTTATCATTTCAGAAAATAACTTCACTCATGGCTATTCCATTTGAGTACCTGTACTGCTAATTTATCAAACATGCAGGCAGGTAAGATTTATAACTGTGTTGATATAACACATGCGGCAGATTAAATGACTTACCTGAGCACTTCTTCATGTCTTCTAGTCTACTTACAGTCTAAATATCGAATAAATCGCTTTCCTCTTATTTATCCCTTACTACAACTATGGCATTATCAATGGCAAATCAATGGCAAACTATGGCAAATCAATATTGATTTCTCCATAAGTTATCAGCTTAAAACATACATTAACTATAAATTGTATATCAAGATAATAAAGAGCTATCAGAAAATACATGCTATAGAAAATAGCACTGAGAACCACGTGGTTCTAACTGTGATATTAACTAGGCTATATTCTTGGCCTTAAAATAACACAGTTGGAACCATCCCAATGATAAGATTCAACTCTACTCTTGAAAAATTTCATAAAAGATACTCTCAATGGCAGGACATTTTTTATAATGAACTAAAGTTCCTTATTCTATAATTTAAATGTTTATTCTTTTCTCTGTCCTAAGACATCTACTGTGCAAGACAAGAATAGGTCAAATAGAAGAAACAAGTAGAGGCTGTATTTTATCACTGGAATTTATCAGTCTCACTATTACTTACCATATGTCCCAGTTAAGTTTTCAATGAATGTCTAGTCATAGAATGATAATTAACTCCATAGCATTCCTACTCAGTATCAGTGTGCTCATGAACTGAACAATCCAATACATCAACCATTTTATAAATGCTTTTAACTCACAATAGTTTTTTGATAGAGTATATAGACTCAAATATTATTCACACCCAATATGAAATTTCACAAAAAGAATTCTCAATTTGCAGAGGTAGTAAATTATAGCAGGCACACAATAGCACTGTCTAAATATCTGAGTTTAAAAACTAAAGTAAAGGTTTAAAATGCTAACTGTGAATTAAAGTTTTCCAAGGATCCTATAACTTTCCTACCACAAAATACAATAGTTGTTTGGAGATAGACACGTATCTATAGAAAGCAAGTATCCTCTACTAGCTTATGGACTTCACATTACATTCTGGTGCATACACCTAAATTCTTGACAAAACTTTAAAAGAATGAGTTGAATAATTTTTGCCCCATTTCAAATCCTTATTAATAGTGAATCCTCTAATAACTCTCACCTCAAAAATAAGACTAAGATGCCACTAGTTATATAATAATTGTATGGTTCAGCATCTCTAGACCTTTTACTAAATATCAGGTCAAGAGCTGCTCCTAAATGACTGCACAAGATACAGCACTATGTTGCATTACCAGATTTGGGACAGTGTTCAAAGAGGTCTCTCTTATAAATACGGTAGGCAATACAGCAGATGAATTCATTACCACTTTGAGCCACAAAAAGTGACACTAAAAAGTCCACTCCATGCCACCTCTGAAGTAGCTCCAAGGCCATGGACCATTTTCTGCTGCCTATATGCAGTTGATTTTGGCTACATCATGGCCCCTGCATATCATCACAGCTAAGACATTATTAATTCTCAAGATTCAGCATTATTTAATGTGTCATTAAAAAAGAAAAAAATTTTCAAAACAGTCTAAGAGGAAAGTCCTGCATAAAGCTGACACATGAAATCTGCCAGTGTAATGGGAAATAAGAAAAAAAGCCATCAAGCAGAAAGGTAAGTTGTTTGACTTAAGCTTCACATTGGGTAGAGAGACAAATACAAATCTTAGGGAATCTGAACCATAAGCAGATATTCACTTAGATTTGCAGTCTGAATCCACACTACCAATGAAGACCAAAAAATTCTCACGCAGACAATCTAACTTGTGGTAGTCTCAAGTTGCAGTGCCACCAGATGAGCAGCAGAGGCCAACACATAACCTCTCTGGCAGACCTTGACCTCAACTCAGGCCATGAGCAATTGTGAGGTATCACTGACTCAATTTCAGAGATGCTAAAATATGAAAAGCTGCAAAATGAAAATCAATGAAATAGCATATAGATGCTTTCAGAATTAACAAAAACAAATGAAATCATACTTAGGGAACAGAACAAAGGGATTCAGTATCTCAATACTCAGGGATTTTTCAAAGAAAAAAAAAATACAAAGTTCTAGCTAGGGAATTATACTTTCTTGTTCATAAACTGGAAGCACCTCTTTCTTAAGGAGTATTTACAGTAAGAAGAGAAGTCTCAAATTTTTCTTTGTTTTTACATGTATCAGTAAAATTACGTAACTACGTAAGATACAGAGCCCAAGGATAGCAATTTCTAACAGTTTTTAAAAGAGTCAGACTAGGTGAAAAGTTAATATTTTAAAATACAATTCAAAGGAAATTTAAAGCTTAATTTCATTATCTCTGAAGTCAAATGAATATACACATCTATAGACATATGGATGTATATATATACACACATATATATAAAGATAGAGAAGACATATAGGGAACCCTGAATTACTGCCATCCTTTACCAAAGAAGATTGAAGACGACAGGTGAAATTTTGTGTGCCTCTAATGTTAACCAGATTTAGATTCACAATTTTATCACAGTACTGAATCCATTATTATCAATTTGACAGATCCATCAAGGCATGTACTTTTACTCATGTACTAACACTTGTTTAATTGAGTTAATTAATCACAGCCTAACCAAAATAGCTCAAACAGACCTCACACAGCATTCAAAGTGTAGCTTGAAATCTAACCCACCCTCCCTTTTCTTTAAACTGGCGTGGGGATGAAGTCAATAAATTGTCAATTAATAACATACTTGCTTTGATGAGTCTTCAGTAATTTACTGTCATCCCACTTCATAAATTTTTTTAGTAAAAGTTGTGGGATTTCAAGAAAGATACCTCTTCCATGGGAAAACTCAGTTTAAGAGTTTTCTGCTGCCAATAAACCAATAAGACAAACTAGCTGATAATCCTCCCACACTACACCGTGTAGATATAAGCACTCAACCAGTGAAAGTTTAATTTGTTCCGCCATTGGCACAGAAAACCAGTCAAATTTATTTACTAAATAGATCTGAACATCAGTCTCTAGCTTTCTGCTACAGCCAAGTTGAACCAGGTTATTCACAGGCAAAAATAATACATAGTTTTGAACCTAGGAGTGTCAATACAATAAAAATAATTTTTTCTCACTACCAGAGCCAAGGTGCTCCATTATATTTATATGCTGTATCGATTTCTAATGGAAATTAAGTGGTATCCACATCCAGTCTCCCCCCAAACAGCATTTTCTCCTAACTTAAAAGTTAGATATCGCTCAACAATTATGAAGACATGCCAACCCCTGTCACCGTGGCCCTTCTGGCACTCTAGATACCACTTTTACCTCTTGGCCACAAAGTCCTGACCTGCGCCTGGTCAGAGACTTAGCCTCCTGCCACTCTCAGAGAAAACTCCCTGACATATATTTATCCTATTTACACAGTTCTCTGACCTCTTATCCTGTGAACGACAGATTCCTGTCTTCATGTCCTCCAAGGACTAGTCCTCCTAACCAATCTGCAAAATTCCCTTAAATCAACTCAGTGAACCCACTTCACATTTATTACAATGAATATGCAAAACAAGGAGGGAAATGTATATTTCCAGTCATCTGATAAAACAAAAATAAACAACATTCATAAAATTAAAAGTTAAGAATTAAGAAGACTGATGCTGTAAACAGGTTAAGTGAGAGGCACCTTCTGACAATGACTAATACTAACAAAAAAGAAGACAGGACCAAGTAGTGATTGCCACAGTGATAAGAGGAAGAAACTAACAGAATGACTAACATCAAATGGGCAAAAGTTTGAATTTCAGTCCATTTTCTTATTTTTGCCTCTTGAGAATAATTAATGGCAGTTAATTCTCATTATCTTCCATTAAAGGTAGGTTTACCATGTATGTAGCTGTTACCAAAGATTTTGTTCTCGTTCAAAACCATTTATTAATTCAACAAACTTTTACTGAACACCAACCATCTGCTTAAAACTAAATATTAAGCATTCACAGGTAAATAAAATAATCCTTGTATTTGAGCTATTATAATTTAGTGGAAAATGCTGACAAATATTAATCATCATAATTTTTATAAATGGTTTAATAAAATATTCATAAGAGGTTACAGAATGCAACAGGAGTAGAAACCATGAGGGGCACCTAACTTGCCTCGGACGGAAATTTGCATATTAATTTTCAGTGGGAGTTAATGCTTCAGCTGAGTAGATTAAAGTAGAGAGGAGACATGCAGAAAGCTTCCCATGCACTTGAAATTTGTATCCACAAATGAGAACAGTATGTGAGAACAGCACGTTCCTGGGGTTAAAAACAGTTCCACGTAATGTGGTGTACATATGAAAACAATATCTGATACAAGGATAGAGTTGTATATCTGGCTAAGAAGCCTGACCTTTATGCAGAAAGAAATGAGAGAGCCTTCAACACACTGATTGTCCACTGTGTGTTGGGTGCCCCTAAGGAAACACAACTGTCACCTAGATTTGGGTGACGTGGCAATCAACATGTTAAAGCCTATTTTAAAAGGAAGTAAAAGGATTAGATTTGTCTTACACAGAAGTTTCATAGGAAGATCTTAGAATCTTGTGACTGCTCAAACAGGAAAGATGGGAAATGAGGGAAGGAAAAAGTTTAGGACAATCCCTAGGTTTCCGATACTACCACCGTTCACTGATACAGAGAATACAGGTCAAGGTGCCGACTTGGAGTAAAATGGTGAATTTAACTTGGAAGCGCTGAGTCTAATGTGCCGGTGAATTATCCAAGAGAAATGTTCATGTATAACCAAAAATTCATCTGCTGCTCAGGGAAAATGCTGGTACTCCATATTATACATTGGGAATAGCACAAATGTAACATTTTATCTTTACAGAACTGATTGGAATTATCCAATGTTGGGCATACAATATCAATTCATTTTACCCACTGGATACCATGCTTTATTCCATGAAAAAATAATGTTTTTTAAAAGTCAGATTTGCCAATAGCAAATACGAACTTAATTAAAATTTTCCTCCTTTCCTTATACCTGAATATCCTCTCACAGAAAAGACTATTTTATTTCTGTTTTGAGGGTTCTAGTCACAAACTTCTGCCACTATGATGGCTTCTAACATTTGTATGTACCAAATCTTACTCTGAATGCTTTGGTCACATGAATTCATTTAATCTTCGTGCCAACCCTATGAGATAGATATTATTATTATTCCCATTACCAATGAGAAAACAAAGTTACTGAAGACTCCAGACTCCAGAAACTTGCCCATGATCAGAGAGATAGTACATAATGAAGCCAGGAATCAGTCTGATTCAAAGCCCATGCTTTTAACTACTATACTACGTCATCTGTCATAAATGATACTTCTTTAATAGATTAGGATTATGTAAACATCAAAACTTATTCGGAAGCTATGAAGAATTATAGATAGAAATGAATAAGCAGATTTGAGTATAAACGGAAAAGCAGCTCTCCTTAGTGAGATACCTGTAGTATAAATTTCAGGCACTGAGCCACACCCGCACTGAGTAGGCACACCAAAGAAACAAGCACTTTAAAGCTGCATGGCATGGAGGGCTATGCCCAGAATTTCTACAGCTGCTTTGAAATCTTACTGCTACTGGAATTTTGCTTTTGGATTCACTGATCCTAGAATGCACCAGCCTTTAAAAATATTTGAAACACTCTTCATTTTTACCACCACCTCAATTCCTTTAATGGTGGTATCATTATACAGAAAACATAGCTAGTTATAAAGTTGAAGCACCATATGAATTATGGGTAAATCTGCACCGTATGAGAAATGTGTGACCACTGTCTCTATTATCAATTTTGCAAAATAATGATGCTTCATCTCTTCACTTTCTCAACTGGGTTTAAACAACAAAGTAAGACCTTTTCATGTTACTTAGCATAATTTTTACTGGTATTCAACATCAAAATACTGAAGTACTAATCTGAAGAACTAGGGATTACTACGGACTGCCCTAGTAATCTGGCTGGAGATGATGAAGTGATAGCCAAATGAGTCTAGTAACAGGCAGAAAACTCATTATCTTCAAACCCCTGGATGATGACTTATAGCAGGAGAAAATCTGGAAGGCCCTGCTTTCTTAGATTGGGTTCACTTAGAGAGACCTGACACTATGGCTTACTTGACCTTGGCTACAAACACTCACAAACACACACACACACACACACATACATACACAAACACAACTGGTTGAACTGATGGAGAAAAATAATCAGTAAAGTGAGAAATCCTAAGAATACATAAATGTATTATTTATTCATCAATATTCTGCTGTAGGTAGAATCAAGGACTTCAAATACAAATTCTGCCTCATTTTACATGAACACATTTAATATATCATCTATGATGACTAATTTCAACTTAAAAAAAATAAAATTCCTGTTCCATAATTATTGTGAGGATAAAATGAGATAGTACTCTTAAAACAGTGCCTGACGCTAAGAAGCATCCACTAAAAGCTAGTATTTTCATTATATGCACAGAATGCAGTTTATGAAAAAAATCACACCCACATTAATTCATCTGCTCTTTTCAATAACCCTATGAGTTAGGCTAGTATTTATTAATATTACCATTTCCCAGATGAGAATACTTAAGGTACACATTATGTAAGTGACAAATACCCAATAAAAGATGCATCTGAGTCTTGAATCCAGCTCTACAATAATGCAGACAATCCCTCTTGAATAGGTAAGTGAAGGAAAAGAAGTACAAGTAAGAGAACACAGGAAGACCCATCAGATCTCCCAGGAAATGCCCTTCCACAACTAACACCAAGGCTGGAAGAAACAAAGCAATAAGGATCCGGAAACCTGTACTGTACTCTTAACCAAACAGGTACCACAGTTGTTCAGTCTGATTTGGAGATACAGCAACTTAAGTATGACTCACTGAATTTTAAAAGGTCTAAATACATTTCAAAGAACCATTTGTTTAGGATACCTGATATACCCCCATACCAACATTACCATAATTGCATGCTATTTCAGTATTTACTCTACAACCAACACTTTGTTGAGAAATTTTTTTAACTGACAAATTATTTTTGAAAAGCTGACATAAAATTATTTAGAGTAAGTGACCTACTGTTTATCAAAGAGCAAATTAATGCCCCATGTACTATTAACTTAGGTATAACCAAAGATAAATTCCTGGGAGTATTTCAGAAACTGAAGATAAGAGAAGGTCATACAAAATAAATGAGGGTATATGAACTGATATTATGCTGGGGGAAGCCTTGCAAAACTGTGTCACCCTTGGCTACACACACACATAGGTTTGTTTATAGGGGTCTAAATAAAGCAGCTGTAGGAAAGGATATCAAAAGATAGGATTAGAAAGAAGACTCAAAGATTCAGAAACATATACAAATCTGATTTTGTAAATAAAACTTTTCCTTGTGAAACATGCTCCTAGATGAGCAGGTGGTAGTGATATAATCATATCCTGAAGCACAGCAACCAATTTAGCTCATGTTAACTCTACATCTATGTTATAAAAATAAGGATAGTTACTATGAATATCTGTAAAAATTTCTCATTATGTCACCAGCATAATAACTCTAAATATATGATGATCAACTGTTTGTCAATGAGGATGATATCTTACACTTAATACTGAGAAATACTTTTATCAACTTAAAAAAAGAAACTTATCAAACATGATAACATCAATATTGCCTATAGCCATGAACCGGCTACATGGCACCTTCCTCAACTTTACATCCATCTGTTCAATACGATCATAATACACCAAGTTTGTAATAATCATTTTACTGTCATCTGCCTGAAAATCCTGCAATAAATAATATTAATAAGCAAATTCATTTGGTTTATGACACGAATGGTGACCTCTTTAAAAGGATGTCTTTATATAATGGAGAAATGACACAGAAGTATCCAGGGCCTGGTGTTGCAATCATGTTATAGATTGAGAAACAAAGTGAGATCAAATGATTTATACAAAAACTGGGCCTCACAGTTAGACCAGAATTCAAGTAACAGTCTTGAAGTTACAGATACATTTCTTCCTTCATATAACATGAATCTTTTCCCATTCCATATTTTCTAAAAATTCACTTTGCATCAGATATCAGATGGTAGTGAAAAGATGATTAAATAAGCAGGATAAATAATTAGTTCCTTTGTTTATAGATAGTGGTGATTCAAAATAAACAGGGGAAATTAAAAATTATGCATACGAATGGATCTAATGCATAAAATTTATCCAGAAAAGCAATATATGGAGTATATTTTGTGAACCTCGGAGACAAACACATTTTAGACTTCATTTAAAGTAAATAATTTCTACTGTTATATCTGAATTATTTCATGTTTAGTAATCTTGAGTATATGTGATAAACTTGAGCAAAGTAATATCAACTATGTGTTTGATTTCTGTAAATTTTAAATATGAAATATTTTAACATTACCTTTTAAGCTACAAACTTCAAAGGATGGCTGCAAAGGCTACAATCATTAAAAGTAATGGGTAAAGCTGATCAGTAATTAAATTGATCACATCTCCCTGAAGACCAAAAACCTAGATGACAACAGAGCTCAACATTTTCCAGCTGCTGAGGAGTAAAGGCTTTCAACATTTGGATATACACAGGCATCTTACTTTCCCAGGATTTCAAAGTCCACATGCAGGCTGCTGTTCAGCTATTATAAATGAGTAATTCAAGTAGGGCATGACTGCTTCTTGTATTAACTTGATAAAGATGTTTCACTCCAAATGCATCAACAGTTGTGTTAACTCATCCCTTTCACAGGCTGACTGAGGCTTACTTATGTTATGCTTTGTTAACAGTGAATCCAATATATTTTAAAAAAGATTTGTTAACTGCTGCTTTTGTTCTTTTAAAGCTAAAAATGGAATTCTACTTAATAATTAACTTCAAGCTAAACCACATAAACTAAATACAATCTAATGAACTCAACACACTTTAATTTTAAAATTTTGTCTTAGAAAACAAAAGCAGTAATAGCAAATATTCAAATATTTTAAATTTTACAATCACACTGAAAATTTTAAAATTTTAAATACAATTTTGGCAATAGTTCTCTGAATATACTTAAATACTTCAGAAGGAAAACTACCTTACCATAAATATGTACCAAGCATTTTTTAACATCATACAAAATGTTACAATATACAAAAATATGGACTTGAGCTAGTAATAATTACCAACATTTAAAACAAGACAACATAAGCCAACTGAAAGAATTTGCAATGCTTAAATAATAAGAATTTTCAACTCATACGTAATCTTTTATCATTCCAGGCTTCAATAGCTATCCTTCTTTGGGAAGCCTTTCTTAATATCATTCAATCCTCCCTTCCCATTCAAATTAATCTCTCCCATTTATTTTCAGATAGACACACTTTTCTCCCAAACACTTAGCATTTGTTAAAGTTAGGCTTGTTTTAGAATCAGCTGTGTGTATACTACTCCATAGGGCCCTGTATCAAATATCTTCTTATACCAGCCTTTAGCAGCTTCATGCTTTCAGCTAGCAGCCAATAAATGGAATTAAACAGAATTAAATAAGCTGACTAATCAATGTCTTGGGGACTGAATCTCTTCAGTCTTTGCTCTTTGGTGTAATGGTTACAAGCATGAGTTCTAGAGTCAAACTGTTTCTACTTAAAATGTTTAGCACATAGGAAGAACAAGAAAAATATCATAATTAAACCAATGACTCATAATCCCATCAAGCATTCATAACCACTATTAGAAAGTAAGTTTTTTCTATGAATACACATGTAAGTACATACTCATATGCATACATTGAGAGAAAATTTTTAAAACAACAGTCTTATTGTATGTAGGTTTATACACTGTTTTCACACAAGCTTTTATTATGAACATTTTCCTATGAACATTTTCTATTGCCTGATTTCAAAGACGTTCTTCTTTGGATATACCTTTATTTTATACTTAACCTACTATTGAACAACAAAGATTTGTGATTATTATAAATACAGTGACATAACTACTCTTAATTTTAAATACAAGTCTTTAAATGCATCTTGGATTATTCCTTTAGGATATAGTCTTGAAAGTAGGATTATTGGATGATGACCACTCTTAAAGTCTTTAATAAACTGTGAGATTGATTTCTGGAGAGTCTGCAACAATTAATAGTCGGACCAGACTTTTACTAAAGTGCTTATCATAAATTTCCCAGCTTTCAGTTTTATAATTTATTAAACTCATTAAAAAGGTAAAAATTATTCATTATTACTGGACATTATATATATCAATTTCTTTGACTATTTATTACTTTGACTTTTTTCATGTGTTTTTGGCCATTTATATTGTTTACTTTTATGTCCTTTGGCCATTTTCCTGCGATGCACTTTCTTTTTCTTTGTTATTTACTTGTAATGAAGTTCTGCATAACTCTGTTATAGTCCCACAAATACTTTCAGTATTTCAGAATTCTATCTCTTAAGTGGAAAAAAAATCAGAGAAGGTATAATTTTTCATTTAAAAGTGGCTTCTTATAATTTAGATAACATTATATAAAGCACTCAATTCTAATAAGAAAAAATACAATATACTTAACTAAATAAAATAAAAATGTCAATCAAGAAAATGTTACTTCTGTGAGGTGTGGGAACTGCTCTTTCCTGTATGTACACGTACACACACACACACACACACACACACACACACACACACACACACACTCAGCTTCCCTCTCTCACAATACCTAAAAGCAGTGCCTGATACATATATATAAAGTAGGTATTCAAACATTTGATGTACAAACACTTCTCTCAGGAAAGCTTTTTTAGTAAGTTAGAACACAGTATTTACTTTAAGACTAGGTTAGAACATTTTATTCATTTCTCTACTCAATTAACAACAACTACAAAAAAAAAAGTCCTTTTTCTGGAAAGTTGTAGATATTGACAAAGCACCTGGTTGAAGAGAACTTACTATGAGAAGATTTCAAAGGTTAAACTCAAGTCAAGTTCTACAGAATTAGCCCAGAATTATTCAACAATCAATACAGCCTTTAGACAAGAGGAAACTGTTAACTTCATCACTGCCCTCTGCCGGTGGTATTATTTTCCTTTAATTTTTCCCTGCAGGTACTGAATATTTGCCTCACAAAAAATTACGTCTGACCTGCCTCTATATTTAAACCACCCACAGCTAAAAATAGCCTAGCCATCTGGAATTTAGCAGTTACAGTGAAAAATTGGTGCTTCAACGAAGAGCTCTGCATTGTTGAGAGTACACCCTCCCAGGTTATCGGAGTCTGATTCTATGGGGACTCTGCACCTCTTCGCTGCCTCTGAGCTACCTTATAGATCTGCAAATTGTAGATAACCAACAGCAGTGCAAAATAATTCTTCATTACAGATGCAAGTAAATTCTGTCAGGTAGAAATTCAATTCACCTCTCTTTCCCACTGTGGGGAAGAAGGCTATTTTGTGACTATTTCCAAATTTATTATAGTATTATTGATCTATAAATTTCTGTGTTTTTAATACTCCTTTGATTTGGTTGTAACATCTGCCTAGTTGTCTCATTGATGATGTTAATAATCTTGAACATTTGTCAATTTCATATCTGTACGAGTCATAATTTCACTTTTTTAAAAATTATTCTTTAATAGGCTAAAGTCAGATTACATTTTTCCCCCAGAGATCAATTTAGATATAAAATGATGGGAGCCTGTAGACAATAGGGCTATGCTCAAATGGCAGAAAGCATTTTCTTGTATTTACCAAATACCTATCATGTACTTGTCATGATCCCTGCCCAGCTTCAGGGAAGGTTCCTATAAACAGTTACAACTGTCTGCCCTGTGATATGATCAAAGTACCATGGTGCTGCTTAGAAGGCAGTAATTAATTTATAAGGGAGGAGAGAGGAGAGGGAGAAAAAAGAGGAGGAGGAGTAAAAGCAAAACTCAGAGGAAGGCGAAAATAAAACAAAACACAGTAAAAAAAAAAAAGCGATTAAAAGTTCTCACACATTAATGGACAACAGACTTTCATCATTTATCTAGGAAACAAAGTAAAAGCATAAGGATGGTTCCTATGTATACTGTACTGACTGAAGTGGCTGCAAAAGCTATCTGTGGAATAAAGTTTCTTCTAGAAGGGATGGGACAATTAAGGGAAGAATCAGGTAGCAAGGATGGATGAGAATTTCACTCGTAAGAGTTTTGTAAATCAACTCCTAGTGGTTCACTAAAGCTACGACTTTTCATTCGGCCATTATGACAGCTACTACACAGCCAACTTCAACATCTGAACAGAAATTGCAAAAAAACAAAACCTTACTTTGAAGACATATCACTATCTAAAATATAAAATAAACTGAAGTAATAATGGTAGCTTTTTGATCCACATAAAAACATACAAGGCATTATACATTTTATGTTGAAGATCACTTGAAGACTATTATAACCTGAAATACTTCTTAGAATAATAATTTACTATTTACAAATGATGCTACCACTTGCTTACTTTGAATACCAGTTTCATTTTACTACATAAGCAGTTAAAAAAAATGCAAAAATTTTGACCTTGTGCTATAAATAACGAAAACAACTAATCCCCTACAAGGCTCATGAATTTCTTCCAATGGCCTCCTTCCAGAACCTGGGACCTTTCAAAGACACAAGCAAAGTAATTTCCTGTTGCTATTGAAATTGTTCCTGCCCCCTAGCATCATGCCATCCAGGAGACATTTCAAGCTGGAAGAAGGCAGGATCCTGGGTCTAGGTAAAGATTTGCTCCTAGCTTCACAACGGCATATCCACAGGTTTATAGAATTAACTTGAAGAAAACTTTCAAATCAGCGGACATACAGAAAACATGGTAGTAAAGGAAAGGACTCCAGAGAAAAGCCTCAAGGCTTGAATGAAAAAATGACTGATATAGGGTACTATTTTGGACAGAGTAATTGATACTTAAACTCTGCATTATTTTTACAGGTACAATGGACTTGAAGGTACAGTATTTAATTCAACCCACACAACAATCCTAGCAATCAGATAAGAATATACTTATTTTACAAGTAAGAAACCATACTCAGGAGGTTGACTTGTAAGTAATATAGCTTACAATGGATAAAGCTGCACTCAGAATATAAGCTTTTTTGTAATTCATTCATTCATTTTTCATTCATTCACCCTTGATGTTTATATGCTTATGTCCTCAATATGTTTCTTTACCGTAGAGCCTTTCATGTTCATTATATTTTTATACAAAAAAAAACTTGGAATAAATATTTGTTGAGTGGATAAATGAATAATTTTATTAAAAAAAGAAGTAATATAAGAATGGCAAAGAAATACTGGAAAGTTTTCCTTTACTTAAATAAAGATGAATTTGAGAATCAATCACAACACAAACTTCATTATTTGAAAAAGAAAAATGTTTTAAAAAATTTCTGTTTTAATATATAAAAAAATATGGTTTCATATATATGTATATTGTCTTAATTACTATGCTAGCTAGAAATTTATATTTCTTGTACTTGAAAACACTGGGCTATTATTATAAGATACTTATGATTTACTTTTTTTTCCAAAAAAGTTATAATAAAAATTCATCTGGCAAATCTTCTACCAAACCTTTCATTGTATGTGTGTGTGTATCTGTCTAAAGGGGGAATAAAAAAAAAAGAAATTTTTTAAAGTAATTAGTAAGATAAAAAAACTCTCTGTGCTATAAATGCAACATTCTCAAAAGGCTATGTCCTGGAAACTATCATAATCCTTTAGAAATTGTTTATATTATGATTAAAAACCACTTTGCTCCTATATTCCCACAAATAGTTCATATGGTAAAGAAATCAGTAAACTTACTTTTATGCGTAACATCTTTAACATTTGCTCCCTTTTCTGTGCTTGTGATTAAATGTAACATTTTGAAATCCCAAAGTTCTGAGAAAAACATAAATCCTTGTCTCACAGCTGCTGTTTGACTCTGGAAACACATGCATTTTCTTTTCAAGCATCTACCATCAAAACTCCCAAAGGGCTTGGACTGGAGAACACCTGCATCTCTTCATTTAGTTCCAATAACAGAGCCTAAACTCCAAAATTACAAAAATAGACGCTCTGTTCAGCTGTAGTTACATTTTGCCCCTAATTCCCGTGAACAAAAATGCTAGGAGCATGAAATCATTCAGGCAAGCTCTGTCATCAAGAGGATAAGATTTTTTGCACCAGAAGCCCAGTGGGAACATGATAGAAAACTGGCAACAATTACAGATAAAGTACATAGTAAAGTCCTCAGGGAGGAGAGAGGAAATGTAATAAGATAGATGGGTATAATTTTTACACATTTATGCCCAAACCACAAATGTGAATTGTCTTTAATTGCTACAATATATAAGCATTCTTACTCATGTGTCCTGTCAAAAATACTAAAAACATAACTTCAAGGCAATTCACTTAATTCTACATTATGAGGAGAATTTTTTGGAACAAAAAACCATTTCCCATAAATTAAAATTTACAATCTAAAATATCTTCATTTTAAAAACTCCTTAACTATTCATATCCTAATCAACCAACTCTGGATGGTGAAATAAGAGCATGTGTATTTGCTAGTATGTTTTAATCCAGAAAGAGAATTACTCCTCCAATTTAACTATGAATTTCCAGAGAACAGAACTATAATTGTGGCTCTCCTTTCCAATAACGATGGTCAAAAGTTGTCCATATTTGGTGGGAGAAATATAAAATAATTTTTAATATATAGCAATCTAGTAAAGTTAAAACTTTATTTCTGAAACTGATTATACTAGGGAATTAAAAGATTGGCTTAAACTGTATTATATCTAAGTGACATTTTAAGAGGAACACTCACCTTAAATTATTTTTAAATAACATTATAATCATTTAATTCTATTATTCTAGTGTTAGGGAGAAAGTTATTTTGAATTTTATATATCGAAAGTAAATACAGTATGTTCACCTTACTTGCACAAGTAACCACAGCCAAACAGATACTTTTAAAGATATCTTCTTTATAAATGGTGGACCAAAATCAATCAGATAAAATTTCATAGGAATAAGTGTGGTATTATTCATGTAAATTCATAAATTAATGTAGGCTATAAAATAAAGAAAACTGTCTTAGGAGAGGTTATGTGAAAAAGAACTCCAACGTCCAGTGGCACATAAGCCCAAAATAAACAGTAACTAAATAGAAGTTCACAATTCATATCTGGGAAATACATTCTGTACTTTGTGCTATGTGGAAGATTGTGCTAAATTTTAAAAGAGACATTTTCAAACATGTAGTGGAAGTAATCAGTATGGCAATGAATCTGAAGGCAAATGATATGAGAAGAGACTAAAATTAATTTATTACATTTGGCCTGGACTATTCAATTTTTTAAAAAAAGCTTTTGTGGAACATCTACCATATGCAGAGGAAAAGGAGCAGCTGAGCTAGTATTAAAATCTGCAGCATTAGGAGGGAAGTAGTCATTAATTGCAACTGAATAATGGAGTATGTAAGAGGGTGGGGGAGATTTCACTGAGTTTCATTTTAAACATGCTAGGCACCAGTAAAATATCCATAGGGCAAGGGTAAAGAGGACTCCTAAAACCTGAAGTTTGGATTTCAAAAGAAAATAAATGGACAAAGTGCTATACACATATGGGTGGTTGCTTTAACACACAAACACACACACACATACACACGTACAGTATTGACTAAATCATCCAAATAGAAGAGGGCCAATAATACGATCTTGGGAACAACCTATATTTAAGGCACAAAGGAAAGAAACGTATTTGAGGGGGGAAATGAAGATGGATCAGCAAGGAGAACCAAGAAACTACATTTTTTGGTGTGAAGAATTGTGAGCCTATGCTTTTACACTGTCATGAATAATATAAAAGACAAGAGACTCCTGAGTCAGACAAAGGACTTTATTATTCCTGGCACAGCAAGCAGCCTGAGTATCAACATATCTGATTCAGTTCCTTTTGCCCCCAAGTCCACAGAGGAGACAATAAAGATGTATCCAGATGGATACCTGCACATGAAGTGAAACGCATTATAAGAGATGAACCCTGAATTGAGGCACCAAATCTTTTATAAGGGGCAGTAAGTATGCCTTCCATTTTGCCTCCAGAGGGACACTAGATCTGTCTTCCAAGATGGTCCTACAAACATCCTTAAAAAAGATAGTCCAGAATGAAGAGCTGTTAGTGACTCCACTCCCAAGATATGTAAAACCTCAAGACGTATAGAGAGTTATCTCTCAACACCTGGAGGCCAAGAGAGACAAATGTTTCAACAGAAAGGGTACAGTCATACACAAATGCCAAGAAACATAAGATAACAATAAATTTTGTCAGGTATATTAAGGACTGATATATTATTTCATGTCACTTATAAGACTGAAACCAGACCAAAAAAATGGAAATTACAGGCCAACAGAGGATCTGGTAGTAACCAGACTTGTCTAACAATGGAAGATACTAGTAGATATTCTCTCCAATGGTAGATACATATGTAAGTAAGAGGAGGAAGAAGCACAGGGAGAGAAAGGGGAAGGCAGTTAATATGTATTAAGTGCTTACTATATCTGTGAAATACTTTCATACCCTTGACCATCTGTCACAAATGTTCATTTATTCATTCATTCAACAAATGATTTTTCAAGTATTCCCTACATGTCAGGCAATGTTAGGCCCTGGAGATAAAAGAAGGAATCAGTGACTAACCCTGTGTTCACAGAATTCACTATCAAGTGGTGAAGACAACATTCAAATTACACAACTACATAAATACAGACTGTCATTAAGTGCTATGAAAGAAACGTACAGTGAACTAGGAAAACAAATGTAACAGATACTTAATCCAATTGTGAGTGGGGGAGCAGCATCAAGAAAAGGCTTAATTGAAGATACGGTAGTTGAACAAAGATCTTAAGACTAAGCTGGAATTAAACAAGTATGAGGGGAAAGGGTAAGAACAGTTGTAAGAATCCCAGACCAAAAAAAAAAAAAAAACCACAGTAGATACAAAAGCATAACCACCACTGGGAAACTGAAAGAAGGCCAAGAAGATCTGCAGCACACAGAGAGGGGGACACATTGAAAGGACTCCTAACACTGGCTTAGAAATGGAAATGGATGGCCTCGAAGTTCCTTGTATTCTAAGTTTGTAGTACTTACTGATCATTTTATAGTCCTAAATAGCAGACACCTCAAAATTTATTTACACATTAATACCAGGATTAACAAAGACTAAGGACTTTTTAACAAGCAGGCTCTGTTGTAATCATAGGCAAAATACAGCATACAAAGAAAAGCTAAAGTTCGTATGTAAAAGATAAAGGAAGAAAATTGTTTAGAACCCATTTTAAAGTAATTTACACACATCAATTATAGTCACCAAGTGCTTCTACCTCTGAAGGAGCCAAAGAGGCATCTAGTATCTACAAACATAAGAAAAGAAGCACCTCTAAATGGTTCCCATGAATAAAAGCAATGAATAGAGACCGTGGGCTAGAACACTGGACTCCCACAAGAGCCTTCAGCTACTTCACTGTAATCAGAGCCAGTCAAGGAAAGAATGTGATCAAGGGGAAGAGGAAAAAGTGCAAAGGGAGTTGCTAAAACTTCAAAGACAAAGCAATTCTGTGACATGGAAGTGTGGCTCTTTAGATAGTGCTTAACATGAAGTAAGAAAGGAGATCCTCAAAGGTAAGAACTTATAAGGCTTGAGGTGGGGGAGGTATTGGGGAGGGCACGTTAGCAATATGGATTCTAAGACTAAAAGGCAAAATGATAAATAGCCTAGTACAGTGGGAAATGTTGCATGGTTAGGTGCCCCAGGTTCAAGTCCAGAGTCAGACTTCTTAAACAGTTAGGACAGTTTCTGGGCATCTATTTCCTCCTCTGTAAGACAGAATATAATTTGCTGTGCTGAAAAGTCTTGTTTTATAATCAAAGAAAATAATTTACATGAAAGTGATTTTTAAATTGTAAAATCCTATTTTTATAATGAGTTTTACTAACACTAATAATATTTCTTTCAGTAAAGTAACACCTCATTCCCATTAATAAAGCTGTCCATTCCCTCACATTCTGAAGAGTCAAAAAATTCTGTCTCTTTATCCTAACTGAGCTTCTCTCAAAACTCACTTCCTAATATAATATCCACAACATTTTCTGGTCCCTATTTTTAATATCCCACCTTCAATTTGGGGGCATACGCACAAAGGCAGCTATCTTCCACATATCATGCCATGATAAACAGAAGCCAGTCCGAAAGATCACCAAACTCCTCTAAAATACACAAATTGCCTCAAATCACTTAGCTGATCACTTACTACTCTGCATTCAAATACCTCTCATTCAAATACTATAAACCCATGGGGAAAGTTCATTAACAACCTCACTTGGACATCTGTCTGTCTGTGAAAAAGACATCAGGGATTACTTGTGCTTCCCTTTAATTGTTCATCTACATGAGTTTAACTACCCAGCATCTTTTTAAAAAGTAAACAAAAATCAGGAAAGACTCATTCTGTGTCATTTACCTTAGGTGTTCTAGCCTCAAAAACAAAAGAAAAGCAAATGTAGTCATCACTTACTTGTTCATGCATTCACTATTTGGTTTGTTTTTTTTTTTTATTTTATATCCACTCCTTTTTATTTGCTTCTCCTGCTTCTTTTTTGTTTTTCATTTTTCAGTTTTATTAGGTAGAATTGTTAAAGTTTGACTAAATATTTATTGATAGCCACTCTATGTGGGATATTGTTCTAGACACCAAGAATACAGTAGTGGCCAAAAAAGACAAAAATTCCTGCCCTAATGAAGCATAAATTCTAATAGCAGAGGGGGAAGAAAAATCAACAAGAGAAATCAGTAACATATACAGTATGGTAGACTGTGATAAGTACTAAGAAAAACTTTAGAAGAGTGGGAAAGTAAAATGTGTCAGTGTTTGTGTGCATGTGCATATGTCAATGAGAGAAAAAAAATTTTATATGCACTGGTCAGAAAAGCACATGCTTGAAAGCATGATACTTCAGTAAAGTCTTAAAAGATTGTTAATAAATTATTTCTTACTTAAGATGTATTCATTTACAATTTATTTATACCATCATTCAATATACATACACACATAGACACATACACACTTCCCCAATTTAAATCTTATAGGAACATACGATTCATCAATATTATTTTGAAATTGGCTTTAAAAAATAATACTTATGAGCTCTCTCATAACCATACCATAAATGCCTAAGCCATGAATGTGGGTGGCAGTTCCCAGGATAGGTGGAAAATTTAAATTTAAAAATACTGTAAATAAAGTACGTGAATGTAGTTTAAGTAAAAACACATTACATTTTAGGAGTAAAACACATCCAAAGGATTATTTTCAAAGCACCAAATGTTTGATCACATTAAAATTTTACAAGCAAATCCATAAACATATCACTAAACATAACACTAATGTTGAAGATTAGGTGAATTCCCTTAATGGCAAGAAAAAATGTAAAACTTTACCCTAGAATTATCATAGGTATAATTTTTTTATAATAGTTACTTTTAGACCCATAGAAAAGGTTCAAAATGCAAATATATTTCTGTGACCCTAGAAACGCATTTAAATTACAAAGAATAACATGAATATTATTATGAGAAAGATCAGATTATTATTTAAATAAGCTTGACTCATGTCATTCTGTGTATATGGCAAAACAAAAAACATAAAGTCCTGTCCAACTTAAGAGTATGCAATAGTGGGGAGGTTACATCTCAAGTGGTAAAGCGCACACTTAGCATGCACAGGGTTCTGGGTTCAAGCCCCAGTACCGCCTCTAAAAATAAACAAACAAACCAACAAACCTAATGCCAACCCCTCCCCCCAAAAAAAGAGTATGCAATAGATTCAAATAAGCTTAGTCCCTCCCTAGGTATCAAAATTCTAACCAGATTGTCAGGTCATTTAAATAACACTTTAATGACTTGATGATTTGAAAACAAAACCTACTGAAAACTACCATATGGACAATTATATAAAGGATTTTCCCAAACAACATATGTTAAAAACTTGATTAAATAGGCATTAACAAAAGCATGATATTTATTTAACCACCAATCCCTTCTCCCTAAAACAGGGAAAAGCAAACCACATAGGCTAAATCCAGCCCAACTCCTGTTTTATGAATAAAGTTTTATTGGAACACAGTCATATCTGTTCATTTACATATTGTCTCTGGCTATTTTTGTGCTATAACAGGAGAACTGAATAGCTGAGACCTAAGGCCCACAAAGCCTAAAATTAAAATGTGAGTTATCTGGCCCTTTAGTAAAATGTTTACCAGCTCCTGCCTTAGAAAATGGGTAAAATCTTTTATCTACAGGCACAGTCTCAGGTTATGGCCTCATTCTCCCATTTTTTTTCCTTAGAGATCCATACCCATTCTCATCAGAATGAACATTTTTTTTTTAAGGAGTGTTGTCTTTAAAAGCCCTGCTGAAAAAGAAAATGCAAAATAAATGAATAATGATGTCCTTACCGGAACTGTGGCAGTAGTCCATATACTGCGGAACTTGGACTGTGAAGGCTATCAGATCTGGAGCTAAGAGAGACTCTGGCTTTCTACTCTCATTGAGCCACTTGCTGCTATGAAGGTCTTTAGTGTCAGAAGGACCCTGAAGCAATGGAATTAATTTCTCTTTTCCACTGTCACCTGAGGAGAAATATTTATGAAAAAGAAATTCATCAAACAAAATTGTAAGAACAGCTTGTAGATGCCTGATCTTAAAATTTACTACCATCATAATTAAAATTTCAATTTCCATTTGGTAATTTTAGCTGTATATTTAGTTATACTCTAAAAAGTATGATAAAATTAAAAGCACTTTTAACTCTTAAAAGATTGTTTTAATACTTAGCTAATGAATGTAGAGCATATTCAGAAAAGATTTAAAATAAAACAACATGAACATACTGTATTCTAAATATTCAGTGGAATCTGTATCACTTTAAACATATCTAGAAATTTAGTCTGCACTGGAAAAAATTAAATTACAAATAGTTTAAGGAAAATATTATGAAATAAAGTACTGGTAAGAAGGTAAAGTCAATTACAACCTTAAATTGAAAAACAGCTGGGTTTTCTGCTTAATTTTATTATACTAACAACATTTTAATTCAATTTCTGTGTCATATATATGTATACCTCCTATTTCCCCACTAAAAGTATAGGAATAAACTTTCTTTTAATTTTTCCTCCCTCATAACCACACTTAAAATTATGCAAAGTTTTTTTTCCTTAAGTAAAAATTAATTTATTAAAGTCAAGAAGTATCATCCTGGCACAATTAACAATTTTTTCAAGTAAAAATAAAAAAATTTAAAACCTCTGATTCATAGGAACAATGAGTAAATTCTTGTTTCAGTAACGCTCCTTGTAAAATGCAAGGCCAATTCTCCTATACAGGCAATAAAGTTTTACACGGTCCAGCTGCACATACCTGGGGCTTTGGCACAAATTTTTATTGATCCCATGGTCCCAGAGGCACATTTGACCAATGATGTGCTGCAGTACTTCAATTCAACATTCTGGATTGAGCCCTCAAGAGTTGGCAGGGGATTCTTAGATTTCACACCTAATAAAAGAAAACTGCAAATGTACTAGCCGATTGAATTTAAATAATTTTTATACTCCTTCACCAAGGCATTTAAACTTAATTATACTTTAATTATCTACCTCAGATGTTCTTACAGTATTTGTGTTAGGTTTCACAGTTTACTGTTTAGGAGGTAAAAAGATGCAATTTTAAAATAAATGGGCTGAACTCTCATAACTATATTTATACAAAGTTGGCTCTTAATTAGTCAAGCTCAAGAGATAAAAGTAAATTTTAAACAAGTATTTGTTTAAAAATGAGGGGACTAAAAATCATATTTGATTTTGGAATATGGAATAAGATTTTAATTTGAAACAAAATTAACTTACAAATTGAGCTTTATTTTGGCAGAGACATTTAACTTAAATAGGAAACTTCCTAAGTAAACAGACTCCTCAAAATATCTTAGTCAGATGGGGTGAAAAGAGAGAAACAAGACAGCTTGAAACAGCTCCTAGGTTAAAATACAATAGCTTATAAGCAAAACTGATATGCCATGTGTAGATAAAAGAAACCAAAGGGATACTATATCACTTGACAAAAAAGTGAATATGAACGTCTCTCCTGTCTGCTACTTGCTGAAGGACATAAAAGCACAGAAGGGAACAATTACCATGAAATAAATGGTACAGAAAACTGAATTCAAAAGGGAGAAACTCATTTTGGCCCTGAAGGGTAGGTGAGAATTAAAAAGGCAGAGAAACCTTAAGAATGTTATACTAACATTATTGCAAACCACTTAAATGATGATGAGGATACGAAGAACTCTAACTAACGTTTACTGAGGACTTACAATGTGCTATGCACACTATCTCATTCAGTTCTCACAACAGGACTGTAATAAAGATGTTATTGTTATCCTCACTTTACAAATTAGGATATAATGGATTAGAGGAGTTAAGTAATTTTTGCTCAATCCTACAGCAGTAGAAGAGCTGGGGTGGTTAACACAACTTAGTCCCATCAATGAAAACCTCACCCATCATTTCACCCATGAAGACTGGCTAACATAACTTCCCTACTTTCCCTCATTCCACATTTCAATCAAATATATATTATCCTTCATATTTGAAACTCCTTTAAGTAGAACTACATATGAAAAACTAAGAAAACTATAAATTTTATATGATACATATATTAAACGTTATTCTAAAATCTCTAATCTCAAACTCTGGTGTATTCAAAAAGCCCCACAGTCCTCCAAGAGGATTCCTGAGATTTGGCCCAGGAACCTGCAGTTTAGCTAATAAACTACATGGTTTGCAGATGGTTAAAGGACACCTTGAGTAACACCTTCTCACATACTAATCTTTACTTTAGAAGGATCTATTTATCAATTTCTATTTGATTGTTATGTAAACATGTATCAATGGTTTATTTTTCCAGTACTTACCACCATGTTATTTCCATTTGCAGTGGTATCTATTATCCTCATAGCAATAGTCTAAACGCTGTGTATTTACACATTTTCTATGATTTTCTCAAATTCTCAAAATTTATGACTCAAAAAACTTAAGCAGTATGTCACAAAATTAAATGATGCCAACAATACATATATAAACACAGTAGTAGTTACAACACCTAACATTCACTGACAACTTACTAAGTACCACGCACTATGCCTAGTTTGTTATTTTTATTCATCTCAAAAAAAAAAAAAAGAGGTAGCTATTACTATTCCATTTTACATACAGGAAAACCAAGGTTAAGAGAAATAAGGATTTTGCCCAGGCTCAAGTTAGACAGCAGGGAGGCCTTCAACCAACACTTTTCTCCCCATTAGAAAAGAAGCTGGGCCACTATGCATACTTAACATCTTACTGCGGATGCAGAAGTTATAATCAGCGGATAATTCACCCTGCTCCAATCATCATGTTATGTGATGAGAGGGATACAAAATGGAATAATACCCTCCTCTAGCTCTTAAGCCCCCAGAGTCAGACACTCATTCTACGCCAACTTTTTGAAAAATTTGAAGAATTTAGATAGTGATCAGCAGGCAAGAGCTACTGAAAGATTCTCTCAAGGGTTCCTGGGGGTGTTAAGAACCAAAAGAATTGAATTAGTTTCTAGTAGATGCAAAAGGAAAGAAAGATAAATAGGCCAAAATGGCTTTTTAAGAAACATTTAACACTGCTTCTTTTTACCAAGTTTACGACTCTATCTTGAATTGCAAATGGTAGGTCTTTGTTAAAACATATGTATGTTGTATATAAGACCTTGAGTGATTATGGTATGTCAGTGTAGGTTCATCAGTTGTAACAAATGTACCACTCTTGTGAGGGGGAAGCAATGCAGAAAGATATGGAGGCAGAAGGTACATGGAAAAATCTCGTACCTTTCCCTCAATTTCGCTGTGAACCAAAAACTGCTCTAAAGGGAAAAAAAAGTATTAATAAAAAAAGAATTCTAAAACAAACTTAATTTCTTTCCATTCTACCACCAAACCAAAATTTTTACAACACCCCAAACGTAATAAACACTAGGGAGGCAGAGAGGAGCAGTCTCAGCACTACACAACTCAGGACACCATTCACACTGTTCCCAACGGACATGAAGGCTGCTTCCGGAACTTGTGAAAGGAAATCTGTTAGCAGTGCAATATGGTGAAACAAAAAGAGCAAAAGCTCTGAAACTGAAAAAGCAAGGTTTCAGATGCAGGCAGCGTTATGTATCAAATAGTTAGATGGCTTAAGGGAAGCCATCTATTATTATTACCTGTGGAGGCCAAAATACTACAGTTATTGTTCAGAGTATCTAACTCTGAGAAATCAGCTGAATTTTATACATAATTTTGAACTTTGAACACAATTTAGGGAAGAGGTGCAGATTTTTGGTAAGATGTATAGTTAGCTGACATGAGTCAATAAAATAGTCACAAAGACAGTGACAAAGTCTTATATTTGAAATAATGACTACAAAGCATTTTCATATACATTTACTCAAATATTGCTGTCATAATCTACTAGAGGAAGGGAAAAGGGAATCCCTAAGGCACTGCAATTCAAATATAATTTTACATGGTAAACATTATCAACGTAATAATCTAAAAATAATACTGAATTTTTGTAATATGATGTAATATAAAATAATGCAGTTACTTCTTCTTCTTACAGGGGATTTTTCTGAAAAATATTAACTCCTAACTCCTAATAATAATATTCTTATTCCTGTGGTACACTGTTAACTCTGATTCCTTTTCCACCACTTTTCTTGCCCAAATAATTCTCCTAGCCTCACTGAGACATTAACCTTTGGTGTGAACTCCAATGTTCAGTAATCAACTTATGATCACTCCTGTAATTATCATCTACAAACTAAAAGATGAACTAATAAGAAAGACCTACATATCTGTATAGAAGTAAAAGATTAAAGAGTCAAGCCATATGTAAGTTTACCTCTGTTTCCTCCTTAATTTGTAGGGTCCTAAAACCAACAAAGAAATGAAGACGAAAAGATAAGAGCTGAATGCGCAGCTCTCGAAGAGGCGAGAGCTGTCATCAAAAATTTGGAGGATGGATATAGATGAACAAGTAGCAACAAAATGACTTAGAGAAAAGTACCTGTGGGTAACCAAACTAGGAAGCAAGCTGATCTGCAATAAGCCCTGGAAAGATAAGAATGAAAGAAGCCAGGCAGTTAAGAGGGCGGGAATCCAGAGGAGGCTGAAAAGATGAGGAGTAACTGAATGTCTGTCTAATGACTACAATTCCTTTGCCTTAATCCTTCACCACACAACTACCTCACACTCATCCTGGCAAAAAACTGAAGAGTTCACTTGTCAGAGTCTGAACCAGAAGGACTCTGAAAGGATACAATCAAAAGAAAGGGTGCATGCTAAAAATGGGAGATTGTCGAAAAAGCTAATATAAAATAGATGTACTAGATAATGAATCTCCTTTCTTTCACTTTCTAAGAACTCTGAATGCCAGATTTATTACCTGCAGGAAGGAAATGGATGGAGTTCTCGCTGTGAAAACTGGCCAGTCCAAGAAAAACGAACCAGAGATACTGATAACCGATTATCCCCTGACAAAAAGTTAATAAGTGTTCAATTCACCTACAACAACACCAGTCATCCAATAAGCTGCAATCTCACACACAGGTTCCAATTAGTTATTTAGTATTTTATTCTATAATATGAAGAATCATCAGATATTAGGTAGAAATCACCAGCATGAAAGGTAGAGATTAAAAAACATACACACACACACAAAAGGAGCTTGGGGTAAAAAGACAATGCCAGGAATAGAAAACTTAAAATAATGATAATTATTATTATTTATTACTTATTACTACTATTTATTATTTATTACTACTACTACTACCACTTCCGCTACTACTACTACTACTAGTATCCTCGGAGGCAGTACAGAAGATACTACAGTAAGAATATGATGTCTTGAAATTAAGAACATGATGTTAATTCTCCCTAAATTAACAGGAAGAAAAGAAAAGAAAATTGAGGAAATCTACCACATAAATGAAAAACAAAAACCCAAAGAGATTGAAAATGGAAGGAAAATGACCCAAAAATGAAAGGATCAGCAGAAAGAAATATCTGAAATACAAAAGTTCTAGGAAGAACTATTAAAACAAAATGGAGAAAATAATCAAAGAAATAATTCAAAAAGGTTTCCTCAAACTGAAGTACATGAGTTTCAAATTAAAAGGGTATACCATGTATCCAGCACAGCAAATGAAAAAACAAGTATCAGGGCTAAAGAAAAGCTCCTAGAAGCTTCGGAGAGGAAAAAACAGAAGCATAAAAACAGAAAAAAATTAACATGCAACATACAATTAGAATGGCATCAAACTTCTGTACAGACACTGGAAGCAAGAAGACAACAGCACAATGCTTTTAAAATTCTGTAGGAAAATCATTTCCAACCTACAACTCTATTTATACACCCAAACTACCTTCACGTATGAAGGTAGAATAAAGATTCATTCAAACACACCAGATCTGAAAAAAGTTTACTTCCTCTGCTAGAAAGATAACTAGAGAATTATGCTCCACCAAAAAGAGGAAGTAAATCAGGAAAGAATAACATATGCGACCTAAGACACAGGGGATCCAACATAAGAGAAAAGGGAATTCTCAGGACAACGATAAAAGTAAATCTCAAGACATCTCTACAGCAGGATTAGAAGCAGACAGAGACTGAAACAGGAGGAAAGTACACTAAAAAATGATGACTACAAAAATTAAAATGAATTATCTAATGCATCTGAACATACTGAGAGAAGACTTATGCTTCTCTAAGAATTCTGGGGAATTAATTAATACTAAGGACATGGAATACTAATGAAGCCAAAAAAGCAGTTATTACCTCCAAGAATAGAAACTGCATTAAAAAAACTGCATGATAGTACACTATAATTCATATATACATGGTCATAATATACTAATATTGAATATATATTTAACTGAAAATTAATTATAGTCAACGATTTTGGAAAAAGGAAGAACAGAGATAAAAAGAGTGAGTATTGGCCCTAAAAGTTAAATCCCCTTGGCAGGTAGAATAATGCTGCCCCCAACCCCCAACCAAATGTCCACATCATAATACTAGGACCTGACAATGTCTTACCTTACATGGCAATGGAGACCTAAGGTTGCAACAGAATTAAGGTTACTAATCAGCTGAATTGAAATACAGAGATTAGCCAGGTGGACCCAACGTAATCATCAGGATTCTTGAAAAAGAAAGAGGCAGAAGAGGAGAGTCAGAGAAAGACGTGTCATAACAGAAGCACTTTCACAGAAACACAATGTTGCTGCCTGTGAAGGTGGGGATGCGGGCCACAGGCCAATGAAGGCCAGTAACTTATAGAAGGTGGAAAAGGCAAGGAAACAGATTCCCTTGTAGAGGCTTCAAAGAGGAACACAGCCCTGCTGACACCTTGCTTCTAGTATGCGACTCATTTTAGAATTTTAAACTACAGAATTGTAAGAAAATAAACTTAGGTTGTTTTAAGGCATCATGATTGTTTTAGTAAAGTATGTACATAATACCTAAACGCAGAAGTTAAAAAATTTCAATTTACACATTTTATTTAGAAATTTAGAGGTATCTAAGAATGAGGTGAAAATGACTGCTTCTAATAAAACAGTGATGATGATAAGGGCCCAGAGGGCTGCCCTTTTTGTTACCAGCCTTACAAAACCTATAATTTAATCAAATAAAACAAAAAGTCTTTCAGGACACTCAAGCATCCAGGACTCAGTACAGATACACAAAAATAATAAAAATCAGAGAACAGTGAACCAATAGTAAAGGCTTCTGAAGAGGGAAGCAGTTAAGTTCTTTAAAAATATGCATTGAATGGATAGCCATCCCAGTAGGATTACTAAGGAACACTCCACAAAATGACAAAAGTAAAGAGCTTCCAAATGGTTGATATTGTAGTAAAAACCAAGCATTAGCCTTTCAGATGAAAAATAAAAGGAGAAAGTGAAATGAGAGTGAGTTTTTAAGATTTATCACAGGAGAAGAAAGTGGAAGTCTTAACAAGAATGGCTGGACAGGCAAGAACAAATAGGTGTAGCAGGAAAGCTGGTTAGCTTCAAGCCTCAATACGTGACAAAGACTGGAAAGGGTCCCAGTGAGATCACACGCAAATAGGGGACAGCAAACTTTAGAAGATAGTGGTTGTTTTATTATTACTGTTGATGATGATTTTATTGCCTTTAACATGGAAAAGCAGATGAAGTAACATGCCAGGGCTAAGCCAAAGTATTTCAGTAAAAATCACTTAATATTCTCAACAGAATATAAAATATAACCATTGAACTATAACCAATTAAATGATATAAAACAAAAAGTAATCTCAAAAGCATAGCTCACAATGATAATTAGGTGACAGAACTGAACTTTAAATCTTCACAAGGAGCAAAACACAAAGTCTTCTATAGCAAGAGCCAACTTTTCATTGTTCTACTCTCACTGCAATCCCTGTCCATATTGCTGCAGTTTCCAACAAAAAGAGTCAACAGGTATTTACTGAGCAACATGTTATCTACAGACTGGCTTCTTTAATTCTTAACATTCTGTAACATAAACAACTGCAAATAAACATTTGACAAAAACTCAACTTCACAATGACAAAAGAACAAAATAAGATGTCTTAATTTAAAACAATATATTCTGCCACCTAGTTTATGGCATAATTCTTAAATATTAACAAAATAAAATTTGCTTCTAGCTCTAAAATTCTATGAATCAGAGTCTCATTCCTACATAGCTTTGTCACATAGCCACATACATTCTTGGAAAACTAATCTGCATTATTAATAAGAATCAACCTGTTCTTCTTCAAGCTTACTTAACATTACACTATAGTTACAGGTGTAGGAATTTAGACATTCCTGGGTATAAGGAACTAGAAAAAAAAATCTTTTCATTTGGAGTGAGGCAGAGCCTAATTAGAAAACTGAAGAACTTACAACTTTGGGACATAGTCTTTAGATCAGAAGACGACTTCAATAACCAATTTTGGCTGGGAAGAGAAAGATCACCAAACTGCATGGGCTTAAAAGAACTCCAGATACCTTACCATAGTGCCTCAAATTTAATAAATGTTCAAGAACAAGTTTATTTATCCTTGAGATATTCAGTTCCAAGTGCGGAAACTAAAAAACTAACATTAATGTTGGCAGATCATATCATTAATTTCTTTTTCCTTGGGCTGCTTTTAAAGTTTTAAGTTTGTCTTTAGCATACTGGGGTTTCACCACAATGTATCTACTTAGAAATTTAAGTTTATTTTTCCTATTCAGGATTTTTGATTCTTAAATCTGAAGATTCACATCATCCACCAATTTTGTAGGGTAAAAAAAAGTGTCTCTAGTGCCCCTCTCCTAGTTTCTCCTTCTGAGACTTTTATTAGACCTATACAGAATCCTCTCATTCTAGTAACCAGATCTATTGACCTGTATTTCACATTTTCATCTATATTTTCAATGCTGCATTCTAGATAATTTCTTTATATGCACCTTTAAGTTCACAAATACTGTCTGGCTGCATCTAACCTATGTTCATTCATTCAGTGACTTCTGACTTTCCCTTTTTTAAATTCTCTAGTCTTTACTGACAATATCTGTGCCTCTCTCATATTTTCAACTCCATTTTTATTTCTTTAATAATTTCAAACTTAGTCATTTTATACTTTTTCCAGTTACTATATTACTGAAATTCTAGGAGACTAAATTAGCCATTGGAGGTCTTATTCTTGAGGGATTATTTTTAAGTTCTCAGTAATTTTGGATTCGTAGTTAATATTCCACAATGCTTTCCTTTTTAAATACATTGCCAGAGTCAAGGGTATATGCCAAAAGCAAATATTTGTGTTTACTGCTAGATATCCAGAGATGTAACCAGTCCACCCAGGATCACAGTTTAAGTTAACTTATTGGTGTGATGGTTCCTACACCATGCAGAAATTAAAATCTGCATGATGACAAGACTGTGGTTACAAATTCTCGGGAAAGCACCCTCCTCCTTCCCCATCAAGGCCAAAATAAAGAAGCTCCTTTGTTAAATGGAGAGTGGAGCAGATATTTGAAACAGTCCCCCTTTCCACTAGTCCTTAGAAGTTATGAGCTTAGGGAAATGGAAATCACTTCCCAATTCTTCGTTTCTTGTCTCCAACCCACTTCTGGTGATTAAAAGCCAAGACCACTGATAACCGAGGTTGCCACAGCCCATTAGGACAGTTAAAGCATGAATGCCTGCTTCCCATTCTGGTTTTCAGTTTCATCCTTGTTTGGGGACTTTTTGTTTGTTTGTTTGTTTTTGTTTGTTTTCTTGTAGGTTGAGAGCAATTCACTTAGAATTATGGGTGTTTGTAGAGGAAAGCTTTTCAGGTTAACTAGCATGCCATGCTACCAGGCATAGAAGTCATCATGCTCTGCTATACGTTTCTTAAGTAAATATAGCTTGTAATTGAATTTTCTCCTCCCTACGATTTCATCCATGATAGATGAGGAAGGACTATTATTTTAAGATTAAACACTGCAGGTTATGCAGAGATATTAAACACAGTATGAACCCCAAAATGTACTTAACTACTCTTTCTGTAACTGTAAAGTGAGCATAATTCACTAGCTACCTTACAGAATAATCTTGAGTGCTGATATGAAAAAGTGGATAGTGGTTAACAGAGTATCTGGTGTGTAAGTATTCAATAAATGTTAATTCTCATTGTTACTATTACTAAAAACAATACAAGCTTAGATCATGGAAGTTCAGTTTATACACATTAATGAGGAATAAGAGAGTTTACTGAAATGATACACTAATCACTAGACTTTTATTCTAGTATAAACTCTGCCATCAAATAGTTTTGAAATCTTGGACTGAAAATCTCTGTACCTCAATTTCTTCAACTGAAAAAAAAAAAAAAGAGTGATTGGGTTTGACTATGACTAAGATTTCTTTAAGCATTGAAAGCCATAATTAACTTCAGTGAAAGGAGATTAAAGACTGTATGAGGGGATATATGGAAAGGAAAAGTAGCCTTTGAAGGGAGCAATACTGTCATCTGTCATCAGTTTTTTTTTTTAAAGGCAAAGAAAAATTACACTAATAAACGAAGCAGTTATGATGTTTGTGTACATATGATTAACAAAATATATGGACTCTAGGTAAAGTCAGTGACTTTAGTGAAAGAAGAAACATAAAATTTAAAAGAATAAATATAATTTACAAATTGATATTGCAAGAATAACTTTTGAAATCTTTTATATCTCCCCCTAGCTTCTAGAGCTATAATGTCAGGTGAAGAATGATAATAAATTACTACTTTGTGATATAAATAATAAAGTCATACATTATTAGATTGGGATTTTCTATACATAAAAGTTCTTATTTGAAATAATAAATAACACCCAATTACTAGTCATGATCATTTAGTACTATCCTCATATATAAACTTTAAAAAATAACACTTAGGCTAAGAAAATAAAATGCTTAGAAAAAAACAAAGTGTCTCCTTCTTGGATTAGGTATTTCATAACACATATGGAAAGAAAATATATAAAAATAAATTCTCATTAATAACCACTGGTGGAAATATCTAAAGAAGGACTACTACATAAAAGTCATATTAAACTCCACACTATGACGGCCAAAGTGGATACAGGGAAAAAAGCCATCACCCTTGTGCACGAAATTAAGAAAAAACACTATGCAGGCGTTAGGGCAAAAATGAAGTGAAATCGTTTAAAAAATATCACACAGGCAGCCTAGAATCTATTTTTTGAAAGCTTACTGTAAACACAGGAGAAATTGTGGCAAAGATTTTTTTTTAATTATTTAAACGTGGATAAGAATGCTAAATGACTAGATGGTAAAGTAAATGACATCACAGCAAAGGGCAAAATTATCTTTTAAATGAAGGAAATTGTGTGTGTGTGTGTGTATGTTTAGAAGGAGCTGGTAAAGGGCACATCAGAATAAAAATAAATACAATGTTCACTCTCTCTGCAGAGGACAAGATCATTCTTTTTTCCATAGTTTAATTCTGCCTTAAGCCACTCTCAGTTCTACCACAAGGTCAAATTGCCACACTAAGTACCTGAGCACTGTGAAACCTTGACTTTGACAAGCATTCTTTTACTGTAAGAATTCTGACTTCATGCAACCAAGATTCACTCTTGCTACTTCAATTACTGACCTCCAATGACAAAATCAAAGGTCTACTGCACAGAACTCTAGACTGTTTCTCACTGTAAAGGGCAATATTCCTGGCTTAAGGATACAAGTTCTTGTCTGTCCCTAAGGATGATCATCTACTGATGGTTCTTCATGCAAATACTAACTTTAACTAACTTAATCACGTTTTTAAATACACTACTATATACCAAGCACAGTCCAGGGTTATGGGGTAAACAAAACCAATTCAGGCTTTTCTCTCATGAAATCCACAATCTATAGAAAGAAGTGCTATTGGTCTTTAAACCAATAACTACACAAATATGTACCTACTTGATATTATGAAAAATGCTAAAAATGGGAAGTACAAGAAAACTTAAGGGAGGGGTTAAACTAGTCTGGGGAGTCTTAAGAAAACACCACTTAAGCTACAACAAAGAAGTTAGCCAAAAGAAAGAACTGGGAAAAAAGTTTCACCCCCATGGGATACTGTCTGCCTACATACAATGTCACAACCAGGATAGCAAACAGACAGCCAATGTGGACATCATTTATTCAAAGGGCCATATGCCACCAAGTCTCATTTTCATAAAGGTAATAACAATAATAGATAAGATTATCAACTACTATGTACATAAAACCTGCTGGGAAAAATAATATTGTTATAAGAAGAAATCAAATGTAGCCCTCTCTGACAGTTTGACATGTTTTGATTTTGACAGCATAAATAACTATTCAGAGGGAGAGGCAAAGACTTTAACTTACAGAAACTTAAAAAATTTCTTTAACAAATGCACTAAAAGCTTAAGGAATCACTTAATAAAGCACTTAGATTATCTGTTGAATGAATAAATGAATTCATGAATCAGTGAACGGTAAAGAACACAAAAGCTAGTTCACATGTTAAGAGGAAACACAAATAATAGAAAGCTATATGATGAAAGACCAGTTTTGCTCTAACTGAAGAAAAGTGAGTTAAACGAAAAGTGAAAATTTAAATAGCAACATTTAATGTTGTCGAGGTTTTGCTGAAACTTCATTACCAGTTGCAGTATATATTCATGGAATGATTTGAGAGAGCAATACATCTATATGCTACTTTTTTTAAGTTTATAATCCATAACCAAGTTATTCAGTACTGGGAATTTATCTTAAAGAAAAAACTAAAAAGAAGGAAAAGGGTTTTACAGCAATATTAATTATAGCAGCGAAAATCAGAAAATACTTAGAAGGAAAATCATTAGATGCATTATCAATATCTCATTATTATTAAAAACCTATTTTACTTGATATTTATGTAGAAGTATACAAAATACATTTATTAAGAAATGTTAAATCAAACAATAGAACATTAGATGGTACATGCAATACAGTTACGACTATGAAAACTACACACAGAAAAATAACATAAGTTATATAGAAATTGGCATTAGTGTAAAATAGGATATTTTCCAAAACTTCATATATAACAAAAATTAACTAAGTCTGGAAGCTTAAGTGCCATCATATAATAAGGTTTCACATTAAAGACTACAGAAAAATAGTACCACGTAATCATTGTAGGTAGTATCAGAAGACAGCAACAACACCCCTGAGTAATTCTGGCATATATATCCAAATTTATAAATGAAAGAAAAGAGGATAAACAGAGATCAATATGTAAATTTACAAATAACACTTAGCTTTCCAATAAATAACTCAAACATAAAAATTAAATGGTGGAAAATCTCAGGAAACTAAAAAAATATTTTTAAAATATGTGCTAGGACAGAAAGAATAGAAATGACAATCCAATCTATACATAAACTGAGCTCTAAATTATTCATGAATCAGTGCATGCCACATCCCTAAGAACAAACATTACTACAGCCAAATTCAGACTTAGATATCCTGTCAGGACGCTTAGGTATGGCTAGGCTAAGAAATAAAAGCATAAAACAAACACAAGACTACTCAAGGTCACATTCACCCCTATTCTAACCAAAAAGAAACATAATTAAGATTTTTAAAGACACTTTTCCTTAGTTCATTATGGAAATAAACTAGTTCCACTTTCAGGAAGACGGGGTAGACTTTTCCCTATTTCTCAGGCTAAGTACAACTGAAAACCCAAAATTATGTATAAAACAAACAAAAAGACTCTGAAAGGTAGAAGAAGGTAACCAGTTAGGGACCACAGAATCCAAAGAAATACACAGTGGTGAGGTACACAGGTTTTGTTTCTGCATCATACATTCCAGACTTGAAGCTAAAGAAGCCAGCAACCAAGAAAGGCCAACAGGTACAGAACTAAAAAGTCCTAACAAAAGCCTATTCTCCCTAGCCAAAGCACCTGAATAAGGTAAGCAAGACAAAAACCTTTTAGACAATAATTGTTCTACTCCAGCCAAACACCACAGAAAAAACTGTGGTCCCAACCCCCACCAACACTAACAAAGGTCAATGGGAAGCCTAGACTTCCACTTTCAACATGCTCTAAGAAGGAAACACAACAGCCCCCAACTTGGAGAGTATAAAAGAAGGCTGAATAGGAAACCTGGACTTCCAACACAATCCGGCAATAAGGAGGCACCCCTCAAACTTCCAGGGTGGTATCAAAGAAGGCCAAGTGGAGAGTCAGGACTTTCTCCAAACTTCGGCAACAATGAGCCACTCCATCAGTGTGGTGTCAGTACCTCATGGGAAGTAGTAATGAGAAAATCCAACCACTTCAAGCCAGGAGGTTATCATTGGAGTCCTAAATGAGAGCTAGAATCTCCACCCCAGGCCAGAATTACAAAGCTCTTCCACACTTGGATGCCAGTGAAAGCCAAGTGGAAAACCTGGAGTTCTACTCCACCTGGTAGTAAAAAGGGGGCATGTCCCCTTTCACCACTGGAGCATTATCAAATAAAGCCATATGAAACAGAAGGTCTAAATAGGATCTACGGCCTCAGAAAACAGCATCCAAATTTTTAAGCTTCAATAGAAAGTCACATGTCATACCAAAAACCAAGATCCCAAAGTGAATTTTAAAAGAGAATTAATAGATGCCACTGAGATGACAGAGATGTTAGAACCAATTAACGAAGATTTTTAAAAAGCCATCTTAAAAGTGTTTCAATAAGCAATTACAAGCATCCCTGAAACAAATGAAAATAATAATGTAGCAAAGAAACAGAAAAGGAAGGAAAGGAGGGAAGGAGAGAGGCAAAGGAAGAAAGGAAAGAAGGGAAGGAAATTAAAGAAGGGAGAGAGAGGACAGGATTACAACATAAAAATAACTCAAATAGAAATTTTAGAATTGGAAAATGCAGTAACAGAAGAAACTCAGTGGATGGGTTCAGTGTCAAACTGGTTAAGATGAAGGAAAGAATCACTAGACTGGAAGACAGCACAAAAGAAATTACCCAATCTGCACTATACAGAAGGAAGGAAGGAAGGAAGGAAGGAAGGAAGGAAGGAAGGAAGGAAGGAAGGAAGGAAGGGAAGAAAGAAGGAAAGAAAGAAAGAAAGAAGGAAAGAAAGAAAGAAAGAAGGAAAGAAAGAAAGAAAGAAGGAAAGAAAGAAGGAAAGAAGGAAGGAAGGAAGGAAGGAAGGAAGGAAGGAAGGAAAGAAAGAAAGAAAGAAAGAAAGAAAGAAAGAAAGAAAGAAAGAAAGAAAAGAAAAGAAAAGAAAAGAAAAGAAAAGAAAAGAAAAGAAAAGAAAAGAAAAGAAAAGAAAGAAAGAAAAGAAAGAAAGGGAAGGAAGGGAGGGAGGGAGGGGGGAAGGGAGGGAGGAAGAAAGGACAGAATCTCAGTTATCCACAGAACCATAACCAAAGATCTAACATTCATGCCATCAGAATCCCAAAAAAGGAGAAAGATGATGCTGAAAAAAATACATGAAGAAATAATTGCAAAAAACTTCTCAAATTTGGCAAAAGACATAAACCTGAAAATTAAGAAGCTGAGCTAACCCCAGAGTAATCAAAGAAATCAAAACACATTACATATAAACTTCTAAAAACTAAAGACAGAGAAAAAAATTCTTGAAAGGAGCAAAAGATAAATGACACCTTACTCACAGAGGAAGAACAATTCAAATGACAGCAGATTTTAAAAATTAGAACACATAAAGTTTAGTAGGAAGTGGCACAACACTTTTCAACAGCTGAAAATATCCTTCATGATTAAAGGAGAAACCAGACATTCTCAGATGAAGGAAAACTAAGAAAATTTGTAAATATCAGACCTTCCCCAAAAGAACACTTAAAGTAAGTTCTCCAAACAAAACAGATAAAACACAAAACTTTGGACTATTAGGAAAAAAGAAAGAATACAATAAGCAAAACTAGAGTATATATAACAGACTGTCCTTCTTTTCTTGACTTTTCTAAAATATCTTTCATGTTGAAGCAAAAAGATCTGATGTGGTTCTCAATATACACAGAGGAAATATTTAAGACAACTGTATTATAAACAGGAGATGGTAAAGAAACAAAAATATGTATGCTTTCTACACATCAGCCGAACTAGAAAAATGATGATACAAGTAGACAGTATTAAGTTAGATATATGAAATGTAAGCCTAAAACAATCACTAAAAAAGTTTCACAAGATAATACTCAAATAACTCAAAATAACTATACATAACTCATAACTCAAATAACTCAAAATAGCTACACATGAATCAAAATGGAATTATAAATAGTGTTCAGTAACTGAAAGGAAGGAGAAAATAAAGAAATTAGAAAGAGAGCGATCAAACAGAAAGCAAAAACTAAAAATTAAAATGGCAGACTTAAAGCCTAACCAACCAATAGTTACATTAAATGTAAATGATCTAAATCTAGCAATTAAAAGACAAGTTTGGCAGACTGGATTTAACATGACCCAACTATATGCTATCTACAAGAAACTCATTTCAAATATAATGAGGTAAGCAAGTTGAAGGTAAAAGAACAGAAAAAGTTAGGATACAAATATTATTCAAAAGAAAGCAGAATATAGCAGGACACCACTGGACACAATTAAAAGGCTATTAAAAAAGGAGACAATAACAAATATTGGTGAGGATGTGGGGAAACTGTAACCCACATACATTGCTGGTGGGAATGTAAAATGGTGCAGCTGCTATAGAAAACAATTTGGCAATTCCTCAAAAAGTTAAACACAGAGAAAACATATGACCCAACAATTCGACTCCTAGGTAAATACGCCACAGAATTTAAAACATATGTCCACACAAAAGCTCGTACAAGGATATTCATAACAGCATTGCTCTTAACAGTTAAAAAGTAGAAAGAACTCAAATGTCTACCAACTGATGAATGGATAAACAATCTGTAGTACATTATGGAGTATTATTCAGTTATAAAAAGAAATGAAGTACTGATACATGCAGCAATATGGATGACCCTTGAAACCATCATGCTACATGAAATAAGTCAGATAGAAAAGGTCACATATTGCATGATTTCACTAATAGGAAATATTAACAACAGGTGAGTCCCTAAGGACAAAAGATTAGTGATTGCTTGGGGCTAGAGTTAAGTGGGAATGGAGAGTTACTGCTAAAAGGATATGGGATCTTTTGGAGTGATATAAAAATGTTCTACTAGACAGTGGTGATGGTCTCACAACTTTATGAATATAATAAAAACCTGAGCTGCATACTTTTAAATGGCTAAATGTTAAGTGCTGTGTTATGAATTTATATGTATGACTTTAATCTCAATGTTTTTTAAAAAGCTGAAATGCTTATATGACCATCAGATAAAATAGACTTAAGAGGAAAAAAATTACCAGATCAGATACTCCAAAAAGACACAGCCATCTTAAATCTGTATGAAACTAATATAGCCACAAAAAACTGTGCCATGTAGCTGATAAAAAGAGAAATAAACAATCCACAATTCTAACTGGAGACTTCAATATCTCTCTTAACAACTGACAGAAAACTTAGAAGAGTATCAACAAAGATACAGAAGATGTCAAAAACACAACCAACCAATGAGCTCTTCTTGATATTGCAGAACAACAAAAGAATACACATTCTTTTCAAATGCCTACAAAATATATACTAAGATAGACCATATTATTCTGAGCCATAAACGAACCCCAATATATTTAAAAGAATTGCAGTCAACAGAGTTTCTTCTCAAAGAGATACTGTAACTTCTTTGTATGATCATTTTGTTACTTTTCAAAAGCACTAAATTCCTGTTCCATTGAAAACATTTCCAGAATAAACCTATCTGGTAGTTTCATGGACATTACAAAAAAAAAAAAAAAAGAGTTTCTTCTCTGACCACAACTGATTCAACTTAGTAATCAATAAGAAAAGAGTAACAGGAAAATTTCCAATTACTTGGAAGTTAAGCAGATATAAATAGTCCAGAAGTCAAAACAGTCCAGAAGTCAAAGTGGAATACTCAAGAAAAATTAAAAGCATACATTGAAGTGAATGAAAAGACAACATATCAAAATCTGTACAACACAAATAAAGCAGTGCAGAGAGGAAATTTTATAGCACTAAATACACACTTTGGAGAAAAGTAAAAATCTCAAGCCAATAATCTAGGTTCTCACCTCAAAAACATAGAAAAAGTAAAGAAAGAAAAACCCAAAGCAATCAGAGGAAGGATATAATAAAGATAGCAAACATCAATGAAATTTTAAAACTGACAAAACTTTAGCAAGACTAACAAAGAAAAATAAAAGAGGGGTCATAAACTGCCAATATCAGGAATGAAATGGGGTATCACTACAGACTGCAAACATCAAAAGATTAATAAGTAAATACCACAAACAATTCTGCACAGAGAATGTGATAACTTTAATGATACGGATCAATAAATCAAAAAAAAAAAAAAAAAACCCAAAAAACAAACAAAAAAACACTCCTAAAATGTAAATCCCCAGAGACAGATGGAGAGTTATACAAAGTCTTTAAAGAGGAATTAATATCCCTTCTATACAATCTCCTCCAAAACACAGAAAAGGAGGAAACACTTTCCATTTCATTTTATGAAGCTAAAATTACCCTGATTCCAAAACAAAGACATTGCAAAAAAGGAAAACTACATACAAATATTTCTCATTAATACACATATGAAAGTATTTAACAAAACATTAGAAATGGAATTCAGCATTGAGTTTGCAGGTATATAAACATAAAATATAAATAAATACATCATGACCAAGTAGGGTTTATTCCAAGAATGAATGTTCAGTTAAATATTGCAAGATAAATGTAATCCACTATATTAGCAAGCTGAAGGAAAAAATCATTAATAATATCTACTGATACAGAAAATGCATTTGACAAAATTCAACATCTACTCATGATAAAAACTTTCAGAGAAAAAGGAAAAAAGAAAAACTTCCTTAACATAAGAAAGAGAACCTACAAAAATACCTAAAGCTCTTGATGAAAAACTGAATGCTTTCACGCTAAGGTTGGTACAAAGCAGAGGATGTCAGCTCTCGCTGCTATTATTTAACATAATGCTGTTAAGCATTATCCACTGCAATAAGACAAGAAAGAGAAATAAGAAGTACAGACAGGAAAGGAAAAAACTGGAAACCCATATGTCCTTCAACAGATAAATGATTAAATAAACTGTGATTATCCATGCCATGGAATATGATGCAGTAGTAAAACTGAACTACTGATACACACAACTTAGATAATTCCCTTAGATAATTATCACATATTACATGATTACTTTTACATGCTATGTCCAGAATAGGTAAATGCATAGAAACAGAAAGAATATTAAAAGCTATCAGGGAATGAAGCAGAGGATGAACCAGGGAGTGATTACTTAAAAGGGTATGAGGTGCTTTTAGGGAGTGATAAAAAGGTTTATAAATCAGGGAGTAGGCAGTTACACTACATTGTAAATACACTAAATACCACTGAATTGTACACTTTAAAGTTGTTAATAATAGGCTATAAGAATTTTACCTCAATTATACAGAGAAAGAGAAAAAAATCAATCTAAGCAGAGTTTAAAAAGAAAACCTACTGGTTCACATATTTAAAACATTAAAGAAATCTGAAAAATGCCATTTTACTACCCTATCTCCCTTTTAGATCATGTTTATGAAAATTCATTTTTAGAAGAATGTTTAGTGTTTAAACTAGAAGCAGGTGCTTGTTCTAAGAGTTGAAGAGAAGAAAAATATAGGCATTTGCATATGTAGGTGAAATCACTGTAAGTATTTATGGACTAATTAACATACTTTTTAATTTTTCATGATATTCATCAACCAGTTGCAGAGTTATCCTGAGAAGAATTATTTTACATTCCAAAAGCTTATCCAACTTTAATGCCTATAAAACACTCCATAGTTCTCAAAGAACAAATATTAAGAACTACAAAGAAATATTATTTAAGAAGCTCCTCAAAAATATATTTAAATACATATGTGAACCTTAAAAATATTTTTTGGTAAGTAGCATTTCTGTATCATTAACTAGATAAGAAGAAAAACTAGAAAATTATCCTTGTGTCCCTGAAAATAATTTTTTATCAACAAGTCAGCGACAAATTTCACATACTATAAAATAGTTATACTGACAGGTTATTACACCAAGAGAATATTAACCTTCAATCCCTGACTCATTCAAGAAATGTTTGCAAGAATATTTTTAGCCTCTTTATCTGGTCAAAGCACTAGGAGCTAAGTGGTGTCTGTACAAACCAATCATTTCACCAGCAGTTTTATATTTCTTTAAAGCCTCATATAAAAAGCACCTGCCTAAAGTGAGTAATGGAGTTTTATATTCATTGCACTTAGGAACAGCGTATGTAACCTATTCCGTTTTCCTCCCCTGTGGAATATATTTCAGCTTATATTGCACAACACATTACCAATGCATATAAAGACTCTCTGATCAGCCATTTGGACTGCAGTCAGCAACCTGCCTGAGTGCTTTATTTTTTTTCCTTATCCTAAATAACATACTCACTTTATTCAACAACTCAAATGAAAAAATCTTTTTAAGATGGTGATCTTACTTTCTTAATAAATATATAACACGTGGATGTGAACTATATTTGGAATACAAATGGTGAAACACAATCCTTGAACAAAATTTGTACAGTAATAGCTGAAAACTAGTTGAACACATCATTCCAGGGGAATAAAACAGAAGCCTATACGAGATGTCTGTATGCCTGCTTTTTCTCCTGAGCAACCTACAATTAAAACACTACTGTAACTCACACTACAAACAAAAGCTAAGTTAATTTTGACGCATTAGAGGCATGCAAGTAAGGCTAAACTATAAAGCTGGATCACCTGCCTATCTGCCAGGCCCCGAAATATTTTCAAGACAAGGATAACCCAGTCATTGCCAAAATTTCTTGAAATAATGAATGAAGGCAAATTTTAAAAAGAAGATAAACAACATTTATACTGTATAGCACAGGGAACTATATTCAGCATCTTGTAGTATCTTATGCTGAAAAAGAATATTAAAATGAATATATGTTCCTGTATGACTGAATTATTGTGCTGTACACCAGAAATTATACAACATTGCAAACTGACTATAGTTCAATAAAAACACATAATAAAAAATATTTAAAAGAGTAACAATGATGAAAACATGGTATGCTACTTTATAGCTGAGACGGATCTAAAACTCAAGTACAACGAACAGAAAGAGTTAATAAGGATTGAAGGGAATTACAGATAAATAGCTATTTCCCATAATTGTAAAACTATGGCTTGGTAATACTATAAAATACTATCATATCTATTTTAACATACTGTAATATTACAGATGAATGAGTAAAAAATAAAGAACTGAAAGTGGGCAAGGCAAAAGCTCCACGCTGCCCCTTGCTGGTACCCTCAAGCAATAACCTAAGGCCAATAGCTAGCTAGGCAAGAAATGAAAAGACAACCAAAAATTTTGGAAACTCACCACTAGATTAATTCAAGTATTAACATGCAATCTAGAAAATTGGCAAAGATGTGATAATCAGAGCTCAAATATGGAGCAAGGTATGGCAAACTTTTCCTATAAAGGGCCAGACAGTAAATATTTTAGGCTTTGTGAGCACTAGTCTCTGTTACACTTATTCAGCTCTGTTACTGTAGTACAGGAAGCCATAGACAAAACTAAATAACCACGGCTGTGTTCCAGTGAAAAACAGGCAGTGTGCTAGATTTGGCCTGTGGGCTGTACTTTGCCAATCACTGTTCTAGAGGAGTTGTTCTCAACCCTGGATCCACATTCGATGGACACAGAGGTTTTTTTAAAATGAGCAGTATCAAAGTCCCACCCTCAGAGACCTCCAAAATAAGAGGTCTGGTATGGACTGAACATCAGTATATTTTAGATGCTCTAGCTACTGCCTTAGAGGCAAAGAAGTTTTGATCAGAGAAATGTGCAAGAACTAAAGCTAAGACTTGTATTCTTGCACTCTTTAGTTTCTGGCCTGAAAACAAAGAGGAAAACTGGTGGGTCGGTCTAGAGATCATGAGGCTTTTACTTACAAAATAATCTGGCACTAAAAATCAATGTATATTTGAATCAAAGAGATATCTGCATTCCCATGGTCACTGAAGCATTATTCACAATAGTCAAGACATTTGGAAGCAATCTAAGTGCCCATCAACTGATGAACAGATAAAGAGATGTAGGGGGCGTGTGTACATATATATACATAGATATATATGTACACACATATATATATGTATATCTATGTATATATATGTACACACACACAATGGAATTATTATTCAGCCATGGAAAAGGAAATCCTGATGTTTGTGACAACACAGATGGACCCTGATGGCATTATATTCAGCGAAATAGGCCAGACAGAGAAAGGGAAATACTGCATGGTATCACTTACATGTGGGATCTTTAAAAAAAAAATCAGAATCATGGAAACAGACTAAAAATTGGTTGTCAGGGTCTGGAGGGTGAGAGAATTGGGTAGAATTTGGTAAAAGGGTACAAACTATCAGCTATAAGATGAATGAAGTCTGATGATCTAATGTATAACACAGTAACTACAGTTGGTAACTCTGTATTGTATAACTGAAACTTGCTAAAATTTCAATGTCCTCACCAAATACATCTGTGTGTGAGTATGCATGGCTATGTAAATATGTGTGATGAATGTATTAATCCTTTAACAATGTATATGTACACCAAATCATCACCACTATCAAATACATAATAAATCAAATATTCCAATTTTGTCAATTATATGCAATAAAGCTGAAAAAAAATCAATGATATTTGGAAAATAATTTCAATCAGAAATAAGTTATTATGTATAAAGTAAGCTACAAGGATATACTATACAACATGGGAATATAGCCAATATTTTAGAACTATAAATGGAGTATAACCTTTAAAAATGTGAATCACTATATTATTAACCTGTAACTTATATAACATTGTACATCAACTATACTTCAATTAAAAAATTTTTTTAAGTTAAAAATAAAAATAAGCTTACTGTTAGGTAAAGTAAACTAAGAAAAACTAAAATTCTCATATCCCTTCATTTTGTCTACAGTCAAAACATAAATCAGAATTGTTCTAATTTCTAAAGTAAGGTATTTAGCAAAGAAAGATTGTTACCACTAAAGAAAGTAAAGCGGACTCTGAAATTTACAGAACCAATAATAAATTCATTCTGATTAGTTACTGGATTCAAGGCAAATTGGCAAATGGTCAGAAAGCAGCTAGGAGCAAGACACACACACTCCCTCTCCTCAGGATGTTTAAATTGTAGCAGAAAATAGCTAAGGTTTATTGAACCTTTAAATATGCACAAGACACCATGCACAATGCTTTATATTAATTTTTCTGAAATATCAAAAAAAAAAAAAAAACACAAGTTAGACAAACAGCACTATCATCACTGGAAAACTGAATACTTAAGAGGTTAAGTAACTAGTCGAAGGTCATACAGTATCACTGAACTGGGACTTGAATGCAGTTTGACACTGAAGAGTAAGTTCCTAAACACTATGTAACAAAAGTTCATCATCCATTAAAAACAATTACAATACTAAAGTGCTTGTGAAACAAAACAGAAAGGCCAAGAGAACCAGAGAACGAGGGAGAATAGATCAGTCACATTCATTTATAGATATTCTTTGTATCACAGACATAAGCTCTGGTAGATAGAAAGACTCATCTTTTACCTTCCATGTGCTACACATATGCACGCATGTATATTTTAAATATATAAAGATGTCTGTGTGTATCTTCTTCAGTAGTCTTCCATGATGAACTACTCATAAAGCTAATGTAATACAGTCCTCTTTCATGTTTAGTGGGTAAGCACTCATAGGAACTAACACTGACAAGTAATATGTCGCTGAGTTAGGCTATTCTAACATAGTGTATCAATTTTGAGATACATGGACAAATAATGAATATTCTTAATACTGTTGTGGAACAATCTTCTAAAATGTGGCTATCTTATAAGTATATTCAGATCTTTCGTAGTCATGCTCTGGTAACTCCTAGGAAAATAAAATGTGAAAATAACTTTTTTAAATGCTTAAGTCCCTGAAAAATTTTTCTCTATAAGAATTTTTATTCTGTAACCGTAATAGATCATTATATACTGAAAATTGTGTTATATCTGGCATATGCTACTTCTAAATCTACATTAAGAAAGTTTCAAGGGAAAAACTAAATAATATTTCAAAAGAGAAAATTCTAACATTCACAAATTAACAATTAACTCTAAAAAGCAAGATGTTTATTATAAAAACTGTACTGGTTCAGGTTTCATTGTTTCTTAATACCAGTAATTCATAATGCAACTTGAAACATTTATAATCTTGTAAGTTTCAAAGAATTATTTTATAACTTGACTTAATTTGTGAGAAAATAGCTTATATGAATGCCAGTTGTATTTCTCTAGAAAGACAAATGTAAACCTATTTAGTGATCTGATTTTCTCTTTCATCTTGTCTCCAGTTTCTGTGTAGATTTATAATGTTCATTGTTTCCAATTTTAACAAATCACCTAATGGCAGAAAGGAAAATATGTTAACCTTGGAATTATTTGCAGTTGGAGAATTCCCTTTTGTCTGGCCCATACAGGGCCTGCAATCTGTTTTAAACACAGATTGTCTGTCTTTCGTCTGACAGCCACCAAGCTGCACAAATTACTTTCTGCCTGTTCACCTGTTTGCAGCTGCGTCTGTAAGCTAAAGATTCTGCAGTTTGACTTGAGCAACCACTTCAGGATTGATGACATGTGCTGCTGATAAAGTGAGCAATTTGAAGAAATTACTGGCTATAGTTATTGAAAGACATCTGGGCATGAGCTGAGAACTAGAAGCCTTCAATCATGTGCTTGCAACCTGCAGTGGCGGCTGCAGTGTTTGAAGTGATACCCTACTAAAAGAAGTTGGCCCTGGCACTAAATAACAAAACGATGTATGGAACATAATCTCTCAAATGAGTAATAAAAGGTTCTGTCTTTTAGCTATAAAAACCTGAGGTTTGGTCCTCTCTTTAAAATATTCCTTAAGAAAAAATACAAGGCAACAATTAATCCTTCCTGTTTTCTGTCCTTTTCTGAGTTAACATCACATACATCTCTTATTTCCTATGTAATTATTTATCTCAAATTGTTACAACTACTGCCATTAAAAAAAATGTATTGAATATCTACTACATGCTTTGCATACTAACAGTAGGAAGAGATCTATGTCCATTATCTTATTAATACTCACATTAACTTCATTAAACCAGAATTACTATTCCCTTCCTGTGGTGGAAAAACTGAAGTTCCAGGAAATTACCCTCATATCACACAACTGTGAGCAACAAGCCTGGAGTTTCTTTGTCTTCTGATCAATAATAGCTCATTCAACTACACTACACTGCTTTCTGCTCTACCTTTTTTGGAATTTCCTGGGTCTCCTGATATACTTCTGATATGTGATTAATTGCACATTTTGCCAGAACGATTTTATCCCCAGGTTAGCCATTAGGAGGTGCAGTTTTTATTCTACCTTTCTGTCTTATTATATAAAGCTTATTCCAGATAAAGCTGTCTTCATGAATTCGGAGGCCTGATTCAATCAAAATTCATGCTTTTGAGGATAAGGGACAATGCAAAAAGTTTAGACCCTTCTCATAGTTGATGAAATCTAAAGTTCAAATAAAATTGCGCCAGAAATAATAGCAAATGCACATTCTTTTATGACAAAAGAATGTCTACTACTGAAGAAAAATAAACCATGCCTACTAAGGTGCTACTTATATAAATATTAAGGCATTATTAAAAATATTCATCAATTTGATGATATCAATAACAATGGATGAGAAAGGCATACAAAACATTAGCACAAATATAATCAAATATAGAACTATGATAAGGCAGAAAGTCAGAACAAACTGATAACTTACATCAATGCAAGAAGAATCAATTAATATATTTAGATGTACATTTGTAAAACACACATTTAGTGTATTTCAGGTGCAAACTTGGATAGAAGATTGTGGGCCAACATAATTTTACAGCATCATCACAGTTTTCTAATTAAATTTAGTATGATTTCAGATAAGCACTTAAACTCCTCTACACTTACAGTTATAAACCAGTACAAATCACATACAGTGAGATAAAAACTACTAAGAAACCCTAGACAAACTAAAAACAAATATACCCATTCAGATAACCAGTTCTCATGCAATGTCTAAAAATTCTTAATTTGAAGACATATTTCAAATATAAGAAAAAATCAATACTTTTGAAAATGGTTCAACTGAAACATACCCATTAATATTAGAAACTATATATTGAAAAAAATCATAGGTGGTAAGCTATGAGAGTTAAGAGAAAATGACTGTATCAAACACTAATCAAAAAGAATTCCAACTCTGAAATAAGTCTGCAGTTGAATAACAAATAAGACAAGGTTAATTTCTAAATAGGAATTTGAAGATCAATTTTCCAGTAATTAAATCATTATTCTTATTTAGGGTGGGCACATTAAATAAAACTGATTTCTTCATTTGGTTAGAGGGGACAAGTTAAACGAAAAAAAAAAACAAAACTCTTTCAAAGATTCTTTTGAATAAATGGCTTTTCTACTGTTTTTATGTGGATGTTTAAATTTCCACAGAGTTGGAAAATATTATCCCCATAAATATTGATATTTCTTTCAGAAAAAAAATTTAAATACATTGGTTAAAATGCCACCTAAAATACACAATCATTTCAACCTGTTAAAATTAAGGACACTGAAAAAATGGAAAGGCCAAAGACTTCAGGTAACCGTATAAATTTGGCTTTCACATTTCAGTATTCATAAATTGGATTAAACACAGACCTGATTGACTCTAGCCACAAAAGAGGATATATATCAATGATCATAATAAATTATGCCTTATTTATATAATGATAGAGCAGTAACAGCATTCTTCCACACAAAGATAATAGTTAATACCATATGTGTCACTATCCTCTTTCCTAATCATGTCATGAGTTCATATTTTTTAAAGCACCTTTTATTTTAAAAGACCTAAGTCGTGAGAACATTCTACGTACCACTTCATAACTTTGACACCAAGTACGTATAAAAAGATTAAACTTTATTTGGTATAAAATCAGTTGGCAGTTTTACATCTGTGCATGCAACATAAATACACCAGCTGGCATCTCAAGCACACACACATATGGACTTCAAAACAGAAACTTCCTTATTTGCAGCACTGCCAGGGTAATTTTGTATCCTCCGCATACTACAGCTATTTGTCAGGCCCCTGCAGGTGTGCACTGCACATAAACACACAGCTGTAGTCCAGCAAGCCAAGTGTTCCATCAAACACATAAAGGGAAACCTCAGCAGTTGGATTAGTCATCCCTACAACAGGTCCAGGGAGAACAATATGGGTTAGTATTTTTGGAATAAGCATGGATAGGAAATTTATGATTATGCTAGTCTTACCAAATAACTGGTGGATTGTGTCATTTTTAAAGATATGCCTACTTATTAAGTTTTTGTTAGAATGTCTGCAGAAAAGTGGAATTCGTTTTTTAGTTTTAAATACAAGCAATAATCTATAAATGAGTTTATTAAGTGCAAAGTGTGAAAAGGTTTTCAAATTCGTTTTGTGTTTTTGGAAGTTAAGGCAACTGAATGCCTTGGCTATAATATTTACAAATCATAGTAAGTATATTTTAAAATACTTATCAGTTCTATATTACATTTTATTATATTTATAATTCTACTTTTACTTTCATATGCTTTTAAGATGAACTTGCCAATGCTAGTTATTTGTGTCCAAAATTATGACATTTAACTATCAAAAGTTACATGCTTATATTAATGTTAAATTGTCAACAAATGTTTAGTGTTCAAATATGATATGAAAGCACATCAACCTAGTAATGGCAGGGGAAATAAATGAAAATATAAGACACGATCATTTTGCAATCATGTGAAAGCCCCTAAACAAAATTAAATGTGACCTTATTAATATTCTTCAAAATACCAGGTGAGCACTTCAAGCAGTTGGTAATTATGACTATTTTAACCACATTTCCCCCCAAATGCTCAGAGTCCACCTGGCAGTTGACAAAACATGAAAGATAACTTAGAAAATGAGCTTGAATGCATTATGCCTAATATACTAATCTTCAGTGAACTTGAGGTCAAAGAGTTAGTAATCAAGGAACACCAGCCATCTCTGACAGCAGGGGATTCATGTTTTCTTATATCTGGAAGGTATACAGGTACTTAAAAACTAAGTCTGATACAAATCACACCCTTCTACATGAAACCTAATTTTACTGAGTACTATAGTAGTTAAAATGAGCCACAAAAATAGGATCTAAATTAGGAAAAGAGATATGCGTTCTTATCACAAGTAAAGATTTTTTTTCTTCTATTTTGTACCTATATGAGATGATGGATGTTCACTAAACTTACTCTGGCCATCATTTCATAATGTATGTAATTCAAATAATTATGCTCCATACCTCAAACTTAAACTGTGCTGTATGTCAATCATATCTTTATAAAATGAGAAGGAAAAACAATAGCAACAAAAGCTTGAAATCTGCCCTAGTTTTGTAGGTCAGGCTGGCTGTAGGCTGATAGGCATTTCTATAACATCTAGAACTCTAGGTATGATGGGAATAATTAAGATCTAGTCTCTCAGGAAGTTTTATGTTTATAGTATAATACTGTTGTCTATAACCAGTATACCGTGCATTGGATCTTCCAGGACTTATTTGTCCACGAGTTGCAAGTTCCTACCGTTAAACAGCACTCTCCTACTTCCCCACTCCCATGTCCTGGTAAGCACCATTTTACTCTCTGTTTTAATGAGTTTCAGTGATAGAGGTACCAGCTAACATCACAATGGCAATCATACTGCAATATATAAATGTATCAAATCAACAAGTTGTACACCTTAAACACATATATGTCAAATATATTTCAATTAAAAAGTAGTAAATTTTAAATGAATAAAGTAGGAAAAGAAAAAGTAGTGAAAAAGGGGTGAAAGGTTTATAATTATTTAATTAGATTCCTACAAAGCAAATTATCTCATGTCATATTCTATTCTGAAACTATACACAGGAAATACTTGGAATTCAACCTGTATCCCCATATTACTGATGGGTCCCAGAGGTGTGATTTATAGCTCTTTAAAGCTTCCTAGTAGCCTCAGATCCTCCAGGTTGGATCCAGCTGAGTTTTGGTTCTGAACCTCAGAATAACTCTTTTTCAGCAATTCTGTCTCAAACATTTACATCAGTACCTTTTGGCCCAAAATACTGTCATCAAGAAAAATGTCACATTGTGAGGGTGAGTAAAATATCTTGGCCCTTAATGTCCACAGAAAAATACATTTAAAACAAATTTTAGTTAACAGTATCTGTTTCAGTTATTTATTGCTTTGGAACTACTCCAAAACTTAGTGGCTTAAAACTATTTTTTATCTCTTACAGTTCTGTGGATTTTCTGGACTCACTTGGGTGGATCTTGCCTGAGTCTGTCTCATGCAGCTGCAGTCAGATGGTGACTGGGGCTGAAATCATCTGAAGTCTCTACTGAGCTGGTTATCCAAGATGGTGTCATCACTCACATGCCAGATCCCTCAGTCAAAAGGACTGGAGCAGTTGGGGGCCAGACAGGCATCTCTTCTCTAGTTGGCTAGCGTCAGCTTCCTCCCACTATGACAGTGTCAGGGTCACTGGACTTCTTATACGGCAGCTGTCTTCACCCAGAGCAAATATTCTAAGTAACCCAGGCATAAGCTGCAGAGCTTATTACCTGGCCTGAGATGTCATACAGTATCACTTTTGCCACAATCTGTTGGTCAAAGATGATTCATCACAGGGCTGGCCTGAACTCAGGGGGATGAACCTATATAAGGATACTGACAAGTATGACTCATAGCCATCTTTGGAGACTGGCTACCTCAGTATAGTAACAATATTGTTTTTTTAAAAAAAAAAAAAATTCCTATTTTTGCCAGCAATTACTCTATTAAAGAGTTAGTATTTTATTTTGTAATTTGTTGTTATTTATTAATGACATTCATATGCATGGACCTGATTATAAACTAGAGTGACTAATGGATAGCAAGGTATGATACACATCATTTTTTCCAAGCTGCTTTCACTGACTCCTTAGAGGTTAAATCTATACCCAAAACTAATTCTAATTCTGTTTACATTTTTAACACCCAAATATAAACACTGGAATTACGCTTCCGTCACCAAAAATGATCAATCTTTAAGAGTTTAAAACATTTACTACCAAACACTGAAAGTTTGGCTTTTACCTAAATAAATCATATCTCACTTGCTTGAAAGGACTATACTTAGTAAATAATTACTAGAACTTTTAAGAGACCTCTTAAAAGAATCAGGGGAGGGAGAGTTAATTATAATAGATAGCCAGCTTTCTACACACATATTTACACATGCACAGACAACACACAAGAAAAAACATAACAGGCATTATAATATTCTTGTTTATGGGAGGTTAAGAGCAATTCTTAAAATGCTAAGAGCTAAACTGGAGAATACACTTCTGACAAAAATTAGAATTTTCAGGAGACCGAATGAAATAAGGAAGAGAAAGAGGGGGGAATTTTTCAACTTTTTATTTATTTGGTAGGGTGATGTTTAGCCCTCTCACCATTTAAAAGATACTTGGGGAAAAAACATGAAAATGTAAAATTCTCCCATAATTACACAGCTTTTCTTAAATTTTATAAAGAAGTAGGCCTAACATACCCCATTCTCCATCTCATCCATGCCCTACACTTTCCCAAGAGGTAACAACTGGTACTAGTTTTATATATAAAATTTTTTGCACACAAATCTGTCAATTCAGTCTATCTATCTTACCTACTAATTAGTCATCCATCAATAACATACACACATGTACACCTGCACACACACACACACACACAAATACACATAGCCTTCTCTTAAAAACAAAGGTGACATGGTACTGTACATATTAGTCTGGAACTTAGTTTTTAGTTAGAACTTATAAACCTATGCTACCTATTTTAATACATGATTAATATTAAAAGGCACAGCATAATATTATATAGCATAGCTGTATACTATATTTGTACAAGATGGATGAATTACAAATATTCTGCTGAGAGAAAGAAATCAGACGCAGAAGAGTATACACTATATGATTCCACTTACATGAACTTCAAAGATAGGCAATCAATGGTGACAAAAATCAGAACAAGAACTGGCTACAGGGGTGACTAGGATTGACTTGTAAGGGAGCATAAAGCAACTCCCAATTACTGAGTCCGGAAAACTTTGAAATTATTTCTGGTTCTAAGACAGAGTAAAACCATTTATCAACAGATTATTTGACATCCTTGCTTCTTTTTCTTCAGTTGCAGGTAAATAACTCTCAAAATACTAAGTCATTATTTTCAACACTTGGAAACAGTGGAGGAAACTGAAGTTCTGAGAGGTCAAGTAACAACCAAAATTCCATGACTAATCAGGTAGAAGCCACCTCCAGAATTCGAGCTTTCTCAGTCTTAATTCAGAACTATTTTTCCTCTCTCTTTTAATATTGTACTTCCTAGACTGTATTATAAATTTTATTGGACATTTTCAGCTGTTCCCTCTGAGCAAAAGTGGTAGAAAAAACAAAGACAAGTCTACATTAAAAACTGAAGGCCCTTAAAAAAACCCTGTAAATTAGAAACTTGAAATAACTCTGCAAAACCTCTCTCATAAGGTAAAAATAAACTTTAGCTTCTTATAACACAATTGACGTAATGAATTGGAAAGAGTAGATAATGAGAAAAAACAATTGGAAAATGTGCTTTGATTTATCACATAGATTATGTTTTGGTGGCAGACTTATGTTTTTTATATCATTCCATGTTTTCTAGTAATTCCCATGTTTCTACAATATTTCTGCAGTAAAAGGCATTTAAACTGTTGTATCTTATAAAGAAAATTCATTAAGCTGAAATTCACTTTCTCTTTGACCTACAATCTCACATTTCAGATCTATCTTATAGAAAAAAAAATGTAAAGATTTTATATTCAAAGTTACCTGCTGCACCACTCACAAGTAGTGGCGAAAAAGGAAACATCCTAAATGTTCAAGAGGGGAATGACTGAATAAATAATAGTACTCCTATACTATAAAGTAGTATGCAGCTATTAATAGAAAAGAAAGTTATATTTGTAGTATTATGCTGAAAAAATAATCATAACACAGTATTAAGTGAAAAGGGCAGGATCTAGAATATGTATATGATCTCATGAAAATACATACATATACCCAACGCAAATCTACAAATACTCTTTCTTCAAACTCCTAATTTGTTCCTCCCTCCTTCTCTCATTTCATAATCGTAAGTTTGTTTTCTATGCCTGTAAGTCTGTTTCTGTTTTGTACATATATTCATTCTTTTTTTTTTTAAGATTCCGCATATAAGTGATATCATATACTATTTGTCTTTCTTTGCCTGACTTACTTAACTAAGTAGAATATTCTTTAGGTCCATTCATGTTGCTGCAAATGGCAACATTTCATTCTTTTTTATGGCTGAGTAACATCTCATTTTACCTGTATGCTACATCTTCTTAAGCCGATTTTCTGTTGATGGGCACTTGGGTTATTTCCCTGTCTTGGCTGTTAGAAATAGTGCTGTTATGAACACTGGGGTACATGTATCTTTTCAAATTAAAGTTTTCACTTTTCTACATATATATATCCCAGGAGTGGGATTTCTGGATCATATGGCAGCTCTATTTTTATTTTTTTTAAAGCAATCTCCATACTGTTTTCCATAGTAGCTGCACCAATTTATGTTCCTATCAACAGTGGAGGAAGGTTCCCTTTTCTCCACACCCTCTCCAGCATTCATTATTTGTAGACTTCTTGATGACAAGTCATTCTGTCCAATTTGAGGTGATACCTCACTGTGGTTTTGGTTTGTATTTCTCTAATATTTAGTGTCACTGAGCATCTTTTCATGTGCCTGTTGGCCATCTGTATGTCTTTGGAAAAATTCCTATTTAGATCCCCTGCACATTTTGAGGGTTTTGTTTTGGGTTTTTTCTTTTATACTGAGTTGTATGAGCTCTTTGAACATTTTGGATATTAACCGCTATCAACTGCATAATTTTAAAATATTTTCTCCCATTTCATGAATTTCTTTTCATTTTTGTTGATGGTTTCCTCTGCTGTGCAAAAGCTTTTAAGTTTGATTAGGTCCTATTTGTTTATTTCTGCTTTTACTTCTTTTGCCTTGGGAGACTGATCTAAGAAAATATTACTACAATTTACAGCAGAGAATATTTTGCTTATGCTTTCTTCTAGGAGATTCATGGTGTCATGTCTTATATTTAAGTCTTGATACCATTCTGAGTTTATTTTTGTACATGGTGTGAAGCATTCCAATTTCACTTATTTATATGTAGCTGCCCAGATTTCCTAACACCAGTTCTTAAAAAGACTGTCTTTTCTCTATTGTATATTCTTCCCTCTTTTGTCATAATGATCATAGGTACATAGGTTTATTTCTGGGCTCTCTATTTGGTTTCATAGATTTATGATCATTTTTGTGCCAATACCATGCTGTTTTGATTACTGATGCTATGTAGTTTAGTCTAAGTCTGAAAGAGTTATATCTTCAGCTTTGTTCTTTTTCCTCAGGATTGCTTCAGCAATTCTAGACCTTTTGTGATTCAGTGTAAATTTTAGAATTATTTGTTCTAATTCTGTGAAAAAATGTCATGGGTATTTTAATAGGGATTGTATTAAGCCTGTAGACTGCTTTGTGTAGTATGGCCATTTTAACAATATTAATTCTTCCAATTTAAGACCATGGAATATCCTTCTAATCATCTTCAATTTCCTTTATCAATGTTTCACAGTTACCAGCATATAAGTCATTCACCTCCTTGGTGAAGTTTATTCCTAGGTAATTTTTGATGCAATTTTAAAGGGTTTTTTTTTTTTTAACTTTCTCTTTCTGATATTTTGTTATTAGGGTAAAGAAATGCAACAGATTTCTGCATATTAATCTTGTATCCTGCTATCTTGCTAAATTCATTTATTAATTCTAAAAGTTTTTGTGTGAAGACTTAGGGCTCTCTGTACATAGAGTATCATACCATCTGCAAATAGGGAATTTTACCTCTTCACTTCCAATCTGGATATCTTTTATTTCTTTTTCTTATGTGATTGCTGTAGCTAGGACTTTCAAAATTATGCTGAATAAAAGTGGCGAGAGTGGGCATCCTTGTCTTGTTTCTGAGTTTAGTAGAAAGGCTTTCAGCTTTTCACTGTTGTGTGTTATGTTGGTTGTGGCTTTGTCATAAATGGCTTTTATTATGTTAAGATATGTTTCCTCTATACTCACTTTGGTGAGAGTTTTTATCATGGATGGATGTTAAATTTTGTTAAATGCTTTTCCTGCATCTATTGAAATGATCAAATGGTTTTTGCCTTTCCTTTTGTTCATGTGACGTCTCATATTGACTGATTTGCAAATGCTGAACCATCCTTGCAACCCTGGAATGAATCTAATTTGATAATGGTGTATGATCCTATTTACACATTGTTAGATTTGGTTTGCTAATAATTTGTTAAGGATTTTGCGTCTATATTCATCAAAGATATCTACCTGGTATTACTTTTTACTTAATAAAAAATTAAAAATATGAAACAAAACTAATGCCTAAGCTTTTATAAAAGATTAGCAACATATAATCAAAGAAAAACCAAAATTAAAAAGAAAGTTATTCTCTTACAAAGTCAGGGAAAAACACTACTATATTACAACATTTTTTTAAATTGACTATTATTTAAAAACCAAACTGACAGTTTACCAACAATTATTAAGATATACTTACTATCAAGATATGGCTTTAGTGAAATGCCAGAAATACTAAAGTAAACTATACAAGATAAATAAAGATAACTAATTATTATTATTGTTGTTGTTTAGACTATTATTTAGATTACTGAACAATTCAGACCTTGAGATTTTTATTTTTCCACAGACTATAATAAGCAAAATAGCTTATAACACAATTTACTCTCAAAAGTTGAGTACCCACAGGATAAGTATAAAGTACTCTGACTGATTTTATCAATTCACATACAAAGCCTCATGCATTCAAAAAAGTAACATCCGATTCATTCAATGTACTTAATATTCAAAATTCATGACAGAATGAACATAACTGGTTAAAAGAATTTAGGCTTATACAGAATGTTTCAGTCCTACCACTAAACAGTCAGGAGAGTAAGGGTCAATAACAAGTATTAAAATTGCCTGGAAGCTCATTTAAAGTCAAATTCAAGGTCCTTGCCTAAGAATGAGCCTGAGAACCTGCATTTCAGCAGCACTTCCACGTGATTCTTATACAGATGAAAGTTTGAGGTATTTTCACATGTTATTTGTTTAAATCAAATAAATATCTTCCTCTTTTTGTTGAATTTTTGAGATGTTCTGTAAAATCCTGAACACATATATCTGAAACATACTGTTATCATCCACTGGACCAAATTACTATAGAACAGCAAAATGCCACCATAAGGCATTCCATGTTTTGGATATAATGCTATTTATTCTTCAATATCTACTTAATTTCTTAGTGCTTAAAACTGTTTTAATTCTTTTCAGAACTTTAAAAGGAACTGGAATAAGATAAAATAGACAATAACTCTAAATTTACATGAAGCATCTGCACACTTTGCATGGCCTTTTTAGAGTTTTCATATGAAATTAATTTCTTTTGAAATTTTTATTTTTTCAAACATAAATTTTACTATAGGATAGCATCCCTTGACTTCTTTTTCATTCTACTAAAATAGTGCCAGAATACACAGGATTAAGAAATCCTAACAAAATTTATTCTATTTTTTCCAGCTCCTATGTCCAGATTCACTCATCTTTCAAAACTCAGTACAGGCATCTTTTCACCTATCCTTGCCCCACGGCCACTTGTTCTCTCCCATCCCCACCAGGCAGGACAAAGAGGTAATATTTAAGTATTTAATAAGTGTTCCCTAAAGTTAAGAACTGGTAAATACTAGAACCAGAATCCATTTAGTCAAAACATCTACTTTGTGCTTGGTTAACGACAGATATTGTCTTTTCCCACAGTAACTATCTAAAACTCATTTAGAGAAATGAATAATTAAAGAATTGAAGCGAAATGTGATAAGCACTATGATAGAAGTATCCAGTGCCTTTAAATTATATACAATGGGGTCCCAGACTGATCTAGAGAAATCAGACTAAAAGATAAAGACAAGTAAATCAGAAAAAGGAATGAAAGTGGAGTGAATTGGAGTACTCCAAGCATGGGCCATGAACCTGAGAAAAGAGCTGCGATTGTCTGCAGCAGGTCAGTGGAAACGGAACTTATTGAAGGGTAGGGGTGAGTGATGTGAGGTGCAGCTAGAGAAATAAAGACCATTAAGAGTTTCGTAAGGGACTTGACCATTCCTAACTTAAAACAACAATAACAATAACAACAACAACAAACACCCAAACTGCATTATTGTAGTCAAGTAGGAACAGAAATGCTTCCTAAATTAATTACATATCCCTATAGTGTAACCCATTTTCCAAAGACATCCATGACACTTTGTTTGAATCATGACTTCGTATTAGTATTTGTTCAGTTCTCACTGACAAGAGTTTTATGATCTGCTTTCCTATTGACTAAAATAAACCTATTATTACAGTCACTCGCCCTCACCATTTTCACAAAAGACTTCAATTGTCACCCTTGCATTGGCAACATGTTGAAAGATAACAGTGATAGAATGTTAGTTATAATCCTCTACTTTTATAGCAATTTTTACAGTTCTTAGCAAGTAATCCAAAATGTGTCTGTAAAAGAAAACAGTAAACATTTGTAGAAAAAATATATATATATAAAATCAGGTATCTGATTTACTCCAAGGGTTAAAATGATTATAAAACTATTATTTTTTATAAGTGCCTTATGTATAAGACAGTTGACACAGCAATATAAAATCGTAAGAGTTTTCCAGAATATTCTACACATAAGAAATGTAATCCTTTTATCTCCATTCTCTACTTGCCTTCTTTTAGCAACAGAGGTTCTTTTATGGGGTGAATGTAATAGGTCATGATGATCATTGCTGAATTGTAGCTAAAAACAAATCCTTCTAGTTCATCTGCTCTCTGCTTCAGCAAACATGGTAAAATCATCACAGCTTCACACTAAAATGTCATTAAGAATAGATTTCAGAAGTCCAACTGAATTGATATCAACAAATAAACTATATATTAGACTTATCATTAAAGTAAAATACATGAGAACTGTTTTCCAGACCTTAGATAATGCCTCTATGACACTTTTGGCCAAAGTGGATGAAATCAGTAGTGCTTTGAAGCATCAGCCAGTAAATGCCACTGTGGTTTACCATGAGTGGGGATACACATCACATTGGACCACAGTTAATTAAATTAAACCAGTTCTTGTACTGTTAAAATGTGTCCTGTATTATTTATTTGGATGCTACACAACTGCTTTTCAATTTTAAGAGCTCCATCCCCTACCTATAAGCAAACCCTATTCTGTTCCATCCACTGGCAAGGTAATCAATAATGAATTACCAAAGTGTTTTACTGCAGCAGAAACAGAGAGGCAAAATTGTATTTTATTTATGTATCACTTCTATTTCACAGTTATTAAAACCACTAACTATCTTTACAAAAGAACTGAGAGTAAATATTGCATGCACTGACCTAAGGGGAATATGAAATGGTATAAAATATTTTCATGGTAGTATTCTTTATATCAAATTATGTTAAAAGGTACTTCGGTCTTTTTTTAATGTGGATTTAAAGTAATGAAATAACTAAGAAGAAAAATATTTGGCAATGATTCTGTTTGTACGTGTTGAAGCCTGTAAGAAACCCTTCAAATTTTATATATAATATGCAATCTACTAAATTATTAATTAAAACAGACACTGGCCTCTGAAAAATTTTAGAATGAAAATGCAGATTTTGATGTTAAAAATCTTTTCTTCTAAAATTACCCAACATTCTACATACTTTGGGTAAACTGATATTTTTGGCATGCAGAAAAAGAAGAAGATTTTACTACTTTCCTATATTATTAAAATATAGCATACTACTCAGCTTTAGCCAAGGCCAAATATTATCATAACAGAATGCATTTCTGAAATATAAGGGTAAATATTCTAATAAAAAAATACTATAAATTTTATTAAGCATCTTAAGAGCTGACTTTTAATTTGATAATATAGTACACAATTTCTCATCTGCTGTCTGCTGCTAGGTTATTTCTGTGGTGTTGAGTCTACGTATTTGCAATACTAAGTAAATGTTCAATTTTCAACTGAAGTAAATGAGTAAGAAAGATGCTTTTTAGCTAACATTGCTGAGGGTGATGTTTCTACTAAGTAATTAAGCCTTTCCTTCTCTGTGACAATAATTTCAAACCTTCATAGGAATCACTGTAAAGAATTGTAAAAGTCTGTAATTTTGATTGGGAAAACAGAATGCATTCTAGATAGCTCATTTTTCTCTAACACTTTCTTCTTTTCATACTCTTTATACTTTTCCATTATTACATTTTAATCACAGATTACTTTATTAGATATTAGTGAACACCATTTTGAGTTATTCCTCAACAAACATTCTGATTTCTGCCTTTAATTCGACCTTATAAGATGTGAATTCCCAAACAGGACCTTATCTTGAGAGAACTGTTGCTAAAATAACTAGAAAATGAATATAATTTTAAAGTTTTATTAATGCTAGCAGATTAAACAATTTTATAGATTCTATAAAGAATGAGGCTATAATCCAAACTCTATTAATGTATTTCTTTTTATCAAATGTTTAAGAACATTTTAACTTAGAAAAATTAAGACTTTTATAAAGTTACCTAAATAAGGTATTCTATTAATATTTATTAACTATCAATCTCTTTACCTAATCATTGAACTATTAAAAAGTAATTACTTCTGCACATTAAATTTACAGTGTTCATAACCTTTGGTACTTGTAGTATTTTACTCTTATAATAAATATTTATACTTCAACTCACTGACAATTTCAACACATAAAACTGATGAGGAAATGCTCATACTTGGTTACACAGAGAATGTTTACATATAATTGAAAGTGAAAATTGAGATATTAATAATAAATCCAAGTGATATGCCTCATTAAGTAAACTGATGCTGTTAGACTATTAGATATGATGGTAAGCATTTTTACACACAAATTTAAAGATGCCAAAAATGACACTGAAGTCGTTATTCTGCAATCAATCTTTCAAAGACTAAGGTCAGAGCTAAAGCCAAAGAGCAGATTTTAAATAAATATTCAAAATGAATCTGTACTTGCGTACATCCCTAGAAAAGTAAAAACCATACTTAAAGAAAGAGTGAAAACAGTAATAATTTTCATTTATAGAACAGTTATGGTATGCCAGACATTCTGTATTATTTCACTTACTCTTCAGTATTGGCTTATAAAAACAGGTACTACTGGTCTTCCTCATTCTACAGAGAAGGAAACTGAGTCTTACAGGAGATCAAGAAACCTGCCTAAATCACATGGGTAATAAATGATGTGGCTAAGGTTCAAACTTCAGCATTAAGAAAACACTTCTCAGAACTGGAACTTAATTCTCAGCAAACAACACAAGCCTTAAAAAAGAGTCACTGACAACCAAAATCATTCTCAATTAGGCAAGTCAATATTGGGGTGAAGATAGAGTCCTAAACATGTTTATGAGAGGAGGGCAAACTTCCGATCCCAAGAAAAATAAGAGCAGCTCTTGTAGCCAGCAATGTGCAGGTCTCTGCTATATGCAAGAAACCTGGGATCTTTAAATTTTGTCCTGCACTACACCAGAGAGCTGTATGGATTCAGTGAGGGACTAGTTAAACTTTAAAGACTCACAACACAAACTCATGAAGAGTTTCAAATGCCTACATAAAATTCCAAAAAAGAAGTTTATTTGCTTTTTTCAGACTTAAGAATAGGCAAAAAAAAAAAAATCAGTTCTATGGAGTCAACTAAAAACTGTAACTAATGTGGCTCTTCTAATTGAGTAATATATAATCACTTAAAAACAAAAGAATTGATTAATGAGTTACTATAGAAATACGAAAAATGCGTAAAAACAGACTCTAATAAAGTAATTGACACGTGTATGTGTGGGTATGGGTGTGGGTGTGTATCTTTTCTGCAGATATTATACCACTGCCAGCAACGTAAAAGAATTCTCCCCAAGTGACTACATGTTGTAGCCAGAAGACAAAACATACTTGCATTGTTACTATTAAGTGCAGAAACTGATAAGCAAAAGTAAACTTTCAAACCATAAGTCAAATTGTGTCCTCCTCTGGTTAAAACTCTCCACTGACCTCCCCTTGCAATTAGAATAAAATCCAAAGTCCTTACTGTGGCTTGCAAGGCTTTATCAGATCCCTCCAACTCTCTGACTTCATTTCCCTTCTGTCTGTCTGTCTGCCTGTCTCTGTCTCTCTGTCTCTCTGTCTGTCTCTGTCTCTCTGTCTGTCTGTCTACCTGTCTCTGTCTCTCTCTCTCAACTAAATGGGCAGAGTAAAGGTCACTATTTACCACTATACTATCACTGAGGCAACAACTAGCACTTTGCTTTGTATTCTGAACTAAAACCCATTTTAAAAAAGTGTTGATCTTCAAAAATGAAGTCTCTTGGAGAATTCTTTTATACTGTTGGCAATAGTATAATGTCTGCAGAAAAGATACACATCCACATATACTCTTTTTCAGAACTCTCCAACTGGGCCTTCCTCTTTCTCTTTTTGTCAAGCTGTTGCCCATAATGGGGCCTTATATCTAATGCTCCTTTTGTCTGGAATACTCTTCCTCCAGATCTCTGCCCTATGTAAGAACAGCAACATATCTACTTTGCTTGCAAAACCCAGTTCCAGAACAATATATTCCTAATGCATAGTAAGTGTCCAGTGACAGCTACTTACTAAATGGTTACTATCATCCAAAGGCCCATCGCATCCTTGGGACAGACACATAGATCACCTTAGATTACCCTTCAGCAAAAGACACACGGCCCAGCTGACAGCCTCCAGCTGTTAGCTTCTTTAGAGTTTGCCTCAGCTATGCAGTCAAGGACACACAGTCTTCCCTGGATGTCTGCGGCAGATTAGTTCCATGATCTCCACTTCCCTAACCCCAGTAGACACTAAAATCTTCAGATGCTCAAGTCTCTTACAGTCAACCCTCCGTATCGGCAAGCTCCACATTTGCAGATTCAACCACCCACAGGTCGAGTAGTATTTTCCACCCAGTCCAGGACTCCTCCAAAAATCTTAGTTCTAAAAGCCCCTGTTGGCTTGGCAGAGATGTCAAGTCAGCTTCACAATGCAAGGACTCCTCCTGACCAACCCTGCTCCTACTCTTTACTTTTCACAGGTGTTACTTGTCAGTAAACCATTCACAGTCCTAAGTCCATCTCAGTGTTTGCTCCCTGGAGAACTCAACCAGCACTCTTTCCATTTCAAAAATCACTCATATGACTATGAATCAAGCTGGTCATTTTTACCAGTGCATCAAGAATTCACTTTATATCAAGCATCTGATGAAAAAGTTACCACCACCCCATTCCCCACTAACATTCATACAACAAATATACCCACACACTCCCCCCAACTCCTAACCACGTGGCACTTAGCAGATTCTTACTTTATTTATAGATAAGTCTTAATTCCAATGGTACCTCCTCTATGAAGCCTTCAAAAACAATTAACTGATCTTTTTTTGCGCCTGTCTTTTGAACATCTAGCAGTATTTACCATACTATATTAAAATTACATGCTTATTTATATATGTTTCCCTATTAAGAATGGAGCTCCTTCAATCTGTGCCTGCCTCCTGTTAATAACCCCAGTGCCTTATAATGCACCTGGTTCAAGTAAGATTTTCTATAAATTTCTTGATGAAGAAAGGAAATGGACTAAACTAAGTAATTTTTTAAAAAAACTTAAAAAGCATATGATTTTTACATAGTTTAATCTGTAACGTTAAGTACATACCAAGTCCCAAACATTCATATTGTAAAAATAAAATAACTTTATTCTTCTTAGTGAATAAACTTCATTTTGTTTTCAAGAGGCAGTTATTAATGTTAAAATTGAAAGCCACTAGGCAATTTAGAGGCCCATTTTGAACATTTTAGGATATTTCCTTACAAATAACATATTAGTTACCAAGGAAAAATGAAGCACTGGTTTTCACAACTCATTAAATTTCTTTTTGACTTCATATAACCTGTCACTTCTCAATTACACCCTCCCAGGACAAAATCAGGTCAAACTTTCCTAGCATATAAGCATAAAAACAAATCTAAACTATGAAACACACACACATACACACACAAAAATAAAGTGTCTACCACCAGAAAAGCATTTTATGAATCCCAAAATTTTAATTGAGAATTGTTTAACACCAATGGTGAAGTCAAACTAATTTTTTTCAATTCAGTGAGCTAAAATGGACAAGCAGCATTACATTATTCCTCCACCCAGTAATCACAGAATAGGTGAACAATTTTAAAATCCTAGTGTTTTAAAGGAAGGCTAAGCCTCCCATAGGAAATAAAAGTGGAAATGAGTCCAAGGGAGAAAATGGCTTGGTTCCACACCCTTAAAATTGCCTACAGCAATGCATCAAAAAATAAAATAAAATAAGCCCCCAGAGTCTGGGTCAGCAGCATACTGTTACAACTTAAGCATTGGGTCATCAGTGGCAATGGTAGGCTGATTAAGGGCTGAGGTAATGTATTTACTTATTGTAGTAAGGAACTGTGTAACAGTACCGCCAACAGTACAAAGAGTTCTTGTGTGGATATCATGTACAAAGAAATACTATAACCATCTGCTTACATTTTAATATTGAAATATGTAACATACCAGAACAACAGTTTAAGAAATAAACACACATAAACTATATTACAAATACCCATTAATTCAACTTGTTTTTAAAAAAACTAAACTTCATTCAGCAATCTATTAATTATATTTTCCAACAAAAAAATTTCTACTACTCATTAAAATCTGATCCTAATTGAAACAACCTTCCTCTAATATAAGGGATAAAAGCAAAAACACAATGCTAAGATAGAAAAGGGCAATTTTATAAGTAAGAAAACCACTCTCAAATATAAACAACAAAAACTCTGATAAATTTATGGCATTAATCGGTTAAATTTAACATTAATTTGTCTTCCTGTTTAATAAACAGCTCCAATTAGCATAATAAACATGTATGAATTGTAGTATGTGTATCACTGTTCAAATCTTTTGGGAAATGTATTTGCAATTAACCAAGATAAGAATAGGGAGGAGAAGAATCTTACTACATTTGTGTTCCCAGTGCCTGGCACAAAGAGTGGCATACAGTGGTGCCCACAAATGTTTACTAAATGCAAAAATGAATGAATATCCCAAGGTCAGTTTTTCTTTAAAAGATAAAAATGTCTTTGAAATGAGAAAATGTTACCAGTACCAACAGTATTGATTTGAAAACTCATTATACCTACCGAATAACATGCATTTGGGGCAAGATGATATTAAAATTCATTACCCAAAGGAGGATGCCCAAGAGTCATAAAAAGTGTCCTTACCTTTAGTACAATATTTCTTGGACTATTTTTGCAGGGAAATAACTTTTAAATATATTAACATATGCAAAGATGCAAAATGCTTTATCTAAGAATCAATCACCTAAATTCCAAGTGTTAATGAACTCCCAAAAATTAACTCAGAGGAATATTATTTAATAATTCAATTAAAAGCATTTTTGAGTCATACAGTATATACGTGGCATCATGTTAGAAAGCATACTCTGGGAATACAGAAGTACACCTGAGTCAAACTGAAGGCAATGAAGCCTCAGTTAAGTCTTAAAGGAAAAGTAGTAGTTAAGCAAAGAAGAGGAAGAAATGGTCATGAGGGTGTTCCAGGCAGACACAATACCATGTGCAGCAACAGCAAAGAGGTACGGGAAACTTCTGTGTGTTTGGGCACCCAGTAGTTCAAAATGACTAAAGGAAGGGACTTGAATAAAGTTTCAAGAGATAGGTCTGAGAGATCATGAAACGACCTTGTACTGATACACAAAGAAGTTCCAGTTTTATCTTGAAGACAAATGGAAAACCACCGAAGGACATGAGCAAAATTCCATTTTATAAAGATCACTGAGGCTGCAATGGAAAGTAAGAGCTGGAAAAGAACAAGAGAAGACTGAGTGATCACTTGATAAGATACTACAATAATCCCAATTGGAAAAAAGAAGCAGTAACACAAAGCAGAGGTCAGAGGTTAGGAAGATTTAAGAGAAGAACTGACAGAACATGATGACTCCTAGGTGTTTTGCATGAGACCATGGGTAATATCATAAGCTATAATTAGAAAAAAGGGTTAAGTTTCATTTTGAGTATAGTCAGTTTTAGATATCTTGGCACATCCAAACAAATTTATCAGTTTCAGGAGTAAGTTCGGGGCTAGAGAACTAAATGAAGCAGTTGTCAGTATATGGGTGGTAGCTGAAGCCACACAGAAAGAAAAGATTAGTCCAAGTACTTCCTCAAGGTCAAGGATAAAAGACAAAGGAAAAGAGCCCACAAATCAAAAAGAGTTCTCTGTGTATCAAATACATAGTCAAGGAAGATAAAAACTACAAAATATACACTGGATTCAGTATCAAAGCTAAGAGGCAAAGCAACATGTGTATCATTCTAAGTTATTTCTCTGTGAAGGAAAAGAGAAAGATAAAATGAGAGGTTGAGAGGGACGCAGAATCTAAGGAAATTTTCTTTGTATGCTTTTCACAATGGGAAAAACAAAAGTATGTGACCACCAAAAAGAAAAACAATTTAATGTGATGTTATAAAAGAAAAGCATAACATAAAGTGGTATATACATAATAAATAAAAACCATGTAAAACTTTATGTAGAGGGACATGGGTTAGAACAGAACATGGAAAATTAAAAACAGTCATGTTATACTTGCGGTATTTTTTCTTTTTATGATTTCCTTTAATGTTGTCCTATGCTCTTACAACTTAAAAATGAACAAAAAGAGTAATGACTCTATACATGTATAATCTCCTCATGAAATCCAATCATAATGTTAAAATACTTGGAGATGGACAGTCTTATGACTAATAATTTAATGAAAACTATATCCATGATTCAATCATAATTTTTAATAATTGTCTAATTCTAAAATGTACATTCCTAAAAGTGATCTGGTTGTTTCAAAACATCCCAGTTCTGTAAGCCTCCCATGTCTCACTAAACTTGGAAAATATGAGGCAAATGACATATTAACTTGAACAATCATAAAAATGCTTAGAAAGTAAAAGCCTCATTTAATGAAAAAAACTTAGAAATGTTTCCATATGTTTTTATGAAGTATTCTTTCCCCACTAAATGAACGCATTCAAGATTTTGTTTCTGGCTTTGTTTCAGAAAAAACCCATCTGCATAGTACGGCACTTACAAGTACATCTCAGTCATGCAATAGTTATGTCACAGCTCATATATCAAATAAAAATCACATTCAAGCCCACACAACTTCACAGACCCAAAGTCTTCCTTTCTATTAAGAGTATTCCTGAGAGAGCTTTCATTGCACCTCACTGCTGATGTCACATGACTTTTTTTTAGGAAGTTAAATCCTGAAACTAAAATATCAAAACAGTTTGGAACACAGTTGTGAATGACCTGGAAAAAATAATTTTCTCTAGTTATAAACTATGAATATTTCCTGTTCACAGAAACAGGTGCAGAAGTGGTGATAAAACTGTGACCATACCTCACAATACTGTGATTTTTTTTTTAAATATAGCATTATTTCATTATATTAAAGGCATGATAGTGATAATGCTTCATTTAATACTTAGAATAACCTTGACAGATATTTGGAAAGCATCTCTATTTAATTCCATATGTGTATGGAAATATATTCATTATAGATAAGAATAATTCTCTTATCTAGAGCAGTTTTTACAAACTTCATGTATTTGTGTACTAACAATATTACTCTACCCATGTATCATTTGTACTATTATTGACTTAACAAAGAAGCCACAGTACTGCACAGTGGCTAAGAGGTTGAAAACTGTCAGAGCACATGGAGTGATTTTGCAGCTCTGCCATTCACATGTTCTATAACCAAGGGCAAGCCTATTAATCTCTCTGAGCTTCAGTATCTCATTTGTATAATGGTGATAATAATAGTACCTTCCTCTCAAAATTGTTGTAAGGATTAAAAGACTCTGTAGATATCAAGCACTTAGAGGAGCACCTGGCTCAAAGCAAGGACTAAATAAGTAATTAGCTAATACTAACATTTTTCTTAAAATTTACCCACAATTTTTTTACTTTTACTTGATGATAAATTTATTTCATGAGCAAACTGTTATTCCATTATTACCTTAAGTAATAATATCTGAAATCATGGGTGTAACATATGGATATATTTTTCCTAATATGGAGTAAAATAATTTTTATAATTAAAAACAGGTTCCAGCATACTTAAAATCATCTCCAGTATGAACAGCGATACTGCACCAATAAAGAACACTTACTATGTAAGGGCTCTCTTTACAGTGTACATTAAAACCATGTGCCGCAGAAAAAAAGTAAAGATCCATTCAAAGGAAATGGAGATATTTAAATAACTGACCCCCTGTGATCAGTGCACTGACAGCTATTACATGAAACATACACAATGATTTCTACAGGGAAGAAGTATTAGAAAGCAAGTAAGTAATGTAATGCCATTCAATGAGTAACTGTCATCCCATTCCATTCCAGTCTCAGAGATGCAGCAACACCACTGGTTCTTCTTTTCATCCAACTAAATTTTTTCGAGTTCTAGCTCATTTCTTTCCTTTATAGAATTAGAAAACCCTGTTATCTTTTATAAAATTGTGAAATAATGCAACATATTTTAATTACTGTTGTCAATATAATTTGTAACAGTAACCACCAATCATTAAGCCAGGCATTGTGATGAATGCAGATTATCACAACAAAACCATAAAAAATGTATTATCATCCATTTTCACAATGACAAAACTAAAACTTCAAGAATTTAAGCACCTGAGATCCTAAAACTAGTATGCAGAACTGGGAAAGAGGGAGTTGCATGGGAGTAGAATTTAAACCATAGATCCTGACTGATATAGTGAATTAGGAGACAGCCAAGAACTGTCCTTCAAAGTAGTCTTAAACTACATCAATGTCTCACTGAACAAAACATTTTTGGTACTCCTCATTTACAACTACATTTATGACCTACAAGTCTTCTTCTGAACTGTCCTAATAATGACAAATCTTGATCATCTGAGGGGTGAGTCTGAATATTTGAAAGAAATAAATACAATTCAGAGTGAAGAACAGTGGGTAAGGTGACACTGGATCTCAACAAATATTTATCTACCACAAGGTACTGGGGATTGAAGCCAGGACCTTATGCATGCTAAGAACTGGCTCTATCACTGAGCTATTTCCCTCTCCCCTAAAATTTTGTGAGAACTACATTAAAAAGTAAAAATAGATGAAATTAATTTTAATAACATTTTTAACCAAATATAAGATACTATCATTTAATATTTAATCAGTCCCAAAAAATTGATATTTTACACAATTTTGTTTTACAAAAAAGAGTCTGAACCCAGTAAGAATTTCACATGTACAGCCATCTCAATTCAGATTAATCCCAAATGGCTAGAAGCTACCATACTAGACATAAGTCTGAGTTATTAAATATTAATTATCAAAAATGTTATACAAACATACTCTATGCTGTCTATTGAGTTCTTCCAGAGAATCTCCAAAATAGGGGTCTTAGGGACCCCAGACATAAGAACTCATATAGCAATTCTATTTTAACCATTTTTCACAGGTAACTTAAATCATAGTAATTTCTTCTTAACAATTATCTTCCATAATTTAATGATAGTCTTTATTTTAAGTGGTTGACTGCTCAGTCACTAGCAGACAGATCTCCTGGCTCCTATCTACTATACTACACATGATGTTGGAGCCAGGTGCGGAAGGGGGGTGACCCTAAGAATTGGTAGAACTTGTAGTCTATTTACATTTAGAATGCTCACTCAAAAAAGCAGACATGTACTTACTATCTTTAGACACTATCCAAAGTATATACTAGTCGCTGGAGATACAGCAGGGCAAATTGAAACATGGAACCTGCCCTCGTGGAATCTACTTTCTACTTCAAGAATCTTCTGAGGAAGTGACACTTGAGCTGGACTCTAAAGGACAAGTTGCTATAAATAGGTGAAATAGAGGGAGAAGAACATTGCAGAAAGACGGAATGGCTTGAAAAAAACCGTAAGACAAAAAGAAGCACAGCTCTTTTGAGACACTGAAAGGTTAATGAAGTATAGAGCCAGATTTGAGTCTTTATCCTGCAGTTAACAAGAAGTCATTTAAGGCTGAGTGCTTTGATCACATCGGAATTTTTCAAAGCTCACTCTGGTACATGGTAGAAAATGGATTGGAAGGGGGAAAAGAAATAATGAAGTTGCCTTAGAGTGACAGAAGTAAAAATGGAGAAAAATAGATGCATTGTAAAAGTACTTAGAAAATAAATTTGACAATACTTGGTGACTGATTTACTATGGGCAGATGACTAGAGTAGAAAGTATCAATTATCATAATCACTTAATCCTATCTATTTTGGAAGAGACACTTTTCTTTAACAAAATGGTAGTTAAAAAAATGAAAAAAGTTAACAATGAAGATTATTTAAAGTCCAAGACATCTTCTGCCAAACATCCAACTAACTGAATTTAAAAATTACATGGAAGTCACATGAATAAATATGGTCATTTTCTCATAAAACCTCTATAAAATAAAAAGTACAATATTTAAAATAGGCACCAAATGAAAAGAACAAGACTATAAACCATATCAGGGGTCAGCAAAATGTTTCTGATAAAGAGCCAGATAGTAAATATTTCGGAACCATATGGTCTCTGTTGCAACTACTCAACACTGACATTGTAGGACAAAGACAGCCATAGACAACATTTAAGGGAACAAGTGTAGTTACGTTCCAATAAAATTTTATTTACAAAAACAAGCAGTGAGCGAGAGTTGTCAATGCTGGATCTTTACAATGAGGAAAAAAAAATGCAAAAGCTAAGACAAGTGGTCAGATCAGATATCTGTTCAACGAGAAATAATGCAGTTCCTGCAGGCAAATGTAATACAATCAATAATTCCTTAAAAAAAAAAAAAAAGGTAACATTGGCGGTCAGCAGGTGGATTCTTCAAAAATGGTCTGGTAACAGTTAGTAGGGAGTACCACATCCATGGGCGAAAATTAAGGAGAAGCCTCAAGAACCTACGGCAGTCTAGAAAGGGAAATTCATGATGTTAGTCTTTGATGAGACAGGGAATGGCCCAGCAGAACAAACAGGCATCTAAGCAACTGAAATTGCAGTTTAAGGTGGCAGCTTGAACAATTCAAGTACAAGTTCAATCAATAGAGCTAAGGCACATAGTCAAGCAAAGTTGCAGGAGATGCTCCTGAGTCACCTGGATGTGTATTCCTTAAATCATCCCCAGATTAATGATAGAATCAGACCCAGACATGGGGCAAGGCTGAAAAAACAAGCAGAGATCAGTGGTCTAGCTGCAGAGAAGAGTAAGGTGGGTATCAAGCAGGCTCTTAGAAGAATTAAGAAAAGGTAACTATTTCTCATGGGGGAAGATCTACAACAGGAGGTCAAGTCAGATATGGAAAAAATTATTAGCTATTTTACTGATGAGTTCTGCCTTCCAGTTTACAAATAATATTAGTCTAACATCATGTGAAATTTTCTAATGTTTTCTCCTCATAATTAAATTTTAACAAAACAGAATAAAGCTGTTTCTAATTACCAACAAAAATTTTTGTGGAGGACTATCTGTTATCTGTTACTTATTTTTGACAATAAAATCTGAAGTAAATGTTATTATATTTGATAATTAAAACCAATGACTTATTGAATTTACTTTAATTGAATATTTGCAACAAATTTTAATCCAGTTATTATGATTAAGTATACTAATTGAAAGATACTTCATGTGAATGTCTAAACAAAGATCTACTACAGCATACTAGATTTTGTCAGAAAATCTCAGTACAAACATAACTATAATACAGAATGATGTGTGTAATCAAAAATTAAATATTTTATTTCCCAGACTGAAAGATCTCTGAAAACAGGGTCCAAATCTAGCAGTTACTACATAATAAACATCTGTTGAACTGAGCGATATATTAATCATAGTGATATCACAAAGGAAAAAGTAATTAACTCTGAGTGAATGAGAGAAGTATTTGCAGAGGAAATACTAATGCTAATACTAAACACTAATACTAATGTTACATTTCAAATAGAAAAGAGGTAATAAATCAGTGCATCTTTTGTGGGGAAAGGGGGGACATGAAGGCAAGGAAATCTGAAGAGCAAAGTATGCAGGATTTGATTCAACCAGAGGTAAAGCATGAGCTTCATGCTTGGGGAAAACCCAGGTCCTAAAGTGCCATACCAGGAGTCTTTTAAGTTTATCCTGAGGGCACAGGAGAGCCACTGACAATTCTTGAGGAATAGAGTGATAAGGTTACTCCTGCCTTCTTGATGCAAAGTTTTAGGAAGGGTGGATCCAGAGGTACTTTAGTAGCCAAATGAAGGGAAGTTCAAAGCTAAAGCCAATCATGGCAGGACTATCATCCAAGAGTTGAAAGACTTCATGGGAAGGCAGAGAAGAAAGCATGAAGCCATGTCCCCAGGATCCTTCCAATCCCAATCCACTGACACGGCCTCAGACCCAATCCTACCATCAGGGTCAGACAAGTTCTTGTGAAAGAGATCCACAGACACAATGCTGGTTACTCAATTTGCTTAGTGTTTTATTTAACCAAAGCCCTAACAGATGACTCATCAGGGCTTTCAAGCACAGCTCTGCTCACATTGTGATATTCGGAACCCACTGGTGGTACTGTCCTTGGTTTTGCTGCTTCCTTGACATTTCCTCTTGAATATTTGCAAACCTTAAAATGTAAAGATTTTGTCCAAAAAGACACACATATATACTCCTGCCACAGGCTGTAATACCCACTGAGATGTTTCCACTCAGCAGTTTGTGTGCACATGTGTTAAGGTGTTGTGCATCCATAGCTACCCATCCATCCATCATCTATCCAATCCACTGTCAATCCATGACAAGAATGCAAGTTCAGACCAGTCAAGCCTCAGAGTTGACAGAGAGCAGGGCTCTCAAGCTCTTCCAAAAAATCAAAAAGGAACACTCTCAAACTCATTTTATGAGGCCAGTATTACCCTGATTCCAAAGCCAGATAGGAACACTACAAGAAAAGAAAACTACCAGCCAATATCCCAGATGAATGTAAATGAAAAGATTCTCACCAAAGTAACAGCAAACCAAAATCGGCAGCACATTAAAAGGATCATTCGCCACAATCAAGTGGAATTTATCCCTCGGAAGTAAGGATGGTTCAAAATATGCAAATCAATAAATGTGGCACAATCACATTAATAGAAATTTAAAAAATCATATCATTTAGATAGAGACAGACAAAAAGCATTTGATGAAATTGAACTTCTGTTTATGATAAACACTCTCAACAAATTGGGTATAGAAGGAACCAATCTCACATAATAAAGGACATATATGACAAGCCCACAGTTAACATCATACTTAACAGTAAAAAGTTGAAAGTTTTTCCTCTAAGATCAGAAACAAGAAAAGGGCACCTACTCTTACCATTCCTATTCAACATAATACTGGAAGACCCAGCCAGAACAATCAGGCAAGAAAAAGAAATAAAAGGCATCAGATTTGGAAAGAAAGAAGTAAAACTGTCCCTATCTGCAGATGAGGTGATTTTATATATATAATATCTCCAAAGACTCTACCAAAAAATTGTTAATCTAATGAGTAAATCAAGTCAAGCTGCAGGAAACAAAATTAAAAGGCAAAAAGCAGTAGTGTTTCTATACACTAATGACAAATTATCTGGGGTGGGGGAGGTAGACAAAGAAACTGATTACATTTACAATGTCATCTAAAACAATGAAATATTGACAAATTTAATCAAGTAGGTGAAAGATCTCTACATTGAAAACTAGAAGACAGTAATAATGAAATAAATTGAAGGCCCAAATAAATGGAAAGATATCCTGTGCTCATGGACTGAAAGAATATTGTTAAAACGTCCATACTACCCAAAGCCATGTATAGTTCAATGCAATTCGTATCAAGATTCCAATAACAGGTTTTTTTTTAACAGACTTAGAAAAAATAATCCTAAAATTTACATAAAACCACAAAAGACCCCTAACAGCCAAAGCAATCTGAAGAAAGAATAAAGCTGAAGATAACACACTTCCTGGTTTCAAGCATATTATAAAGTTATATTAATCAAAAAGTATGGTATTGACATAAAAGCAGACACATAGGCCAATAGAATAGAATCAAGAGCTCAAAAATAAACCCATGCATACTAATATTTGATAAGGGAGTCAAGAATACTCAATGGAGAAAAGACAGTCTCTTCTATAAATGATGCTGAGAAAACTCGAAAATGGTATGTAAAAGAATAAAACCAGATCTCAATCTCACATCGCTCACAAAAATTAACTCAAAATGTATTACAGAAATAAACATAAGACCTAGAAAATTCCTAGAAGAAAACATGGAGGCAGGGGGGAAGAAAGCTCCTTGACATAGTTTTAGCAACCATTTTTTGAATATGACACCTAAAACACAAGGAACAAAAGCTAACATAAATGAGACTACAACAAACTAAACAACTTCCACAAAGCAAAAGAAACAATCAACAAAAGGAAAAGGAAACCTACAGAATGGGAGAAGATAATTCCACATCATTTATCTGATAAGGGGTTAACATCGAAAATATATAAAGAACTCATATAACTCAATGGTAGAAAAACAAACAATACGATCTAAAAGTGGGCAAAAGATCTAAACACTTTTCCAAATGATACACAATAGCCAACAGGTATATGAAAAGGTCCTCGACATCATTAATCATTAGGGAAATGCAAACCAAAACCACAAGGAGGTATCACCTCATACCTGTTAGAATAACTATCATCAGAAAGATAAGAGATAACAAATGCCGGCAAAGATGTAGAAAAAAGGAAACCCTTAAGCACTGCTGGTGGGACTGTAAATTGGCGCCACTATGGAAATCAATATGAAAGTTCCTCAAAAAATTAAAAACAGAACTATGATATGATCCAGCAATTACGCTCCTGGGTCTGTATCAAAAGGAAATAAAATCACTATGTCAAAGAGATAACTGCACTCCCAATGTTCACTGCAGCATTATTTACAACAGCCAAGATATGAGAACAATCTAAGTGTCCATCAACAGATGAATGGATTAAGAAACTATGGTGTATGTACACAGTGGAATACTATTCACTCACAGAAAAAAAGAAAATCCTGCCATTTGCAACATGATAGACTTTGAGGTCCTAAGGGAAGTAAGTCAAGAAAGATAAATACTGTTTGATCTCACGTATATGAGGAATTGGGGGGGTGGGGAGAGGACCTCACAGAAAAAGAGATCAGATTTGTCGTTACCAGAGGAAGGGGATGGAGGGTAGGGAAATTGGATAAAGGTGGTCAAAAGGTACAAACTTCCAGTTAGAAAATAAGTAAGTAGAGGATGAAATGTACAACATGATGACTATCGCTAATACTGCTGTGTGGTATAATTCAGAGTTGCTTAAAAAGTAAATCTTAAAAGTTCTCATCACGAGGAAAAAAATATTCTTTTTTTTTTGTATCTATACAAGGCAATGGATGTTAACTAAACTTACTGTGGTAATCACTTCTCAATATATTAAGTCAAGTCATTATGCTGCATGAACATTCTAACAATACTGATTCCTCCAATCCGTGAGCATGAATATCTTTCCATTTGTGTCTTCTTCTATTTCTTTTATTAAATTTTTACTCCATTGTAAACATCAAAAAGTCTCACTGGTAGTGTTTAATGCAAAACTAACTCATTTTTATTTTTAGGCAAGGATAAATTTATAATCAATACTTCTCCTATCTGGAAAGACAATTTTATAACAGCTCAAAAATATATATTTTAGAACACATTGGAGGTGCGTGAGAAAAAAAGTACTTTAAAAACAGAGGAATAGAAAAAGCATATCACTATATACCTCAATCCTTTTCCTAAATGGTTAAAGAACTGTTCAGCAACTCCAAAATCCTTTTTATATGCACACCTGGGAAGAATACCAAATTCGTAACTTTACTCAGAGTTACACTGATGTGGTTTTAGACCAGATGTTTAAATGTTACAGTATGTACATTTTCTTCCCCTCTTCTAAGGCAGAAGTAAAGAAAGAGGAATATTTGACTTCACTCCACAAGAGACCTATTTAATAGTTTGGCGGTTATGTAAGTAAAGGTAGCTTGGCTAAGTCAATGTTGACGACATACAGAACGACATGATCCTAATGAGTTGGAAAATATTGGCTCTCATGAGAATAGACCAGATGCTACTGAGCTGAGAAAGCTACTGTATTATTGAATTTCATTTTTATGAGGTAAAATTTATTATTCAACCATTAAGGTATCCCACATGAAATCTTGCATAAAATACTTTTACAGTTACATTCTGGAAAGTAGATTTTTTATTTTAACATTAAGACATCACTTAAATAACAGATTCAAATGTCCATTTGATCACCTTCAGCACAGATTTGAGAGTCTGTAGGCAATTTCCCTGCAAATACCAGATTAGTGGAACTAGACTGTCGACAAAACAATGAACTACCTGAGCAAGGAAAAAGCAGTAACAAGTCCTTGTTTTCCTAAGCAAGCAAAAGCCACATGTGACTTTGTATTTTTATCTTCTGGCAAAATTACAGAGGTTACAGTTTCTATGATTTGAGTACCATAAGAAACATGAAAAATAAAAATGCATAATTCAATGATCCCAATTAATAATACATATTTAGTTCAAACTTTAACATCTGTTTATTCTTTATAAACTTCTTTATTATTTTAATTAAGTTGCCAATATTTGCTATTCCTTCATCACAGAATTCCTAATGGAACAGCAAACTATAATCACCTTACTTTGTTTCTGGTCTTATTTACCAGAGAGGTTGTTTGATGTAGTAGCAGAAGTAAGAACAACCGAAGGGTCCAAAGGCCTGGCTTCAAAAACTAGCTTACTCAGTGAGTATCTGTGGGATGATACTTAAGAAAAACACTAAATTGTTCCACGCATAAATTGTCACATGTGTAACACAGGACATATAACCTGCCAACATCAATAGTACTGGGGAGAAGCCAGAGAAATTAATGCGTGAGAAACATCAACCTAAAAAGGTGAGCCAATTCAGACTATTCAGTAAGTCTTACGGTATCCAGTCGCTACAATATGCAGCTCAGTGGAGGAAAAATGCTTGGTAGGCAGCTGCTCACTACATGAAAAGCAGATTAAAGGATAGGGTTTCGTATTTCTATTCTCCCACTGCATTGCAGCAACCTGTTGTTCCACATCGCTGGGGAATTCCTAACAGGAGAGAATACACGATTCATCATAGGTGTCTATGAGCTTGCAAGGCCTCTTGTCAACAGCTGTATTAAAGCAGCACAATGCACAGTTTCTTCCTTAAGTCCAAACAACCAGACCTAACCAATGTCTTGAATTTTATTCTTCTCTCATCAAGTTCACTACTTCATTATCCTATTTACTTTCCTGCCCTACTCTCTGAATTTACCTTTGCCCTGTATCTTCTCACCTAAAATACTGGATCACTGAAGCTTCAGTTTTGACAGTGATAGTTATCTCATGCCTCCAAGAACTCATACCCTACAACCACCTCCACAGGTAATATCCCCATATGTATGATTCTAGCAGGATTCCACAGCCAGGGCAGGAGCAATGAATCAACTCCTCAAGTAACACTGTATTTGGCACTCTCAAGCACTCTATGAGTAGATCTAAAGATACTATTACCATTTTACAGATGAGAAAGTTAACTGAAACTCAATGAAACAAACTGACCTTTCTTTAGACATATAAGTAGTGTGATTTCCACACTACAATTCAGTAAATTTTAATAGTCGAAGAGTGAAAATATTTTTATTACCTGACAGAGATAGTAAAACATTCATTACACCAATATTTATATAGCATATAGATTAATAAAATTCAACAGACAAAACTAAACCTCTAAGAAGCAGTGGCACAGAACTTTTTACTATTCATCTTAATTTAATATCTTTAATTTTATTCTCCTTTTACAAGAGCTGAGGAAGAAAAATTCATTGATGTAGCTCTAAATAACACTAGTATAGTTCAATATTCACACAGTCTCTTAAAGCCTCTTAAGTAAAGTCATTCACAAAATAGAAACTAAAAATTGACTCAACGAAAATTATCACATTTTTGTGACACAGTACAAAAATTGACTCAACGAAAATTATCACATTTTGTGACACAGTTTTTACTCAGGGCATCTCTCATGTACACTTTATTAAAGAAAACATCTTTTCTTCCTAAAGGAATTTTGCAGTTTTGATGCTTGAAATTAAATCTGATATCACATTTCTGAAGTACCATTATAACTTCAACATTTCGAAGACTAATGTACAAGGTTGTTGCATATTCTAAGACTCAATCAAATACAACAACCTAACTTTACTTGGTTTTACATAGAGACATATTTAACAGCTTCAGTTATTAAAAGGAAAAAAAGATTAACTAAATACGTATTTATAAAAAAAACTAAGTTAATAAAATAGTGAAATAATTCTGTACCTATAAAGAAACAAAGAATAAGTTTTTTGCACTTAGTTTTCTTTATATAAAAATGCAGTATATTGTATACCAGAAAATTGACACACTGTAAACTGACTATACTTCAATTTTTAAAAAATGTTTAAAATGCAGCATAAATCGGACACATAAAACTTAACTATCAAACTAATTTATTTCCTTTGAGTGATAAAATTACATTATCTCACAACTTGACACTGCTCACTCTTCACTAAGAATTTCTTGTTATTAGAATCAGGAAATCAATAACCATGTTTTCTTAGGAATCAAGAGATCAGAATGAAATTTTTCACATTTAAAATTTTCCAGGAGCATCTTATGCTTTACATGTACATGTATTTTGCTAGTGACCTGGTACCATCCCTCACCGTATCATCTAAAATAGCATAAAAATCAATAATGCAACTACTAGCTAAAGAATTTTAGAATTTCAAAAACATGTCATTAATTATTTATCACCCAATTCTTTTAGTTCTTTCTCTTTGGAAAAATACTAAATTTTTTTCCCTTTTTTTACTCAGGGCATCTCTCATGTCCTCTCAAAATTTCCAAAACCCAATATTCAGGAAGCAATTGCACAGAATTTTAATCCCTAGTCTTACCAAGAAAAAATTTAGAGCAATAACTGTATTTATTAACAATGTATGCCTTTCATGTTTATAAATATAATAAATATAATACTTCATCTTACTACATTACATGCATTCTATTTAATTCTAGTTCATTTCTTTCAAACTCTTAGGAGTACCCAAAGACGTCGATTTCAAACCCAACTAATAAGTTACAACCTGCAATTAATGAAAGGGTAAGATAGGAACTCAATTATAAATGAATTTTTCTAAATCTCCCCCAAATCAGTAACAGTTCAGTTCAGATGGAATAGTGTTGTTTTGGCGCTTGCAGAGGTAACACATAAATTTCTTATTTGTGAGAACAGGCATGGAGAAAACAAAGATGAAAAGAGAAAGGAAGAAATGAATATAGAAGGTTAGCATCACTGAAATTGTTGGCCTTGGGAAATCAAGGCCTTGGATAACAAGAGCAGTAAGGATTCTGATATTAAAAAGTTTAAAAGAACTTAAAAGGCTGAAAGCAATTATGAAGACCAAGAAGCAGAATCAGTAACAAAGGAGAAATAAACCACTTCTAAAAGATAACAAGGTCCAGTGTAAAGATATACTTGGGGCTACAACTGAGGAAAAAGTCGGACAGGATGTCACCATGAAGAAAGTGAACAAACAACCGACAGAACTGCAGAAAACCTCTGCGAACCATGCATCTGATAAGGGACTTGTATCTAGAAAATAGAAAGAATTCTCACAACTCAAAACAAAAAAGATAAACAGACCAACGAAAAAACGAACAAAGGATCTAAGTAGACATTTCTCCACAAAAGATATACAAAGGGCCAAAACCATTAACTATTAGGGAAATGCATATCAAAATCACAGTGAGACACTACTTTACAACCAACAGGATGGCTGGAACCAAAAAACAGGTGATAGCAGTATGGTAAGTATGTGGGAAAAAATGGAATCCTCATACACTACAGCTAAGAATATTCAATGGTACAGCTGCTTTGGAAAACAGGCTGTTTTCCAAATTTCTCAAAAGGTTAAATATACAGTTACCATATGACCAAGCACTTCTACTCCTACTTCTCCTACCCAAGAGAAATAAAAGCGTATATCCACACAAAAAACTTGCACATACATGTTCACGGCAACATCATTCATAAATGTCAAAGTGGAAACAACCCAAATGTCCATCAACTGATGAATCGATGAACAAAATAGTATATACATACAATGGAATACTATTTGACAATAAAAAGAAACTGATGAATGCTACAATATGGATGAACTTCAAAACAGTATGCTAAGTGAAAGAATTCTGTCACAAAGGACTGTATTTTATATGATCTGTTTATATGAAATGCCCAGAATAGGCAAATCCATAGACAAAAAGCAGGTTATTGTTTGCTTAGGGCTGGGGGGCATGGCAGGCTTGGGAAGCGATGGCTAAAAAATCTAAGACTTCTTTCTGGGGTAAAGAAAATGTTCTCAAATTGATTGTGGTGATGAAGACAGAGCTCTGAATGTACTACAGGCTAAATACTGCCTACTTGAAAAGGGTGACTTGTATGGTATGTGATTTACACCTCAATAACGCAGTTTCGAAAAACTGAACAGGAGGAATGCGAAGGAGGAGAGCAAGCGAAATAAAACACTTCTGGCATGGGGTAGAAGGGTAAACCTGGGCAAAGGCATAAATGTGGAAAAAAATGTAATTTTTTTATGGAACCCACAGACTATAATGCAGGTTACAGTTTCCTGAACTACAGGAAAGGAAAAAACTGTGTTGACTTGTGTTAAAGAACTAGTTATCAAAGAAAAGAGGATAATGTAGGAGAATGTTATCAAATCAGAATTACGTTCAACAGAGACAGAAGGAAAAGCCATGAAGGTGATGGACAGGAGGAGACTGATGCTGTGGGTTAGCAACTATCAATAAAAAGACAGCAAGAAGTAGGAAGGTAAGCAAGAAGTATACGATTATCATGAAAGGTGAGGCAGAAACACTGAAGACAAGTGCTTGGCTTATAGTCAACCGTAGAATGGAAGAATAATGGTTCTTCTTCCACAGATTATCAGAATAAAAATCTGAGAAGTTGAAGAATGTACATAATCCTGCATCATCACTTCATTAATGTAATAAATGAGAACTAGCTGCAATGTGAAGCAAAAGATCCCTGGTTAAACCAAACATATTAAACAAAGCTTAACAGTGCTGAGTGATGTCTACTGACAGCCCACAGATGTAAGATAATAAACGCTATAAACTTTACACCTTAAATACATACTTCTTGGATCTTAAGACAGAAAATTTAGAGAAATAATACTATAAGCAAGCACTATGTTAAGAATAAAATGAACAGAATAAGATTTGGGGGGAGCAAAAAAAGACATAAGGAAATTGGACACTTGGAAACCAGATTTTCAAAACAAAATTTTGGCTAACTCTTAATTCACCTATTATAAATTTTATAGCTGCTTCATTTCATAAATTTAAGATTCCTTGGCGAAGAGACGAAACTTCCTAACATTATTCCATTTTCCTCAACTCCTCTAATCTCCAAAAACTTATTTCCACTAATTTTAGGTTTTTCAATGTCAGCATACCAGGTTATGGATCACTTGCTCTGTGTACTTATCTGACCCATTTTTTAATATCTATGCAGCATTCTATTAGGATAGAATATTTACAGAATAAAAAATTTTACATAGAATCTGCCTAGCACAGTCCATTTGATCAATTCAGAAAAAAATGCAGAATGAGTTTGTCAGGGAAAAAATTATAAAAGTCAATACCACCACCACCTGCTTATTAATATGAATTTTTAGACTAAGTTGACAAAAACAAAAATTTTAAATAAATAAGGGTGGATTAATACTGTGAGACAGTAAACAAACAAACTTCTGGAGAGAACATCACAGGAAACAAATCTGACAAACAAAATAATATACAGTGAAAAATGCTACTACCAAAAAAGGCCTCACCACAGGCCTTAAGGGTGAGGATCTAAAAGAAGAGCTTTCACACAGTAACTCCACATAAAACAACGGCAATAACACTGTCTTAGTCCATTCGGGCTCTAATAACAAATACCACAGACTGTACAGCAGATAAACAACAGAAAATTATTTCTCTCGATTCTAGAGGCTGGAAGCCCAAGATCAGGGCACCAGCACAGTCAGGTTCCGAAGAGAACCACTTCCTGCTGAAGGCTGCCTACTTCCTCCACATGGTGGGGGAGTCAAAGGACCCCTCTCTGGCCCCTCTTTCTAAAGACATCAATCTCATTCATGAGGACTCTGCCCTCATGATCTAATCAGCTCCCAGAGGCCCGTCCTCCTCCTTGAGCATTGAATTTCAACATATAAATTTTGGTGGAATGTAAACATTCAGAGCATAACACATAATTTAGTCCACTTAAATATTCATCAATTTAAAATGATTTTTGAATGAAATAAAATAAACATAAAATTCATCCTTTTACAAGCGTACAATTGCATGGAATTTAGCAGATTCACAAGTGTGAAGACATTACTACTATCTAATTGCAAAACATTTCCATCACCCCAAAAGAAACTCATGCAGTCATTCCCCAGTTCTCCTTTTCTCTAAACTCTGGCAATCATTAATCTACTTTCTGTCTCTGTGGATTTGCCTATTTTAAGTATTTCATATAAATGGAATCATAATATGTGACTTTTTGCATCTGGCTTTTTCCACTTAGCATGTTTTCAAGGTTCATTCACAGCATATATCAGTACTTCACTCCTTTTTATGTCTGAATAACATTCCATTGTACACATAACACATTTTATCCATTCATCAGACATTTCTGTTGTTTTCACCTTTTGGCTATTAGGAATAATGCTATGTGATCTCCTTTACATACGGAATCTTAAAAAGTCGAATTCATAGAAGCAGAGAGTAGAACAGTATTTACAGGGGCAAGGAGATGAGGGAAATGAAAGATGCTGGTCAAAGGAGACAAAGCTGCAGTTATGCAGGATGAGTAAGTTCTAGAAATCTCATGTAGAGAATGATAGTTATAGTTGATAATACTGTAGTGTATAGTGGAAATTTGCCAACAGAGTAAATTTCAGGTGCTCTTACCACAGGGAAAAAAATATAGTAGCTATGTGAGGGGACATATCTGTTAATTAGCTTGAGTGTAGTAATCATTTAACCATGTATATCAAAATATCATATTGCATACCTTAAATACATAAAATTATTAATAAAAAATAAACTTGCATGCAAAAGGAAAAAAGAATAATGTTATGAATTCATGTACATGACTTTACACAGATATATGTTTTCAATTCTTGGGTGCATATCTAGGAGTAAAATTGCTGGGTTATATAGTAACTCTAATTTAACTTTTTGAAGAACTACCAAAGTGTTTTCCAAAGCAACATCAGTTATTTTTAAGTTAGTAATTCAATAAGAGTATACAATTCCAAACAAGTAGAAAGAGGTAAGTAAGAAACAATAGTATTTTTTAAGAAGCACTGTAGCTAAAACAGTATAAAAGGAAACGATATAGTAAGATAGTAAGCAGAAACAAAGTCAAAAAAAACTACAATCACACATATAAATAGATTGAATTTACTAGATAAAAGACAGATTATGAAATTTGACCTAAAATATTCAATTGTATGCTATTTCTAAGACATATACATAAAGCATAAAAACATTGGTTTTAAGAAAAAGAATGCAAAAGGAAATACAGCAAATACCAACCAAAGAAAAGGTAATTATAAATATGTTAATATAAGAAAAAATAGATATAACTCAAAAGACTGTATGAAGAACAGACTCAGCACATTTAATAAATGAATCTATTTAAAAAGAGAACATAAATATGTGTTCGGGGGAAATATGTTTACGCACACACTAAGATTTGCATACTATTTCAGGAAATTCAGAGTATTCAAAGCCTTTTCATATACCCCAAGTTAAGAACTTCTAAACTAATGAAACATTTGTCATTTCTTTATAAAATCCTAAAACCTGACACAACTATAAAATTCCACATTAGGCAATGGCTATATCAAACGAAAAGACTCTAATAAAAATGCATTTTTTAGACCTTATAATATATTCCCCATAGTAAGGTCTGACATTAAAACCTTCAAAAGCATCATGTAAAAATAAAACTAATATTTCAACAGATAAATGAAGTAGAAAATAATGTTATTATTTTAAGCATGATTACACTTAATATATCCTTCTTTTGTGTCACTGACAAAAGTAACATAATTATTATGAACTGAAACAATTAAAGAAGCAAGTCTTCTGTAACATTTTTTTGCTTACCGACAAAGTGAATAATAAGATGAAGATAATATCTCTTTTACAGGCATCAAAGCAGATTTTTAATTTTCTGTAGTTAATTCATTCAAGGTGTAATACTAATAATTTTCACACAAAAAGAATAATTTGCTTACCAAGTATTAATGTATTCTATAATATCAAGAATTTCATGCCACTCTACCACCATAATCAAATATTTATATTTATACTTGACTTGGTTATCATTTCAAACACACATACTGATCCCCTCAGAAGTTATCCAAGTAAGGCCAAAAGGTCAATTGTACAAGGAGTTGGTGAAAATAATCTCTTGAACTATAAAACGTATCCACAAATTGGTGGCAGAGAAAAAGATTGAATGGCTTAACTTATATCATGGATTTTACACAGGACCTATACATATCTGCTTTCACAGAAATATACTACAATTTAAGTTGAACATGCCACACATATGGGTTTGAACGACAGAATATCAGTCATCTCTAGTAAGAATTTTCCATACACTTGTCAAAAAGACTGTTCTTACCTATAGTTTGGAAAACTTCATTCATCAAAGCTTCATTCACTGCTGAAGAGCTGACATTTCCAATATGAGACCAACTTTGATATATTGCTTGAAGCAGAAGTGTCTGTGCTCTTGTAGCTTGAATTGTGAGATTTGGAAGTTCAAATATACCCTCAGTTATAGCAATCTGAGACCTTTTGGTCCTGCATAAGAAAATAGAAAGAATAACAGCAAGTAATATATTAAAAAGCATTTACAAACAACATATAAAATAAATTAGACTATAAGGTAAGAAAAAGTACACATTAAAAATATTTTAAAATAGAATTTAAACCAAATAGATACGCAATTCTACTAACTTTAAATATGTTTCACTATTTCAGAATCTCTCACAATAAAATAAAAATACAAACTAGAATGTCAACACATATTCATACACATGCATTCTGCTGAAGCAATTACACTTTTTTAATCAAGTCAATTATCAAAAATAATACTAATCATACTTAAACAGAATTTATAAGCAGATCAGCCTTATTTTTAATATCTCGTATTTATTAACTCAGAATCTTTTCATAACACACTTTGATGGAGGTATTATCTTCATTTTTCAAATGGAGAAACTAAGATACAGGTATGAAGTAGGTGTCAAATATCATACAACTAAAAAGTTAAAAAATTAGGAATTTAAGTCTAGGCAATCTGATCCAGAGCCCTCTATCCTATACTTTCACAAGTACTTACAAACCATTTACATTATACTCAGGCTCCTACTTGAGAGTAACAGAAAAATTATTTTTAGAACCTCTGCCCTGGAATATCTAACTCATTGTTGTCATATTTATCTGGTTCTGCCTTTGACTGAGGTGCCTTAATTGAACTTCCTAAATAGCAAAGCTTCAAAGTAAGGAAACATTTAAATATGTCTATGAGCAACAAGCTAACAGTGAAGGTTAATGAAATATGCAAGATAAAGTGGAAAGAAGAAAAACAAGAGATAGGAAAAAAAAAAGAGTAGGATGCTACTATAGTAGACTCAGACACCTCATTCCCTCCTTAACCCAATAAACCTCAACCCTTTATCATTTCCCCAACCATATCCACAAGGAGAGTACTGGACATCTCCTGTCTATCACCTCAAAAGCCTCTCAACCCACCCGTTATTCCAGCCACTGCTATGAAGACCATTCAATGCAGATTTTTCAGTGGCAGTGCCTAAAAGGCCACTGTACAGTTTGAGACTCCAGTGGGAATTCTTGTGTGTTCATTAATTCAGAGCCTGGAAGTGTAGAGATAAATGCTTCCCCCTTTTGTTTCCCTGCCTGACAATTCTGAGATGCATTTCACAAGCCTCTTATGAAGGTCCCTGGAGATGAAGGATCAGAGAGGAAAAAAGACTGAAATAATTGTGGGAAAAAAACCTTAATCAGCTTTGGGACAATATCAAGCAACCTCAAACAGGTGTACTTGGAATCCCAAAAGAGAGAAGAGAAATGGTACAAATGGAAAAGCACAATGTTTAAGGAAATAATGGCCAATTTTTTTCTAAATTTGAAGACAACTATAAAGCCAAAGATCTAGATAGTTCAACAAACTCCAAGAAGAAGAGACTTAAAATCATACCAAAGGTACATTATAACCAAATTGTTGGAAAAAAATCTTAAACCAAGCAGAGGGTAGAAAAATACACTGTACAACGAAACAAGGATGAACTATTATGTACAGGTTCCTGTGAAATAGACCGAAATGATAGAGCAAAACTATGCAGGTGTCATATTTAAGTTGAATACTGAAGAATAAATATGAACCATTTCAGAAAAATATAACTGTAAATTCTTTAAAGTAAAAAGATATCCTAATACAAGAATATTGCAAGGACATCAACAGGAAACTCACAGAATATCAAAACAGAAATGATCCACAAACATGGAAAGACTCTAAGCCTCACCAGTAAAAAGGGCAATTCAAACTAAAACAATGTATAACTCTTTTTAACCTTTCAGATTAGCAAATCTCTCAGCCTCTAGTTCACCTTTTAGGAATCTATTTGAAAGGAATTCTCACGAGTCTGCAAGAATACTTACACTATGACAGTGCTTGCAACATTGTTTAAAATAGCCTAAATCTGAGAAAAAGTCATTGCTGAATAAATTGTGTTGTACTGACTTGATGCAAAACTACTCAGATCATTAAAAAGAATGAAGTTAGATAAACCAACTGACATGAAAGGATATCCTGAAGTATGGGTAAGAGATATATAGTTGCATTATAATATGGCCCCACATAATGGCAGGAAGTGGTGAGTTACCTACACATAAAAGTATGTCCGCATGTGCTTGCATGTTGAGATTAAAAATTTTGGATAGAATTATTAATAGTCCTCAAAAATGAGAACAGAGGATGACTTTTCTGTGATCTTCTCCCCTTTTCCCCTATATACATGTCTATATTGTTTTACTTGGTCCTTTGAGAAATCAATATCATTTTTTTTTTCAAAAAATTTTAAGAAATTGCAATATTTTAAGAATGGACTATAGAAATCACAAACTGTGTCAAAATGAAGTAATTTCATAAAATACTTCTAAAATATGAAGATAAGATATCAGCATTATCAAACTATCTCCACTCCCTGCCCTGACACTGGATTATCAAAGGATTTCTTATCTTCTCATACAAATAAACTTGACTTTAAAGCCTCCAAAAGAGGAATGACATCATCAAAACTGGAAGAGCAAGGTACATCAAAAGTCTGGCAAAAACTATCAGCAACAAAAAAGCTGGCAAAAACTATCAAGAATTGACTTTTTCCAGAACTCTAAAAACTAACCGAAAGTCTGCAGCCAACAGGGAAACATATTAACAAAAAAAATTAAAGTTTAAAAAACAGCTCAATCTCAATAGGAAAAGTGAGTTTTGTGGTAGTTTTTACTTACCCATGTTACATCCCCCAAACCCCAGCTCGGCAGTGGCACCAAACAGCCCATATTCCCAGTGTAGGCAGAGGTAACAGAGAAAGCAAAATAGACCTTATTCACAAGAAATTGTGGTTGTTTGTTTTGACCTATCTGGTGGCTACCTAGAGGACCAACTCAAAGGGCTTGCTTTATTTCTCTTAATTCAGAACTAAAACAACTACCCAGGTACACTTGCAGAAAATATTTACAGGCAAAGGTATTACATGAGTCCTTGCTGCCTGGGATAATGGTTAAGAAAAGGAGGAGAAAAGAGACTAACCAAAATCTTAGAAAGTCTTGGAAATGATGCTTTGAAGAATAAAAATGTTGAAAAGCTCCAGCACCCTCCTGGGAATACAGAAGGCATACCTGCACGTGCTCAGGGCTGCACACTGGCAAGAGAAAGGCCTTAAGCTCTCACTTCTGGCTGACTTTCAGGGTCTACACAAAAAGAAGAGGCAGCAGAGTTGTAAACTGCCTGGTTGAACTTTGAAGGTATTCCCCACCAGAAACTATGGAGGCCACACGGCAGTGGGATGAAATATTCAAAGTGGTGAAAGGAAGAAATGTCAATTGAGAATTATAATTCTGATAAGACTACCCTTCAAAAAGGAAGTAGAGATCTTCCAAGAAAGAAAAGCTCAGGACCAGAAGGCTTCACTGGTGAATTCAACCAAGCATTTAAAGAAGAATAAATAACAATCCTTTTCAAATTTTAACAACAACAACAACAACAACAACAACAACAACAACAACAACAACAAAGAGAAGGGAACTCTCCTCAGTTTCTTCTATAATGCCAGTATTATCCTGATACCAAAGCCAGACAAAGGCAACAAAAGAAAACTACACACCAATATCCCTTGTGAACACAGACACAAAAATCCTCCGGAAAATAATAGCAAATCAAATTCAGAATAATATTAAAACCATTATGGACCACAACAACTGGAATTTATCCCAGAAATAAGAGTGGCTCAAGAAACTCAATCAATGCAAGATACCATAATTACAGAATGAAGGAGGCAGAAAACATGTTCCCTCACTGACAGAGAAAAAGCATTTGATAAAATCCAAAATTGTTTCAAGATATAAAATACTCAACACACTAAAATTAAAGAGAATGTCCTCAGTATGACACAGGACACACAACTAACATCATACTTGGCAGTCAAAGACTGAAAGCTTTCTCTCCAAGACCAGGAAGACATCAAGTACTGCTCTTGCCATTCTATTCAACATTGTAGTAGAGGTTCTAGCCACAAAATGAGGCAAGAAAAATAAGGCATTCAGATTGTAAATGAAGTAAAACTATCACTACTCACAGATGGCATGATCTTATACATTGAAAACCATAAAGAACACACATACACACTCCAACTATAATAATAAACGAGTTCAACTAAGTTGCAAGAAATAAGGTAATTACACAAAAACTAGTTTTGTACTCATATACACTTACAATGAACATAAGAAAACAACCTAATTTACAATAGCAATAAAAAGAATAAAATACTTAGGAACAATTTAACAAAGAAATGCAAGACTTTTACACTGAAAACTACAAAGCACTGTTGAAAGAAACTAAAGGAGGGAACTAAATAAATGGAAAGACATCCCATGTTTACGGATTGGAAAATTTATTATTGCTAAGATGACAATACTCTCCAAATTCATCTACAGATTCAACACAATCCTTATCAAAACCCCAGCTGTCTATTTTGGTAAATGAGTAAACTAATTCTAAAATTCATATGGATTTAAAAGGAAACTTGAATAGCCAAAATAATCCTGAAAAAGAAAAACAAAGCTAGAAGACTCACAATTTCCAATTTTAATAAAGGTACAGTAGTCAAAAATACACATCATATAAATCAGTGCACTAGAACTGAGAGTCTAGAAGTAAATCCAGACATCTATCATCAACTGATTTTTGGTAAGAGGTCAAGAACAATCAATGGGGATAAAAACAGTCTTCTCACCAATGGTTTTGCATATTCAAATGCCAAAGAATAAAGTTGGACCCCTACCTCATGCCCTATAACAAAATTAACTCAAAATTGATCAAAAAGCTAAAACCATAAAATTCTTAGATGGAAACATAGGTGTAAATCTTCACAATCTTGGATTTTAATAAGTCTTTCAAATATGATATCAAAAGTAATAAAAAGAAACACAGATCAATTGAACTTTATCAAAATTAAAACCTTTTGTGTATCAAAGGATACTATCCAGAAAGTAAAAAAAAAAAAAAAAAAAAAAAAAAACCCAACAAAACAAAATGGGGGGGGGGGTTCCACAAATCATAAATCTAATAAGGCTCTCCCACAACTCAACAACAAAAATATGTACAGCCCAATTTAAAAAATGAACATGAATACTCATTTCTCCAAAGAAGATATATATAAATGGCCAAAAAGCATGAAAAGATACTCAACATCATTAAGGAAATAAAAATCAAAAACACAAAGAGACACCACTTCACACCCACTAGGATGAACATAATAAGGAAAAAAAAATAAAATAAAATAACAAGTGTTGGGAAAGATGAGAAGGAACTGGAACCCTCATACACTGGAGACAGAAATATACAATGGTACAACCACTCTGTGTAACAATTTGACAGTTCATCAAAAAGGTAATACACAATTATATGGTTAGGTATAAACTAAAGAGAAATGAAAACATGTTCATATTAAAACTCATACATGCATGTTCATTGAAGTATTATTATTAACAGGCAAAGAGTGGAAACAACCCAAACAACAACTGACAAATGGATAAACAAAATGTGGTATACCCCTATAAAGGAATATTATAAAGCCACAAAAAGGAATGAAGTAATGATACATGAAGAAACCTTGAAAACATGCTAAGTAAAAGAAGCCAGACAGAAAATGTCACATATTGTATGATTCTGTTTATATGAAATATCTAGAATCAGAGATAGAATCAGGTTTTAAGTTTTGAAAATGCTCTGAAGTTAGATGGTGATAATGACTGCATAACAATATGAATATACTAAAAAACAATGAATTGTACAATTTAAAATAATTAAAATGGTAAATTTTATGTTATGTGGATTTTACCTCAATTAAAACAAAAGATCTCCCTCAAGTATTCAGAACTCTGTTCCTAGGAACATTAGTCCAAGCAACTAACGAATGCATTCTCTTATTCAAAAATATCAAAACAGGAACAAAACCCTGGGATAATCTGTCTCTTATTTAGCTGACGTCACGTAATTAAATATACAGCTGCACATTAAGACACCTAAAACCCTGTCCATACAACTCTTAAATATTTAATAGCAATAGATGGCTCTTCCTAGATCTACTATTCAATTTACAATCCTGGTCATATCTTACCATAAAATCAAAGGACTAGAAATATTCACTGAATAAAAGATTCCTTCAACCAATCAGGTAAAATAGTAAAGGTTAAATGAGACAGGAGGAAAGACAAATAGGATCTAATTCATCAACTTATATTTCATTATCATTATTGGTTTCTTTTGCTTTTTCAACATTGCAGTCATTTTTTAAATCTCTTTCTTGTCTTTTATTAAAAAACTAGAGGTGGTTCTCTCTCTACTATGTTCTCAAATTTCATTCATAATTCCTGACCAGAAAAAAGTTAATCAGTAGTGATACTAAGTAAACAAAACAGAAACCTACAATATAAAAATGTACAATTAATCTAGCCACTCTATCTTCAGCCAGATACTCTGTGGCAGTTAGGAAATTCTATGGTGTAGAAAGAGCCATGTTCTTATAACTATAGCAATAATTATTTATAAGGCAAAATTACAGTCAGGATTCTATTTACAAGTGGGTCTTTACTATTTCATAAAAAATTCAGCTACTGTACATGGTACTGTAGCTTTTAAGTCATCATATGTCACATAAAATGACTCCCAAGTGGATAACACAGACTTGAATAAAAACTTAAACATATGCAAATTCAAAAAAGTTAATTTATTCTACATTTTAATGATGCCTAAGGGTAGGGGACAATTCTCTTCTTCAGGTTCAATTTAACATCAAAGGAAGTAATTCACTTTGCACAAAAGCCATAACTCAATAATAAACAAATAAATTATATCATACACGTAGGACATGTTTTTGTGGTTTGTTTTACTTTCCAGCTGTAACTGACTGCAAATAAAAGTACATTTTATTATACTTCTGTTAAATACTCCAGTAGCATGTGAACTAAAATAAACTATTTAAAAATGATTTGGCAATAGATGGTAGATTATAGAATGTACCTGTTGGTTTAACAGTCTCAATGAAGGGTTTTTTTCTCTTTCGTTTTTGTCAATTTTGAAATATTTCTAACAGGTTAACAAGAAAATAATAAATACCCATGTATCCATTTCATCAAACCCAATTCATCAAACCATACCACCATAGCATATTTGCTTCAGAATTTCTAAACAGACCAATAGCTTTTATAACTTTAAGCTACTTGGGAAGCTCATTAAAATGTCAATGAAAATGCAAAATAAAAGTGTAATTTTCCCTGTGGTTTATACCACTACAAATTTATTTAAACTTTGCTTAAAATAAAACAGCTCAATAAAATTCATACTAAAATTATCTAAGAACTTCTGGGCTACTTTGTGTTTTTTTAAATATCACTAAACCTACATTTTAACAGTTAAGTTGGTGAAAATAAAATAATTTATTTAACAAATGCCTATTTCACATATCCAGAAGTCCTAGTCTGAACATATGTTCATTTTACAGAATAGGTTTAAAAACTATCAATTCAAACATTACTCTCTAGGGAAAAATAAATCCTAATGTAACTAGTGGGATAAACAACTCATTAAAACTCAACTTGGACAAACTCCAGGATAAATTTAAGGAAACAGAAACAAGTAAGTCTTGATTGTGTAATAGCAAAGACTGAAAATGAATATGCCTTAATTAACAAACACTTTAAAAGACTGTGCCTGTACATTTGCTGAAAAATTACAATACAAAGTTGATGAAATTCTGAAACAATCTGGCATTTCTATAAAGAAAATTCTTCCTTAATTTTAAATAAAAAACATGGGAGCAGTTCTTACTATTTGATGCAAAGGAATTAAACAATCCATTCACATTCATAGCAATACCATAAAATTTTTGCCAAACATACACTTGAGAAACAACCATCCATTCTTTTAAAATCAACACACCTCATAGCAATTGAAAGAATATCCTCAGCAACAGCTGGATCTAAAGATTTATACAGAGTCCCCAAATGCAAAGTCTGAACCTACAAATTGGTTCCAAAAATGTATTTTTGTTATTACTCATATCCTGTACAGTAAAATAAGATTAGATCACTTTTTCCAAAATAAAATGAGTGTAAAACTCACTAACTCAACTGAGAAATGAAAGCAGTTTAAAAAGCTAAGAAATTTGTATTTAGTTCTGCATACAGGGACGCTTTAACATTCACAATATATCCATATTCAATGAAAGGGGGAAAAATGCCTTAATTAAATTATAAGTAAAATTAAAGGTTAAAACTCCTCTTTCCTCCTTCTGATCCACTTCACTCCCCATAGATAACCACTTTTTATGAATTCAGCATACATATCTACAGATCTCTGTCTACTGATTTTATACATTCATAGATACTGGTATCATTTTAATGGAGATATATATATACATGTCTACAGCCTGCCTTTTATGACTAAGCAACCGATCTTACTGATTGATCATCAAGACCTTTCTGCATCAGTACAGATTCTTCCACACTGGTCTTTTTAATGCACACTTGATATTTCACTGTTTGAATCAAAATTTACATTCATTAGCAGTGTATCAGCATATGACTTTCTCAACACCCCACCAGTATTAACTATTATATATATTTAAGTACAATGATTTTCAGCATTTGCAAATAGCTGTAAAATACAAATTACAGCTTGTTGTGTTGAAATATGAAAATATCTTACCATTTTTCAAATTTTTGAAATAAATATTTGAACGTGTTAGATAACAAGTGAACAGAGAAAATGAGAAGTAAAACTTGTCTATTACTAAAATAAAAATACAATGAATGCCATTATTATTATAATATACAAAGCTCAAAATCTTACAATGAATTACAGGTGGCAGCAAAGAAACAAAACAGTAATGGACCAAAGTGTTTTCTCTTCATTAATCTCATCATCTCCCAGACAAGTTATTCAATATAGATAATTCATCTACATAAGTAAAAATGTTTACTCAGGAAAAAAGAGAGAAAGGAAGTAAGTTTATGCAATAGATCTTACACATGTAATTAAAAACATTCAAATCGTACCTTGAGAATTCTGATTAGTAAAAAAATCACTTAAATTTTAATTCAGTTTCAGTAATTGAAGTCCTTGGTTTTTGCTTTGACCAAGAGCACATTTTACATATACTATGTAAGTAAATTGGAGACAACCATGGTTATCAAAAAAGCATACAACCTAAAACCTTATCGATCAAAAAACACTAAAACTGATGAAGAAATCATCAACTGCCAACACATTTATTTGTCCCTCCTATAGTTTCAAGGTTTGGAAGATAAATGTCACCCAAAAAAATAAGATACAGTCTTCACAGAACTTAACGTAAAAAGAATGGCAACACCTTAAATAATCACACAAACCAGGGTAAAATTACTTCTATGCAAAGTACAGTGAAACAACAGGAAAAATATCACATGAAAGAATACATTGAGGGGATGTGATCAGGTCACAGAAAGTATCAACTGGGTGAATATCTGAGGAATGAGTAAAAATTATTTAAACTATTGACTCCTAAGACGATATGGTGAAAACCTTGGCTGAAAAAAGACACACTGAAAAAAGGCAAAAAGGTAGGAGGGGACAGAGAGGAAGATATTCAATGAATCTAGACAGCCAAGAAGGGGCCAGACCACTGAGGGCAACACAGAATGTTTCGAAGATTTTAATCTTTATCATAAAAGCTGTGAGAAGCAAAGTATTTTAGGCAGGAGAAGGACATAAGTAAAACTATCTTCCAAAAACAAATCAGTCAAACAAACCTGGATTCAGATGTATGAGTTAGTCAGTATTTAAGAACACCTCTCTAAATACAAAGAATCAAGAAAAAAAAGCAAAGACCATGTCTTACTCATATTGGGACTTGAGGCCTACAACACAACAGTTTTCACATGGTAGATGCCAAAAATTATTTCTAAAACAAATGATTCATTAATCAGTTGAAACTTGAAAAGTGCCAAGTATTAACAGATTGATTTAGGAAACTGGAAGTATATTTATATTTATAAATCATAATGAAGAATACTATAAAAGCTATTATCCAGAGCTTGCTAATAGTTACCAATAAGCTATTAATGGTTCCGTCACCAACTAAACTAGACCTCCAGAACATCTAGAACAAGTGACTTCACCTCTTTTGATCCAGTTTCATCTTCTCTAATCCTCCATTTTCATATTCATAAAAGAGATAATATTACCTGACTTGATTATTCCAAAGATCTGTTGTGAGGTGCAAATGAATCCCTGTATGTAGTGCATCAGCTAAGTGCAAGATGCTATACTAGAATATTATGATCCTGTTCTTAGAGGTTTTCTTCTGCTACCAAATATGCACTGTATGATCTTTTGAACCCCAATAGGGGCCTCCAATGATTATTTGTTCCTAAACTTCAAGTTAGTATATTAAAGAGAGATTAAATGGTCAAATACAGTTAAGAAATTTAGAGGCAATGATTAAAGATATAAAACTTAATCAAAATTTAGTGATTTCTAATCAAGACATTTCTTTTAATAAATATACTAATAACTTAAAATTCTTTTGAATACTCAAGTTTCAGTCCCCCAAAAAATAATGAAACGCAGACATATGTAATAGATATTATCACTAGAATAAGATGTTGTCACAGAATACACTGACACTGAGACAGAATAAAATGTCTCCCACTGTACACAGATAAAAACAAATTCTGAGAAAAAGACAGTTATTCATCTCATAGAAAGAGGTATAGGTCTTGTAATAATACTCTCCAATACCCAAAACTCAAATTTAAAAGCAACACTCTAAGAAGGAATTATAAATGCTCATTTGGGTATCACTAAAACTATTTTACTAAGTCTAAAACTTTAAAAAAAGGGAAATAGATGAGTCATATTTGCCTGTACAATTTCACACCTAACTAATCATAAAATACCAAATTTTGCAAAAGCAAAATCAGAGAAAACCTTCTGTTCTCACTGGACCAGCATGTCCTGGTTGTTAACATATGTTGTATGCTCATGCACTTACTAAAAAACTCAAAGGGAAAAATCTAACTGTATAAAGACAAGTGCTATTTACCTATAGCTGTGTATTTCATGTCTTTTTAATTCTATTCATATACGCACTCATTAAAAAACTATAAAAATAGGTATTTTTCAGCTAGTCATTTATTTAAACACATTATAAAATCAAAACCAAAACATGACAAAAAAATTGATAGGATTATTAACATATATAAAAGTTGGCCTTTCCAGGTACTATTTTTCAGATAATAACACATTAATATTCTAAAAAATGTACTTTATTAGTAACATATAAAATCATAGTAATACAATGATACAGTATTTATAATTTCATAATTGAATTTTTTTTACCTACAATGTGGCAAAGTGTTGAAAGTAACCAAACTAAATCCAACACCAAGATAAGCAGAGACTTTACAAGTTAGTGCTAAGATGGAAACAAACAGAACATCTAATGAAAACACATTCTGAACCAATTATGTTAATTGTTAAATTTAAGATTCTGGACTACCATTCATATAAAGATTATTTATGAGGCATTATTTCTTTAAAATTTTAAAACCTGTTATTAAAAGTCATTCAGTCAACACAAATTCATAGATAAAGTAAGAACATATTTGGGAAGAAAACATCTTTAATCAAAATAAAGCCTAGATTCATTTCTATTCTGTATTTCCCAACTTCTAAAAGAAATATTTTTTAAAAATATGGATTATGTAATAAAACTATTCTTTCAGATTTAAATAAACCGGTATTTCAGACAGCAAATGAAATCTTGGTTAAGAATTTCACCCTGATACAAATACAAGGCTGTAAATAAATTAATCAAATTAAGTAAAATAGTAAATAATAAGTAGTAAACAATAGTAAAATAATGTTTTAATTTTAAATCAGTCTTTTTTGGGGGTTAGGCTACTATATTTGTTGTCACAAAATACATCAGAGTCCTATGATATCTCACTTGTTAAAATTACATTTCTATTTTTCTTTTTATTACTTTAAAAACAATTACCTAGGCAAAAAAAGAATCCAAAAAATGAAAAGAAAATATGTGAAATTGTGTATATAAAATATAGTTACAAAATCCTTTATTGTGTAACTGAAAATGCTAGCGGCTCAGTCTCTGGCAGCCACGTGGGCTAGAGAAAGCCTAGAAGCCCTAGTGAAGAGCAGCAGTCACCTGATGGATTAGGGTGAGAGATGGAGCAACAAAGCAAGGAACAGTGAGTTGCCACCTAACAAGCTGCCAACCAGTTATCCCCTGGTCACTCTACAACTGGGGAATCAAGATAGGCATTACCTTTGCCATGAGCAAACTGCCCTTACCAAAAGCTGACAAACTCCAGAGGGAGAAATTTTGGTGGGGGAGGGGGAGGTGAAAGAAATGTTCTATAGCTTGATTTTGATGGTGACCACCTGACAGCTACATGTCTGTCAAAGTCACTGAATTGTTCACATAAAATTGTTGTACTTAGACTAAAATTACAGTCTAATTTTAAAGTGAAAACAATGTTACTGAAAACACTGGTATAATTCATATTATAAACCATTTTAGAGAAGCTTACCACAGTCTACAGAGCTCTAAAGTACTATGAAAGCTTACCACAGTTATACACTATTTTCAGGTGTAGCAAGATCCCTCAGTACTTTTATAATTTTTTTAAATTACTCACAGGGATTTTATGAAACTAAAATAATACTGTGAGAAATAAGGTATTAAAAATTAAGTATTCACCTTCAAATATTATTCCTCCAAAAAAAGTTAAAAGAACATCGTGAGACTAAAAACACTAACATCTAGAAATACAAATTGCAAGACTACTCATATCTGAATATTTATTCGCATTTATCAGGATGAACAAAAATTGAAAATATTCAAGAATGATATGTTTAACCCATATTTCTCTTTAGATGCTACAATCTAAAAGAATACTTCATAATATTAGAGCTTCGTTTATTTAAAAATATTAAGGATGAACAAAAAAGTAAACAGTTTGGGTAGTTTTGCTAACTTTTCTTCCTTAAACATCAATATGATTGAATATATCTGTTTGTTTTTCTGTCATCTTCAAAACATAAGTTAACTGATTTAAAAATTTATAAAATT